>NW_026947507.1:49085000-50285000 GCF_034190915.1 Cavia porcellus
ACCACTTGATGAAGGATATAAAGAAAATATAGAATACATAAATCAGATTCAAAGAGATTACCAGGAAATTAAAAACTCTATGGAAAGATAGCAAATCTGCTTGAAAGAAACTAAGGATAGATTATCCAAACTGGAGGACAGCTTTGCAATGTGGGATTATGAAAGGAAAAACTTTTCTAAAATAACAAGGAAACAAGCAGTAACATTGCTAGAAGATGACAAGATGATCTGTAAGGAGAAGAAAGAAATTGAATAAAGAAGCTGGTACAAACAAAGGAACTACAAAGGCTATTCACAGAAATAATTAAGGAAAACTTCCCAAACATAGGAAAAGGAAATGATATTCTGACATATGAGGCATACAGAACTCCAGCCACCTACAACCAAAACAGAGCCACACCCAGGCACATAATCAATATCCCAGAAATTCAATACAAGAATAGAATATTAAAAGCTGTTAGAGATAAGAAACAGATCACCTATAAAGGAAAGCCCATCAGAATCACGGTAGACTTCTCAACACAAACCATCAAGTCAAGAAGAGCTTGGAGTGAAATATTCCAAGCCCTGAAAGAAAATAACCTCCACCCTAGATTGATATACCCTGCCAAACTGCCTCTAGAAACTAATGGAGAAACAAGACACTTCCAAGACAAAGAGGAACTGGGAAATTCAGGACCACCAATCCAACCCTATAGAGAATACTGCAGGGCATTCTAGAGAGAGAGAAAAGTACTGAGATTCCAGAAACAGTAGCAGAGAGGCCTGAATGAATGGAGCACAAAGTAGAATGCAGAAGACAAGCAGTCAACTAATGGCAAACAATGAGCATAACAGAAACGAGACAGAGAAAGATGATTATAAACTCTAATATAGATGGCCTTGATACACTAAATTAAAAAAGAGAATCACAGGTAGAGTAGACCAGGAGGTAGGGTCCACTGAGATGCTCTATACGGAAATATAATCAACCTGAAAAAGAGAATCTGGGCTGAAAATCAAATATGGGAAAACAATGCTCTATGGGACAGGGAACCAGAGAGTAATAGGGGCAACTAGATCAGTATTTGTGGATAGGTTGGAAAGACAGGCTTTAATAGGTAAAGGTATATAATTAGAGATCAAGTCCAGGAGGGAGAAGGTTTGGAACCACTTAGGTAAATAGCAGGTTTCCCCCAATTTAAAGCTAAGGATCTAGGTGAGACTCAAAAATACACAGTGCCCCCTGGGGAAGTCAAAGGAGCGGAATGACCTTAAAAAGATGGCAGAAGATATTGTTAATAGTGTATCAAGAATTAAAACCCATGGGGCTGGGGATTTAGCTCAGCAGCATAAGCACCTGCCTTGCAAGCAGGCGGTCATGAGTTCGATTCCTGGTACCAATTAAAAAAAAGAGTAAAAGAATTAAAACCCATATTACTCACACCACTCTACTTAGATAGATTTTATTCCATCCTAGTTTGTCTATCTGTATTAGATTTGAGGGCACAGACAGGTATCCCAAAAACATCAGGATATAGCACAGTAATCATCTTTAATTTCCTATTAACTTAATCTGGAGCCCTGTATGACTTATACTATTTTATCATGACTGATCTTAGTTAAATTTGATTTGTTTTATTGCTGTTTGGTATTGACAAATTTTATTCAAAACTGATATGATTGATAGTATCAAGTCTGAGCATTTAGGCAACTATACTGAAGATGACAAAACTCATTGCAAAACCCATTCTGGCTTGATTACTACCTGTTTTGAAATTTTATACTACATACAAAATTGTGTTTTTATTAATACTGTTATGTGCTGATGTCTGATGATATAGCCAATTCTATTGAAGATAACAAGAGACAACACAGGAACTATGGTAGAACTCTTTGTACAACTGTCTTATATATCTTTTTCATTTCGTGTGTTTATAGGAATATGTTTTGTTTTATCTTTCTTTGTTTTGTTTCTCCCTCTAATATAAAAAGGAGAGAAACACATGTTAAGACTCATGCATGTGTAGAGTCTAATAAACAGTTTATGAGAACTGATCTTATGACACATGATGAAATGAACAAATACTTTGAAGAAAAAGAGAAACTAAAGTACCTAGTGCTGTTTCTGGAGTGTCATAATGTAATACCCAGCAATAGTATTATTCTTTGTTCAAAGTGATATTAGCCTGTTTGGGTTTGTTCAATCTCAACGTAATTGAAGATATGGATAACTGCATGAATAAGTGTATAGGATTGATAACCATATTTCTCAGTTTTTGTTGACCAGAACTGGTTGCAGTCTCACTATTTGAAACCCCACTTTATATGCTCCACTTTTGTATATTGAATAACTATCTGTAAGAGGACAATATGTAAATATCAACTAGTGATTTCTTACTGTTTATTTCTTCTTTGAAAGTATGTATTATTTCTACCCATTTTCTGTTTTGCTTAGTCTTCCTTTAAATAAAATTTTTAAAAAAGAGCAAAGGAAGGGAAAGGTGAAAAAATGAGAAACAATAAATATCATTAAAAGAGAAAATAAATGAGAATCAGGAATGAATCAAATAATGGAAATATGATAGATGACAGGAATCAGTACTTGCATTTATATAAAAATTCTAAATGCAAAAGGCTTTACTTTTCTAAGTCCAGTAAAAGATCAGTTAAACAAACAGAACCCAACTGTGTGCTGTCTACAAGAAACAGACTTCACTATTAAAGACATTCACAGACTGAAAGTGAGAGAGTGCAAAGACATATTCCATGCAAACATAACACAGAAACAAATAGGAATAGCAGTTCTCATGTCCAATAAAGCATACTTCTAGGTAAAATTAGTGAGAAGACACAATAAAAGTCAATACATAGTGATAAAGGGAACAACTTACCAAAAAGATATAACAACTGCAAATATGTGTGTAGCACATCTTAAAGCACTCAATATCACAACACCACTCAACATAAAAAACAAGTACACCTCCATATAATGATAAAGACTTCAATACCTACCAGACAAAGAGATTATGCAGGTCAAATAATAACAGCAACAGAGGATTAACAGAGTTAAACTCTACTATAGATCAAATAAATTTAACAGACATCTACACAACATTGCATCCAGCAATTGTAGAATACACATTCCTTTCAGCAACCCATAGAATTTTGTCCAAAATATATCATGTTTTAGAACATAGGGCTGGAGAAAAAGCTCAGCAGCATAAGTACCTGCCTGGCAAGCCCAAGATTCTGAGTTTGACTTCCAGTGAAAAATAAAATAAAATAGAAAAAAAATAAAACAAGTCTTAGCAAACATAAAAAACTGGAATGATTGGGGGTGTACGTGATTCAGCTAACTGTGTGGGTCTCAGAGATTCTGAACTCTGCCCAACCATTGCCCCAGCACTGTCCATCAGGGAGTGGTCCAGCCTGCTACATAGGTTCTGGAGGAGCCAAACTTGCCATACACAGTGCAGCACCCTGACACCATCTACTGGGGAAGTGCCCCTGTCATCTGTGGATCTTGTGGGAGCCAAATCGTGCCAAGTCCAATACAGAGGTCAGGTATAATTTGTGGAGCAGCCCAGGGAGAAGTATGAGTTCAGAAGAACCCTAGCCAGAGACTTTCTGCCTTTGAGGAGACCCCTGGTGATCTGAGGGAGGGCAGAAGCCCCATCCATCATTTTTCTAGTACCCTGGGAACTCACGTGCCAGCCCAATCCTTTACACCATGGGACAGTCTGTCAGCTAGGGAAGCACTTAGGACTTAATCAATTCACTGAAGGAACCTAGGAAAATGACAAAATGAGGGAGCAAAATGCTATCTCAGACATCTACCCACCCAAAACAAGCCCAGGAGACATAGACTTCAAAGAATGTAAAAGTCACACACCTGAAATTTCTAAAATGATAGCAACGGAAGTAAAGAAACAACTCCAAAAAGCTGTAAAGGAAATCAGATCAGAAATAATGTCACAAGTTTTTTAAAAAAAGGAATTACAACCATTATGAAATAATTGTTAAACATATCTAAAGAAGATAGATTTTTAAAAAAAAAAAAAAGACCAGCATAGGAAAATGAAGGAAACCTTGCATGAACAACATCAGAAAGAATTAGAATGCATACAACAGCTTGAAAGAGATATTTAGGAAATTAAAAATTCCATTGGAAGCTGACAAAATTGCTTGAATGATGCTTAAGATAGACTCTCAGATCTTGAAGACAGGATAGAAGCCAGTGATCACAAAAGAAAAGAAAAGATCCCTTAAAAATAAGTAGGGACCAGGAAATAACAATTTAATAACCTCAAGATGATATGAAGAAAAATACAAGATGGATAGGTGTCAATGAAAAAGTGGGAGTCAACACAAATGATATGAAAAGGCTTTGTAGAAATAACAGTAGAAAAATTTCTAAGCATGGAAAAAGAACCTGACATACAGATAAGTGAAGCAAATAGAACTGCAATTAGCCCTAACCAAAGTAAATCTATACCAAGACATATAATAAGTAAGATTCCAGAAATTCAGCACAAGAATAGAATACTAAAAGCTGTCAGAAAAAAAGAAACAGATCACCAACGAAGGACAGCCCACCAGTACCAGGATAGACTTCTCTACACAAATTCTCAAATTAGCATTTCAGGTGCTGAAAGAAAACAACTTTTAACCCAGATTGAAGTACCCTGAAAAACTATCTTTCAAAATCCATAGAGAGAGGAGATACTTCCGTGACAAAGAACAGCTGAAGAAATTCATGACCACCAAACCAACCTTACAAAGAGTTCAAAAATATACTCTAGAAAGACATAAAGATGACCACAATTCTAAAGACAACAGAATAAAACCACCAAGGAGGGTAAGCACTTAAACACAGAAGAAAAATACAGAACTAACAAGAAGACAATATGACAAAGATAAGTCAATACATACCAGTTATAGCCATAAATGTAAATGGCCTCAACTCACCAATCAAAAGAGACTGGCAGAGTGGATTAAGAAACAAAATCCAACAATATGCTGTATCAAAAATACGTTTAACTCAAAAGGAAAGTCATAGACTGAAAGTCAAAGGATGGAAAACAGTACTCCCAGAAACCCAGAAAAAAGCAAGAGTCACTATTCTATTTCCCGATAATGAGAGTTTCAAACCAAGAATTATCAAAAGAGACAAAGAAGGTCACTACATACTTGTTAAAGTTAAAAATTCAAGAGGAAGAGATAACAATCATTAATACATATGTACCAAATATGGGAGCACCCAACTATATAAAAATATTAATAGACACGAAAAAGCATATATAAGCAATAACACAATTTTAGCAGGGGACCTTAATATCACATTGTCATAAAGAGACAAATCAAAAAAACAAAAAATCAGCAAAGAACTAACAGAACTGAACCAAACTTGTGAATAAATGGATGTATACAGGGTGTTCCACTCAGCAAGAATACACATTATTCTCAGCTGCACATGGAACATTCTCTAAAACAGATCATATGCTAGCCTATAGAACATACTTAAGTAAATATAAAGAAATTGAAATTATCCCATGCTTATTATCTGACCATACTGCAATGAAATTGGAAATTAATGGTAGAAGCCACAAAAAACTCCATAAACACATGAAATTAAACAACATTCTCCTAAACAACCAATGGAGCACAGAAGAAATTATACAATATCAACAGTCAAGTGAAAATGTGAATACAGCTTACTAGAACCTGTGGTACATAATGAAAGCAGTTCTAAGAGGGAAATTATAGTGGTGAATTCTCACATCAGGAAAACTGCACAAACACACGTATACAACCTAATGCTGCAACTCAATCTTCTATAAAAAGAAGATCAAGTCAAACCCAAATCCCAAAGAATGAAGGAAATTTTAAAGATCAGAGCAAAATTTACACAATTGAAATTAAGAAGACAGTAAAACGAATTAATGAATTAATGATTTTTGAAAGAATAAATAAAATTGATAAACCCCTAGCCAATCTTATCAAAAACAGGAAAGAAAAAACTGAAATGCAATGAATGAAATCACTGCAGATTTTGCGGCAATTCAGAAGATTATCAATACTTACTTAGTAAATTTATACATTCATAAGATAGAAAACACGGAAGAAATGGGCAGCTTCCTGGCAACATATAAATTACCGAAGCTGGATAGAAAGGATATAAAATCCTGAATAACCCTCTATCAGTTAATGAAATTCAAAACATAGTTAAACTTACCAACAAAGAAAAGACTGAGTCCAGATGGACTTACAGCTGAATTCTACAACAAATTTAGAGAAGATTTAGCACCAATACTCCTCAAACTCTTTAAGGAAATTGAAAGGGAAGCAATTCTCCTTAATGCATTCCTGCAGGCAAGTATTACCCTGATACCAAAACAGAGAAAGCTCCAACCAAAAAAGAGAACTACAAGCCAATCTTCGTAATGAACATAGATGCAAAAATCCTCAATAACATACTAGCAAACAGAATGCTGCAAATCATCAAGATTGTACACAATGACCAAGTAGGAATCATCCCAGATATGCAGGATGGTTCAACATACACAAATCAATAAATGTAACACACTATATCAACAGCAAAAGACAAAATTTACAAGATTATTTCAATAAATGCTGAAAAAGCTTTTGATAAAGTCCAACACTCATTTGTGGTAAAAAAAAAAAAAAAACCTATGGAAAATCAGAATAGATGATCTCATCAATCTGATAAAAGCCAAAAACCAGCATCATACTAAATGGCCCAAACTGAAAGCCTCCACTCTAAAATCAGAAACAAGACATGGATGTGACTATCACCACTCTTATTCAATACAGTTCTGGAAACATTAGCCAGAGCAATCAGACAAGAGGGAGAAATAAAAGGAATAAGAATAGGAAAGTTAAACTATTGTTATTCACAGATGACATGATACTCTATATAGAAAACTCCAGAAACTCCACCAAAAGATTCCTAGAGTTAATAACCAAACTCAGTAGCATAGCTGGGTACAAAGTCAACACCCAAAAATCAATAGCATTCCTATACGCAAACAACTCAATGAAAAAGAAATTAGGGCAACCATACCCTTCACAATAGCATTCAAAAAATGAAATACTTAGAAATCAATCTAACAAAAGAAATAAAGGATCTATATAATTAAAATTACAGTATTTTGAAAAAGGAGATTGAGGTCAATATCAGAAAAATGGAAAGATTGCTCATGTATAGGAAGAACCAACATAATGAAAATGGCCATACTCTTAAAATTGTTATCCAGATTTAATGCAATTCCTGAGAGAATACCATTAGCATACTTCATTGATCTAGCAAAAACATTCCTAAAATTCATCTGGAAGTAGAAGAAACCTAGAGACCTAGAAAAACAAAGACAATCCAGGGCAACAAAGACAAGGTCAGAGTCACCACAATTCCAGATTTTAAATTATAGTACAAAGCTACTATAATAAAATTAGCATGGTACTAGTAAAAAACAGACTTGAGGATCAGTGGAACAGAACAGAAGGTACAGACTCAACTACAAATAAACTCAGCCAATTTATCTTAGACAAGGGGCCAAACATGTTCACTGGAAGAAAGATAGCCTCTTTACTAGGTGGTGTTGGGAAAACTGGCTTTCTACAAGCTGAAGAGTAAAACTAGATCCATGTCTATCATCACTAAAGTAAAAATGAATCAAAGATCTAAATATTAAGACAGAAACACTAAATCTACTGGAAGATAAAGTAAGAAAAAATCTTGAGTTTTTGAGGAATCTCCTCACTGATTTCCACAGTGGTTGTCCCAGTGTATACTCCCTCCAACAGTGGAGAAGAGTTCTTTTCCTCCCACAGTCCCACTAGAGTTTGTTGACTTCCTGATATTAGCCCTTATTTATGGAGTGATATGATATTTCAGTGTTATTTTAATTTACATTTCATGAATTTGAAATGATGTTGAATATTTTTTCATATATTTATTTGCCATTTCTTCATCTGAGAACTGTGCATTCATCACAAATGCCCATGTTTGGATTGGGTCTTTGAATTTGGGAGACATGATTTCTTTTCAATTTTTTATATGTTCTAAATAGAAGTCTTTGTCTGAGGGACAGTTGGAAAAAATCTTTTACTAATCAGTGAGTTTTCTTTTCACTCTGTTGGTGATTTCTTCAGTGTGCAAACCTTTTTAATGAGATCCCAGGGGTTGAATCTTTGAAGTACTTCCTGCAGTTTAGTTTTTGTTCATGATTTCTTTGCATTGTTGGTGTGAGTGTAGACTAGTACAATCACTGTGAAAATCAGTGTGGAGATTGCTCAAAAAACCAGGATTAGAGGGTTCATTCAACCCAGCTAGCCTCCTTTTGGGTATTTTCCCAGAAGATCTGAAAATGTCATACTACAGTAATATATATGCACCCATGTTTATAGCTGCACAATTTGTAATAGCTAGATCTTGGAAATAACACAAATGCTCATCAACTGAGGAACAGATAAAAAATTAAATACTACTCAGTCATAAAGAACTATAAACTTGAGGCTTTTATAGGTAAATGGGTGAAACTAGAAACTATTCTCAAGCCCTGTATTACTCTCACCATCTGGTTTTTAACTGATGTTCCCCTATTCTGTTTTGCTGGATAGTATCAGGTTCGAAAGTTTAGGCATCAGCTGTGAAGATAATGAGATTCATTATGACGCCCATTCTTGTTGACTTTTATCTACTTTTGAAGACCTGCAATGTCTCCAATGTTTTGGTTTTGTCAGTTTTATTCTTTACTGTTTTGTTCAATTGTATTATAACTAACGATATAGGCAATTCTATTAGAGATAGCGGGAGGCATTATGGTAACCATTGTTGATCACCTTGTATTATGTTTTTACATTATTTATTATGTCCACCCTTTTGACTTGACCGATTCTGTTCTGTTATGTCACATTTGGTTTTACTCTCTTCCAAAAAAGTAATAAGAACTGTGGGAGCAATGAAACCCAAAATGTGTAATAGTCATGGTACAAAAGAGAGGAAAAGAAAGTGCTCCAAACTATATAACTGCATGTATATTTAAGTGTATAAGATAGAAAATGATATCACAGAGTTTTATTGGATCAATGAACAGAACTGTTGGCAGTATCATTGATGGAATGTCCACTTTACAAGCTTTAATTTTGTGACTTGAACAATTATTTCTAAGATGACAATATGTAATCCATTAACTAGTGATTTCCTACTGTTCATTTTTTTTCTGTAAATCTGTATAACTTGTACCCTTTTCCTGCTTTTTTTTCTTTTCTCCTTAAATAAAATTTAAAAAAAAAGAAACTATTCTCATAAAAAATAAATCAGGCTTGCTTGTGTAAACAACATATTGTCTCACTACTGTAAGAAACTAAAAAGTAAATAAGGTCCAAAAGTCACAAGAGCTATAGTAAAAGGGAAAGAAACCGCTCAAAGGCAAATCAACAATGATCAACAATGCATGCCTGTATTTGGTAACCTCAGCAAATATTTTGAAGATAACAATATGCAATATAATAACCATTGTTAATTTCATGTCATCTTGGTTTGAAATTTATATCAATATTGTCTTTTCTTGTTATTATTTTGCTTTTTTGTTAGCATTTTGATTTTTCTGCTCTTTAAAAAATTTAAAAATAAACTGAATTTATATCTCATCAGATCTCACTGGAATGAAAGTAAAAAGGGGAATACAACATACTGGAATCTGAGATGCAGTTAAGGCAGTTCTAAAAGGGAATTTTGTAACTGTTAATGGCTTCATTAGAAAATCAGAGAGATTTCAAATAAACAACTTAATGATATATCTCAAAGTTTTAGGGACAAGAACAAATCCAAATCAAAACTATAGAAGGAAAGAAATAATGAAATGAGACTAAAAGAACAGTGGTGGTGAACCTACAACAGGCATGTTATTTGTTTTCTTTTAAAACAAAAGATGTTAATATATTCAATTTTCTAAACTAAAACCTCAGTATTTAGGTTTAATTGTAATGTTAGGACTTTGCGATTAATATGTGGACTTTGGGTTACAGTCTGGGCACTCTTGACATTTAGCCATCACTGACCTAGAGTATAAATACAGGCTCCAAACTCGAGAGCTGTTCCCACTTCAGAGGATGCAGGAAGAAGGGGAGGGTGAGCAGGAGAGCATTCACAGCCTGGCTGGACTCCAGTCTCTCAATCCCAGTACCCCTCGAGCCACCTGCAATTCCTGGCACTAAGAGGCCACAGCCCTCTCCCATCCATCACCGCACTTCTCCCTCTGCCTCATCTTTAAACTCCTGACCACTGTGAGTCAGTTGGGAGTCCCTGCCGTGTAAACCTAAGGTTCTGTTTTATTCTCTAGCCTCTTTGTCTCATGTTCTGAATCATCATGAATACATTTTTCTTATTTATGTTGGATTCTACTATTAAGCAGTTGGCTACATGAACAGGAGTTACTAAATTCTAATGGAACTGAATTGAATTGCTACTGGAATCCAGAAGGGTGAATTAAGGTTCTGTTAAATGAATTCAATGACATTTTGAAGGCTGCACATATGGGGTACAGACAGGTATGGGGGAGATGAACAGAAATCAGGACCCTTTCACCTAGCAGAGGTTGTAATTTGGTTAATAATTTAGAACTCTATTATACTCTACCAAATGTTTCTAAATAATGCTAATTGGTTTAATTTTATCAGTAATGGTACAATAAATTTGTAGGACATCCAGCCAAACCTAAGGTAACACATACTCATAAAATATATCCTGTATAATATTTTTAGTTGTTTTAGTATTTTCTCATGCAAGGTTATTCATATTGCACTATGTTAAAATATATTTAAATGATGGATCACTTACAAAAGTCACTCATTAACTCAATTCATTTCTTAATTTTAATGTTGCCAAGGCCATTCTGCTATTTGTTGCACTCTGTCCAGTTTTGAAATTCTGAATATAGAATGAAAGATAAAAAATATACTTCAGGCTTAAATAGTTGGTAATAACAACAAAAATCTTTATTATTTTATTTCTATTATTATGTAATATACTTTTTTTTAGTAAAGAGAATTGACTCCAGGAAGAGCTGCACTACATTTCCTGCCTTTTCTATTCTGAGACACAGTCTTGCTAAATTGCCCTGGCCGAAGTCTGACACTCAGTTCTACGAAATCAGCCTCCCAAATGGCTGGCATTACAGATGTGCACCTCATCACCATGTGCATGTCTTTTTAAAGCGATACTTTATATAGTGTAATTGTACCTGTCATGCAACAATTAAAGATTCACTGAAAAGAACTATCACTCATGAATAAAATGTAAATGAAAAGAAAGAATATTATATAGCTTTAGTTACCTTCCTGTATCCTAGCACCAAAGATACATCCAAAAAAGTAACACTTTAAAAAACCAAAAAGTGAAAAAGTTATCTTTTAAAACATATGCAAAGTATGTAAAATAGATGACCATATTACTAAATTTCTGTTAGATCATTGACAGAAGTGTTTGCACTGTCGATGCTTGAGTATCTAGCCACTTTTTATGGTTCAATTTTATAACTTTAACAACTATTTTTAGGAAGATAATATGTAATGTATCAGCTAGTGATTTTATGATGTTAATTTTTTTGAATTCTGTATTATTCTACTTTTTCTCTTTTGTTTTTTTAAATTTTCTTTTCTTTAAGTAAAAAAAGGGAAACATAAAATGTATGTAAAAAAGAAGCTAAAAAGCCTTTAATAATACAGATGAGCAGTTTGTAAACACTCATCTTAAATAGTCCACTTTTCAATGGAAAGATGTGTAGGAAAATCACCATCACTTAGTCATGAATCATATATAATTATTAAAGATAGTAGTAAATTGAAACTATAAAAGTTAAGAAACATTTTGATATTTGGACTGTTTTGCTTTCTATAATATAGCAGTTTAAGAATCATTTCTCCCAGTAATGAGTACCATTTTTATCTGAATGAAGCAATATTAATAAATTATTGGTACTCTATTATAGGAAATTTCCCAACCTCTTCCAAACACATTATTTCTCTAATCTTGCAAATTGCAGCTAATAATACACGTGAACATATCTGAGGGACAAAATGTGAAAATAGATCAGCCGAGAACTACAAGGACATCACACACAGGCAGCGCTTCTGAATACAAGTTGAATACAAGCTCACTTCACAATGAGCAGAGGAGTCTATTTGTGGTTTCAGATACACATTTTAAAAGCTCCCAATTGTGGTTTCAGTATCAAAATAATGAAGTGTCAATGGCATTTCTCCTAACAGTAAAGAATTAATTAAACAACCACTATAATGATCTGGCTTCTATTAGTGCTGCTTCTGACATGAGACCCTTTTACCTTGGTTCTGAATTATATGAATCCTTGTGAATGCCTTTGTTATAAATACTCATTTTGCTTCCTCGTGTGTGACATTAGTTTCTATGATCATAGGATCACAATTATCTCCTTACTCCTTTCAGAGAATTTGTATAGCTCTATTAATAACAGAAACTCAAAGCATTTCGCAGATACACCACTCACTCCAGCCAGTATGAACCATTGCCCTTATCTTGTGAGAATAGTAATACTGCCTTTCAGACAAATTGTCCAGCAAGGGCAGGTCTTAAATTATACCTAAGGACAAGCTGCAAGGACAGCACCAGGCCAAGTTCTGGAAATCACATAAATTGTCCATTATCAAATACACCTGTTTTTGTCTAATAGATAAGTTACCTGAAAGATTTTTATTCATAAAGCATTATTTTTAATCAAATCAAAGTTTAATGCATCTTGAAAATGAAATGGAGAAACTACAGAATCATGAAACTTGCCTAAGTTTATATCACTATTAAATGGAAGAACTGACATTTGAAGACAAGTGCTTCTAGATCTAGGGCACAAATTCTTAAAAATAGAGCATAAAACAAACAAAAACCCTTTCAGTGTGGTACGATTCAAGCTGAGAGGAAATTGCTTCAGCGATGGTAGTAGTATTTGTGGTTTGAACGAGTAGCCCCTAAACATGAGATCATCATCGTACATGGTGTACATGTATTGGAATAATCACATTGCATTCCATGAATATGTACATATCACTATAAATCAATTAAAATTTTTAAAAATGCTGTGAGAAAGATCAAGTAAAGACAAAGTCAGCCCAGGATCAGATGGAGTGAAGAGATACCTTTCCATTTCTTGTAAGAAGTGGGCCTGGTAATCTCAGGAGAGGCTAGCTCAGGAGTTAAATAAGGAAACATTAGGACGTGAGTATGAGGGTTTGAAGGTAAATCTAAACTTTGGTAGTAGTTATTTCAGCAATGGATAGCTGAGCCCCAGATAGTTGGGAACTGTACAACTTACTGGGTTTAAAGAAATATGAAACAGGGTAGTCCAAACACCCAGTTAGCAGACCAGCAGCTTCATCCTCTTTGTCTTTAGTAGACACCAAGGGGCTCAGAAATGTAGTTAAGTGTTTGTGTTTGACAGTTCCTCAAAGAAGACACAGAAAATGGCCAACAGGCAGTCACTAATTATCGGAGTAATACAAATTGCAACCAGGATGAATTAATTACTTCCTTTCACCCATGTGGGTGGCTGTTACTAAAACAATAAGAGGGAGCAAGTGCTGGCAAAGGTATGAAGAAAATGAACCCTGGAACACTGTACATTCGTACACTAGCAAAGACAGTTTGGAGATTTTGAAAGACGCAATAATAGAACTTCCCTACAAGCCAGCAAGCCTTTTTCTGGGTATACACCCAGTTTATCAACTTGAAAATTTATCTAAATTTCATTTTATTTGCAACAGCCACGGTACAATTTAAACCAAAAAACAATTTAAGTGTCTGTCACAGAACAAATGAGTAAAGAAAATGCAGCACATACAACAACATAGAGCAGCCTTTAATAAGAGAACTTGCCATCAACCACGACATAGGTAAACCTGGAGAACGTTATAATGAATCAGATAAGACACAGGAAGACATGGGGAAAAAACGTAGGAAGACACAGGAAGAAAAAGATTGCATGATATCACATAGATGTGTAATTTATTTTAAAAAGATCAAATACTTAGAGATAGAGAATAAAGCAATGTCACACAAGCTGGGGAGGTGGCAGTGGTCAGGGGCTATGGGGAAAATATGGGAAGATGCAGGTCAAAGGATGCAAAACAATCTGCTATCAGAAGAGTCTACTTAATAGATATAAAATAGTCTACTTAAAAGTTAACAAAACTATCATAGGAAATTTTGTTAAAGAATGAGTTTAGCTGTTCTTGTCATACAAAAGGCAACAATGTGAGATAATAGATGTGTTGCTGTTGTTCACCATTTTATTAATTATAGATGTCCCATAGCATTATATTGTAAATCTCAAATAAACACAATATAGTTTACTTTTTAAAAAAAGTTTCTTTTTGATAAAATGCAAAGTTCAAGGCAGGCTTTGCTTTTGAAAGTTGTTTTCATGTTACAAAAGAGCTATGGCTATTAAACCCAGTGGCGATATGCAGGGGAGGGGAGCCACTTAGATTCTGTTCCAGTTCTGCTAATGGAAGCTTTGTTCAAAGCCAGTGCGCTGGATAGTGCACCTTGATTTTCCTTTCAAAACAGCATTTACCAGAGACAAAAAACACTAACCTTTTTCTCATACTGGGCAAATGTTACATTGCATTTCAGCAAGGCCTCACTGAAAATTTTCTAGTTCTTGTTCTATTGTTTAAGGCATCTTTTTGGCATCATTGTTCCCCCGTTTTGGTCACCTGGTGTTGCTGAAGCAGTCAATGTAGTACAAAGATACACGATCAGACAAAATTACCAAGGAAGTCAAGAAGGTATAATATATTTATAAAGACTTCTCCTCAGAAGTTATCTGTGTTACTCATATTACCTTTAGATTAGTTGCCTTATAATCTATATATTTAAATATTTTCTAGGAAAATAAATTTCTCGTATATTTTATCCCATATGTATTTCATATAAAGTCAAACTATCATGCTTTCGTATTTAGTGAGTGAATAATCTATAATTCAAAACTTTCTGCTTGTGTTTTATTTATTATTCCTGGAAGATATTTCAGCCAACAAGAAAAATAATTTCTTAGCAGATTCTATAGAAATTATAGTTTGCCCTGCCCTGTCAAATATTCCTCATCTCCTTAGATGACCTCCATATATATAATTTTAACTTTGTCTTATCACTGTCAGTTTTCGTCTTAGATCTTAGCAACTAGTCTGCATTTTAGATCCAGCACAATGGTAGCAGCTCTATCTGCTATTGCTTAAGCCCAATACCCTGGGAGGAGCTGGCCCACTGACCCTGATTGCAGGACTTACCCTGCAGGGGCACTGGTGAGTACAAAAGCCGTGAGGAGTGCAAGGTCTGTATGTCAGAAAGACTGAAGAAAAAGTGGCAGACCCCATTCTCAATTCAAGGCATCAAGAGAGATGGAGACTTCATCTCCATACTAAAAGATCTTTTGTATGTTGTCATATATAGCTAATGGTGAAAAACACCAAGTTTGGACTTTTGGATTATCAAGTGCGTGGACTGGTTCTCTCACTTACTATTTCACTGTGTTTGAAAGTGGAGAGTGAACCATCTGACTTTCAGGTAGCAAATGAATGGTACATTCAAGTAGAGTAATTTGTGGAGATATTAAACAAGTGATTATTGAAAAAGATATAGGCAAGATAAAGGGATTTCACAATTTGACAGAATTGCTAAGAACTGAGCACTATTACCAGTCCTGCTTGTCTCCTGCCTATCCCTGCAGACCAGCTTCTCCAGAGGCTTCTGCATCACTGAACAAGGGGTTAGTAGTGCAGATCAGAAGCCCAGAGATGGCATTTGGCCTGGAGAGGTTGGAAAGCTGCAGACTTTGTGCAGCTGTTGAATCCTTCGATCCACCAATTGGATCCACGAGATTACAGTGGGGCAAGTGTATGTCTTGCTCCAACAGATGTGTCCCTTGGCAGTAGCTGGATGTCGGGCTCAACTATCCAATATCAGCTTCATGAGTGCCAGGAGCTAAGACAGCAACAACAGCATACAGCACAGGAAGTGACAAAAGTCCTTTCTTGGCTTTTACACCACAGCTTCAGTGTTTCTATTCCTTACTCAAAGCCAAAATTCACATTTCCCTCTCCTACAATGATGTTTTTGTCTACTTAAAATGTCCAGAGTAGTTTCTGCTTTTTGAATTGAATTTTCACATCAAATTCCAGCATTATGGGAAAACACTGTAATTTCCTCAGCTGAAAGTGTTTTCCTCTACAGTTCACTCTCCCAACTTATTTTCAGTCTTGTCTGTTGAGTTACATCCATTAATGCCTTAGACAGTGGATTACTGGATCGCAGTCTTGAAGAACAGGTTCATTCACCAAATTACTACCTGGATGTAAGTCTCATAGTTTACAGGAGTAGTTTGTGGCAATGGGGTCTTAATTACATTTTTTTATTTGGCTATTATTTGTAGACTGAGCATGATTACAAGAGACAATACATTTGAAATAAACTCTTTCTCACCAAGAAGATGGAAGATCACTGTATATAAGAGACACAACAGTGCAGCTGGTCTGGCAGAGGCTGAGTGAGTTTGGTATCATAGCAGAGAGAAAGTTCAGGGTGGTTATCCAATGAAGTCTTATTGCCAGTTAGTTGAACATCTAAGTTCAGCTTAAGCTGTGTAATAAAACAAAACCCTAGTATGATGAAGAGAAACTGATGCAAGACAGTATGCTAGAACATTTCATCTATTCATCCTGATTTTAGATTTCAGTGAACTCAATCCAGTACCTCATGAATACAGAAAACAGAACATCCTTGAGGAAGAATTCTGAAATGGGATCTAAAGAAAACTATGCACACACACATGCACACACACACACACAAAATTGTGAATTATAGTGGGTGTTTAAATTTTAAAAGTATTTAAACTTTTATTTCATTTTATTGCAGTAAAAGACATATTCCATTGTTCATGTCACTTTCTGAGGCTGTTCTGAAAGTCCTCTTTCTTGTTTTTAGGTGTGCTGTCATCACTGTCTCAATGCCTTGAATTGATTCAAAACCTTATCTTCCATGGTCCTTTTGACTTTGGGGAAGAGCCAGAGCCAGTGCATAAGGTGGATGAAGACACACTATCATATTTTTATGGCCTTGCCTTTTCATTGGATGGCACTCAGCAGATGCATTCAATGCATTTTTTAAAATCACATCTCTTAAGATGCAAAAGAGAATGCTAAGAATTGCTTCCAAAAGTGGGAAGAATAATGGGATAAGTGTTTGAAGAGAGAGGGAGGATTTTGAGAGAGATTATGGCAATATGTGTTTCATTGTAATAAGTTTTTATTTAAATATCACAGTATTTTTCGTACAGATATACACATTTTCTTCTTGTTGAAATGAATCTGTAGCCACTTATCAAAGTGACTTGCACTAGAAAAATAGGGAAATATAAATAAATACCAATGTATGTGTGCCCCTCATGGGTAGTTGAGTGGTTTGTGGCTATGACCACTGCTGGTGCCCATATCCTATGCCTACCTTACTGTTCCCAAAGGTAGGGTTCTGTTCACACTGGAACAGATGTGCACTCAGTATGGATATACATTCCCACTCGTCATCTCCTGCTAGTGCCATGGACTGTGCACATCCCATGTGCCCCCTCTGTTGTACTGGCAACTTACCCAGCCCTGCCCTCATCTTACATTGCAAGAAGAGCAGTAACTTGATATCACCCAGAAGCAGCTCTGCTAAGAGATGGAGATTGATCAGCTTCCATGGGCTACTTGTATGTTGAAAATAACATCTCGTGAGATGGTGGGGATTCCACAGGGTGAAGGGTGTTCTTTTGGGTGATTTCAGGTGAAGAAGTCCTCTTCGAGTGACTTATGCTGTGGGAAAATGCATGATTCTGGCTTGTTTTCTTCCATAGTCAGAATGCATTGACTGAAGAACCAAGAATAATAGAAGTAGCAATGTCAGTTCTGAGATTATACTAAAAGATCAATCCAAGAAAAATTTTACTGCCCTAACTTCATGTCTATAGTCTTTGATATTAAAAAAATAAATGTTTGCAGTAAAGGACTCAAAAATAATTCTGTTGAACTTGACAATAAGATTTTCACCTAACTTTTTCTATCTTCTTAATGCTATTGAACAAACAGCAAAAGCAGGAGTTATTGTGTAGACCAGAGACACTGATCCTGACTGACAACTGACAGAGTTGCTTCCCCCAGTGGCAGCAGAGAGATGAATGCAACTTACCACGGGCAGGTTGCAAGCCCTTTGGATAGAATCATCAAACCATCATATGCTTTAGGTACAATCATCAATCACTCCAGCAAGTAACAAAATCCCCGCTAGCTGAATTTTAAGCTGAAGAAAAAAGAAACTGAATGATAGTAGACAAAGGACAGTTGAGAGGCTGTTAGAACTATGACTTGTGCCCCTTGCTTGCTGTGCTTTTATATATTTTCATTTATATAATTTAATGAATTTATTTTGTAAGTTTTCTCTCTCCCCTCTTCTTTTTGAAGGTTCATTGAGTTTACGTTTTGTTTCATGATTTGCAGAACATTAAGATGAGATGAGCTAGAACTCAAAAAAAAAAAAAAAATGCTGTCACCCCAAGATCCTGAACTGTAACTGGATGTAGGAAACTGCTATTTTGAGTAGTTTCACTGTAGGCAGCAAGGAGCAATGTATGTGGGATCAACTGCAGGTGACAGTATTACCTTTATAGAGGTAAAAATATAGACAGAAGGGCAAATGTGCATTTTATAAAGTCATGGCACTGATGATCCTAAGATATTTTTAAATTTTACCACATGGTAACAGCTCTTTCATTTGGTGAAACTGCTTGTTATATGGAAGGTAAAGGACAGAGGCAGAGCTCCTGACAGCTGAGAGTGGGCTTGAAAAACACACGTGGCCCATCAGACATC
The DNA here is from genome assembly GCF_034190915.1 of Cavia porcellus. Lineage (NCBI taxonomy): Eukaryota > Metazoa > Chordata > Mammalia > Rodentia > Caviidae > Cavia > Cavia porcellus. The sequence continues at coordinate 49,103,940 of NW_026947507.1, forward strand.
CCTACACCTGGACTTTGCAGAGCCTGGAGCTGGCAGCTGTGTCCAGCTGTGTCCTGAATGCATGGCACTTGCCCAGACATATGGCTTTACCACCAGCGCTGCAGCCCCTGGGTCCTTCCTCAGTCTCCTCCTTCAGCTCTAGGACTTGTTTGAACCTCCCTACAGTTTGGCTAAATTGTGTTTACTAAGACAGGAAAAGGTTTTGTTTTGTTTTGTTTTATAACAAGAACAGAAAGAGTTGCTTTCTCCCTAAGGCATCCAAGAAGTTTATTCTTCCTTCAAACTACAAACTCTGTTAGACTAACTTGCTGCACAATACATGGATTGTTAGCTCCTCTTCATATGTGAAGACATTAAAATGCAGAAATGTTAAGTAGTTTTCCCAAAGCACTAATAATTGGAGAACATAGAATCTGAATTTTGAGTTGCCTCAAATCTGCACCTGCCATTCTTCTCCATTCTACTGTTCTATATGGGTAATTCCATCAGTGCCTTACACAGTTTCCGTGAAGAAAAAAACAAATTCTCTTTCCTCCAGTTGATGGCAAACTGGCTGCTCCCAGAATCTGCAATGCTGACTTCCTAGACCACATTAGTGTAATAGGGAGCAAATTAGTGCAGGAAGTGGTGGCAAACCTATGGCCCACATGCCACAGTGGGCTGTTTGTATCATGAAAACTCTAAAATGTTCCTGGCGACTGGTGTATTTGCTCTTGATTTGCTGTTTAGTGGTGATTAGTAAGAGTCTTTCATCTCTCCTTTGTTTTTACATAACCCAGGCTTTTCTTTAAGGTAAGAGATAAACTTTATTTTTTAACCACAACGTCAAGCACACAGCAAAAGCACAGTAAACATTTGTTGACTTGTTTGTCTTGTCTTCCTCAAAGTAATTTTAATCACCTTTATTGTCTATCTTGGTAACAAATTAACTTCAACTGTAGTTTTAATAATAGAAATAATTTTGTTGTTGATTTATCATCCAATCCCTCAAAAAATATTTCTCTTCAAGTTTCTCTCAAGGGAGATGTCAATGTCCTCCTCAGCAACATTTGCTCCCCCTGTCCATCTCCTCATTGGCTCCTCTTATTTCTTTTTTTTTGTACTGGGAATCAAATTCAGGACCTCAAGTGTGCCAGGCAGGTGCTTTTGCCACTGAGTTATATCCCTGGCCCTCTCTTATTTCCTCTTATGTTTATTTCACACAATCTTTCTTTACATTCATCATTCATACTAAAAGGGGTATGGCTATATGAAAACTTCCAGAGAAATCACCATAGCATGGGCCCACCTAGTTTTTCCTTTTCAACTCTTGCTACATATAAAATGTCCATGCTTCTTATTCTACTTCTTCAAATCCAGTGCTCTCTTATTTATTTAAAAAATCATTCCAGTCTAGAGTTCTAAGAAAGCAAGTGGGTAACATCAGTTCCAGAGGCTGGGTGGCCAGGGATATGTGCCCCATGAACTTTCCCCCTAGTCCAGCTAGTTTGGGACCCTCACTCAGCCCTGGAGAGGGACCTTTGTGGCTTCCTGGAGTGAGGGACCAGTGTGACGGGCCCTAGGTGGGCTGTGGTGGCCTCTTCACTCCCGGGTGTGATTGGAGGACTCTGGAGTTCTGGGTGAGCGGGTGCCATCAGTTCTGGGGGCTAGGCTTGGGCGGACTTGCCCCACCCCCAGTGACCCTCTCTCAATATGGGGAGCTGGGTGGTCAGAGTCCCAGGAGCTGAGGGCATAGAAGAGGATCTCCAACAGACCTTGGGGAAGCCTTGAAATAACACTTGAAACACAGAAATACACGAAAATGACAAAACAAAAGACCAAATTACAATCTCAAACCTCCAGCCCATCCAAACAAACCTCAGGAGCAATATACATAGAAGAAAATATATGCCATACACCTGAAATATAGGATATAGTAGCAACTGAAATAAAGAAGCAACTCTAGGAAGCTTTAAAGGAATTCAAACTAGAAATAATCTCCCACATAAAAGAAGAAATGATAAAAGAAATGAAGGAGATGCTGAACATATCTAAAGAAGACACAGTTAAAAAATTGGAGGAAGTAAACAAAAAGAATCCCTGGATGAGCAATTTATATAAGAAGCAAACAGAATACATAAAGCAAATGCACAAAGATATGCAAGAAATCAAAAATTCCACTGAAAGCTGTAAAAACCACCTCAATGGAAGTGAAGATAGAATTTCAGACCTCAAAGACAAGATTGCAGCTAGTGAACAGGAAAGGAAGGATCTTTTAAAAATAACAAGTAATCAGAAAATAACAATTCAACAACTGCAAGATGATGCAAACAACATAAGATTGATAGCGATTAATGAAAAAGAAGGGGACAAAATAAAGGATTCAAGGTGATATTTAGAGAAGAAATAGCTGAAAATTGCCAAACATGAGGTTGGAAACTGACATCAGGCTCGGTGTAGTATATAGAACTCCAAATAGTCATAACTAAAATAAAATTACACCAAGACATATAATAATCACCATCCCAGAAATCCAACATAAGAATAGAATATTAAAAGCTGTCAGAGATAAAAGACAGATCACTTATAAAGGAAAACCTATCAGAATCACAGCAGACTTCTCAGCACAAACAATAAAGTCAAGAAGAGCATGGAGAGAAGTATTCTAGATCCTAAAGGAAAATGATTTCCAACCTAGATTGCTGTACCCTGCATAACTGTCCTTCAAAATCGATGGAGAAATAAGATACTTCCATGACAAAGAACAGCTGAAGAACTTCATGATCACCAAGCCAGCCCTGCAAAGAATATTGAAAGACAGTTTAGATACACAAAGGAAAAAAGCACTAAGCAAAGCAGACAACTAAACAGAACAGAAAGATAAAGATGCAACAGCAGAAAGATAACATGTCAACAATAAACCAACATATAACAGTTATAACCATTAATGTAAATGGTCTCAATGCACCAGTTAAAAGAAACAGACTGGTAGAATGGATCAAGAAACAAAATCCAACCATATGCTATCTACAAGAAACCCATCTAAACCAAAAGGATACTCACAAACTGAAAGTCAAAGGATGGAAAAAAATACTTCAAGCAACAGGAAACCCCAAAAAAGCAGGAGTAGCCATTTTGTTTATGGACAATGTGAACTTTAAACCAATAAAGTTCAGAAGAGATAAAGAAGGTCACTACATACTGGTTAAGGGAAACTTTCAAGAAGAAGAGATAACTATCTTAAATATATATGCACCAAATTCCAGAGCACCCAGTTATATAAAACAACTATTAACAGAAATGAAAAACCAAATTATCAGTAACACAATTATCAGTAACACACGAGGCCTTAACACACCATGGACACCAAGGGAGAGATCAACCAGACAGAAAATCAGCAAAGAAATAAAAGAACTGAATCACACCTGTGAAAAAATGGACTTGATTGACATATACAGAGTGTTCCATCCAACAACATCAGAATATACACTCTTCTCAGCAGTACATGGGTCATTCTCTAAGACCATATATTAGCTCACAGAACATATTTAAACAAATGCAAAAGAGTTGAAATCATCCCTTGCATGTTATTGGATCATAGCACTTTGAAATTAGAAATTAATGATAAAAGATACTGCAAAAATCCCACAAACACATGATCTGAATAACACAATCTTGAGTAATCAGTGGGTCACAGGGGAAATTAAAGAAGAAATTAAACAATACCTACAAGTAAACAAAAATACAAATACAACTTACTGGAATCTGTGGGATGCAATGAAAGCCGTCCTCAGAGGAAAATTTATTGCACTGAGTTCCCACATCAGGAAAACAGAATGAATACAAATAAATAACCTGGTGTTACATCTCAAACATATAGAAAAAGAAGGGCAAGTCAAGCCCAAAGCCAAAGGAAGAGAGGAAATTATAAAAATCAGAGCAGAAATTAATGCAATAGAGACTAAGAAAACAATCCAAAGAATCAATGAATCAAAGAGTTGGTTCTTTGAAAGAATAAATAAAATTGACAAGCCCCTAACCAACCTTATTTAAAAAGGGAAGAAAAAGCTCAAATTCATGCATTAAAAATGAAAAAAGGGAAATCTCTACAGACTCTATAGAAATACAGAAGATCATCAACACCTATTTTGAAAACTTCTACTCTCACAGGCTTGATAACACAGGAGAAATAGACAAATTCATCGAAACACATGAAGTACCAAAGCTAGGTCAAGAAGATGTAAAACTACTGTATAACCCAATTTCTATTAATGAAATGAAAATGTAAGTAAGACTTCCGGGAGAACATGGCAGATAGATAGCAGCAGCTACAGAGGCTCTCTGAGATACCCCCCTTAGAATCCAGGAATGGGGCAGTGTGAGGAGTCCTAAGCAAGGAGAGATATACCCTGCCAACCCAGGAACAAACTAAGCTAAGAGAAACCAACTGGAAATGCAATCCTGGTGCTATAACAGGAAAAAATAAAATTTCAGCACAGAAGCTGGAAACTGCGCCATTGGAAGCCGCAATTTGAATTTCTTGCTGCTGCTGCTGCATCCAAATCGGCACAGCAGGGCGAGAGACGCGTGAAAACTCTGAGAGTGGGAAGTGGCGAATGGAGTTGAGAACAGGACTGGCAGGGAGCCCTGCACTGACCTGCGGTGAGTGAGAGGAACAGGGACCCTTCCATAAAGTAGGAGGTTTCAGCAAAGGACATACTGGGACTGGGCAGACTAGCCAGAACAGGACGCTGCAGTGACTTTAGTCGCATATTGCTCTCTCAAGTGGAATTGGTGGGGAGTGCCTGGCCTGGGTGACGCCGCAGACTAAGACCCAGTAGGCTAGCCCAAATCAGGTCCCAGTGCCGGGAGCTGCACACTAGCGGTGAAGCCTTCGGTAGGTTGACCTGGAGGGGCGGGCCCAGCAGAGGCTGCCCAGGTCTGTGTCTCCCTAGTACACTGCCGTGGGCTGGAATACCTAGCCGGCACAATTAAAACAAACTGTAACAGACAAAGAGAAAAAAACTGGGCCTCCTATATTAGCTTGTATGGAAGGAATAAAAAGTATGGGAAGAGGAAGCAACAAGAAAGGGCCCTCAGTCCCCAGTCCTGAGAACACTGATGCAGGAAAGGTGAATACAAAGGAGAATGAGGACAGAAATAATGCAATATCAGACACAGCACCAACAGACATAAAACCATGTCTCCATAGCCTCATAGACAAGTTCAAAAGAGAACTATTTAATGAAATAAAGCAAGATATAAGTAGAATAGTTAGAGAAATGCTAAGCACCACCCAAGAAAAAACAAATGGTGGAATGTAAGAACAGAAAAAAAGGGGAGAATTGTTTGATGGAGAAAATAGAGAAAACATAGAATACATAAAGCAGGTTCAAAGAGATTACCAGGAAACTAAAAGCTCTATCAAAAGCTGGCATAACAGCTTGAAAGAAACTAAGGACGGGTTATCTGAGCTGGAGGGTAGATTTGTAAAGTGGGAGCATGAAATGAAAAACTTCTTAAAAATAACAAGAAAACAAACAGCAATAATACAAAGGCTAGAAGATGATAAAAGGATCTATAACTTAAGAATTAAGAAAATAAAAGAAGAAGGGGGGACACAAACAAATGGACTACAAAAGCTATTAAAGAAATAATCCAAGATAAATTCCCTAATTTAGCAAAAGGTAAAGATACTCAAATGTGTGAGGCATGCAAGACTCCCGCCACCTACAACCCAAACAGAGCTACACCCAGGCATATAATAATCAAAATTCCAGAAATCCAACATAAGAACAGAATATTAAAAGCTGTCAGAGACAAGAAACAGATCACTTACAAGGGAACACCCATCAAAATTACAGCAGACTTCTCTGCACAAACCATCAAACCGTGAAGAGCGTGGGGGGAAATAATTCAAGCTTTAAAAGATAACAACCGCCAGCCGAGATTGATATATCCTGCACAACTGTCCTAGAAATTGATGGAAAAGCAAGGTGCTTCCAGGATAAGGAGGAACTAGGGGAATTTGCAACCACTAATTCAACTCTACAGAGAATACTGCAGGATATTCTAAAAGAGAAAAATACCAAGATTCCACAAACAGTGGCAGAGAGGCCACAATGAATGGAGCAGAAAGTGAAATGAAGAAGACAAACTGACAACGAACGACAGAAAAAGAGCTCAACAGAAATGAGGCAGAGAAGATTGGATGGTATTAACAGCTATTTTGGATAAAACAAGACATCATAATAGGTAGTGCTGATTTAGTATCATTTTGTTCTGAAGTCCCATTAAGCTTTTATTCTTCTGTCTCCATTGGTCTTAACAGGTTTTATCTTATTGGATTTTATTATATGTGATAATATAAGCAAAAACTTTTTCTTTTTTGGTCTTTTTCATTTTTATCAGTACCAGGGATCGAACTCACGACTGCCTGCTTGCAAGGCAGGCACTTATGCCACTGAGCTAAATTCCCAGCCCCTAAGCAAAAGAGATTTTATGGACAAAGTGATTATACAGAAACCATTTTTCATCTCCTGATAGTCAGTTCTAAATACCCTGTAATACTGTCATTCTCTTGAATGGTCTTACATTGTCTGGTTTTACATTGTCTGATATGTTTGGTGCTACAGTATACGAAGTTATACGCAAATATTTCAAGGAAAGAGACACTATGGTAACTACTTTTATGTCAGGATATCTTGTGGTGAAACACTATTTTGCTTAAATGGTTATGCTTGACCTGTGCTGTTTTGTTGTTATGCCCTCTTTTATCTCAGTCTTCTTTTTTTAACTATTTACTTTTTATTTTTATCTTTTTAATTAAGAGAAAAATAAATAAAAATAGCAGGATACATTATAGTAACCTACTTTGATTTCCTATTAACTAGATTTGCAACCCTGTATTGCCCTCACCATCTTGTTTTGACTGATTTTCCCTATTCTGCTTTGCTTGATAGTACCAAGTTCAAAAGTATAGGCAACAACTGTGAAAATAATAAGATTCATTATGATGCCCATCTGGTTGATAATAATCTTCTTTTAAATTCCTGTAATGTCTCCAATGTTTTGGTTTTATTCTTTACTGTTTTGCTCAATTTTATTATAACTGATGATATAGGCAATTCTTTTTAAGATAGCAAGAGGCATTATAGTAACCATTGTTGATCACCTTGTATTTTGTTTTTACATTATCTATTATGTCCATCCTTTTGATTTGACTGACTCTGTTCTGTTATGTCACATTTGGTTTTACTCTCAAAAAAAAGTAATAAGGACTGTGGGAATAATAAAACACAAAATGTGTAATAGTCATTGTACAAAAGAAAGGAACAGAAAGTGCTCTAAAGGATATCACTGCATATATATTTAAGTGTATAAGATAGATACCATATTACAGAGTTTTGCTGGATCATTGAACAAAACTGTTTGCAGTCACACTGTTTGAAAGTCTACTTTATATGCTTTAATTTTGTAACTTGAACAACTATTTCTAAGATAACAATATGTAATCTATTAACTAGTGATTTCCTACTGTTTATACTTTCTGAAATTCTGTATAACTTGTACCCTTTTTCTGTTTTTTTTTCTTTTTCTCCTTCAATAAAATTTTTAAAAAAGAAAATGTAATTAAGTCCTTACCTACAAAGAAGAGCCCAGGCCCAGACAGATTCACTGAAGAATTCTAAAAGAAGTATGAAGAAGATATAATGCAGACACTCCTCAAACTCTTCAATGATATTGAAAGGGAAGCAATCCTTCCTTGGTCATTCCTGGAAGCAAATATTACTCTAGTACCAAAACCTGAGAAATACCCAACTAAAAATGAGAACTATAGGCAAATCTCCCTAATAAACACAGATACAAAAATCTTCAATAAAATATTGGCAAATAGAATGCAGCAAATCATCAAGAAGATCATACACCATGACCAAGTGGGATTCATCCCAGGCATGCAGGGATGGTTCAACATACGTAAATCAATAAATGTAATCCACCATATCAATAAAGCCAAAAGTAAGAAACACATAATCATTTCTATAGATGCAGAAAAAGCCTTTGATAAGGTCCAACATTCATTTATGATAAGAACTTTATAGAAAATTGGAATAGATCATCTTTACATCAATATAATACAGGCCATCTATGACAAACCAACAGCCAGCATCATACTAAATGGCCCAAAATTGAAGGCCTTTACTTTAAAATCAGGCACAAGACAAGGATGTCTCTTATCACCAATCCAATTTTATATAGTACTGGGAGTGATTCAGTGCAATTAGACAAGAAAGAGAAATAAAAGGGGTAAAGAGATAGGAAAAGAAAAAGTTAAATTGTCATTGTTTGTAGATGACATAGATGCAGATGACATAGGTCTTCTACATAGAAGACCCACAAAACTCCATTGAAAGACTCTTAGATGTAATAAATAAATTCAGTAATGTACCTGGATAAAAAATCAATAGCATTCTTAAACACTAACAACAAAATCATTGACAGAGAAATAAGAGAATCCACACTAGCAACCAAAAAACGAAATATTTAGCAATTATTCTCACAAAAGAAATGAAAGACCTATACAGGGAAAATTATAATATGCTGAAAAAAGATATTGAAGACAATCTCAGAAAATGGAAAGACATCCCTTTTTGATGGATAGGAAGAATAAATATTGTGAAAATGGCCATTCTCCCAAAACTGTTATACAGATTCAATGCAATCCCAATAAAAATACCATCAACATACATCATAGATTTCGAGAAATCACTCCTAAAATTCATCTGGAGTGAGAAGAGACCTAGAATAGCAAAGACAGTTCTAAGCAACAAAGGCAAGGCAGGAGGCATCACAATCCCTGATTTGAAGTTATACTACAAAGCAACCGTAATAAAATCAAATGTTACTGGAATCAAAACAGAGCAGAGGATCAATGGAATAGATTAGAAGATACAACCACAACTACAAACACACTCAACCACCTTATCTTTGATAAAGGGGCCAAACATGTTCACTGGAAGAACAACAGTCTCTTTAATAAATGGTGTTGGAAAAACTGGCTCTCCATATGCTAAAAACCAAAACTAGACCCGTGCTTATCACCATGTACTAAATTGAAATCTAAATGGATGAAAGATCTGAATATTAAAACAGAAACACTAAATCTATTGGAAGACAAATTGGGTAAAAACCTTGAAGACATAGGAGTAGGTAGAGAATTCATGAACAGGACTCAAACCACATGGGACATACTTCTCAGAATCAATAACTGGGATCACCTCTTATTAAAAAGTTTCTGCATGTCAAAAGAAATCGCGAGCATAGTGAAAAAGAAAACCCACAAACTGGGAAAAATCTTAGTGAACTCTCCCTCAGACAAAGGACTTCTGTCTAAAACATATAAAGAATTTTTTAGAAATCAGACCCCTGAAATTCAAAGATCCAACCCAAAAATGGGCATCTGGGATGAATACATACTTCTCAGATGAAGAAATACAAATGGCAAATAAATACATGAAAAAATGTTCATCATCATTACTCTTTAGAGAAATGCAAATTAAAACCACACTGAGATTCCATCTTATTCCTGAAAGAATGGCCAGGATCAAGAAAACCATCAAAAACAAATGCTGGAGAGACTGTGGGGAAAAAGGAACTCTCCTGCACTGTTGGTGGGAGTGTAGACTGGTGCAACCTTTGTGGAAGTAAGTCTGGAGAGTTCTCAAAAAGCTAGGATTGGAAGTCCCATTTGTTCCAGTTCTTCCACTTCTAGGCACATTCCCAGAAGAACTGAAAGCATCGTGCCACAGTGATATATGTACACCCATGTTTATAGCAGCACAATTTGTAATAGCCTAATGTTGGAAACAACCTAAGTGTCCATCAACTGAGGAATGGATAAAAAAGTTGTGCTATTTTTATACAGTGGAGTACTACTCAGCTATAAAGAATGATCACATTGAGATATTTATAAATAAATGTGTGCAGCTTGAGACCATACTCATAAGTGAAGTAAATCATCCTCACATGTATGAATACCAAATAGTTTCCCTAGTGTAAGATATGATACAAATATAGAAAAGTATGTGGTAATCATGGTTCCCCATGATATAGTTTTGAAGCCTTATAAAGGTTTCACTCATTAATTGGAATGGTTTTATTCTGGGATATTTGATATTATTGTCTGTGATGATATGAACAGCTATTTTGAAGAAAACAAGACATCATGATAGTTAGTGCTGATTTGATATCATCTTGTTTTGAAGTCCCATCAAAGTGTTGTTCTTCTGTCTCCATTGCTTTTATCATGTTGTATCTTATTTGATTTTATTATATGTGATAGTATAAACAAAATTTTTTTATACACAAAGAGATAGTTAGAAACCATCGTTCATTTTCTGTTAGCTGGTTCTAAATACCTTGTAATACTCTCATCCTCTTGAATGGTTTCACACTCTCTTGATATGTTTGAAGCTATAGTATATGAAGTTTTAATCAAATATTTCAAAGAAAGAGACACTATGTTTGAAAGAGTTGGCCCAGACAGGACACTGTAGCAGGTTAAGCCTCAGGCGGAACCAAGGAACTCCATCTTCCCCACCCCTAGGAATTTGCCCCTGGCACCAAACAAGTGCCAATGGGCTACCTGTGCATCCCTAATGCCCCCTCAGGCTCCACCCCAAAGCTAAGCTACATGTAAGGATCCCCGACCCCAGGGGGAGATGCCACACCCCAGGGCATCGGGGGTCTCTCCCCGCATTCTTAAAATAAAAGTCATTTATATTTCACACTTCTTATCTTTTCAGCCTCCCCCCCCAATTCTATCAATGGAAACTACAATTAAGTCAGGTTATCTTGTGGTGAAATACTATGTTGCTTAAATTGTTCTGTTCTGACCTATATTGTTATGTTGTTATGTCCTCTTTTATCTCAATCTTCCTCTTTTTTAAAAATTTATTTATTTATTTATTATTTTTAATTAAGGGAAAAATTTTTAAAAGTTAGGATATATTATAGTAACTTTTTTGATTTCTGTTAACTCAATTTGAAGCCCTGTATGGCTCTCACCATCTTGTTTTGACTGATTTTACTCTGTTCCGTTCTGTTTGATAGTATCAAGTTTGAGAGTATAGGCAACTACTTTGAAGGCAATAAGATTCACTATGATGCCCATTCTGGTTTGACTATTATCTTCTTTTGAAGTTCAGCAATGTCTCCAATGTTTAGGTTTTATTGGTTTTGTTCTGTACTGTTTTGTTCAATTTTATTATACCTGGTGATAAAGGCAATTCTTTTTAAGGTAGCAAGAGGCATTATGGCAACCATCGTTGATTACCTTGTATTCTGTTTTTACATCATGTGCTATGTCTATCCTTTGTTTTGACTGACTGTTTTGTTTTGACACATTTGGTTTTATTCTGTTCTAAAAAAAGTAATAAGAACTGTGGGAGTAATAAAACCCAAAATGTGTAAATGTTATTGTAAAAAAGAGAGGAAAAGCAAGTTCTCTAAAGTACACAACTGCAAATGTGTTTAGGTTTGTAAGACAGATGACCATATTACTAAGTTTTTGTTGGATTATTGAACACAACTGTTTGTAGTCTCACAGTTTGAATGTCCACTTTGTATACTTAATTTTGTAACTTGATCAACTATTTCTAAGATGACAATATGTAATCTATTAACTAGTGAATTCTTACTGTTTTTTTGAAATTCTGTATTATTTGTATCCTTTTACTGTTTTGTTTTGTTTAAATTAAAAAAAAAATTCCACTGAAACTAGAAAAACTGCTTCAATGGAACTGAAGGTAGACTTTCAGACCTTGAAGACAGGATTTCATGTAGTGATCACAAAAATAAAGAACTCTTGAAAATAACAAGGGATCATGAAATAACAATTCAACAGGTCCAAGTTGATGCAAAGGAAAACAAAATAAGCTTCATAGGTCTCACTGAAAAGCAGGAGTCAATGCAAATGATAAGAAAAAAACTATTTGCAGAAGAAATAGCATAAAATTTCTCAAGCATGGGAAAAGAGTCAGATACAAACAAGTGAAGCATATAGAACTCCAAACAGCCATAATGAAAATAAATCTACACCCAGACATATAATAATCACCATCCCAGAAATTCAGCATAAGAAAATAATACTAAAAACTGGTACATAAAACTAACAAATCACCTATCAAGGAAAGTTCATTAGATTCATGGCCAATTTCTCAACATAAACCCTTGAGTCAAGATGAGCTTGGGGTAAAGTATTTCAAGCCCTGAAAGAAAACAATTTTTGACCCATATTGACGCACCTATAAAACTTTCTTTCAAATTTAAGGGAAGAATGAGATACTTCCCTCACAAAGAACAACTGAAGAAATTTATGTCCACAAACTCAACCCTAAAAAGACTACAGAACAACATATTAGATAGAGATTAAAATGACCACAATTTCCAGAAAAAGGAACACTTCTCCACTGTTGGTGGGAGTATAGATTGATGCAGACACTGTGGAAATCAGTATTGAGATTCCTCAGGAGACTAGGATTGAAAGTTCCATTCATTCCAGCTATTCCCCTCCTAGTAATTTCTCCAGAAAATCTGAAAAGGTCTTATCACAGTGATATATGTGCACCCATATTTATAGCAGCACAATTTTTAATAGCTAAATCTTGGAAACAACAAAAATGCCCATCAACTGCAGAGTGGATGAAAAGATGTGGCATGTTTATACAATGGAATAACACTCAGCTATAAAAAAGGATGATCTTGAGGCCTTTATAGGTAAGTGGAGGCAACTGGAGACTATCCTCATAAGTGAAACAAACAAAAACCATATTTATCAATACCACATTGTCTCTCTGGTGTAAAAGTAATAAAAATTCTAGGAGTAATAAGATCCATAATATGTAACAGCTATCATAAAAAAGAAAGGGAGGGAAAGTGCTCTAAAGGATATAACTGCATGTATGTTTAAGTGTGTAAGTAGGTAACCGTATTTCTAAGTTTTTGTTGGATCAATGAACAGAATGGTTTGCACTCTTATTGTCCACTTCCTATGGTTTCATTTTGCGACTTGCACAACTATTTCTAAGATGACAATGTATAATTTATCAACTAGTGATTTTTTAGCCTTAGTTTTTTTTGAAATTGTGTATTATTTACACCCTTTTTCTGTTCTGCTTTTTTCTCTTTAAATAAATTTTTATACAAATTTAAAAAAAGAAATCATTCCAGAAATCAAGCTCCACTTCTAACCTACATTTTCTCAATTGGAAAGGTTACCTCACTTGGTTTAGAGCTTTGCTAAGCTTTACCTGTTTTGTATAACATTTATGTTCACTCCAGAGTTCCTTTCATCAAGATCTCCATTTCTCTGTTGTTTTTTATGGCAAAACTTACAGAGCTGTCTATTCCTTGTCTTTGTTTCCTCCTTCTCATTTCCTGTGGTATCCAGCAATAACCACCATGGACTAGATCCCAAGGCCAAGTTTTGGGATTCTGATCAGAGTCCTGTGGTACAGCTGATCAGTCCTACTTCTAGGAAAACATCAGCCCTTGGTTTCCAGAGCACCATGGCCTCTTAGTGTCTGTCACCTTCAAATGTAACCCCTTTTCAACATTCTCCTTCAATTCCTGCTCATGCACCCCAGAATTCTCAATGTTAGAGACCTGCATTAACTCCTCATACATCTCTATTTTCCTCACTCTAATACACATGACATTATGCATTTGCTAAAATTTGTAAATTTGTCTCCTTCCATATGAGAAGGATTTAATGGAAACAAATTTTAAAACACCACAGGACGAGAGGGGACCCTGCACATGCAAACTCCAACAAGAGGATCAATCTATGCTATAAATAAGTGAAACTACCTTACTGAATGGGGTAGGTTGACATGTGTAAGCTAATTTTGACATGATGGGATTTCTAAGAACAAAGAAAAAAAGATTTATACAAATGTCCCATAGATATTTCCTCCTTGGAATGATTTAGGTTGCCAAACGCATAAAAGTTTGAGAAATGCCACAAGCAAGACAAGTCTGTGGAAACATCACCACTCAACGTATGAAACATGCTCTGTGTCAGATCACCCTCAGTTTCATCTACTGTCCTGAATAGAAAAGGACAGTAGATGACACTGATGGTGATCTGATAAGAAGGGGTTTTAGTTAATAATATACCAATATTGGTTCATGAATTGTAGCAAATTACTATATTCGTGTGAGATGTTATAATAGGAACCAATGCAAGTATATGAAATTTCTAAGTATATGTATCATTTCCTAAGTTTTCTAAACAATTAATTCTGTTAGCATAGCCAAATAAAATAACCCAGACCACAAAAATGTTTTAAACATCTGATTTTAATATGTACTATCAGGCAGTGAAGTAGACCACCGCCATGTTCTCACACTCACTACTGCCATATATATTGGACTGTAGTGTATGACCAAATATCTTCCATTACCAGTGACTTCACATCCAAGTGACTAGTTCCTGTAGTATGCTGACTTCTCTCAGTGCCCTGACCTTCAAAGATATTTTCCTTCACCTCACCCAGCCGCCCACTAGAGAATTATCTTAGCTTTCACCACCAGCAATGAAAACACAGTCTGCAAAAGATCCAAATACCCGATTCAATGCACTCTTGGGCTGTCCTTCCAGCTCACCCAGTTCAGAGCTCTGACTCAAGCAATTCTTTGTTCTATGCACTATCTCCAAACCACTATATCCACCATTTTTCCAAAATACATGACCACGGTCATTATTCTCACCAACTTAGAGTCTCCCTCTTGCCTGACAAATCCTTCACTCCACACATGCTCAACTCCCACTAGTCTAACGTGTCAAGCAACCTATTTGTCCATTTCTTGCCAGCATTATTGGGTGAACATGCCAAAAAAAAATAGACATCTCTTTTTGCTTGCTGTAAATCCTTGACCCCATTCTCAAAGAAGCCCTCAATATTCCTATTAATTTTACCACATTTGACTAGATAAAATTTTCTACTCTAGTTTTTAATTTTATTTTAAAGATAGCAAAATGCAACAAAACAAAACAGAACAAAGCCATTTAAGACAATGTAGTGAAACTGGTACAGAACTTCAGAGGAGGATACCAAGATAACAATAGTAGCTACCATAGTATATCTTGTTATCTTCACAATAGTTGTTTATTCAATCAGGTATAGCAAAATCAAACCAAAAACAGAACCAATCAAAACAGAATATTGAATAGAGCATTATAATAATCAGAACAAAGCAAAACAGTATTGGCCATCGAAGACAAGATAAAAAGAAATCCTCCATATTTGCTATATTGCATACTGTAATCCTCCCAAGAGATGCTCAGACCTCTAGCCCCAGGTCAGCATAATTAACCCAAAAGTACAAGCATTTAGTTGCTTTATGTACCTTAGTTTCTATCAACTCCAGCCAGAAACCATCCAGTTGCTAACAGGGGAGGGGAGAACATAGGACGTTTGATTCTCAGGTGTCCGTAGGCCCACAGGAGACACTGACTTATTCTCTCCCTGGTGTGCCCATGGCTCACCCTGCTTACCAGGAAGGCTGGCTTGTTGCTTTCTTGATTGGTCCCCCAACTTCTGACAGGGATGATTCTTGGGATACACTGACTTGTTCTCTCCCTGGCATGCCCATAAATTTTTGACTCTAAGTAAACTACCTTGTACTGCATCTGTCCTCCTCAAATGCCCAGGACACATGACATTCTACATATTTCTCCTCCAATCTTCCCTCTGCCCTTTTGATCTTTGCTTCAGATATCTTTGCTTCACTTTGTTGCTGTCATTAAGACCTACCTATTCTGGCCTTCATTCTGCTCCTCAAAGACACAAGACCCATGAGACCTCCATGAAGGTCAATATTCTCCCCATCTGGAGTGTGCTCATCCTTATCTCCACACTGCTGAAGCTAGGTTCTCAGTTTTGGTGTCAATGGCACTTTCCTAGAAGGTTTAAATAGTAGCGATTCCATCACTTTTGATCACATTAGACCATTTCCTTTTTCTTAATTAGGAAGGGAATCTGGAGATGGGGAAGATAAGAGGGAGAGGAGGAGAAGGGGAAGTAAAGAGGACCAAGATGTGCTGTGTATGTGAACTAATTCCCCATGAGGGATGTATTTGTTATATAGCTCAAACATATACTGACACAAAAGGAAAAGAGAAAAAATAGTCACTTTCTTCATAGCACTAATAATTACTGATAATGTTTTTGTTCATGTCTAGTATGTTCAATTATTTGTTCCTTGTCTCTACAGGATAATCTATGAGAACAGAGGTCTTCTTGGGGTTCTCATCAGTATGGACCAGAACAGAAAAGGTCTGTATTAATTTCTTCGTGAGTAGACGAATGTAGTCACCATCTGTATTTGAAAGTAACACAAGAAAGTAGCATAATTACATATCAGATTCCTCATGAAGTGGACGGAAAGAGGAAGACCTACTCAGGTGTTCAGGAAGACCAGCAGCAGGAAGTTCAGCTGCTCTTAGGACCAATACCTATGGAGGAAGAGAAGGAAAAAGACAGGGCATAGGGGAAAGCTGGCTGTGATGAACACACTACAAAGGTTTTAGGTAGCCCTCCAGAGAGTAGGACCTCAGGTAACTCTTCAGAGTTGTCACTGCTGGGGCAGAGAAGTCAGGGTTGGAGTCCCTTCTCCCCGCTGTATGGGTCTATCTCAGAAAGGGAAATAAGCTTGAAAGGAAATTAAAATTTTAAATAAAACCTGCCAAGAATGCCTTCCAAAACCAGGTAGACATGTCTGGATAGGTGTGATAACAGAACATTTTTATCATTGAGTAACCTCTGTCTTTACTGCTTTTGTATAACTGATGGCCTTGCAATGTAACTTAAAATGTACCAGAATATTTCTTCCTCTGTATAATCCATGCTTTGGATAACTGATGTCTTTGCAATGTAACCTGAAATGTATAAACTCCTTCAGCAACCTGTGATGCTATCCAACCCTCCAATCATAATGCACTAAATCTGCCTCTGTACCTACCCCTTGACCTCTCCCATAAAAGCCCCAAAACTCTGCTGGGTGGGGCTCTGACTCTTTGAGAAAGATCCCAGTCAAAACTTTCTCGGTGCTGTTTCCTTCCATAATGTGTTGAGTTAAAATGCTCTTTTCAGCCAGGTCTGTTCCCAGGGAGGTTGATGTGAGAGGGTTGAGAGCCATGAGCAGGCAGCAAGGCAGACATATCTCATCCTGAGTAAGAGCTTGCACACACAAAGCATCCTTCCCTGTGTCCTGAGAGTAGCTCCTCCCCAATTCTGGAAGGCTCTTTCCTTGAGGAAACTTGCAAAACAAAGGCAACTGGGCAGGCCATAGCCCTTTCCGGTGCAGTTCTCAGGGCAACACTAGTGTCTTTTATTATGCATTCTAGATGCTCCTCTCAGTAGTTCCTCTTGGCCCTTCCTGGAGGGATGAAAGACCCTCAGTTCTAGGTATCTTAATCTCCAGTAATCATACTGCACTCAGTTTGCAGCTGCTACATTTATCCATTTATTGTTGAAGTTGGGTAACAGAGTACTCACATACTGTTAAGTGGGTCATGGACCTGCTAAACACTTTCTTCCCTGCCACTTTGTAGCAGCAACCTTAACTCCTCTGCTAAGTTATCAGGCTAAATTATTCCTGGCAGGATGGCAACTCTTCCTCCAGTCTGTTGGTCTTTGGCATGGGGAGCCCGGAATGCTTGAACAGCAGCCACAGCTTACGGTTCAGTGGGATTTTTATTGAGTGCTCTATTGGATGCATTCTGTCCTTGTGGACAAGGGGTTTAATCCATGGTTCCCAGAGATGTGCGGACAAATTCCTGAAGTGAATCCCTGGGACTGATGACAAGCTGAACCATTCCTACTTCTATCTCTTTTTGCTTATTGAGGCCCAAGCACTGAATATGCTGCAGAATGTCATCCGCACGTAAGTGGCCATGTGAAGGACAGAAGTCCCTTCTCACAAGGTGTTATCTTGGAGATAGAACCTCAGTTGTAACATTCACAGTATGGCTTTTTGTTCTCTCCAGTGGGTGCTGAGATGTTCCATGGGACCAGTGGTTACTGGGTCAAGGGCCCAACATCTCACTTCACCCCAAGATGAGCTCCTCATTCTGCTGAACTGTTAAGGGGTTTCTGTGTTTGAGGACGAACACTCTGTGAGTCTTCAGGAATAGTGCTGGTCATCCTAGTTCCGACTACTATATTAAACTAGTGGCTTAACCCTAAACCTTTGTTTTCCAGATTCAGGAGCTGGAAAAGCCATCATTAAATCTCTAGCAATCCTGGTGTCTGGTGAGGGTCAACCCGTCCACATTTGTGAAGCCTCACATGGCCAGCAGTAAGGACAGGAAGCACTCTGCTGTGTTTCTTCTTCCTGGGGCACCAATGTCACTCCTAAAGGCTCAGTCCTCAGGACATAGCTTCCAAAGACTCCACCTTCTAATATTACTACATTAGGGCTAGTACTTCAACACAAGAATTTTAGGAGTATGCAAACATTAATCTGCAGCCCCACCTGAGTTCCTAAGGGTGGAAAATGCAAGCCTACCCAGAATGGCTGGCTATTTCAGTGAAAACGAATTCTTATGTTTTCCAGGAATGACAAGTCCAGTGTAATCAACTTATCATCAAGTGTCCGAGAGGCATTTTTCAGGATGATTTCCTAATGTGGGCTTAGTGTTGGCCCTGCTTGGGATGCTTGGCTACAGCAATAGTTAGATTAGCCTTGATAAGAAGGATTCTAAGCTGTTAAGCCTGTGTGTGCCCTCCATCTCCACCACCATTGCCACATTAATCATGATCCTCTTGCATCAGCTTTGGCATGGCTGATAAAAGAAGCTAACGATAAATAAAACAAGCTGAAAATTATTGCGGTTACTTAATTGTTTGATTCCTCTTCTAGCTATATGCTCTGAGGGTAGACATTAATATTCGGTACAAAGATCTTCACCATCTTGCCACAAGACTAAATATGCACATGAATTCCTCTGTCTTAGCCCTCCTTGTGTCCAGAACCTGTTAGGCTCCTGACCAACTAGCCAATGTATTTACAAGCACTTGCATTCTAAGAATGTGCAGTGAAAATTTCTATCCATTTATAGAGTTTATCTTGACTATTTGTAATGATAGTCTCCCCTGAGTGAGGCTGACATGTAACTACTGTTCATTGCCAGTTCAACCCACATCATGTTTCTAGTTTCCACTAGGAAATGTTTTGTTAAAGGTATGCAATTCTCTACCCTGGGTAGCATAGATCTAGAGGTGGATACAGGAAAATTATCCTATTGGGGCCTGTAATTAAATTAAGTGTTGTTTCCTACCACAGAATCCACCACTGCCATCTACTGTGCTTTGTCTTGTGTACCAAGTGGCAGAGCACACAGTACAGACCAGACCTTCTGTGGAGACTTTTGTAGCAGTAAAAACCACTCCAGCTGAAACTGGAAGCCTCTCATGTCAATCTAGCATATGGGCCACAGCAGTGTTGCTATGTGTGGAACATTATTTCCCAAAACCAAAAGGTGAAGCCATTTGTGGAGCTGGAAAGGGAAAGAGCTCCTAAAGAAGGAGGGAATGGGAGGAAGAGAAGGGGAAATACTAAAAAAGTTTCAAGATGTGACATGTGTGTACCAACTCTCTATCATGATTGTATTTATTTGTATTGCAAACATATGCTAACAGAATATTCAAAAACACTAAAGGGAAAAAGATGTAGGCTTTCTCTCTGTGGAACTTGAAATGTCTCCCTTTTACTTGGAGAAGATGGTCTGGCTTCCCAGACCACTGAACCCTACAAGTTTCACTCATGTTTCAACTGGTGAATTCTCATGGTATTTATCTCTCACGTTTTGGAGTACACACAAGTTACTAAGAAATCCAAGCTACTTGCCAATTCCTGTTTCTTTGGTCAAATTAGCTATAGCATCATTGATATGGTAAATTATCTAGGTTTCTTTGCACATTATGGCTGCAGAGAAGAACTAGCCTCGCCTTTGGGCAAACTCATGAGCAGCTACTGTTTTGTGATCTGTAAGGTTGGAAATGACCACTTTTAGCAGATGAGTGAGCACATTTCACGTTCTGAGGTCAACTGTAATTTGCTTCATCAAAGATAACATCTGCATAGCACACACAATTGGAACTCCAAGCTGGAAAAATCTATGATAACATCCTCCAGGATCTGACTGCTTTTTGTAAGGGCTAGGCTGATGGGGCCATTGTCAGTGTCATGGGGTCTTCACTCCTCCAAATCAAAAAAATTTAAAACAGGGTTGGAGGTGGGTTGTGATAGTAGAGCTCTTGCCGATCTAGGAAGCTCTGGGTTTAATAACTCAGCACAGCAAAACAAAAAGTCTTCCTGGAGAAGGGGACATAAATTCTAACAGGAAGGAACTGGGAGAGAGAGAGAGAGAGAGAGAGAGAGAGAGAGAGAGAGAGAGAGAGAGAGAGAGAGAGAGAGAGAAAGAGAAGAAGAAGAAGAAGAAGGAGGAGGAGGAGGAGGAGGAGGAGGAGGAGGAGGAGGAGGAGGAGGAGGAGGAGGAGGAGGGGAGGAGGAGGAGGAGGAGGAGGATTTAATTAGCCTTAGCTCTTAACTGTATTTCCCATATACCCCAGTCCACATATTTTTCAAAAAAAGTATTTTTATGTCTATTTGATTTTAATATTAAGGTTTGTTCAAGATTTCATCTGAAGATAGGAGTCCTAAAGACAAAAATTACTCGGCTGGATAAACTTCCATGTTCACTAATAAAATATTTTAGTAATTCTGAATCAGAGATCATATGAATCAATTCAAACCTAGTTTAATAAATTATTGCCATGTGATCTGGTGTTTCCTAATTCCTCTAAGAAATGTTTCTTACTTGCGAGATACCAAGTGCCTACTTCTAAGGTTTGCTGTAGTCACTACATGAGATTATCCAAAGGAAATTCTTAGTACTACATCCAGCGAACGGAGGATTGAAACTGTAAGCTTCAACGTTTCAGCTCACAATATCGAAGTGTCTGGTTCACAGGAACAGAAGGCAAAGGATGGTAACATGGATAGGTAGTCAAGATTTAAGTAAGTTTAGGCACTGACCTAAAAGCTGACTTAGGTAAACCAAAGACAGGAGACAATTCAGAGTCAAGCCATGGACCACAGACAGCACCCACTCTACTCCTTTTGGCTGAGCCACCACGCAAGGGAAGAGAGTAGAAAGTGAGTAGTCAAGGTCAGAAGCTAGACTAGGAGGAGACCCTGTGCAGACTCTCCCTTCCTGAGAATGTGACCTGAGTTCTCTGTATCTATGCAGTTCTCTGCATGCACACACAAAAGAGTGGTCTGAAGGCTTAGGAAAGGAAAAAATGGCTTAAGGAGAAAAGAGATCCTAGGAGAGAGTGCGCACAAGGTGTGCCATTGACCCAGGGTCAGCATGGACAGCAGCAAGTCTGAAGCAAGAGTCACCCAGGGGAACTGTGAAAGGTACGTGTGAAAGGCAGGCTAGACCTCAGGATTTCAGACTTCTTTATGCCTGAATATTTTCATGAATGAAATTACTTTGGAAAACATCCATCTTCATTCATCTGTCTGTGATTTGTGGTTGTTTCCAGATCATAATGACAGAATTTACTTCAGCAGAGACCAGTACACTGAAAAGTCACTCACTAATACTTGCTGGCCCCAGCTGTAAGTGATAAGCTGCTAGCATATTTATCACTTCAGAATAACATATAGCAATGTTAGGACACAGTGCTTAAAGTCTTGGTTAATAAAATAAAAAATAGAGATATAAAAATGATTATCTTTTTTTGTAGAAGTAACAACGGGATTTTCTTCATAGAATTGGTAGATATTTGCCTTCTGGGGTTATTTATTTGGCCAAACAAGTTGCCACCATGAGGAGGTGCATTTTAATTGAAAAATAGAAGCTGTACAGAAAATATCCTTGTGAGGAAAGCAATGGTGACCTGGTGCTGCTCTTTTTTTCCATGCTGAGAGCACAAGGGCCTTAAATGTCTACTACTAACTTGGCACCTTAATCCTCTCTCTGCTGCTTGAATTAGGCCATGGTAATCCAAACAAAGGGTTTCCTTGAGAGTCTCTAGGTAAAGCAGGAAGAGTTTTGTAACAAAGCTAACCAGGTAATTCTGCTTTTGTCTGCCAAAGTCCCTTCTGATACCAGCAACCACACTGCAGTTAACCCAAGGACAGATGCTGCTGAAGGCAGTTGGATTCCCTTTTGAAACACAAAATTCATTTACTAAATCATGAATGAAACAGTCAAAGTTCTCTTTAAATCTTCAACCATTGATTAAAAACAAAAACAAAAAGCATCATCAAAAGAAAAATCTAAATATGATTCACCAACTGCAATTTATATTTTCTTTATTCCTAGTTTGTGCAAAGATAAAGTCATGTTCTCACATATAACCCTAGCAACTAGAATAACTTAAAGTTAAAAATGCTCTATGAAATTATAAAATGATAAGGCATAAGAAATATACTTCTCACAAACAAATAAAATGGAAATCAAAGCTGATGTGTTCGTCTGCTTTCTTGTTGCTGGTATGAAATGCCTGACACTGATGCTTAAAGCAATCTGTTTGTTCATGGTCTCAGAAGGTTCTGTCCATGTTCCCCTTGTCCCAGACCAGGAGCACTGTGGCAAGGGGCCTGCAGGAGCACAGATACTCAGCACATGGTGCCCAGGAAGCAGAGCAGGGAAGTAGTGACAGAGAGGAATGGCCAAAAACCAGATGTGTAACACAGTGTCACGCCTCCATGACCCATAGGATACTCCAGTAGTGTGTTTCACTAATCCCTTAGGTGTCTCCCAATCCAATCAAGCTGACAATTAATCTTAACTACCACAGCTGTTTAAAGGTAAATTTAATGGACTTCTTCCTTATTGTAAAGTATGTGATCAAAGCATGATCAAATAACAAAAATGAACATAAAAGTTTACCCTGTTCACAATTCAGAGACAACAACCCTTGACAACAAAGTCATAAGGTGAGTGGCTTTCCTCTACCACGCCCTCCCTTCACAATGTTTCTGCTTTGGAGTCACCTGCACATGGTCTGAAACCTTTGAAACTATAAGCCAAAATAATTTTTTTTCCTCTTTGAAGTCACATAAAACAAGTAGTTTGTCCTTTAATGGAATCCCAAGAAGAAACCAAAATGAAGGACACTTAATCTTGGACTTCTAGCCTCCAGAACCATGAGATCATATATTTCTGTTGTTTAAACCTCTCCCAGGATACTGAAGCAAATTAAGAAGAAAGAAATATACCATAATACCATAATGGCATAATGTTAAAAAGTTTTCTCTAGGTAGTGAGATTTGGATGTAGTAGTTTTTACATTTTAAAAAATTTGCATGCATTATCCACAAGTGTCATAAAGTATCTGGGATCAAGGAACCAAGGCTCAAAAAGGCTGATGTGACTGCCCAACTGGCATGCAGGTAGTGGAGCAGAGTTAGGGCCTAAACACCGGTTGCTAGACTAAGAAGGATAGTTCTTTTCAAAGTAATGAGAATGGTAAGCCCACATTATTGATTTTTTTTTCTTGAAGCATGAATCATTTTATTATTTTAAACTGTGTGACAAAAAAGCCCAAAACTAGCAATGCATTCCCTTTCCCTCCTAGAATTAAACTGTTTATGTCAAAGGTTGCAATTTTCTGAATTTCTGTATGAAATTGACACACACCTATGTTACCTGGAAAAATTCAAGGAACAAGAATTTGAAGAATACATTTTTTATTATGTTCCAAAAATGGAACACTAGGCATCAAAGGGTTAAGACTTCTAATATGCTTGCGCCAGCTCCACACGAGTGTAATCATCGGATAGTGCACACACGGACTAGTGGAAAGACGGCAGCACACTGGAATACAGTGAACCTGAGGGAGACCACTGTATTTTATATTTTAGTCTGCTGAGTGAAGCAGATAATGTTTGTGTGTGTGTGTGTGTGTCTGTGTGTGTGTCTGTGTAAAACACTCTCTTTACTTGTCGAAATCACTCAGAATTTCCCAGTCATGTCTAGTTTTGAATAAATGAATATGCTTGATTTTCATATTACAAGTAAATGATCCTTTAGGCAAGAATGACCAAGAAACGATGCATGATTAAAAAATCTTTATGGGGGGCCTGTTTTCTTCCTCCTGTAATTGTCATAATCAACCAGAAACAATGAATAATTCTGTGCAACTACAGGGCTGTCTCACAGATGGGTGGTATAATATATCTCTGTTTCCTCCAGCCCCATCCCCAATCCCTACTCCTATTTCCCTGCTTTCTCCACAGCCAGTCATTGTCACTTGGAAATGTATCCAAGCATGCACACCATGGGGTAGCAGGGCTACTCAGGTTCCCTGCCAGGGATGTGTATTGGCTGATGTCATAAACAGTAAATTCTTTATGCTGAGAAAGGCTGTTCATTTTCACACCATTCACCACTTCACTAGCAGTTGTCCAGATTTTTAAATTCAGCTTCTTACATTAATCCTGCAACTGCTGGTCCCAGACAGGTGCAAGCATCAGACTGGATCAGTTAAGTAAAACATCTGGCCTGAAAGTGATAATAAGCTCTTTCTACTCCTTCAAGTCATAAAAGGAATGTGAAGTTTTCAAATGTTTAAATCACAAAATTAGGCTTTAATTTTCACTTAAGCACATACATTCAGCCCTGTCACCACACATAAGCACACATGTGAGCACACATGCGAATATGCACATGCACACACACACACACACACACACACACACACACTTTTAACATAAGTAATGTGCCACTATTTTATAAAGCAAGACCTCTGAAGCCCCAAACCAAGGAAACACAAGACTCTTCTGCTTAGGGCAGCCCTTCTTCTTCCCTTCTTCTCTGGCTTCAACAAATATTGGTGGGGCTGCCTTCATAAAGCCCTAGACATGACTTTGCAAGAAGCACACCACCAAATCTGATGACACTGCAGGGTTTATGACTTCACAAGCTCCAAGCAAACAACACATGCTTCAGGATTAGAATGATGGTGCCCAAACATGGGGTTGTTTGCTGGGAGGTCTTTGGCCTTACCAATCCCCTTGGAAACCTGGTTATGAACAGGCATGAGAGGCACAAGCGACTGATATTTAGGAGTTCTCCCAGTTCTAAATAAGTAATTCTGACAGTAATTCTGGAGAGTTATGAAAATCTTTTGTGAAAGTCTAGGCCAGTGGGTCTCAACACATGGTCCTGGAACAAGCAATTTCAGTGTCACTTAAGAAACATAAAGTCACTACCTCCAATCTAGACTTACTGAATCTGAGACTGTGGGGTGGAAACCAAAACCTGCTTTAAAACTCTTGAGGTGATTCCAATCAGATGGAAGTGTAAGAACTACTGAATAAAGGATAAGGAACCTTTCAGGAGACAGTGGGTGAAGCTAGAGGAGAGAGGCGATATAGAAACCTACAGAAGGTAGGCCTGGCCAGATGCAAGGACTAATCACTTGTGAGAACAGGGAAGTCTAGGGTCACTGCACTTGATTGCAGTCACTGCACTGCAACTGTGGAGGCTTCCTTGGGGTGCCACAGACTAATACCTGGCGCAGGGAGAGAAGAATGTCTGCTCTCACCCTGCTGGATGAGCAGTAGTTTGGGAATACAGACATAGATGAAGATACCTGACTTTCTATTAATACAAATTTTCTGCCTTCAAATGTCTAGAATCATTTAATATAAATGATTAAATGGTTTTTAAATGTGTATATTTTGTTTGAAATAATTATTTGGGTGTAAAAGATTAATAGTACCCCAACCTCCATACATACCCTCATTTCTTTAAAAGTACCCAATTCACTAGCAGCAAGGGAAATAAAAAACTAGAAAAGTAGGTAGTAGGGGAGGTGTTTGGTATCTGTCAGCTAAAACTACTGGAGGAATAGAAAGCCCCCAAACAGAAGGGATGATGGGCTGAGGTAAAGCTACAGTAGACCCAAGAACTTCCTGGTCTGTTCACATTGTGTTATATAGTTAATATATGTTGTATGCAATAGTCATACAAATAGAAAAGGAAAATGAAATAATAAGCTGAGACAAAATATTTTGAAATATGCATATCCAGATAAATGTAACCAAATCTAGAATATATACTCATGAAACAAAATAAGACAAATATCTAAATATAAATTTTCATATAAGCTCAAGGAAAAATGATTCCATATCACTAGTTAGTAGAAAAATGCAATTAATATAATCAGGTGACACAACAGACTTATCAAAATGGCTAAAATTAGAAATACCAAGTAATAATAAAATAATGCCAAATGTCACTGCAGAGCAATGGGGACTTGTAGAAACTGCTGGAGAGAATCATTACCTTGGAGGACACTATGGTAGGTACTTAGAAAGTCCACCAAAGGGAACAATTGATAAATTGGATTTCATCCACTTAAAACTTTTACTCTGAGAAAGACTCTATTAAAAATGTAAAAAAATCCAATTGTTTGAAGGATGAGAAAAAAGTAGTTGCAAACCACAAATCTGACAAAGAACTACTGTCTGGAGTATATTTTAAAATATTCTTAATTCAGTGAAAGCTGAAAACATTGATCTCCGAGAGGTCGGGAGTGGAATGGAAGTCACTAGAGGCCAAAGGGCTGGAAGAAGAGTGAGAGAAGCAAGTCAAGTAGCAGGAACCAAGTCCTGCTAGACAGGGAGAATAAGTTCTAGTGTTCTTCAGGGCAGTAGGCTTGCTGCAGTTTACAACTTATTATATGTTCTAGAAAAAACTAGAAGAGAGGATTCCATGGGTTTCCAACACAAAGAAATGATGAACAGAAATATAAAAAGCTTAATTTGTATGCCTGTACTGGATTAGCGACTGTGCCCAATAAATATATATAAATATTATGTGTTACAAAGAGATAGATCATCTAGATAAAAAAAAATCAGTAAAATATCAGAACTGAACCAAATCCGTGAACAAATGGACTTGGTTTTTAGAGTTCTACTCAACATCATCAAAATACACATTCTTGGAGAACCAGAAAAAGAAGGCGGATAGACAAGAGATGGCTACAGAGACTCCCTGAGAGAGTCAACTTAGAATTCAACATATCGCAGCCTGGGGTAATTCTGGGGGAGTCTTGACAGAGGGAGATGAATTCTCTCATCCCAAGAAGAAACTAAGGTGAGAAGAACCAATCAAACATACAGTCCTGGTGCTATTATTGGAACAGCTAAAGGTTCAATGCTCCCACCACAGTGGGGAACGTGCTGAGCCTTCCAAGGTCCCACTACTTCAACTCACTAGAGGCACAGTCATGCTGAGATCAGGGTCAGCCAGCTGAACTGAGACCTGAGCTGATGGGGAGCCTGCAATGACCTGTGGTGAGTAATGGAAGTGGATCCATTCCATATAAAGGGAGGCTCCGGAGGACAACATTCTGGGACCAGGCAGGATTGGCAAGTACAAGGGGCAGGAGTGACTTCAGTCAGTTGTCCTCTTCCTGAAAGGGACTGGTGGAGTGAGCTAGGCCTGGGTCACACGACCTGGCTGAGACCCAATAGGTTATCCAAAATCAATTCCTTATGGTGGTGGTGCACACTAACCCAGTGAAGCCTCTGAAGTTTGACTGACCCGGAGGGGAGGCAGTGCTTAGTAATACAGTGCAATCCACAGCAGCTTGAGTGATCTGAGGGGAGGGGCCAACATACCCTGCCCTTGTCTGCAATTCATTAGCACACTGCAGTGGGAAGGGTCACCTAGCCAGCATGTTTCAGAAGAATTGTAACCAACAAAGAAAGAACCTGGGGCCTCCTGGGAGAAACAAAAAAGATGGGAAGAGGAAGCAACAAGAAGTCCCCAAATCCCAACCTTGAGAACATTGATCCAGTACAGGTAAATACAAAAGAGAATGAGAACAGCAAACATGCAATAGAAGACACGGCACCAGTGGACATAAAGAGATGTGTTTGGGACCTCATAGATGAGTTCAAAAGTGAAATATTTAGCCATGTAAAGCAAGATATAAGAAGATTAATAAAATAAATGCTAAGGACCCCTCAAGCAGACACAGATGGAAGAAGGGAGGAACTCAAATAAAGGAGAGAACTGTTTGATGAAGAATATAAAGAAAACATAGAATACATGAAGCAGATTCAAAGAGATTACCAGGAAATTAAAAACTCTATGAAAAGATGGCAAATCTGCTTGAAAGAAACTAAAGATAGATTATCCAAACTGGAGGACAGCTTTGCAATGTGGGATTATGAAAGGAAAAACTTATTAAAAATAACAAGGAAACAAGCAGTAACAATTCAAAGGCTAGAAGATGACAAGAGGATCTATAGCTTGAGAATAAAGAATGTGAATGAAGAAGCAGGGGTACAAACAAAGGAACTACAAAGGCTATTCACAGAAATAATTAAGGAAAACTTCCCAAACATAGGAAAAGGAAATGATATTCAGATGTATGAGGCATAAAGAACTCCAGCCACCTACAACCAAAACAGAGCCACACCCAGGCATATAATAATCAAGATCCCAGAAATTCAATATAAGAACAGAATATTAAAAGCTGTTAGAGACAAGAAACAGATCACCTATAAAGGAAGGCCCATCAGAATAATGGCAGACTTCTCGACACAAACCATCAAGTCAAGAAGAGCCTGGAGCAAAATATTCTAAATGCTGAAAGAAAATAACCTCCATCCCAGATTGATATACCCTGCTAAACTGTCTCTAGAAATTAATGGAGAAACAAGATGCTTCCAAGACAAAGAGGAACTTGAGAAATTTGTGACCACCAATCCAATTCTACAGAGAATATTGCAGGGCATTCTAGAAAGAGAGAAAAGTACTAGGATTCCAGGAACAGTGGCAGAGAGGCCTCAATGACTGGAGCAGAAAACAGAATAAAGAAGATAAGCAGAGAACTGGTGACAAAAAAGAGCATAAGAGAAATGAGGCAGAGAAGGTTGGTTATAATCTCTAATACAGATGACCTTGATACACAAATTAAAAAAAAAGAATCACACGTGGAGTAGATCAGGAGGCAGGGTCCACTGAGATGCTATTTATAGGAAATATAATTAATATGAAAAAGAGTACATGGACTGAAAATCAAATATGAGAAAACAATGCTCTATGTCACAGAGAACCAGAAAATAATATGGACAACTAGACCAGTATTTGTGGATAGATTAGAAAGACAGGCTTTAATAGGTAAAGCAACACAATTAGAGATCAAGTCCAGGAGAGAGAAAGTTTAGAACCACTTAGGTAAATAGCAGGTTGCTTCTCCCTCCCCCTCAATTTAAAACCAAGTATCTTGGTCAGACTCCAAAATGTACAGTGTACCTTGGGGAAGTGAATGGGGAGGGAGAGTCTTAAAAAAGATGGCAGAAGATATTGTTAATACTGTATCAGGATTTAAAACCCACATTAGTCATACCACTCGGCTTAGATTTATTTTATTCTTTTTTTGATAGATTTTATTCTGTCCCAGTTTGTCTACTTGCATTAGATTTGAGGGCACAAACAAACATCAGGATATAGCACAGTAACCATCTTTAATTTCCTGTTATCTTAATCTGGAGCCCTGTATGCCTTATATTGTTTTATCATGACTGATCTTAGTTAAATCTGGTTTGTTTGATTGCTGTTTGGTATCAACAGATTTTATTCAAAACTGATATGATTGATAGTATCAAGTCTGAGAGAATAGGCAAATACATTGGAGATGAGAAGACTCTATGATACTCATTCTGGTTTGATAACTGCCTGTTTTTGAAGTTTTATACTATATACAAAGTTGTGTTTTATTAATACTGTTATGTACTGATATATTCAATTATACTATGTCTTATGATATAGCCAATTCTATTGAAGATAACAAGAGACAACACGGGAACATGGTAGAACTCTTTGTACAACGATCTTATATGTCTTTTTCATTTCATGTGTTTATAGGAATATGTTTTGTTTTGTCTTTCTTTGTTTTGTTTCTCCCTCTAATATAGAAAGAATAGAAATACATGTTAAGACTCATGCATGTGTAGAGTCTATAAACAGTTTATGAGAACTGATCTTATGACACATGATGAAATGAACAAATACTTTGAAGAAAAAGAGACACTAAAGTACCCAGTGCTGTTCGTGGAATGTCATAATGTGAAACCCAACAATAGTATTATTCTTTGTTCAGAGTGATATTAGCCTGCTTGGGTTTGTTCAATCTCAACATAATTGAAGATATGGATAACTGCATGTATGTTTAAGTGTATAGGATTGATAACCATATATCTCAGTTTTTGTTGGATAGTTGAACAGAACTGGTTTCAGTCTCACTGTTTGAATCCCCACTTTATATTCTCCACTTTAGTATCCTGAATAGGTATTTATAAGAGGATAATCTGTAATCATCAACTAGTGATTTCTTACTGTTATTATTTTTCTTTGAAAGTATATATTATTTCTCCCATTTTCTGTTTTGTGTAGTCTTTCTTTAAATAAAATTTCAAAAAAGAATAAATATTCTTCTCAGCTGCACATTGAACATTCTCTAAAATAGATCATATACTAGCCCATAGTACATACTTAAATAAATGTAAAGTAACTGAAATTATCCCATGCTTATCATCTGACAGTACTGCAATGAAATTGGACTTTAATGGCAAAGGAAACCTCACAAACTTCATAAACACAAGGAAATTAAATAACACTCTGATAACCAACCAATGGGTCACAGATTAAACAAAGGAAGAAAATATCATCAACAACTAAATAAGAATGCAGATAAAACATACTAGAACTTATGGGACTCAATGAAAGCAATCCTAAGAGGGAAATTTACAGTGGTGAATTCTCATATCAGAAAACAGGTTGAGCACAGATAAACGACCTGATATTGCACCTCAAGCCTTTAAAAAATGTAGAACAACACAAATCCAAAGCCCACATAAGAGAGGATATTATAAAAATCAGAGGAGAAATTAACACAAAGGAGCCAAGAAAACAATCCAAAGAATTAATGAATCAAAGACTTGGTTCTTTGAAAGAATAAATAAAATTGATAAACTCTTAGCCAGTCTTATACAAAAAGACTAAAATTCATGCATTGAGGAATGAAAATGGTGAAATTGCTGCAGATCCTGTGGCAATTCAGAAGATCATCAATACCTACTTCAAAAATTTTTACTATCATAGGATGGAAAACAGAAGAAATGGGCAGATTCCTAGATATGTATGAATCACCAGTGCTGAATCAAGAAGTTATAAAATTCTGAAAGCAGGAACAAGACAAGGATGTCCACTGTCACCACCCCTACTCAATATAGTTCTGGGGAGTCTGGAAGAACATGGCGGATAGATAGCAGCAGCCTCAGAGGCTCTCTGAGAAACCGCACTTGGAATCCAGGAATGGTGCTGGGCAGGAAGTCCTAGGCAAAGGGGGATATTCTTTGCCAACCCAGGAACAAATTAAACTATGATAAACCAACTGGAAATGCAATTCTGGTGATACAGCAGGAACAGATAAGGTCTCAGCACGGAAGCTGGACTCCGTGCTACTGGAAAATGTGATTTGAATTACCTGCAGCTGCTGTTGCGTCCTGGTCGGCACAGCAGGGAAAGAGGCGTGAAAGCCCGGAGAGTGGGAAGCACTGGAAGGAGTTGGGAGCAGGACTGGCTGGATGCCCTGCATCAACCTACAGTGAGTGAGTGAATCGGGACCCTTCCATAGAGAAGGAGGCTTCAGCGGAGGGACATACTCGGACTGGGCAGACTTCCTGGAACGAGATGCTGCAGTGACTTCAGTCACATATCCCCCTCTCAAGTGGGATTGGTGGGGAGTGCCTGGCCTGAGAGACACCACTAGCTGAGACCCAATAGGCTAGCCCAACTCAGGTCCCAGGGCCTGGAGGTGCACCCTAGTGGTGACGCCTTCAGTAGGTTGACCTGGAGGGGCAGGCCCAGCATAGACTGCCCAGGTCTGTGTCTTCCTGGTGTGTTGTGGTGGGCAGGAACACCTAGCCTGCACAATTCAAACAGACTGTGGCTGACAGGGAAGGAAGCTAGACCTCCTATAAACGCTTAAATATAAGGAAAAAAAGAATATGGGGAGAGGGAGCAACAAGAAAGTCTCCTCGGCCCCCAATCCTGAGAAACAGGCAATAGTGGACACACCACCAATAGACATAAAGCACTATCTCCAGAGCCTCATAGACGAGTTCAGGAATGAAGTTATCAATGACCTGAAACAAGACCTAAGCAGAATAGTTAGAGAAATGCTAAGCACCACCCAAGAAAAAACAGATGGCAGAATGGAAGAACAGAAAAAAAAAAGGGGGGAGAATTGTTTGATGGAGAAAATAGAGAAAATATAGAATATGTGAAGCAGGTTCAAAGAGATTACCAGGAAACTAAAAACTCTATCGAAAACTGGCATAACAGCTTGAAAGAAACTAAGGACAGATTATCTGAACTGGGCAGATTTATAATATGGGAGCATGAGGGCAGATTTATAATATGGGAGCATGAAATGAAAAACTTCTTAAAAATAACAAAAAAACAAGCAGCAACAATACAAAAACTAGAAGATGATAAGGATCTATAACTTAAGAATTAAGAACATAAGAGAAGAAGTGGGGACACAAACAAATGGACTACAAAAGCTATTCACAGAAATAATCCAAGAGAATTTCCCTAATTTAGCAAATGGTAAAGATATTCAGATATATGAGGCATACAGGACTCCAACCACCTACAACCCAAACAGAGCTACACCCAGGCATATAATAATCAAAATTCCAGAAATCCAGTATAAGAACAGAATATTAAAAGCCATCAGAGACAAGAAACAGATCACTTACAAGGGAACACCCATCAGAATTACAGCAGACTTCTCTGCACAAACCATCAAATCACAAAGAGCGTGGGGGGAAATAATTCAAGCTTTGAAAGATAACAACCTCCAGCCAAGATTGATATATCCTGCACAACTGTCCCTAGAAATTGATGGAAAAACAAGGTGCTTCCAGGATAAAGAGGAACTAGGGGAATTTGCAACCACTAATTCAACTCTACAGAGAATACTGCAGGATAGTCTAAAAAAGGAAAATACCAAGATTCCAGAAATAGTGGCAGAGAGGCCACAATGAATGGAGCAGAAAATGAAATGAAGAAGACAAACTGACAACAAGCGACAGAAAAAGAGCTCAACAGAAATGAGGCAGAGAAGATCAGAAGGTATGAACAGCTAAAAGTAAGAAATCACTAGTTAATAGATTACATAGTCTTCAATTTTGTAACTTGAACAACTATTTTTAAGATGAGACTATGTAATCTATTAACTAGTGATTTCTTACTGTTAGTTTTTTAAATTTTGTATTACTTGTATCCTTTTACTGATACCCCAGCCCTGGGTATGAAAAATTACAGTACTCTGAAAAAGGAGATTGAAGTCAATATCTGAAAATGGAAAGATATCCCTTGCTCATGGATAGGAAAATCCAGCATACTGAAAATGGCCATACTCTCAAAATTGTTATAAAAAAGATTTAAAGTAATTCCTATCAAAATACCATTCGCATACCTCACATAACTAGAGAAAACTCTCCTTAAATTAATTTGGGACCAGAACAGACCTATAATAACAAAAGCAATCCTGAGCAACAAAGGTAAGGCAGGAGGTTGCAATCCCTGACTTGAAATTATAGTACAAAGCCACTGTGATAAACTCAGCATGGCACTGGCCAAAAACTAGACCTGAGAATCAGTGGAACAAGATGCACACACAACTACAAACACATTCAGCAACTTATCTTTGAAAAAGAGACCAAATATGTTCACTGGGAGAAAGATAGTCTCTTTAATGAATGGTTCTGGGAAACCCGGCTCTCTACATGCCAAAGACCAAAACTAGACTCATGTCTATCATCATGCACTAAACTAAAGTCAAAATGGATCAAATATCTGAATATTAAAACAGAAATGCTAAATACACTGGAATAGAAAGTGGAAAGAAGTCTTGGCATAGCAGAGACTTTATGAACAAAAATCAAACAGCTTGTGAATTACTTCAAAGAATCAATTCTGGGGTCTCATCTTATTAAAAAGCTTTTCCACATCAATCACCAAGAGAGTGAAAAGAAAACTCAGAGTGGGAAAAACTTTTAGCCAACTGCCTCTCAGAAAAAGGATTTCTTTCTAGAGCATATAAAGAAATGAAAAATATCAGCTCTCAAATTCAAAGACCCAATCCATAAATGGGAAAGTGCAAATGAATGCATACTTCTCCAATGAAGAAATACAAATAGCAAATAAATACATGAAAAATGTTCAACATCATTGGTAATTTGAGAGATGTAAATTAAAACAACACTAAGATTCTATCCTGCTCCAGTAAGAATGGCTGTTATCAAGAAATCAACCAATAACATGCTGGATGGGATGTGGGGGAAAAGGAACCCTTTTCTACTGTTGGTGGGAGTGTAGACTGGTAAAATTATTGTGGAAATCACTGTGGAGAGTCTTCAAAAATTAGGATTAGAGGTCTCAGTCTACCCAGCTATTGCCCTTCTGGGTATTTGCCAAGAAGGAATCAAGACGTTATTCCACAGCAATATATGAGCACCCATGTTTATAGCAGCACAACTTGTCATAGCTAAATATTGCAAACAACTCCAATGCCCATCAGCTGAAGAATGGATAAAAAAGAATGTGGTATTTTTATACAATGTAGTACTACTCAACTATGAAGAAAGATAAAATTGAGACACTTATATCTAAATGAGTGTAGCAATAAATCAGACAAATGTGTGTAAACATCATGTTGTTTCCCTCATGTAACAAATAGAAAAAGTAAATTAGACTCAAAATGTACAATACATATTGTGAAATGGCAAGAAATTGTTCAAAAGGAAAGAGAAACAAGGGTGGGAAAAAGAAAAAAAAGAATGGGAAAAGAATATATATATATATATATATATATACAAAATAGTTAAGATAGTTATACTACTAATTTCTATTAGTTCATTGAAAAGAAAGGTTTGCATCTATACAGTTTGACCAGTTTTCCATGCCTGTACTTTGTCATATGAGCAACTACTTTGAATATAATTACACAGATACTAATCATTGTTACTCTCCTATTATCTTTGAAATTTTATACCATTGTTTGCATTGCTTTATTCTTTAGAATAAAAAATATAAAATACCATGCATTAAAATTTTTAGAAATCAAAAAATTTAAATGTCTTTATAACATCTGAAATTTTGAAAAAGACATAAAGAATAATTTTGAGAAATAGGAGATACACAAGACAAAAAAGCTCATGGGAACATATTTAACACCATTAGGGGAAAGCAAACAAAAGCCAGAATGGCACATCTCTTTTTACCTATTAGAATGACTAAAGCTTTAAAATAGTGACAACACAAATGCTGGAAATGCAGAAAAACTCATCATATGTACACTGCTGCTAGAAATGTGAAATGGCACAGTCACTCCAATGACAAGTTTGGTGTATTCTTTAAGAACTAAATATACAACTAAATATGCTCTACTGCATGATCCAGTAATCACACGCTTAGGCATTCATCTCAGGGAAGTGCAAATCTATGTTTACAGAAAAACCTGTAAATAATTATGGTTCAAGATTGGAAATTAATCTGGTATCCCTCAAAGGAAAAAAAAAATACTTAAAAAAATTAGGGAGTATCCATGTCATGTAACACAGTAGAAAAAGATGAATTACTGAGGAACATAAGCCTAGGTAAATTTCCACAGGATTACGCACAATGGAAAAGGCCAGTTCTTAAGGGATATACAGTGTATTCTTATATTTAGTCTCATAATAGCAATATTACAGAAATGGAGAACAGCTTACCAGCTGCCAAGAGTTAAGGAGGGATTGAAGACTCAGGAAAGTATGGCTGAGAAAGGCCAGAAAGAGGACCCTTGCAGCCAGATGTGGTGATGTATATGTTAGCCCCAGTACTCAGAGACAGAAGTGGGAGGGTTGGCCCGAGTTCAAGGCCAGTCTGAACTACAGAGCCCGTGTCTTAAAAGAAAAGTTGAGGTGACCCTTGTGGCGATCAAGGTATTCTGCATCTTGATTGAGTCAATGCCAACTTCCTGGTTCTGATACTGTGAAATAGTTGCACAGTGTAATCCTTGGAGGAAACTTGATAAAAGATACATGGTCTCTATTAATTATTTCCTGTATATAAAATCTACAGTGGTCAAAAGATAAGAAATTTAAACATTAAAGGAAATATTTTAAACATTTAAGTAAAAGAAGTTCGTTCCCACAAAAGCTGGTAGGATGATTCCATTTGTATGAAAAGATCAGTTATTTCCAGTCACTCAGATTAGGCAATGAAAGAGTAAATGTGGAATGACAAATTAAATTCTGGAGTTGGTGGAATTAGAGTAACACTAGGTCTTTATTGCACAACTATATACATGCATTTAACTTAACTATAGATCGTATGAGAGGAATTTTACTCATCATCAATTTTATCTTAAATAGTAAAACTATTTTATTTGATAGCATAGAAAAGTCTTTGCTTTCTTAATAAGCACAACCTGGTTAAATATGTTTCACTAATTTTGTAAAGCTGGGATATAATGTTTGGTCACAGGACTTGCTCTTCCCTGGACGCTTTTCACATCACTCTGCTCTCATGGTGGTCAGAACCTATGAGAAGCGCATAGATTCTGCTCTGCTGCTCTCCACTTCTCACTCTGTATCATCATGACTTCATCTCGCTGTTCTTTTATTAAGAAGAGCTCTCTTTAAGTATTCCTTCATTTTATTTGGTGACTTTTCAGTCTATGGTCCCTAAATCCACTTACCTGGACCATAGCGAAACCACCTTCAGGTAGATATTCCATGACAGGTCTCGGGGTCAGACCTTCCACTGACAGGACTTCAGCCTTCCCCCAGGACACCTTGCAGACTTACTGTAACAGGAACAGGGTAGGAGTTGTGTCATTTTTGATGCCAGGTATCGGTGAACCCTTTTTCTTTCTTGTTTGAGGTGTGACCCTAATGCCATGTCCTTTCCTATCCTGCAGACTGCCTTGAGGGCCCACTGAAGGCTGGAGTGCCTCCAGCACTTTGCAACTGCTGAGACATGAGTCTGAGCCTGATGAGGCCATATTTTAAAGAAGATGGATCACTTATCTATTTTGTTTATGAAAGCTTTTGTTTGACTATTCTTCCATGGAAATCTAAGCTGTACATGTGGACGCAAGAGGAATGCTTCGACCTTCGCTCTCAGTATTCTGTATATGCATCTACTCAGCCCTGTCCTTTCCCTGATGGCGAGATCATGACCTCACATCTTACAAAACATACCCTTTTCCACAGAATATATTAAACTGGACAATATTCCTAGCCATGAATCAACAGCAGCTGACAGAATTACCAACTGTTCAGAATGTGAACAAATCTTAGGAGTCAGAAGTTTATAGCATTTTTGTCATTGTCTGTGTTTAGGCTCTAAATGATGATTTTGAGGTGAAAGGCCTTAAGTGAAATTCTCACATAGTCCAATCCTCAATCCTGGAATTTTTAACATCTGGTATTGTTCTTATCTGTAGATTATAAAAGTCAGGTATTAGACATTTGTTTCTGTCCTAACGTTTGTTTCCATGATATCAGAATGAATTGATGTCTTCTCTCTTTGGCAAGTGAAAAATTGGACAAAAGTTGGGAGGAAGTGGGCAGTGAGGTCTGAATGTCATATAACATTTTACTGGAATGTTTTGGTTATGGCCCCCCACGGGAGCAGGAATCCAGCTTGGGGAAGGTAAATTGCTTTATGAACAGCATCCAGAAAGCAGATACATTGGTAAGGAAGCCTCTGCTTCTCTCCAGTGTATGTCTTTTCCTAAAAACAAGAGATATACCCCTGAAGCAACTCATCTTTTCAGTTCAATAAAAATCTACAAAAATAGCGATTATTTGTTAAAATATGTAAAATAAACATTATGAGATAAGTACTATTTCCCCCTTGACTGGTAGCACGCGTAGTCTTCGTGCTGTGAGAACTGGGGCTGAGTCTTCCTGCATTTATCTTGCTCGTGTCTGATCCCCATTAAAAGTTGCTTGGAAACTGCTTAGCAAGCAGTCAGGGCGCGCCTCGCTGACCTCTTCCTTTTGTGACTTCTCAGCTATTTTGCCGTCCCCTTTTAAGGCTTCTTTTCATCTCCTTTCAGCAGACAAGACTAAAGCCCGACATTTCCCTCCACTGAAAGGAACTGTCCGCTGAGTCGGAGGCTGCCCGTGCAAGCGGTGTCCACACACTTGCCCTGAGGAGTAGAGCTGATTAACAAAACCCCCACGGCTCTTGCTGCCTGTTACAGCCTCTGCACGGTGCGCTGACCATGCAGGAAAGTATTTAAATGCTGAAGCCAGGGAGCCTGCGATGCTAACTGAAACCAACTGGAGCTGGAAGGCAGACAGGGAATAGGAAGTGCGGCACCTCCTTCACAAACGCAGGGATGGCCCACCCTAGGCTGTGAACATAAACCACACCAGACTTTCCCACAAGAGCTCACCCCAGACGCGAACAACAGCCCATGCCTGCTGTGGGCCACATACTGTCCTAGAAGCTTGAAAATAAGTTGTTGTGGGAAAGAGGGATTTGAGTAAGAAATGAGAAAGGCACAGTCCTGAGTTGTTGGCAGCCATGTGAGGGGACAGCAGAAGAGCTGCCCGCTCTTGAGAGGCCGTGTGGGAACGGCTGCGACTTCCACTTGGAGAGGTCATGAGACACTGCACCTGAGTGAGGCACTGAGACTAAGCTTGGACGGCGGAGCAGGCTTCACCTGGTGAGAGGCATGAGGAGGCTTTATAAGCAGGGGTGTAAGAGCAGAGTCACAAGCACTGTCCCCTTGCAGGCAGTGACAATGTGTTGATATCCCCACCAGCTGAGCCTACTGCACCCGGCCTGCTGTGTGGCTTCCACACAGGCCTTGGAAAATCGCCAACCGCGTGTGTGTTACAAATGTCTCCTGAGCTCCACACCAGGACAGATCATATATTGGCATTTTTCTCAGAATTGTAAGAGTATTTTTATGGAAATCCACAGCAACTGTATTAAACAAGATCATGCTGCACACACGCCCTATTATAACAATCCCAGAAAGGGTCCGTCTAAGATTCCACCTCTGCGCTCACAAGTGGCTGTGCCTCCCTTGAGAAGCCAGGCCCTGACTGCATTCTCTCACTGACTACTCTCCAGTGGATACCTGGTCAGCCCCACAGGGCACAAACCTATCTGCGCAACCCAGCCTTCCAGATCTATGGGTGCCACACACCCTGAGTGCAGACGGAAAATGACGACCATTGTGAATGGGTTACCTTTCCCTTGTCGTCATTATCTGCACAGAGCAGTGTGACAGCTACTTGCACAGCATTTACATTGCACATCCAAGGTATTATAATTCATCTAGAGATGATTTCAAGTTCACAGGAAAATGCATGGCACTGTTTTATGTAAAAGGCTTGGACATCTGTTGAGCTTTGTATCTGTGGAGATACTGACTAAAAACTGTCCCTTCTTGGGATCCTTGAAGTCCTCTTTGCATTTTATATTCCTTAACTCATTCGATCTCTTTTTCTCATAATCCTAACTATATAAGATTATCTCTTTTATGTATCCTTTAAATCTTTTTGAATCAAAGTGAAATAAAATAAATGAAAAACAAAACATACTTAAAAGGCATGAGTTTAATAGGTTGTGCTTACTGCAGACAGCTATTTGATTCAATCATAATTGTTCAGGAAAACCGGAAGAAATATCTTAGCCCAGATGCTGAGACATCATTAAACAAAAGCTCCTCACATTTTTCTTGCTGCTTTGTTATTACTTTAATGCAAATAAAATTGGAAATTCAAACTTAAAAGTTGACTATCTATGATTCCAATTTACTACTATATATAACAGTACTTCTGATAATGAAGATATAAGTTATCTGATAAGAGTAATTGACAACAATTTGGCTGAGGATATGAATTAGTGTTGCCTTTTATTTTGAACACTCTGTTCCACAGAAACTATTAGAGGAGTGGGGTACTTTTCACTATTTCATTACATATTAATGCTCTGACATTTTGTCCAGTCCAAGCTAATACTTGGCACTTCCCTTTCTAAAATTGAAAACAAAAGTGACATGAATTTTTTAAAAACTGGCCTTCTCCATAATGACATGGAGATTTTTTTCTTAAAGTATTGCCAGACAAAAAATACATTTGTCTCTCAATGTATCTCTCCTTTTTAATTTGCCTGCATTCAAAATACTCACATATTATGAAATCAGAGTGGAGCTCCCCAGTGCTTTCTGCTTTTTCACTTTCTTGCTGAAAAAGAAGGAAACAGCTTTTCATTAAGCACCCAGCACAAGGCAGGTGTTTTGCCGGGTGCTTTGTATATATTATCTCTCTTAATCCTCATAGTAACCCTATGAGGAAGGCAGTTTTATCCCCATTTTATAGCTCAGGAAACCCAAGCTCAGGGGGGATAAGCAACTTGCCCTAAGTCACCCAACCGCTGGATGGATTATGGCTTAAGGTCTGTTTTGCAAAGCACTTAGACCTTTAAATTCTCCACCCTGCCCCCGCTTTGCAAACAACTTGTGAAATCTTTTCTCTTTTTACTCTGATGTTTAATTTTGTATACTTCCATTGTGAGTTATAGAAATATTCAACCAAGAATAAAAATGTATTCAAAGGCATTTTTATCAATGGGTACATAATTTTCTTTTCTTATGCAAATATTTAGCTCATACTTTCATTATGAAAATAAATTTCAAGGATCATCTTATCAATAATTTTAAAATTATTAATAAAACTTGCATCACATCAAAATTTTTTGAATGATATAGAAAGAGTTGGACAAATAGACTCTTTTATTCTCTTTTTCTGGTTATCTATTTCTATAAAACAAATTACTCTAATTTAACTCAATAATGCAAAACAACATCTACTGTATTGTTACTCATACTTTTGGGGGATCAGAAATTTGAATAGAGCTGAGCTGCCCAAGGACTGTGCTCCATGTGGCTTTGACTACTGGGCAGTGTTTGGCTGGTTGATCATTGTCCTGTGGGGCCCAAAAGCTGGACTCAGCTGGGATGATTGATGGGCAGGGATCGCCTTGCACAGGCTTTGCGCACAGTAGATCAGTGTTGCAGAGAGAATTTTCGGAGATGCAGGACTGGAAAACACATCTTTGCTTCTGCTGCTCTCTGTGTCTAACTGGGGAGGCACATTCACCTCTGGACAAAAAAGTGTCAAAGATCTGTGGTTAACCACATCCAATCACTGTTGATGTGTGGAACCTCTATTTTAAAAGACTACATTCATCCCTTTTGGAAGGCAGTACTACAAAGACATTATTAGACGGCTAACCTAATAATAGAAGTTATTAGAGGTTTTAATCAAGCAAGACAAAAAACTATTAAAATTAAAACCAAAATCAGCAAGGAAATCTTGAAAGCCTCATGGCAATATAATATTCTCAATTTTAAAATTCACTGCAGTTTAAAAAACTGAAAAATAAATGCTGTACAACTGTGTTAAATACCATGACTCTTGTACTGGTTATATCTTTCTCTGACCCAGAAAATGACTTAGCCTTGTATGTGTCCTTATGTAGAATTGATCAAAATTCTATTAACCCAAGAAGCTTAATGTTGAATTTAAAAATCTGTGGCCGCATCAGATTCTAGTTTCCTTTCTTTGTAACCACAGGGTTAGAGTTGTGTCGGAGACAGTCCACATCGGGGCATGTGGGCTGGCTGCCTATGTTACATAAACGTTACTTGAACAGCCCTGGCTGACCTTCAGTGTTGTCCGTGGCTGCTTCCTGCCTATGGTGATAGAGTTGAATCTAGCCCACAAAGTGTAAAACATTTACTCTTTGGCTCTTAATGGAAGAGTTCATTCCAGGTACAGTTTTCCAGTTCCCTTGTGCTAACACTGGCCATGGATCAGTGTCTCCCCAAGGAGTGGAAGCGGTGTGCCTCTAGCCTGGCTGTTTGAGAAATGGGGAAAACACTGCAGGCAGTGGCAACTCAGTAAAGGAGCAGCATCATTGTGCCCAAGAACATGCCCTGAAGGGTGGAAAAAACTATGAAATGAGAAGAACTTTGGCTCCTGAACTGGAGAGGTGGGACAAAGAGATGTACCAATTCAGACCATTCACCCTGAATTTTCATGTGAAAGGCAGATGAACTATGAACTTTAAACCACTAGGACAGTGTCACATCTTTATTAAAGCAGTCAAGTCTTATCCTGCCCAGCTCTTACTCCTCTCATAACATCACAATGAATCACCAATAAAACATCTGAACTAACTTCTTAAAGATGACCATAAATAGCACATACTAAATATACTGCTTTGACTTGTGAGTAGCGGATGATAGTGAAGGAAGAAGAGAAAAAGAGGGAAGAAATGCTCATAAGTCATTATTTTCATGTGTCGAGTGTGGTAGTTGGTGGACTCTTGTTTTCAGATAAAAACTGGCATGAAAATCAAAACTAAATTAAACTTTACTCTGACCACCACCACTCTACAGGTAAGATTCACCTTGTCTCTTCAGCTACTTGGTGAATGTACACAAAACAGAAATTCAAGAAAAATCTGCTTAAGCATTTAAAAAACTTATTTGATCCTATCAGCCTCATGTCTTCACCCTCTTTGTTTACATTCTTTTCCCCTTTTCCCACAAAGCTCAGGAATCTATGCCATCTATGGCTGACTAGAATGATTTTGACCCAGGAAATAAGTAATATTTTGATCATTTGTGCAAGTAACGTTAGAGCTCAGTGTTTACTGCCAAAAGGTCATCTCTAAATGCCTGCTGAGGTAACATGGATCTCGTTTCCTCTGTCTTTACACTTTTTATTTTACTACCTTAATTGTACATCTATTTCCCATTATTTTCTTGGAGTATTTCCAAAAATCAGAGCAACAGATAGATAGAGCCTCAGAAATCCACTACTAAGTCTATATTTAACCAGTAATTAGAGCTGCAAGCTGGACTCAGAAACCTTGCTGGGTAGGTCAGGAAGAGTCTGGACACCCTTATGGGCTGGGGATTTTATTCTTTGTGTTTTATTGTTGGATTGGTACGCTATTTCCTTGAATGCCAAATTTAGGCATGCTTCCTAATTAATGATTTTTTCAAGCCCTTCTCAGAAGCCATTGGATTTTGATTAGCCCACAAGGAAAGATTTTCTCTCCTGGACACATAGTTTTCTGTCTCCTTAGCAGTTAATTGAGCACAGAATAATGGTTTCCTTACATGGATACTCACAGACTACACAGAGAGGTTGATGCCTCTTTAGTCTGGGAACTTCAGGGACATTCAATTAATGCTTGGTAAATTTAAACCCAGAATTACAGACCAAACTGATGTGTCTGGACATATCTCAAGCTGATGCTTCAAGGACGTGGTAGCTGGCTCAGGCCTCTGCTTTTCTTCAGGATGAATTTCTCACTGTGCTTCTCTTTCTGTAGTTCACTACAACACAGAAAGACAAAGGAATGGCTCCTTCTCCCAGAAACCAGATAATGTTTACTTTCATACACAAGTTTCCCTATTTAGTGTCTGCAATGTGTGTGTGTGTTTATCCCTTATGCAATTATAGCTAAAACCATCATATATTATCTGTCTATACTTCAAAGCACAGTGAATGGAGAAGCAATGGTCTTTTTTTTAAATTTTAGTAAACTATGTTGGGCCTTCTACCTAGTACGAAAGTTTAGGAGAGCACTTAGCCATGAGCCACATAAAAAAATTAGCAATAGTAGGATTGCATTTCTACAGAAAACATTCAAGATAAAATCAAGCAGAAGGCCATCTATTTAAACATCGTACTCATTTCTTTGAGAATGATAGGGAAAATAAAAATTGTTTTATTTCTTAATCATCTGAATATTTGTGCCCATTACATCATATATGATTAAAAAAAAAGAACCAAATCTCTCTAACATACATTTCAGACAAGATGAGGAGCTCTTATCCCAGGTAAACCTTTCTTTCAAAACTGCCTGTTAGTGTAGAAAAGACCAGTATACGTCAGTGAAGGGCAGTTTCCACTGATTTCATTTTCACAGAAAGTAAAATTCACTTAATTTCCACCACAGAGAGACTCATATATTTGAAGTTTTAAGTGAATTTAATAGCATTAGAAGCAAATTAGAAGAGGTAAACAAATCTACTTATCTATAAATTCATTACAAAGTATAAACGATCATGGAAATAAGAAAGAAAATGTTTTTAAAAGAAAGGTGGAAAGTG
This sequence comes from Cavia porcellus, assembly GCF_034190915.1. Lineage (NCBI taxonomy): Eukaryota > Metazoa > Chordata > Mammalia > Rodentia > Caviidae > Cavia > Cavia porcellus. Next base: position 49,148,240 of record NW_026947507.1, read on the forward strand.
CATGCTCATGTAGTGGGCACATTTCCTAGGGTTCTGACACCTACATCACCTCCTCCCTTATGACCTGGATGTGTAGGAGCTGGATGGAGGTGTCGGTGTCGCTCCCGGCCTGCAGGAAGAACACGCGACAGATTCTGACGGTGTGCAACCTTGCCTTTATTTGTCTCCACGTGGGCCCCGCGAGGCCTCCTCTCTGTCACCAGCCCTTTCTCGCCGGTGGACTTTCTCTATCTCTCTCTGTGCTTCCTCTCGTGGCGGGAGAGGCATTCACTTTTATAGGGCAACAGTAGCCAATCAGTTCAAAGCGCGCGATGCGGGCTGACTGGCTAACATCAGCTGTTGCTAGGCAGACTATCTTACAGAGCGGGTTGTTTAAGTCGCCAGCACAATCAGGGGGCAGGAAGCAGGCGCCAACTTGACTCACTCGATGGGAGGGTCAATCTAGCTCAGGCTCCGCTCCCACCCACAGGCCCTACGTCCGCCAAGTAAGGCGACCAGTGTCGGCCGCGGCTCCCAACATGGAGGGACTGGTAGATGCATCCTCCTGGGGGTCAAACAGAGACATTGAGGCACATGTGTGCTCGTCAGGACATCAGTGCCCACTGAGCCCCATCAGACAGATCACAGTTGATTCAGAAAAGCTTAGGGTATCAAGAAAAATGTGAGAGGGCCCAAAGAGTGAGTAAAATTTGACATGAAAGTTTTAGGGAATGAATAATCATGAAAACCATGGAGGTGGCTGCTATCAGGTGGTTAGTGCCCTAGACACATGTATGCATTTGTTCCATATCCTCCACCTTCCAGTTGACTATCAGAGAAACTGCTGATCCACTTTGTGTCATCATGACAGGTTAGTGCACACTCAGGCATTAGCCATTATAAAACAATATCCAAATAAACCCTAGGTCTTACTCTCCCAGGTCCTACAACTTACCACACATCACAGAGTAAGACTGGAAAGGAGATCCAGGCTGGACCAGTCAGCAGATGATTCTAGTCTTTCAAGTTTTAGAGTAAAGTCAAGCAAACTTTGTCAATTAAGTATTCTCCTATTACAAACAATCTCTGGTTGGCTCCAGGCCTGTGGTGGAGACTGCGTACGTGAATGGAGGACATGAAATGATCCTCACTAAACAGGGCTTTTCTGGTCATTGCCTTTGGGCTCACCACCGGCATGCTCTATTCATCTGTTCAGTGAAAGGCCTTACTGTGTGCTTTGCATACCCAGTGCCTGGTGCAGCCTTGGACACTTAAAACACACTCAATAAATGAATAACATCCTTTCATAAATATTATTACTCCTTTTAGAGGAAGTGTTTTATTAATTAAACTTTCTATGATAGATGTCAAATTTGAATGATTAATATCACCCATTTTGAGCATTTATTAAATGTCAAATAAAGTGCAAGATACTAGAAATTATAAGAAACCCAAATTAAACTTAAGATGTTTTAGACTTGCTCAATAGAAAAAGTATCAAGTAAAATCTTATGTTGCAGAGAAAAAAGCCAACACCAAGAATATTGAGCCCACTGACTTTGAATGAAACTTCCCAACTTCATACTGAGCATGTAATGGCATTGACCTGAGGTGAAAATGCCTGAGATAGCTTTCTTGTTCATTTTCCCTTAATAAAGGTTACTAAGCAACATCTCAGCATACATCAAAATAGGCCAGATCAGATTTTGCTCAAAGCTCCTGGTGAAGACTGCAGTACGTAATAATGATGAAAAGTGATTTTCACTGATCTCACACAATATGAGAATTTTCTTTTCAAGACATTTTCAGGTGACACTACCTCTATGTAAGTCCATTGATTTACCTCTGACATGTATCTGCTCTACCACTGGAAATTTTCTCAGTAGCTCTCCGCAAGATGGTTAGACAATGAAAAATTAAGGATGCTTACCTTGGAGTCTAAAGACTGGAGAAAAGTACAAACAAGAAACAGGTGAATTCTGGAGTGCTTCGCTGTAGAACAGTAGATAACTGATACAAGCAACCAGACTACATGAGATTCTTGCCAACTCATATACAAAGAGAATTAGTCATAGCATTTATTATCATAACTTAGTGTTTAGAAGCATGGAATATCATTTCCTAAAAAAATATTTAAAAGTAGGAAAGGCGCTTTTTTTTTTTTTTCCTTTTTATCGGTACCGGGGATCGAACTCACAACTGCCTGCTTGCAAGGCAGGCGCTTATGCTGCTGAGCTAAATCCCCAGCCCCTAAAAGTAGGAAAAGCTTTGCTCCTGTCTTTTTAATTTTTTATTTTTGTTAGTACATGTTTACAGTTCATAATATTCATTTTAAGGCATTGGTACACATACATGACACATCTTAATTCTTCTTAATTTCCCTTCCCTCCATTTCTTAGTCTTTTTCCCTTTTGCAAAGAAGGTCACTATAAAATGAGCAAGAGATGTTCAAGAAGGTAGGAGGTAGCTGGACACTGTGGTGCTCTTATAATCCAGTAATCCAGAAGCTGAAGCAAGAAGATCACAAATTCAAGCCCAGCCTGAGCAACTTAGTGACTGGGCAAAATCTTGTCTCAAAATAACAAAAGAAGGAAGAGAAGGAGGGAGAAAAATAAATAAAAGTATAAAAACTACATTAATGTAACATATATGTAATGTACATATATGTTTGTATATGTAAATGCCACATATATGTGAATGTATTGGAATTATTATTTTAACTGTTATTTTAAGTACTTAATGTGGTCTCACATCTGTTCTAGGGCCAAACGTGGGCACTAAGGATGAATAAAGCATTACATAACAATGACGTGAGCCTTACAAGCTCACAAGTAGTGGAAACAGACAGCCCCCCAGTTGTAGAAGTGTATGATTAAAATGCATAAGCTCAAAGTAATGACCGAGCTCAAAAGTAAATGGATTGACTTTACATAGAAAGGTGAGAAGATTCACAGATATCCTGAAGTCTTTTTTTTTTTCAAATTTTATTTAAGGAGAAAAAAAAAGCAGAGAAAGGGCACAAGTTATACAGATTTACAGAAAAAAATAAACAGTGGGAAATCACTAGTTAATGGATTACATATTGTCATCTTAGAAATAATTGTTCAAGTTACAAAATTAAAGCTTATAAAATGGACATTTCAACAGTGAGACTGCAAACAGTTCTGTTCACTGATCCAACAAAACTCAGTGATATCATTATCTATCTTATACACTTAAATATACATGCAGTTATATTGTTTAGAGCACTTTCTTTTCCTCTCTTTTGTACAATGACAATTACACATTTTGGGTTTTGTTACTCCCACAGTTCTTACTACTTTTTTGGAAGAGAGTAGAACGAAATGTGACATAACAGAACAGAGTCAGTCAAATCAAAAGGGTGGACATAATAGATAATGTAAAAGCATGATACAAGGTGATCAACAATGGTTACCATAATGCCTCCCGCTATCTCTAATAGAATTGCCTATATCATCAGTTATAATAAAATTGAACAAAACAGTAAAGAACAAAATCGACAAAACCAAAACATTGGAGACATTATACGTCTTCAAAAGTAGATAGTAGGCAACCAGAATGGGTGTCATAATGAATCCCACTATCTTCACAGCTGTTGCCTAAACTTTCGAACCTGGTACTATCAAGCAAAACAGAATAGAGGGACATCAGTCAAAACAAGATGGTGAGAGTAATACAGGGCTTTAAATCAAGATAATGGAAAGTCAAAGTGGGTTACTATAATATATCCTGCTATTTTTTATTTATTTTCCCTTAATTAAAAGGATAAAAATAAAAAAGTAAATAATAAAATGGAGATTGAGATAAAAGAGGGCATAACAGCAAAACAGTGCAGATCAAAACATAACCATTTAAGCAAAATAGTGTTTCACCACAAGATAATCCCGACATAAAAGTAGTTACCATATTGTCTCTTTCCTTGAAATCTTTGAGTATAACTTCGTATACTGTAGCATCAAATATATCAAAACAATGTAAAATCATTTAAGAGAATGACAGTATTACAGGGTATTTAGAATCAACTAACAGAAAATGAACAATGGTTTCTGTATAATCTCCTTGTCTATAAAAGGTTTTGCTTATACTATCATATATAATAAAATCCAATAAGATACCACCTGTTTAGACCAGTGGAGACAGAAGAACAAAAGCTTGACGAGACTTCAAAAAAAGATGATACTAAATCAGTATTACCTCTTAAGACGTCATTTTCTCCAAAATAGCTGTTTCTATCATCCAATCTTCTCTGCCTCATTTCTGTTGAGCTCTTTTTCTGTCATTAGTTGTCAGTTTGTCTTCTTCATTTTGTTTTCTGTTCCATTCATTGTGGCCTCTCTGCCACTATGTCTGGATTCTTCGAATTTTTCTTTTTTAGAATATCCTGCAGTATTCTCTGTAGAGTTGAATTGGTGGTTGCATATCCCCCTAGTTCCTCTTTATCCTGGAAGCACCTTGTTTTTCCATCAATTTCCAGGGATAGTTGTGCAGGATATATCAATCTTGGCTGGAGTTTATTATCTTTCAAAGCTTGAATTATTTCCCCCCACACTCTTCGTGATTTGATGGTTTGTGCCGAGAAGTCTGCTGTAATTCTGATGGGTGTTCCCTTGTACGTGATCTGTTTCTTGTCTCTGATGGCTTTTAATATTCTGTTCTTGTATTAGATTTCTGGAATTTTAATTATTATATGCCTGGGTGTTGCTCTGTTTGGGTTGTAGGTAGCTGGGGTCCTGTATGCTTCATACAACTGAGTATCTTTACCTTTTGCTAAATTAGGAAAATTCTCCTGGATTATTTCTGTGAGTAGCTTTTGTAGTTCATTTGTTTGTGTCCCTACTTCTTCTTTTATGTTCTTAATTCTTAAGTTATAGATCCTCATATCATCTTCTAGTCTTTGTATTATTGCTGTTATTTTTAAGAAGTTTTTCATTTCATTCTCCCATATTATAAATCTTCCCTCCAGTTCAGATAATCTGTACTTAGTTTCTTTCAAGCTGTTATGCCAGTTTTTGATAGAGTTTTTAGTTTCCTGGTAATCTCTTTGAACCTGCTTCACGTATTCTATGCTTTCTCTATTTTCTCCATCAAACAATTCTCCCCTCTTTTTCTGTTCTTCCATTCCACCATCTGTTTTATTTGGGGGGGTGGTGCTTAGCATTTCTCTAACTATTCTGCTTATGTCTAGCTTCAGGTCATTAATAACTTCATTCCTGAACTTGTCTATGAGCCTCTGGAGATAGCGCTTTATATCTATTGGTGCTGTGTCTGCTATTGCCTCTTTCTCCGGATTGGGGGCTGAGGACCCTTTCTTGTTGCTGCCTCTTCCCATATTCTTTGTTCCTTATATATGCAAGCATATATAGGAGGCCCAGCTTCCTTCCTTGTCAGCCACAGTCACAGTCTGATTGAATTGTGCAGGCTAGGTGTTCCTGCTCACTGCAGTGCACCAGGAAGTTGCAGACCAGGCAGCCTATGCGGGGCCCGCCCCTCCAAGTCAATCTACCTTGAGGCGCTGGGACCTGGGTTGTGCTAGCCTACTGGGTCTCAGCCAGCAGCATCACGTAAGCTAGGCACTGCTCACCAATCCTGTTTGACAGGGGGATATGTGACTGAAGTCACTAGAGCGCCCTGTTCCTGCAAGTCTGTCCGGTCCCAGAATGTCCTCTGTTGGAGTCTCCTAAACCATGGAAGAGTCCCAGTTTCTCTCACTCACTGCAGGTCAGTGCACAGCTCCCCACCTGTCCTGCTTTCAATTCCGTTCACCGATTCCCATTCTCAGAGCTTCCATGCGTCTCTCTCCCTGCCAAGCCGATGCAGACAAAGCAGCAGTGGCGGGAAACCCAAATTGCGGCTTCCAATGGAGCGGGCTCCAGCTTCCACACTCAGGCTTTTCTGTTCCTGTTATAGCACCAGGATTGCATTCCCAGTTGGTTTCTCTCAGCCCAGTTCGTTCTTGGGTCAGCAGGGCGTATCTCCACTTGCTTATGATTCCTTACTCCGCACCATTCCTGAATTCTAAGCTGGGTCTTTCAGAGAGCCTCCATAGCTGCTGCTATCTGTCCACCATGTTCTCCTGGAAACCGATATCCTGAAGTCTTACAGATGAGAGTTTTGAGAGAAAAAAAATGGGAATGAGTATTTGATATGGAACAGTACAGGGAAAAGATACATGATGCCAACAGTGCCTGGAAAGCAATGCCTCTACCCATGGGCTGAAGAGGGTGATGTGTTGTGCGAAGCAGAAGCATATAAAATGAAAGGAGAGTAAGGACCACTGGGGTGAGACTACTGAGTGTGAGTACAGGAGCCAGTAAATGGTTGGGAGTGGAGTAAAAGATGCGATCAGAAGTGGGTTTTATTTTCTATTGCTTGTCTCTCACGTGAGTTCTCAAAGACTAGCTCTTAGGTTATCTCCCACGAAAGCATTCTTGAATAGCCTGTATTTTCAAGATTGTTTTCCTCTTGTTACTCAAGTGAGTGTGTGCATAGCTCCACCTTCCCATTAAATGTGACAAATGGGGCACCACAAGACCTCAGCAGCTTGGGCCAACAGCATAGGGGGAATCAGCCTGGCTTTCCTCTGAGGCAGTAGCCTCTCTCTCCAGAACTGACGGCTGCTCTCATGTTGACACCTCATCAGTTTGTGCTCCTATGTTATTTTTTTCTGTGTCTACTCTGACACGTTCTCTATGACCTCACAGAAGAGAATAAAATCCCAGCAAGTTTAAGTGTTCCCATGATGAATATTGAAGTAGCTGATCTGGAATAAAAGCTGACTCAGAGTGACTCTCAGTTTAAAAGTTCTGCAATTCACAAAACAGATGCTTGAGCAAATGTAACATAGTCCCAGCTTGTGTAGATTATTAAAATTTCATTAGAAATATATGTAAATACATTTCTGTCAGATTTCTTTGCTCTCTACCAGGATCTAAAAGACTTCTCAGGTTTGGGGCAAGTGTTCTTGATTCCTGGGGTCACTCACGCTGGAAGAGTTTTGCAGACTCTGCACTGTGGTTGGAATTGCCTTACTTTAGGTTTAGCTGGGGATGGTGGCCCTGGTGCTGCCCAGGAGATGAGAAGGTTCTGTGAACATATTATTCATGGTTTACTAGTCCTTTTCTGTTTCTGTAGGCAGCTTGGTAAAAGTCCCTGTGAAAACCTGTTGCACCAAGAAACTGCAGACCACCCTAACTGTGGTCAGAGTGCTAGTCAGGGACTGTTTTTCAATGGTGCTGAAGATCTCAATGGTCCCTGAAGCAAGGAGTGAGAGGAAAGAGGACAAGAAGCCTGTCAAATCAGATTCCAGCTCAAGTGTAGAGTGAGGCAGGAAACCTTAGGAGTTAACTCGACTGGTAAATCTAGTACAAATGTGGGCATGTGTCTAGCTAAAGGGAAGAGATGCTTCTGAGCCCATCAAGCTAATGCAGAATGTATCTTGACACATTTTCCAATTTTTTGAGAAAAATGGAAAATTTTGAATTTTTCTGTAAAATAGGTGAATTTGAATGTTGACAATTGATTTCATTTTTAAATATATGTGCAAATTAAAGCATCTGTTAATGGAACATGGCAATGGGTTACTGAGTTCCAGTTGTAGACTCCAAGGACAAAGAACAAATAAGAGATTCACAGAAAGGAGCCCCCTACATGGGCAAGACAACTTCAGACATCTGGAGAGAGCACATATTCCGATCTGAGGAAAGATGTTGCAGTACAAAGCACTCTGGAGAGAGGTACTTGGAGGACTCAGTCCTAGAAAGTCAGCTAGATGTGAGAAGCTACAGCACTGTCCAACAGAAATGTCTGCAATACTGACTAAACTCACTGCATGTGTAGCTGAAACATAGTACCCATATGTGGTTATTAAGTACTTAAAGTTCACGTGACTAAAAATCGAGATTTTAAATTCCATTTTGTTACTGAAATTTAAATTGAACAGCCACATGTATCTATTGGCTACCTTGCTGGACAGCTCAGCTACAGAGTCTCCAGTGAGGGTCCCCAAATTTCAGCAGGTACCAAAATCATCCACAGGATTTGTTGGAGCACAGATCGATGGATGCAAGTGCAGTTTCTGGTCTGGTAGGTGTACAGTGGGGACTCGGAACTGGCCTTCAAAGCAAGTCCCAAGGCAATTTTCACTGGGTGCATACTCAGAACCACTGAGATGTCATCCAGCTTTCAGATCTCTGAGACAGAGTATGGCCATGAGGACAGTGCAATGACAGCTGGAGAAATGGAGGGAAAGAGAGAAACAGAAAGAAGGTGATCTCTGGACCCTACAGCCAGCTCCAAAGCACTGAAGGAGCAGTGCAGGTGGAGCTTATCAAGCCATGAAAGACACTGCTGTTTTGCAGATGACGGGGACTGATTTCACATATATAATATGGTACCTGCTCGCCTGGGTGGCCCAAGCCTTAGTTCCACTCCAGCAGGAGGTAAAAGAGAAAATCCTGGACCACCATAACCAAACTAGACCCTGGCAAAATCCATATGTCAGGAGTGATTCATTCTTCTCTTGCTATGTGTAACTTTAGCAAAGCAGCTAATTTATCCTACAAATGTGCTATTAAATATCAGTACAGGTCAACTGTAGCCTTGAACCTCAAAAAACACATGTTTTAAGTATGTGAAAGAAGGTCTCATAATCATCCTTCTAACTTTCTTATTTAAAGCCAGAAATATTCAGATTAACACATACCAGGAACTTCAAAGATATGATCTTTGTTTCTTGATCCTAATATTTTAATAAACTAATTCTAAATAGAAGAATAATACCTTACAGTCTTGTGGGGAATGTAGGAAATGGAAAGAATCCTTCAAGCTGCTGCCAAGTATCTAATCTCTTTGTCTGACTAAGACTGCTGGCGCTCTTTTCACCCCACAGTGAATATTTGAGCCATTTTGGATGATCAGTTTCCAGAGGAAAATTCATGTTCTCACTGTTCATGGAAAATGGGCTTTGTGTTTGTCCTGCTTTCCACTGTCCATCTGGTGTCTGGGTGTCACACTTGTGGGTAGCGTCCTTCCATGCTGACTCAAGTTGGCTAATCATACAGTTGATAAATGTGGCATATGCAGGAATACTGGCCAGTTTTGAATACTTCTGATTCTCATTTTCTATGCATTTATCATGACCACATGCTGAAGACAGTTTTCTCGAGGGTGAGACATGGAAAATACACCAGGTCTGTCCAATTCCCAGCTGAGCTCCAGGTGTATGCAAGGACTCAGTGAAGATAATCAGTCCTGCTTGGTGACCAGAGACTCTTGAGTTAGTTCAGCTGAAGACTTATCAACCTAGAAGAGCTTCCCATCAGGTCTGTACACCCATGAGAAATAATCAATGTTTACCTTACTTTCAGACAGGTTGATTTGTTACATAGTCACAGCTAATGCATACACCAGGTATTCTCCTGCTAGATACAGTATTGTTTGTAATGTAGATGACAGAAAGAAAGATGCTCATTATACATATTTATATTGGTTGGTCTTACTCTTATTTAAGTATTTGCTGTGGAGTATACAAGAGAAAAAAATTCTTTAAAAAGAAGGCAATTAAAATCTTTATTCCATTCAAATATCAACAAGTCATCATCAGACTTATCAAATCCAATATCAGTTTTTAAACCAAGCAAGTGTGTTAGATGGGAGCTTATTTTTACCACACGATTACAGTAATGGAAATTCTCCTGAAAAGGAAAAACATTCTTCTTCCTAGATGCATCTGTCTGTTCCACTGCTGGCTAGGCATTGCTTTCCATTCCACACAGGGACTCCCTTCCTAGTGGTACAAACTGTCCACTGGACCAGGCAGGTGGCCCAAGGAGCCCAAGCAGGACCCCTGCTGATGTACAGCTTAGTCTTCCACTCAGCTGTCCCACCCGCGGCTGCATTCTAAAATTACAGGACAGCTTCTAACTTTGTGCTTGTCCCAGGGCATCAGGACCAGGGCACATGATTTGTAATTTATGAGGACACCCACCAAGCTGTCACTTGCAAGGCAGGTGTAGAGAAATGGCAGGCAGCTCTAGGAAAGAAAAGGACTCTGATCTCACCCCTGAGTAATGGTGGCCAACACAGTCATGGGCGGAAAGCGTTGACAAGGCGAGCTTTAAAAATAAAGTGGGGATCATCCCACTGAAGTATTCTGCCTCCACGGCTGAGCACTGCAGGACTCCAGGAATCTGTGAAGACCAAGGCCAGGTGCTTATTCTGAGAGTGCTCAGGTGTTTTAGAACTGTGTGTTGTAGTCTTAACTGCCAATCTCAGAAATCTTATGGGTAAAGAGGAGAAATGCTAACCAAATAATTTCACAGGATTCAACAGATCAGACTCCTGATATCCCTAGAGGAACCAAATAATTTCTCAGGATTCAACAGATCAGTCTCCTGATATCCCTAGAGGAAAGGACACAAAATGGAAACCAGGAAAACATAGTCTGAGTTAAAGATCCCTGACTCAGCTAACTAATTTTCTAACTGGACTTAACTGTGAGTCAAGTGTCAGCTGCCTCATGTCTCATGCTGGGGTCTGCGGTGCAGCTCAGCAGAGCTCATGCTCTGCGTTTCAAAGTCCTGGATTCAATTTCAGGACCCAAAAAGCTCTGTGAATTTTTCTCATCCACAGCTTATGCCTCATTCCAATCACCAGTAATAGTTCAGAGTCTAACAAGGGAAATCCAACCTTGAGTCCCTGTAGTTTGAGTGAAAGCCTGTAAGCAGCAGCAGGACACCTCAAGGTGTTTCCACGCCCTGGGGCACACCCTGCTCTGGGTGGGGGGAGTACAGGAAAGAGGTCCCAACCACAGAAACTGGTGGTGTACGTCATGGTCATAGTGGGGTCTCCAGAAGGTTAAGATGCTGCTCAGTGATAGGCAGGTTTCTGTCCCGGCATTCCATCTGGGAGTCTGTGTTACAGGGTGAGTTCAGTTGATTTTGCAGCACAGGAGAGCACGCAAGACCAGAGATTCAAGGCTCAGAGCTGACTGGACACTGTGGCAAGATAACAGGGCTGTTTTCTTTTTATTGGTCAGGAGAGATCGGTTGACAAATACGAACCATTGCCACATTTCTAACATCTTCATTCCATATAATGCCATGCTGGTATTGATCATTCATGTTCTACTAAGAGTTTCTGTATGAGCCAGTATTGATAAGTGGCAAGCAAACAACCAGGACATAAGCTGTTGTGTCCTGCATCCTCTTGACTTTACCATCGATGATCACAGCTGAAAAGAACAGTTAAGGAGCTTCTGGACAGCCCCGAGCCACTTGTCTGGCTCTCAGCCTGGAAAAACTCCTGACAGAAAGGCTGTCTGGTGCCCTTGGCAGAGCCCCACAAGATCGAGTAAAATGCCAAAGAGGAGACAGCAGGACATCAAGAGGGAAACTCACTGTGAGCAAAAGGGCTACACTTGGCAAAGGCAGGTTTGGGGAAATTATTGATTGTAATGCAGGTATGAAACCATGGACACTTTGGGAAGCTGAAGCAGGAGGATTGCCCTAAATTCAAGGCCAGTCTAAGCTACAGAGTGAATTCAAGTCCAGCCAGATAGGGAGACTCTGTCTCAAAAACAAACAACAACAAAACTGTACTCTTGTGCTAATTTTGTTTAGTAGTTTGGACCAAATGTTTCCATTTATTTGGGTTTGTCTAACAAGTGGGATATAGAACCTCAGTGGAGATCAAGCTTTATACCTGGGCTCTTGTTTTCCTTCTTTGCAAGAATCCAAGTGATTATGATGAATCTCTATGTTAGTTTGGACTCCCTGTCCCAGTCCACTTGTTGATTGATCCTTTATGACATCACAGTTGATATTTTTTGGTGGAAAGACAAAGGATTTAAAAACTCAATAGAAAGGGCACTAAATTAACAAGATTGTCCAATCTCAGCTCAGCCAGTGAATGTGTGTGCCAACTTCATCTCTCAGTAAGGTCATTTGATGCTAGAGTCTTCCAACCCTATTCCTCTGTCCCACCCACCTATACCACCCACACACCGGGCTGAGCCTGAAAGTACAAGGTGCTACGGGGCATAGGTTCTTCCAGAACACTCAATCACCAGGAAATCTCCAACAATACACTGGCAAGCAAATCCTGAGTTCCACCATAGTGCACACTTGTGAACAAATATCAGCAAATTTAAGCTGTGGGGCTTAGGAGTTGGTGGGACAGTCAGGTGCTCAGTGGCCCATCTGCAAGTTCACTGTCAGATTTAGTGACAGGAGATATATTACAGAGAGAGTTTGAAGCTCATTGTGTGCTCTTCCCCCTCCTTTCTGCAGAGATGATAGGGACACAGCTAGATATCCTTATTTGTTGAGGCAGAGAAACTGGAGACAGATTTTAGGTATCAAGTCTTATAAATGTGGGCATGAATCCAGCCTTGACCACTTAGCAGCTATGCGAACTTGAGCAAATTATTTAATCTATCTAAGCCGCATTTTCTTCTCCTTAAGCAGGAAAAAACAGCTTGATGAGTGATATTGTTTTAAGAATAAGTTAAGGTGATATGTGAGACAGCAGGCACAATAGCAGTCTATTTTTTATCACATAGGTTTACTAATTGGTAGCAGCAACTTGCTATTAGATATAGGCAGGTAAGGTCACTTAACAATTATTTATTTCCTCCTTCCTATGGGTTAAGTAGCCTTTAAAATATATTCTCTTCAAAAAAAAAAAAGAAAGGAAGTAAGGAGAAAAGGAGGGAGAGATGGTAAAAGGAAGGAATAAAAGAAAGAAGGAAATAGGAAAAAAAATCAGTCCTTTTAATGCCTGGCTCCATCTATGGCATTTGACAAATACAAGAGCGGTAATTCAATAGATAGCTAAGATACATCCATAAAATACACTGAAAAAGGCAGTGTGTGATTTAATGCCTAAACCAAACAATACGTATTTAAATGCTCAGGACTTATACACTGCAACACTTTAAGTACATGAAAGCTTTTTGCTTTCTCAGAGCAATGCACTCTAAAGATTTTCCTAAAAATGCTAATGTGGGCTTACAAAATTCTCTCATCTAGGAGAATGGTGATACTTCCCTGTGAACTTCTACATCACACTGAAGAACCTCCCCAAGCTTTACCTGTCCCCAGCTCCTACACTAAAAAGGACAGTACCAGTGTGTCCATCACTGGCTAGAGTCAGAGCCAGCAGAGACCAGGTCCACATCATTCCAATCTTCTCAGCCTTAGATACTTCACTTTTAAAATAAGGGTAGCAATTTCCTAAAAAGTCACAGATATGTATGTTAGGGTATACTGCAAATTAAGAAAGGACCACATAAATAGCTATTTTGTTACATTTATTAGCTCATTTTAAAAATCATTATCAACATTGAGGAAAAAAAACTTACATGTTCCCAAGGATTTACTTTACATAAGAAAATTTTACCAGAATCTCAAACAAGTTAGCTTGAATGTCACTAGTATAGTCATAAGTTTTATTTTACTTAATCAAATGTCCCTAATTATAATAATTGAGTTGAAAAAATAAGTTAACCATTTTAATCTATACAGCAACACAGTAAAATTTCCAAAATGTTTGGCTTCTAGCCCCTACAGTAGATCTTCTTTTGAAAATTAATTTAGATATTTTGATAGAAAGCCTAGTAATTTTCCAGAATCCTTCAGATAGCATTTAATTCACATTCATGAAACATTAGATATATTTCAGTGATGTTTCTAATCTAACCTTAACTTTAGCCTTCCTTGTATATTTAAATGTGGCTTCTTTAAATACTTACAGTTTTTTCCATTTTTGAAAATCCATTTCTTTGACTCCTGAAATATCTCTTACACAGGAATTTGTGACACATTGCTTTTAGTTCCCCATGCAGTTAAATTTTGTTGTTGTTTTATTTGAGACAGGGTTTCGCTATTAGTTCAGGGTAGTCTTGAACTTGCTATGTAGCCTAGGTTGGCCTGGAATTCACAGTGATGACCCTGTCTCAGCTTCCCGAGTACTGAGCTACAGGTGTGCACCACCAAACCCAGCAAGTTTTGTTTTCTTTTGTGTTATGTTTTGGACTCAGTAAGTGTATTAGCTATAGCTGTATAGCAAAGTGTCTCAGAACCCTGTGATCATAGCACTAGTCACCTGTGTTCATAGATTTTGCTCCTGTGGTTGACTGAAGACTGGCAGATCCAGGCTTGGTGACAGCCAAGTGATTTGGCATGCCTTGCTCATGCATCTGAGGATAGAATAGGGCTCTCACAGGGCTCTGGTTTGAGCTTGATTGGGCTGATACAATGCGGCAACGGTAGCTCTAGGCCACACGTCACTCGTGCTCTTTCTGGAACTAGCAGCTAACACAGATAGGCTGCTCTGCTGGTGTTGGGAGGTGTAGGCGTGAGCAGAAGCATGTAAGGCCCGCTGAAGCCTCAGCTCAGATACACACCTTCTCTCTGCTGTGTCAGTCTTGGCTCCAACACACCAAGCAGAGACACTTCTCCCACAGTTGGAAAACACAGATGGTCATGTGGCCAAATGCGAGGGCCAGGAGGGACACAAACTGGGGCCAGCAGTAACACAGAGCACTGTAAGAGACCAGCAGAGATCAAAACAGTAACCTTAACTTGTCTGTGATGTCTAAATTGTTAACCGTTTTTCCCCACTGGTCATTTTTTAATGCAGATGAGAAAGGAAGAACACCTGCAAGCTTCAGGACTGCACGGCCAGAGCAGCACCCACCTCATGGCTGATGTTACAGTGCCCGCAAGTCTTCTGTAATAATAACGTCAGCTAGGAACCAGATAGTTTTCAAGGTGGAGTTATGATTGATTATGCCTCTTTTTCAGTGGCTCAACCCTAGGTGACATTTGAGCAGCAGTGTCTTCTGCAGGGCAAGCTGATATGCTGCACAGTTAGGAGAGTTGAGCTGACTCTAGTTGGAAGTAAGCCCAAATGTCAGAGGTGGCAATCTTATCAGCACTCACGACTCCCTGCTGTCAATGCAGAGATTCCCTTCATGCCTTTACGTGACTCCTCTGTGATTTCTGTCCTCAGTGTGAATGAACCCTAAACACATGTGGGATCCTCTGTATTGAAACAGTGAGCCCATAGCAAACATGGGGACTTAGAGAAATTAAACAATAGAGGTTCTACATACTATAGGAAGTTACGAGAGCACAATTCTTAAAAATCTTACATAAAGTTCATTCTCCTAACAAGAGTTACAATAAAGGAAAAAGCAATGAAAACAGAATAAAATACACCAGACGTAAACTGGAAACGGTATAACAGTTTAGCACAAACCACTGTCTCCACTGAAGAGACAGTGAATTAAAACCTCTGGACCATTTCCTCAGATGTAAGGATGAGGCATGCCTGTCGTCTCTGCGCGATATCTGATGGTGACACTCTTCTTGGAGCCACGTGAAGCATCTGACCAAGTCTTCCAAAGGTGGCAATCTTTGGCATAGGCGGTCCTCACTCGGAAAGGGCAAGATGACTCCTCACCCATCAGCTAAAATAAATTCTGGCTTCCAGCCTGGAGTCTCTCAACCTATTCATCATTTCCTATTGGTACTTACCCTCAAGCTGTGGTTCTCAAGGTTCAAAGGTAGACCACTGCAGCTGCTAGCAGCACCAGCACCAGAAGCACTTGAAACTCAATAGGAACGCCAAGCCTCCACTTCTGCCCAGACTCACTGAGGCAGGGCGTGGAGCTAGTGTGGAGTGCATGCTTCACAGACCCCAGGGATTCTACTGCAGCTGCCTTCAGCACGCAGGGCGTCACAAGGCAGGAGGCAAATACAGGTCAGGGAACACTGGTCTTCCTCCAGGAGCGCCCGAAATCATCCTCTTGCTCTTTATTCCCCACTGTAAGTCCTGGATGAATAGCCCATAGCCATCTCTACTTTCTGTCTGATTCTACACTCCGAGTGCTACATAAAGCAGTATAGCTCATTAGTAATTTTTTGTCTTGGCAGTAGAAGTGCTTTGTTCAATTTTCCTGGAACCAAGCATCTGGTGCCCAAACAGACAGAGCAATGATGACAAATTTTGTGATTCATAGGCCTATGCTTTGGGGCCTTGATCTTTTTTTTTTCAACTTTAACCTTTGTTTTAGTACACGTTTGGAGTACATATTGATCCTTTTCCTCTTGGGAGTTGGTGCAGGTAGTGAACAGCACATCTCATTGCCTTTTTGTCCCTTCCCTTCCTTTCCTCCCTCCTTCTACAAAAGATCTATCTCCTTATTTCTTACTATCTTTTATTTTGCTCTTTATTTATATTTTGGGTTTCTCATAGAAGAAATATATAAGTGCGTGTGTCTGAGTTATTTCACTTAACAACACTGTAGTCTCAACATGCATCACCCATTTTCCTACAAATAACTCCTTTATCTTTCTTTGTGATGGAGTGGACCTCCATTTTACCTAACTACCAGACTTTATTCATTCACCTATTGAGTGATGTCAGAAATTTTGATGCACAATGTTTGCTCCAAACCGGCAGCCCCTACATTGTGACATGTGCATGCATGTGTGCTCATCAACACACTTGTAGCCTGGCTGTCCGGCCTTCCACCTGTGGGAAGATTTAAAATCCAGAGCTCAAGAGTAGGTGATAAAGTTTCAGATTCAGTAAAAGAAGGCTAAGAAAGCAACTAAGAATCAGTGAAGAAATGAACTAAATTAATTTCTTAGTAAATAATGTTACAAAAGTCCAGGATGACTCAAAGAATCAGATATAATTATTCACTGTGCGCTGTTTGTAATACAGTTTGACAAAAGCACTAAGAATTGCAATTCTTCTCAGTTTACAGTGTTTGCTGGGTACAATTTCATGAACGAAATAGATGATAAACAACTTTTGTGAGCCCCTGCATAAAACATGTGCCAGAAGAAACAGAATGTTAATAGTGAATAACTTATTTAATAAGCCAGTGTTTACAGGAAACCTATAAGAGTAAAGACATCTGGAACAGCCACTTTGCTGAAACTGTGAGAAATATTTCCGGGGACCACGCAGGGCTGGGTCCTCTGCATCCCCTACAGATTTGCCTGAGGAGCCCAGCACAGGACAGTACACACAGGGTGATAAGGTAAGGTTAAAGTTCACCAGACAGGAGCCTCAGAATGATTCAGTGAGGTCTGGTTGCACAGGATACACATGTTTTAATTTTATCGCACAAGCTGATGCTAACCATCCTTCCACAGAACACTTTCAGCGGTGCTGGCAAACTGAAGGGCGAGTTATGTTTGTCTTCCATAAAGCAGTGAGGATTCCAACTCGCTAGCCTTCCCTCTGCCCATAAAACCATCTATAGCACACTTTCTGGCATTACCCGAAGGGGACCATCTTTAAATCCTCTTTCCAAGTAAAACTAATAGAGCATTTTGGAAACCTTTCCAGTATTACTATAAATGGTGCTAACATATATGAAAATCAGCTTTAAAAGCTTACAGAAA
This sequence comes from Cavia porcellus, assembly GCF_034190915.1. Classification (NCBI taxonomy): domain Eukaryota; kingdom Metazoa; phylum Chordata; class Mammalia; order Rodentia; family Caviidae; genus Cavia; species Cavia porcellus. Next base: position 49,165,663 of record NW_026947507.1, read on the forward strand.
GCAGCTCATTGGTTTTTGAACCAATTTGTTAAAAAATAAAATTGTAATATATTCTGCTTAGGCTTCATGAAAAACTGACTGAAAGCTAAGAAGACATATTTATTAGCCAGACTTCAACATTACAAAAACAAGGATTGAATGGGATTGAAAAGCAGGCACTGCAGTTAGCAAACACAGCCGGAGATGCCTCCTTCACGCTGAACTGCACATCTTCCCCAGGGAACTCAGAAGTCTGGGTCACCCAGGTTATTCCAAGATTTTCTGTGATAAGTATTTTTAGCTGCATTGTTCTCCTGCAAAGTGTCACTGCTAAACCTCATAGTGTTATCACATGGGATTTTATACTATTAATAAAGTAAACTCACTGTAAATACAACATTTTATCTGCATTTCAACTTTTAATGTATATTTTATGTTTTTCTGCAATTGCACATAAGAGTAGTATGCATGTATGTATGTTCAAGTATTAGGCTACATTATATTTACTCAAAAATTCGGAATTCATAGTATACAGTCAAAATATTTGGAGTCTATGTCTCTAATTTATCTGTCAAATTACTATATGTACATGTGTTGAGCCAATAGGAAATAAACTGTAAAACTATGAAAGTGCATTTTAATTCTTTATCTTTAGAGGGATTTTTTAAAGAAAATAAAAAGAAAACAGACTTTCAAAACAGGCTAATAGGAGAGTAACAATAATTAATATGTTACATATTATCTTCTTAGTAGTTATTCAGAGTTCAAGATATAGACATGAAATATTGTCCACACACTGTTAGCACAAACCTTTCTTTTCAATGAACTAAGAGAAGCTAGCTGTGTAACTATTGTAACTATTATATATAACATATATATTTTATTATATGTTATATATTATTAATAATGTCATATATTATATATATATATCCTTTCCCTCCCTTCCTTTTGCTTTTCTCCTATCACAGTTTTCCTTTTCTTTTGAACAGTTTATTCCCAATTCACAATGCCTGTCACACATTTTGGATCTTATTTATTATTTGGCTTCTTACATTAGTGAGACAACCTGATGTTTACAAATGTGGGTCTGATTTATTTCCCTTATGAGTGTGGTCTCGAGTTTCATCCATTTACCTATAAAAGTCTCAGGTTTGTCCTTATTTATAGCTAAATAATACTCTATTATATATTTTTTAAAAAGCCACACATCTTTTTTATCCATTCCTCACTTGATGGGCATTTGGGTTGTTTCCAAGATTTAGCTATTACAATTAGTTGGTGTAAACATGGTTGTACAGGTATCTCTGTGGTATGATGTTTTTAACTCTTCTGGGAAAATATCCAGAAGGGAAATAGCTAGGTCAAACAGTATCTCTAATCTTTTAGCTTTTTGAGGAATCCACACTGATTCCCAGCCTACATTCCCACCAACAGTGGAGAAAAGTTCCTTTTTCCCCATAGTCCTGCCAGCATTTGTTTTTGGTTGATTCCTTGAGGATAACCATTCTTTCTGAAGTGAGATGAAATCTTAGTGTTGTTTTAATTTGCCATCTCTCAAATGACCAATGATGGTGAACATTTTAAGACAGGGATAGTGAAAAGGAAAAGAAAATCAGTTTTTGTTAAGTGATTTCACAAATTTGCATAAAGAGTTTTAAAGTTATTATAGTCTGAGACCCTATAATTCCATATCTGAAAATCCACTCCAAAAAGAATCCACAGTACTTTTAAACAATGAAAAGGAGTACAAGAAAAGAAAGCCAAACATAGGTTTTTAAGAATCAGGAAACTAAATTCTGAGTGATCTCCAGTGGCAAAACAGCACAGAGATAAGGATCCAGGATCCGTGCAGTTCTACCCAATGGAGGTGCTGACTGATGCACTCAAGGGAGGGACCTCAAATGAGGGCGATAACCAGTGCTGCCGTGGGAAGAGACAGAGGTACTCACTCTGGGTGGGTGTTTTCGGGATGCACATTCCGGCTGTCCTCTGTCTGTCCTAAGCACACGGTCCGTGGAGCACAGTGAGTGTGTGCCCCACTGCCCAGACCCTATTTCTTCCACACACTTCTGGGTTTCTCAGGTGCTGGGCCTGCCCACTCCAGGAGCCCAGGCCTTTCAAATGCCAACCTCACACACACCTGCCTGGTGCTGCCCCAGGTCCTTTCAGAGCTCCCATGAATACAGTGGGGAGCACGCTTGTGTACTCACCTTGAGGTGGGGAATGTTGGGAGCCACAAATTCACAATAGTTAGTTTCACATATTTCCCCAAGGAATGAATGGAGGCTTAGGAATATTGGCATCACCCTTTTGTGATTTCTTATTGTCTCTTTAAGGGCCATCTTCTCCCAACTACTAAGACTAAAACTAAAACCACTGAGACTAAGACTAAGACCACTAAGACTAAAGACACTCCAGGGCAAGACCCTTCTTAGCATGAGACCATCTCCACTCTCTGAGTCATTCAATAATCCTCTCACCATTTTTCTCATCAATAACTGAGGTTCTGGCTGCCTCGTGGCCTTTTGTTCACTGTGAACAACTGGTCATCCTGAATCCCCATTGCAATGTCGTTTTGTCTCTTGCTCTTTCCACCGTGTGCTGTGATACCTGACAAGAGACTGGAGACTCTAAGTCTCCAACAGGGAGGAGCATGAACGGTATAAAAACAAACTGTCCCTGGAAGCTGTTGCATAGATGGCTTGAGAGGGGCGTGTCTGTCCTGAACATCTTCATTTGCCCTCACACATTGTGAATCGCATGCTCAAAATGAAGAGAAAAGTTGTTGGCATCCCAAAAAGTGTTGGCTCAAAACTTCTCCTTTATCCTTTCCACTCTGTATTGTTCCTCTGCCGCATGTATCACAATTTGACATAGACTAGAAACTGGCTTGTCTGCAGGTCTGTCTATACTTTGCAGAATGCTCCATCCAGGGCTGACTCTGATGCCTGCAAGAGTACCCATTGATGTGGTGTGTTTTCAGTGAACATGTGTGGGAGGAATGAATAGGAACTTGAGGAGAGCATGGGTGCCACAGAAGATCAGATCTGGGAATCTGCAGACCTCCCCTTGGCTGCCAGAGCTGTGTTTGTGCACACCAAAGTATGAAGCTGTAGGGCACTTGAGTCATGGATCTCAATTTGATTCCCATCTCAGGGGCTCAGGACCTTCTCCACCCTAAGTCACAAAGATATCTTCCTCTTGCAGCACAGTCATGTTCCCCAGAACACAGAGCTGGTGTCTCTGCTCTCCAATGTTTGCTAGGTCATAGTCCCAGCTTTAGCAGAAGCAAACTTTCCTCCTCTAGTACCCAAAATTCTCCAGGAGTTCTCAGTGCAGCCAAGTTCAAGTGCTCCAGCTGGGTGGCCAGAAGCAAAGCATATGATCCATGAAGAGCAGTTGGTGTAAAATGCCTCCAATTACTGGGAGTCAAGCACCAAATCAAGTTGACTAAATACTTCTGGAATTGCACAAGGCAGCAGTTTCCTCAAGCTCCAGTTCCACACATTGGCTGCCCATCAGGATTACAAGATGTAAGCTCTTTAATACGTCTCCTCACTTTGGTACCCATCCTTTAAATCCAGCTTCAAGGAGTGCCAGAAAGTTTGGAAAACAAACAGACACAAGCTGCAGAATGTTGAACCAAAATGTAAAACAATCAGTGAAAATTCTATTTGTGGTATAAACTTCAATAACTTAGTGTGTGTGTGTGTGTGTGTGTGTGTGTGTGTATACATATACATATATATGTGTGTGTGTGTACGTATATATGTGTGTGTATATATCTATATATTGATATCCTATATCTGTGGTTAGGCTTTATGGTCCCATTAGATTTTGATCATTCCTATAGTGTATCAGTCAGTGTTTACTAGAGAAACAGAAATCACACAAGATATACAAATATATAAGAATCTACAAGACTGGTTTATGATGGTCACCCACAGAGTTGGATGAGGAAGCGTGCAGAGAGTGTCTGCATGCTGGAAGCTGAAGGGTCCAGTCCATGGTCAGGAGCTCACTGCAGTTTCCCATGCTAGTCTGTATCAGGAGGCCAATGGATTTTCAATAGAAGGCTGAAAAGTTTACAGGGAGGCTGAAGGATCTGAACTGGAAACCAGGAGATGACATCCAAGGCAAAGGTGAAGGCTGAAGCTCTTCTAAAGAAACAGAAGCAGATCCATCCTTCCTCATTTCCCCTTTATACCATCCAGGTGACAAGCTGTCCTAGGATGGGTCTTCCACACCCTAGGGTATTTAATTGCTGACCCAATTTAATTTCTACTCAAGTTGATGCAGTTGATCAACAATCACATTCCATGACATTACAGAATTATATATTTTAATTAGAATCTAATTATACATCAATTGAGTCAAATGGAGACTCAATTTAAGAAGCATCTCAAGGCTTCTTCCTCTCCCACTAATTGCAACTGAGCCTTCCCTGCACCAATGTTCAACACAATTTTTAAATGTTTCCCTTGCCATCTAAGATACCAGCCATTGCAGTCAGAAGAGTCTTAACATGGGAAGTGCTTTGTATGATCAGGCTGGCACAGTTATATTAAAATTGCAGCTGGTTCTCACCACAGCTGTTGTTTGGGCAAAACAGACCTTCGCCCTTCACTATAGCCCCTGTCACATATTCTTCATCTTTGCCTTCAAGGCTAGAACAACAGCATCAGTGCACGCCAGCATGGGTAGAAGAGGTTGAGTAGATGACCACATCACCATGTACCCTCCACCAGGAAGAAATACACAGCCCTGAGGTCACTGGAGTGACAGATTTGCCAATTGTCAGTCTGGTCAGTAACTGAATTTAACTTAAACCTAGACCTTTGATCAGCTTAAATGTCTTTGAAATATTACAATGAGCTATAATATTGAAATGGAAGTTCACTGTGTGAACAAAAGCCCAGAGGAGGGTTGTGGAACATAGGCTTAGGAAAAGTATAGCAAGCACTAATTCCTGGGCATAAGTGGACTACTGTTTGTTTGTTGGTTTGTTTCTTTTAGAAAACCCACAAAAGCATAAAATACAAAAGAAAAATGCATAAATTGAACATCAAAATTTTAAGCTTCTTTTTCACCATTAAACAATAAAAAAGTAAAGATGGAATAATATGTTTCACATATATATGGAGAGAGAGGACTTTCATGTAAAATAGTAAGACAATTTTTCAATAAAAACAGAAGACATAAAAGGCCAAGAGACACTAAGGAAATGCATATTAAAACCACAAAAAGATACAACTAAATGCCTGTTAGTATGAATGAAATTAAACATATTGGCAAAATTGTCTTTCAGCAAAGAGTTGGAGAAATGAATGACCATGTCCTGCCAGTGGACATATGAAACACACAACCACAATGCAACCTGTTTTGAAATTTACTAAAATGTTAAACATATGTCCCAGCCACCCCACTCCTATGGTCGATGTCCACGCATGACAAATGATAATGCATGTTCACATAAGCACGTATATGAGTGTTCACAGCAGCTTTATTCAGAGACCTTAGAGTATCAGTGCACTAGGGAGGCTACAGCAAATTTTCACCAACAAAGTAGCCTCAAACAACAGAAATGTTTTCTCTCAAACTCAAGAAGTTCAGAGTCCTGAACTCACAGTGCCATTAGCAAGGTTCCTTCTGAAGAGTCTGGGCTAGAATCTCTTCTACACAACTCTCCTAGCTCTGAGGCCTGTTGGTCGATCGTTGGCATGGTAGGCTTGACACAGTATCACCCCAGTTTCTGCTCCATGGTCAGGTGGCCTTCCCATGCTGCATTCAGCACAGCTATCGAAGTTCCTTGAGGAGAAGGACAGTGGGAATATGGAGAAATAAAAAGTCAAAATACAGAAAGCCGAGGTTGAGGAGCCTTCTCTGTGGATGGGAGGAAAGGAATTGCTCAAGGACTGCAGCTTCTTTATTTATACACTCTTCAGGTTGATGTCACATGACACCCCTCTGCCTAGCAACCTGTTCCCTTTGATTGCCTCAGGAGCTTGGTGTCTCTGGAATGGAGCAGTGTGTTCACAAGGCTTGCCTTTGGGGCTCTTTGTTCTCTGACAGGCCTTGTTTCAACCCCAAACTTGTAATTGATCTTTGGCTTCAGTTGCTCCTCACTTCCCAAAATGTCTTTGTGTATCTGTCCTCTTGTCAGAACCCCAAGGATCAGATGCAGGGCCCACCCTAATCTAGAGGAACTCATGTTAATGAATTACCTTTGCAAAGACCCTATACAAGGTCAGGTAATGAAGGTTAGGATTTGAACATTATTAATCCACTACACTGGAAGAAAAATGTCCATCAATGAAGGAATGAATAAAAATACGTAGCATAGCTAAGTGATGGAATTAGTATCCCACCAAAAAAAATTACACAAAGTATAGTCACAAATAATAAAAAGCATGGCATTACATCAAATTTTAAAAAGCTGCACCTCAAGGAGTAAAGACTCTTGATTATATATGAACTACTATTCATTAACAATATGAACTACTACATAGTTTGAGCTCAGTTTCATGGTTATCTGAGGCTGGTGACTGAGGGAGGGAAGGACTGCAAAGAAGTGTGAGGGACCTTTGGAGGGGGAGAAATATTCCATGTCTTGATCTTAGTGATATTTCAAGGCATATACACTGTCAAAAATGCATTTCACTATACATTTTAAGTGTTCACTTTCATTTATATAATTCAAATTGTTCTCAATTAAAAATAATTTGGGCTACCTTTAAAATAATTGATTTAAATTCTACCTAGATATAATCAGAGGAGGGAAGGTAACTATATTTTCAACTAATTGGGGATGGAAAAAAAACAATCAAAATTTTTTGACAGCTTAAATTTTATAATACCCTAAAGGTGCTAAAGGAGTCAGGATAATCAATATGATTAGGAAAAACAGATGTAATCAGAACGCTATACATGACTGGTATCATAACACAATTCAGAAATCTCTTTACATACTGTAAGTATGAAAAGCCTAGATTCAAGCTTTGTGGTTTAATTTTCTGTTATCACAAAAATTCAGTTTCGCTCGTCCAAGCCATGTCTCTTAACCAGTCTCAAACCTGGCCCTGTCAAGCCCGTTGGCCTCTCAGTCTGTGTCCTGTACAGGTGCTGGAGTGCTAGGTCTAAACAGAAGCAGATTCTGACTTCCTTCATTTCCTTCAGAAAAAGCCTCCACATGACCTGATCCAACCTCAGGTCACTCTCAGCACTCACTCAGCTGCATCCCCACTGCCCTTCCTGTTACCCACTGAGCGTGCCAGGCATGGCTGTGGTCTCTTCCTGGGGTGTTCTGTTCCACAAAACTGTTTGGCTCACTTCCTTGTTTTCCTATTTCATTCAACTCTAAATCCACACTGCCAACTCTCAACACCCTGTACCTCAGTTTATTTATGTTGACGGAACAGAATACCACAGGCTGGGCACTTTGAAAAGAAAGAAATGCATTTTTCAGTACTCTGAAGCCCAGGAAGTCCTATACAAGGTGTGGACATCTAAAAAGTACTTCCCTACTGCATTCTCTCATGGTGCAAAACAGAAAAGCAAAGTGTGACAGCGCAGGAGAGCAGGGGATCCCTGACTTGCTTTTATAACAAGCTCACTCTTAGCAACTAACCAAGATTGTGACTCTAATCTATCCTGGAGGGCAGAACTCTCACAACCTGGTCACTTTTGACTCCATTCTAGTTCCCAACACTGTTGCACTAGTCATTCACTTTCCAACACATGACGAGGCACCATGTTCAAATCATGATATTACATCACTGGTCACCAAAATTCATGTTAAAAGACATACAGCTCCTTCAGTGTTTTGCTTAGAAATTTTTTGCACTACATATCTAGATTCTACTTCCCATAAAGCCCTTGGGCATGGACCAAGTTCTTTGCTACTTTCCAACAAGGATAGCCTTTACTGTGGATCCCAAAACCTCACTCCCCATTACTAAGGATTCATTAGAATGTTTCTATCTGTAGACTGATGGCAACCATTCAAGTAATCTCCAAGAAGTTTCAGATATGGCTTGGGACAATTCTGCTCTTCTGAGTCCTCTCCAGAAGCACCCTACACATCCCAATGGCTTCTTCTGCTGGCCTTCTCCTCCAGATTCTTCCAGTTGCCACCAATTACCTGGCTCCAAAGTCACTCATACAATTCAACACATTTGTTAGAACAGCAGTCTCATTTCTTGGTACAAACTTGGTGTCTTGGTCTGTTATGTGTTATTGAAACAGAATAGCAAATAACAAATTAATAAATTGAATTTATTAAAAAAAACAGAGGTTTTTTTCCTACAGTTCTGAGGGCTGGAAAGTCTAAGTCTAAGGGCCCATGGCAGAAGAGGAGCTGCACACTGCATTGTCTCCTGGCAGAAGGCAAAAGGGCAAGAAAATAAAAAGCAACCAACTCACTTGCATGATGCAGAGTACTAAGAGCAGCCACAAGTGCTCCTTTATCAGGACTATGATGGGGATGCTTCCTTATCTCGTGCACTGTCCCACTTTCCCAGCTTACAGAACCCTGACCCATGATGGGGACCATTTGTGCAGTCAAAATCTTGTTTGTTGCATCTACCTGACAGCCTAGAGTGCTGGCCACAGGACGCAAACCCAAAGTGGACTTGGGGAAAGTCTTTTTCTAACCCTAATAAAGACAACTCTAGTTCATTATTATAGTATGCATGTAGTTGAAGTAAGCCATCAGGTATGACTTCCAAACCACCTGTCTGCAGTACCTGGATGTGAGTTACAGCCAGCTACCCTGTCCTGTGCTTGGCAGGGGCTCCGTGGGCTGCCCACTCTTGGAGCTGCACCTCATGCTGTGTTCTTCTCTCAGCAAACACTAAGTTTCCAGTTTTAACTATCCCATGCAAGAAATGCTTAAAAATCAAGCCTGTAAAAATTATATAGCATAAACTCACACTGAGCACCTCGGCTTAAGGAAATAGCCTTCGGTCCAGACACTATCATGTGTATTCTGTGAACAAAATTTAAAAGTCAGCTTTGGTTTAAAGCAGTGATTACCCTTCCCTTGCAAAGTCTCTGTGAAAGCCAATGAGGAAATATGGGTCAGACCACCCAGACAGGATGTAGATTTTTCTCAGGGCAGCTAAAGTCCAATCAAATACTTTGTCCCATTCATTCTGAATTTGACTTCTACCTTGTTTTTCTACACTCTCATGTCTACTTTGTTCTTATCATGTTTGTTTGTTTCTTTCTTTCTTCTTTTTCTTTTTCATCTCGCTATGCAGTTCAGGCTGGCCTTCAGCTCACTTTGTAGTCTAGGCTGGTCTCAAACTCACAACGATCCGCCTGCCCATCAAGTTTCTTAATAATGGATGTATTTGGTGTGCTTATGCCCTGTGGATTTAAGTCATGGTCTCATGATTCCAGTATCACTGGATGCCTCAGGTCCCTGACAGAGGCTGGAAGGTCCACCTGGTCCCAGAAACCTTCCTCAGAGGACAGAAATAGGCAACAAAGGATCCTAGCTGGCAACTCAGCTGTGCCTAGGCAGTCCAGTCCCACGCAACACCAAGGGAATGGGTTCGTCCTCATTACGTGCCCCAGTCCAGGGTCTTCTTGCATGTTATCACCAGAAACTTCACACAGAGCTCCTCAGACCACCAAGATTGCACCTCTTAAGCGGTGTAGCCAGTCCTGGTCCTGGGGAAGACAAGCTTCTGCTGTCTCCAACACCTGCAGCCAGCCCTCGAGCCACATGCTGCTGGCTTTCAACTTAAAAACCAAAGCATCCCACACTGAGTACAGAAGCCACGTTCTGTGTGTGCACGAAACTGTAGTACACCTCTCTCAGGTTCACTCGCAACAAGTCTCATATTACTTTTTGAGTACAAATGTAAGTTTTCTGGAGCCACGGGAAGCTCAGATTTCAGGCCTGTCTCTCATTAGCTCCACTTGCAGCCTGGCAGTTTGGACCCTTCACTCAAATGAATGACACCAGCCCCTCCCTGGGGAGATGAATGTGGGAATTAACAACTTATTTTATTTTATTTTATGTTATTGCATATTGACTTTTTTACCGCTTGCTTTTCCTAAAGTAGAGAAGAAGCCATACTCTTTTTAGTGAGAGATTAGCAGAAATGATTTCACAGGATAAAGCAAATATATCACTTATATATTGAGCTTTTCATAGCTAGCATTGAGTGTTTTTATACCACTAAGCAGACCAATCAAACTTGCAGTTTAACATCAGTAACAAGTGTGCCTCATTTATCTTCTTACCTAAAAATCCTGTTACATTCTGTGAAGAAAACTGGCTTTAGTTGTAATCCTGTCATTAACAGATCCTCAAAAATACAAATCACAAGATTTCCAATTTCCCAAAAGTGCTCTGAGAGCGTGCTTAGCATTTTATTTTATTTTAGGGGCTTAATCACATTGGGAATTTAAGAGGAAGGTCTTTTTATGCACACCAAAAAAAAAAAAAGCCTTGTTTTTATGTCATCTGTGGCCTGCGACAATGTATGGATTATCTGGTTAAGCTTGCAGTTGCAGTTCTGCCTTGTTTTGTTGTTTTGTTTTGTTTTAAAATCCAGGAAGACTGACATCATTGTGGAAGTATAGAGTTTAATTTTACCAGTAAATCAAATTTAGCTCAGGCTGCTTAGTCACATTGTCAAATTTACCAAGTCAGGCAGCAACTAAATGACTCAGTGGTCTGATAACAAGATAGAAAGGGTGTCATCTTGAAGCCCAGTTTTTAATCAGGCCCAGTCTGCTCGGTAGAGACCAACATGGCTCATATCATCATCCAACACCTTTCTGGCCCCAGTACCAGGACTGATGCTCAGAACTGGCCCCATGAGGCCCACATGGATACAAGCACAAGAGCAGTGAGATCAAGTGTTAAGACTACAGAGCTGTATAGCCCCACAGAGATGATCCAAATACCAGGTAGTAAAGGTTTTAAAGGAAAAAGAAAACTGTGAAGTGGACAGCTGTAGCATGGCAGAAGGATGCACATCTCCATGTGGAAAGCCAGCTTTATTTCTTCTTGGCTACCAAGAACCAATGATAAGTGTCTGGAAAGTATTATAGGTGTTAATTCTGTGTGTCTACTTGGCAAGGCCAAGGTCCTTAGTCTATTCAAACATTACTCCAGGGGGCTGGAGATTTAGCTTAGCAGCATAAGCGCCTGCCTTGCAAGCAGGCAGTCGTGAGTTCGATCCCCGGTACCAATAAAAGTGAAAAAGACAAAAAAAAAAAAAAAATTACTCCAGTTATTTCAGTGAAGTTATATTTTAGAATGAGACTAACGTCGAAAGCAGTAGGCTTCACATGTAAGTCTCCTTGCATCACATGGGTGGCTACATCCTAACACAAGAGCTGGCCTCCGCTGGAGGAGAGGATTCTGCCTCCCTTGAGTCTCCAGCAGACTTGCCAGCACCCACAAGTACAAAAGCCTTCTTGTTTTTCTCTCCTCTCATTCTTATTCTTTTTCTCTCTCCCCTTGTTGGAACTTCTATTCCCACCACTTTCTACCTGTCAAACTGTTCACCTGTCCGAATATGGCTCTCCTTTCTTTGAAAGCAGGAAGTGTCATTGCTCCTTTCTGATGATGACAAATAAGCTCACATCAACTTCTGACTGAGTCCTTCAGCTACTTAAGACATTTCCTGTTTCGCTTGACTACCATGTCTCTGACTTGTGTGTTGGCTATTTTCTTGTTTAAGTTTCCTTGTCACCAAATAATCTATGCATCCCCCTCACCCACACCATACATTAGCACCATAATTCCATTGCCTCCCAGCTAGAGTTCCTTCCTCATTTCCTATTCCCACTCTGTCCCCTGTGCCACTGGAAATGCTTTCAATAACACATGACAATCTGCATCTTCAGTTCCTCACCCTGGATCAGGATCACAGCACTGACCACACCACAAAAACATTCCATATGATTTTCATGCCTTGTGAAGCAGACTTTGCCATCAATTCTATCATTTATCAAAGAAAATTAAAGCTCAGAGACACTGGCTAACTTCTTCAGAGAACACAGATATTGAGCTTTGGACCCTATCTGATTGCTTTTTTTTTTTTTTTTTTTTTTTTTATCAGTACCAGGGATCAAACTCACAACCGCCTGCTTGCAAGGCAGGAGCTTATGCCGCTAAGCTAAATCTCCAGCCCCTCTGATTGCTTTTTGTATCTGGTTTGGTTTACTGTCTTGCTGATTCTTCTTCCCACTGCTTGATTTCAGTCTCTGTGTTCCTCATTCTTTCCTTCACCTGGCTCCTGTGTGCTCAGTGGGGAGCCTTTTCTCTGCTCCCCTCTGGGTAGGTCCACAGAATGCCCAGCACAAAGGTGCTGCTCCTAGGAAGCAACTGTCCTGAGGAAAGGCCACGTGTACCTGGGGCCCTGATCTAGACAGGGAGGAGCAGAGGGTAGGAAGCAGTGAGCAAGTTTTTTCCACCTTCTATACCCACAGGGAATGGAGAGAGAAGCCCAGAACAGGAAAGAACAGACACCAAAAGAAGAGAAAAGCAGCCACTAGCACTGTCCTGAGGATACAGTTGTATATTCTCTAACCACCCATGTGTAGAAAGCTGGTCAACCCTACAGCAGCCTGTGGGGACCAGTGGAAACCATATGGGTGAAGAATATTTTGTGCACAACTGCAGCAGGCCAAGCCCCAGGTTCTCTCAGGCTATCCATGAGGTGGACCTCAGGAATGCTCTCGACTCTGAAAAATACTTGGCGGTTTCTCCTAACATGTTTACCTTTGCAGGTGTCTGCTCTATCCAAAGGAGTCATTTCCATGACACCTTTACCAACCAGTGACTAATACTTGGAGGGAACTGGTACCTCTTTCCTTTAAAGCATCTGTGGACAATGATATAACCCAAGCCTTCTTGATCCCACATTGGAGCCTTAATCCATGAATTTATGCCTATTTCCTCAGTTCTGCTTGCATTCCCACCTTGCTCTTAGCACCCCAAGTCTGGTCTTCTGAGCCCTCAAAGGACAGAACAGAGTTACTTCCATCACAAGTCCCTCCCTGAAGCCAGGGCACTCTAGTGGGGCGTCCCTTTCCCACTTATGTGAATAGGCTGTCAAAAGCTTGCTTGAGCCAAACTGCGTTGGGTTACATCAGATGGCAAATCTCCCACAGCCAGCTCCAGGTTGGTGGGCTGGCAGTTATGGGTTAAATGGTTGGCATTGCCAGTGGATGGTTTCACTTTGACCTGGACCTTCTGGAGACACAATGCTTCAACTGAGGATGTTTCTGTTGGTGGGAATTACAGAACCTGGCAAGGTGGCAGGGAGAGAGATTTTTTGGGCAGGCAGGCTGTCCAGCACCAGAATAACAGCCGGTACCATGCTGCCTACATAGCCCACAGAGAAGGTCAAGCCACCCCTGCTCGGTTAGCGTAAGCCCTTTGAATCATCTCAATGCCTTCCAGGCCCGCCCTCACCACTCCAGCGCTGTCCTAGTTGAGCTTTAGAGCCATCTATAGACTGAGGAGCCATTAGGAAGGAATTTTCTGATTTAGATGCTGTCCAGCTGTCAAACAGTGCTGGGGAACCAGTACTTCTCTGATCCATGCAGCCTAAGTTTCGTACTGGGGACTCTGAGACAGCCGCTCCCACAAAGTCTCAGCTGCCCCAGGGATGCCCAACCTGAGCCTTAAGCCCACATCTCTCCCTAGCAATCACAATGCCTCTCCCATGCTCCCTCTCCCTTCCACTCCAGGCTGCAGGGCCAGCGGTGGAGGATTCCCTGCATTCCCCAGGCATAGCAGCCGCGCCTGGGAGAGGAGCCCCAGCCGTTAGGAGAGATGCCGTGCGTGGTTCCTGCAGGGTATATTTTCATTGAGTCTGCATGTTTGGCACACTTCAACCGTAAACAGAAGCCCAAGTGGGAAATGGAGGCTGACTGGTTTACTTGGAGAGTGCTGCAAGTGCCTGATCAGTGAAAGGTGCTAACAAAGTGTCCCAGGAAATGAAGTGACAATTCTCCAAGATGCAACCCTGTTGGTGCCTTAGGGAACCTGATGGGCAAACCTGAGAGCAATGCAAATTATGAGCCTCTTTTTCTGTTTATATTCATGGAGATTTCTGGCTGTTTTGTAGATAGACAGATTAGCAGCCTTGCTGAAAATGGGATCTCTCTGAGAGCCATGAAAACTCCTTCACTCATCCCAGAAACACATTCCCTGCACACTGCAGGACCAAAGGAGCTGCCTGGCCTTGGCATGCAGTGGGTAGCCACACTCAGGCCATGTAGCAGTATGTCCAGGGCAGAATCCTTCCAGAAGGCGGCAAGAGAAAAAAGGTCAAAGCACAAGTAGCAAATGGTGAAATAAAATTTCAGATATCTCATTCACATAATTTAAGATCACAAGGACGTGCTACATGACCATGAGGGAATGTTGCGTGGCTCCCACTCTCTCCTCCTTGCTGGCAAGCTGCCCCAGAGCTGAGCCTGGCCCTCTCTGCTCTGCCCGGGTTCTCTAGGCATCCCTGCTCTGCTCCCAGCTGCTGTTTGGGAAGTTCACAGCCTGCTGGGTAAAGGCATTATTCTCTGCAAACAAGTGATTCCACCTCCCACTCCCAAACGCTTCCTTTTACCTTTATTCTTCCATTCCCTGAACACTGTGCCATTTCATTTTCACAAGAGTTTCTCTCTAGAATATGTAAATATCATGGCTTCTTCCCCCTGATGTTTGGTCCTTGAGAAAAAACAAATCAAAACAAAAACAAGCTTTTTAACATCAAAAGGAAAGGTAATAGTAATTTCAGGCTTTTAATAAATAAACCAGTAAGTTGAAATAGCATATGAGAAAAATCAACCTTTGCACTTTACAGGAAGCAAATAATGTAGATACAGTTGTGTAGAAGAATCACTCTTTTCCCTACTGTTGTTAACATGAGTGTTTACATTGCTTTAACTATTTATACTTAAGTATATATATGGATCTTCAAAGTAAAGTATTTTTTAATTCAGTTAAATTATTTTAAAAACAATGAAATGTTACCTAGATGTGCTGGCTAATACAAATGAGCTAATCAACTAATACAAAATGTTATCTGATTTAGTTCCTTGTCTAAAAACCATTTTAAGGCAGTAATGAGATACTACTGCACATTTGGAAGAATGCTTAGCAGAGGAGAAAAACTGACAATAGCAAATGCCAGCTAGAATGTAAAGCAACAGGAACTTGCATTCAGTGCTCTTTGTTTGTTTGTTTGCTTTTGAGACAGCATCTGACTATATAGCTCAGGCTGGCTTTGAACTCACTATGCAGTGATGCTTCTGCCTCAGCTTCCCAAGTACAGAGACTATAGGCATGTGCTACCACACCCAGTTCGTTCAGTGCTTTTAGGAATGAAAATATCACCTTTTAGAAGGCACTTTGGTAGTTTCTTATAAAGATAAGCACAGCTTAATACAACCCAGAAATTGTGTTCCTAGATGTTTATGCAACTTATTCGATAACATATCCACATAAAATCTTCTAGACAAATTTGATACTAAGACCCTTTATAAGCTAAAAAAAAAAAAATCCTTCAATAGGTGACTAGGTCATTATGAAGCCACCCACTGGCAATGCCACCCATTTCTCCATGATACGTGTGAAAAGGGCAACTGCCAAGAGTTGGTGCAAGTTTCTCAGGGAAATACCTTAGGTAGGAACAGGCAAGACATGTCACATTCATCGATTCACTCTCCAAGTAGTTGATGACCATCCAGCTCTAAGGACTAGAGATTCCATGAAAATCAAAGTAGATACAACCCTCGACCACATGGGCCTTCTAAAGGGGACACAAACTCTAACAAGATACTCACAGCACAAAATGCAAAGTGAGGCTTGGAATTTGTGTTATAAAAGGAAATACAGGATCTAGGGAAAAAGAAAGTTGAGCCATTATGAAGTTTTAAAAATTAAGTTACTGCGGGGCTGGGGATTTAGCTCAGCAGCATAAGCGCCTGATTTGCAAGCAGGCAGTCGTGAGTTCAATCCCTGGTACCGATAAAAACGAAAAAGACAAAAAAAAATTAAGTTACTGCAACTGAATAAAATTAGGAAATAGTGGTAGAAAACATCACTTAGAGTTTCAGTGGAAAATGTCAAAACACTCTGGTAAAAGAAATGAAAGTGGGACAGAGAGAGTAGGAAAAGTCAGGAGACAGAGAAAACTGAGTTTTTACATTATTTCAACCTTTAAACTATATATATATATATATTTTGTTTGTTTGTTTGTTTGTTTGTTTTGTTTGTTTTTTTTCTTTGTTATCGGTACGGGGGATAGAACTCATGACCACACACTTGCAAGGCAGGTGCTTATGCCACTGAGCTAAATTCCCAGCCCCTAAACTGTATATTTTGACCCATAAAAGTTACTTTATTGTAAAAGTTTAAAGGAAACTTTTATGTTTGTTTTATTTTATTTTGAAAGTTTAAAGGAAAGATATAAAAACATAAGAGGGGACCATAAATCTAAATTTTGAATATTTTAAAAGACAAAATTAGCAAACCTGTGGCAAACATGCTTAAAGAGACAAAAAACACTAAAATTATTAGTATCCAAAATATTACAAATAAAAGACAACAGAGATACAGCACAGAATTAAAAAGATAAATGACTATTAGAAAGTTATTCTTATAAATTTTAAAGCTAAGATAAAATGATTAAATTCCATACTTTAAAAATTTAAAAAAATCAACTCCAAAGGAAATAGGAAGTCTGTATCAACTTATTTTTAAAAGTAAAACTAAAAGAATTGAGTAACACTTGAAAGAAAATATTAAATACTGGTAAACATTTAGGCAAGTTACATGGAAATTTTACAAAACTTTCAAGTAGTGGACTATATCAACTTCATACAAACTCTTCCAGAAAGTAATGAAAGAGGAAATATACAACTCCTTTTTTTGTTTTGTTTTGTCTTTTGAGACAGGGTCTTGCTTTGTAGCCCAGGCTGGCCTCAAAACTGCCAGTTATCCTCCAACCTCAGCCTCTCAAGCGTGGGAATTACAAGTCTGCCCTACAATTCCTGGCCTCAACTCTTCTAATTGGCTAGTATATCTTGGTACAAAAGACAAAAAAAAAAAAAAAAAAAAAAACAAGCAACAACAACAACAAAAAAAAAACAGCAAAGCAAGCACAAGAAAATGTTTCTGTAGTCACTCACAAACATGAATACAAAATTTTAGAATATTAGTAAGTTAAATCTAGCAAGCCTATCAGTAATAAATAGTTAAAGGAAAGAAAATCTGTAATCACCTCAAAAGATGCAGAGAATAGGAGGAGCAAAGATGGTGGATAGATGACAACTGGCTACAGAGGCTCCCTGAGATAGTCAACTTAGAATTCAACATAATACACAGTGGGGAGCCCCAAACAGAGGAAGATGAGTTCTCCCATCCCAAGAAGAAATTAAGGTGACTTGCCGACCATCCCGAGGTCCTGCCGTGACTTGCCGAGGTCCTACTGTGACTTGCCGACCTGTCCCAGGTCCTCCGCTTCAACTCACTGGAGGCACAGTCACGCTGAGGTTGGGGGTCGGCCAGCTGAACAGAGAGCTGAGCTGATGGGGAGCCTGCAATGACCTGTGGTGAGTGACGGGAGTGGAGCCATTCCACATAAATGGGGGCTCTGGCAGAAGACATTCTGGGACCAGGTAGGACTGGCAAGTACAAGGGGCAGCAGTGACTTCAGTCCATTGTCCCTTCCCAAATAAGATTGGTGGAGTGAGCTAGGCCTGGGTCACGTGACCTGACTGAGACCCAATAGGTTATCCAAAATCAAGTCCCTACAGCAGTGGCATACACTAATCACACTAACCCAGTGAAGCCTCAGAAGTTTGAGTGATCCAGTGGGGAGGCAGCACAAAGTAATACAGTGCAGGCCACAGCAGCTTGACTGATCCAGAGGGGAGAGGCCAGCATACCCTGTCCCTGTCTGCAACACACTAGCACACAGCAATGGGAAGGGTCATCTAGCCAGTGTGCTTCAGAAGAATTGTACACAATAAAGAAAAAGACTGGAGCCTCCTGGAAGAAACAAAAAAGATGGGAAGAGGAAGCAACAACAAAAAGTCCCCAGGTCCCGACCCTGAGAACACTGACCCAGAACAGGTAAATTCAAAGCAGAATGAGAACAGCAAGTATGCAATACCAGACACAGCACCAATGAACATAAAGATATATTCAGGACCTCATAGATGAGTTCAAAAGTGAAATATTTAGCCAAGTAAAGCAAGATATAAGATTAATAAAAGAGATGTTAAGCACCCCTCAAGCAGACACAGATGGAAGAAGGGAGGAACTCAAACAAAGGAGAGAACCATTTGATGAAGAATATAAAAAAAAATATAGATTACATGAAGCAGATTCAAAGAGATCACCAGGAAATTAAAAACTCTATGGAAAGATGGCAAATCAGCTTGAAACAAACTAAGGGTAGATTATCCAAACTGGAGAACAATTTTGCAATGTGGGAGTATGAAAGGGAAAACGTTTTTAAAAGAACAAGGAAACAAGCAGTAACAATACAAAGGCTAGATGACAAGAGGATCTATAACTTGAGAATAAAGAATGTGAATGAAGAAGATGAGGTACAAACAAAGGAACTACAAAGGTTATTCACAGAAATAATTAAGGAAAACTTCCAAAACATAGGAAAAGGAAATGATATTCTGATATATGAGGCATACAGAACTCTAGCCACATACAACCAAAACAGAGCTACACCCAGGCATGTAATAATCAAGATCCCAGGAATTCAATATAAGAACAGAATATTAAAAGCTGTTAGAGATAAGAAACAGATCCACTATAAAGGAAGGCCCATCAGAATAACAGCAGACTTCTTGATACAAACTATCAAGTCAAGAAGAGCCTGGAATGAAATATCCCAAGCCCTGAAAGAAAATAACCTCCATCCCAGATTGATATACCCTGCTAAACTGTCTCTAGAAATTAATGGAGAAACAAGATGCTTCCAAGACAAAAAGGAACTTGGGAAATTCGCAACCACTAATCCAACTCTACAGAGAATACTGCCAGGCATTGTAGAGAGAGAGAGAAAAGTACTAGGATTCCACGAACAGTGGCAGAGAGATCTCAATGAATGGAGCAGAAAACAGAATGAAGATAAGCATACAACTAATGGCAAAAAAGAGCATAACAGAAATGAGGCAGAGAAGATTTTATTCAAAACTGATATGATTGATAGTATCAAGTCTGAGAGTATAGGCAGCTACACTGAAGATGACAACACTTTAAGATACACATTCTGGTTTGATAACTGCCGGTTTTTGAAGCTCTATACTATATACTAAGTTGTGTTTTCATTAATACTGTTATGTACTGATATATTCAATTATACTATGTCTGATGATATAGCCAATTCTATTGGAGATAACAAGAGACAACACAGGTATCATGATAGAACCCTTTGTATTTCATTTCATAGTAATATGTTTTGTTTTGTCTTGCTTTGTTTTGTTTCTCCCTCTAATATAGAAAGGATAGAAATACATGTTAAGGCTCATGCATGTGTAGAATCTATAAACAGTTTATGAGAACTGATCTTATGACACATGATGAAATGAACAGATTCTTTAAAGAAAAAGAGACACTAAAATACCCAGTGCTGATCCTGGAGTGTCATGATGTGAAATAGTAATAGTAATATTCTTTGTTCAGAGTGATATTAACCTCCTTGGATTTATTCAATCTCAACATAATTGAAGATATGGATAACTGCATGTATGTTTATGTGTATAGGATTGATAACCCTATTTCTAAGTTTTTGTTGGATAGTTGAACGGAACTGGTTGCAGTCTCACTGTTTGAATCCCCACTTTATATGCTCCACTTTAGTATCTTGAATAACTATTTGTGAGAAGACAATCTGTAATCATCTAGTAGTGATTTCTTACTGTTTACTTTTTTCTTTGAAAGTACGTATTATTTCTACCCATTTTCTGTCTCATTTAGTCTTTCTTTAAATTAAATTTTAAAAAAAGACACCACAGTACCCAGTGCTGGTCACAGAGAGTCATGATGTGAAATTCAGCAATACTAATATTCTTTGCTCAGAATGATTTTAACCTGCTTTAGTTTGTTTAATCTAAACATAAATGAAGATGTGGATAACTGCAGGTATGTTTAGATGTATAGGATTGACAAACATGTTACTAAGTTTTTGGATAGTTGAACAGAACTGTTTGCAGTCTCACTGTTTGAATTCCCACTTTACACGTTCCATATTTGTATCTTGAACAACTATTTGTAAAACAACAATACATAAACATCAACTAATGATCTCTTACTGTTTATTTTTTTCACTGAACGTATGTATTATGTCTACCTATTTTCTGTTTTGTTTAGTCTTCAAATAAAATTTTAAAAAAGATGCAGAGAATGAATTTTGCAAAATTTGACTTGCAATCTAGATAAAAACTCCAATCATACTAGGAAAAGAATGGGAATACTTATATTCAGCAAAAGATTAACTTCCAAAAGTCTAATTATTTTAATAATTAAATAGTGGAAACATTGAAAAGTACTACTATTATTGTTTGTGTTTAGAATAGCACTAAAGTTCTACATGAGGTATGTGAAGACAAGAAACTCCTAAAAGCATTACAGTTGGAGCAGACATCTCGTGATAAACATAGTAGTCATCGTCCATCGCTGGGACGGCATACCTGGCACACAACTGAATGCAGTACCGGTTTCTTCCCGCCCACCGGAATGGAGCTGGCTCCAAAGCCAGACGCATGGTGGGAGGTGAACCAGGAAGACAGGAGGAGGGAGGAGCCAGGGTGAAGGTGAGAGGAGCCAGAGGCATGGTGGGAAGGGAGCCAAGAAGAAAGGAAGAGGAGCCAGGGAGGGAGCACATCCTTCAGGTCCCGCCCTGGCCCGACCCTGACCCCGCCCCCATCCAGGCTCTGCCTCCTGATACCGATTTGCCAGGAGGAATTCAGAGGTGAGCACAGTACTGGATCCAGTCACCTACCAAACACATGAGGCTTTGGGAGAACATTTTAGACTAAGCCATAACAACTAACAATACAGAAAACACCTGCAAATTATAAGAACGAAGTGAACTGCTTATCCATAATGAATAAGAATAGGGAATTGAAGTGGTGGTGTTGAAATGGTGAGGGATTGTTTTCAGTATGTCATTCTTCTTGGTCCAACAAGAAAAATAATTTCCAGCTTTTTTTCAGAAAAAAGTAAAAATTGTGAAATATGAAGTTGCTGAACATTAAGAAGGCAATTTTGAAAAATATCTTATATTTGACTTCTTTGTAGAGAATTGTTTTTTAAAAAGTACAAAATTCATAAGCAGTCAAGAAAATATACTAAATAAAAAATTAAAGTCTTTTCATCAAAACACAATAAAAGGAGATC
The DNA here is from genome assembly GCF_034190915.1 of Cavia porcellus. Taxonomy (NCBI): domain Eukaryota; kingdom Metazoa; phylum Chordata; class Mammalia; order Rodentia; family Caviidae; genus Cavia; species Cavia porcellus. The sequence continues at coordinate 49,187,042 of NW_026947507.1, forward strand.
AAAGCTAAACATACAGATGATTTATCACAGATTGCTATCTGGAATACAGAAATTGAGTTTGAAATTCAGAAATAAGAATGAAATTACTTCAAAAGAAAAATGAGCAAAGATCATAAATAGGCATTTAACAACACATATCTGATAAGCATATAAATATACTCAACTCAACTAAATAGAAATTTTAAAAATATAAATAAAGCTTTACTAATACAACATTTTAAACCCACTCAATGATAAAAATTTTAAAAATAAAAAGTCAAGTGTTCACAAGAGTGTAAAACACCAGGAATTCTTATTCACTACTAGTACAAAGTTTGAAATAACATGGGGATTACTTTTTATACAAGTGTGTGCATGCTCTTCATTCCAAAGGATTCACACTATTTGGCAGAAATTCTTTGGTATTTGTGTCACAACACATAGTATGAAAATGTGCACAGCATTTGTAAGAACAAAAAAGAAACAATAAGTTGTGTTTTAGAACATTTTATTATCTAATATTTTACATATATATTAATGAATGTAACATAATATTGGACAAACAAGCAAACAAAATATTAGAATGTTGGATAGCAGTGAAAATAAATGAACCACAATTTCATGTACAAACTGTACAAACTGTACAAACATGACATTTGTACAAACTGTACAAACATGACATTATGGGAGAAGAGCTAATTAAAGACAATTTTATAAAGTTCAAAAACAATAAAACATTTAAAAAGTTTGCTTATCAATGTGTATGTAGTAGATTTTTTAAATGTTATGTTTTTAATGTTTATGTTTTTAACCAGAAATAATAAACACAAAACCCAAGATGGTTTTCATCAATCTCTGGCTGAGGGACTGGTAAAGAGAGAATTTAGAAAAATCACACCTGTACCTCAGGGAATCCTGGGAATGTCGTACTGCTTATATTAGGAATTAGAATCCTTAAGGTTCATTTCATTACTGGGCCTAGTTACTTGCCGATATGTTACATTCATTAATATATATGTAAAATATTAGATAATAAAATGTTCTTGAACATAAGCCTCTGTTTCTCTTACCATATTGAAACACAAATTTTAATAATTCTCAGTTAAATGCATGTATGTTTTCTTTTTCTCAGAGTTTGTACCCCTGTTCCACTGATAGAACACAAACAGGCACACATCCTGAATGCCGTATAGTTGATGATCTGTTCATGCCTCATCTCCATTAGCTGATACGGATAACCGACTTTTTGAAAATGAACTTGAAAAAAGCAAAAAGTGCCATGAAATTATCCATGATGATGAAAGTAAATGACATTTTTTCTCTTTTTTTTTTTCAAATCCATTTTGTTTCAAAGAGAAAAAAATTCAAAACACATCAATCAGGGAAATGACATTTCCTATTTTCTATTGTCTCTTTGTGGTGGGCCCCACCACCACCAGGAGAGCCCGCACCTCCACAGCAAGGTCTACATAGGGCTTCCCTGCCTCTGTCTCACGCCTCCTGGTTGGTAGGGTGCTGCATAGCTTCATTATGAGTCAAAGAGGAGGTTCTTTCTCACTGCTGTGTCCAGGTAAAGACCTGGTCAAGAAATGGGCCAGTGAAATGAGCACATACTTCACAGAGGAAGACGTGCAAATGGCCAACAAATACAAGGAAAACAGTTTAACGTCTCTGGCACTGGAGAAGCACAAATTAAAAGAATACTAAGATTTAATCTTACAGTAGAAAGAATGGCAATCATCAAAAAATTAAACAATAACAAATACTGGTGTGGCTGTAGTGATGGAAATGTAAACTAGTACAATCGTTATGGAAATCAGCATGGAGATTTCTCAAAAATTCTCAAAAATTAGAAACTCCATATGACCCAGTTATCTCCCTGCTGGATATCCTCCCCAAAGAGCTTAAGAGCTTAAGACATCACCCTACAGTGATATACCCATGCCAACAGCTCAATTCCTGATAGCTAAATCCGGGATAGCCTGTATACCCACCAACAGACAACTGCTAAAGAAAATGTGATACCTATATGTAACAGAGTACTACTCAGCTCTAAAGAAGGACAAATTTGAGACGTGCAGGAAAATACAAATAATCAGACATACAAAGTTAGATACCATATGGCAGCTCTCATCTGGGTAAGGCAAAGGATGAACTAAGAGAAAAAGGAAGGATAGAATGAGACAAGGAGGTGGGAATCTTGCAGATGGGAAGGGGTATAGGAGACCAAGGGCGAGGAGTGAGGGAAGAGGAGGGGAATAGGCAGAGTGGAGATGCACCAGGTACGAGACCCTGACAACCCACTGACCTGGGCAAGGTATGTGGCGAGCATCAACAAGAATGGAGTGAGAGCAAACTAGAGGGGGAGGGAGGGAGCAGGAGGGAGAACAGTTAAAAGAGAACACAAGCTGCCGGGAGTGCCTGCGCCAGCACCCACGACTGTAAAGTGCAAGTAGCAAACATGCACTAATTTTTTAAAAAATGAAACGAGAGAAAAAAAAAGAAAAAACAAAGCATGTTCTACAAGACTAAAAAAGAAAATTCTCAAGTAGACGACAAAGCCGCATGTTTCAGAGCTTAGCGTGGAAAGTGGCTGTGGAGGAGAAAAGAGGAAGGAATGTGAGAGACTCAAGGTGCTATCCGCCCCCTGTGGATGTGGGCTCAGGAGCAGCTCCCGTTAAAACCATTTCACTTTCATTTAACGTTACAAAGTGTACCCTTGAAAGCTTTTCTCAAGTTTTATTTTTGTTAGTCCATGTTGGCAGTACATAATGATTACAATCCTTGTGTGGAGGACAAAGCACAAAACACACCTCAATTCTTTTTATGCCTTCTTCCTCTCCTCTTTGTCCCTCTCCCTCCATCTCTTGGTCCCGTTACCGTTTGCCAAAGATCTGTCTCCCTGTTGCCTATCATCTATCTTTTGTTTTGTTCCTTAATGTATTTACACATTGGGTTTCTTAGAGAAGAGAAACCATGTGATGTTTAAGCTCATGAGTACGGAGGCCCCCCTTTTTCCTCCTCCACTGCACGTGTGAACGCTGTGCTCCTTTACCCACGGGCCCAGGGGCCGCTCCCAAGGGTTAAGTCCTTGGTAAATATGGGCAGCACCAGGGCAAGAAGGAAGAGCCCAGTGTGACAATTTCAGCGCATTTTGGGTAGGATACTCCTCTGCAGGATGCTCAGGATGCTCCCTTTAGCTGAGAGGAGAAGAGAAGGAGGGGAGCGGGTGCACAGCCTGGGAAGTAAAACAGAAGTCTCCTCAAACCAAGCCACAGGTGAGTTTGCAATTTTGTTCTTTGTCACCCATGAAGAGCAGCCTGTTAGCCGGCTCTTCTCCATATCCTCATGCGACTATCTTTTTGCCGCCAGCCCCAATCTGCCCAGGTCAAGAGTCCTTTCCACACAGAGGGAGACCGAGACACCAAACAACACACACCAAAACCGCAGACACCCACAGTGTGCCACAGCCTGCCTCTCTTCCACCTCTGGCTGTCTAGCAGTCTCCCTGCTTGCTTTCTCCAGAGACTCCAGATCCGAAGCCTTAAATCCTGAAGGATGTGCTCGAAGCCTGTCACACCCATGTCCACCTGTGGGCAGGATGAGTGACTGTCGTGCAACCAACAGAGCAATAGGACAGATGGCTCTGTCTCTACGACTGGCCTGCAAGCCTGACAACGCAGGGTGGGCTGATGCTGCCGGCCCTGCACTTGCTCCTTACTAAGCTTCCTTGCCCGCTGGCAGCTGTCCTTCCCTGGGTGGGAGTGGAGCTTCGTTCTCTGTACACATCTTCTGCTTGTTCTGATGTGTTCACAATGCAAAAAACACATTTTAGAAATTCCTTGAGATGCATCAAGCCAGGACAGACCCTTCTCTGTCATTTCTTTAAAGAACAGTGAAATTTCTATTTCTCTTATAATACAGAAGATATTCTATTATGGCACATTGAATTTAAATGCTTTTAAGAAATTTTTCAAGAAATTCAGCTAACGATACCTAATGTCCTAAGATCTCATCCAACCAATATCACTACATTTTTAGTTTCAAGGACTAAAAAAAGGTCATCATGGTAAAATCATTCCCAAGAGTACCACTGGTCTGAAAGTCAGTGGTTTTAGCAGTGTCCGAGGAGATACTCTTCAGACTCTGAAATCTTTGTAATACAAAATTACACTCATCTAAAGGACATGGTTACATGTGTCTGCTCTGTTTCTCATCATCCTCAGCTCTCATCATCCCAATAGTGTTCAATTGTTCCTCAAGCTACCTGCATCTGAACCTGACTGTTAACAGCAGAACTGGGCTGCTTCAGCTCTACCAGATGTCTAGAAGCCAGAGTACAGTCTAATGGTTTATCTTAATTCAGTTTCTATATCATAGAAACAGTCTGCTAAAAAGCATGTATCTTACATTGACCTCTGTATAGATCTTCTTTTCAAAATAGAAATCCTTTTATTGAAGACAAATATGTCTTGTCACAATTTGACTGCCTAATTTTAGATCCAACGAGGGTTTGCTTAGCCACCACGCTCCAAATCCAGGCCAGAAATAGGCAGAAGAGTGATCGTCATATGTTTAGCAGGATGCTAGGCAACAGGCCAACACACATGGAGCTGGGGTGGAATTTCTTGCCCTGTGAAAGTGCAGTGCTAAATCTTCCTCTTTCTTCTCTCTTTCCCTACAAGTGGATCTGTCGTGTACAGTGAGCTGTCACCTGAAACTAATGAGGAGGATATGTCCCCAGCAACCTGAGCCGCACTCACAGTGTATGACCTACCAGCTCAACATGCCAACTTGGACCAGGATTTCTGGAATGGTTGGAAAACACATTTTAATGTTGTTCGTCTTGCTATACTATTTCATTAGTAACTTCTAAAATTTCACAAGGTACATATTTAAAGTTCTTTGGCATCCTTGGCATAGAACTCATGGCATTTCCTTTTTTTACTATAGGAAACCACCCTCTTCTTCTTTCATTTGCTCTTGCCTTCTCTGGACTTTCTGCTTACTTATTTTGTACATAAAATACAAACTGCTGTGCTTACCCCTCTCCTTATCTTAGTTACTATTAGTAGTAAAAGTATATTTAGAGACAGTCACCTACAAGCTAATCAACACATCTTGCTCTTTGTAGAAATTTAAAGTTGACTGTGTTCATCTCTCTCCAGATTCCTGGGGTCTTCATATCACCTCTCACAGGAGTTTTGCTATATGGTAAGGTAGACTATTGAGCCAAAAGGAATGGTAACACATTTATAAATCTGTTTGTTTTTCCTGTGATGGGGTCCTTAGGAGACTTAAGACATAATGAGACAGTCTCAAAAGTCAGAGAAGTTAGACAAAGCCTCCTGAAGCATAAAACCCTTCGATATTAGTCATCACATTTGCTAAAAGCAAAGAATAGGCATTTATTATAAGATTTTTAAAAGATATAATTACAGTTGTGAATTCTAATAAAATATTTTACCCAGGGAAACTCTTATGGCAGGTTAATTCCCTCACTGAGGTCTGGAAAATCAGACTTGGGCTTCTCTTTATATATGAAGAATGGGCTTCACATAACTTTTTCAGTGGTGCTGGAAATGGATTTGTTGTGGTCCATCTTCTGTCACCATTACAGCAAAGCAGGGGCAGCACCTCTACTTATTCATGCTCAACAGCCTAATTCATGCTCAACAGCCACACAACCAGGAGTGAACTTCTGCTGTGGAGACTAGTCCAGTGGCCCACCCACCTGGGTCAGCAACTATAATTAGCTAATACATCAATGGAGGACACAGTGCAGACTCCTCTAATGATCCAAAGATTAATGGAAGGATAGCTCCAAGCATTCTGTTGAGCATTTTAACTGAACTGTTTCCTGGTCATTCCTATGAATATAGAGACAGATATGGAAAGCTTATCTGTGGATGGAGGAGAGGAACAGTGAATCATGCACTCTTCCTCTCTCTGCAAGCCTGGGAGACCAGCATCTCCCTACCTCCATCTTTATCTCACCAATGCTGTTACTTCTAATGCTGCACTCTCCTTCCACACGTTCTTGTCTGGTTAACTGCTATTTATCCTTCTGGTGTCAGATTTGGTGTCACTTCTCTGGGAGTAAAGCAATGAGAAGACAGAGACAATGACATTTGCTGAGTCAACCAGATGAGCTGATCCATGCCTCTACCAAATTCATTTTGTGGACTAGGGTTCTTCTCAGTCAGTACATTAAATTTGAATAGATATAATAAAACTCTATTAATTAAAATATGGAAAACGTTGCTGTCCTTAGTGGCACATGCCTATAATCCCAACATTTTAGGAGACTGAGGCGGGAAGATGACAAGTTCAAGTCCAGCTTGGACAACTTTTCCACTTAGGAAGACCCATGGCTCAAAATGAAATTTTTTAAAAACAAAATTAAAGTGTCTGGGGAAGTACCTCAGCATGAAAGCCCTGAGTTCAAGCTCCAGCACTTTTCCTCTCAAAAAAAAAAAAAAAAAAAAAAGGAAAGCATGGTCCTAGGCACTAACAAATGGCATACAGTAAAGACATGGTCGTGGTCATCAGTAAAGCCAGATCCTAATAGAAGGAAGAGATGCAAACACTAATGACAACACAGGATGGCACAGCGGTCATGATGCATGGCGAAGTGCTGCAGAGACATCATGCTGCAGAGGATCAGGGCTTCTGTAGGGTCAAGCGGGAAGGGTGAGTTGATGCCTGAGGTGAGGTGGCAGGAAGAGCCGGCCAACCTGAAGACACAATGCAATGAAGGGCACAGAAGTGGAGTGACCTGTGAAAGGGGCCCCACTTAGAAACTGAGCCCATCAAGAAGCAGGCCAGACCCATGCATGATCTGTAGGAGCCTTTGTGAAAGGAAACTATGTGGTCCTTGGCTCAAAACCAGGGGAGGCAGGAACCTGAGGTCAGAGAAACCCAGGTGCCAGTCCCTTTCCCCTATACATCAGAAGGGTAGCCAGTGTGGAAAGTGCCTGACACCTCACAACTGGCTTGCTGGGAGGAACCTAGGAAAATGTCAAAACAAAGGAGCAAAAAGCAGTCTCAAACCTCCAGCCCACATGTAAAAAGCCTGGGAGATATAGACATGGAAGAAAATGAAAGTCACACACCTGAAATCTCCAAGAGGATAGCAACTGAAATAAAGAAACAACTCCATGGTGCTGTAAAAGTAATCAATCAGAAATAATATCTCAGGCAAAGAAGAAATCACAAACATGATGAAAGAATTGCTGAGCATATCTAATGAAGACATAGATAAAATGAAAGAGGAGCATAGGGAAATGATGGAAATCTTCAATGAACAATATAGGAAGGAATTACAATGCATGAAACAGATTCAAAGAGATATCTAGGAAATTAAAAACTCCATCAAAGGTAGCAAAACTGCTTGAAAGAGACTGAAGATAGACTTTCAAACCTTGAAGATAGGATTGCAGCTAGCAATTGTGAAAAAATTCTCTTAAAAATAACAAGGAACCAGGAAATAACAATTCAATAGCTGCAAGATGATGCAAAACAAAATAATTTAAGCGTGATTGGTGCAGCAAAATGTTAGGGGCAACACAAATGACATAAAAAAAAAACTATTTACAAAAGTACTAGAAAACATGGGGAAAGGACCTGGCACACAGATAAGCAAGGCATATAGAACTTCAACAAGTCATAAGCAAAGTACTACACCCAGGTATGCAATATTGAGATCTCAAAAATTCAGCACAAGAACAGAATATTAAAGGCTATTAGAGGAAAAAAACCAGATCACTTATAAAAGAAAAGTCATCAGAATCATGACAGACTTCTCAACACAAACCATCAAGTCTAAAAGAACTTGCAGCAGTGTTTCAAATCCTGAAAGAAAATAACTTCCAACCCATATTGATGTACCCTGAAAAAAAATCTTTCAGAATTGATGAGAAAATAAGATACTTTCACAACAAAGAACAACTGAAGGAATTCATGACCACCAAACCAGTCCTACAAAGAGTGCTGAAGGATATTCTAGAGACAGATAAAGATGACCACAGTTCCAGGAACAGCAATAGAAGGGGATCACTGAACAGGGTAGGCAATTGAATGGAGGGGGAAAGTTGGGGGCCAGCAGCAGGAGGGAAGCATGGCAGAGACAAACAATGCATGTCCATTGTAACCATTAATGAAAACGGCTTCAATTCACCAATAAAAGGAAACATAGGAAGAGTGAGTCAAGAAATAAAATCCATTAATATATTGTACACACACACAAAAAAAACACATTTAGCTCCAAAGGAAATTCATAGGCCAAAAGTCAAAGGGCAGAAAACAATTGTTTCATGTGACAGGAAACCAGAAAAAAGCAGAGATAACTTGTCCATCAACCACAGAATAGATAAGAAACAAAGTATTTTCATATAACAGAAAACTACTCAGCTATAAATAAGGATAACCTCAAGGCTTTTATAGGTAAATGGATGCAACTTGAGATCACCTTCATGAATGAAATGATGTGGAATCATATGGGTGAACACTGTGTAAAAAACTGAAGGAGAAAGTGGGATCCAAAATGTACAACAGATATTATGAAAGTGATAAGGGAAGAAATGTCTAAAAAGAGAAGGTGGTAACCATTGTAAATTTTCTATTATCTTGTTTCACATTTCTACAGCAATTGTTTTCATAGTTTTGTTAGGTTTGGTTTTATTCTGTTTTGTTGTTTGATTGAACTGTGTCTGATGGTGTGGGCAGCTATTTTAAAGATATCAGAATGTATTATGGTAGTCATTGTTCATTTCCTGTCATATTGTTTTGAAGTCCTATAATACTTTCAGTCTTTTGTTTTGATTGGTTTTATTCTGTTTTGTTCTGTTTGATTGTACTGTGTCTGATAGTATGGACGGCTATTTTGAAGAAAACAAGAGACATTATGTTAGCATTGTTGATTCCCTATGATCCTGTTTTGAAGTCCTGTATCACTTTCATTGTTCTGTTCTGATTAGCTTTGTTCCATTTTGTTTGCTTTGGTTTTATTTTTTTAAAATAAATTTTAAAAAAGAGTGAGAGGGAGTTAGAGCTATGATTTATAGTAGTGATGAGAGGATACTAGGGCTAAAAGATAGAACAATACAACTCATAAGGGCTGACTAACTCCTGGGAGAATTTGTTCTGTGAAATTAGTCTGAAACTCCCTGGCACTGACCCCAGATATCCTGTGTTAAATCCGAAGCCCACTTCTAAGATTACCCTATGTTCCATACCCTAGTTTCCCTCGGGCTTTTTCATTATTCAAAGTATGATTGTCTATTTTAATATTTAAAATTTTGTTGGCTATGACAAAAAGCTAATTCAATGTAGCTCAAGCAAAAAAAAAAAATCAAAACAAAGTAAAGTATTAGCTCTTATTTAAAAAAAAACAGAAAGAAAGAAAAAGAAACCAGAGGAGATTCAGTGAGAGATACTGAAAGACAAAGGTTTTGTTTCCTTTTATTAAAAAGGAACCAAATAATAATGCTGTATGGCTAACAGCATAAACTAGTAGATTGCAAAAAGTATATATTGTGGATGGCATGGTATTATGTAATACAATGAATGGTAAAATTTTATTAATGCAGTATCTTTATTGATCATGTAATTTTCTAGCTCATTTTTTAAACAAATTCACATAAGGTCAAAAAAACTGATACACTCAGGAACTTCATTTTCCAACAATGTAATTAAAATCAAGACCAGTCATTGGCAAATGCAAAATCCCTAACCTCTGATAACTTAATTTTCAGAATAACACTTCTTATGATGCAATCTTACTAGAATTGTTCAGGGTATTTCACAGGCTGCAGCAACACTGGGATATGTTTCTGGTGATCTATCACATAATGTAAATTTCAGTACATTGGAAACTGATAGTTCTTGAAGAATAATTTTTAAATATTTAACTATTCATACAAACCAATTTCACATAATCTAAATTAAATTTTAATGCAAATTTATAGCAACATTTTTTAGCTTCCTCAGACATGTCTTGAACCTTGTAGAGTTTGTACAATAGCTGAAATTAGCTTCATGAATTGTGTATAATTCAAGATACCCATTAGTGTGTTCCACTTCTGCATCCTCAGCAACAAGGTAATCAGTTTTAGATTTTTTTCCTTATGAAAGGTTCATATACCATTTCATATGAAGAGAACACTTTTCAGTCACATATGATCATCTCTAAATTCAATTTTTTCCTATGTTTTGAATATTTGTCTTACAATGTTGTGGCAATTTTAAAACCAGAAATTTAAAAATTTCCAAATAACTCTAATAACTGGTTGACAAACTTTGAGATATGTCAATGCACAAATCCATTTACTTACGGGTTATGTTCACTGCCAGGACTCCAGAGCTCCTGACCCAACGCTCAGGCTGGAAATGCACATAGCAGGACTCCACAGATCGCAAGCAACTCCACCCACCACTACCCTCAGCACTGACCACAGCCAAACCTCCCTGCTCTCCTAGGCACCAGGTTCTGTGGCCTTCTCTGCTGCTGCTCTGTCTCTGCCACTGCTGTCACCACTGCTGCCTGAGTCCATGTTCCAGCCTTGGTTACACTTGGGGACCCATGAGCTCCAGACCTCCCCAGCGACATGAGCATCAGGGCAGCTACCTATCCGGCCATCCGTGTGTGCAGTTAACTGCCTGGCTCACTCTCCACTCATGCCTGTCCTCTTCTACTTCATGCAAAATCACCTCCAAAGCCCAGGCTCAAAGATGGGGCCACTGAGGATTACAAGAAGCCCACTGCCAAGCAGAAAATTAAATCAAACACAGGACCCCTTTTGTGATCAGGTGCTCTGTGGACATTTGCTGTGCAATGCTGCGAAAGTTTGCAAAACCTTTGAAAAATTGTAGGAACCCCTGATCCACTCCAAAGAATCATGCATGTTTTCACTTATAATAATATACTGCTCTGGCTGCTTAGGGGTGGGGACCTCTGCATAGAAAAGTCTCTAAAGTAGTATATGGACAAGTGTTAAAGTTCTCTGAATGTCTCAAGAAAGAGTTAATGATAGCCTTTGTGCAAGAAAGACTTTGAAGCAGGAGATACAGTAAATCTGCATTTTAGCAAAATCACTTTGGTGTCCACCCAGAGTGACTAGAAAACACATCAGCTAATAATGAACTGTTACAGAGGCTAGGAAAATAATATTAAGGACTGGTCTCAAGGGTAGTAACAAATTCGGGAAATAACCACAGTATTTTTAGTACAAATAAATGATCAGAACTTTTCAAACATTATTTTTAATCCTCAAACAACCTCCAAAGTGAGAAGTGGCCCCATTTTGCAATGGAAGCAGCTGAAAGCCTAAGATCTATTCTCATGGTCAGAGTGAGAATGTGAGACCTGAGCTTACCCCTAGATACACAGCAGCCACTGCGCAGCATGAGGAGGACACACAGTGAGAAGCTTTGTGTGAGGGAAGAGTCTGTGATGCAGCACTTTCTCTTCCTCACCTGTATCCTTCAGACATCTCAGCTTTGTCCACATGTGTTGCTGGTGTTCGGAAGGTGGGCAAATGTGGAGAGCTAATGAATGCATGCTCTGATGATAAGAGTTAAGTCCACCTGTAAGTGTGCACTATGTGCCAAGTGGGGAAAGTCTAGGTGTTTTCACCACACGTGAAAAAGATGATGAGATGTTGTGAGGTAGTGGATAGACTGATCAGCTTGATGGTAGCGAACTCTTTCTTGAGACAATGTTTATAAATACTGAAACAAACTTTTCTCTCATATACAGTTTTTGTCAGTTACATGTGAATAAACATGAAAAAAGTTCAGTGAGAGAGAGATCCTCTACTATAGTCAGGGAGATACTACAATAGATCAAGTCACGTGTGCCTGGTCAACATTTTATCAATAATTCTTCTATCATGCCTGTCTTGTCAGGCTCTCCTGGGGTGTTCCAGTTGATTTAGTTTGGTTTATTTTTTCCTCAAACTACCCAGCCTAGCCTCCCTTCCAACTCCACCACTGCAACTTTGCCCAAACAGTGCGAGAAGTGTCTGTGTTCTCCAAGCTATGGAAACGCTAGCTACCCTCTTCAGTTCAGGAATAGCTATGGAGAGTGAGGTTGGGAGAAATGAAAGAGAAAGATGTAAATGAGTGAGGGGATTAGCACCGGGGCAGCATCCAATGAATGTCAACAGCCCGTCAGCACAGGGAGGCTCTTCTGTTCCACTCCAAGACAGGGTGACTCCGCAGCCCCAGCCACACACAGGGAAAAGCAGTCCAGCCCCCGCCTCCAGCACCTGACAGAAAGGTGCTAAACGTCCACTGTGACAAAGACAGCAGGCAATGCAAGCGTCCTTATCCACCGAGCCTAGCAATCAGTCCTACTGGACTACATTGTATCAGAGAATACCACCCATTGAATGCTCAGGTCTTAGACTGGATCTCCACAGCCAACGATATTCAGTTATTGGTTGTGAAAGTCAGAAATTATTTCACAACAAGTTCTAAATGACCATTCCATTTCCCTCTGCATCAGTCCTTGTGAAGCCTGTATTAGCTAGTGTAGCCAGTTTTTAGGACTGAAATAAAGCCCAAATGCATACTCAAGCCCATGTTGCAGAAGCCACTGGTGAGAGAGAGGGACTCCCAGCGCTGAGCCTGACCTTCCACACACGTGTGTTCTCAGTTACACGCACAGTAAATAACTGTTACTGCCTCTATTTTATAGCTGAGGAAATGAAGCTCAGAGAAGTAAAATAATTGAGCTGATCCTCACCACGCCAGCAGAAAGAGATGCTAGAATTTTATTCATTTGAACTCCATGTGTGAGAGTCAGAACTTGCACAGGGACACATATTTCACTTTTGTCACCTGGTGGAACAAAAGCTGTAACACAAGGATAAACTGCCCCAGCCCAAACACTGAATCTTACCAAGACATGCTGTTTCTTTTGCGACTTCTTTCTATCCTGCATTTCATATAAACTGCACAAATGTTTGCTTCCTACAGTTTAAGGGAAACTGAAGTCATAGAATAAAGTGACGTTTTTCATATAACAGATCGTGATTTGTTTTAGGCTTGGTATTGAGCTGGGAAGTCACTGCTCAGCCACTTACAGCCTGTGCAAACTGGGAAACCCTGGGAAAGAGCTAGAGTCTGACAGTTGGCTACAGTTGTGCCTTGTGTATTCTGCTTAGCAACGACTGTCAGGTTGGCTCCCAGCGATGAAAGAGCTCTGACCCCTGGAATGTGCGAGCACTGGTGTGCAGGACTCTGGAAGGCAGGGATTAGGTAAGGCCTGGCAAGCACAGTACTGGACTAAGCGGCAGTACTGAAAGATGTGTGCGTATCCTGTGCAGGAATGAGCTGGCCCACAGGGAAGCATCTTAACAATGAAGCAGAGGCCAAAGACCTCTAGCACACTTTTTGAAGGGAAGACTAGAAGTTGTGAGAGACTCTGATTTCTTAAGCCACACTCAGTTTTGTGCCTTCTAGAACTTTTTCTAAGTCCTCATTCCTTGCCAGGCCCCGTACAGTCTCTGCAGGGATGGTACCTCACACAGAGTCCCCACACCTCACAGTGTCCTCACTGTCCCTCCTGACCGTGGGGCAGAGTGGTAGGCGCATCCCTCCTGTACTCTCCCTCTCCAGCCATCCTTTTCTCCTCTCTCAGATGTGCTGTTACCAGACCCACAGGACAGCACAGGGCATGGTGGGGCTAGAGAGGAGTGACTGAGGCCACTCGAGGTGCTGTATTCATACAAGAGCCCCCACCAGGAGCAAGCACAGCACAGAAGACAGTGAAAGTCATCCATGATTTGCCACCTCTGCAGACAGGCCGATGTTATGGAACCCATGTGCTCTCGTGTCTCCATAACCCTTCACTCATGACTGGCATCACCAGCACTAGAGCAACTGACACTGGCAGTCTCCAGCTCCACTGGACACCTAGGACATTTCTGGGGTTAGATGTGCTCTAGAGGCATTGATATGTGACATAAAGATCATTGTGCTGATTTAAACTTAGTTATGTCAATATGATTGGCTTTGGAGATCTGAAGCCAGTCCCACTGAGGGAATTAGGACAGCATGCTCTACCTGTGCCTGGAAGGGTCAGGGAGGTGTGACCTTGGATACAAAGCTTTGGGCCAGTTATTCTTCTAAATAAACATGGATGACTCTGAGCTCTTCACACTGGGAAACTCATCCTTGCTGCTATGTTACATCACCACCCCTAAAAAGGGCTTCAGTGCAAATATGGTCCACTTTGGGGTTGTACTCACATACTTATGGCTTAAATTCAGCCTTTCCTGAGCACCTCCATCACATACACATACACAAACACACACACACACACACACACACACACACACACACACCTTCCAGGTGTATCTATGATTTAAAAGATTCAATGATGTGTTACATGGTACCCCAGGGTCACTTAGTTTGTGGCTTCTTTGCACCCTCAAGCCCTCCGTATGGCTAATTCTGGATGAGACAGTTCAGTGTTATAGTTACAGTGGATTCTACTTAGCATCTCTAACCTTATAATTTAGTGAGTTTGACACAGTGCAGCTCATGGTGGGCAGACATGGTTACACAGTCATTTAACATTTCATAGTCAAGAGCTTCTCCTCTACTGGGACTTGGCACGTATCAGAAGCTGTTTCTGAAAGCTGTGTGATTCCACACTGTGTGATTTCACCTTCAATTTGTGAGGCTACTTTCCACTGCAGTTTTCTATAACGACATAGACCCTGGGTAGCTGCCTTAATGTGTGGCTCCCAGGAAGCCCAGAACGCGACGTTTTCTTCATCACCCGCATAGCTCCCTGCAGCTCAGCCCTGCTGGCAGTCAGTCTAAGTCTGTTCACTAAAAAATCACCTTATTTTGATGCTTACACGCTACCACCTAGCCACTACTATTTTGGTATTTTATTGTCTCCGTAGTTACCATGAGGATAGCACTAATGCAGTATCTTCTAGCATCTATCTAGGGCATGTGTAAGATTGCTACCACTGACTTTCTTGATGCTGGCAACCATTCACCAGTGCATCTTTTGTAGCTCTACTGGCATCTGATGTCCAAAGATTGGCACTGAAGAGGTTTGGAAACGCTCCCCTTTCCCCAAACTTTTGCAGCTATGAAGTGCTCTCCTAGCTCCAGAGCTTCTCTGGGAATTGCTGAGGAGAACTGTCACTCTTCATTTCCCTCCGTGCAGTTCTGCTTTCTTTCCCGCATGTGTAATTAGCATTTAATCCCTGTGCCCAAATACCTGAGAAAACAGCTTAATGAATGAAAGACTTATTTTGACTGTGGTTTCAGAGATAACAGCCCATGCATGGCTGGCTCCATTTATTCTGGGCCTGTAGCAAGGCAGAAACATCATGACAGAAAGGAATAGTAGAGGAAGGCTTCTTACCTCATTGCAGCCAGCAAGAAAAGGGACAGGGAAAGAGCCAGAGTGGAAGAGATGGGACCAGAAAACGGTGCTCCCAGTCACATGCCCGTAGCTCACTGCCTTCAGCTTAGCCCTCGTTTGTTTCCCTCCATTCCCAGTGACACCATCATGTTGTATCTCATCAATGAGTTGATCCACTTAACGACATTCAAACCCCCATGATCTCATCATTTCCAAACACCCACTTCTGAACAGAACACATAGATCTAAATCGTAGCACTCTCTTAAAAGCACTGAGAAGTCTACAATTGCTTAAATGCAAAGTTCTGCCTCATATTCTTCTTCCCAGAAACTAAGAAAACAGATTTCTGAGGCGAATCTTTGCTGACAGAGTAGTGGATGGCCAAGTTGTACTCCCAGGCCAGGCAGCTGTCTTCCACTGAGAGGAAGCAGGGAAAGGAGTGGAGCCAGGCTGAGGGCTCCCGACATCCATGAGCTGCAGGCATGAGTGTTTCGGTTGCAGCAGAGGGAGTCCAGCAGCACACCAGCAGGACTTGTTACACTTGTGCTCTCTGAGTGCTTCCTTTTGTGGACCATTCTTGTTTAATGTGGTAACCCACGGTTCCTCATAGGGTACTGATGGAATTTTTCAAAATATTCTTGCTATTTTTTAACCATTTCCTTCCAAATCAGTGGCTCCAATGTTACATTTGGTTTTGGCTTGGAAAGTTTTTATATTGCTGGCTTTCTTCAAAATATAAAATGTCTTATGATGTGAAAGACTGTGTTGCTTAGCATGAGCATCTACTGCTCTTGCAGGATTTGTTCTTCCACATACTGTTTTTCTCCTCCCTGGAGAACTGGCCAAGAACAGTGATGATTTCTTCAGCGTTCTGGGGAGGTCCATGTGGGTAGGCTGCATACTTTCTCCCTAAATGTCACAACAAGTGTGGATTTACTCTGCAACTCTGATTCCTACACACAATGCAGGTATATAGCATGCTGAAACTCTTTACGCAGCAGCTCTCTCCTTTCAGCCTGAGGAGGAGAGTGAATGGCATTGTTACTAGTTAACATGTATGTGCACAGGAAATACAAACATATTTATGGATTTCGATGCTCATTGTTGAGGTACCCTTCATAAGTTTTGTCAGTCTATTTCCACTACTTCATCACACCTTTGAAGGCATAAAGTATTGTTCTAAAAAGATGTTTAAGAAAAATATGACATTATTGGGGCTGGCACAGTGCCTGCCTGTCAATTTTTCATATATTTATGAGTTTGTAATTTTTAAACCTATACGAAGACTGAGAGAAGAAGACAAGCTCTGAAATCCACACCACTGCTTTTGTATAGTCACCTTTACACACTCTAGAAAGAATACAGTGAATGTTTTATTCCTATGTCATTTAAAAAATATTTATTCTGAGTCTATTTATAATCCATTAAAGGGTGAATTGGTCATTTACTTCTTCACCAGTTAGTTTTAACTTGTAATAATGTATGTTCCATATCTTAAATTCTCAACATTGAGGATATATTTAAGTAGCTGATGTGCTATGTCAATTTGCCCAAAATAACATACTGATCCTAAAACACGCAGTGAGACTGAGAAATGACTGCACAATGACACACTGAAAACAGTCGTGATATTTCTGAGTCTGCAGAGTATTTAGCCTGACAACAACGACACACTCACATGTTCCATCATGTTCGTGAGGGGTTTATCTTGCAAGCTGAGTAATGATTTTCACTCAAGCCACTTCCCAGACAGGTCTTGTACTCCCCATCAGCCAGAGAGAGGGTGATGGGCAGCGGCAGCTGCTCCTGGCCAGCCCTGGGCTCTGCCTTCAGCCTGAAAAGATCTCTGACCCAAATGTACCAGGCACTACTCAGCTGTCCCGCACAGAGCCCACATCCAGTGCCAGGATCCTGCATACTTGCACATAAAGCCAACATAGCTGTGTCTGGTACACAGGGGAAGTTGAGTCCAGCCCCAGCCCTGTCCACAACCAGCCAGCCACAGACCTGGAATGCAGTGCAGGACTCTCACAGGCTGTGAACAAACTGGTGACTGATGGGGCACCCTTGGTTCCTGAGGGGGACACTTTTGCTGGCAGAAGAGCACACAAAATGTGAAGGATTTGGCCAGGCACCCTGGAGCCAGGCCAGCACTGGACCAGGGCTGCACAACTGGCATTCACAGCACACATGAGGTGTGGGTAGAACATCACATCTATTCAATCGAAGAAATAGGGCAAAGGCCACAGGGCTGGCCAGGCCCCTGGAGACTGAAATGTAGATCAGTGGGCTCCACACAGCTGCCTGTTAGGGAGTGCAGCCCCTGCATGGGAACCCCAATGGATCCTGGGGCGCCTCTCCTGGGCAGCTACCTGGCTCTGATGAGCATCAATCACCTCGGGAAGGGGCGGGGGGAACAGGGGATGCCTGCATCTGCCACCATTCATCATCTCTCCTGACCAATCACAGCAGGCCATGGCCATGTGGCCTGGGAAGGCCTTGCCAGCTCGCTCCAGCAGCTGAGCCAGATGCAGAAGTCTTTGCTACTCAGGGCTGGAAGAGAAACCAAGGATGCCTGAGGGGAATAGAAGAATGAGAGAACAGGATACAGCTGGCCAGGTGGTCACAGGCACACTGCGTGCTCTGTGTTCTCTCCAGATGCCTGGCATTTCTGGACACCCAGCAACTGTCCCCAGCCCTGCACTGGGGGACTTGGGGTTTCCACATGCTCACACAATATAGTCTTTGGGAGAACAACAGGGTTGCCCTGGGAAATAAAAACCAATATGATGAACAGGCTGAAAGCTTCATTGTTGTCTTGAGACTAATTTAAGAAGCCTAGGTGCCACAGAAGGTTGTTTAGGGAAGGTGAGGGATAACCAGATACTCTTCTTCAAATGTCTCCAGCATGAACCCAGCTCTCCCATGTCCAGGGCGCCTGGGTAGCTTTCAGCGTTGCCACTATTAGTTTCTTATTTTGACTCTCAAAACCCTCATAATTAGACATATTGACAATAACAGTATATTGTTTTCTCTCTGAGCCAGGCAGAGCATTCACAAAGGCTTTCCACATTCTCATCTGCAGCTCTAGGAAGCAGGAATAATTGGTTGTCATCCCTGTTTTAGAGAAGAAAACATGGAGGCATGACCAGTCACGGGTAGCAAAGCCAGCAAAGCAAAGTGGAACCAGACCTCAGATGCTCTATTTCCAAGTTCTGGCTTCTTTCTGGACCTGCGACTCACATTGTGCCAGTCCTGTCCACAGCTCCAGCAACACCAGTCACTGTGATCCAGAAGCATGAGACGGTGAAACACACAGCCCCAGAGTATTCCAGCAAGCTCTCACATCTGTGAATGGAGTCACATCCTCACCACCAGGATGTGTGCATGTGCGTGTGTATGTACATGTGCATGCATGTGTGTGTGCACATCTAATAAAACTGTACTCTTTCTACTTACCAGATTGATGATTTATGACATGTGGTCTCTGAGTAATCTCAGTCCCTTTATGAGTAACATCTTCTCTCTGAGATTTAGTAGCTTTTTCTTCAAATCCTTCAGAACTGAACAGGGAAGAGGGAATCACTGATGTTGAAAAGATACACAAAATAGAATTCTGGTGTGGGGGCACAAGGAGAGGACTGGGAGGGGAGAGCTTTTCAAAGCAACAAGACTCACTTCATTAGACCATGGAAAACAATTCTCAATGTTTAAGAGAGAATTCCTCTAGAAAAACATTCAGGTATTGCAGAGCATGCCCAGAGCAAGGAGTCAGCAAGCTTCAGATTATTGTCAGCTTCCATCGAAGACTGTGTTCTCAGTTTACCTCCCTCAGGATCACGCTTTAGAGATTCTTTACTCACCCTTTAATAAAAAAAAGAACATGATCTATGACTATAAAACTTCCCCAATCCTCTCAAAAAACAAGAAAAAAGAACTCTATTGCTTAAAGTAAGTAATAAAACAGTATGACCAATGAGTATCTCAATCATTTTCAGGACAGTCTTTTGCTGTTTAATTTTCCACACCAATTAAGAGATTTAGATTAGGCATGAAGCTTGGACAGATCTCCCAGGCACAGGGAGTAATTAAGCAAACTGTGCTGAGTATGTGACAAACCACAAAACAGCCTCAAACAAGAATCCGTGAAGGATTCTTGATCTCTTTTAGACTAGTTTCTGAAAGATTAAGGACATGAGACCATAAGAATGTATGAAAATGCTAATCTTACCAAGGTGCAAGTAGCAGTGACCTTTGGCTCTTCCCTAACTTGACCTCAGGACAACCTCAAGTCCATTTTCTTCTCATATTGCAGGAGAGGAAGGAGTAGGAAAAAAGGAATAAATCCCTGAAGTCAACGCAGCAGTCATAAATCTGAGTCCTTGAAGTATAACCAAACACCATCTTCATGTTTGTTTCTTTATTTCAGTGGGGTTAGAGATTAGATCCTTGGCCTAGTGCTGTGCCATTCCCCCATCTCTTATTACAATTTTTGACAACCTATTGAGGAGCTATAGAATAATGTCTAGTCAATGTTATTCAAACTGCCCACAATAAAAAAAATTCTGGTGTTCAATGTAACTTTAGTACATAGCACAGGGGGCTATAACATTCAGAAAGCAATTCATAAAGGTGCCTCCTCTAGTACAGAGAGCAGTGATTCTCAAGCCAGCCCAACTCAGAAGTGCCCAGGGGCTGGAGTCTGGGGCAAGGACTAGGAATTTACATTTGCTTGATAATGACAAGGGAATAGAAAGTGGTGGGAAAGAACGCCTTCCTCTCTGCAGTAACCACTGTCTGAGGAGCTATGTGGAAGAAGTTGGACTCGAGGCAGGCGTACATGGCAGGGCCATTCTAAGCAGAGAAACTGCAAAGCTCCGTGTTTTTCTGTTGCCATTATACATCTCACAACCTGTCTGCAAGACCCTCGATCCTCAATGAAGCCAGTTTCTACAACAAGTTTCAATGGAAAGAAGACAAACCACACCAGCACACACTAGTTGCACATGCAGTTTCTAGATCTGAGAGGATCTGACTTCACAGCCCACCATCAGTGCCCACAAAGAAATCAACTGTCACTGTGGGATATTAACATAATGTCATCAAAAACAATACTGTTAACATTATCTAGACAAATATTGAAATTATTAGTATACTGTCCACAGAAGACAGGGAAAAAGATCTAGATTAAATAGAATCAAGTCAAACTGCAAAGCTACAATGTTCAAACACTGAAAAATACACTAAAGTGACCATAGGCTCTATTTTGCCTATTGTAGTCCTAGTTTTGGCTTCCTGTTCCGACGTTTCATTTTTCTTGAAGTACAGGGGATTGAAGCCAGAGCTCACACATGTTAGGCAAATGCCCTACCACTGAACCACATCCCCCAGCCTCTAAAATATAGAACAAATAATAAAAAACCAAATGGTTAGTGCCCAGTGTGACACATTCAAATTATAAACCTAGTAAGTAAGGAAATAAAAGGAAATGACCATAGATACAATTTGAAAACACAAGTGCTACTCAGATTGGCTAGACTGAGCAAGGATAAAAGCCCTATTGTGCCTGGGATAGTGACGTGCACCAGTAATCCCAGCACTTGGGAGGCTGAGGCAAGAAGGCCACAAACTCAAGGCCATCCTGGACTGCATACAGAGTCCACGGCTGCAAAGGAAGACCCTGCCTCCAAAAACGAAAAACAAAAACAAGACATAAGGTAGGGAAAAGTCTTGTTTAAAAATCGACATTGATTTCATGTACTGTTTAACCACTGGAGAAGAAAACAGAAACATTACAGTTATTACATCCTTAGTTTTGATTCGTGAAGAATGAAAAGATAATTTTTGAATTGAAACAGTTTTAAATGTCTGGCGCAAGCCAGAACTGCATCTGAAAACATGCCTGAATTCTTTCTGCCAAGCACAGTGAACACTTTGAGTTTGTTGTGAGGAGACAACTGCAGTTAGCAATGATTTGGGGGACTCATTTAGCAATTTATAAGCTAAGGATCTGCTCAAAGGTAGAACATCCTGAAACACTTCAGAGTTAACTTTGAAGCCATTCTAAAACACATGGAGGAACTCTGACTAAAGCTGTTAAATGGATCATGTTTAATTTAGTCCAGATATGAAACACATAAGAATGGTTAACCACAGCAGACCTCAGAGCAAATCAGAGATGTGGCAAGGAAAGGAAATCAATTTTGAACTCCTGCTAGCCACATTTATCAGTACAACAATTGATTACTAGCCAAACTTACCAAAAAGTAGATACTACTGTAGTCATTTTTAACATTTAACTTTTAAACTTAAAGGTAATTTTAACCAAAAATGTAAAGTGCAGAGACAGATCCTTCTCCACCTGCCAGCTGCTGCCATCAGAAGGCTTGCTTTCTGCGGGCAGCCAGCTCGAGCAGAGACACACAGCCAGGCAAGCACCCTGAACCTGCAGGCCACCATTGGAAGCCCTTGCTTTCTTCAGGCAGCCATTGCCCACCAGACAAACATACTCCTGTGTGCCTGCCACCACCGGGGGAGTCCCAGTGTAAACACCAGGTTGAGAGATGTACTCTACCACCACCTACCCTGGCCATTGGGGAAGCCCCAGTGTAGCTGCAGGTGTCTGGAGAAGTCTGCCTCACATCCTGCTACCTTTCTGGGCACCTAGAGTCAGAGAAACCCAGGTGCCAGCCCCATTCCCCTACATATTGGATGGGCAGCCAACATGGGAAGTACTTAGGACTCCACAGCCAGGTTGTTGGGAGGAACCCAGCAAAATGTCAAGACAAAGCAGCAAAAGGCAATCCCAGACCTCCCACCCACACGGGAAAAGCCTGGAAGATACAGATGTGAAAGAAAATGAAAGTCACGTACCTGAAATCTCCAAGAGAATAGCAACTGAAGTAAAGAAACAACTTTATGAAGCTGTGAAAGTAATAGATCAGAAATCATATCTCAGGTAAAAGAAGAAATCACAAACATGATGAAAGAATTGCTGAGCATATCTAAAGAAGACATAGATTTTTTTAAAAAAGAGAAGCATAGGAAAATAATGGAAACCTTCAATGAACAATATAGGAATTACAACGCATGAAACAAATTCAAAGAGATAGCTGGGAGATTAAAAACCCCATCAAAAATTGGCAAAACCACTAGAAAGAGACTAAAGATAGACTTTCAGACCTTGAAGACAGAATTACAGATAGCAATTATGAAAGGAAATATCTCTCAAAAATAGCAAGGAACCAGTAAATAACAATTAAACATCTGCAAGATGATGCAAAGAAAAAGAATTTAAGAGTGATAGATATCAGGTAGGAGATTTAGCTTAATGGTACAAGTGCCTGCCTGACAAGTGAGAGGTCATGAGTTTGATCCCTGGTACCAAAAAAAGAAGAGTGGTCAGTATCATTGAGGAAACAGAGGTCAATGCAAATGAAATTAAAAGGCTATTTACAGAAGTAATAGCAGAAAACTTCCCAAAGATGGGAAAAAGATCTGACATACAGATAAGTGAGGCATATAGACCTCCAATGAGCCACAACTAAAGTTAATCTACACCCAGATACATAATAATCAAGATTTCAGAAATTCAGCACAACAACAGAGTATTAACAGCTATTAGAGAAAAGAAACAGATTACCTATAAAGGAAAACCAATCAGAATAATGGCAGACTTGTCAACACAAACCTGATAAAAGAGTTTGGAGCAAAGTGTTTTAAATCTTGAAAGAAGACAATTTCCAACCCAGCTTGATGTATCCTGTAAAACTATCTTTTAAAATTGAAGGAAAATTAAGATACTTCCAAAATAAAGAACAACTGAAGGAATTCATGACCCCCAAACCAATCCTGCAGAGGGTGCTGAAGGATATTCACGAGAGAGATAAAGATGATCATGGTTCCGAAACAGCAACAGAGGAGGATCACCAAACAGAACAGGCAACTGAATGAAGGATGAAAGTGGAGGCAGGAGCACAGCATGGCAGAAACAAACCAATGCATGCTGGTTATAACCATTAATGTAAATGGCCTCAATTCAGCAATAAAAAGAAACCAGGAGAGTAGATTAAGAAACAAGATTCAGGGCTGAAGATTTAGCTCTGCAGCATAATCGTCTGCCTTCCAAGTGTGAGACTGTGAGTTCAATCCCGGTACCAAAAAAAAAAAAAAAAAGAAAGAAAGAAAGAAAAAAAAAAAGAAACAAGATCAATCAATATGCCATATACAAGAAACACATTTAACTGGAAAGAAAATTCATGGACTGAAAATCAAAGGAGAGAAAACAATTGTTCCATGAGAGAGGAGACCAAAATAAAAGCAAGGATAACTTGCCCATTAACTGCAGAATGGGTAAGAAAGATATGGTATTTTTATACAACGGAAAACCACCCAGTTATAAAGTCAGATAATCTTGAGGCTTTTGTGGGTAAATGAATGCAACTGGAGATCATGTTCATAGGAGAAACCATTTAAGCCTGTATGGGAGAGCCCTAGCATGAAAAACAGAAGGACTAGACCTTCTCTAGAACCAGGAACCGGGAAACTCAGCTGGTGGCTGGGGTGAGTCTGTGTGCCATCCCGAGCCCAGGAGATTGTGTTAAGATCATAGCTCCCAGAGCTCAAGGACCCGCCCAGGGCCCAGCCATGCTAGACTCGCCTTGGGAGATTTACAGCCTGAGTAGATTATCCCTAGTGACCTTCTTCAATTATGGGAGTGGAGAGCAGGTGAAGTGAGTTTTAGGGCATTGGTCTTTGCCCAGGGAGAGTTTAGCCCATCATCCACAGTGGTTGGATGCCTTCCCAGCTACCTGGAACACTGAAGGTAGCACAGGAGGGCCTCACGGCCTGACTGAACCATCCTCAGAAACCTCCATTCAGTCCCAGGAGCATAGTGTCATAGGAGATGATTTCCAACACATCAAGGAGAAGCCTTAGAAAAACACTTGAAACACAGAAATATAGAAAAATGACAACACAAAAGACCAAAATGCAGTCTCAAACCTCCAGTCCATCCAAAGAAAACTTAGGAGCGATGTACATAGAAGAAAATATATGCCATACACCTGAAATACCTGTATTAATAGCAACTGAAATAAAGAAGCAACTCCAGGAAGCTTTAAAGGAATTCAAACTAGAAATAATCTCCCAGATAAAAGAAGTGATAAAGAAGGTCATTACATACTGGTTAGGGGAAAACATCAAGAGGAAAGGATAACAATCTTAAATATATATGCACCAAATTCCAGAGCACCCAGTTATATAAAACAACTATTAACAGAAATGAAAAATCAAATAGCAGTAACACATTTATAACAGGAAACCTTAACATACCATTGACACCAAGGGACAGATCAAGCAAACAGAAAATCAGCAAAGAAATAACAGAACTGAATCACACCTGTGAACAAATGGACTTGATAGACATATACAGATTGTTCCAACCAATAACATCAGAATATACATTCTTCTCAGCAGTACATTCTATAATAGACCATATATTAGCTCACAGAACATATTTAAACAAATGCAAAAGAGTTGAAATTATCCCTTGCATGTTATCAGATCATAGCGCCATGAAACTAGATATTAATGATAAAAGATACAGCAAAAATCCCAAAAACACATGGAAACTGAATAACACAATCTTGGGTAATCAGTGGGTCATAGGGGAAATTAAAGAAGAAATTAAACAATACCTACAAGCAAAGGAAAATACAAATGCAACTTACAGAAATCTGTGGGATGCAATGAAAGCTGTCCTCAGAGGAAAATTTATTGCACTGAGTTCCCATATCAGGAAAACAGAACGAATACAAATAAACAACCTGATGTTACACCTCAAACATCTAGAAAAAGAAGAGCAAGTCAAGAACAAAGCCAAAAGAAGAGAGGAAATTATAAAAATCAGAGCAGAAATCAATGCAATAGAGACCAAGAAAATAATCCAAAGAATTAATGAATCAAAGAGTTGGTTCTTTGAAAGAATAAATAAAATTGATAAGCCCCTAGCCAACCTTATTTTAAAAAGGGAAGAAAAAGCTCAAATTCATGCAATAAGAAATGAAAAAGGCAAAATCACTACAGACTTCGTAGAAATACAGAAGATAAACACCTATTTTGAAAACCTCTACTCTCGCAGGTTTGATAACACAGAAGAAATAGATTCCTAGAAACATATGAAGTACCAAAGCTAGGTCAAGAAGATGTAAAACTGCTGACTAACCCAATCTCTATTAATGAAACTGAAAACATAATTAAGTCCTTACCTACAAAGAAGAGCCCAGGCCCAGACGGATTCACTGTAGAATTCTACAAAATGGCGAAAATCCTCAAACTCTTCAATGAAATTGAAAGGGAAGCAATCCTTCCTGAGTCATTCCTGGAAGCAAATATTACTCTAGTACCAAAACCTGAGAAAGACCCAACTAAAAAAGAGAACTATAGGCCAGTCTCCCTAATGAACACAGATGCAAAAATCCTCAATAAAATATTGGCAAATATGGTGCAGCAAATCATCAAGATTATACATCATGACCAAGTGGAATTCATCACAGGCATGCGGGGATGGTTCAACATACGTAAATCAATAAATGTAATCCACCATATCAATAAAGCCAAAAGTAAGAATCACATGATCATTTCTATAGATGCAGAAAAAGCTTTCAATAAGGTCCAACATTCATTCATGATAAGAACTTTACAGAAAATTGGAAGAGACGGTCTTTACCTCAATATAATAAATGCCATCTACAACAAACCAACAGCCAGTATCATACTAAATGGCCAAAAATTGAAGGCCTTTACTTTAAAATCAGGCACAAGACAAGGATGTCCTTTATCACCACTCCTATTTAATATAGTACTGGAAATACTAGCCAGAGCAATTAGACAAGAGAGAGAAATAAAAGGGTTAAAAACAGGAAAAGAAGAAGTTAAATTATCATTGTTTGCAGATGACATGATACTCTACATAGAAGACCCTCTAAACTCCATTGACAGATTCCTAGATATAATAAATAAATTCAGTAATGTAGCTGGATACAAACTCAATACTCAAAAATCAATAGCATTCCTATACACTAACAACAAAATCAGAGAGAGAGAAATAAGTGAAGCCACACCCTTCACACTAGCAGCCAAAAAAATGAAATATTTAGGAATTACTCTTATGAAAGAAGTAAAAGACCTATACAGGGAAAATTATAATACACTGAAAAAAGAAATTGAAGATGATCTCAGAAAATGGAAAAACATCCTTTGCTCATGGATAGGGAGAATAAATATTGTGAAAATGGCCATTCTCCCAAAACTCTCATACAGATTCAATGCAATCCCAATAAAAATACCATAAACATAACTCATAGATCTAGAGAAATCACTCCTAAAATTCATCTGGAGTGAGAAGAGACCTAGAATAGCAAAGACAGTTCTAAGCAACAAAGGCAAGGCAGGAGGCATCACAATCCCTGACTTGAAGCTCTACTACAAAGCAACTGTAGTAAAATCAACATGGTACTGGAATCAAAACAGAGCCAAAGATCAATGGAATAGATGAGAAGATACAACCACAACTACAAACACACTCAACCACCTTATCTTTGATAAAGGGGCCAAACATGTTCACTGGAAAAACAACAGTTTCTTTAATAAATGGTGTTGGAAAAACTGGCTCTCCATATGACAAAAACTAAAACTAGACCCATGCCTATCATCATGTACTAAATTAAAATCTAAATGGATCAAAGATCTGAATATTAAAACAGAAACTATATCTATTGGAAGACAAATTGAGTAGAAACCTTGAAGACATAGGGGTAGGTAGAGAATTCATGAACAGGACTCAAACCACATGGGGAAATACTTCCCAGAATCAATAACTGGGATCACCTCTTATTAAAAATTTCTGCATGTCAAAAGAAATCTCCAGCATAGTGAAAAGAAAACCCACAAACTGGAAAAAAATCTTAGTGAATTCTCCCTCAGACAAAGGACTTCTGTCTGAAACATATAAAGAATTTTAAAAAATCAGACCCCCAAAATTCAAAGATCCAATCCAAAAATGGGCATCTGAGATGAATACACACTTCTCAGATGAAGAAATACAAATGGCAAATAAATACATGAAAAAATGTTCATCATCATTACTCTTTAGAGAAATGCAAATTAAAACCACACTGAGATTCCATCTCACTCCTGAAAGAATGGCCAGGATCAAGAAAACCATCAACAACAAATGCTGGAGAGGCTGTGGGGAAAAAGGAACTCTCCTGCACTGTTGGTGGGAATCTAGACTGGTGCAACCTTTGTGGAAGTCAGTCTGGAGATTTCTCAAAAAGCTGGGATTGCAAGTCCCATTTGTTCCAGCTGTTCCACTTCTAGGCACATTCCCAGAAGAAATGAAAGCATCGTGCCACAGTGATATATGTACACCCATGTTTATAGCAGCACAATTTGTAATAGCCTGATCTTGGAAACAACCTAAGTGTCCATCAACTGAGGAATGGATAAAAAAGTTGTGATATTTTTATACAATGGAGTACTACTCAGCTATAAAGAATGATCACATTGAGATCTATGGGTGCAGCTTGAGACCATACTCATAAATGAAATAAATCAAACCCACGTGTATAAACACCAAATAGTTTCCCTAGTGTAAGAAATGACAACAATACATAAAAATATGTGGTAATCATGATTCCCCCATTATATTGCTTTGAAGTCTTATAATGTTTTCATTCATTAATTTGAATGGTTTTATTCTGGGCTATTTAACTTTATTGTCTATGATGGCATGAACAGCTATTTTGGAGAAAACAAGACATCATAATAG
Organism: Cavia porcellus; assembly: GCF_034190915.1. NCBI lineage: Eukaryota > Metazoa > Chordata > Mammalia > Rodentia > Caviidae > Cavia > Cavia porcellus. Next base: position 49,215,248 of record NW_026947507.1, read on the forward strand.
CTAGTGCTGATTTAATATCTTGTTTTGAAGTCCCATTAAGCTTTTGTTCTTCTGTCTCCAATGGTCTTAACATGTTGTATCTTATTGGATTTTATTATATGTGATGGTATAAACAAAAATTTATAGACAAGGAGATAATATAGAAATCATTGTTCATTTTCTGTTAGTTGATTCTAAATACCCTGTAATACTGTCATTCTCTTGAACGGTTTTACATTGTCTTGATATGTTTGATGCTACAGTATACGAAGTTATACTCAAATATTTCAAGGAAAGAGACACTACGGTAACTACTGTTACGTCTGGATATCTTGTGGTGAAACACTCTGTTGTTCAAATTGTTATGTTCTGACCTGTGCTGTTGTGTTGTTATGTCCTCTTTTATCTCAATCTCCTTTTTTTATTATTTTTTATTTTTATCTTTTTAATTAATGGAAAAAATAAATAAATAATAGCAGGATATAGTATAGTAACCCACTTTTATTTCCTATTAACTTGATTTGAAATCTTGTATTGCTCTCACCATCTTGTTTTGACTGATTTTACTCTATTCTGTTTTGCTTGATAGTATCAAGTTTGAGGATATAGTCAACTCCTTTGAAGACAATAAGATTCACTATGACGCCCATTCTGGTTTGACTATTATCTTCTTTTGAAGTCCTGTAATGCCTCCAATGTTTTGGTTTTGTTGGTTTTGTTCTTTACTGTTTTGTTCAATTTTATTATAACTGATGATATAGGCAATTCTTTTTAAGATAGCAAGAGGCATTATGGTAACCATTGTTAATCACTTGGTATTCTATTTTTACATCATGTACTATGTCCATCCTTTTGATTTGACTGACTCTGTTTTGTTATATCACATTTGGTTTTATTCTCTTCAAAAAAAGTAATAAGAACTGTGGGAGTAATAAAACCCAAAATATGTAATTGTCATTGTAAAAAAGAGAAGAAAAGAAAGTGCGCTAAAGGATATAACTTCATGTATATTTAAGTGTATAAGATAGATGACCACATTTCTGAGTTTTTGTGGCATCATTGAACAGAACTGTTTGCAGTCTCACTGTTTGAATGTCCACTTTGTATGCTTTAATTTTGTAACTTGAACAACTATTTCTAAGATGACAATATGTAATCTATTAATTAGTGATTTCCTATTGTTTATTTTTTTAAATTCTGTATTGCTTGTACCCTTTTTCTGTTTTTTTTTTTCTTTTTCTCCTCAAATAAAATTTAAAAAAAAAAACAGAAGAACTTACTGGGATCCAAAAAGCACAACAGATATTGTGAAAGTAATAAGAGAGGAAACACCTAGCAGGGGAAGGTGGTAACCACTGCTAATTTCTTATCTTGTCTTATATTTTTGTATCATTTTCATAATTTTGTTAGGTTTAGTTTTGTTCTGTCTTTTTGTTAGATTTTTACTGTGTCTGATGATATGGGGCAGCTATTTTTAAGATAATGGGATGTATTATGGTAACCTATGGTTTCCTATTATCTTGTTTTAAAGTCCTTTAATACTTTCATTCTTTTGTTTAATTGGTTTATTAATTTTGTTTGATTTTATTATGCATCACGGTATGAACAGCTATTATGAAGAAAACAAGACATCATGGTAGACATTGTTGATTTCCTATTATCCTGTTTTGAAGTCCTATAATGCTTTTATTTTTTGTTTCGATTGATTTTATTCTTACTGTGTTTTATTTGATTTCATTTTGTGTTAAGATATAGACAACTATTTTGAAGAAAATAAGAGACATTATAGTAGACATTGTTCATTTCCTATTATCATGTTTAGAAGTCCTGTAAGGCTTTCATTCTTCTGTTTTGATTGGTTTTATACTATTTTATTCTGTCTGAATTTATTGTGTGTGAAGGCATGGACAATTGTTTTGAAGAAAACAAGAGACATTATGGTAAGCACTGTTGATTTCCTGTTGTCTTGTTTTGAAGTCCTGTGTTGCTTGTATTGTTCTGTTCTGATTTGCTTTGTTCTGTTTTGTTTTGTTTTGTTTTATTCTCCTTAAAATAAAAATTAAAAAAATAAAATGTATGTCAGCTTTCCTATTTCTGGTACAAAGAGAATCTGGCACATACAATTACAAGAGATTTAAGTTGTCTCACAGTGTCAGAGGACAAAAGACAGTTTAGTGAATGAAGGATTTTGAGATGTGGAAGAAAGACTGTCTCAGAAAGTATAGAGAAAAAGCATCTGCTCAGAGTGACAATGTAAGTTTTCATACATTTCCCCAACAGGTACTGAAAGACCACTATGGGCTCTCTATGTGCCAGGACCAGGATGTCACAGAAGCTTTCACGGAGTTTCAGGAGCAGTGGGAAGCGCAGAAACTGATCAAACATTCACACCACAGAACACATTGTATCCACCTGATTTCTGAAGTGAAGACGCTTCTGTGAAAGGAGGACTGGAGGCCTTGAGAATGTGTGGAAAAGTGGGAAAAGGGAGTTGCATCTACAGCATAATTTAAGCAATCCTAGAGCTTCATAGGCAAAGCAAAGGAAAACACATGTAGGAGAAGAGCTCACAGGGTCAGAAACCTGCTCAGACCTTCGTCCAGAGACCTGTCACTGGGAAGCACTGTTAGGTAATTGTGTGTACATTGTGCTACTTCTTGACCTTTAAAAAATGAAAAGATTAAAAGAAAAATACAAAAACTGGAAACAACCTGAACATTCATCAGTGGAGAAAGGGTAAGTAAAGTGTGGTACATTTACAAAGAATGCAACTCAGCTGTGAAAAGGAACAGCTCTGAATGGATACAGCTTGGGTGAATCCCCAGCACATGTCACTAAGTGAAAAGAGCCACAACAGCAAAAGCTACATTCTATGTGACTCCATCAGTGAGATACTACAAAGAAAGCATAAATATGTGGATAAAAAAGATACCAGGAGTTGTTGGTGTCTGGGATGAGAGGGGCAGGACTTAGCAGTAAAGAAGTTGAAATGGGGTTTCTGTGGAGCAGTGAGCTTTTCTCTCTCTCTACCGTGATGGGATTATAGTCCTGTGTGCAGCTGTCAGAATTAACAGTGCACCATGCAACATGAACTTCTCTGTGTGTGAACTGTACTTCATAAATTATCTTAATATACTCAAAGAAAAAAGAAAAAGATAAAGATATGTTGCAATACTGCAACTTGATAGCAAAATTTTCTCCAGTTTCTTTATCTTCAATTTCTGACCCCTATTCGCTGTCTAAGATATTTAAGTAGTGACTACAAGTTGAAATCAAGTAAATGTAAGTCACTGACATACCTTCAGACTCTCCTTACAAACTTCGACAGGCTGGAAACCCATAAGTGAGTTGGGTCACGTGTGTGGTTCATGTATTTATTCTACCTCTTTAAACCCTGAAGTGCACTTATGTCTCAAATTTAACCAAGACGAGAAAGGCATTCCACTTGAAGCCTGTCTTGTCTATGTAAAAATGGAATGTGTTAAGTAAAATGTTTTGAAAATCCTTGTTTTGAGACCGAAGAACATAACTGATCAGTTATTTCAAGCAGTCACATAACCCTCTGGCAGTTGTAGAATAATCATAGCTTAATGGGAAATGTTTTCGTGAACTGGTTGGAATGGCAGCCCATGGGATGAAGTAGGTATGCTGGCCCAGTTTGTCAGCCATGGTCTGGAACCACGAGTAGTTAAACACTTGCTCCTAACATGGTGATTGTTCTGTGTTCCCTGAACCTCACTGTGCAATATATTTGACTGTCTTAGTCCCATCCTTTGCCTGCAGCTGCAGGAGGCACGAGGTGTGATTACTAACACCTCAGCCCCTTCCTCAAACCTTACAAGTCTACCCAGCCTCACCAGCAAGAGAATCCCCAAATTTTAGCAAGACACTTGCTTCCCCAGAAGCTCCTGGATTCCAAGACTAATCACAGGAGATGATAAATGATTATCTTTCTTTTTCCTAAGTCTAAGACTTCATGTACAAGTGTGAATTACTTCCATCATAGCAAGTAGTCCAGAGGACAGAGATGAGGAAAAGATTAAATAACGCTTCATTCAAGCCATACCACTTTGTATACTACTTCTTGTGTTGCTGTAACCTCTTAAATTCTAATCTTTTGAGGCAGAAAGATTTGTTTCCTTTAAACAGGCAATACATTTAAATATGGTTTCAAAAATAGCTTCCGTGAGACCTCTTCAATCAATGATACCAGACCATCCATATCAGCAAACGGTTTTAGAAAATAAAAAAGGAAACATCACCAATTCTACCTGAAGCTAATATAGTCTTAATAACAAAACCAGCTAAAAACACTACAAGCAAAGAAAGTAATATTATTCCAATGAAAAATCCTTTAAAAAGATATTTTTAACAAAAATCCAAAAAAGTGTGAGAAAGATGAGCTATTATGGCCATAGCTGGTTATCACTGTATTATAATTCAGTTAAAGTAATTTATTGCATTAACAGATTAAGGAGGAAATTCATCTCAATTGATGGAGGATAACTGTCGCATAAATTCAACTATTCACCATTTTAAAAATAAATCCTTAGCAAACTAATAACAAATAAAAACTCTAGTAAAGAAATTTAAAAACAGGGAAATCACACACTTAATGGCAAAATGTTTTAACTATCCCCTTAAGTCTGAGAACAAGAATGTCACCCCACACCAGTTCCTTCCACATTTTACTAGAGTTCCCAGCCAACTTAGTTGAGAGAAGAAAAAGAAACAAGAGGTACCAGGATAGAAAACAGGAAGAGGAAAAACAGAGTAGATTCTTCCTTTAAAGACAGCACTATTGATCACACAGAACACTCACAGTGCAAACTCTTCAATAAATTTAAGAGAAATGAGCTGTGTAACTATTTTAACTATTTTTGGTGTATTTTTTTCCTACATTTTTCCTTCCTTTCCCCTTCCAAGAGTCTTTTTTTCTTTTGAACAGTTTCTTCCAAATTCACAATGTCTACTGTACATTTTAGAACTTACCTACTCATTCAGCTTCTCACACTAATATGATTTTTACTCGTGTATCTGAATTATTTCATTTGTGAGTATGGTCTTGAGTTGCATTCATTTACTTATAATAGTCTAGGTTTGTCCTTCTTTATGGCTGAGCAGTACTCCATCATATAAAAAACCATATTTCTATCCATTCCTCATTTGATGGGCGTTTAGGTTGTTTCGAAGATCTAGCTATTACAAACTGTGCTGCTGAGAGGGGCTGAAAATGGCAGCGAGCTAGGGGATCGAGCGAAGAGTCTCTCCAGAGAATTCAAACTCAAAGCCAAAAAAAGACAGCATGGAGAGGACCAGACAAATCGATAGCGATTCTTATTAACCAAGACAGTACAGCTGGAGGATTTAAAGTCGTGCTGAGACCAGAGGCTGCAAATCCCACGCCCTTAAATCAACAAACAGACTCGTGGACCCAGCACGAAAAGCTGAGTTGCTTTTGGGGACCGCGGGAAACTGAGACCCAGATCGAGACTCCAAGTAGCAGCCAGTTCTGCACCGCTGCACCAGAGCGGAAGTACAAAGCTCTGGCGTTTCAAATCTAAATGGTGCACAGAAATCTGACCGGTCAGCGCTGAGCCGCGAGTGGGGGAAAAGTGGACAGCTTGGTGTGCGGCGGTCCCGGAACGAGGACTTGCACCGGACTCTGGTGAGTACAGAAAACCCCGCGGCTGCTGGGTTTGGCCAGAGAACAGCTGGCCTGCCACCACGGGGAAATCAATAACACAGAGTCTGGTGCAACATATTAGCCTGGCGGCAGAAACCGCAGCTTGGTGACATCACCAGGTCCCCCTGTAGGGAGAGCTGGTGGAAGACATCTTGAGTCCTGGCAGAGCCTGATTACTTGCTGGCTTCAGCTCCACACAGAGAACTTAGTGGGAGCCATCTTTGTTTTGGGCAGATCTGCTTTTCTGGTGCTCCTATCACAGAGAGGTTTGGAAGAGAACGGCTGGGACCTGGGCAGAATCCTGTGCCATTACTCAGCTGCTTCTGATTCAAAGAGAACTGGCCGGAGCTACTGGGGCTAAACCAAGCCTCTGCTTGGGGCCCAATAAGCAGATACAAAATAGTCACAACTCAGTGACAACCAGAAATTACAGCCTAATTTATGAACTAACTGACACAGAGGCTAGAGACTAGACTGTACCGCCCCTACATCCCAGCCTACCCCAGATAACAGCAAATTGGGGAGGACAGCAAAAACTCAAGCCAGCACGCTTCTGAAAGGCCCTAAGCAATTCGGAGAGGGCCAGAGAACTCCAGGACAGTCTGAAAGAAACCAGAAACATGACAAGAGATAAAAATAAAAAAAATCTCCAGCTGTTCAACAGGAGAAATTAAACCCAAGAGAACTAAACACTGAAGAGAACAAGCACAGTAACCATCCTCTACTCGACACAGCATCAGCCGAAATTAAAAAGTACTTACATGATCTCATAGAGGAATTTAAAGATGTACTCCTGATCCAAGTGAGGCAAGATATAAAGAGATTAATTAAAGAAATGACAAGCCTCGCCCAAGAGAACACAGATGGAAGAACTGAGGAAATCAGAAAAGAAAGAGAAGCATCTGAAGAAGAATTTAAGCATAACTTAGAATACATGAAACAGATCCAAAGAGAATATCAGGAAACTAAGAACTCCATTGAATATTGGCAAAATGCCTTGACAGAAACTAAAGACAACCTTCTGAAACTTGAAGAGAGATTTAGGGCTTATGAACGTGAAAGAAAAAGCCTCTTAAAAATAACAAGGAACCAGAAAGAAGCAATTCTAAAACTGGAAGATGATAAAAAGATACATAACCTAAGAATAAAGAATGTGAGTGAGGAAGCAGGAACATCCAAAAATGAAATACAAAAAATATTCACAGAGATATTAAAGCAAAATTTCCCACATATAGCAAAAAGAAATGATATCCAGATAAAAGAAGCATACAGAACGCCAGCTACCTACAACCAAAACAGATCTACGCCTAGGCATATAATAATCGAGATCCCATAAATCCACCAAAAAAACAGAATATTAAAAGCAGCCAGAGAAAGGATGCAGGTTACCTATAATGGGAAATCTATCAAAATAACAGCAGACTTATCAACACAAACTCTTAAGTCAAGAAGGGAGTGGGGAGAAATATTCCAAGTCCTGAAGGAAAAAAATATGCAACCTAAGTTCATATATCCGTCAAAACTCTCTCTAAAAATTAATGAAGAAATAAGATACTTTCAAGACAAGGAGGAACTGTGGGAGTTCGTGGCCACCAATCCAACCCTACAGAGAGCGCTGAAGGACATTACAGAGAAAGAGAGGAAGAGATATCAGGATTACAGCTACAGTGGCAGAGAAGCCTCAGTGAACGGGGCAGACCATGGAATGAGGGAATAAGGTGGACAAATTATAGCAGAAAAGTGGAGTAGCAGACATGAGGCAGAGACAGTAAGCTAGTCTTTGGTAGAGACAGCTCTGAAACTATATTTAAAAAAAAAAAGCAGAGGTCATTGCTAATGGTGTATAACGATTTAAAAGACACAGTAGTCCTAGTGCCATATTTAGATTGAATTAAATTTGTTCTGGTCTGTCTACTCATATCAGATTTGAGGACACAGACCTCTAGAACCAAAAATAGCAGGTTATACCATGGTAACTATCCTTATTTTCCTATTGACTTAAGCTGAAATCCTGTATTACTTACATTGTCTTACTATGACTGATCTTAATTGTATCTGAATCATAAGACTATTGGTTGGCCTTGACTGATCCTATTTGAAATCGGTATGCGTGTTAGAATCAACCCTAAAAGTAGAGGAAACTACTCTGAGCATGACAGGATGTAAAGGATATCCATACTGGTATGAATCAGTAACAGCTCTCAAATACTACAATGCAGTCAAAGATAAGTTTTCATAAAAATAGGTGATAGTATATTTAACTATAATAAGCCAGTGTTGTCGACAAATCTATTGAAAATAACAAGAGAAAACATAGTAGCTACGGAAGATCATTTATATTATAGTTTTATAAGTCTTATCCATTGCATGTTTATCTAGGAAATTGTTTCGCTGTCTTGTTATGACTTGGTTTTCCCTATAATACAGAGAGGATAGAAACAAATACTCTGAGGAAGAGACCTGAAAAACCCAAGGCTTATTTTGTAGCATTATAATATAAATTCTAGCAATCTATTGCTTGCTGATTAAAATGACTCTGGACTGGTTTCTTCAGCTCAACTTCAGCATATGCAGAGATGGGGACGGCTATCACAAAGAGAATGAGAGATGCGATGGTAGTTGGTATTGTCTTCCCTAATTTGGAACGTGAGGACCTAAAAAGACTCCATCATCCTGTAATGATTTGATTAGTTCTATAATATGCAATAAGTATAGAAAGTGGGTGAAGTTAGGGACAACTATTTGTAAGAAGCTAGAGACAGTTAGATAAGGTAGATCTCCAGTGGACTTGCTTTGAAATCTGTATTTCTTTAAATTGTTTTTTATTTTTTTTTAAATGTTCTGTTCTGTTTTGATATGGTTAACCTTATCCTCTTAGAGATGTAAAACAAATAGGTGGGACTGATAATCATATTACGGAGCTTTTGTTCGGCCATAGAGCAGAATGGTTTGTAGGGTCATTTTTTTGAATGTCATTCTATATACTTTAATTCTATAACCTGAACAGCCATTTCGAAGATGACAATTTGTAACTTATCAACTGGCAATTTCTTACCTTTTGTTTGTCTGTAATTTAGAATTATTTCTACCCTTTTTTTTAATCTCCATGTTTTTTTTTTCGTTTCCTTTTCTTTAAATAAAAAAAAAAAAAAAGCTGGGATTGGAAGTCCCATTTGTTCCAGCTATTCCACTTCTAGGCATATTCCCGGAAGAACTGAAAGCATCATAATACAGTGATATATGTGCACCTATATTTATAGCAGCACAATTTGTAATCGCCAGATCTTGGAAACAACCCAAGTGTCCATCAACTGAGGAATGGATAAAAAAGTTGTGGTATTTCTATACAATGGAGTATTACTCAGCTATAAAGAAGGATCACATTGAGATATTTATCAATAAATGGGTGCAGCTTGAAACCATACTCATAAGTGAAATAAATCAATCTTGCATGTGTGAATACCGAATAGTTTCCCTAATGTAAGTAATGATTCAAATATATAAAAGTATGTGGTAATCATGATTCCCCATTATGTGGCCTTGAAGCCTTATAAAGTTTTCACTTATTAATTGGAAAGGCTTTATTCTGGCCTGCTTGATATTATTGCCTGTGATGAAATGAACAGCTATTTTGAAGAATATAAGCCATCATAATAGTTAGTACTGATTTACTATCATCTTGTTTTGAAGCCCCACCAAACTATGGCTCTTCTGTCTCCATTGGTTTTATCATGATGTATCTTGCTGGATTTTATTATATGTGATAGTATAAACAAAAATTGTTATAGGCAAAGAGATAATATAGAAACCATTGTTCATTTTCTGTTAGCTGGTTCTAAATACCCTACAATGCTTTCATCCACTTGAATGGTTTTATACTGACTTGATATATTTGAAGCTATAGTATATCAAGTTATATTCAAATATTTCAAGGAAAAAGACACTATGGTAACTACTATTAAGTCAGGTTATTTGGTGGTGAAGCACTAGGTGAAGCACTAGGTCATGCTTTGACCTGTAGGTTGTTCTGTCCTCTTTTATCTCAATCTCTCCCTTATTCATTAAAAAAATTATTTAGTTATTTTTATGATATTTTTAATTAAGGGGAAAATTTTTTAAAATTACCAGGATATATTATAGTAATTTTTTGATTTCCTATTAACTTGAAGTCCTGTACTACTCCCACTATCTTGTTTTGACTGATTAGACTCTGTTCCATTCTGTATGATAGTATCAAGTTTGAGGGTATAGGCAACTACTTTAAAGGCAATAAGATTCACTTCGATGCCCATTCTAGTTTGACTATTGTCTCCTTTGGAAGTCCTGTAATGTTTACAAGGTTTAGGTTTTATTGGTCTTATTCTCTACTGTTTTGTTCAACTTTATAATACCTAATGAAATAGACAATTCTTTTTAAGGAAGCAAGAGGCATTATGGTAACCATGGTTGATAACCTTGTACTCTGTTTTTACATCGTGTGCTATGTCTATCCTTGGTTTTGACTGACAGCTTTGTTTTGCCATATTTGACTTTATTCTCTTCCCAAAAAAAGCAATAAGAACTAAGGAGTAATAAAACCCAAAATGTGTACATTGTGTTGTAAAAAAAGAGAGGGAAAAAGTGCTCTAAAGGATACAACTGCAAGTGTGTTTAGGGGTGTTAAATAGCTGACCATATTAATGTTTTTGGTTGGATCATTGAACACAACTGTTTGCAGTCTCACTGTTTGAATGTCCACTTTGTATGCTTTGATACTGTGATTTGAGCAACTAAGTTGCTAAGATGATAATGTGTACTCTATTAACTGGTGATTTCTTACTGTTTTTTTTTTTTGTAATTCTGTATTACTTGTACCCTTACACCACTTTGTTTTGTTTTGTTTTTTCTCTTTTTCCTTTTAAATAAAATTTAAAAAAAAACTGTGCTGCTATAAACATGAGTGCACATACATCTCTGTGGTATGATGTTTTTACTTCTTCTAGGAAAATACTCAGAAGGGAAATAGCTGGTCAAATGGGACCTCTACTTCTAGTTTATTGAGGAATCTCCACATTGATTTCCACAGTGGTTGCACCAGGCTACACTCCCACCAAGAGTGGAGCAGGGTCCTTTTCCCCCCCAGCCCCTCTAGTATTTGTTGTTAATTTCTTGACAACAGTCATTCTTGCTGGGGTGAGGTGGGATTTCAGTGTTGTTGTAATTTGCATCTATTGGATGATGCATGATGTCGAACATTTTTTCATGTGTTTATTTGCCATTTGTATTTCTTCATCTGAGAAGTGTGTATGCACCTCAGATGCCCATTTTTGGATTGGGTCTTTGAATCTGCTGGCCTGATTCTTTTCCAGTTCTTTGTATGTTCTAGGTATCAGAAATCTAGGAGACTGAAGGTTCCACTGAAAGTACACACAACAGATTGAATGAAGGCAACGGCAAAATATCAGACCTAAAAGACAGGACTGCAACTATCGACCAGGAGAAGGTATCTTAAAAATACCATTAACCATGCAGCAATGTTATTTTAAACATCTAATCCCCTTTATAAAATATTCTTTGATATCAATCTTATATCATCCTTTTTTTCTTAGTAAGAGAAATCTAATTTTTGTGGAAGGCAGGTAAAAACATTCTTTCAGAAAAATCCAGTCCCAGCATGCAGAACTGGCCACCAAATGCAGAAGCTTTGCTAAGACCCATGAAAGGGCAGATGAGCCCAGATTGTTCAGAGTATAGCTCGTCAGTGTCTTACGGCCAGAGGCCTGGTGCTGCTGGGACAGTGCTGCCCACACTGCAGGCAGGGAAAGGGGCTCAGTGCTGACCCAGCAGTGCGAGTCGGCGGCCAGCTGCATGTTCCCGGCTCACCCAACACTTCCAGGTACCTCTGCCACTGCCACATGCTCACGCCTTATTCTAGGATGCACCCTCCGGTGCTTCCACGTCCCGCTCCAGCGGGGAAGTCGCAGTTCCAGCGCTTGCTCATAAATCTGCCCTGTTCTGCCTCCTGCTGGCCAGGGTCGGAGCTACACTGAGAAGATAGCCAGGGAGCAGCTCCGCAGGATTTTGCAGCCTCCCCTGTGACCATTCTGGCCCAGAGTAGGCCAGGCTTTCGAGGGGTGAGACTGCTTTGGGCTTTTCTCCTCGCTCCTGCACAGAAGCTCAGAATCTAAGGCCAGCTTTCAGCTCAGCACCCTGCAAGCCCAGGGTGCCAATCTGCTCAGTGTTTTCTGTTTCTTTGTTTGCTGCCGTGGGCAACATTTTCGGTCCAGTTGTTTTCTAGTTCTAAATTTTATTTATGATGTCTATGAGTTTACAGCAACAAGGGCCAGTTGGTAACTCACTGTCAGCCCTATGGGAAGCAATTTTTAAATATTTTTTGGAATAAACAATGTAACAAAATTCTTAACTAAGAACTCTAAGATAAGGTGGGTCACTGATCAATTTTTCCAGAAAAGCATTCATCTACTTTGGGCAGAGGAACTTGGGGGGGGGGTGCTAACCCCAAACAGGGTGTTTTATTAGTAATTCTAGTAAATACATTTTCATTAAATGTTATGCATTTCTGTACACTGAACTGCCCAACAATTATATAATGTTATAACAGTAAAAAAAAAAAAAGTTAAAGAATCCACATGTCCAGAGAAGAGTGGGACTTATCCCTCACAGTCACACACACCAGACGTTCACCTGCACACAAGCCTGGGCTCACAGAATGCAAATGTAAGGGGCAATTTTGCTTCTGAAACCAGGGGCTAAAGATCTCCACCCAACTCCTCTGTTGTGCAGAAGACACAAGTCTCTCTCCAATCTTGGAATTCTAAGGAATCTCTACCTCCTGCCAAACCATTACAAATATGCCCTTGTTTGGTGAGAATTTTGGGAACCCATAATTACTGGTTTTCAAGATCTCTGTGGAAAAACAGCCATGTTGGGAATGTTTATAAAAATTATACACTACATTCAAGTCAAACACTGAATTTCAGACACTGGTTCACAGCTGCCTTTCATGGCTACTGGTCCAGTTTCCTCCTGGTTAAAGATGCATGCTCTGAGGGCTGAGGGCTGAGGGCTGACCCTCATCACACCACAGTTACAGCCCTGTGCTCTGATCTCTGTTCATCGCTCCTTCCCAGCTGTGCCTGCCCACTCCATCCTGAGAAAGCAGCTCAGATCATTTTAGCAGGTTGAGGCCACTCTGCTTCCTCAGAGGGTGGGCGGCATCCCATGAAATAAGACCGGTAGGCCAACTTCCCGAAATATATGACCTTCCAAATAATGGGCACCCAGAGATCAGATCTGCCTGTGTGCTTTGGAGGTGGCACCAGCAGCAAGCTCTTTCTGGCCTGCCCCTCTGCACCCTGGCGCTCTCTCCAGCTGTCTGATTACTTGCCTGTGTGACTAGTTGACAGCATGTGCTCTGACAAGTCCTCTTTTTGTCACCTCCAGTTGGGACTTCCTTTCTGCTGAGGTAACCCTGCAGTTTCAGGCCTAACATGCAGATAAATGTATCTTTATTACCCCTTTACTGCTACTTTGGTTGTTTCAACCTGGTACTTTATTATTGGCAAACGAAGATGGTATATATTTATGGTGTACGACATGCTATTCTGAAATATGTATCTACTGTGACATGGCTGAATCTAGCCACTGAACTTGTGTTTCCTCAAATGTATGGATTACACATCATACAGAGCACTGCCCTGTGACAGCAACTCTTCAGTGATTGCCACTGAATCAGTATAGGGAAAAAGACAACTAAGAGGAAAAACACGTGCATTTCAGAACCGCTGCCTTAAAATGTTTCTGAGCACATCAGACTTCACCAAACCCATGGCCACGTTCTGAGCATGCAAGTGTGGAGAAACAAGCCCTGCTTAGGAAAAGAGGCATTAACTTGCTAAAAAGGAAAGAAGTGCCCTTAGCGAAGGCCTGCACTGAGACCTGAATTTTGCAGTTCAGTTTTTCACATGACCATGGTTGGCTGGTTTTCATTACAAATTATCTGGATAAATGTCTATTTTCTATTTTGATTCACTACCCTGCATGAGGCATGTAAAATGATACTTTAAGTTTTGCATTTCAATTCTATTTAAATTTCAGATAATGTCACCGGTTAGAGTACATTAAATATTGGTTGATTCGTGCCACTCCTAAAAAAAGGTAAAAATACCATACCTAGTAAGGTCTGGATTTCACATTCAACATGTGGGATTTCCCCTTAAATTATGATGCATAGTATTTATAGTATGAAGCTAAATTAACAACAAAAATGAAAAATGTGGTCCATTTTGTGGCCTTGCTACCTGTATCCCAATGATCAAACTTCACACTACATAATATATTTACAACATTGTTAAGTCACATTTATGCCATCATGAAATTTAAAGACAGACACCAGGGTAGCAGTGGGTACTAGAATTGCTCCACACACCCTGAGAAACTTCCCAGGAGTCCCTGCAACAGGATGTCATCTCCGAGGGAGAGATGTCTCTGTCTGTTATTGCTGTGGTCCCCTTTAATCCCCTTAGCATCCTGCTGAAATGAAGTTTATAAACACAAGTTTGGGGAGGATCAACACCAACACCATCAAATATCTAAGTCAACAGTTAAACCCTTCAGCCTGCTTCCAGTTTCCGACTGCAAACTGCTGTGTTCCTGCATTTCACAAGACAGAAGACATGAGTGTCACTTTGTAGGCTGTTTCTCCAGACCATGTGCCTTGACAGCCAACATAATTTCACAAATACACAGCAATCACAATGTGTTGTCAATATGAAGCAGACACAAAACAAGTTCCTGTTAATGGACAATGGGCACAGGATGTCTAACTTAACTCTCCATGCCCAAGTAAATATTATAGAATAGAAATTTCTTCTAACTTTTCCTTTTTAAAAAACTATGCCAAGCCAAAATATTTAGCACACGGCTACTTCAACTGTCCTTTTTGCTATTGTGAGTTGTAGTTTTTAATAGTTTGGGGTCCCATGAATTAAAGGTGAGAAAGTGTCACTTCATAAAGACTTTTTTAAAAACTCATTTCCAGAAGACAAATAGCCTTAAATATTCTTCCCAGTCTTTAAGTGGACAGTAACATCAACATGACTTGAAGAGAAAACTAAATCCACAAATTTGTGATCATTTCACCAAAGCTAAAGTTGCACTGTACATAACATGAAAATACAGTCTTAAAAACATGAAGGGTTAGATTTGACATTCGTATGACCAAACATGTATTTATAAGGCAATCTCTTTTATTCACCTAATAGCTTTTACTTGGAAATACTATTAAAACCCACTCTAAAAGTTTGTATGAAAACAACTAAACTTTTTTTTCACTAAAGGTTTTGGTGAGGCTTCAGAATACATGGATCTCTCTTTTTGCTTCCTCTTATATCTTTAAAATAAAATTGCCATCGGACAGTTGGTGACCTGACTGTCACACCATGTCTGAAAAACTGTTTTTGCAGAAATTGTTTCAACTAATATCAACAGCTTGAATCCACAAAATCTCGGTCAGCTGCTCTCTTAAATCCAAACACATCTCTCCTCAGTTAAGTAGGCAGGACGGATTTAAGGGGAAAATCTGTGAGATTACATCGAGTTCCTGCCCTCCGGCTGGCAGAAGAAAACAACTGCGATCCGAAGACGCAGTGCACAGCTCCTGGGCCCAGTTCTGGTCCTGTTCCCAGCGCAGAAAGGCGCTGGCAACAAAGCTTCAGGGGCGTTGAAAGTCGCTCCAGAGAGAAAGAACGAAGCGACTGCAGGGGACGCTAGTCTGTGCCCGCACACACGTCCGTTTCCGACGATTCCACGCACGAACCGCGAGGGGCAGCGACGTCTCCGGCTCCGTTCCCGTTGCAGTCGCAGGGTCCTCGCACGCGTGGGTGGATTTACCACCCCACGGCTTGCTCCCCTCAGCTCCAGGGGCCGAATCTGTCCTGAAAGTGACTTTTGAGGACTCTGCCCCGTGGAGATGCTGAAAGGCCTTTGCCTGCACCCGCCGCGCATGGGGAAGCTCGGGAGGCGAGCTGCGCAACCGGACCCGCCGGCACCCCAAGATCCTACCAGCCCCCCGCCCTGCCGTTTTCACAGGCCATAAAGCCCTGCCCACGAGACCCCACGCTTCCCAATGATCCCATTAGGGACTTGACACCTGGAGTGCCGTAGTGCGGAAGGGGCGAGCCCGGGGTCTACACGTGGTCCAGGTGGCGACCGTCAGACACGGCCCAGTCCGCGCAGCCTCCGAGGTCCCGCACCCCCGCGTCCCCACACTTGGCCCGCTCGCCGACGAGCGCGGCCACGGTCACAGGGCGCAGTAGACTCCGAGTGCTGGGCGTCCTTGCTCAAGGCCCGGGTCCCCCAATCCGAGTCACGAAACTCTGGGTGCAGCTGCAGGCCCCCGAATAGACCTGCATTTGGGGTGGAGGCTACAGACCTGGGATATGAGGGGTCGGACCTGGGATATGGGATCGGGGCAGGGTCCGACCCCCGCAGATGGCGAGGGTCCAGGTCTCCGTGACTCCGCCACGTGCCGGCCCGGCCCTCGGGGAGCTACCCGGGCTCAGGACCCCGCAGACCGCCCACGGCGACGCGATCTGCGCGGGACAGCGGACTGCGCTCAGGGCCCGCAGGACAGAGATCCTGTGAGGGCCCCCACTAGGGTCCCCAGAACCCGCTTCTTCCCCAGGACCTCACCCGCACCGCCTCAGCGGCCGCGCGCGATCCAACGGCCCCGCCCCCGCCCCCGCCCCCGCGTGCTCGCCCCGCCCCGGACCCACGCCCCGCCCCTGCAGTTAAAGGCGCGTCGCTCCCACCCGCAGGGCGCACGAGCGCTGCGCGCAGCCATGAGCTGCCTGGAGGTCATGTACCAGGTCTACGGCACCCCGCAGCCCTACTTCGCCGCCGCCTACGCCCCCTACCACCAGGTGCGCACCTCGGGCTGGCCGGGCCGGCGGGGTGGGCGCGGGTCGCGGTGCAGAGGCGGAGGGGCGCTCCGGCCTCGCGGTCTTCCCGGGACCGGCCGGACGAGGTGGGCGCGCTGGGTCCTGGGGGGGCGGCGATCCTTGGCGGTGAGGGAAGCTCGGAGAGGCTCAGCGAGGAGCCAACTCGGGTCCCGCAGGTGAAGATGGCCAGCAACACAAAGCCGGTCCTCCTGCGATGCCACGGCCCTGGATCGCCTCGCCCAGGGTGCCGGGTCCGTCGGCCCCAGAGCCGGGCCTGTCTCTGGGAGCGCCTTACCAGGCGCTGCGCTCCGCCTTTCTCGGGTCTGAGGCTCCAAATCCGCAACCCTGCCTCCGACAAACTGTGTCTTAGGACTACGCAACCCCGGTCCTGCAAACTCAAGTTTCCTGTGGTTCTGCTGGCTTCTCTTTTCCTGGATCTACATCTGGCCAAGCAGCGCCCTCCCCTACCCACGCAGCTGGCCCGGGAGACAGCCGTAGAGGCCTGTGCCCGACTGGGGAGGTGGGAGACCTCGGCCCTGATCAGGGCTCCGCCGTGCCCTTAGATTCACAGCGTCGATTCAGGAGTGGAAAGACGGGTTTGCGTTTCGTCCTTTTCCCTCTTCCTCTTTCAACCGCTGCCCCTTGGTGTGTAGTCTCCAGGAGAACCGGAGTGGCCGAGCTGCTGGGTAAGCGGACTGGAAGATGGCATTAGGAAGTGGCACAGCTGGTCTCCGACATCGGGAGACCAGCCTCTCCCAGCCTTTGGCCCAGCCTCTGCGCCGCACTCCTTTCCTGGACGACTCTCTTGCAAGAGTCGGTCCTGTCCTGTCCCCTCCCCTGCGTTCTGGTAAACTGGAGCGCTCCTTTCGCTTCTGGGCGACAAAAGCCATCTCGGTCTGTGCAGTGCGCTGACGCTGCTCACTCCTGAGGAAATTAATCAACCGCTGCCTTGATTGTAAAAGTCACCATCATCCTACAGGATGATCCCAGCCTCGTAATCGAGGTCTAACCCTTTTTTCTGCTTTTTTTTTAACCGCCTCTGTCCTGTGCATATGTGGTGCTGAGTGGGCGTACAGTGCATTAGCTTTTCCTCATGTAAAGGTCTGTTTGAACTGAGATCAATGTTAAATGGACAGTGTATGGATGAGTGAACGAATATCAACTCGAATCCATTGAAAAGCTGCATCTTAACTGCCTGGTGCCTTACTAAACACCCTGTCTTTCACACTTCCTGAGGCAGGTCTTCTGCCACACCTCCGAGTGCGGGAGTGGACATGGATTTTTTCTGTTTTTACAGGGAGTCTGGGCCTCCTGCCCCAGCAATTTGTGTACCCTTTATCCTAAGGGCTTGATTTTTAGAATGGCCTGAGCCACCTCAGGGCAGACTCAGCTCGCAGCCTGGATTTTTGGGTGTCTTCCTCTAGGATATTTTAGGACAGATCACCCTGTCATCCAGCAGCATCTCAGGAGGGAGAGGGGACCAAGGACCACAGGGTTGCCCTGTGGGAGCTGCTCTCACTCGGTATGCACCCAAAGGCTGCTGACCTTCCGGCAGGTTCCCTGTGGAGGGTATAGGCTTGGGCACAGGTGTCAGTCCCCAGGGGCCTCTCAGGTCGGAACTTTCTGGAGGCTTTGGAAACTGACACTTACGTTCTTTCTCTTCCTAAGCAGAAGCTAGCCTATTACTCCAAAATGCAGGAAGCCCCAGAGTGCACCACCAGCCCCAGCAGCAGCGGCAGCGGCAGCTCCTCGTTTTCCAGCCCAACAGCAATGGCTAGCATAAAAGAGGAGGAAGGCAGCTCAGAGAAAGAGCGCCCACCCGAGGCCGAGTACATCAACTCCCGCTGCGTCCTCTTCACCTACTTTCAGGGGGACATCAGTTCCGTGGTAGACGAGCATTTCAGCAGGGCCTTGAGCCAGCCCAGCAGCTACACCCCAAGCTGTGCCAGCAAGACACCCAGGAGCTCCGGGCCCTGGAGAGGTGAGGAGGGGGCCCTCCTGGGAGGGTCCACCCAGCCACCGACAGACCCAACTGGGAGGAGAAGCAGAGAGTGAGGAGTGTTCTGGGAGGGGGGCAAGAGCCCGAGTCTCAGGTCCCTTGAAAAGCAAAGCAGGGAGCTGGACAAGACCCTAGCCTGGGGATGGAGGGCTGGGTTTGCCCTTGCCACTACGTGGAGAGCTAGGATTGCCTTGGGACAGTTTTCTGACCTTCTTGAAGCCATTATTCACTGGTCTCTAAAATTAGGGTAATCTTGCCTCCCATCTATCCCAAGGCCCCAGACTCACACATTAAAATGTAAATATGTAATATGCAAATGGGGGTGAGATTTCTATCCCAGCCCAAACCTGGGTCTCGGGATCTTCCCTCAGAGCAGTGTTAGAGTTCTTTCCTAGTTTCCAAAATGCACAGAAAGAAAAGCCCATGCCGAGGTTGCTTCCCGAAACAAACCTGTGTTTAGTGAGTATCATGAGGCAGAAGAGGTCTTTTCAGTCAGCAAGTAAAGCAACAAACCAAACCCCAGGGCAATCAGGACAGTGTCCCTAAGGGTTTTCCAAAGCAGCCCAAGTTCTGCCTTCCCCTCTGATATCTCAACTTCCCTTTCTCGCCAGTGAAATACAGGGGCACACCGCAGGAGTCAGCGGCACACAGACAGTTTCGGTTGTTTTCATTTCATTCAGTTTTGTTGTTTTCATTTGTCATTTTGGGGGAAATGACAGCCCTTGCCCTTCCTTTTTTTCTTTCTTTCTTTTTTTCTTTGCCCTACAACTGGATCCAAGACCACGAGTGTTAAATACAGAACATTCTTTTTACTCTCGGCTGCCTGACTCGCAGGAGGCTGAGCGGAGAAGGGGTAGCGCATCTTCGCGGCTAACTAGGACGGCGACCTTCTCCACTGCAGGCGAAGCCCGCAGTGCTTCCGGGGCCCGGGTTAACCGCGACACTGCGCACATTGAGAATTCTGAGAATTCTGAGCGTTCCTGGCGTTCTACCTTGGGTGTAGACAGTACTGATTAAAACGTAGGCGCCTCCCTGCTCAAGGCACCTGCGTGCCTCTCGTCGGTGCGGTCCTCCGCGCAGGCTCCGGGAGCGCACGGGAAGCGGTTCCCGAAGAGCCTGAGCGCTCGCTGCGGGGACGGGGTGGGTGGGGACCGCCGCACCCGCCTGCGCTGTTGACCACCCTCTCTCACTCCTTCCCGCAGACGGGCCCTGCCCGATGAGCCAGCGCGGCCTCCCCGCGTCCTTCTGGGGCGGCGCGTACCCGGCGACCCCGCTTGGCGCCCCGCTCGCCGCACCCCCGGAGCTG
This sequence comes from Cavia porcellus, assembly GCF_034190915.1. Lineage (NCBI taxonomy): Eukaryota > Metazoa > Chordata > Mammalia > Rodentia > Caviidae > Cavia > Cavia porcellus. Next base: position 49,235,158 of record NW_026947507.1, read on the forward strand.
CCCTTCGCTGCCGACCCCTACGCGCCCACCAGCGGTACCGAGGCCTGGGCCCCGCACGCGCCCTACGCGCTGGGCGCAGCGGTGCACGAAGTCTACGCCCCGCGCCTGGACGCGCGCTTCGGGCCGCTGCTGATGCCCGCGGGTCCCGCGCGCCCCCGCCTCGGCCCTGCGCCCCGCGGCCCGGCCTGCGGGCGCCCCTCTAGGCCTGAGCCGCCCGCCGGAGCCTGGGCCACGCCCCCCGCGCCCTTCGGGGGCCCACCTGGGGACACTGGCCTGGGCCTGGGCGCTGATGCAGGTAAGCAGGGGCCCGGGACCACGGGACACGGGAGGGGATGCGTGGCCTGGGCAGGTGATGCCAGCTGACCTGCCCCTGCACAGAGTGCTGCGGTGCCAAAGCAGCACTCCACCGACACCTGAGGGCCACAGAGGACTTTGTACAATGAAATTTGGTTTAAGAGTTCTAGGGCTGCACTGTCCAGTGCTGTGGTCACCATCCACGTGTGACCGCCAGGCCTCCCTAAGTGAGGAGGGAAACGCCAAACTACAGGTCCACCTTGTTCTTTTACATTGATGCTGCATGTTCAGATATGCTCGGTATTATTCTGCATGTTAAGTGTACTGAGTTAAAATGTATTATTGAAATTCTCACTTGTTAACTTTTACCCCTTCGTTAACGCGGCATCTAAAAAGTTTAGGGTTAAGTCTGTCCTGGACAGCGCTGACCCAGAGCACCCTCTGAGATGGTTTAAAGTCCTGGTGACTTCTGGCTCACTGGGAGCCCTTCACGGGCTCTTGTATCGGCTTCATTGCCCAATTAAATGGACCTCTCAGATGTCGAACTTAAAGAATATGGCTTTCACGATAATGCTCAGGTGCTAAGTCTCTGGCTTAAAGAGTTGAATCTAGAAGGTGCATTCCATGAGGTGCTGTTATATGTACTTTAAGATAACTGAAAAAATAGTCATTAATAAGCGAAGTAGTCACCTTGCCCCTCCTGCAGGTGCAGATTTGACTTTCTGGTTGCTTTGCTTTTGTGGTCATTCACCACCCCACAGCCCCACACCTCCACACCTCGCCCCGGGAAGACTGGGACTTTCACAATAAAACTGTGTCCTTTGTCTTTCTCTTTCCTTAAATATCTTGTGCCTTCCCTCCATGCCCCACTCTCTCCCTCTCTTTTTCCTTTCCCTTTGTCTTTCTCTTCCTCTGTCCCTTTTATCTTCTCTCTGTTTCCAGGTTTGCAGCTTCAGGACAAAAGCAAGGATCTGTACTGGTTTTAGACAGCCCACCTTCTCCCCTAGGTGTCTGCACATGGTGGCCCCAGAGTGAAGTGGAGTGGGTTTGTAACGGCTTCTGATCTTGGTTTGCAGCTCGGCGCTACTCCCTCTGTGGTGCACCCCTTCTGAGCTGATCGCTGACCAGGTCCCCTTCCCCTCCCCTTCTGACCAGCCGCGGAGGCTCCGGGAAGGCAGAGACTTCCAACTTCTCAGTGTACTGGGAAAACCAAAAACCACATGTACAGAAATGTCATCCAGAATTAATCTCTTCTGCCAGACCTAGAGACTCTGTGCTATGTTTAATGACTTTGGCCAAATCACTGGATATATCTGCGGTGAAGTTGCTTAGGCGGGTGATATGATAGCGTAAGATTTCTTGGAATGGGGGAAAGCAAAAAAGACCTTTTGGTATGAATATTTTTATGCTGATGTGAAGTGTTTCATTGCGTAGTGTGGTCACAGCACTCCTGATATCAGTATCCTCAAAGTCAGTGTCTGCAACACTGGCAGAGAAATGCGAAGCCACTTCCTCCTCAGGCACAGCCTCCACCTCACAACACCCACTTCAGACAGAAAGTCAGACTTTTTCCTCAGACTGCAGATGCCTCAGCCTCAGTGTGAGTGGCAGAGGGCTGATTTGGAGCCACCTGCCCAAGTCTTACTGAAATGCAGCTGTTCTCGGACAACTGTTGAAAACTCCAGAAATACATCAACCAAGGTGGCACTTCCAGTATGTGGCAGGACAATTGCAGTTGCACCGGATATATTATATATATGTACATAGATCATCTTTTTTATAAGGCACATTTTATGATGAAAGAAGAAACTCTACTCTGCCTTCTCTCCCGCAAATCCTGGCCCTCCTCTCTCCTCTGGATGAAAGAGCACACAGGAGACCCAGCTGTCTTCCCAGAGAGGACTGGGAATTGCCAAGGGGAGACATGTCCACGGAGTCAGCAACACTGCCATTAATTCTCTCCATCTTTATGGTTGTGACTGGTCACTTTTGTGTTGGGACAGGGGAAGGGATCTGGGTATGGACAAAGCTGAAGGTGATGAGGAAGATGAAACAAACATTAAAGATGTCTATTTACTATGAATTCACTGTGTCATTTCGTAAGAAGAAAATAAATGTCATTTTCATTTAGTAGAATAAAATAATTTTTAGTATGATCCAATGTAAGCAATGTTGTCAGAAATATAAATCCACGTATTAGTTTTTCCAGTGTGCTGCTGGGCTGTGAAATCCATTAACCTCTTTTACTTCACATACACCCCAAGGATGGGAAGACCACGGCTGCAAAGCCAGGGCTTAGCTGTGAGTATCTTGGGGCTCAGGAGTCAACAAGGGGCTCTGCTGCCACTGCCTCCTGCAGATAGGCGTAGGTTATTTTCCAGAAGGGATGACTGTCACTCTTAAATTCTAGACTCTTAAAATGGTAGGTTCATTGATTAAAAGTGATTTTGAAATATTGGTTGTTTTATATTCTAATAAACTATGCTAGGAAACCAAATCTCTTAGGTTAAAAAAGAGATTAAATTCATAGTCTTTCTCTTTTCTTTTTCTCTTGATGTCAGAGTTCCTTGTGATCTTTCTGTAAAGGACCCAAGAGATATTTTTGTGTTGGGTTCAAATTTTCCTTGTACTTTGTTAAAGCATAAAAACATTAGTCCATATCGTGATTGTCACTGCCTTGAAAGAGGCAAATACCACTTATCTTGAATAACTGTCTCAGGAGTTGGAAGCCACTGAGGGACCCCATGGAGCACATGAGCCTGGCCAAGTCTCCCACCCTCTTCCTGTCCTGTGGGCACCTGAAAAGTGCATATTCTCATTACAGGGATGGCAAGAGAGGAAGATATGCTGTGATTATTCTGCTCCAGGTGTGATGATAATAAACAACTGATATTACTTCTTATATATGAGGCACTGACCTGAGGGCTTCATGGAAAGATTCTCAATAAAGTCTCCACATTTAATATAATATTTATTATGATGATCTCTTTCTTAACACTGAGAAAACTGAGGCGCCTGGCCAAGTAATTTGCCCAATCATAAAGCTCATAAGCAGCAGGGCCAAGGTGTAGACATAGAGCCCAGTGCAGTCACACTATCCCCCACGGCAGGCACTGTGATCCAGTTCTCATCTCGCTCTCAGCTGTTTTGCTTTGAACTTACTTGCTTCTTCCTTGTAAAGTATGGGGAAAGAGGCAGGGATTGACACTTTGTCAAACTCAGAGTCCTAGGTCTCACAGACACCATTACTGGTCACGTCCAGAAGGACACAGGGCTCTTACTGCTGTTTCTCCTAATAATTCATTTCAGTATTTAACATCCTCCCCTGCTCTGAAGTTTTTCACGCCCAACCTGACCAAGCCCTGTCAGAGTTAGCCTGAGATTTGGACATTGAAGCAATAACTAAAATTAACTTTGGACTTCTCTGTGGATTTTTTTAATCCCTGTTCCACTGGCATGGATCCTGGTATATACAAGCATAAATAAGATGCAACAAGTTCCAGTGTGCTTTTCAGACTCTGCCCTTGGAGACAAGGCATCACAGCATGGTCTCTTCCAGGTTTCCCACCTGGGCTCTACCTGCACGCACTGTGAGGTCTGTGACCACAACTACAGGGAGTGTTTTCCAGGCCACAAGGTTCTTATTGCCAGAACCTACCCCTCAGCTACATCTGCCCTTAATATCAGGTTGCCCACGAGGATACTCATTCACTGGAAGTGGCCTTTGGGCAGTACTGAACACACTGTCCAGGCTGCTGAGCCGGCCAGGCCCACCAGCCTGGCAGGTGGCCTTTGAATAGCCATTCACTGTTCTATGCCCTCTTGAAGTAGAAATAGAATTAAAGTCAGAACCAAGAGTCAGTTCTATACCAAAATCCTCAAAGAGAGCTTCAAAAGTAACGGCCCTACCTGACATGCTTTAGGCCCACTGAGTCATACAAAATAAAACCCCTATGCCTGTCTGGCTAATAATAGTGAAACCCTGCAGATTCAAGAAGGTTCTGGTCATTGGAAAAAGAACACTCAGAAATGCAGGCTGCCAGGGCCCAGGTGAGCGTGACATCTTCACATGGATTGGCCTGTCAAGGGTCTGAACAGGGCCGGCTCCTGTGTAACTGCACCCCGGCTCAGCTGTCCTCCCCTAGCCGGGCCAGGAAGAGGCGATGAAAGGGGCAGAGGCGCCCTGCACCACCCAGTAGATCTCTTGCCAGTGCCCTCTGGCTGAGAACTCAGGGACCAGGCTTCAGGAACCTATCTGTTCTCCTGCAGCTGAATAGGAGTTGCCATCCTGGCTCATCTCCCTTTGAAACTCTATTTCAATGCATGGCAGATTCTAATGATGACCTAAGATTGATTGCGGCCTATGCGGGAAGAGGGCAGAGTGGGTATTGGGACTCAGGTAGCTGCGCAAAAGCCGGCCGCTTTTTCTGGGTGAGTACTGCATTTGCCTTGCCCTTCTGCATCCAGCGAAGCAGCTCAAAGAGAACCGTGACTTCCATTTTGCTTCACATCACCTGCGTTCCCATCAGAGTAAACGAGCAGCTCTTTTTCACAAACTCAGGGAATTGGAAAAAGTACAAATAATAAAGCTTAGGCAACTGCTTTCCACATTAATATAACTTCCATATATTGCATTTTTAAATTAATTTATAGAATGATCTCAAATGAATGGCTTTTTAGAATTGAAGAACATCAGATTCCTTTATAAAATTAATTTGATGGTCTACATACAAATAAGCTTTGGTTGGTCTCATCAAGGCCTTTATCCAATGTAATTCCACCTTTCTTGCTAGTGTTAGGTGTGTTGTGTATCCCTAAAATCTGGGGCAGGCAAGTAAGGCAGAATTGTTGTTGGTGTTGCTGTGTGACTGAAATTGTGACTTTACATGAGCCACAAGGTGAAGAAAACATAAATTCCCTATTTTCTATGCACCGGCTCTTCCTCACCACCCCATATAGACGTAGCGCTGAGAAACGGCATCCACGCATAGAATTTGTTTATCCACGGGTAGATTCCTGTCTGAGGACACCCTGCCCTCAGACAGGCACAGACACAAATGATTATTCACTTGACAGACCAACTGTACTGCACTTTCCTTGTCTTTCATTCCAACCCCAGAGGAGCTGGATCAGGGAAGAGACACTTGATACCTGCTGTTTCCATGGCTAAGATATTTGTGAAGTTAGCGCATAATCTGAAAGCAGAAGCTAATAAATTACAGGGTGTTAATTGGAGCTGGAGTGGACTGTCAATCACAGGATCCTAAACAGAGACCCTCACAGCCTAAAAAGGCAAAGTGGCTGCAGGAGCAGCTCCCAGGCGCTCCCATCCCAGAGCTCCAAGCACCTCTCCAGGCCCAGCGGGCGAGCAGGCAAGTGGGCAGGGGCAGAGGTTCTGTTCACTCATACTGCTCCCAGAGGCAGGCAGCTTTTCTTTCAGGGTAAAGAGTGAAATAACTTGCAGAATAATTAATGGTCAAACTTGTTTATACTGAACTTACTAAAATAAGGTTATTTTGGTAAGACACATTACTCTTCATTTAGAATTCTTCATTTGAAGAAAAGTTAGGTCAAGTGCCCTCTCCCAAGGAAGGTGTACAGGTTAGTTACCCCTACCCCAGCAACAGGGTCTCCTGCTTCTTTGTTTTGCTTTTAGATTCTCTGAGGAAACAAGACCTGCCTAAGCTCAAGTGTTTGCAAATATCCAAAGTGGTTTTACTCAAACTACCTGTCTTCCACCACCATTTCTATTTCCCATTAAAAATGCATAAATGAATATATAATTATCATTACATAAACAAAACATTTTAGCTTACATTAGTAAATTAAACTTTGGAAAACAAAATCAAAGAATTAAAATCTTTTTCCTAATATATTTTTGCATCACTTGTATGATCACTAGTTGCTTATTAGAAATTTATATCAAAATTTATTGAAGTTTATGCCTGTATTCATAACTGGAAAAAATACTTATCTCAGAGTTTGGAAGTTTATTTATAACATTTTTAAGTTTTCACTCAGGAGAAAAAATTCAAAGCTCCTAAGACTCTGAATGCACGCTTAGTAGCAGCACAATTATAAGTGGGGTTGTTGGCGACAGTGGCAACAACCTGGTCTGGTTTCTTTGCCAGCTAATGTTCAGGTGTTTGCTCTGCGAATGACAGTCTTGCCCTTTTTTTTCTTCTTTCTCTTTTCACCCCTCTATTTCTTTCTTTCTTTCTTTCTTTTCTTTCTTTCTTCTTTCTTCCTCTCTTCCTCTCTTTCTGGCAGCTGCATTATCAGTCAATCCTGCACCAGTAATAGTATTTTGAGAAATAAGATGAAAAGCAAAACAGATTTCTGTTACTGCATCTGTGCTGGATAAAGTCCCGTTTCTGTTTTCTTCCTCTTCTGCATGTCACGAGCGTGTGAGCCATCCTGGAAAGCATTTGGACACTTCTTCTCCTGGCATTGTATGATTTACTTTCCTCTGTACCTGGTATTTTCTTTTCATTCCTGGCACTTTATGGAATTTCTGGATGTCTTTGGAAGTATGACCTGAAACCCTCACCCTGCCTCCTCCTTCCATTTGTTTGTGGAGTCTGAAGTCCCGTTTTTACCTCAGGCAGTTGCTTCTCGGTGCTTAGAAGGTGACAGAAGGGTGTTGACAGACAGATTTTGATAAGAAACAGAGAGCAGAGCTTATGCTATTTGTTCTTCCTTGTTCAAAGGCTTTTTATAAAAACACATTCTTCACTCAGAGTTTTTTAAAGGACAAGAAAAGGATCTGGAGAATTAGGCTTGCACTCTGAGGGAAAACAACTATGAAGTTGTATTCAGCTAGAATTAGAAAGTTAGTCTCGGCTTTACACTAAAGAATTTCAAACTGGTTAATAAAAACAACAGTACTGGCCACGGGCATCTTGCATTGACATTTGGGATGTTTGGGCATTTGATGTGTAAAGAATGATTCCAAGATGAATAAGCCTGAAATTTTATCCCAAAGGGGATAATACCATCTCCGTTTTTCTTGAGATACAAAATATACTAAGAGCCAAAAGGGGAAATAAACAATGCTCCCAGTTATGATTTCCACCCTTGTTGCCAATTAATGCGGGCTTTGAGTCTTAAGAGGCAGAAAATACAGGAGCTCCTGGATCTTCCTATGTTGTAACCAGCAACAAATGCAAGGCATTATATGTTCAAAATTACAGTTTATCAGTGTACATAGTTTAGAACATAAAGCTTCCAAGTACACTTTTAGTGTTAGTTCTGGGTGCAACTGAAATTCTTGTTGCCTCTTTTATCACAAGGATTTCTAACCTGAACTTAATTCTATACCTTTGTTTTATTAAATGCTAAGAATGATAGAAAAAGAATGCCATACATGTTGTCTTTTCCTGATTCATTTCTTATGTTTGTCTCTACCTCCATGTCAGCGTTGTGAGTGAAGCTGGAGCTGTCTGCTGCCAGTGTTCCCAATGGCAGGTGCACCATCAAGCGAGTTCTCAGTGCAGGTGCTCATCCAGAAATTACCCGAGGGCAGAGCATAGCTGTCTGTGGCTTTTCCTGTCAGATCTATCTGCCATGTTTCCTCTCTCGCCCCCCACATAGTTCCTCCCTTGATGGGGAAAAATTTACACCCTCACTGCTGTCTTCTCCAAATGCCATCTCCTCCTGGAGTCTACCTCAGGTGCTTCTGGGCCACTGGGCTCTGACCTCACCTTCTGTGGTCTGACCCAGCATTTATAGAATGATGTCTTTCATTCAGGCTTTCGGGGCCACAGACATCCCAAGGATCCGCACTTGCTCTGTACATAGCACACATTATCACATTAAAAAGTTTTAATTGTGTACCAATTATGAAATAGGTTTATCTGAAGGTGGAGTAAAGACTGAAAAAGATAAAAACTGTTGGAAGCCTGCTGCAGCAAAGCAAATCCTCTTATTACCAGGAGTAGAGAGAAGTTCAGTAGTCAGCAGCAGGAGCCAATCAGTGTCAAACTTCTGCTCCTGTTCATGGACCCTCGTAGCTGTCATCTGCCCAAGGACATCACCTCCATGATTACCCCTTCTTCTGGCATCATTGGTTTTCCCTCTCCCCTGGATCATAACCATTGATAAAGTATTTCCTGCCTCAAACAAACACAGAAAGCTTCCCTTGACCTGTTCCTGTTGCTCTCCCTCCTTCCCTTTAAATGGCAAAATACCTCATTGAGTCATTTTCTTGCCTTCTCAGTTTGCACTTCTGCACCCACAGTTATTTGGCCTCTACACACATTTGCATGGCTGTCAGTGAGCTGAAAATCCATGCTAGCAGTCTTTCTAGTTGTCTCCTCCTTGGGTCACACATCGGCTTGCAGCCCCTAAGATGAAGATGCCCACACTCCCCAACCATGTTCATAGATTCCAGCAGGGAAGCTGCAGCTGGGGTAGCACCTAGAGCTGGGTGACTTGTGCTCCACAGGCCTTCTCAGGAGCACCTGGCCTCTGTCAGAGCCCTGGTGAGGTAGACAGAGTTACACAGACACCATGAGCCCACAGACCTTCTGTGGCAGGATTCATGGCCTTTCCCTTGGAATTCCAAGTTGGTTTTGATTTACCCTTTGAGCTGGGGGAGGGGATGAAAGAAGAGGGGCATTTTGAGAGGTTCCCACTTGGCCTCTTGCACCGTGGTATCTTCTACCCCACCACAGGCTGAAGGCCCCATGAGAGAGCAACTCCAAGCAAGGAGGCTCTGGATCCCAATGACATGAGCTGTGAAGAATAAGCACAGGTGTGTCTGGGGACCCAGGGCCTGGCATAGGTTAGACTGCAGTATTTTGCCCCATAAGCCTCAGTAGTAAGAAGATAAGTCAATAAATTGATGCTTCAGGTCTCCAGATGTCAGTGTCAACTCAGACCCTGTGTCCATGAGTCTGACATGTCTGGGGATTCTCTGTTCCTTGTGCACACCTGTGATGGTGTCTCAGGGTCTTTCCATGCAGATCCTGCTGACTTGCATGTTAATGGCTGCAGATCTGAGAACTGGCTCAGACCTGAGAATGGAACAAGGGTCATGATGTTCATTGGAGTGACAGTAGCTACCCTCTCCTCTTTTGCCTTGTGAATGTTAATTTTACATTTCAACCGACTAGATTAAGAAATACCAAGATGACTAGTAAAGCATTATTTCTGGGTATATCTGTGGGGGTATTTCCAGAAGACGCTGGCACTCGAATGAGTAGGCTGCATAAGAAAGAGCCCTGTGACGTGGTGTGTGTGAGCACTGTCCAGTCAGCTAAATCCAGACAGAACAAAAATTCATTCTCCCAGAATCTCCCTCTTCCTCTCCCCCCAGCCTGCATCTCTGTCTCTACCTCTCTATCTACCTCTCAGCTAGGACACACCAGCTTTCGTGCCCTTGACCATCAAAACTCCGAGTTCTCTATACTTCAGACTCTGAGACTTACACCAGTAGCCTTTGGCCTTGGAATGAGAGTTGTACCATTAGCTCCTCTGGCTGGGAGGCCTTTAGAGTTGGACTGAACTAAGCTACTGGCTTCCCTGATCTCTGTCTCTCCATCATTCCTATCTAGCTGTCTGTCTGTCTATCCATCTATCTATGATCTATCACTTATCTAAATATTCTCTTGGTTCTTTTTCTCTAAAAAGTCCTGACAATAGCCTTTTACTGCCTGTAGATGTTAAAGGCTAGATGCTCTTCTGCTTTGGAGATAGCACCCATGTTAACTACTTTTACAACACTTTATGGGCAAGTGCCTTTGGCTACTTGTCTACCATCACGCAAATGAAGTCTCTGTTTGGTCAAACCTATTTCATCCAACAGCTTTCAACAAGCCCTAGGGTCATCTCTCCTGCCCTCTTGGCCTGAGCTTCTTGGTGAATGAAGAGGGGTCCTCTCACCAATACATTCCTGATAACTTTGGTGGAGGATGTGTGCCCTGCGAGGTCTTCCAGCCTTACATGCTGTATCTCCACCATCCCTACTCCTTCAGTCTTCTTATTCCTTCTTCTACCTACTTTCAGGGGACTCATTATCTCCAGACTTCCAAAACCACCCTCAGCCACACATTAGCCTCATCTCCCTAGGGTTTTCTCAGGTCATTAAATCTGTTCTAGAAAAGTCTCCTACAAAGAATGGGCTCTTACATAATTGCTCTTGCCTCCCTGTTGCCTACCTTGGAATGTAATTTCTTTTCTTTTTTATCTGACCCTAGGTGTCTTTAATCAAGGGGTCCATCAGGCAGTCAGGAGGAACAGTGGGCAGAGATCCATGATCAGTTGGGAAGTGACTTCACTAGATTTCCCTACAGAGGAAGTACTAGCTCTCACCTTGAGGGGTGCAATTTTGCACAGGGAGCAAAATTCTTGGGACATCGATGCAAATATCCTTGTCCTATGTATCAGGATCTCTACACAGGGTCCTGACTGAGTGCTGAAACATCTGGAGCTCTACACCATTGTGGAAGGCTGAGTGGCACCCCAGGAGATATATGTTTTTGTTTTTTGATTGTGTCTCTTCCCTCAAGTAGCATGATAAAATGTAACCTCCATAAAGTCAGAGACTAGAACCTATAATTGCTTGCTACATAATAGGCATTCAACAAACATTTATTGAATGAGTGGGTGATGAATGAATGTATAGGTCTACAAGGAATCAATAAACTATAGTATACACATCTTAAGGGATTGCCTACAGGCATCTTAAACATTTGTGAAGGATTTTCTTTTTTTTTTTTTTTTTGTCTTTTTCATTTTTATCGGTACTAGGGATCGAACTCACGACTGCCTGCTTACAAAGCAGGCGCTCATGCCGCTGAGCTAAATCCCCAGCCCCTTGTGAAGGATTTTCAATGACAAGAGAGAAAGCTTCTACAATTATGTGACATGAAAGAAACCAGGAGATGGTATCCACAAGCACTCCAGTCAGACTAGGAAAAGCAGGAAAGCTTCAAGGACCTTATGCTGCAGACACAAGACGCATTCCACACAGAGCTGTGCCCTCAGCCCCAAACAGTCTCTCTTCATGTATTAGTTAACTTTCATTATAGCACACAGCCATGCTTTCTATGGACACAGAGATCATAGAATGCCAAATCTGAGGGCTCAAATGTCTTCATTGTTTTGTTTTCAGTATGGCCAAAGCCTCTGTTTTATACCTCCAAAACATGAACTGGTTCACAGTACTGATTAAAGTAATATTTTCATGGAGCAGTAACTCTCTGACTGATTTCTCACGTCACAGGCTCCCCCTGTCACCTTCTGGATAACTTAAGGCCCCTCCTGCAGGTCGGAGAAGACCTGCTCCTGTCCCTGACACCTGTCTGTGGTGTTTCATCACCACTCAGAGGCAGGTGGGAAGTGACCACTGGCATGGGGATTGCTGTGAATGGAACCAAATGGTCTGGGAGCCAAGACTAGAAGTCAGACTTTACAGTGTGAACTCAGCATCAAAGGTGACTTCTACTCTCCTGGCAACACTGCACAGGAGTGCTGACCTCCACTTCACTTTCTGGCAGTGCTATGGGTCAGACCTCTCTCCAGACCCACCATGAGTGAGGCAGGCATAGTTCAGGCCGGGGGAAGCACCAGGAAGGCAGCCAGCCACTTGTTCCTCTTGGCAGAAATCTTGGTCTGCCTGCAGCTCCTTCTCTCCTTTCCTCAGAGCGCAGGATTTGGGGTCTTTGAAGCACAGAGGACCCTCAGAATTGTCCCTACTCGGGCTGAGTTCTGTGGCAAGCACCATGTAATTTAACCCTTCTTGGTTCCTGGTTACCATGAAGGCAACTGGCGTAGCATCATCTGAATTCAGCCTGATTGTACTGTCATCGTCATCTGTGAAAAGATATGGCAATTAGACTTCCGGAAGAACATGGTGGATAGATAATAGCAGCTACGGAGGCTCTCTGACACAGCCAGCATATAATCCAGGAAGGATGTGGTGTGCGGAGTCCTACGCAAGGGGAGATATACCCTGCAGTCCCAGGAATGAACTAAGCTGAGACAAACCAACTGGAAATGCAATCCCAGTGCTATAACCGGAACAGATAAAATCTCAGTGCAGAAACTGGAACCCGTGCCTCTGGAAGCCGCAACTTGAATTTCCTGCCCCTGCTGCTGCGTCTGAATCTGCACAGCAGGGAGAGAGATGCATGAAAGCTCTGAGAGTGAGAATTGCGAAAGGAGTTGAAAGCAGGACAGGCGGGGAGCCCTGCATCAACCTGTGGTGAGTGAGAGGAACGGGGACTCTTCCATAGAGTAGGAGGCACCAACAGAGGACATTCTGGGACCAGGCAGACTAGCCAGAACAGGACGCTGCAGTGACTTTAGTCACATATTCCCCCCTTAAGCGGGATTGGTGAAGAGAGCTTGGCCTGGGTGATGCCGCAGACTAAGACCCAGTAGGCTAGCCCAAACCAGGTCCCAGCACCTGGCGGTGTACCCTAGCAGTGAAGCCTTCAGTAGGTTGACTGACCTGGAGGGGTGGGCCCAGCAGAGGCTGCCCAGTTCTGTGTCTCCCTAGTACACTGCTGTGGGTGGGAATACCTAGCCAGCAGATTCAAACAAACTGTAACCGACAAAGAAAAAACTGGGCATCCTATATACACTTGTATAGAAGGAACAAAAAGTATGGGAAGAGGGAGCAACAAGAAAGGGTCCTCAGTCCCCAATCCTGAGAACACTGATCCAGGAAAGGTAAATGCAAATGACAATGAGGACAGAAATCATGCAATATCAGACATGGCACCAATAGACATAAAGCGATATCTCTGGAGCCTCATAGATGAGTTTAAAAGTGAAATATTTAATGAAGTAAGCCAAGATATAAGTAGAATAGTTAGAGAAATGCTAAGCACTGCCCAAGAAAAAAACAGATGGTGGAATGGAAGAGCAGAAAAAAAGGGGAGAATTGTTTGATGGAGAAAATAGAGAAAACATAGAATACATGAAGCAGGTTCAAAGAGATTACCAGGAAACTAAAAACTCTATTGAAAGCTGGCATAACAGTTTGGAAGAAACTGAGGATAGGTTAGCTGAACTGGAGGACAGATTTGTAAAGTGGGAGCATGAAATGAAAAACTTCTTAAAAACAACAAGGAAACAAACAGCAATAATACAAAGGCTAGAAGATGATAAGAAGGGGGTGTGGACTTCCGGTGTCATGGCTGCCCTGACCACAACGTAGTGCTGAGAATTTCTGTCCCGGCTAGACTGCTTACTGAGACTTCTACGGCCTACAGGCCTCATGGAAGGACTCTTACAGACCGGAAAGACACACAGTGATCTTTTAATATATTATGGAGGATGTCAAAGATGTAAGATCTAGCCAATTGCTCAGTACACACAATTAAGTTGCCATTTGACTCTTCCGGGAGAACATGGCGGACAGATAACAGCAACTACCGGCGGCTCTCTGAAAGACTCGGCTCAGAAGCCAGGAATGGTGCGGACTAAGGAGACATAAGCAGGTGGAGATATGCTCTGCTGACTCAGGAACGAACTGGGCTGAGAGAAGCCAACTTGGAATGCAGTCCTGGTGCTAAAACAGGAACAGAAAAGACTCGGTGTGGAGGCTGGAACCGCGCCATTGTAAGCCGCGATTTGGGTTTCCCGCCGCGCAGCGGCTGGCTGCCTCTACAGCGGCTCGGCAAGGGGAGAGACGTGCAGAAGCTCTGAGAACGGCAATCTGCGAACGGCAGGGAGGCGTGCACTGACTTATGGTGAGGTGAGTGAGAGAAACTGACACTCTACCACAGTTTGACTCCAGCAGAGGACTTTCTGGGCCCGAGCAGTCCTGCGGGAGCAGGGCGCGGTGGCGACTCCAGCCACACATCCCCCTCTCGGGCGGGATTGGTGAAAAGTGCCTGGCCTGCGTGACGCTGCCGGCGGACCTGGTAGACTGTCCCAACCCAGATCCCAGAGCCTGACGGTGGCCGGGAGGGGAGACGCGTAGGCTGCCTGGTCCATAACTCCCTGGTGCGCAGCGGTGAGCGGGAACACCTAACTGGCGCAATTCGATCAGGCTGTGGCTGACTGGGAGAGAAGCTGGGCCTCTTATATAAGCTTGCATATATAAGGAACAGAGAAGAAGAGGCAGCATGGGAAGAGGCAGCAACAAGAAAGTCTCCTCGGCCCCCAATTCTGAGAAACAGGCAATAGCAGACACCGCACCAATACACATAAGGCACCATATAGAGAGCCTCATAGACCAATTCAGGAATGAAGTTATCAACGACCTGAAGCTAGAAGTATGCAGAATAGTTAGAGAAATGCTAAGCACCACCCAAGAAAAAACAGGTGATGGAATGGAAGAACAGAAAAAAAGGGGAGAATTGTTTGATGGAGAAAACAGAGAAAGCATAGAATACGTGAAGCAGGTTCAAAGGGACTACCAAGATACTAAGAAGTCTATCGAAGACTGGCATAACAGCTTGAAAGAAACTAAGGACAGACTATCTGAACTGGAGGGCAGACTTGTAATATGGGAGAATGAAATGAAAAACTTCTTAAAAATAACAAAGAAACAAACAGCAATAATACAAAGACAAGAAGATGATAAGAGGATCCATAACTTAAGGATTAAGAACATAAAAGAAGAAGTAGGGATGCAAACAAGTGAACTACAAAAGCTACTCACAGAAATAATCCAGGAGAATTTTCCTAATTTAGCAAAAGGTAAAGATACTCAGATGTATGAGGCATACAGGACCCCAGCTACCTACAACCCAAACAGAGCAACACCCAGGCATATAATAATAAAAATTCCAGAAATTCAATACAAGAACAGAATATTAAAAGCTGTAAGAGACAAGAAACAGACCACTTACAAGGGAACACCCATCAGAATTACAGCAGATTTCTCTGCACAAACCATCAAATCACGAAGAGCATGGGGGGAAATAATTCAAGCATTGAAAGATAATAATCTCCAGCCAAGATTGAGATATCCTGCACAACTGTCCCTGGAAATTGATGGAAAAACAAGGTGCTTCCAGGATAAAGAGGAACTGGGGGAATTTGCAACCACCAATTCAACTCTACAGAAAGTATTGCAGGATATTCTAAAAAAAGAAAAATACAAAGAACCCAGAAATAGTGGCGGGGAGGCCACAACAAATGGAGCAGAGAACAAAATGAAGAAGACAAACTGACAGCTACTGACAGAAAAAGAGCTTAACAGAAATGAGGCAGAGAAGATTGGATGATAGGAACAGCTATTTTGGAGAAAATGACATCTTAATAGGTAATACTGATTTAGTATCATCTTGTTTTGAAGTCTCATCTAGCTTTTGTCCTTCTGTCTCCAATGGTCTAAATAGGCTGTATCTTATTGGATTTTATTATGTACGATAGTATAAGCAAAAACCTTTTAAAGACAAGGAGATTATACAGAAACCATTGTTCATTTTCTGTTAGTCGATTCTAAATACTCTGTAATGCTGTCATTCTCTTGAATGGTTTTACATTGTTTTGATATACTTAATGCTACAGTATACGAAGTTGTACTCAAGGATTTCAAAGAAAGAAACAATATGGTAACTACTTTTAGGTTAGGATTATCTGGTGGTGAACACTATTCTGCTTAAATGGTTATGTTTTGATCTGCGCTGTTTCGTTGTTATGCCCTCTTTTATCTCAATCTCCACTCCATTATTTACTTTTTTATCTTTATCCTTTTAATTAAAGGAAAAAAATAACAGGATATATTATAGTAACCCATTTTGACTTTTCATTACCTTGATTCAAAGCCCTGTATTACTCTCACCATCTGGTTTTTAACTGATGTTCCCCTATTCTGTTTTGCTGGATAGTATCAGGTTCGAAAGTTTAGGCATCAGCTGTGAAGATAATGAGATTCATTATGACGCCCATTCTTGTTGACTTTTAGCTACTTTTGAAGACCTACAATGTCTCCAATGTTTTGGTTTTGTCGGTTTTATTCTTTACTGTTTTGTTCAATTGTATTATAACTAATGATATAGGCAATTCTATTAGAGATAGCGGGAGACATTATGGTAACCATTGTTGATCACCTGTATTATGTTTTTACATTATCTATTATGTCCACCCTTTTGACTTGACCGATTCTGTTCTGTTATGTCACATTTGGTTTTACTCTCTTCCAAAAAAGTAATAAGAACCGTGGGAGCAATGAAACCCAAAATGTGTAATAGTCATGGTACAAAAGAGAGGAAAAGAAAGTACTCTAAACTATATAACTGCATGTATATTTAAGTGTATAAGATAGAAAATGATATCACAGAGTTTTATTGGATCAATGAACAGAACTGTTTGCAGTATCATTGATGGAATGTCCACTTTACAAGCTTTAATTTTGTGACTTGAACAATTATTTCTAAGATGACAATATGTAATCCATTAACTAGTGATTTCCTACTGTTCATTTTTTTTCTGTAAATCTGTATAACTTGTACCCTTTCCCTGCTTTTTTTTTCTTTTCTCCTTAAATAAAATTAAAAAAAAAAAAAGATGATAAGAAGATCTATAACTTAAGAATTACGAATGTAAAAGAAGAAGTAGGGACACAACAAAGGAACTACAAAGGCTATTCACAGAAATAATCCAGGAGAATTTCCCTAATTTAGCAAAAGGTAAAGATACTCAGATGTATGAGTCATATAGGACCCCAGCCACCTACAACCCAAACAGAGCTACACCCAGGCATATAATAATCAACATTCCAGAAATTCAATATAAGAACAGAATATTAAAAGCCGTCAGAGACAAGAAACAGATCACTTATAAGGGAACACCCATAGAATTACAGCAGACTTCTCGGCACTAACATCAAATCACAAAGAGCATGGGGGGAAATAATTCAAGCTTTGAAAGATAACAACCTCCAACCAAGATTGATATATCCTGCACAACCGTCCCTAGAAATTGATGGAAAAACAAGGTGCTTCCAGGATAAAGAGTAACTAGGGGAATTTGCAACCACCAATTCAACTCTACAGAGAATACTGCAGGATATTCTAAAAGAGAAAAATACCAAGATTCCAGAAACAGTGGCAGAGAGGCCACAATGAATGGAGCAGAAAGTGAAATGAAGAAGACAAACTGACGACTAATGACAGAAAAAGAGCTCAACAGAAATGACGCAGAGAAGGTTGGATGGTATTAACAGCTATTTTGGAGAAAACAAGACATCATAATAGGTAGTGCTGATTTAATATCATCTTGTTTTGAAGTCCCATCAAGCTTTTGTTCCATCGGTTTTAACGTGTTGTATCTTATTGGATTTTATTATATGTGATAATATAAACAAAAATTTTATAGACAAGGAGATTATACAGAAACCATTGTTCATTTTCTGTTAGTTGATTCTAAATACCCTGTAATCCTGTCATTCTCTTGAATGGTTTTACATTGTGTTGATATGTTTGATGCTACAGTACATGAAGTTATACTCAAAGATTTCAAGGAAAGAGACAGTATGGTAACTACTTTTATGTTGGGATATCTTGTGGTGAAACACTATATTGCTTAAATGGTTATGTTTTGACCTGTGCTGTTTTGTTGTTATGCCCTTTTATCTCAATCTCCTTTTTTTATTATTTACTTTTTTATTTTTATCTTTTTAATTAAGGGAAAAATAAATAAAAATAGCAGGATATATTATAGTAATCCACTTTGGTTTCCTATTAACTTGATTTGAAACCCTGTATTGCTCTCACCATCTTGTTTTGACTGATTTTCCTCTATTCTGTTTTGCTTGATAGTACCAAGTTTGAAAGTATAGGCAACAACTGTGAAGACAATAAGATTCATTATGATGCCCATTCTGGTTGACTACTATCTTCTTTTGAAGTCCTGTAATGTCTCCAATGTTTTGTTTTTATTGGTTTTGTTCTTTACTGTTTTGTTCAATTTTATTATAACTGATGATATAGGTAATTCTTTTTAAGATAGCAAGAGGCATTATGGTAACCATTGTTGATCACCTTGTATTTTGTTTTTACATTAGATATTATGTCCATCCATTTGACTGACTCTGTTTTGTTATGTCACATTTGGTTTTTCTCTCTTCAAAAAAGGTAATAAGAACTGTGGGAGTAATAAAACCCAAAATGTTAATTGTCACTGTTCAAAAGAAAGGAAAGGAAAGTGCTCTAAAGGGTATAACAACATGTATATTTAAGTGTATAAGATAGATAACCATATTACTGAGTTTTGTTGGATCATTGAACAGAACTGTTTGCAGTCTCACTGTCTGAATGTCTACTTTATATGCTTTAATTTTGTTACGTGAACAACTATTTCTAAGATGACAATATGTAATCTATCAACTAGTGATTTCCTACTGTTTATTTTTTCTGAAATTCTGTATAACTTGTACCCTTTTTCTGTTTTTTTTTTCTTTTTCTCCTTAAATAAAAATTTTAAAAAAAGATATGGCAGTTAGTGTCTGTTTATTTTCCTTTCTGTGTGACAACGTGCAGGCTGGGTGAGAATGGTAGCAATGTTGATGTCACACATCTGTTCTCCAAACATTCACAAGGACCAGTAAGTTCTGGGAAGGCAAAAACAAGCGAGCCTCTACCTGTCCTCAGAGCCACTGCACCCTAGCAGGGACACAGATATGCCATGGAACATGACATGCACTTAAGGAATAAATGGAATGCAGTGAGACCACAGCAGTGACCAAATCTGCTGTAATGGCTGAGGCAGACCATGGCCATTATGACAGATGCTGGGTGGCTGCAAGAGGACTAGTTTTTCTGAGATGTTTAATGGTTTAAATGGTTATGTTTTCCTCCTTTCCTCCTGCCACGAAGGCCCAAGTACCCACCTTCAGAGACACACTCTTTCATATTCACTAATTCTGTTATTACGAAGGTAATATTCCCAGAACAAGTCTCATATGAACCATTAACACTAACTGGCAAGTGAATTAGAACTAGCAGGCCTCTGAGCATAGAAAGGTGTGGCTATAAAATGAGTAACTTTTGTGGCAGGGCTGCAGGGTAAGGACAATGATTTCTTTGGTTCCTGTTTATGCTGTTCACACGTAGAGAGCTCTGACTACATACCAGGCAGTGTTCTAAGAGGTGCACTTGAATTAGTTCATTCGTCCCTATGAATTAGGCACCAGAATTGTCCTTATTTAACAGAAAAGAAGATGAGGCCAGAGGAGTTAATAACCTGGCTAAGGCCACACAGCTGAAATGCGCCTGTGTCCTAAGCATCATTAAGGAGGCGAGGACGGCCAGAGTGAGGGGCACACCCAGTGCAGTTCTTTGGAAGTCAGTGCACCCACAAGTACAAGGCAAGGTGCCTGCAGAAAACCAACAGTCAGACCTACCTGGCCTTTGTTACAATGACTCTCTTGTTATTTTGTTTCTGTCTACTGAAAAGCTGACCTTTAAGACAAAGAAGTTTACAAAGTCTGGGAAACCTAGGAGCAGAGCTTCCCAAACATCTCACATCATCCTCAGGAGTCAAGCGATAAAGTTAGATGTGGAGATGAGTGCGGAAATGTAAATGCAGGCACTGCTTGCTTTTCCCCAATGATTTCCAATCTCTGGGTGTTCCTACCTGGATGAAAAGCTCTGCCTTCTACTGCCTTTTCACGAACTGTCCCATTTTAAAAATCAGGGACATTTTGGTAGCTAAACAGCAGTCCTTCCCTCTCCTCTTGGCATCGGCCAGCAGAGGCTGGCCATTGTCCCTGAAGCTGAGGCTGCCGACCACCTGCCCTCTGCACACACAGGACTGCAGTATTTGGAATGAGATTAATTAAAATAGGGAGAAAGGAGATAATTTGAAGGGACTAAGGTGGGTACTGTTGTACCTGTTTTGTTCTAACAGAATTTAATAGATCTATGTATTCATCAGGTTCCATACCTAAATTACTAAATCTATTAAATAAGTGTAGGAGCTGTGAGATGTGAACCAAAATTATGGTGAATATTTCATTTAAAATACTTTACAGTGAAAGCCATTACCATCAGTTCCCTTCAGAATACCCACACGCTCCTAACGCGCATATCCCATCACCCTTGGCAATGTGTCTTTATTGTAACAGAGTGTGCGGGCTGTATTTTTGCTCTTGCTGTGTCTCTCGAGGCGTTCGTTTCTCTTTTTTTTTTTTTAGGTACTGGGGATGATCCAACTCAGGACCCCGCGCTTGCCAAGGGGGGGCTTAGGCTGCTGATTCTTTGCTAAACCCGAGGACGTGAGATTCTTTGCCGACACCGCATGCACGCGCATGCCTGTAGAATCGGATGCCCCTGCTATGGGCACATAAGCTCTTTGCCACCAGCTCGCTATCCTCTTCCCTGTTCAGCCTGTGCGACGACGTGCATCGCCGGGAGCAGTCAGGGAGCCGCTTCCCACAGGACAGCTTCACTGACACCGTTGCCTGCTGTGCTTATTACCAGCAGGGCCTCAGAGCCTCAGAGAGACCCAGAACACCATCAGCATGAAATAACAAGAAATGTTAGGAAGAAGTAAGATCATTTGAAGCAGCACATCAGCCCAGATGACTGAGGAAATACGCTATTATTAAAGGGCTTAAAGATATGGGTACAGTTCAGAACTCGACGCAGACCTCTGCCCACAGTGAAGGTTCATAGCCTGTGCTCAGCTGCTGCACCTGCAGGCCTTCCACCTGCTGAGGAGCTTATCGGGAAACGCCTACCAAAACGTAATTACAGTCATTTTTGCCTCTTAAACTTTTGAAAAAGAATCTTCTATAGGAGACAAAATTTTGGGAGTTTTGCCACAGCTGTCAGGAGAAATCTCATTAGCTGAATGAATAGTTCACTGGTTCATAGTAGTTTATGCAGTATTCAGTAACTTGACCCTGGCAAGCTTTCAGCATTTGTACATCTTCTCATTGCCTGAAGAGCTTATGAGAGATGGGAGTTAAGGTGGGGAGTTCTGTTGTTTTATTTAAAATTATTTAATAGCAAGCCTACAGGTCAGGCCCTAAGGCAAGTATCTGAACAAAGACAGCATGTGCTCAGCAACCTCTTTACAAGGGAAATATTAAAATAAAGGCTTCCCAGTAAGACCTGGTATTTACAGACAAGACATATGCTGGCCGCCTGGCTATGTTTAGAACAGCAGAGGAGCATTTAGATTTGTTTCCTGTAGGACTCTCTGGGACCGATGAGGTGGTGTTTACACAAATGTTTGGATGAAGTCACTGGATATTTTTACTGGATACCCAGATATGTTACCAGTCTGTCTCCATGCCTCTCCATCCATTAAGTCGGCAGGACCGTGGTGACAGTGCAGTGTTAGTGCTCCCCGTAACCCTAATGTGTTCTATTGTTTTTTAAAAAGTCCTTCTGATGGCTTTCCTGCCTTCCTGTATATCCCCAATGATAACAGTGAAGACAGACTGTTTTGCCAAATGTGCCACCAGTCTGCCAAGCAAAAAACTACATTAAGCATACTCTCTTATTTAAAAAGTAAGTTTCATTTCACCTTGCAGAATTGTCCTATGATTTCTATCCTCTGCTGATATGCAAATTGTCTTTCCTTGTTTTTCTCCCTTCTCTGCCTCTCTTTAGTAACAATCTCAATTGTCAGAATTGCTAGTGATGGCTATATCTCCTTTCTTTTCTCATTCAGGATTTGCATACATTGCAAATAACATAAGGATGATTTCTTTTTTACCAAAGTTATACTTCTGTCACAGCCTGGACTTGGTAGTTCCTGTCTAAATTATCACAGTTCCATTAGATTCCCTGTTAAACTCTTCCTAATCAGTATTCCAAATATTTATATCCACTGCTCTGTTTTTATAAATTTTAATTCTTTCTGCCAACAGCCCGGTGGTTAAGTAGACCAGGAGAAGCTGTCACCTCTTCTTGCAGGCCACGTGTGGAGATCTTCCACCATGCCCACTGGGCCACGAGGTACTGCCAGATGGGTATAGCTGCAGCCTTCTGAGGGCAAACTCCAGTGGCCCTCAGAAGGCTGCCTGTCTGCTGTTTGTCCACCCCCTCCCTGGAGAGGCCTCTCCTTTGGGTTTCACGACAGTGTCCCATGGCCATCCTCTGCTCTCTCTGGCTTCTCCTCTCCATGCTGCTCTTCTTCTCTGTTGGTCCTCCTTGTTATACACACCAACTTTACACATTTTGGAAGAAAACATGAAGCAAAAGGGTATTCATTAAAGAAATTACAGTGGTTGCCTGACTGAAGAAGGTAGGACATAGCACAGGAGAAGAACATGGGGACAGAAGGATGGAACGCAATCAGAAAGAAACCGTGCAGACTCTAGCAGTGATGAGGTCTACAATTAACCCCACTTTGCACCAGAGAGCCACACTGGGTAGGATGGAGAGTGGGCAGCACTGCCTACCACCTTAATTCTTCTCCTTACTATTTTAGATTATAAATCGAAGGATCAGAGTCTCCTTTTAAAAATGTAATACATATTATGAAATGTAATGTCCTTTTCAAGGAAGAATACAATAAATAACTATGATGGCCATCACACCAGTATGTTATTCTTCTTACTCATTCTAAAACACCTTCTATGTGCATCTTAACACTGTTCAGTTCACACTGAGAGGAAGCTAGAAAATGTGAAGCATCAAATTTACCTTCAAAGCCTTTATTTATGACTTCAGTGGTGTTTACTTCACCTCTGCATTGAGAAATGGTATTTAAGGGAAATTTTCTGAATAGCTGCAGCTGGTCTTGGATCTCGTGGAAAGTAGGCCGTTGGATTGGTTCTTGAGCCCAGCACTGAGCCATTAAATTCCACCTGGATGTGTGGATAAAGACAGAAAAGAGAATGATGACTGGATACAATTACCAGTAACTCAGATGAAGTCATTTTAGAAATGAAATTTGAGTTATTACCAGTTTTGCAAAATTCATAAAAATGAACAGAATGAGTGCTCTGCTTATCTGATTGCATTATTAGTTCCCATCATAGTCTTTCTTTTGAAAAGCTGACATATCAACCATTTTTAACCTGGCTAACTAGATGGGGAAATACATGGTTAGAAATGTCTATCCCACACACCATGTGTTAATAGCTATAAAAATTGTTGAAGAAACTTTAAAAAATTTTACATACATACATTGATCTACAATGAAACCTGAGATTTGCTCCATGCAGGTACCTCATGGCAGAGCCAGAAGCTAGAAAGCAGAATTGATTCCAGAGCTTTCACTTCTTGTCCTGTGAGGTTAATAACAGCTCCACACCCCGATATCTACAACTGATTGCCTGAACTTTACCTTTACTTTCAAGGTTGTCTAAGAAACATTTGTGCAGCACTCTGCACCAGTGCCCATGCCCCATGCAATGGCACTCAGGGGCTGGGTGCACAGTGTGGCTCATGTCCTCCTGCAGCAAATGGTGACAGGTATACTCACTGAACTCTCCTACATTGCCTGCCCCCAGTTAGTTCTTTCTCAGAGTCCCTACCTCGCAGGACAGAAGTGACTTTGTTCTGTGCAGTGCAGCTTATAACCTATCCCAGTTCACACCCTTAAGCAATCTTTCTGGGTAATAGTCTAGTCTGAATAATAATGCATAGCTATTCCTATTCTCTCTGCTTCCTTTCAGGGTGGTGCCAGGACACCTACCAGGTAGGAGGCTGATGCATAGTGGCAGAGTTACAGATCCTTTGAGCTCACTGTTCTCCTTGGGGCTTGGTAACCTCAGAGGTTGGTCTAGAACCAGTGAGTGGTGCCTCTGGTCCCCTGTAAGATCCTGCTGCCTTCAGCACCCAGGAACTCTTCACCTCTCCTTTGCCCTTGCCTACTGTGCTGGTCCTCCCTTGTCTTTCTCCATCTGGAACACCTCTTGTGACTCTACCATCTCCTGTGCCTTTTGGAGGCCCAGGCAAGCCACACCCATCTCAGTTACAAACCCACAGGGTGCTGTTTGGCAGAGTTTCCAGCTCTTAACAAAATATTCACACTTCATGGGAACACAAAGGAAGTCTGGATGCGCAGGCCAGGCCTTCTCTGTCTAGACATGTTCTTTAGCTCCTTAACAAAGTCAGGTCTCCTCATGCAGAAGAGAGGTCCCCTGCTCAGTGACCTCCTTGTCATCCTCCTGAGTTGGAAGCATGTTGGCAGATCTTAGAATCTGACAGGAAGCCAAAAGTGCAGTCCTTGAGGGAGAGGAGGAGCTGATCTTGGAAGGGGATGGGGAGGGCAAGTGCATGTGTGTCACACAGGCCAGGAGAGGAGCAGGGCTTTGGGACACTGCTGTGGGGAGCTGTTGAAGGTCTTAGGCAGGCATGCCTCTTGCATTTTTGGAGGATTACTGCAGACAGACAATGGCTGTGAGAAGCCAGTTGCAAGCTATTAGAGAAGCTGAGGTGAAATGTAATGATGGACTGAACTAAAGTATCGGTAACAGACCTGGACCAAGATTGTATTTAAGCACAGTTGACAATGACACAGAGGTCATTATATGTACTGAATTTAAAATTCCTAACATCAGCCAGGAATTTAGCTCAGTGGCAAAGTGCCTGCCTGGCAAGTATGAGGTCCTGAGTTCAATTCCCAGTATGTCTTTGCCCAGAAAAAAAAAAACTTTAACATCTATTTTAGGAATCACAATGCAACCTCCAATCTCCTATGTGGAATCAAACTCTGCTTCCATTTATTTCATTCATCAAGCCAAACCTCAGGTCAGAGTTGGTACTGTACATCAGGGTAAGACTAGGAAACCAAATATTGGGTTGTATTGGGCTTTTCAGGTTTGTTACAAGGAACTTACAGTCTCATCACAGAATGCCCAACTTGGCCCTATTTTTAACATTCAAATAATGGCTGAGAATTAGCAAAAACCAACATAACCTGTTACATATTTCCCTATAACTTGTGCTGTTTAGAAAGACAACATACGGACTAATGAAAGGGTGTTCGAACTTGAGATAAGATATTATAGCTGGTATCACATCATGGAACTTATGTTTTTTTAACAGAGAATCAAACTCAGGACTTCATGTTTTCCAGGCAGGCGCCATGCCACTGAGCTATACCCCTGGGGCCTCATGGTAGAACTTGGACCAACAGTTAAACATGAATCTTGATGATGAAAGATTGTCCTAAGAAGTAAGAGGATGGAGGGAAGATGTATAATTCTTCACTGGAAGCATTTGTTTGAGAATAAAATTGACTCTGGGATATTACTAAAATACAGACAAAAAATTTCTCAAGGTTTGATATACTTCAGTCATGAAGTTTTTACTTATTTATAATCTGCATAATTCTACAAAGATTGAATATATTTAATAGAATTGCTTAGAAGGAGAGAAGAAAGAAAAAGAAAGGAAGAAAAGAGGAAAGAGGAAAGCAGGAGGGGAAAGGAAGCCTTCCTCAGGTCTGCACTGCACGGCCGGCCCCCCACCCTCTCCCCCAGCCTCCCCGCTCTCTGCTGCAAGCTCAGCCTGCTTTCTACCTGTGCAATCTGACAGGACAACTTGTGCCCTCAGATAGCAATAAACTGGCAGTGGAAGAATTAAAGTGCCATTAGGAATTTAATAATCCTCAAACATACTCATTATACTGAAGTGCCTCATTTTGCTCAGTATTCAGCCCAGATTCCTCCATTTGTCTGGGAATGCTTTGCTCCCGTTTGCCTCAGCTTTCTTCCTTCCAAACCACAGAGGGGCTCATTAGCTGTGTTCAGTATTAGTCTCTCAGAAAGCACAGAACCTGCAGATTTCCCAAGTTCTGTTACTGGTTCCATCTGATCCTGGAAACCCGCATGGCCTCACGTCTTTTTTTAGGAGTGAGAATATGCCTGTGGTCCTCAGACATCTGAGCAACCTGCAGATGCTCAGCATGGGCTTTCCCTCCCCATACCTGAGCCCCAGGAAGGGGCGGGAACCCTTGAATTCTCATTCCACGAATAGCTGAGATTGAGGGATAAGCATCCCAGACTCCTGACCCAGGGAGCATCCAGGTGCTGAGTCTTTAAGCAGTGAATAGAGGGCAGCCTGGTTCAGGGTGGACTTGGAGCCCCTAAGCTGGCCTGTGATCCCCAAATGCTTCAGATGGGGCTCAGTTCCCTCTGTCCTCTGAGAAGAGGAGTTAATCTTCTCTGTGACAACTTAAGGCCTGGCCAGATGAAGTGGTATGGCTGAGGGCTCCCCTTGCCAGCATGGCTTGTTTTCCTGGCTCACAGCAATCTTAACCCTTCCTGGGCTTGCGGCCCTGCAGAGCTGGGAATGCCACTCACGGTCTGCAGCGATTTGCAGGTGGATCTCCAGCCACCAAATGGAAACTTCTGATATCAAGGAAACTACATTTTTATAACAAGAGAGTAACAATGTGCTCAGTTGATGAATTAGTGAAGACAAAACTAGACAGAATATTATCTTTCTCTACTCCTAATCAGGAGTACTTTCCTAGCACTCCTTCCTCTTCCTACTAGCTGTGTTTTTGGATACCTTAGAGTACAGCAAAACCCAACATATCCACACTTTTCTGCTCCATAACACACCAATTTATTATTTACCCTCGTCTTCCTCAAATAAACAATCAAACACCATCAGTCAAAATGTGTAATTCAGTAAGCTACTTCTAAGGCACTTTTCTGAAGACACTGCATTATTACCTCCTCCGGGGGAAAGGTAAGCCAGATGAAACTGGAAAAGTGTAAGGAAACATGTTCAGAACTGGAATTCTGAGGGAATTTGCTGAGTTTTTGATAGATGTATGAGGGATGCAACGTGATGATTGGGCTGCTATCTAGTTAAATTTTATTTCATATTTAGGTATGCTAGAATTTTTCCCCCTCAAACCCTAATTGAAAGGATTCCAATTTTGTGTAACTTCTTATTTCTAATTTACAGATTTTTCCCCTTCTTCCGCCCAAAGTTCATGAATTATGTATTAGCCACTGTTACCAAACTTGGTCAGGTGTATTCATATTTGATTTACTTGAAAACATTCTGGAGGCTGTAAAAGCTAAATCAGAAATAAGTAGTAATTCATATCTTCTTCTAGCTTACCGACTCGGGAGAATACAGCAGCTTTCACAGCAGAACATCCAACCCATGTGCCCAGCTAGTAACTGTCTTTTGCTTCTAGGCTGAATAATCCTCCAAGGAATGAGTACAGTCCATCAGTGCAACCATGGCGTATGGGATCCACTCGTTCCTCCCACACACGCAGGTCCACACAGGTCAGCACTGTACTACACGCTGGCCAACCATCCCTCAGCCCCAGGTGGATCTTTCCATTCAAAACACACCCAAGACTGCAGCACTGGCATGCAGAGCTCTGTGACCCAGGCAGAGCCTGCACACGGCCTTGTATGTTAAGAGTTCCTGTTTGTTCTCTTACAAAACTCCAAGGTAAAATGGTTCTTGAAAAAGATTTCAGAACTTGAGACATCTGCCAAGATGGCACAGGAGACAGATTGGTACCCAGCACAATGAGCTGGTGACGTTTCCTTTGTGATTAGACTGAAACCACTCACTGTTCTGGAATCATTATTAGATCGCTTTGACAGAGTGACTGGTAGTCATTTTGAGTTAACTTTAGAAACTGATCATAGTCTGATGATATTCAGCCTTGTAGTATCCCATCAGTCAGTATTGACCATATCAATAAAAGCAATGCAACTTTTAAATAACATATTCCCACATATAGAATCTTTTAAAATGTAAATTTACCCAAATAAAATGGATATATGTATGCACACAACACACACACAGAGCATATATTTATTATAATTCATTTACCAAAAGGATAAATAAATTCTACTCTTCAAATTGCTATACCTGAATGAAATATCATGTACATATGTAAATAAAAAGGCCACAATGTATTTAAAAATTAAATCCCACAGCCTTTTTTATAGTTTATGCCCAATATACAAATAGGTAAGTTTTGGTTTTATTTTAGCATATCACATCAATGAAGCCTAAGTTCACATGAACACATGCTTTTGTTTTCTAGGGTACACATGCTAACATAACAACTTACAGATCGTCAGGACAGTTTCTTGGTGGCTCCAGTCTTCCTCCTGCTTGTACATAGTTTAAAACATCAAGGTTAGAATGCGCTGGATATGGTTGATGACCAAGAGTCAAAATCTCCCAAACCAGAATTCCAAAAGACCTAGGATATTAAAAGGTTATTAAAGATATTAAGAATATTAAAAAGATTATTAAAATCTCAGGTTCAGAGCAGCTTCTCCAACATCACTGTTCCTGGGGCTATGGGGTCTACCTCACAACTGACATTACTGGACTTATAAAAGGCCAACAGGAGAAATGAACTCTGATCTTTTTTAAAAAGTAGAAAAAGCACATGACAGAAAAGCTAATAGGTTGCATGGGAGCTCACACATACCCACATATGTGTGCCACATATGCACACACTTGCACGGGCACACACATAGATGCACATGCATGGGCACGCAATGTACTCAGACACACACTTATGTGTGCACATGCACACTCACACTTTGGTCCTCTGCTGACCATCCCC
The DNA here is from genome assembly GCF_034190915.1 of Cavia porcellus. Classification (NCBI taxonomy): domain Eukaryota; kingdom Metazoa; phylum Chordata; class Mammalia; order Rodentia; family Caviidae; genus Cavia; species Cavia porcellus. The sequence goes on from NW_026947507.1 coordinate 49,263,889, forward strand.
TGCAGCCCTCGTCATCTCAGTCTTTCAAAGCACAAGTCTGCAGGTGCCTGGGAGCACCAGTGCCCCACTTGAAGGGGACCAGACAATGGTGGACATGGAGAAAAAAAGCCATGAATCAAATGCTTGCCGCACAGAGGACCAACTTCATGTCACTCACAATTTTGCCATGACAGGCCCAGCTTAAAAGTCATTGAACAAATCCTTACATTTACCCAGCTCTGATCAAAAGTAGCAGATCAACAAGCAAAAATGAGAAATCTTATTCAAATTATAAAGAGAGAGCCAACTTTGCAATCAGTAATCTCTAAAGACTAAACATCCAAAAATAGGGGGCATTCAGGCACATACTTGCACATGAACTCAGAAGAACCAAGTTCGATTAGTCATGAACCTATACACCTTTGAATCATAATAAAATAATTGCAGTGGATGCATCTCATCCATATTTAGAGGTGTCATAAAGAATGGAAATTTTTAAGAGGATTATAAAGGGCTAAAACCCGAGATCTGGGGTGCCCTCACTGGCCTCTCTGCGTGTCTGGAGGACTCTGGATTTCTGCACCCAGACTGCTGGAGTTCCCTCAGGCTTCCAGGTGCAGTGAAGGAGAGAGGTGGGTTTAAGGCTTCCACATCAGCCTCCCCATTCCCGGCTTCATTTGGAGACCTGCTGAGCTCCCAATAGGTGGGCTGGCCCACACTACCAGCCTAGCCCAGCCTATTTAGCTGCCGCGCCTGGCCACAGGTCTGCAGAGGAGGAGCTGGGCAGATCTGGGGTGCCCTCACTGGCCTCTCTGCGTGTCTGGAGGACTCTGGATTTCTGCGCCCAGACTGCTGGAGTTCCCTCAGGCTTCCAGGTGCAGTGAAGGCGAGAGGTGGGTTTGAGGCTTCCACATCAGCCTCCCCATTCCAGGCTTCATTTGGAGACCTGCTGAGCTCCCGATAGGTGGGCTGGCCCACACAACCAGCCTAGCCCAGCCTGTTTAGCAGCCGCGCCTGGCCATAGGTCTGCAGAGGAGGAGCTGGGCAGATCTGGGGTGCCCTCACTGGCCTCTCTACGTGTCTGGAGGACTCTGGATTTCTGCACCCAGACTGCTGGAGTTCCCTCAGGCTTCCAGGTGCAGTGAAGGAGAGAGGTGGGTTTAAGGCTTCCACATCAGCCTCCCCATTCCCGGCTTCATTTGGAGACCTGCTGAGCTCCCGATAGGTGGGCTGGCCCACACTACCAGCCTAGCCCAGCCTGTTTAGCTGCCTCGCCTGGCCACAGGTCTGCAGAGGAGGAGCTGGGCAGATCTGGGGTGCCCTCACTGGCCTCTCTGCGTGTCTGGAGGACTGTGGATATCTCTGCAACCAGGGAGGGTCCACAGGTTCCTGAAGCACTGCGGCCTGTGGTGAGTACCCTAACCCGGCTGTGATTAAAGAACTGTGGAGCTTCCAAGGGGCAGGTGGGCGCACAGTGTCCCTGAGGCCCAGCTTGTCTGGAACTGCGGAGTTCTGAGCAGGCAGAGGAGGGCCACTGGTTCTGTAGGCCTAATGGCTTGGAGTAGCGCGGCGCCAGAGTCCCAGTAGCTCCAAACATAGAAGGGGATTTTCAACAGATCCTGAGGAAGCTTTCAAGTAACACTTGAAACATAGAAATATAGGAAAATGACAAAAAGAAAGACCAAATTACAACCTCAAACCTCCAGCCCATCTCAAGAAACCCTAGGAGCGATGTATATAGAAGAAAATATATCCCATCCACCTCATATATCGGACACAATAGCCACTGAAATTGACAAGCAACTCCAGGAAGCTTTAAAGAAATTCAAACTCGAAATAATCTCCCAGATAAAAGAAGAAATGATAAAAGAAATGAAAGAGATTCTAAATATATCTAAAGAAAACACAGATAAAAAATTGGAGGAACTAAACAAAAAGATAGAATCCCTAGACGAGCAATATAAGAAACAAACAGAATACATAATGCAGATGCACAGAGATATACAGGAAATAAAAAACTCCACTGAAAGTTGTAAAAACCGCCTTAATGAAAGTGAAGATAGAATTTCAGACCTTGAAGACAGGATTGCAGCTAGTGAACAGGAAAGGAAAGATCTTTTGAAAATAACAAGGAACCAGGAAACAACAATTCAACAACTGCAAGACGATGCAAAGAAGAATAACATAAGAATGATAGGGATTAATGAAAGAGAGGGAGACAACATGAAGGATGTCAGGAGGATATTTAGAGAAGTAATAGCTGAAAATTTCCCAAGCATGAGATCAGAAACTGACATCAGGATCAGTGAAGCATATAGAACTCCAAACAGTCATAACCAAAATAAAACTACACCCAGACATATAATAGTCACCATCCCAGAAATCCAACACAAGAATAGATTATTAAAAGCTGTCAGAGAGAAAAGACAGATCACTTATAAAGGAAAACCTATCAGAATCACAGCAGACTTCTCAGCACAAACGATAAAGTCAAGAAGAGCATGGAGTGAAGTATTCCAGATCCTAAAGCAAAATGATTTCCAACCAAGACTGATATATCCTGCAAAACTATCATTCAAAATAGATGGTGCAATACGATACTTCCATGACAAAGAACAGCTGAAGAACTTCATGAACACCAAACCAACCCTGCAAAAAATATTGAAAGACAGTTTAGATACACAAAGGAAAAAACCACTAAGCAAAGCAAATAATTAAACAGAACCGAAAGATAAAGATGCAACAGCAGAGAGATAACATTCCTACAATTAACCAGCATTTAACAGTAATAACCATTAATGTAAATGGTCTCAATGCACCAATCAAAAGAAACAGACTAGCAGAATGGATCAAGAAACAAAATCCAACCATATGCTGTTTACAGGAAACCCATCTAACCCAGAAAGATACTCACAGACTGAAAGTCAAAGGATGGAAAACAATTCTTCATGTAGCAGGAATCCAAAAAAAGGCAGGAGTAGCCATTCTGTTTGCAGACAACGTGAACTTTAAACCAACAATGACCATAAAGGACAAAGAAGGTCACTACATACTCGTAAGGGGAAAACTCCAAGAGGAAGAGATAACTATCTTAAATATATACGCACCAAACTCCAGAGCACCCAGTTATATAAAACAATTATTAACAGAAATGAAAACTCAAATTATCAGTAACACAATTGTAACAGGAGACCTTAATACACCACTGACACCAAGGGACAGATCAAACAGACAGAAAATGAGCAAAGAAATAACAGAACTGAATCACACCTGTGAACAAATGGGTTTGATAGACATATACAGAATGTTCCACCCAACAACATCAGAATACACATTCTTCTCAGCAGTACATGGATCATTTTCTAAAATAGACCATATATTAGCTCACAGAACATATTTAAGCAAATGCAAAAGAGTTGAAATCATCCCTTGCATATTATCGGATCATAGCGCTCTGAAATTAGAAATTAATGACAAAGGATACTGCAAAAATTCCGCAAACACATGGAAACTAAATAACACACTCTTGAGTAATCAGTGGGTCACAGAAGAAATTAAAGAAGAAATTAAACAATACCTAAAAGAAAATGAAAATGCAGATACAACTTACCGGAATCTGTGGGATGCAATGAAAGCCGTTCTGAGAGGAAAATTTATTGCACTGAGTTCCCACATCAGGAAAACAGAACGAATACAAGTAAATAACTTGATGCTACACCTCAAACAGCTAGAAAAAGAAGAGCAAGTCAAGCCCAAAGCCAAAAGAAGAGAGGAAATTATAAGAATCAGAGCAGAAATCAATGCAATAGAGACTAAGAAAACAATCCAAAGAATCAACGAATCAAAGAGTTGGTTCTTTGAAAGAATAAATAAAATCGATAAGCCCCTAGCCAACCTTATTAAAAAAAGGGAAGAAAAAGCTCAAATTCATGCAATAAGAAATGAAAAAGGAGAAATCACTACAGACCCAATAGAAATACAGAGGATCATCAACACCTATTCGAAAACCTCTACTCTCAAAAGTTTGATAACACAGAAGAAATAGACAGATTCTTAGAAGCATATGAAGTACCAAAGCTAGATCAAGAGGATATAAAACTGTTGAATAACCCAATCTCTGCTAATGAAATTGAGAATGTAATTGGGTCCTTGCCCACCAAGAAGAGCCCAGGCCCAGATGGATTCACTGCAGAATTCTACAAGAAATATAAAGAAGACCTAATGCCGACACTCCTCAAACTATTCAATGAAATTGAAAGGGAAGCAATCCTTCCTAAGTCATTCCTGGAAGCAAATATTACTCTAGTACCAAAACCTGAGAAAGACCCAACTATAAAAGAGAACTATAGACCGATCTCCCTAATGAACACAGATGCAAAAATCCTCAATAAAATATTGGCAAATAGGATCCAGCAAATCATCAAGAAGATTATACACCATGACCAGGTGGGATTCATCCCAGGAATGCAAGGATGGTTCAACATACGCAAATCAATAAATGTAATCCACCATATCAATAAAGCCAAAAATAAGAATCACATGATCATCTCTATAGATGCAGAAAAAGCCTTCGATAAGGTCCAACACTTATTCATGATAAGAACTTTACAGAAAATTGGAATAAATGGTCTTTACCTCAATATAATAAAGGCCATTTATGACAAACCAACAGCCAGCATCATACTAAATGGCCAAAAATTGAAAGCCTTTACTTTAAAATCGGGTACAAGACAAGGATGTCCTTTATCACCACTCCTATTTAATATAGTACTGGAAGTACTAGCCAGAGCAATTAGGCAAGAAAGAGAAATAAAAGGGGTAAAGATAGGAAAAGAAGAAGTTAAATTATCATTGTTTGCAGATGACATGATACTCTACATAGAAGACCCCCTAAACTCCATTGAAATACTCTTAGATACAATAAATAAATTCAGTAATGTGGCTGGATACAAAATCAATACTCAGAAATCAATAGCATTCCTATACACGAACAACAAAATTACAGAGAGGGAAATAAGAGAAACTGGACTATTCACATTAGCAAGCAAAAAAATGAAATATTTAGGAATTACTCTTACGAAAGAAGTGAAAGACTTATACAGTGAAAATTATAATACACTGAAAAAGGAAATTGAAGATGATCTCAGAAAATGGAAAGACATCCCTTGCTCATGGATAGGAAGAACAAACATTGTGAAAATGGCCATTCTCCCAAAACTGTTATACAGATTCAATGCAATCCCAATAGAAATACCATCAACATACCTTATAGATCTAGAGAAATCACTCCTAAATTTCATCTGGAACCAGAAGAGACCTAGAATCGCAAAGGCAATTCTAAGCAGCAAAGACAAAGCAGGAGGCATCACAATCCCTGACTTGAAGTTATACTACAAAGCAACAGTAGTAAAATCAACATGGTATTGGAATCAAAACAGAGCTGAAGATCAGTGGAATAGATTAGAAGATACAACCACAACTACGAACACACTCAACCACCTTATTTTTGATAAAGGAGCCAAGCAGGTTCACTGGAAGAACGACAGTTTCTTTAATAAATGGTGCTGGAAAAACTGGCTCTCCATTTGCCGAAAACTAAAGCTAGACCCATGTCTATCACCATGTACTAAATTAAAATCTAAATGGGTCAAAGATCTGAATATTAAAACAGAAACACTAAATCTATTGGAAGACAAAATAGGTAGAAACCTTGGAGACATAGGAGTAGGTAAAGAATTCATGAACAGGACTCAAACCGCACGGGAAATACTTCCCAGAATCAATAACTGGGACCACTTCTTATTAAAAAGTTTCTGCATGTCAAAAGAAATCTCCAGCATAGTGAAAAGAAAACCCACAAACTGGGAAAAGATTTTAGTGAACTCTCTCTCAGACAAGGGCCTCTTGTCTAAAACATACAAAGAATTAAAGAAACTCAGACCTCCGAAATTCAAAGATCCAATCCAAAAATGGGCATCTGAGATGAATATGCAATTCTCAGATGAAGAAATGCAAATGGCAAATAAATACATGAAAAAATGCTCATCATCATTGGTCATTAGAGAAATGCAAATTAAAACCACACTGAGATACCATCTCACTCCTGAAAGAATGGCCAGGATCAAGAAAACTGACAACAAATGCTGGAGAGGCTGTGGGGAAAAAGGAACTCTCCTGCACTGCTGGTGGGAGTGTAGACTGGTACAGCCTTTGTGGAGATCTGTCTGGAGATTTCTCAAAAAGTTGGGACTGGAAATCCCATTTATTCCAGCTATTCCACTTCTAGGCATATTCCCAGAAGAACTGAAAGCATCATACCACAGTGATATATGTGCACCTATGTTTATAGCAGCACAATTTGTAATCGCCAGATCTTGGAAACAACCCAAGTGCCCATCAACTGAGGAATGGATAAAAAAGTTGTGGTATTTCTATACAATGGAGTATTATTCAGCTATAAAGAAGGATCACATTGAGATATTTATCAATAAATGGGCACAGCTTGAGACCATACTCATAAGTGAAATAAATCAATCTCGCATGTGTGAATACCGAATAGTTTCCCTAATGTAAGTAATGATTCAAATATATAAAAATATGTGGTAATCATGATTCCCCATTAGGTGGCCTTGAAGCCTTATAAAGTTTTCACTCATTAATTAGAAAGGCTTTATTCTGGGCTTCTTGATATGAAAATATTTGAAGCTAGAGTATATGAAGTTTTACCCAAATATTTCAAGGAAAAAGACACTATGGTAACTACTATTAAGTCAGGTTATAAGGTGGTGAAGTACTAGGTTATTGAAACAGTCATGCTGTGACCTCTATTGTTATATTGTTATGTCCTGTTTTATCTCAATCTCCCCCTTATTGTTTCAAAAAAAAATTATTTAGTCATTTCTTATGTTTGTCTTAATTAAAGAAAAAATTCAAAAAAATTAGGATATATAAATAGTAACTCTTTTCGATTTCCTATTAACTTGTTTTGAAGTCCTGTAGTACTCCCACGATCTTGTTTTGACTGATTAGACTCTGTTCCATTCTATATGATAGTATCAAGTTTGAAGACATAGGCAACTACTTTGAAGACAATAAGATTCACTAAGATACCCATTCTGGTTTGACTATTGTCTTCTTTGGAAGTCCTGTAATGTTTACAATGCCTAAGTTTTATTGGTCTTGTTCTCTACTGTTTTGTCCAACTTTATAATATCTAATAAGATAGACAATTCTTTTTAAGGAAACAAGGGACAACGTTGATAACCATTGTTGATAAACTTGTACTCTGTTCTACACCATGTGCTACGTCTATCCTTGGTATTGACTGACAGCTTTGTTTTGCCATATTTGACTGTATTCTTCCCCCCCCCCAAAGAAAGTAATAAGCACTAAGGAGTAATAAAATCCAAGATGTGTAAATTTTGTTGTAAAAAAGAGAGGGAAAAAAAAAAAAGAAAAGGAGCTCTAACGGATATAACAGCAAGTGTGTTTGGGGGTGTTAAATAGCTGACTTTATCAATGTTTTTGGAATATTGAACACAGCTGTTTGCAGTCTCCCTGTTTGAATGTCCACCTTGTGTTCTTTGATACTGTGATTTGAGGAACTATTTTCAAGAAAATAGTGTGTAATCTACTAGCAGGTAATTTCTTACTGTTATGGTTTTTTGTTTTGTTTTGTTTTGTTTTGTTTTGTTTTGTTTTGTAGTTCTGTATTGCGTGTACCCTTACGCCGCTTTGGTTTGTTTTGTGTTTTTCTCTTTTTCCTCTTAAATAAAAAAAAATAAATAAATAAATAAAGGGCTAAAACCCAGGAATAGTGACACCTTGACCACCAGCTGAGGCAAATCACAACCTTTTTGGTCTTCTGTTTTCTCACATTAAAAACAAATGAACAACAAGATTAGATGTCCTTTTAAGATCCCTTCTGGCTCTGCGGTCTGCCAGCTCTGCCATTTCCCTGTGTGCTGTGTAGCTTACCAAACATCAGACTGAGTCGTGAAGATTCCATCCATCAGACTTTCTGGAGCCATCCAGCGAACAGGCAGCAAGCCTTCTCCTCTCTTTCTGTAATAATCATTTTTGTAGATGTCCCTTGCAAGTCCAAAGTCCCCAATCTTCACTACTCGTGAAGGGCTAGTGTAGTCTTTCACAGATACAAGGCAATTCCGAGCTGCCAGATCCCTACGGCAAAAAGTTACACTTAATAATAATAAAATAATTTCAGAGATCAGACAGGAATGTTAGATCTGTAAGGAAGACAGATTTTTTACAAACATTTGCTATGCTGAAGGAATTAAAATGTCTAGTAACCTGTGAGCTTTTCCCAAGCTACAGATGATTATTGTGCCAATAGCCATAATAATTTTGTATCCAGTATATAACTGTACCTATGGATGAAATGCATCTGTTCCAAGTAGACACAGCCTTTTGAAACATCCACACATAGGTCTACAAGGTCAGCCAAGGTGAGTAAAGGGCCATGGAACTATAAGAAATAAAGACGAAATGACAAGCACTTTTACAATTTGTACTCTACATATACACATATGCACATGCATACTCACATTTACATATGGTGGTGAACCAATGGCACAAATGCTGCAGTAGACATGAAGAATCCTCTATCAGCCCCCAGGTTCCCCCGTCATTGCCCCAGCAGCTAAGTACCAGGTAACAGCACACACAGAGGCCATGCATGTGCTCAGGAAGGAATAGTGACACCATGAGATGATGTCATGAGCATTTTGGACACTGAGTTTCTAAAAGGTTTGTCATCACTGCTCTAAAGGAAGTTTTAGTCATTGTTGAATTCAGACAAGAGGAAAATAATATATAAGCTTTCTCTGCAAATATACATAAATGAAAAGCTATTTTATATTAATTAGAGGTCATATGGAGTCTTTACTGGAAGGGTCTCAAGGTGTGAGGTCAAACAGATCAAAATTTGAAACCTTGTTCTGCTTATTAACGAATTTGCTTGATTGCTTAATTAAGTACTTCCTCATATGTAAAATGCACATAGTACTACTGACCTTGCAAGATTCAAAATAATATCCATGACATTAATGCACAGCTTACAGCACCATAGCCACTAGTAATAGTAACTATTCTATTAGTGCTAGTTACTTTAATTATTGGTCCAATGGCTTTGTATTATGTAATTCAGGAGAATGGAATTGTTCCTCCCAGGAGCCCCACATAAATTGTTAGCTACACCTTATTTCAAGGTCAAATTATGCCTCTTATCTGAAGACCAAGTAAGCCTCTGTATTTGAGCCTGGACTGGTTATAATGATTTCAAGGAGGAAAAGTCAGGTGAAATTTCTATCAGCAGCATAGACGAAAGCTCTGTAGTTCTTGCTGGGAGGCCACAGCCATGCATTGTCTGTGCCCTACCACCTTTCTGCAGTCCTCACTTAGCTCTTCATTGTCCCCAGCTTCGCACAACTCCAGCTGTTGTCCCTCCATCGCCTTGCACAATGTGCCTGAACCTGTGGAGTCCAGGGGCCCCAGCTGCATGGCCTCTCTGCCCACTTCTTTCTCATAACTTCTCACCACTTGTGCCTCAGTCACTCCGGGCTGCTCACCATTCCCTGCCTGGACTGCAGTTCTCTACCTCTTTTCCTTTTCCTGTTCTCATTTGTTTTTTCTGGAATGATTTCCTTTATTCTTGATGTTCATCCACACCCTTCACTGAGCCCGAGTGACTCCCAATCTCTAAATCCCACCATTCCTCACCCAAGGCTCTCTTACATTTGCTCTTTCTATCGTTTCTGACAACCTCACATCTTTGAAGCTCCCGATGCCATAGGTCTCAACATTTCCACACACTACCGCACACTGGGCTGGTAACCTAGGTCTTAACTGATGTCCTCGCCGTCCCATCTGGCTCAGGGGTCCTCTATACCTGTCTCTGACTCACACCTAACTCTTTGACTGATTCATACATAGATGGAACCTTGCTTTGAACTTGACAGAAACTGCTGTGCTCAGAAAGACTCTCAAGACGCTGAATACTAACGCTGAACTTCAGCCCATGACTGGTACCCTGGCCCCTGCTAGCAAGATCCCCACAGTGTTGACTGCTCGGCACCCTGACCATTTCCTGCTCATCTTGTTCCCTGGGACAAACTGTTAGGATGCCAGTTCTGTGTTGGGCCCCTTGACTCCAGATACTGCCCTTGCCTACTACCTGTCTCTGGCCAAGCCATCCAGACATATGATCTGGATCTGTCCCCAGCCAAAGACTTAAAGACTGAGCAGGAAGGTGTCGCTCAGCTGCTGTTACATCTGCTCCTCCACAACGCCTTCCATGCTCTTCTTTGGAAATCAGCTGCTCTGTCCATGCTGAAGCAGTGTATTTGCCAACCCACTCTCATAGATCTTTCCATTTTCTGCCTTAAGTGGATTATTTACCTGTACCCTCCAACCTTACCATGTGGCAAGAGTCATACCTTCTCTGTGCTGTGATTAATACCAAACACAAATTTGACAAATTGAATTTTTTGGAAGGCAACACATTTACTGCTGTATATTTTATTTGTATCATTTTGACATGTTTTTGTTTTTCTTTTTTCTATCTTCATATAATCTTAGAATACCAAAAAGAGTTTTAGAAGCTTTTGGGCTTAGTGTCCTAGCTTATAGAGGAAAAATTGAGCTCCTAAAAACAAAGAGCTAACTATGGTTTCTGGAGCCAAAACATAGAATCATGAGTTTTGTTTTGGCTTATATAGGCTTGAGATGCCACTAAAATCTGCATAGTCTGCCTAGACAGATGTGAGTTAGGGTTTAGCAAGGACTGGGAGCGTAATTTAGATCAGGGCAGCAAGTAGGTGGAATACAATGTCATGCTTTCCCACTCAATGGAATTCATCTTCTCCAGAAAAACAAAACTCATGATTCTAGACATGAAGAACCATTTTCCTATTAAATACTAAAAACAGACTCAAATATTAGTCAGACTCTAATCACCCTTATCTACACGCAGGCCATAAGAAGGTTTTTCCCATAGAATGCTTCTCAGTTTCCACCACAGCCGACTGAATGTAAAGATAATTAGTAAGAAACAACAGGACATTCGCATTAGAAAACCAATCCTGGTCTCCACAGCCTACCGTTGTCATCCGGGCTTTACGCAAATAAGTGAGAAGGTCCCCTCCTTCCATCAGCTCTAGGATAAGGTACTGGGGCTCATTCAACAGACAGACACCAAGCTGCTTCAGAATGTTGGGGTGATCAAACTTGCTGAAAGGTGGAAAGACACACTGGGTAACCTCACAGCAACAGGAGTCCCCACTGAGGGTCTTTATGGTCTGTAGTTTCCTTGTAAAGCCCTGCTGACTTTGAGAAAGGGAAAGTGGGGGAAAAAGCAGCTTCCCTTTCCGAGCACCAACCAGTCAGGTGCTCTCCTCAGGAAAGTGCTATGGCAGCCCCTAGTGGTCAATGCATATGATGGAATAGGGCAGAGTTTAGAAGTTACACCCATATTGAATAGTTTATGTTTTGGAAAGAAAGAAATTTGACCAATGTCTGTCTTCAGTGGGTATTTGGAAACATATTTTTAGTCACTACAAGTATAGAATATGTTCTCTCTTTCTTTTAGAGAAATAACTCAGATCCGCATGCTCTAGCTACACTACTTTCATAAAACACCAAAATACATAGGCTCTACCCCAGTGAGTAGAGCCCAGGACTGAGATCCCAGGAACCTCAGCATTGGCTCTGCTCTTTAGTGAACATTCTTCATGACCACAAACTGACTGAAACCTTGGGGACAAAGTTACTGGAGAGCAGATGTGATCACTGGTGCCATGATACTTAATTGAGCATTGTGCTAGGTCTACTTAATCCCTTATCACACATTTTAGAGGAATACAAGCACTTTTAAATCTGAACTCACTTATAAAACACACTCCTTTCTATAGGTAGAAGAAGGACCTGAGGACAGCCTGTGGCAGATTCCAAATACTGGCTTCTATAGAATATTTGTTACTAAAAACCTATTTCCTTAAAACTTTGTCATGTTTGGTTTGAGCAAGATCTATTATATCTGGTCATCCTTGATGCTAACAATCCAACACACAATGTAAAAGCCTCCTGCCCAGAAAAGTAAAAGTATCTCAGAGCTACTTTGGTACCTCATTAGATGCGCCTCTTTGAGGAATTCAATCTTCTCCTGGTCTGTGGAGCCCTTCTTTAAAGTCTGCAACATAAAGACAAGTCAGGAAAATGGTGTGGTGATGCACACCTGTAAGCCCAGCATGTTGAGTAACTGAGGAAGGAGAATACCAAGCTAAACCCAACCTGGGCAATTTATCAATCTAGCTAGATACTTTCTCAAAATAAAAACCAGTGCTGAGATTGTAGGTCAGTGCAAAATCCCTGGGTTTAATTTCAAGTACAACATACACCATACACAAGGTCAGATGTCAAAAGGTATCAAGACAGCAGATATCTCTGGGAGTTTACAGTTAGTGGAACCTTTCCCCTTAGTATTCACTCTGAGACATGGAAATAGATAAACATGTACATGTGATCTATTAATCTCCTGTTATTGCTAGGATTCATGTAGCAAAACCTGCTAGACAAAACACCTACTAATATTTATATAAGGTGTCTCCAAAATATACAAATTTTAGAAAAAGACCAATTTTGTCATTTAACAGGTCAATATTTCAATTCTTAAAACTTTTCTATTCAGTATGTATTTCCTTGGTGCTCTTGCTAATGATACCTAGTGTATTTCATGGAGGCCTGCTGCTCCAGTTCTCGGTAACTGATCTAAATTAATTATGAAAATTTGTTCTGAAATTCTCCAACCTCTATTCAAATATAAGTGGTCATCTGACTTGGTTCTAACCAATAAGATGTAAGAGAAAAACTGCTGAGAAAGAGAGATGTCTGTGGCTTGAGGAAAGATGTGAAGTTTATTCTTTGGTAGCCATCTTTAAACCATGAGTCAGCAAGCATCAACGAAAGTCAAGAGAATATTGCACCAAGGTCAGCGGTCATCCTATTCAGCAAGAAAAAAATAAACATTTGCTTAAACCAGTTGGAGGCTGGAGCAATTTCAAGGACTTTTAAAGATATCATTAGGAAGTATAAAGAATGTTGCCAAATCTTATTGTATAGCCTACCCTCAAAGCAATGTCTTTATTAACAGTGATCAGGATATTGCTCAGTTACACAAAAGACTTATTACTCTGCTATCAAAATGTGCTTAAAAATACAAGAGCATAGCAAATGCTTCATTAAAAATAAGTAAACAGACCATGACCACCAACTACATAGTACAGAGATGGGCAAGAGACAGCCTGGGGCCAAACCCAGCGTATCACATGTTTCTAGACCACTCATTATTTCATACTAAAGTCAAAAAAAGAATACTATCTAATGACACAAGCAACACAGACTTGTTATGAAATTATATGCAATTCACATTTCAATGCCCATAAAGTTATATTGGTACAAATTCACACTTGCCTGTTTACACATTGACAAGTGACCATTTTGGAGCTGCAGTGACAGAGTAGAGAAGCTGTGATGGAGATGGTAAGGCCAGCAGGTCCAAACATTTACTCTCTTCTCTTTTGAGAAAACATTTGCTGAGCCTTGGTCATACTCCTTGAGGATGCATTTTACAGCTCTGTTTTTCTTACATCATATTTGATGAGTAATAACTCTTGGCTGAATCTTAACTAATTAATATCCTTATAGGTAACATAAACTCTGACAATTTCCTCTGTTGATTATAGAGCCAGTGTAGAAAATAGGAAATTTGTGACTTCTGTATAGACATCTACAGTCTATGAATCAGTCTTCTTTAAAATTAAGTTTATTTTTAATTGATGTAATATTTGCACACATTCCTAAGGAATGATGTGATATTTTGATTCATATATACCTTGGGTAATGATCAAATAACAGATCAGCGTATCCTTGCTTTCAACTTTTAGTATTTCTTTATTAGTCAGTGCAATCTAAACTCTCTCTTCTAGCTATCTTAGGCTATGCAATGCACTGTTGTTACTGCATTCACACTATTGTCCATGCTTTCTTCAACTAAGAGAGCTCAGCTTACAGATGCAGTCAGGTACACACATGAAGATGGTGGTCGAGGAGTTTAGAGATCATTACCTTCACTGCTACTTTGATTTCTCCACTGCCAACTCCTAAGATGTCTACAGCAGTCCCTTCATACACCTCTCCAAAGGCTCCACTGCCCAGTAAGACACGCAGAGTCAGTTTCTCCCGTGGGAAGGCAGGAAGATTTTCAATCTCCTCTTGGGTCGGAAGAGTACTGAAAAATAACAATGTGTTTGCTCTGCCTAAATACACACAGCTCACAAGCTTGTGTTGCTTCTGAGAGAGAAAAAGCAGTCTTAGGCCCTTGCAGCACTGCTCATTCCATGTAACGTGGTGACATGGCAGGTTGTATTTATACTGTATTTCTCTATCCTACCACCTTCCACACCAAGCACTTCACTTCCAGCACCTTCATGTCAACAGAACTGTGTGTGCGTTCCTGCATGTGCGCATGCTTGTGTTTTGTCTTAAGACTGCCATCATGGCTAGTTCTATAGAAGCTGCAAGTTATTAACTTCTTCAGATTGCAAATTTGCATAAATAGCTATTGCAAGTTAACTACAGACGAATCTAGGCTCATGACCTTTTGCTTTGTTTCATATACCTGATCTCCCATGAAAAACAGCATTTACCATGACCACAAAAATTATCTCCATCATAATTAGGTTAATCTCTAGAAAGCTAGTCTTCTCATTTAGAATATTATAAGGTAAAGAAATCTCTAAATTTAAAAAAAATTAAGTTTTTTAATAATCTAAAATATCAGATATGATGAGTACTTCCCAAAGAAAAGTCAGCTCTTCATAGCTGGGTTAGGTCACTTCTGTTTCTACTTCAAATCCTTTGTTTGCATGTCTTGAACTATAAATTTCTAGAAATAAGTTCTATGACCATATAATTATGTTTAATATAGATCATAATATGGTGTCTAGTGCAAAAGTACACTTAAGTATCTCCCTTAATTATGACAGCAGAAATTTAAAACTCATTAATCTTAAAGAAATTGTATAATCAATCACCATATAATTTCAGAAATGAAATAAAATTAGTATAATAGGACCTGCAGAATTTCCTCTCTTTACAAAATTATCTCCAGTGAACCATCCATGTTATAATCTACTCTCTTCAATGCTGATTTTTCAGTTATTTTTTAACTACCTGATAGAGCACTCAAAACACACATAAATTAATTTCCCTGTGTTTCTCTCTTAGCATAACCACAAAATTTGCCATTCTTTCTAGGTCACACTTAAGAGTGGGATGAAAAGTTGTTAATGATTATGCCAGATTAAGGGGTTACATGAGTGCTCCTGTCACCCACTCTTTGCCTATATGCTCCATAAAGGGACCCAGGCCACATACTGGATTGCATAGCAAGCATTAGCCAGCCCCACGCCAGCCACCGGACCTCGCAGCTCGGCCAGCTCTTTGTCTTCACCTATTAGAACTGTCAGCCCTTCCTCAGAAGTCTTCTGATTCTTCAGCCCCTTATGCCAGACTATAAAGGAAAAAGACAATAGAATATTATTTTTTGTTTTCTTTAGAAATGTTAATCCATTTTAAATGCTTATGTATAAGAACACTGGTGGAATAACAGAACTTGATTGAAAAAAATAATGTCTATAATGGAAAAATTAATTAAACCCAGGTAAAATGCCATACAAGGACATACAATTTATACACACCACTTTTCATCTGACTTTTCAATGCAAACTTTATTATATTTTTATATAACTGCTAATGAATTACTAATGATTTGAAGTACATAAATATTTGAACTTATTTCTTTTAATTACACAAATTAAAGCCATAATAAACCAAAACAACTTATATAGTAATTGTTAGTGAAATAAATTCACTGTTGAGTTCAAACATTTTCTGACATAATGCTTTCAACATAAAATTACATTTAAAATGCTTTCTATATAATAACACAGGGTATAAGAGTATATACCTATCGCTCTTCTACTCTAGCAAATATACTCAAATATGTAGGAAAATATTAGAATGAATCCCGTCAAAGATTAGCAGCAGTACTCTCAGTTGCAGAAATGTGATTTGCATGACTTTTTAATATACTGAGCATCTATTATTTTATAGTGATTAAAGTGTTATTCTGAAAGATTACAATATAATTATGTCAATAAGATCACTTACCTACACTAGAATATTGGCCAGAAGCCAACCACAGCAAAAAATATGGGAGACCATTTCACAGCAGTTTTGTGAGTATCACTCCCGAGCAGTTCTGCTGGAGGCATCATGAGGGAAAGGTTGCAAGCACTTCACTAGTGCCTTTCTACCCGGAAGTGTGCCATTGCCTCGCCTTGTTATACAGGCCCAGGCAGCCCCCATCTTGGTGATGCCTCCTGATAGTTCTATAGCCTCAGCAGGTCTCATCCGTGAGCTGGAAAGACTACTTGTGCTGCAACAAACCCTGCTACCTCAATGTCTTGTACATTTCTTGTGATTCATTACAGTCTTGCTAATTATCCTCTCACATAGACATGTCTTACCTCCCCTACTCCTCCTCAAGCCAGCAATGATGGCATTTTATTTCCCTCTGCTCCCAACCATAAAGTTAATATTACATACTAAGAATGACTGCTCACCCACATGAAGGCTGTTGATGTTTATTTTGAAATCCTTGTTTTAATTTTATATTTGTAAGTATGACCAGTGAGAGCTCTTGCAACAATATGAATTTTAAAAAATTACTTCTCATTGTTTTGCTAATTCAGTCTTTTCTCATGCATTTACACCCTCCTATACGTAAAACCACATGCCTGATAATGAAAGCAAAATCTAAATTAGCTTAGCTAACCTCAGATATCCATGAGTACCAAAGAGAATAAAGACCTTGAAGTGCTGGGAAGTCAGATTTCCATAGGATGTCTGGAGAGGCCACAATGGGTGTCTGAATTATCTCGTTCACCCACCAGAGCCATGGGTTCTGACAATGGTGATGTATAAAAGGAGGCAAAGGTCAGAGGAAGGTTCCTTCCCCAAAGGAGAGCAGACAGCAGTCACGCCTGCCCACCAACTGCCAAATATACACACTCCTGTGTGTAACGCTGGAAGGGCCAGCTAAGAGGCACGAATGCCAGCTGCACAAGGCTTAGACAAGCTGGAACCACAGGTTACAATCCTGGCAGGGCCAGCCGAAATGTTCTGCATTCCCAACTAGCTGGAAGAGTTTCATTTGTTGCCCTGGGTCAAATCTCTGAAATGAAACTTTAGCACCCCTCCCATACCTCAGCACTCTGATCGCTTTGAAGAAAGAACATTTCTTCAAAGAATAGAGCATCAAGCACTGGCTTTCTTCATCCTGGGAGAATTCAGCAACTGTGCTTATAACTTTCCCTTTGTAACTTTCTCTTGTGTATTAGCAAAGAAGCCACAGCTTTCTGAATATGTGCTTGAGTTTCTTTTCTAGTATCATGCATTTCTTGTAATTTTTCAGCATGTTGGGGACTCCCATCATGAACAGATAGGGAGCTCTTATATCTTACAACCCAAACCAAGAGATTTTGGGAACTGAAAGAAAGTGTTTTTAATGTTCAAGAAACACTAGCAATAACCCAGCATACACAATCACTATCTTCACCCTGTACGCCCAACATTTGACAATCCCTTTAAAGTCATTACTATATTTTCTCATCATTAAACTCAATCTTTAAAAAAGAGGGGGTATTTTTAGGATTAGCACATTAGCTTAAAATAAGTAATGGGAAATAGCTAACTTTCCATCCATGCAAATGAATTGCTCTGCATTTCTGGTCATCTGTAAAGGAGCAGGGATTTGAAATAAGCAGGCAGACATCTTAAAGCAAAAGTGAATGCTACCAGCCCAGAAATGGATCTTCTACAAAGAGGCCCTGCTCATTCCAAAACAAGCTGTCTGCCTGGAGATCGAAGCTATTCCCACCAATGATGGTCATGGCCTCCTATTAATCCTACACTTATTTTGTACACAGTTATTTTTCTTTTATTTATTTCAACCTATAAGCCACAAAACACTTGCAATAGCCAATCAGAAACAAATACTTCTTTAGAGAAAGCTAAAATATGGTGCTCTTGTGAAAGATTTATCTGAAGAATGCCAGGAAATGTATACACAGCTATATTTTTCATGAGATTATCACTTTTTACTAAGGTTTGGATCCAGACCATCTCAAGGTTCCTGTGTTAGAGGATTAGTCGTTGGCTTGATGCTAATAAGGTACAGTGGGAACACTAAGAGACACTCCTGGGAAAGGGGTAGTGGGACTCAATCCAGTTTTCTTTCTTTTCTTTGCTCTGCCCAATCTCACACCCCTTCTGTGCTATGCCAGCCCAGCCAGTGGACTATATGACTGACCCTCCAAAATGGGACCAAAATAACCTTCATAGCAACAAAGGATGGACCAACATGACCCTTGATTAAGAAATTCACAGGTGTGGGTGTGGTGACGCACTCCTGTAATCTCAGCACTTGGTAAGCTGAGGCAGGAGGATCATTGCAAGTTCAAGACCGGACTGGGCTACAAAGTGAGCCCAAGGCCAGCCTGAACTGCATGGCGAGACCTTGTCTCAAAAAGATAAATACTAATAATAATAATAAGAAGAAGAAGAATAAGTAATAAGAAATTGACAGAATTCCAAGAGCCCAGTAGACACTGAACTTTATGAACTTATTTAATCAAATTACATTTCATGTAGGAGATTAGAGATACTAAGACATAAGTGGTGTGATGTAGATTATTACCTATTTTAAAGTCTATGATACTTACCAAAGGCCAAGGGGATCGTAATGACCAGAAATACTCCAACTATAATGGTAAGTATAAAACTTGTTTCTGGTATCCTCAAGTCATCTAATGACACAAATGAGAAAATGACATGAATTCACAGAATAAAGCCAAAGTGTTCCAGCTGTATACAAGCACACACAGAATGGTTAGCCACAGCAAGCTCTTACTACATTTTTGTAAGCCAGTTGTGAAATTTAAAAATCATCCATGGTGAAATGATATGCATCACGGGAAATCAAAATCAAAGGTTTTCTCTTTTTTTCCTAAAAAGTCATTTTGCCAGTGCCTATAGGAATACACAACCTTCTATTTTAAAGTAACTTGGGAAACCTGTATGTTATTTAATGAATTTGGGGTAAAGGCTTCTCAGTCTTTATACATTAAATAGATGAGATTATTATTTTCCTGTAATATCTTCATACATTTTTCCATGGATACTCACCTGAGAAATAAACGTGAAAACATAGAACTTTCTCAGATTGTTCCATTCACAAAGAGGAGGCAAACATGGATAACAGAGTCTAGCAAACTACAGGCTATTGGTCAAATCTGGCTGCCACCCATGTTAGTGCTTCTGATGAATTAAAATTTTTTGGCATTTCTAAAGCGTCTTTTTTAAAAAGAGCCAGGACTCATGGTATACTCCTGCACCCTCAGCTACTCAAGAGAGATCACAAGTTAGAGAGGAAGCTGGGCAATTTAGCAAGACTCTGTCTCAAAAATAAACCAAAATGCTCTGGAGATGTTGCTCAGGGGAAGGCACTTGCCTAGCATGCACAAGGTCTCAGTTCTTTCTCTAAAACTGCAAAAACAAAGAAACAAACATAAAAGATAAGAAGAATATGTCACAGAGACCAAACATAGCTTACAAAGTCTAAAATATTCACTATTTGGTTATTTTCAAGCTGTGGAGTATATAAGCAATTATAGTATAGATAAGAGTGATGGAAGCTTTAGATCAGTGAACATGAACCATCTACAAAGTGTCAAAACTGCAACTCAAAACTCACTTACTTATAGCAAAGTGCCAGCACTGCAGTTAAACCTCAATTGAGGTTTTAGTTTACAAAAAAACCAACTCATACGTTATGTCTTTTGTCTTTAAAAAATATTCACTGTAGATTTGCCACCACTGTTCTGTATGAAACATGTGTATAAAGTGCAACAATAAATTTTTTTCTACTGAATATCAGTTTCACATCAAGATGAGTTTGTTTAAGTTAGGTCTGCAAGACTGAAAACAATTTGAGGTGGCAGAAAGTGAAGGAAAGAAAATCTTAGGTAAGGAGCATATGGTAGGTGATAAAGGCCCATGTTCTAGGCTAGCAGAAGCACCAGGTCAAAGATCTGGTGACAGCACGATGGCTATAACATAGGGCTAAGTGTGAGGAAAGCTGAGATACATTTGGAGGATGGTCATGGGAAACTTTGCAGACCACGCAGAGGTTTGCACTCAATTCTGAAGGCAGCAAATGAAGAATAATTTGTACCAGCTAGATTAACAGTCACTAATGTGCTTTAGTCAAGGACCAGGCAAGAAATGACACCACTAACAAGGAAACCTAACGTGGAACTAGGAAGAGGAAACTCAAGAGAGATTCTGGAAAGGTGAAATCAATGGAACCTGGTGACTGAATAGAGAAAAATCAAATGTGGCACTGAGATCTCCAGCCTATCTGACTAGAAAGATAATATATCATCACCCAAACAAGGTGCTCAGCAGAAGATGTGGAAGTCAGGGAAGGGACAATGGTGATTCTGGCCTCTTGTACGTAACGTGAGAGGCCAGGAACTTGATCAAAGGCTGGATGGACAAAGACAAGACTGTGGCTCTGGACCCACCCATTGTGGGTAGGACACTTAACTGGGACCATGTTTTGACCATGTGCTCTGCTGGCCACTACCTGCAGTGAGATAGGGCTGCCAATGACAGATGCCTCAGAGAAACAGGTGATTTGGTTTCTGCACAGTTAGGAGGTGCACCAAACCAATGGGAGGCTTTGTAAGCCACACCTACAACTATAAAAGAATCTGGAAATCTATTCAGATTCCAAGTGCTGCTAGTTCAAGTGTGCATTATGTTCTTCTATGTCAGAATTTGCAGAATCAACAAATATTTTCAGTTGCTCCAGGACCAGATTCATCAATGGTACAGTGTGCAGTGCTTGATATCAAATAATATCACAAATTCAGTCAACAGATGGTCAGCAGGTTCAGATTGGTTTCACAGACTCTTCAGAGAATGGGGTTTTAAATCAAGAAATTGGTCAAATTCAGACTATTCCTGGCTCTAATCAAACCTTACCAGCCTCTGGAACACCTCCTGATAACATCCAGCATCTTATGCCAGAGACTGGTTGAATCAATGTTCAGGAAGTTGCAACTGGTGATTCATCTTTTTCTGGCAAGCCTAGGTAGCTGCTAATTTGCCTCTCAGTCTGCTAAGAAATATTACATTTGAACCAATCAATAGTGTCAATCTAGATTCTTTGGGACTTTCAGGCAGTTCTCAAACAATGACTGCAGGCATTAAGGCTGATGGACATTTGCTAAACACAGGACAAACTATGGATAGTTCAGACAATTCTGAACGGACTGGAGAGGGCTTCTCCTGATATTAATGAAACTAATGCTGACACAGATTTATTTGTGCCTACATCCTTGTCATCACACTTGCCTGTTACAATAGACAGTACAGGTATACTACAAGCAAAACATAAATAGCTTGACTACTTCTAGTGGGCAAGTTCATTCTTCAGATCTTCAGGGAAATTATATCCAGTTGCCTGTTTCTGAAGAGACACAGGCTCAGAATATTCAAATTTCTACAGCACAGCCTGTTGTACAACATCTACAACTTCAAGAGTCTCAGCAGCCAAACAATCAAGCCCAAATTGTGCAAGGCATTACACTTGCAGAGACAGAGACAGCGACCCTTTCTGGACAGGTAACTTGGCAAATGCTTCAAGTACAAGGGGCCCAGAACTTGCAGAATTTACAAATACAGGATATTGCAGATCAACAAATAACTCTGACACCTGTTCAGACACTCACACTTGGTCAATTCACAAGTGGAGCCTTGACATCAATTCCAGTTGGTCTAGGCACTGGTAACTTGCCAAATCCATAGATAGCTACTGTAAATGCTATAGATTCTACTGGCATACAGCTACACCCAGGAGAGAACACTGACAGTCCTGCAGGTACTAGGATCAAGGAAGAAGAACCTGGTTCTGAAGAGTGGCAGCTCAGTAATGATGCTTCGTTGAATACCAGTGACCTTAAGAGTTCAGATAGTAGATGTAGAAGGGGACAGACAATATCAAGAAGGAAAAATATTTTGGAGGGTAGCGTGTACCTGTCCCAATTGTAAAGAAGGTGGTGGGAGAGGTACCAATCTTGGGAAAAAGAAACAACACATTTGTCATATACCAGGATGTGGTAAAGTCTATGGGAAGACCTCGCATCTGTGGGCACATCTGCACTGGAATTCTAGCGAGCACCCTTTTACTTGCAACTATGGTAAATAAAAATGTACTCAAAGTGATGAGTTACAGAGGCACAGAAGAAGACATGCAGGTGAGAAGAAATTTGTTTGTCTAGAATGTTCAAAATGCTTTATGAAAAGTGACCACCTTGCCAAACATACTAAAACACATCAAAATAAAAAACTTATTCACTCTAGCAGTGCAGTGCTAGCATCTGTGGAAGCTGGG
Organism: Cavia porcellus; assembly: GCF_034190915.1. Taxonomy (NCBI): domain Eukaryota; kingdom Metazoa; phylum Chordata; class Mammalia; order Rodentia; family Caviidae; genus Cavia; species Cavia porcellus. Next base: position 49,286,465 of record NW_026947507.1, read on the forward strand.
AGAGATGATACCCTGATTACTGCAGGAGGAACCACATTCATCCTTGCAAATTCACAATAAGGTCTGTTTCAGGGATGGGAACTGTTAATACTTCTGCTACCAGCAATCAGGGTATTCTTACCAACCCTGAGATACCTTTACAGCTCATCAGTTTCTGGAATGATACAATGGAGTAAAGAGCTCACAAATACTTATTTCTTGTGATTATTTTTATACAGTAGTGAGAATGTTGTTCCTAAATTCTTAGTTTTTTATTGATGTGCACAAATTTTTTAATTGACAGTAACGTAGTTATACACGACACTGAAATGCCTTACTTTGTGTGGTATTCCATAGCGTATTAAAAATGGTAAAATTGCATGAGTTTTGTAGGTACTTTTGGAATCTGGAAGAAATGAAATTTTACCAAGTTATATAACAAAAAAAAACTGAATTTAACAGTGCAAATGGCAATCTAACCAAATGCATCCATCTTGTATGGTTTAGTATAAAAATGAGAACACGTTGGTATTTATCTATTGTAAGATAAAAAAAATTGGTGGATGAAAGAAATCATGTCATGCTAAAAATTTTTGTAATTTTCCTGATAACTGGAATTTTTATTATGCATGACTAACAAATCAAGTTTCCCAGCCAATGTTACATAGTGTAGGCTTTACTTGGCTTATCAACTTATCATTTTGAAGTTATTTTAATTAGGTCAACTATGCACAACATTGTAAGCATTACTCTTGTACATTGTGAAACTACGTTTTAACATGGAACTCTAAGGGACACTCACCTTTTAAATCCTGTAGAAAAGCCATATTTAAGATTTAATTTGCCAAAATAATGTCTTGCTAATATTCTTTCAATAATGAAGTTGGGCAATATAACCATTGTTTCAAAACGTTTAAAATGTGTAAGTTGAGGCATTTAGGTGGCAAGAAAATACTATAGTGAATTATCCCTTTTCTTGAATATTAGAGGACCAAAAAAATAAAGTGTATTGTATCTTAGCAGAAATTTTTATCAAATCTTGTTTCCAAAAAGCGTATATTTTCTAGGGCCTTGAAGGCATCATGTAAACTACCAGCAAAATATAACATATGCAAACACAACAAAATCACTTCCGGAGTGACTGTACTCCAAACACATGGATATTAGTCATAGAAAAATAGAGGTTTTATGATATTTCTTATTTAAACCTTTTTTATCTAGGTAGTCAGTCTGCACTTAAATATCGACCATTTTCCTTTTTTTGCTTCTTCCCTTTATCCAATACACTTAATTGAGAAATGTATGCTTTTTATTATGCTTATTTTCTTTTTATTAAGTGTTGTTTATATTTTCAATTTAAAATGTACATAATTTTTAAAGAGACCAGACTGTGAGCATCCTAGGAAGCCCACTTATGAGCTTGGATTGATGTGACAGGCACTACTGAGTAGCTGAGTATCACTGAGGAGAACACGACACAATGATAACATCGTAAGGACAATCTCATCAGACAAAGTGGGTGATTTAATAGGGGGATTATAAACTACACAGTCACCATATTTGTTTCTATCATCAAGCATGTACCTCCCTTTTATCAGAAAATCAATGTGTGACTGGATATGGCAACATACCTCCTGCCAGGATGATATTCTCACTGACTCCACTGTAGTCACCAAATCCAAGATGATTCACAGCTACTACTCTGAACTGAAAGGTTCCTTTTAGGTTTTTGGACTTCCACATGCAAATACTACTGCAGGACCCATTAAATGCCATCTTCCACCTTAAATTCTGGTTCTGTGAGTCACCTGAAGTGATCTTTCTAAAAAAGACACAACAAATAGCATTTGCCAAGCATTTGCCAAGTTATCTGTCCAGAAGGGGTCGCTGTCTCTGCCTGAATCCAAAAGATTCTAGGATTCAGCTGCAACTAAAGATTTTGCAAAGCCTGTTGTGATATATTTTGACCACTAGTTTGCACATAGATTGTCTGTGGTGTAATGCCTTGCACAATTTGGGCTTGATTGTTTGGCTGCTGAGACTCTTGAAGTTGTAGATGTTGTACAACAGGCTGTGCAGAAAATACAGATGAGAATATGTGTGATTGCTGGTTTACTAAGAGTTCATGTTTAAGTCAGCTCCAGAGAGCTGTCCATTCGCCCTCCACCTTTGATCTCATTCCTCCCTCTTGACTTGGCTGAAGAACACAAGTTGATCTGTAAAGTCATCCTTCGATGCATGAGCCAACCCTCTCAGCCCACTGAAAATATCATGAAGATCAACAACCATTGAAAGCTGACAATCATTTTCCTACTGCTTAGTATGTACACAATTGCTTCAGAATTCCAAACACAGAAGAAAGTCACTTTATGATTCTTAAGGAGAAATTGTCATTTTTCTTAATTTTCAGTTTCTGATGTGTGACTTTCATGATATTTAGATAAAATATGCAGTATAAAATTGATAAGGAATGTGTGATAGCTCAGCTACCAGAGTTGTTATAGCTGGGATTTAAGGTTCAATGCTACTTTCTGTGTTGGTTTAAACTCTGCCTCAAAGCCAGTCCACATAAATCTTCGCATGAAAGCTGAAAAGAGTGCAAAAGCTGAGCTCAAAGGAAGAAGGAAGGAAGCTTTAACTACATCACTGACTGAAGGCAAGCTCAAGGCCGAGTATGTGTTCTCTGGCAAGGAAGAGCACCCCAATGTGGAACTTTTCAAATGGCTATTGACCAAAGACAACACTGAAAAATATGGACATGGTATCACACCATTGTGAGTTTGGAGAATGCAGTACCATCTGGCTGTGTCCCTGGCGATGAGTGGCTATCCCAAAAAGCAACAGGCTTTGGGGACTGAGCTCCAGAGGGCAGGGAATAGGCAAGAAGAGCAGGGCAGCAGACCTGGTCACATGCGCCTAGGGATACGCTGTCCCCAGGGTCAGCCTGAGCAATATTTTATGACACAGTGCATTTATATATGTTATGAAGCTTCAGGGTAAGCATTGTCAATTTTATGATTCAAACAACTCTAACCCAAAAGAAAGAGGCCTTTAGGCATTTTTAAGTGGCCCTTCATGGCTATTGACCAAAGAAGACCCCAGAAATTGGAGACTTTGTTTGAGCACTTTCTATTTAAAGCACACTGTGCCAGTGCTTTATATTTGTTGCTTTGTTTTGGTGAGTTTTCATAGCAACTCAAAGAAGGAGACTCATTATCCACATCTTATAGGTTAAAAAAAAAGTTCAAAAAAATGAGAGAGGATTGAAATATGGTCTGTGTGCTGAATCAAATAATGTGCCCCCAAATCCGTATCCAATAGAACCCGTGAAGGAGACTTTAGAAACATGGTCTTGGCAGAAGTAACCAAGTCAAGATGAAATCACCCTGGATTAGAGTGAGTCCTACTTCAGGGACTGATACAAAGGGAAGAATTTGGACACAGCCTCACACAAGGAGAAGGCCAGCTGACAGTGGGGGCAGAGGTTAAAGTGATCCTTCCTACAAGCAAGGAGCACTTAGGATTTTTGTCAACCATGAGAAGTTAGGACAAAAAGAAAGACAGTCCTCAGCAGGTCCTGCTGACATCATAATTTCAGACTTTTAATTTCCAGAACTGCAAAAGCAAATTTCTGTTGTTTTAAGTCACCCACTTGTTAGGACTTGTTGTGATCATCCTCATTAAGCTATTGAACTCCAAAGTTCATACTCCTTGCACTACTATTGCACCATCAGCAAGTGCCTATAGTCCAATTAGAGGGTCCTGACTAAAGAGCCAAGTTAGAGACATTTAAATTACAATCATTATTTTGTCCCTCTAGAGTCCATATTTCTTCAGTGGAGACCTGTGTAATCATGCCCTGAAGGTGCTTGTCTTAGTTACTTTTTTCTCAATCCTGAAACAATACCCAGCACCTAAAGTTAAATGAGGAAAAGTCTGTTTGGCTCACAGTTTGTGGAGGTTTCAGTCCATAATCGGCTGGTTCCAAGGCAGGGTGGTATGGCACAGGGGTAACAGTTCATGGTAGCAAACAACAGCATAAGAAATGAGAGAGATGGAAGAGACAAGCTTCTTTCTGTCTCTTACTATATGTGGCTGTCTGCCCTAGGCCGGTATAGCATTCACATCCTTAATCCTAGCCGTGGGCCATAATCTATTACAACTCTAGATTCAGTCGCCTCTAAAAACACCCCCCACCCTGCAAACTGCATAAAGCTTTGGGGGGATATCCAGATTCAAACCACAAGAGTGCTACTGAGGGGAACACACTAAAAGGAACCATAGTGTGGCCTGGTTGTTGAAAGCAATTATAGTCACAGGCTACCGAGATAGTTCTGTAGACCAGAACATATTTCCTTGTGTATGCAAAACAGTAACACATTTCACAAACACCAACTAGAAATACAGCTAAGGAAACTCCAGCATGCACAGGAAAAATTGTTAAGGTTACAGGAATGCCAGAGCCAGATGAAGTAAAAATAAATCTAGAGCTCAGGTTGCCTGGACTATAATTATGGAAATGACTTTTGTCCTTGGAGCTTCTTAAAAGATGGTTTCACAGTCCCGTGAGGGGAGTGTCTTTGGAACTTGGAACTCTTCCCTCAAGCTGGCAGGAAATCAGCCCCTCTGGCCATCTGTGGCTCACTGTGCTCCTCATGCACCCTATGAAGTTGCCCAGAAACTACTGGTCTTCACATTTTCAGCCCTGGGAGGACATCGCACACTGTGATTTTTCCCAACAGACACAGAAGCCTGTGCTTCACACCACATCTGCCTTAACCTAAATTACAGTCTAAAAAATACCAAGCTCCTTGTCAGTTTTCTCTGAGTGTATTCAGCCTTTCTAAAACAAATGACCAGAAATTTACATCCATATCATCTGACATCACATGTCCGCTCAGCTTCTTAAGTAGAACATATCTAAGTAAATCTTGGTTGCATGAGCCTGGGATTGAATAATTTCTCTACAGGTTCAATGAGCTGTTATTGATTTCTGAGAATGGTGTGCTGTGCTATGCCTGGTAATCAGAATGCCAAGGGTACTGACCTCTGGGTACTGAACAGAGAACATGATGCATGCAGAGCCTTGTGAGCCAAAGGCCCTTTGTGTTTATGTAAAAACACACTCTTATAAGTATTCTTACTTTTGCTCCTTTTATAATTAACTGCTTAACTCACTGTAGTTTATAAAGCACTTTTGCAAACAGACCTACCTGGTCTCAAGGATATAGTATATAAGGCCACTTCCATTATCTTCTGCTTTTTCCCACTGTATTGAATTTTTACTCCCTTCTAATAGTTTAGGAATGCCTGGTTTACTTGGGACTCCAGCTTTAGGAAAAAAGAAAACAGTGGTTGATAAACTAAAAGTATAAAATATTCTGCAATGTCATCTTTCTATAGAATATATTGAAGAGAGAAAAATATGGTTCATAAATTCAGGAATAGGGCCAGGGATTTAGCTCAGTGGCATAAGTGATTGCCTGGCAAACACGAGGTTGTGAGTCCAATCCCTGCTACCAAAAAGAAAAAAAAAAAGAAATTCAGGAATATTTCAATAGACATTTTTAAATGAGCAGCTGAAGTTTTTAATAGTGATGAATTAGGTGAATGGGTGACAGGATTAACAATATATCTCAGGGACTTCCGGGAGAACATGGCAGACAGATGGCAGCAGCTACGGAGGCTCTCAGAAAGACCCAGCTTAGAATTCAGGAATGGTGCGGAGTAAGGAATCATAAGCAAGAGGAGATATGCCCCGCTGACCCAAGAATGAACTGGGCTGAGAGAAATCAACTGGGAACGCAATCCTGGTGCTATAACAGGAACAGAAAAGCCTCAGTGTGGAAGCTGGAGCCCGCGCCATTGGAAGCCACGATTTGGGTTTCCCGCTGCCACCACTGCGTCTACATCAGCTTGGCAGGGAGAGAGACATGCGAAAGCTCTGAAAACAGGAATCCATGAAAGGAGTTGAAAGCAGGACAGGTGGGGAGCTGTGCATTGACCTGCGGTGAGTAAGAGAAACTGGGACTCTTCCAAGGTCTAGGAGACTCCAACAGAGGACATTCTGGGACCGGGCAGACTTGTGGGAACAGGGCGCGGCAGTGACTTCAGTCACGTATCCCCCTCTCAAGCGGGATTGGTAAGCAGTGCCTAGCCTACGTGACGCTGCTGGCTGAGACCCAGTAGGCTAGCACAACCCAAGTCTCAGCTCCTGAAGGTAGATTGACCTGGAGGGGCGGGCCCCGCATAGACTGCCTCGTCTGCAACTTTGTGGTGTGCTGCAGTGGGCGGGAACACCTAGCCAGCGCAATTCAATCAGACTGTGGCCAACAGGGAAGGAAGCTGGGCCTCCTATATATGCTGGCATATATAAGGAACAAAGAATATGGGAAGAGACAGCAACAAGAAAGGGTCCTCGGCCCCCAATCCTGAGAAAGGGGCAATAGCAGACACAGCACCAATAGATATAAGGCGCTATCTCCAGAGCCTCATAGACAAGTTCAGGAATGAAGTTATTAATGACCTGAAGCTAGACATATGCAGAATAGTTAGAGAAATGCTAAACACCACCCAAGAGAAAACAGATGGTGGGATGGAAGAACAGAAAAAGAGGGGAGAATTGTTTAATGGAGAAAATAGAGAAAGCATAGAATACATGAAGCAGGTTCAAAGAGATTACCAGGAAACTAAAAACTCTATCAAAAACTGGCATAACAGCTTGAAAGAAACTAAGGACAGATTATCTGAACTGTAGGCCAGATTTGTAATATGGGAGCATGAAATGAAAAACTTCTTAAAAATAACAAAGAAACAAACAGCAATAATACAAAGACTAGAAGATGATAAGAGGGTCTATAACTTAAGAATTAAAAACATAAAAGAAGAAGTAGGGACACAAACAAATGAACTACAAAAGCTACTCACAGAAATAATCCAGGAGAATTTTCCTAATTTAGCAAAAGGTAAAGATACTCAGTTGTATGAAGCATACAGGACCCCAGCCACCTACAACCCAAATAGAGCAACACCCAGGCATATAATAATTAAAATTCCAGAAATCCAATACAAGAACAGAAATTAAAAGCCGTCAGAGACAAGAAACAGATCACTTACAAGGGAACACCCATCAGAATTACAGCAGACTTCTAAACCATCAAATCATGAAGAGCGTGGGGGGAAATAATTCAAGATTCCAAAGATAATAATCTCCAGCCAAGATTGATATATCCTGCACAACTATCCCTGGAAATTCATGGAAAAACAAGGTGCTTCCAGGATAAAGAAGAACTAGGGGAATATGCAACCATCAACTCAACTCTACAGAGAATACTGCAGGATATTCTAAAAAAGAAAAATACGAAGAATCCAGACATAGTGGCAGAGAGGCCACAATGAATGGAGCAGAAAACAAAATGAAGACAAACTGACAACTAATGACAGAAAAAGAGCTCAACAGAAATGAGGCAGAGAAGATTGGATGATAGGAACAGCTATTTTGGAGAAAATGACGTCTTAAGAGGTAATACTGATTTAGTATCATCTTGTTTTGAAGTCCCATCAAGCTTTTGTTCTTCTGTCTCCATTGGTCTAAACAGGTTGTATCTTAATGGATTTTATTATATATGATAGTATAAGCAAAAACTTTTATAGACAAGGAGATTATACAGAAACCATTGTTCATTTTCTGTTGATTCTAAATACCCTGTAATACTGTCATTCTCTTAAATGGTTTTACATTGTTTTGATATGCTTGATGCTACAGTATACGAAGTTATACTCAAAGATTTCAAGGAAAGCGACAATATGGTAACTACTTTTATGTTGGGATTATCTTGTGGTGAAACACTATTTTGCTTAAATGGTTATGTTTTGATCTGTGCTGTTTTGCTGTTATGCCCTCTTTTATCTCAATCTCCATTTTATTATTTACTTTTTTTATCCTTTTAATTAAGGGAAAACTAAATTAAAAAATAGCAGGATATATTATGGTAACCCACTTTGACTTTCCATTATCTTGACTTAAAGCCCTGTATTGCTTTAACCATCTTGTTTTGACTAATGTTCCTCTATTCTGTTTTGCTTGATAGTACCAGGTTCAAAAGTTTAGGCAACAGCTGTGAAGATAGTGGGATTCATTATGACACCCATTCTGGTTGACTATTATCTATTTTTGAAGACCTATAATGTCTCCAATGTTTAGGTTTTGTTAGTTTTGTTCTTTACTGTTTTGTTCAATTTTATTATAACTGATGATATAGGCAATTCTATTAGAGATAGCAGGAGGCATTATGGTAACCATTGTTGATCACCTTGTATTATGCTTTTACATTATCTATTATGTCCACTCTTTCGATTTGACTGACTCTGTTCTGTTATGTCACATTTCGTTCTACTCTCTTCCAAAAAAGTAATAAGAACTGTGGGAGCAACAAAACCCAAAATGTGTAGCTGTCATTGTACAAAAGAGAGGAAAAGAAAGTGCTCTAAACGATATAACTGCATGTATATTTAAGTGTATAACATAGATAATGATATTACTGAGTTTTGTGGGATCACTGAACAGAACTGTTTGCAGTCGCACTGTTGGAATGTCCACTTTATAAGCTTTAATTTTGTAACTTGAACAATTATTTCTTAGATGACAATATGTAATCCATTAACTAGTGATTTCCTACTGTTTATTTTTTTCTGTAAATCTGTATAACTTGTATCCTTTCTCTGCTTTTGTTTTTCTTTTTCCTCCTTAAATAAAATTTTAAAAAAATAATATATCTCAGCTTGACACAAAATAACTGATAAAATCGAAGAAAGAAAAAGTGTCAAGAGCAAGTGGCATAAGTGCCTGCCTGGCAAGCGGGAAGTCATGAGTTTGATCCCCACTACCAAAAAAAAAAAAAAAAAAAAAAAAAAACAAGAAAACTGTCATAAGTTTTGGAAAATTTTCCCTCTGCCCTTATGTAATCAATATGCTATAACTTTCACAATACTAATTGAGTTTTTTTTTATTTTTTGCATCTGGAATACAGAAGTCTTTCAATAATTTTTTGTTCGGCATTCAGTTGTCTTTCTTAAAATAGCCCCTGCTGCAAAATATCATAGCTAGAGAGGAAATATGAATATTGAAAGGAAAAAACTTTCCATGTTCAGAATTAAACAAGAACAGGTCAGGATTGTCTGTAAAAACCTCTGACTGATTTCTTCACTTAAGCTCTAAAAATAGTAATGCACTATTTTTAAAGAAAAACTTCAACCTTTAGGATTGGTAAGATAAGAGACAAGAAGAGGTGAGATGCTGTGGGCTGTCCGAGAGTTGTGCATGAGGGCGCTCACCTTTTGTTTGGAAGCTTTCAGGGGGTGAGAGGCTCTTTTCTCCAGTCATATAAATCACCACCACCCGGACCCTGTAGGAGGTGTAAGGCTGGAGACCTGAGATGCTGCAGGTATAAGCAGGACCCTGGCTGCAGGAAGCTTTGACATGGAAAAACTCGTTGTATTTCCACTGGGGGAAAAAAGACAGATCCTTTTTCATTCAGCACTCATGAAGGCCCGCATTTCATTAGACATGTTCCATCACAACTTACTAAGCTATGAATGTTCTCTATTGTATTTTAATGAAATGTACCCTCACTGTTATAAAAAGAAAGGAGAAAAGAAGGAAACAGAGGGAATAAAAGAATTCAAATAGTAATGTGAGTGGCACTGCCTGTGCTAAATTCATCAGTGTATCTATTGCACTGAGACATACAGCTTAATGAAAGAGGAGTACTGGATACTTACTCTGAATTGTGTGTGTGTGTGTGTGTGTGTGTGTGTGTGTGTGTGTGACAGGGAGAGAGAGAAAGAAAGAGAGAGATTAATTCCTATGTACAAACGTTGAGCCCTTGTTTGTTCTGTCTCTGTAATGATCCAATAAAAATCACCGTCAGTGATAGCACCAACATTCCATATCATCATCCAGAAATCCTCAAGCTCCACACTGGGCTTGCTGAACAGTGAATGCACCTCTCCAACCATCTGGAGAGAGGCTGGGCTTTCCCAGAAACCACAAAGGATCAGGGATCCAGCTGTCAGAAACTGGCTCTTGCAGGGCTGAAGATCACCAAGAGGAAGTTGTCAGTCATCAGTGACATGCTTGGGAGGGCTGGGCTCTGACATCTCAGACTGAAACTGCACAAATGTTTGCTTCTGGTTGAGATTTATCATGGACTTCAATTAAAAATGTACCAAAGCAAAACTATTTTTATCTCCTTAATCTGTTCTCCTATACATTTGTGATTTCTTTGAAGAAAAATCTATATAGTTCAAAACCTAGATTAAAAATTAGCCTTGTATTCTAACTTCTTCAATGTTCCAGACAAGGAAACTATGACAGAAAATAAAGAGACAATATCTACCATGTTCTCCTCTTTCTTTTCTAAAAGGATTGCTGTTTACAGGACACCTAGTCTCTTTGTCCCTGGGTCGCAGCATCTCAGAAGTGTTGGGCCGTCCTCAGCCACCCTGCCTCATGTGGCAGGTCCAGGCCACTCACAGGCACAGAGCTCCCTGGCTGGAGGTCCCTCTTTGGCCTTGTGGTACTCTGGGCCTCCCTTGTGGACCTCACAGTGCACCTCGAAACACTTGCATTTGAGATGACTGCGCATGCAGGGACGACAGCATCTTAACACATTCAGCTTCGTGACTTTCTAAATGTCCCGTGGAGGCTGCACAGCCCTCACGTGATGGAAGAGACTGGTATTTTGTAGTACTAGGGATCAGACTCAGGGACTTGTGCTACCCCCTTTCTTTTTTGAGATAGAGTCTTGAGACTTGAATGTGTGATCCTCCTGCATCAGGCCCCCTAAGTGTTGCAATTGCAGGCATGCTCCACCATGCCAGCTTGAAAGGATATTTCTAAACAAGATTTTGGGTTGTTTGTTTGTTTGTTCATTTTTTTCACTTTCTCATAGAAAACATCAAAGTGTTATGGACTTCAAACAAAAAAAACATACTAAATAAAAGCCAGTGTAATTTGTAAAGTATAACTTACACCTTTTAGACAGAGTTGTTTAAAAGCACATTAATCTCTCTGGAATTCTTTCCATCAGAAGTTAGTCTGCATGACTTACTGCTTCTCTGTGCTAAACTTGAATCACTGAATTTTGACAAATTTATTGTTGATTTATGCAAGACAGCAGATATATGAAAAAGCTTCCAACTTACTCTATATCATAAGATATTTGCATAAAAATTTTACCTTTTGGAGTTCAAACCAAAATCTTGAGAGGTTACCATGGGATGGAGCCTTCCAATCTAATCGCAAACTAGTGTTCTCCGGAGCCAAGGCATACGGTTTCTCTGGTGTGTCAAACATTTTGACAGAGACAGGAAGACTCTCGGCACACCACAGTTCCTCAGGGTGGCAGGCCAGAACCTTGTGGTAGAAAAGAACAGCTGCTTAACCTTTTCACACATAGGAGCTTGGGAATGGCAGTAAAAGTACCCACCCCATTCTATACCTTTAGCACATACAGCTGTCCGCCAGACAGAGTCGCAAGCAGGACAGCAAACCTTGCATTTGGGAACTGGCTTTGTCTTAGAGGAGCCTTGGGAATCAGGGGCAGATTTGAGATTGCCAGCTGGTAGCGAACCAGCTCTGCAGGGCCATTTGGCTGGTGAGATCCTCTCCAGGACACAAGGAGTCTGGCATCTGACAGCACGGTTGTGTTAATGAACCAAACAGCCCCTGGAACTGACATAAATGGTAACCACAGGTGAGAGGTGTTGCAACTGCTCTCTATGTAGAAAGGAGGAAGGTGTCATGGGTGAAGAGTGACCCCGTCGTGAGCAGGAGGAACAGCAGACGGAAGTCAGCCAGCCTCTTGCATGGTGAGGTAGTTTGGGGCCTGAGAGGCTCTCACCTACTTTTGCTTAATGACCAAATTGTTCTCTGATTCCAGCTCAAGGGTGCAGCTAATGAAAATTACCCAACAGATGAGCTTTGTAAAGAGCGTTCTAAGATCTGAAAGAAATCGTCACCTCCTTTTAAAACATCCTCTATTATTCCAAAGCCATTCTCTTTAAGACAGCCATGTTTGTTGCTTTAACTCTCAGTGGGCTCAGAGCAATAAGGACAGAGAAGAGCCTCAGCTTTGCCTCCTCACAGAGACCTGCGGGGGTGTGGCGGTAGGGCGACACTGTGTGGCGAGGCCGAGAAATGTTTCCTGGTCAACCCTGCTTCTCAAGTTTGGCCTCCTGGAGTAGCTTACCACTTTGATGTAATATTATTTATAATCCTGCATGGTTAGCAGAAGGGTCAAGTTCAAAATATCTTTCATTTTCCTTATTAAAACTCATTTTCTTTATTAAACCTTAAAAGCTCACATAATACTTATTATTAAGTATTATTCAGGTTTAAAGAAACCAAATAGAAATACACATACCACATACAAAGACCTGCTTCAAACCCACACCAAGCCCCTCACTCACCGCCACTTTTCGTCTTTCCCCAGATCGCTTCTCCCAAAGGTAAATGTTCCCGAGAATCTGAATAATAATTCTTTACAGCCATTTTTATTATGTATGTTGAAAATGGTTGTAAACCTTCAATAAGAGCTATCCTTTCTTGAGATTCCTGTAATTAATTTTTAAAGTAAATAGCTTATTTTTATACCTTGTACAAGTGTATAGAAATTATTTAACCAAAGAGAAAAAATTTAAAGACTCAAAAAATGTAATTTATTTTTTAATTCTAGGTTGTCAATAATAATGTCACTTTCTTAATCTATCCAGATCTCAGTTGTTGAATGCCTCCATGAATAAATGCCAAGTGATTAACAGTCCTCAGTCAATTTTGCAAAATACTATTTCACACAAGAAGCTAAACTCCCTGGAGAGGGCACTTATGTTATTGTCCTTACACTGGAAATTCAGCAAGATGATATTATAAGGTTGCGACACATAGTGAATATAAGATTAAGCAATATGATACTTCTAATCATTCTTAGAAGTAATGTTTAAAAGAGTAAAATGGATGATCCTTAGACAAGCAGTCCTCAGCCTTGAATTGGAATCATCTATGAAGTTTTAAGTGACAAAGAATTATGTGTACAAAGTATATAGCATGTAATGTTCAACAGATGATGGCCAGTTTCACTTTTTGAATTAAATAAAGCCAAGCACAAAACACAATACTGGCTGTATAATTCCCTCACTGGGACATATGAAAAACAAATGCCAATGTTGGAATTAATGGTGTCAAACCATCAATTTACTCAAGAAACATCTGGAGAAAGGCATGGTCCCCATATAGCTGTGCATGAGAAATAGGCAAACTATAATTTTCAATGGTTACATTAGATAAATGCTATGAAGAACAAATAGCTGGCAATGTCCCTTCTGCTCAATCATTTCTTATTCTTCAATCTTCAATCTGCTGAATAGACCATGAAAAGAAGTCTCTAAAACTCTCTAGGGATAGATAACCCTCAGGGGAATGACCCAATTTTGGGGGGACACTCAGGATCTATTACCATGGTGATCCATCAACTGGCCAGAGTTCATAAAAGTCCTCATAGCTGGGTATAGGCAACTACTCTGAAGGCAATAAGATTCACTATGATGCCCATTCTGGTTTGACTATTACCTTCTTTTGAAGTCCTGTAATATTTCCAATGTTTAGATTTTATTGGTCTTGTTCTGTACTGTTTTGTTCCATTTTATTCTACCTAATGATATAGGCAATTCTTTTTAAGGAAGCAAGAGGCATTATGGTAACCATTGTTGATAACCTTCTATTCTGTTTTACATCATGTTCTATGTCTGTCCTTGGTTTTGACTGACTGCTTTGTTTTGTCATATTTGGTTTTATTCTCTTCCCCCAAAAAAGTAATAAGAACTATGGAAGTAATAAAACCCAAAATGTGTAAATTTTGTTGTAAAAAAGGGAGGAAAAAAAGTGCTCTAAAGGATACAACTGCAAGTGTGTTTAGGTATGTTAAGATAGATGACCATATTCCTGAGTTTTTGTTGGATCTTTGAGCACAACTGTTTGCAGTCTCACTGTTTGAATGTTCACTTGGTATGCTTTAATCCTGTAACTTAAACAACTATTTCTAAGATGACAATATGTAATCTATTAACTAGTGATCTTACTTTTTTTTGTAGTTCTGTATTACTTGTACCCTTATACTGTTTTCTTTTCTTTTCTTTTCTTTTTTTTAAATAAAAAGATATTTTAAATGTCCTCATAGCTTAACCTATTCCTAGACAAGAAACCTGGAGCACAGTACATGAGATGAATCAGAAGGTGTGAGACCTTGCATAGTAGCACACTTCAAAACATATGGGAAAGATTTTGCAGTGATAGAAGGCATCTTGTGACAAACACAAAAATCACTAGCTTCAGTCTCACCAGTATTTTATATTCCAGGTAAGAGCTGTTTGTCCCATCATCAAGTGCTGCATAATAAACCAGGTATGTTGCAGTTGGGCCAGCGAGACCCTTCCAAGTGCGGTTTGTCTTGGCTGGAGGCAATGCAATTGTGAGGCTGGTGTTGGTGGCATTGAGTATAGCTGGTTCTGCAATATTTGAAGCTAGAAATAGAAATGCTTTATCTAAAATAAGAAGAAAATGAAGGACAATATTCATACAAGAAGGACAATAGGTTCATTTACATCAGGGGTAATATTAAAGGTTAGAAATAACCTAAATAATCTTTAATATTATCAGGGGTAATATTAAAGGTAGAACACATGACTTTTGCTTGAAAGAATAAGCATGAAAATGCTTTTGAAATAACAATGCTTCTTCTTTGAAGAAACAATGACTGTAATTTTGATACTGTGTGGAGCAAATGCTGCGAGATGCCACTGAACTTCCATCCCTTTTTCTCAAGCTCGTGCCTGCCTGGTATTCCTCCAGCTGGCATGCCTGGAGGGAAACAGCACCCAGGACAATCAAGGGACACAGTGCAGCCCCTCAGAGAGGAATAAGTGTCTGTTCCAACTTCCAGAGCAGCAGCTGTCTTGCTATACTGAGGGCAAAGTGGCTCCTCCACATCCCCTGCCCTTGGCTCTTTCTCTGCCTGGGATGCTGATGCAAGGTCTAGAGAGGCAGCAGTCATTCTGCAAAAAGTGACTGGATGCCATGCTTAGAAACCAGGGAGGAGTCGAAAAAGAGGTGCTTGGTGGCACAGTGGAGCTGCCTGATCACGGCACACAGCCACCATGCTGTACCCAGCACCCTAGGGAACACCCTCCCAGAAACTGCCGGAGGCATGGTGCACCTGTCACCCTGCAGGATGGCAGAACCTCTCAGGTCAGACTTCACTTACTGGGAATCGAATGCAGATTCCAATCTATTCATTGTGATCACACATCACGTAAAGGATTTCACCATCATGCATAGAGAACACAAAGTGCAGGTAAGCGAAGTATAATTTTCTGTGAACCTTAACAGAGAAGCATGCTGTGATCATCAGTGCACTCTGTACTCAAGATCCTTGCAAATGCTCAACTCCACCTCTGACTCGAGAAAGTCACCCTGCGTTCTAATCACCGTCCACTGCCTGAAAACTGCACCTACTCCACCTGACAGTCCTCTCTTGGAGTAACCTTGCTCAGGCTCAGTTAATGGCAATCTCTTTCCTGGGCCACAACATGCAGGTCACAGCTATCTGCTCCATTCCTGCCCTGCCCTGGATCTTCTGCCAGAGCACTAGCTACATTGGTGTGGGCTAAGTTTTACTTTTGGGAGCATTATTTATCGACTATTAGAGTACGAAGTTCTTGGGCTAAAACTCCAGTAATACTTATATGATAGTATTCATCTGTGCTGACTTCTAGTCTAAAGCGAGAATAGAGCCCTCATGGTAGCAACTGCAGCAATAATCCAATGTACCGACGCCTGGTGCTTTCTCATTGTTTTATTTTTACTTAACAGATATGGCAGGATACATTGAAGTACTGGAAATGTCATTCAGGGCAGGTTTTTCCAGACCTTTTTTTTTCTTTACCCTTTACATTTTGAAGATGTAAAGAAGCTTGGGAGAAAAAGGAACACAGCAATAGGTAATTGCTAAAAATTCCCAGCAGATAGAGATACAAAACTCTGGATAATGTACCTTGAAAGTTGCAAAAATTGCTACCTTTTTTTCAAAGAAAATAATGATAGCATTATATGAATCATACTTTTCATGAGTTTCAGTAATAAAAACTAATACTACCTTCAGAATTTTTAAGGATGTGTATTAATGTACGTTTTGGCAGTGTGTTATTCAACTTTAAACAGATATTCCATCCGTACTTTTTTAAAAGTACGGATGTTACTTATAGTGCAGTTTTTGATTTCCAGTAAAACTGAGGAGAAAATAGAGACTCCCCACATATATGTTCCCATACATGCATACTCTTCCCTCCATCAGCACCCCTAGAGTGGTACGTCTGCAGGCCCAACATCCATGCACCTTTATCACCCCAAAGCCATAGCTCACATTATCCTGCTTGGCTTTCTCTGGACATCCTATTCCTAGAACTTTCTTGATATTAATTTGAGGAAAACCTTAGTTATTACTGTTTTACATTTCTTCCATTCCTTTCTCTTTCCCCTAACCCTGGTATTCTTATTTGTGTTAGATCTGTGTAGCTGTCCCAGAGTACTTGGATACTATGTTCTATTTGTTTCTTTGTTGATCATTTCTCTCTTTTGTGTGCTATTTTAGTTGTTTCCCTTGAGATATCCTCAAGCTCAACTATGCTAATTAATAGTCAGTTTTTTAAAGGTGCTTTTTGTTTCTGTTACAGTGTTTTATCTCTGGTATTTTCATTTTGTTTTGCTTGTGGGATTTCCGTTTATGTTACTCATGTCTTATTAATGACTTTATTAAACCATTAGCATATGTATTGTTGCTGTTTTCAATTCCAAGTCTGATGGTGCCAATACCCTTGCCATCACAGTCTGATTCTTGGGCTTGCTCTGTATCATCAGCCTATTCGTTAGGGCTTTCAGAATGCCTGGTCATTTTCTCTTGATAACCACGCAGGATTGCTAGATAAAAGAAACTGCTGTAAATGAATGAACCTTTAGTTATATAGTAGCAATGTGAAGAGGAAGGGAAGTAGTCTGTAGTTCTCAATTAAGTTTCAGACTTTTAGCGACTGTGCCTCTAGATGAAGAACTGAAATTAGATCCGATAAATCCAGAATGTTGGGCTGTGGGTTAGTTTCTCTGAGAGCAACCTTGTTAGAACAGAATAGTCTAGTCTGCTTTGAGATTGCTCCTTTCCTTCTCTGCCTGGTAGAAAACAAGGTTTTAAAAGATATCTGCTGTGAGAATCAGGTCAGGCTCCTGCTGATAAACTCAGAGAAGTGTGGGAACCCTTTATGACTGAGTCCCTCTAGAATTTTTAACTCTCAGAGCTGCCCATGCTGAGTCTCTAACACAATTCTCTTCTCCCTCAAAGCCTTTTGCTGGTGGGTTTTTGTTCCAGTAAACTATAAATGTATAATCACTTAACTTTTTTCCTAATTTTGGGGAAAGCGGTTTGGCCCATAACCTCACTTTTCCCATGGATCTAGGAAGAACTGAGTTTTCCATCTGCTCAGATTTTTACTTGCAGGGAAGTGGCAATTTTCAAATTTCCTGTGTGCTGGACCAGACACTAGAAGTCACATAGACTTAAAATGTTTTCAGTTTCTCAAAGTGGAAAATGATTTATTTATAAAAACATGAGCTAAGCCTATTTATAAATTCTTACCTGACCCAGCATTTCATATTTTATAATTGAAACAAAAAAGTTTGCTTGTTCATTTCTGTCCCTCAGAGTGAGTTATGCTTAATTTAGAATGACATTTTAAGCTAAAGACAGAGAAATCTTGATAAAAGAGTCAAAACTGTTTTAGGTTAGAATGTCATCCATAAGAAAACATAGTAGTGATATTGTTTTTGCTTGGTTGTTTGGTTTACAGATTTGCCAGGCTTTTGTTATGACCCTCAACTGTAGCAAACACATAGTCCTGATATAATGCGATCCATACATTTCTATAAACCATTGCATTATACAACATTATTCTATAAAATTCATACAGCTCAAGGAGTAATTAAGATTAGAGATACAACACTAAAAAACTCTATCAACGTCACTAAGGCAGGAACTTAATGAAAACAGCAGCACAGACTTGCCCACGTTAAATGGCACAGAGTAACCATGTAGTAATTCTCATATTAATATACGACTTCAGTGCATCACACTACCCAATACAAGACACATTATACTGCAACGAGTATGCACCGTTTCTTGAAAAGGACTTGAGGTTTTATGCGATGCTTTTTGATACCACTGGGAGACCTAAATTATCAGTAAGAGGAAAAAAAAAAAAAAAGGCAGAAGAGAAATTATGGATTTGAGGAAAGAAAGACGCCAGGCAGGGATAAGGCTGGTGTCCCGAGGGAGGTGCTTACACCGCCAAGCCAAGGACAGCCCAGACGTGACGCGTGTCCCATGCAAGCAGCAATCACAGTGCGCACCAAACACTGATGGGGCGCAGGACAAAAGGGAGAGCTTGGCAGCGGGGTGGAGGACTGGCCCTAGAGGGAGACAGGAAGGCGCCCTGAGTACCTGGGAAAGGCTGCACGACGCAGCTATAGGTCAACACGCGCTGGCTCTGCGGGGCCCTCACCCGGGAAACAGCAGCCCCGCTTCTCTTCTTTGCTTGATAAATCTGACTGCTGTCTTTCGCTGTGATGATCCAATATATAAACTCTTTATCCACAGTTAAGCTAACAAGGGCCTCGCCTGCTGATTAAACATGGAGTAAAGAACGAATTATACATCCCAAGTGTTTTACTCACCAATATATGAAATCCTTTATAACTGCTACATTTTGAATCTTTCTATTATTTCAATACGAAATAATATTTTTACATGATGTCTCATTTTGGCTTAATGAGGGATTTTATTTCCACATCAAGTCGTTACAGGAAACACCATTATTATCAGCCTTGTGATCTAGTGCTGGAAGGAGTAATCTGCTGAGAGCCACAAAGCTGCTAAGGACAGAGCCAGGACTCAAACCCAGACCCTGTGACCCCAGGGCAGATCATGCCAACCCACAGCACTGGATGACTGAGAAGGGCTCAGTGCCTTGCTCAGTGTTTTTATCATTGGCTTGGAAGAATGAATAAACACATTTATCACATGTATAGATAACATATGATTATCACTGTCACAAGCAGGTCAGTGATAGCCTTGAAAATTAAATAGGTCACAACAGAATCAGGAAATGGATTGAAATTTAACAGAGAAAAAGCATAAAATCCTAAACAGGATTCAAATCAACCATAAATTAATAAGTAAAATACATTTGGCTTACTAGTATTTCATGTGAAGTAGGACTGTAGATGTTAGAGTTGATGGGTGGCCCCAAGATCCGAGACCACCTTTAGTTACAGTGAAAAGATCTAGGAAACAGTGTCTGCCCTGCACCAACCAGAAAATGTGGAGAGCTTAGCACTGACATTTTAGAGGAGATTAACCAGCTGGAATGGAAGAGGCGTGAGCAATGCAAAGAACGTCTAGAAGACTCATTCCCTGAGACAGATAATTCAAGTTATAGGTGACTTGAGTTCTTCAGTAACATGCTCAGAAGTGGCTACAGCAGCTGTCTCTACGTGACTGAATGGCTATCATGTGGAAAATGATTCACATCTTCTCTAATAACTTAGAAGTCAGAAATAAGAGCAAGGAATGGAGAGAAAACTTCATTTAAATGTAAGAAAAATATCTGATACAAAGAATTATCCAAAAAATTATACAGACCTCTTTACAAAGTAGTGACTGCCTTTTAATAAACAAGTGAGGGGATGTCTTCCAACATGGTAAGCACTAAATGATTCTTGTACAGTGAATGTTTTTTTAAAATATTCTGACACTTGTTAAAATTACAAGAAAGACTTTGGTTGAGACTCTTGGTAATGGGGACAAGAGATGTCCTAATACAACAAAGACAGTTGGGGAGTGATACACAGTGAGCTCAGTGGAGTTAGTGGCTGGAAAATCACTAAGAAAAGATCCAAAGGATGGGGATTCTTGCAGCCTGACAAGGTTCTTATTAAAGACAGGCAAAGAGCCCCCAACGGTAGGGATGGGGAATTTGATGCGAGACCAGGATGGAGAAATATTTTATAGCTGTTGTCCAATGCAAGACCCATTAAGTCTTTGTGGCTTTTGAGCACTTGAATGTGACCAGGACACCTGATGAAGTAAGTGTTTAAGTTTATTCAATTTTAATTATTTAAATTTAAATTATAGCATGTAACTGACTAGTGATTACTGTATTGGACAGTGAGATGTAGGCCACTGGAAGTGTACATGGGGTATTCAAAGTATATTTTTTTTCTGTTGGAACCACTCCTAAGTAGAAGGCTCCAAAATCATTTAAGATTTGCAAGCATTTCTTCCACAAGCCTGTGAATTTCAAAAGGTAGATTTTCCAAGTATTGACCGATTCATATGGAAAGTAGAGTCCATACAGTCATCAAAGTGGAAATAACCCAGTCTACTGGTAAGATCACAGGTGTGTAGTTAGATTCAGTTCCAATGCCTCAGCTGACTGTGGCCTTTTAAACAGTTACTACCCCTCCGTGTCAGATTTCCCTTCTGTAAGATGAGGGTACCAATATCTACCTCACTGAGATATTTTGAAGATCATATGAGATAATGTACTGAGGAGCATGGTTGGAGTACAGAATTAAATGCATTAAATTGTAGCTCTATTGCTAATTACAAAGTTTTAAAGACACAGATTAAGAAAATTTTGTGAATGTCCACAGACAACTCCCCTGGAAGCAATTCGTCTTGAGTTGTACCAGAGCACTGGGCATGGCCCACAGCAAACTCTATGAGTATATTCTTTTAGGTGTATGTGGAAAGCAAGCCCTTGCTAATGGGACAAGAGAGGCTGTTACTGAAGATGAGTACACACCAATGTCTTACCATGTACAGCAGGCACCTTGATAACTCTCCAGCACTGGCACCCATCCAGATCCATGGCCCAGATCTCTTGCCTTTTGGCAAAGTATATCCATGGCTTCTCTAGGTCACAAGTATCAATAGTCATTGTTCCACTTAAGTCAAATTCAGTCACATTACAAGAACATTGGACTCTTCCACTTTGTTGGTTTGTGGCTGTGGGTTGCAGAATGTGATGCAAGGTGTGATTGCTAATACTGTAGTAGAACATCTGACAGCCCAAATTGGAATTTTCTGTCCAATATAAGCGACTATAGAAGGAAAGAAAAAGTTCTTCTTAATGAGCAAAATATGCTGTTTCAAATTTAGCTTTTAATAAAGCTCTATCACTGTAATGAAGGGACAAATACATCCTTCAGAAAGAACACGTCCAAATGTCCAGTAACCTTCTTCAGAAAAGGAAGTCACAAGAAATCTAACTCAGTATTTCCCAATAATTTGTTAGTAAATGTTTACAAGTAAAAGCCTTAGACTATGACCTCAGGTGTTCATAGTCCAGCCACCTTCCACAGCCCCCTACAAGGCTGCAAATCTGAAATGGGCTTGCACACTTTTATTGCACTCATCTCCTTTCTGTTCCTCTTCTCTGTTTCTGTTCTGAAGGCTAACTAACCCTGTAACTTCAAAATAGCCTATATTCAGTCTTATGACACAAAATCTTTCCAACCTGAGAAGTTGCTATTCAGTTACTGTGCAGAGGCCTTAAAATCCATCTCGCGAGGACATTATTAATTAAACCAGGGTGGCTGAGCCCAGAGTAGCTTCTGCTGAGGAAAACCTGCTGCCCATTCCCTGTCACTGTCTCAGTCTGTCTTTTCCTTACAAACTGATATTGTTAAATTTATTAATATAAAAATCTTTAAGTGGCTTCTTCCTTGTAACTGGCCTAACTTTAGGGTAGTCAAATCATCAGTGTGGATTTAGGTTTCATATTTGTAGTTGTGGGCTTATAATTTGTAAGCAGAATTACTTATTATGGGTTACTATGGTAAACCAAGAAAGCTAAGCTTATTTTCCCATCCTTGGCTTCTAAAGTTAAATAAAAAATATTACATTAAACATGTCTATGTTTATTTCATCATGATGGGAAGAGATACATTTATGTACCTTAAAAGAGGATATACAGAAAGTGAAATTATTGTTGAATTCCTGTTACAAATCTTCAGTTCACTGGGGCGTTTCACCTTGTGTTCAAGATCAACATCGAATATTTGTGTTCCATTTTGTGATTCTTTTCGCACAAAGTAGAGGTGCCTTGAAATCCAGTTGACAGTAAGGAGTGTGATGCCGGAAATATGTGCATCTTGGAAAAGCTTAGCATTAGTAGAGAACATGGGCAGGAAAATAGGATTAATTTTTTTAATTTGAAGAATTCTTTGATTATTTATATCATTTATTTATTGCGATACAAAGTCCCAATAATCCTGCGCTGTGTACTATTGTGCCATAAGCCTCTTCTCACATCGTGTATGTTCTTAGATAATTTTAACTCCTACAGCTTCAATAATGATTCATAGAGCAGTGCTAAGTATCCAGATCTTTATACAAGATCCCTCACAGAGTTACTGACTCAAAAGCAAATGCCTGTTGAACTTCTCCATATGATGACCCATCACCCCACCCCAACCCTTCCTTGTCCCTCACCTGCTGTATTTTACAGCTACCCATTCACCTAACCAAGGTATTCCCTTGGTGTTTTCCTCTTGGCGTTGTATCTACAGAGCTGTTCTCACTTGAAGCATCTCTCCTAGCTTGTCCCCTTCCTTCTCACCTCTCTGCCTGTCACCTCTCTCTTGCCTTAATGATTCCTACTTAATTTCTTTTGTAGCCTCCTGGTTGTATCAGATATAGCCCTAAGTCATCACTCACACTGCTAACACAGAGGTCTTTCCACAGTGCAATTTGACTGCATTAAGGCCCTACTCAATGGCTCCAGTGGCTTGTTGTTGCCTTCCAGGGGAAGAGCTGGCTCCCTGGCAGGTAAAGGAGGTCCCTTATGTTTGGGCCCTTGCCTACCTGCCTAGCGTTCCTGCCTGCTGCCTCTCATGCCTCCTGCAGAGCACCTCCTACCAGATTCCCTGAACAGCTCTGGCTCCAGGTTCCCCTGCCTTTGCCCTGCTCCTGCCTCTGCTTGGCTCCACATTCGCGTGGTTCATCTTCTTTGAGACCAAGATGTTTTTCTGTTCTGCAACCACCACCACCCATTCCCTGAGTTTCCCCAAACCCTGTTCTAGTGAGACAGCTGTACTGATCCGCTCTCCATATTGGTGGAAATTAAATGAGTGCCCACCCTACACCAGGCATTCACTTTAACTGGTTATCTCACTTAACCTTCACAGGAACCCAGGAAGAGAACTACTTAGCCACAGAGTTAAATAACTTGCTGGTGGTCGCAGACCTAGTAAATGGTAGGTCTGTAGTAAATTACAGATGTCAGGTTCCAAAGCTCCTTCCTGCTTTCCCAGTGTTACACTGATTTGTTTCACAAGGGTATAAGGTAAGATGTTTCCCTTTTTGCTTTAGTTCGAGTCTGGAGCATCCTTTAAAGGCCCATGTGTTAGGGTTTGACTCCAGCCAGTGGTGTCACCAGGAAGAAGTGAGTCATTAGGAGGTAGAACTGGTAGGTGGCATTTGGTCTGTGCCCTCACAAGGCATGGAAACACTGGTCCCTTCATCTTTTTTCCTTTCTCTTCTTGCCCATGAGGAGATGGTTCTGACTACCATGTATGCCCAGTCATGATTGCTGCCTCACTACAGATCCCAAGGCAAGGAGGCCAAACAGCTATAAACGGAACCACCAGAACTGTGAGCCAAAGTAAACCTTTATCTTTGCAAGTTGATTATCTCAGTATTTCCAGAAAGCTCTCACACCTCTGTATCCCCAGACTCTAACACAGTGCCAGTATCTCTTCCAAATTATTCTTGGAAGAATTTGCCTAAATGCTATTCTGTATTTATTTGTAGCTAAATAATTGTACAACATCTACTCTCTTCAGTCATTCTAATGGCATGACTCATACAGGTGTTTTAATTATAGGGCAATATAATACATAAATGCTTTGCTTCCCACATTCAAAAAAATCACAAAGTTGAAGTACCTTGGAGCCAGAATGGTTGCGCAAGTTCAGAAGGAAGAGGGAGTCTCCCTGAGCAAAATACCCCATGCCATCATCAGCTATGTAGCCAAGGGCACTAATATCGCCTTTAGCCAAAAATGTCCACACAACTTGATTTTGGTCCATATCTAAAAGCACTATCTCATTGTGAAGAAAAGACATGAGGTAAGGATATGGGTTGATTTCTGCAAATGAAAACCAAATAACAGGCATGAGTAAACTAACTTCAAAGTGTTAGCAAAATCTCTTGAGTTAGCCTCAAGTGGTTTTGAAATTCATGGGCCTCTTGGGGTTCAACTCTATTAGCCTAGTGCAGTCCTCTGGTCTTTTCATCCTGGGTTTGGTTAACATATTTTGGTGATAAAGAAAGCTGATTTTTAAAAATTTGACCTTAATTTCAGCTCAGAGGTGAAATTAGAATCCCTAAAGATATCATTACATAGATGTTTTTAAATTTCTATTTGCACATATTTCAGATAACAAATACCTGATGTCTGAGACTTCACTATGTCAGAAAGTGGCCCTGGGCCTTTGGATGCATAGACTCGAACCTAAAGCAAAGAAAAAGAAATAATAGGAGAGAAAAAAGCATTCATTAGTGGTCTCAGGGCAGCAAGTTGTTTCACATGCCAGATGTCCATTATTAAGTTCCCAATCCTTGTTTACCATCTAAGGATAGCAATAACTAAGGGGAAAACACTGTCCCATACATGTGATGTTGGGGCTTTTAGCCTAGAAAAGTGTTGACATGACATAGATCTCTATTGAATAACAAAAAGCAATCTCTAAAATCATTTGGGGATTTAACGTGGGAAATAGGTGATGGGTGGGTTGGTTGATTTGATGGTAGTAATTATTATACAATGTACACACATATCAAATCATTGCTATATATGTCTTAATTATATACAATCTGTACTTGTCAAATAAATACTTTAAAATCAATAAATTGCATAAATCATTTGAAAGAAATAAAACTGAACAAATTGTGAACTTTCACTATTTTAAATTCAACAACTGAAAACTTCAAAAAACTGAATTTATTATATTTTAGAGGATATTTGTAAAAGAGAAAATAGTAAACTTTGCATTCAAAAATGATTATTCAAACTATTTTCACATGTGTTATCTCTTTTGATACTCACAACTACTAATGATGAGTAAGAGTAGAAACTGGACCAGAGTTGTAATTAAAATATGGAACTTGTCTATAATAGCACAGATAGAAACACATGTCCTGAGTATGTATACTTTTCTGTCATTGTACAGGTCACATCCTAACAGGAGTTTTTTCTTAAAAAAATCAGACAGCTTTTATTATGCAATAAATCATTTCTATCCCCCAGTCCTGCATACACACAAAAGCCAGCAAAAAAAAATTCATATGCATAGTGATGGCCTCAAAATATAGAGCCTCAGGCGCTCTCTTAGCAGAACATTGGGTACTATTTGTTATCTTTTGGCATCAAATGTATTTTATGATATACTGTATATTAATATTTGTGTATTATTTTATGATGGTGCCTATGGATACCAAACATTGTTCAGTTTTGCACAGGACCATGTTAAATGAAATATATAAATCCACATGTATCACATTGCATGGGTCTATGGTGACTCAAATCTGAAACTTACACATATAGACAGATACACTTAGGAAGAATCATTACTTTTAACAAATAAGAATGTGCGTTAGCTTTAACTTTTATGAACTATTTTGACTGAAATATGTAGACCTAAGATTATCAAGATGAATATTAAACTAGAATTTTACAAAAAGAAAAATGAAAACACATCCACAAGAAACTCAAATCTCCAAAGCATTACTTTCCCCAAAATAAATGTAAAATAACTGTAAATATTTAAAACACTATCTGTATCATGCTAATTGATGAGAGTATGAAAATCATCAAGCCCTCAATTATCAGTGGGATGTTATTTTATATGAAATTTAAAATATCAAAATAGAGTGTTCATAAATTTCTTTCTTGACTGCTATTCTTTCTTTCTGTCCTGTCAATAAACAGGTAAGATACCAATCATGCAGACTCTGAGTTTT
The DNA here is from genome assembly GCF_034190915.1 of Cavia porcellus. NCBI lineage: Eukaryota > Metazoa > Chordata > Mammalia > Rodentia > Caviidae > Cavia > Cavia porcellus. The sequence continues at coordinate 49,312,630 of NW_026947507.1, forward strand.
ATTTCCATTGGGAAATCCAAGTCGGGTGTTCAGGTGGTTCATGGGATGTTGTGACAAGGACAGAAGAGCTCTACAAGTTGGCCTATGGTAGGTCACTTCCGAGTCATGCAGCTTGCCAATTCACTGGTACACCCAGGGATCTGGGTTTTTCTTCAAAATAAGAAGATCAAACAAGACAATGAATACGAAAGTCCCAACTATGTTGAGTGACCTGTAATGATCTCAGTGACAAATACTGCCTCACTCTAAATCTGAAAAGTAGCCTGAATGCATGGGAGCTGTCAAGACACCCTTCACCCAAGTTGTCCTTTCTTCCCTGTGTTCTCTTGTTGCTCACTTGATCCTGTGATTACAGTGAGCCTGAAACAATTGACACAGTGGGAATTCTTGACCTAGTCCTTCATTAGTAACCCTTCATTAGTAATTGGTAAGATTCCCATATTCCAGTTTTCACTCATACCTGGAAGGCAACAGTATATCCAGGACTCATGGCCTTGAGCTGAAAAGATGTCACTGAGGAAGAGACATTGACAGCAATCCAGCCTTTGGATGCTCTTCCTGCATCACTATGATTGGATATATGATAGAAAATTTCAGATCTTGTCAACACACCATTTTCATGCTTAGGTTTGTCCCACCTAAACTCTACTATGACTTCATCCTTGGTGAGGGATCTTTCACTTGGCAACACAAATATTCTGGGATTTCCTGGGGTGGAGGGAACTGCAAAACAGAGGTGGAGACAGAGCCAAATGAAAGTAAGGCTGACTTTTACCACTCATGATCAGCATGTAGGCATCTTATCAGTAAGTATTCCTCATTTCAGAGAGCTGAGGTAAACCTCTGTCAGGAGGAAACATTTTACAGATTTCTGCAGGAAGCCATAATATTTTAGCAAGTTAAATGACTTCCTTGAGTTCAACCCACTACTACTGCTCACGCACATCCTTCCCCCCACAGTACAACTTTCACTCTAGTCCATCCCCAGACAGTTACAGCTGGAGGGGGAAGTCAGTGACCAGAAGGAGAAGAAGTAACTTTAACCAGCCTTCAGCTAGTTCTAGGTGTAAAATGCATCACACGTAGGATCTCCCCAAGCCCTTGGAAAGTAGGAAGTGAGGAGAAGAATGAGGACAAGGACAGAGCCTGAAGGCCCCAGTTTTGCCAGCACCAAACCAAGCATGCAGCCCCTTAGTCGTGTGCCTTGTTTCCACATCACTCTACCCGAGGATTCTCTTCTTTCTCTTCCACAAGGCCACCATACCTTTCCCATCCCAATCACACTGCTTCTTAGTGCATCACTCACACATTTTACACCACCACCCCTACAATCCCCATTGGCCTTCACACACTCTCTTCACATGGGAGCTTGTTCCTGCTCCATCCTCAGAGCTAGCTGATTTCTGCTCCCAGAGGCCTTCCTGGCTATATCTACCCACACCAACCAAGCAGCCTGCAGCAGCTGAAGGAGGTGAATTTTCGTAGTGGCAGCTATTCACTATAGGCCATTGCTGTCTGGCTGTCAGTGTTTTCTCTCTGGGATGTGTGCGTTTATCTCCATGATGTTTATGAGATCCAGTACAGAAAACACCTTTTCTTATTTCCTATTAAATTCCCTGGATCTAACATAGGCCTGGCACGTAGTAAGTACTTAACGAGTAGTCATCAATTTGAACAATTTCTTACTTTATTGTAAACATTTTGAAGGAAATGGCCAATCTTGTCATCCTCCCTTACAGTCCCTGGGCCCTGGGTGGACTCCTGGTGAATGCACTAAATTCATTTCCCTCGAACAGACGGCCTCAAAGAGAGAATACCTGCACCCAAACATGACCTGCTTCAGAGCACAAGCAGGTTCCTCAAGGTTGCTGCCATGAGACTCATGCATAAATCATGACCATAAAAAAAAAAATGGTGGATGGATGTCTAGGTTTATCGAGCCCTAACTGCCTGCCAAGTCTTGTGCTAGGAAATTTACATAAGTTAAGTTAATATAAAGCTATACTTCACTCTCATTTGTGATGAGAGTCGATGAAACTTGGTACAAATCTTGGATTAGGTCCTTACCACTTAGTAGCTATTTCTCATGGGCAACTACAGATTTTCCATTTTCTTACTTGCATAATCATAATTTTACATCTGTTCTGTGTACCTCACAATTGTATAAGAATCAAACAAAGTTATATTTTTGACACACAGTAGGTGTGTAGTAGACATTTTGAAAGAGTGATATATATGTGTGTATATATATACATATACATCTTCATGCACTTTAAAGTAAAAATATAGTTCATAACTTAACCATACATATGTAAAAGTATGTTAGTCTGACATGCCTATGTAAAGATGGGATTGGAAACATAACACCCAAGAGTGCACACATCTGTTGCCAGTACATATGAGACCTTTTTTAAATAGATTTCCAAGAAACATAAAATGTAAAACATAAAAATGGCAAGTTATTCCCCCACAGTACAACTTGAGTTACCATCTTTATGAACATTGCCTTCTAAAAACTTATTTTTATTCTTCAATACTCATTTCCTTATGCAAGGTCTTGCAAAGTACCTGAAACATGTTTATGCATCTTATATATCTAACAATTAAGTGAAATACCCGTTAAGAAATCTTTGAAATTTTCTTCTTGTAAGGTAAGTTATTCAGATTATTTTAATGATGTTCTTCTAATTTCCAAAAAAGTTATTGGAAGGGTAGAGAATCTAAACACACCTACAAAACTGAATGTTATTTTAAATATCAGTAACTCTTCATTCCAGATTATGGAAAGTAAGATTCTGCATCTTGTTATTTTAAAGAGAAAATTTTACCCCTGTACCTGTATCAGGTGCTCGAAGTGATACAGATGTTCTTGGGCCCTTTCCCCAGTAGGTATAAGGAGTGACAGAAAGATTAAATAAGGTATACGGCTCCAGCCCTTCCACAGTGAATACAGGTAACAGCTGTTTTTCACTAGCCAGGGACTAAAATATAAACACAAAAAATAATTACAACATTTTTCATTCCTGATTAATTAAAGCCCCCAACTTTGCTTCATAAAGTCAACACTTGGAATCTTGGAAAGACTAATTTTGGTAGGTCTGAGGTTGGTGAAAGTGTGTCCAACATGACAGCACAAAGTGATGACATGCAGTAGACAAGTTAAGAACCCTAATAACCCAAGGCCAAGGAAACGACCGACGTGAAAGACTTGACTGAGTGAACGAGGCCAACACCTGCGTGCAGAGCTGACACAGACTGCGTAGTATGCGTCCCAACAGAAATGAGCAGAACCCACACCACACCTTGGAGTGAGCACTGAATTCCACGCTGTAAAAAACTACACCCCAGTCGACTGCAGGGGGAGCACTCCACAGGACTTGAAAAGCAGAAGCATTTCCTTCAGTCCTAAATGAAGACTCTGGAACAGAATCTGGTATAACCTTGGGGGTGGAGGAAAAGTTCCCTAAGGGAGGGAAGAAAGAAAAAAAGGCGACAAGGGTCATCCATCATCACAGAAGAATGGGAGAGCAATCGAAATGACTACTGATTAGAACTGAATCAAAGATTTCCCTTTCTGTATTAATATTTTGAAAATCGCCTTTTCTGACTTTTTCAGCTGTAACTTTGAGCTAAGATTAAACTAACTACAAACAAGGCAACAAAAACTACTGATACCTTCTTCCTCTCCCAGCAATCCCAGCCTTCTATTAAATGTATTTAACAGAAGCAGAGGAGAAGAATAGGCATGAATGAGACACTGTACCTGGCAGAGGCTTGAGGGACGTCTGAATGATCGTGAACTGATTGAATCTGGCAGGCTCTGAAACAGACACGCTGGTTCTCTGCTCAATTTCCTGAGCTGTGATCACGCTGAAGCCATTGATCCAGAAGAGCCGGCCGCTGTAGTACATCAGAGCATTCTGGGAGATTTCAGAAGTGCTCCAGGCTGCGAACTCTGTGATGCTGATGGCCCCAGAGCTGCAGAAACACAAACACCAGTGAGTGTGTGCACCCATTGCCAGCACCTGCCAGAGCACCTGTAAGGTGTGTGTGCCAGTGTGGAAACAGGAGTGAGAATGAAAAGGAAGCAGAAACACTCTGCACTTGTCAGCACTTCCAGGTCCATGTTAAATTTGTTTTCTATGTTTGTCTTCATGTACTAGACCTAAATCAAGTGTATAGGAATTTTTAAATCGAGGTGATATTGTTCTAGTAAAATAGTTTAAGATTGCAGTTTTAATTTGTGACTTTGGTATTATTTCACTTCATGTCACAACCTGAATTCTTGCTACTTCACCAGTGCACCATGTCTTTGGTTTATTCCACACACACTTTCTTTTTCAGTTTGAAATCATGTTTTACTTCTAATGTGACTAGAAGTATCCAATAACTGTATTTTTAAACAACACCTTTTCTCTTCCTTGTAGTGTCATTAGCACAAAAAACATTGTTTTAGAAATGATATTGAATCTTTATGAAGACTGTATTTTGTTTTTGAGAAACTTTAAAGTTGAGAAGCACAGGACACATTTTCAGAAGAGCAATTTTATGTTACCCACTTTCAGTAGTATCCACAGTATCCGAATGTAGTTTTAGGGAGTCCAGGAACAAAGAGATCTTCTCAAGTTAAGGGAGTTGGGTTATTTAGCTCTGTTCTTATCCAAAACACCAAGTAAATGTTAAAAATATTTCCACTGGTGGAAATACAGAAGTATGTGGCTATTTATATATCTTTTCAGAAATATCTTTTTTCATCAGAAAATGACTGGTTCCATTCGCTTTCTCATTGTATTTTCCCCTCTAATCAGCTAGAGCTTCAGGTAATGTTTTTTTCACTAGTGTCATCATTATTATGACTGTTCACAGTATAATTGGGCAAGTAAATTAGTGCTGGGTTTAATTTAGTATGTACTACCTGTCAGGTAATATGCATAACAGCTGTAGTTTCTTTCCTTGGTCTTTAAATCACTTAAATGATGTCATACTTCAGTCTGGAAAAATCTTACGATATCCAGACACTGGAAGGAAAAATTCTCTTTGGCGTTTTATGTTTAACTTAGGAAATACATACTGTAGTTACATTGTATCCTAAAGTACTCATCTTTGTATTCTGAAAAGCATATGATTTTAATTAGTTGCTACACATACAGGAATTAATTGCTTGATGGGAGCTGAAACATATTCCATACAGTTTTACAGCACTTGCATTAGTAGAAGAAAGGAAGACTCCAGGTACTTCCAGGAGTTAGAAATAAGGCTACCATGCAGTAATGAAACCAGAAAAGCCCATATGTAAAGTATAAATTTCCTGTCTCCACAAAAGCTTCAAAGAGTGCTTACAGATACGAAGCAAAAAAGGCCTCAAGAACAATCAAGAACAACGTAATAGCCCCACACTGCAGGTAGAAGAATTAGGATTCAGGTAGCACTGCAAGGGTATGTGTATTATATCCAGGGGTTTGAAAAATGGAAGCATCTGGACACCAAGACTTTGCAGGCTTTATTCACAATGAACAGGCACAAGTTTTCCTGGACGTGGTAGCTGTGAGAACAATGGTCCAGTGCAGTCGTAGGACATTAGCACAGTTTGTCATAAACTCAGACACTGACCTGGCGAACATACTCCTAGCAACCCAAAACCTTCACATAGTCAACTACCTCTCGCCTAGTCCAGACACAGAGCACCAAGAGGGCGAGCATCCATGGCCACATGATTCTGCTTGTTCCAGAGCAGGGCTAGGCCTAACTGTGATCCATGAGCCTCAGGGAGGGGACACCTGAGAGGCAGAACTGCACAGAGCCCCCAGCTCAGCCACTTGCTAAACATGGGACTTGCAGATAATTCAACCACTCATTTAATCACCTACTAAATGTAGTAACAATACTAGAATCCCCACACATGGACAAAGCCAATATCATTTTGTCATAACTTTTTTAAAAAGTAAAAAGATGAATTTAAAAAATTCTCTGACCTCACCACCCTATTAGAAAAGGAGGCACCACAGATGAGTGGTGACAGCGCCCCAGAAGACACAATCTGACTGGTCTTGCCCTGCAGAGCCTGCCCTGCCTGCCCTTGGTGAAGCATGGTTGTCACACTGTTCCAGCCCGCCTGACCTTCACTGTAGCCTCCCAGGGCTCTCTGACTGTGGCTGCAGCAATGTTTATAGTACTGTCCACCACTTCATCGAAATTTTGCTCCTTATCCAGATGAGGGAGTTCAATTAAATAGATTATCGCTTAAACTGCTTCACAGTTTCTTTTTACACTATGAAAGGGAATTTTGTAATGATTTTTACTTTAAAAATCTGTTCAGTTTGTTTCTAAAATTATTCCAATTACCTGACACTCAATAAAAACTGTCCAGTGATACTCCATGTTGTGGGGTGATGATTTGGCTGTTTCAAATGATTTCTATAAATCATTTTAACTATATTGATTGTGTTTGTATTCCTTTCTTTAGAAAAACATAAAGTATGGTATTTCAAGTTAAAATGAGTAAGTTTTGTTTTATGAATTTCACAGAAACATTTGAAAAGATGAAAACTATGCCAGAGAACAGGAGTTCTGAGCATCTGGGAAGGACACAGTAGCCTCACCAAGGAGGCTCCTACAGTCCTGTATCTACTAAACCACCGCCAATCTGTCCCTACTCGGCTATGAAGTCTGAGGACTTCTAGTCACATTCCAATTTATGTTTCGCTGTCTTCACATCTCAATGAAACTTTCCAGTTTCTTTCTGAAGTACACAGAACGAAGCAGCAGACAGAAGGATGCTGGCCTGCAGGACACATCAGCCTGAGCACCTGGCCCTGCAGACACTGCTGTCACTGCTTTCTGGAAGTGTCTGGTCAGCCATGTGCCAGGCCAGCTGGCTACTGCTCCAGCAATCCTACATCTGTCCCAGGACAGGATAAGGAGTTTCCCTGCAGGGCGGGACCAAACTCACGATCTCCAGTGTTTTTTGCCTTACTTCAATACAATCTTCTCATTTTCAGGAGGTCAGTACTGCAAACCCTTCAATCCTCAAGAAGAGGTAAGGCTTGACTTAAACAAAAATTCATCCAGAAAATCATTGCATGGTGTTTGCACTATAACCTCTTCCGTGAAATCTGTAGTGCACACAGAACTCATCAAGGTCATTCTAGGGAGAGGCAGTTTATTTGATGCACATTACATGTGAGTTCTATGCTTGTGACTAGGAACCCAGGACCACAGAAGAGAGATGCAAACACTGCCTTCACAGAGTATGCAGCCCCGCTGAAAAGGCAGAGAACTGGCAAAGAACTACATTAGTGAGTGGACTCTCAAAGGAAAAGGAAAGCACATTCAACAGCAAGAGAAAGCCTCCCCTAGGGAACAATGTTTGAGTGAAGCCTGAATGAAGCTCTGCCGCTGGAATGCGAACCAGAGTGGGGGACACTTCCAGGGGAGAAAACAGCAAGGACACATGCCCCATTAGCGCAGTATAATCTGTTCCAGTGAAGGAAATATACCTGAATTGCTGCACTCATTTCGACTTCTAAGTGAGAAATGTCCACTGCTTACAGCTTTAAATTTTTACAAATGAAGGAAATGTACAAAGGAGAGGAAAGAGCAATTTGAATGTGGAAGTCCGTTTCAATTCTCAGACACAGAACATGAGGAAGGACAACAAACATTTCAGTCCCTTCCTGGTCATCTCTTGAATTAACCATGAGCAGGCAGCTGTATAAACATTTCTGATCTCAGTCTTCTTAACTATGGAATAAAATAATCTTTGAGTGGTCCCTCTAAATGCTGTGTCATAATGAATTCATATCTTATGTTTAATTTCAGACCTGTAACTATTCTTGAAATTAAAAACTATTGACTGTTGAAGCTAATAATAATTTTAAAAATATATGACAGTAAGAACACAAATCATAGGGGGAATACCATGGCTATGCAGACAGTGGGGTTCCACAAGCTGCAGTGACAAGGTCCAACCCAATCTAACTGAATAGGTTGAAGTGGTGAGACTTCTTTAAAAACCCATGGACACATTATTGGAAAGCCCTAGTAAACAGATCTTATGCAAAGAGAAAATTCTTCTTGCTCTGTTTGACTTTAATCCTCAGCACATGCACACACACACACACACACACACACACACACACACACACACACCATGAAAAAACAAGGCAGCAAAATGCCTCCAAAGACTCCTAACTCTCCTAAAGCAGATCCAAGCACAAGTAGGGAAGAAAAGAGGCACCAGGTAGCTCAGCTGTTTGAAACAACTTAGCTCAAAGTGATACAAACCAAAAAAAAAAAAAAAACCACAGTTAAACTATCAAACAAACTGACCAATGTGGTGTGGAAAAAACACTAAGTACTAAGTACTACTAAACACTAAGTAACTACATCAAAACAGAAGCTCTCATGACACATCATCGTCAAAATCCCAGAAGTCCAACACAAAAAAATCTTACAAGCTGCCAGAGAAAGGCTCCACTTTATTAGCAAGCATAAAGCCCCCACGTATCTCCTGGGTTCCTGAGGCAGATCTTTCTCAGCATCTCCGCTGGGCCTGCTTCTGGCCCTCACAGCTCTAACCACAATGCACTTGCAATCGGTTTTTTGCATACCTGTCTTTCCTCATGGGTACCTTGACTGTGACAATATATAATTTATGAGTATTTATCAAAAGAATAAATGAATCCCCACACGTTATAATCTATAACTGAGAAGCAACCAAGTGCCTCTGAGAGACATTTCTCACCTCTGCCCTCGCAGACCAGCAGTGTACAGATGAATACATTGACTGTCCTGAACCAACCAATAGAGAAGCCCATCACTGAGGTCTAATGTGAGAGCAATAACCTACAGAGAAAAGAAAATAAGGACATGAACCAAATGTGCATTTGCAGCACACCTTTGTGAGTAGGTCACACTTTACTTATTTTTTTCTTTATGCATTTTTAACACCCTCTTTGGAACAGCAAACTCAGTGATGTTTTTACTTTTTTGCTGAATATAAAAATAATGTGATTCTGCATATTGCCATGTTATTTGGATGTAAACAGTGGTTTCCTAAAGTTCTCTGAAAGATAAGTAATATCAGTATTCACTTTACATATTCAGTTTCAGCAATTATCGAAGAATAACTCTTGGACAGCAGCACCAAGAAAACATTCTAACCTACTCAGTCTGCAACTGAGCCAGTACCAACCCTTGCCTAAGACTTTGGACATTTTAGCAACTCGATCCAACAAATTTTACTAGACCAGGTATTCTCAGACATGGCTGCATATTAGCACCATCTATGGAGCTTGTTCATCAAGTCTTGGTTCCCTGGTGGCATCCTATGACTTGTGATCCCTGGAGATGAAGTCCTGGCTCCAGTGTGCCTCAGAACCACCTGAGTGATTCCAGAGTGCCACCATGTTGGAAAACAAAAGGTTTACAGTATTTTAAATTGTGTATGCTATTATTAAGTAAAATCAAAGCACACTGACTCACTCCAAAAAGATAATAAACACAGGGTACTTATTCATTACGCTTGTATTCTTGTGTGTATATAAAGTCCTGTTTCCAGATGACAGCCAAAAACCACCTCCTGCTCTGTTTCCTTGTTGCTGTCCATATCTCAATTTTATGTACAGTTGTCTAGTGAGGCCTCTTATGAAACGGAGTGCCGGAGATACAAGTTACTATCAAATGAATCTCTTTTTGCTTTCTTTGGCATTACAGGTATTTTTCAAATAAGTTGAGACTAGAAAGAGCCTGGCCTCAGAATAATGAGTCCCTTCTAGTAGAGCTAGAAGCTGAGAGATATTAGGAGGATTCAAGTTGGTGTTTACATCTTTAGCAAGATAAGCAGCAGTTAAACTAAAATAACAGGCCATTAAAAATATTTTTTAAAATACAGTATTCAGCTTTATTCTAGTAGAGTGTAGTGTTTAAATGAAATGTCTTTATGTAAAAAATGCAAAATTTTATGTTATACAATTATGTTCTACATACTTGCAGTATCACATATTGCATTCAACACACAATTCAGTGGACTTCTTCCAGACCTGTATTTGCCAGTGAACAATGAAAAGCTTATTTGATATTATTTTAAAAATACAATGTTATAAAGTATTTAAAAATCAGAAATACTTTCTGACAGGTCAGCCTACTGCAAAGAAACAGTCATGTGACACTTGACTGTAAGAGCATGATGTCATCTTAGAAACACAGCCCATGTCTTTGAAAGAATTTACCTGAGTCCTCCCCCAGGAGGTAAAACCTATTCTAGTGGTTCCTGGCCTTTCAGGATTGAATCATGTCCTTGCATCATGCGCAAACAGACTTATTGATTGGTTTTTCTTAGCATAAGTGAAATTAGGTTAATCTTGTCTGGTTATTTATAAGATGATGCACTGGAGTCTTCCAAATTACAAATTAACTCTAACTCACTAAAACAAGAGATCCTGTAAGTCCCTTTGCCAGGCTACAATAAGTATTCAAACCACAAGTAAAATCCAGATGTTGGGTCTTCCCACTCCTCTACATTCCTAGCAGCTCAGCGTCTCAACAAACAGAGGTAGGCCATAAGTCTCTGGAAAATTTATCACGACTGATAGCATCCATAACTTGGAAAAAACAGATCCAAACTGAAGCTGTCACACTGAAGTTCAGTCCTGTGGTAAAATGTACTGTGTGCTGTGAGTCAAACTCATCTGGTGCAACACTAAGCATCTTCTTAGGCGAACATCTTGCTTCCTTCTCCATTTTCCTCACATACATAATCATGTCTTTCTATGAGAACTGGCTGGCTGTGTCTCCTTGTGTCTGCTGACTGGAAGCAGCTCTTGGCTGACAGATAAATCTATGACTGACATAAAGGAGGGACAGTGAGACTTAGAGATGTGCTGAGTCCAAAAGGTGCTGATCCCAAGACATCTACTTTTTGGAAAGTAGCTGCAAAACGGAATTCAGGAAACTTCTCAGCATATTGATGCATTATTACATTTCTGGGCACATTTGGAGAAACACATCTTTCTTTCAACTCCCATGCCACATCCCAGACTGGCAAGCTGTCATACATTCTGTAACTGTGCCCTGCACGGCTCGACATCTGATGCTCCACTAGTCAATCCTTGATGTGGTGCATAGGTTTCAAATCCCTTTTAGATATGTTATAATCTGTATACGCAAATCTGATCTCCTTAAATGCAGAATTCTAGAAATTATAGCTTATGTATCCTATGAAACTGGTAATGGAAAATTACTCAACAGAAATTTCATATATTCATACATATTTTGAACAACTGGTGTATATTTTTCCCAACAAGAAAGGGGCTTTGAAATAATTTTTAAAAATTAAGGACTATGTTAGGTATAAATAGAGTGAGCAGTTTAGTTCATAATGTTTTTATGTAGTTTTTAAGTTTTCTACAATAGACATATTAGTATTGTGATCTGAAAAAATAAGTTTCAGAAATTTAGGTGAAATCCTAGGGATTAGGTAAATAGGTTAAATAAAGTTAGGCATTGCTTCTAGAAGTTTACTAAGTAAAAGTAATATTTGTTTTGAAAATGTTGCCATATAGGGTGTGTTTTTAAGATCAAAAGACAATAATAACTTTACACTGGGCATTTACCATATTATTGAAACAATTCTTACCACCTTACCTCAAATAAATTAGCTCACCTAATTTTCATCACAACCCTAAAAAGTTGAATAATTTTCAATTCTCCCATTTTTCAGATAGGAAAGAGAATAGAGAAGTAATTTGCCTCAGGAACACACAGTTTGTAGAATAGCTAGCTGCCACAACTGATTTTTAAAAACTTTAAAAACACCCGCACCTGATAAGGAGATCTAAAAAATTCAAGTCATCAAGATTATAAAACATTAAGAAGTTAAAATATCCAATGTGAATGCTTTTAAAGTAGAGCAAATTATAAAGAACTCTATTATATATATACAATTATAAAATTAATTATAACCTCAAAAGAAGGCTTCACGACACACTGACTCTACCAAGATCCTGCTGCTTCATTATTTCTCTGAGGATCCAACCTCATCTACTCACAGTAACCAAAGAACAGCATCACTTGATATTAGTACATGGTCAGATCTCAGTAGAATTTGTCACCTTTTTCCCAGAAAACCAAGGCTGCGCCTGGAGGACAAGAGCACTTTCTCCATTCAGCCTGGTGCTCTCTACTGAGCAGAGTGTGGTCCAGTAGAGAAATCCACCCACAGAGTCCACAGCCATGTCATTCACCAGCAGCTTCACATGCGTAACCATGTCGGAGTGTCCCGTCAGCATGGACAGCCTATGGATCTAAGGGCACAGTGGCGTAGTCAGCCAATGGTTTTTTCAAATGACATTGCTATTTCCAAATAGTGTATTCCAATCATTAGAAACTCTTCCATTCATTCATACAACCACAAGTATTTAGCAGGACTGTGCTAGGCAGTGTGCCAAGCCTTGGACACACTATGACCAATAGGTACACCACCTGTCTTCATGGAACTTACCTCTTGCTATCTCTAAAGGGAAAGGAAGTAAATTTATTGTCAGAAAAAGCATTCAGTATTTCTAATTGTATCTCTAGAAAATCAAATACTCATAGATCAGCGTATTTGATTGTATTCCTGAAGGAGATACATGTCCTCTTGAAGTGAGGACCTCTTTCCTCACTCCTGTCTCCCATCTACTTCCTTCTGGGGACTCACCATCATCACTGAGCACCTACGCTGTGCCAGGCAATGCGCTATTTTAGCCTCAGAACATTGACAGCTATAATCCTCACATTAAGCCCAGTAGGGATTTCTAGTCCCTAGTTTTTTTCTTCATTAAGTAAACTGGGTTGAATGAAGTGAAGCAATCTGTCTGGAGTTAAACTTGCTCTACAAAGACAGAAAATGCTGGAAGCCAATTCACATATCTGCCCTTCTACTTCTTTAGCACTAGTTCTGACCTACACCATCGCAGGAAGCATCCCCTTGGCAGCATCCTCAGCACCACCTTACCTGTCATTACACCATCAGTCAGGCTACCACGTGTGGCTTTGCCTCTAACCAGATTACTTTTTCTTATTGTTTCTTTATCTCATCAAAGCAGTGGAGGGGGGAAGTGCCTGCACAACACTGAATGTGCTGGCCTGTCCCTTGCTCAGCTTCCCTAGCCCTGCCTACACCTTTGGAAACAGCCTTTGAAATCTGTCCTCTCATGCCAGAGCCCCCAAATGGCATTTTAATGGATTTATTTTTAAGTGCTAATGAAAATATATAACTAGTACCCACAATAGTGATATAAAACTTCACTTACACATAAATGCACTTCAAAAAGAAGTTTAAAGACAAACATTACCTAAGCTGTTAAACCAAGAGTGCCCAGGACGCCAGACTTTCACTCACCACATATGTCTTTCCAGCCCAGTAGAGAAAGCGACCCAACCACTCAAAAGTCAGAGCCCCTGCCCCTGCGATGCTGGAGATGCGGTGGCTCTCAGAGACTCCTGATCCGTTCAGCAGCCACACGTGGACCTCTCCTCTGGTGTCGCTGTAGTACAGACTGTTGTTATACCAATCCATGTCTTCAAAGAAAAAGGAAAAGTTATTACCAGCTATTTTTCATGTACACCAAGAAAATATAAACATTTCAATATAATGTTAAAGCTTGTACTGACATCAAGTTCCCCTAGAACTGCAGAAATTTGTAACGTGTATTTCAGTAATGTAAACTCAGTACCTTAAGCCCTAGAACTGTACAAAGAAATGCACTCAGGTTCTCCTCTTTGCTAGACACTGTCCTGGGCACTTTTCATATCTAAGTTAACTTCTAAGACAAAGCTAGGAAGTAGGAATGAGCCCGTTTGCAGCATGGCAAGCCTGAGATTACGGGGTGGGAGGGACAGAGGAAGACTGGGATCCTGCCAACTCCAAAGTAGTATCACTCCACTGGCATCAGAAGGCTCCCCATCCCCCATGTCTAGCCCCCACATTAGTCACAGTGGTGTTGTACTTTTAATGGCCAAGCCAATCAAGAAAATGATCAGATAATTAGAGAGATATCAGCAGGAAGATCACTGTTATCCCACCTAGCAGTAAGGATTTTCCTTTGGAAGGCAATGTTACCTTCCATTACTTAATAACCTTCTTCACCAATGAAGTCTTATTGAGAGCTCTGCACAACAGTTCCTGGCTCCAGTCCTATAGAAAACTCAGAGTAAATGATCTAAGAACAGCAGTCTTTGTGGAGTGAGAGGTTGTTAAAGCAAGATGGCATCCACAGACTAAAACACATGAACACTAATCAAGGCCTCCCTGAAGCGGGTATGAATCAATACATCATTCCTATTTTATGAATTACAAATTGCACTCTTACTTAAGGACTGATGTTTTCTTAACAGTACCATTGGCAGTGTCATCTAGTCAGTATGCCTTCTTTTCACTATTGGCATAATAGCAAGCAAGTGATTCTTTTCATTTATTAAATACCTCAAGAAGTCCCATGAGCAGAAACCTGTCGTGTTGGTGAACAAGGGCAGTTACCTGACACATTTCCTATGTCAGAAGATAAGAACTCTCCTGGGCCAAAACTGTTCAGTGGTTTACTCCAAAGCCCATCTTCTTTCACAGCCATGATAAATGGTGGCTCCGTAGCTATTTGATTAAAAATTTTTTTTAAATACCAGAGGAAGTATTTTTAGATATAAATCTTTTTAAAGTAGAAGCACAAGCTTATTATTAGATTCATAAAGTAATAAACAATGATCATAAACCCAGTATTCATTTCTAGGGTTGGAATGCATCAGTGTGTGGGAAACAGGGACCTCACTTCTGCAGTTGGAAGGGATTGAACTTCCAAATAGGACACCTCGTACCCTCTGCCAAGCTCAATGCAGAAGGCAGGCCTTTCCAGGTGCCAACACTGTGCCCTCAGACTTCAGGCTCCAGAACTGTGAGCCAGACTTCAATTCTCCACATCACCCTTACAGGTTCAGTGAAAGCTATGAAAGATAGAATAGGACTCACTCAGAGAAGAAATATGGAATATGAATTAAGCTCCTATACATTATAATTTTGTGTTTGCTTGTTGTAAAAAATGTGCACTATTGTTTCATTGTCTTAAACCAAAATCAAAAATCCCAGGAAAAAACAACTTATCCATTCATTGTTAAGCTTCATTCAGAGGGAGAAGGTGAATCACTTTTCCTTTAATAAGCATCTCACAAAATTGAAGGAAATTATACAGCTGGTGAATATGTCCAATATAAGCACTCACTATCCAGACTTCTGTAGTGTCTCATTAAGGTATTCTTTCCAAAGTGACTCATAACTCAGACCTTTTGCACTGTCTTCTCTTTTAATTTGCTTGTGATGTTTTTCAACTTCTTTTTCTTGGTCCTGATATTTTTTGTTTCCTGCTCTATCCTTGAAGCCAGAAACCCTTCTCTGAGATGCATTTCTTCATAGTCCTTGCTGCCTCTCAGAACCTACAGGAGCAGATCAGTCCCCTTCTGGTGACACACCAGAACTGCTGGTACCAGGACTTGGAGTGGAGTTTCCTGCCCTCTTTGGCACAGTGACTGCAGCTGTGCCCTCCACATCCTGCCCCAGCAGTACATCACCTAAGTACAAGGCTTACATTTCAAGATTTCTTTTCTAAAGTAAAAGAATACCAGAATTTTGAAAAGTAATGCAGATAGATTGGGGCAATTATATCTGCTTATATACATATATTATTCATTCATACACTCAGATTTTTACACAAATCTTAGAGATTGAGCACAAAGAGATATCTGCAGTGATACGTCAGTGTCGTGGTCATGGAAGACACTTTTCTTCCAGTGGGTTGCTGTTTGCCATGGTTCTGTTCAAAGTACCTAAAAGCAACTGTGATAATGACAGTGTTATACAGCATAAAGTTATTTTCATTTCTTCTACCAAGTAGATGAGATTTGAAATAATTCATAGCTTCATAGCTCCTCAACTTCCTCACCATAATTCAGGGTTCAAGAATGCTGTGGCTCAGGCTGGGGATTTAGCTCAGCAGCATAAGCGCCTGCCTTGCAAGCCTGTGGTGTGAGTTCGATCCCTGGTACCGGTAAAAATACAAAAAAAAAAAAAGAAGAAGAATGCTGTGGCTCAACAAACCAAGAGAAAAAGGAAACCCAGGAAGAAAAAGGAAAGTATCGCATTTCCTAAAATGTATTTCAGAAACTAAAATACTAAGAAAGACAAATGCCATCCTGATTTACTGGCTTCCCTAATAGCAGATAAAAAACACATCCCCAAGAGGTCAAAACCTCTATTCTAATTTCATCACATTAGATTCAGGAAATTTTAAAGTTTTTTTGTCCGAATCATTCCCTAAAAACATAACATTTCTCACCTGGCATCAGAGTTGTACCCACTGAGGGCTCTGACCAGGGACCTGGGCCCTTGGGAGAACTTGCTCTCACAGAAACTTTATATTTCATAGCACTGTGCAGCCCAGGTATGTCAAGCATGACTCCCTTTATGTTAGAGAAAGTTTGAGCAAACTCAGGAAGGTCTTGGGTTGATATCTGCACTTCATAAGTCCAGTTCTGCCAGGCAGAAGTGCCTAAAGAGAAGAGTTCAAACAATGTCACTGATCAGAGTAACATCAGCAAGGGTGAACCAAAGATAGTCAACAAATCCATCAACAGCCTCCTCTCCAACACCCATTATCCAACTAGTCATCAGGTCACTGGGTGATAAGGCTAAGACCATGGCTTCTCCTCCTGTGCTGCTCATTTTCCTCTATTGAAGGACACATTGTCACGGCAAATAGATTGCCCTTCCGTCAAAGATTCAAAGATTCACAGCCTTTCCATCAAAGATACACAGGATTGTCAGAGGAATCTCTGTAATACTGCTGGGCATAACCAGGCTCTTCACAAAAATGTTTAATGGAGACTCTCCAGTACATTTCCTGCGGTTCATATAGGACCTCCAAGAAGCCAAATCAATATGCAAGGAAAATGCCTATTCACCTTGCCATTTTTGATATATGTAACAGACAGGCATAATTCACTGTCTTAAAATTAAAAATAGCCAGTGTTAACTAAATACTACTGCCTAGTGTACCACGGTTGGAAAACTACATCCTACAGGCCAAATCTGGCCCACTGCCTATTTCTATAAGTAAAGCCATGCTAAACACCGTGTCAGTTATTTATCTACACATTGTCTGTTCCAAGCTATAAAGCAGAGTTGAGTAGCTGTGACAAAGACCATCTTACTTACAAAGCTGAAATTATTTACTGTCTGGCCTTTTCTTCACCAAAAAGTTTGCTGACCTCTGTGCTAGATACTGTTCTGTTGTACTCTTGCACCCTAATTTGATGTGTATGACAATTCCACACAAAGATATAATTAATACTCTCATTCATTACAGTGTACAGAGGAAACCCAGGCACAAAATGGTTAAGTACATTGCCCGAGGTCATTCTGATGTCACTAAGGTCACTTGTGTGAAGTACTTTTGCTGGCAAGATCAGTACTGAATCCATGAAGGCTGGCTCCAGAGCCGGATTGCTGACCCACTGCATCCTGCACAACAGTGCCTCCTTAGAGACAGAGATTTAGATTCCAAGAATTTTAGGAAGTCATTCAAATTCATGCACGACCTCAACCTGAGCAGTCTGTCCCCCTGGCTAATATAATCATTCTGACTACATGTCAGATTTTAGCTCCTAGTAGATCCTCAATAAATTGTGAAACTATTCTATTAGGAAATCTCCCTACTGCAAAACTAATAAATGAAAAGTATAAAAATATTTTTTAAGCTTTCTGGTTAATGACTATGTGTGGGCTCTCAAAACCGAATCCCAGTTCCATGCAGTCCAAGCCCCATTCATTCCACCAGCAGACCAGTGCCCCACCCTGAGGACAGGATACTCACTGGCTCCAATGGGAAGGGCAGGAGGCTTCCACTGAACAAGGGCTTGGTGAGACCCAAACAGCACGGAGACATCCCTTGGGCAGCGTGGGACAGGGTATGGCTGGGTGGAGGAACCGAAAATGACCAAGTTACCAAACCCAAATTCTTCTATGTGAGTCAGGTCACATCCCACAATAAACTCATTAAAAGACATGGAGTCCTGTTGGAAAATGGCCTTGCCATCTGTCACAAGGAAGTCATTATTTTCACAAGCAAAGCTCTGCACATCAGCAAAGGGGAACTGAGGTACAACAGGATGGGAAGCAGAGCCATCTAGAAATGTTGACATGAAGACTTGGGTGGTGTCGTTGAAATAAATGATCCTCTTAGATTGTGGTTTTATAGCAAAATCCTTTAACGTGTAACTCTCCACAATGTGCACAGGCTTGACATCTCTGCCAGATGGCGTAGGGAGATCAACTCTGTGAATGCCATTTCTCAGCAGATAAAAGATGTACCTAATATGGAAGCAAAAGAAGCCTGGTGTGATTCAGTGCAAGGGCACAGCATCTGCTCAGCTAATTGCTTTAACCTGCTGCACAAGCAGAACCACATATCTCTGGAGCCACACATTCTCCACAGTGCAAAGGAATAAAGGTCATTACTAAATATATGCTCTATTCATTAAAGTCAGAAATTGGAAATTTTCAGTCTCATTTGTAATGTATAGTCTTTATTATAGGTGGCTTTTTAAAGAGCCACAGAATTTAAGAACAGAGTCTTTAAAGCTTTCAAAGCAAAGTATGTTATGTCAAAATTACATGGCTAAATATGTTATTTACCATAAAGTACTTTCCATCCATGCATTTCTTAAGTATAATTCCATCAGTAAATTTTCTTATGCATTACAAATAATAAATGGCAAAAAGCAAAATATTTAAGCTATTCACTTTCTAAATACACTGTTATCATTTTGCTATAACTACTTAACATTTGGAGTGGTCTACGTGGTTTTTAAATATCTACAATTGTGTTGGGCAATTATAAATGTTTGATTTTAGCAAACCAAAAAGAAATATCCCACAAATGACCAAAGCAGTTGGTCAAGACCACCCAGCAATCAGGAGAAAGAAGTCAATGGAGAGGCAAAACACCACACCCAATCGGAAGCAGAACGCTGTGATAGTAAAATAAGTAATCTCTCTTCTCTCTCTCTCTCTCTCTCTCTCTCTCTCTCTCTCTCTCTCTCTCTCTCTCTCTCTCTCTCTCTGTCTCTCTGTCTCTCCCCCCCCCCTTTGAGACAAGGTCTCACTATGCAATTCAGCCTGGCATTGAGCTCACTTCATAGCCCAGGCTGGCCTTGAACTTGCAACATGTCTCCTGAGTGCTGGGATTACAAGCTTGCACCACCATGCCCAGCTAGTAATCTCTTAATAATGAAAAAGAAAGAATACCATGAACATAGATCCCTGATAATCAGATCTTGAAATGGATTTTTAACTAAAATATAAAATCATTCATTTGCAGGTACTTAATTTAGAATTTGTGGTCACAAATACAGATGCTAGCAAAAGTATACTTTTACTTGGTAAATTCCCATTAATACAACCCAGTGGCTTGGCAGCATTTCAGCCTCCATCACAACTGAGAAATCATTTTCCTGACATTACTCAGTCCATTCTTATTCCTCTTATTGACCATTCCAAATCTTTATCCATATGCTCAAGACTCTCACACTACAGGCATGTCCCAAAATATAAACTGCGTTTTAGAATGCAAAGCTAATTTCTTTTTCTTAAGACAGAATACAGCAGGAGGAAAAAAAATGGTTCTTCCCGAATTTAGAACTGTTAATAGAATTTGGAAGAATTTCAGAGTAGGGGCTGGGGATTTAGCTCAGCGGCATAAGCGCCTGCCTTGCAAGCAGGCAGTTGTGAGTTCGATATCTGGTACCAATAAAAACAAAAAAGACAAAAAAAAAAAAAAGAATTTCAGAGTAAACAAAGGGAAACATAATTATAGTATGGATGCACACTTCTTGTATAAAGCAGGGAGTAGTGCAAAGACCTTGATTACTACTTTGGAAGGGAGAGAGAAAGAGAAAGAGAGGTGGGGAGTGGGAAGAGGAGGACAGTGGGGAGAAGAAACAGCAAGTGTGAGAGCCCAAGAACAAAAGGAGAGAAGACTTAAGAGGTGACCGCAAGCAGAGGCTCAGTGAGAGAATCTTCAATCATGCAGAATGACAGCATAATGCCAGGCATACCAGATGTTCTGTGAGAACAACCTAAATAACTACTGCCACAGGGGGAGAACCACCAGTGTCTTCTGAGATGCACACCATGTTGGAAATTATGAAGCTGGGAAACCAAGCAACTAGCCTGCTTCCCTGCTAAGCAATAGTGAACCTACTGGTGCACGGCCTAGAGTCAAACATCCCACTTCCCCAACCCACTTCTCCTGTCCACCCGTTAGCAAATGGGAACCAGAAATCTGAGCATGTCCTGGGAGGTTGACTATAGCAAATAAGGGGGATTTCCTTCTACCATCTCTTTGAAGGCAAATATTTTTATTACTGTTTTGCTCTATTCTGATTAATGGTACTGCTCTATTCAATATTCTGTTTTGAGGGGGTTGGAGGTTTAGCTCAGCGGCGTAAGTGCCTGCCTTGCAAGCAGGCAGTCGTGAGTTCAATCCCTGGTACTGACAAAAAGGAAAAAGACAAAAAAAATTCTGTTTTGATAAGTTCTATAATGTTCTGTATTTCATTTTATTTTGATATGCATGATTGAAAGAACAACTATTGTAAAGATAACAAAATATACTGTGATATCTATTACTGTTATCCCAGTAACCTGCTGTGAAGTTCTGTACCAATTTCACTGTATGATCTTAGTTGGCTTCATTCTGTCTTGTTCTGTTGTATTTTACTACTTTCAAAATAAAATTAAAAAAAAAAAAGAAACTACTGCCAAGAGCAATGTGCTGGTTTTTACAGAAATTTTCCTGTCCTGGTCCAGGAAGATGATTAGGAAACCAGCTCTGCTGCAAGACAGCCAGACTTGGTTCCACTGCAAAGCAGCTTCTTGGACAATTACTAAGTCAACCTGGGCTTCACTTCCCTCATACTAAGTGAGAGTAGCCTCTCCATGGGGTTGACAAGGATAAAGTGAATTATTGGAAGTAATACACTTAGAGCACATTAGTATAAATACTACTTATGATCATTTCTAGTCATATTTCAAAATCTAAGCACAAATAATTTCATCATATCCTACTGGGGGAAAGCCACTGAATTTCTCCATAAAATATCTTTGAAGAATTTACTTAGTAGATAAAGGTCATTATCTTCAGAATGAGTCATTTTATATAATTACTGAGAGCAAAGTTACATTTCATAGGATCTTAGACATTTATAAATAAGTTTTAGTGCATCCTTGGCTACTTCATAGGATTTTTAAAAATATTATATAATTCTGGAATTCACTCAGATCTAAATGAAAATGAATCTAGTAAAACTGAAAAAGCATATACAGAAAATTTCAATTTTTAAGTCAATAATGAATAATCTTTTTTCAAGATAATCAGTTTATTTTTTAAATCAGTTTATTTAAAATAAAATTTTATGGCTATTTTTTTCCACTCAAAGTGAAAACAATTTTATTTCTTACAAGAAAGAAAAAATGTTTACTTTTATCCACATTGCCCTTGTTTATTGGTCCCTAACTTGTTATTATCTGAATATATTTTCAAACTTATGGCCCCAAAATAACTTTCTATATTTTTGTCTTTCCCATTCATGTACACTTGGGATTCACAAAATCTATTCACAGTAAGTGCTTTTTTTAATTTCAGAATACCTCAACTGGGTGTTATTTTCTCTATATAAACAGATAAACAGTCATAGAGTTCCTCGAGATCCTACTGCAGTTTAACATCACAGTGGAGCTCAAATATGTTCATTTCTTTTGTGAAAGGAGAAAAAACTACTATGCTATTAAAAACTGCACTAGTAGTTAACCATAAAATTCTGTGTCCTAAAGATAGAGGCCAGTAGTTTTCCTGACAAGAAAAACAGATCAAAGAGAGAACTGCTCAGCATAGGTGTGCAGGCAGTCAAGGGGCCTCTCGTCAGGAGCACTGAGGGGGAAATGTGCTGAGGGTAACAATGCCAGGCTAGAACTCGGGTCCCTCAGCCCCTGGCAAAAGTCTTTCCTGTACACCTATATTTTGCTATAAAGGAAGAGTCAATCAAGTTTGAAAGAAATGTTTGCTGGTTCTTTGGAATGAAAAATTTGCTTGGAAATGTGCTTGAAATAAGATGCATAGATCAGCTCATCTGGTGTTACAATTGCATGAGCAAGCAAAGTTCACCAAGATTTTCAACAGTGGAAGAGAACCCATCCTCACAAGCCTGACACTTACCCATTGTAGGCATCAGCCACAAGTTTTTGAGGTGTGATAATAGAGGGTGGGGTAATTTCCTCAAAATTTGAGCAGCTCTCTAAATCACACACATACACCTAGAGAATCAAAAATACATCAGAAGGTTCATGTCTGTTAGTATTCACTTTGTTCAACAAGCATTTCCCAAGCATCTATCCCTTGCCTGGCATTGTGCTAATCACTGATCACTCTCAAAACAAAAGCAACCCTTAAAACACTAACATATTGTATAACCTAGTGAGTTTATATCCTGTAGGCATCAATGAAATACCATCTCTACTTCCCAGCTTATGGAGGCACCCACCTATTTTTAACATTTAAACTGTATCTAGGCTTATGAGCTTCCAGCTCTAATGATGGCCTTTACTCATTGTGATGGGATTTTACCTTCCAAAGAGATAGAACTGAAATATAAAACTCCGTAGAAACCTACTAAATGTAGCCCTGATTATTGTATAATAATGTATACGATACACTTGCAGCTGACTATAGTTGTGATGGGCTAACAATTACACAGGTACCACCACTGCATTATGGCAGATGAATTATGATTACTACAAGCTCATGACTCTGGAAAATCATGAATAAAGATGACTTAATGACAAGTCAGTACTGGGTAAACACTAGATTCTTGCAGACCAGAGCTATGATTCATTGCTAAACTGTCTAAAGTAGGTACATACTCACTGAATAGATATTTAACAAGATAATTATGATGATTGGTAAATGCACCAAAATATGCACATCAGTCTCAATATTCAGTTATGCCTTTTAAATTCTCCAACTAACCAGGTCATTCATGATGAAGTACATTCTCTGGTAAAGCCAGTCTGTGGAGATGGAAGAAATCAGGCCTGAACCTCTGTAAAACACTCTCAGGTCAGACACATTTGACATGTGGACAGCCTCCTTCATCCATATGTGAGTTCCCTCAGAGAAATAAACAATTTGCCAGTGCACATGAACAGATATACCTAGAAGAGCCACACATTTACATTATTATGCAGCAAGAGGATAGGAAAACTTCACAAGAAAAAAATTTTAAAATATTTAATAAAGATTAAAACTGAAGTCCTATTCTTGAAGACCATAGTCTTCTAAATTTGTCCAACATATATAGAATAATACTTTTAGAAGACTTTAAAATATCAGAAAGACCATTTTCTTGGTTTGTGGCATTTTGCTTTTGGTTTGTTTTGATCCTGAAGATTGGACTCCAGGCCTCATGCACGCTAAGTACATGCTGCATTTAAGCACCACTTCTAGATCCAAACATACTTTTAATATTCTCGTATCCTATAAGTATTTCTTCCAGAAATTCTATGTTTTTTTTTTCATACTGAGAAAATATTTCTGTGGAACTCACCTGTAATATTATGGTGTATAGCATCTGACCAAAGACAATGTGCTTCATCTACTAAGTGTTTTAGAGACCTCTTTCTTAAAGACATTTTTCTGGATAAAAAGAGCCACTGCTCCTCTTCTTGAACTGAAAAACAGCATAATTTGCAGACAGTATGCACACTAACACAAATTCTTACTTAAAAACAAGAACAGTCAGATTTTCTCTTGAAGGCATTGGGGCATTTCATGTGTGGTATGACATATATTATTCCACAATAGGGTGTGGCAGAAAGTACAGTGGCCATGAAGCAGGACTCCTGTATTTATAGGTATCTTTCCTCCTGCAGACATCAATCAAGCCTCAACCTTGAGAGTCTGCTGGGTGGATGTGGTCCAGGCCTGGCCAGAAGCAAGGGCCACACACACTGACAGACAATGGTAGTCTCTGGATTGTCTTCAACATCTCTCCCTATGAGGCAAAAAAAAAATGTCCTTGAAGGATGAAATCTGATCCTGTTCACCTGGAGGCCAAGGCAGGGTCCATAAGTGATGGACACTTTGAAAGCAATGAAGAAACATCAGGAGATAATCACATCCCAGCGTTGCCCCTGCTCTATATTTAACTTGCTCTGTGGACATAACTCTTATATAACACAAATACTCTTTCAAAAAATACTCTCCTTTCCCAGAGTGTGGAAATAGCCCCAAAAACCTAGAGGTTAGTGTTAGACAGAAGACAATATCCACTAGCATAAGCTTGTGCAGGCAAGAGTAAGGGGGAAGGATCCAGTCAACAGATGGAGCTCTGGTAAAAAGAGAAAACAGACTCCGAGAATTCTGAGTCCTTATTATTCAAAACTCTTTTACAGTTTCCAAATAAATGTCTAGTGCTTCCAAGAAAATCTTTTCATGTGTTACCGTGTTCAGATAGGCATAATACAGGAAGTGTCTGATCACATTAAAATACCAAAAAAAGTACTTACAAAATCATAATAAAAGATAATATGACAGACTGAAAATTCAAAATGGAAGATGTAAATTATAAAAATCTATATGTACTTAAAAACAAAGACAGGAGCAAAGACGTCTGACAGAAAAACACCTAACATAAAGTAGAAGTTAAGACAGAAAGGTTTTGTGTATCCCAAAATGTGTAAACATAAATCTACATTACAGAGTTAAACTGACACTAAAAATTTAAAACCATTTTTAAAATTTTTAACTTTTGACACTTCAGAGAACATGGCGGAGAGATAGCAGCAGCTACGGAGGCTCTCTGAAAGACCCAGCTTAGAATTCAGGAATGGTGTAGAATAAGGAATCATAAGCAAGAGGAGATAAGCCCCGCTGACCCAAGAACGTACTCGGCTGAGAGAAACCAACTGGGAATGCAATCCTGGTGCTATAACAGGAACAGAAAAGCCTCAGTGTGGAAGCTGGAGCAGGCGCCATTGGAAGCCACGATTTGGGTTTCCCGCTGCTGCTGCTGCGTCTACATTGGCTCAGCAGGGACAGAGACACACGAAAGCTGAGAACGGGAATCAGTGAATAGAGTTGAAAACACGACAGGCGGGGAGCTGTGCATTGACCTGCGGTGAGTGAGAGAAACTGGGACTCTTCCAAGGTCTAGGAGACTCCAACAGAGGACATTCTGGGACCGGGCAGACTTGCAGGAACAGGGCGCTGCAGTGACTTCAGTCATGTATCCCCCTCACAAGCAGGATTCGTGAGCAGTGCCTAGCCTACATGACGCTGCTGGCTGAGACCCACTAGGCGAGCACAACCCAGGTCCCAGAGCCTGAAGGTAGATTGACCTGGAGGGGCGGGCCCTGCATAGGCTGCCTGGTCTGCAACTTCCTGGTGTGCTGCGGTGGGCGGGAACACCTAGCCAGTGCAATTCAATCAGACTGTGGCTGACAGGGAAGAAAGCTGGGCCTCCTATATACGCTTGCATATATAAGGAACAAAGAATATGGGAAGAGGCAGCAACAAGAAAGGCTCCTCGGCCCCCAATCCTGAGAAAGAGGCAATAGCAGACACAGCACCAATAGATATAAAGCGCTATCTCCAGAGCCTCATAGACAAGTTCAGGAATGAAGTTATTAATGACCTGAAGCTAGACATAAGCAGAATAGTTAGAGAAATGCTAAACACCACCCAAGAGAAAACAGATGGTGGAATGGAAGAACAGAAAAAGAGGGGAGAATTGTTTAATGGAGAAAATAGAGAAAGCATAGAATATGCGAAGCAGATTCAAAGAGATTACCAGGAAACTAAAAACTCTATCAAAAACTGGCATAACAGCTTGAAAGAAACTAAGGACAGATTATCTGAACTGCAGGCCAGATTTGTAATATGGGAGCATGAAATGAAAAACTTCTTAAAAATAAAAAGAAACAAACAGCAATAATACAAAGACTAGAAGATGATAAGAGGGTCTATAACTTAAGGATTAAGAACATAAAAGAAGAAGTAGGGACATAAACAAATGAACTACAAAAGCTATTCACAGAAATAATCCAGGAGAATTTTCCTAATTTAGCAAAAGGTAAAGATACTCAGTTGTATAAAGCATACGGACCCCAGCCACCTACAACACAAACAGAGCAACACCCAGGCATATAATAATTAAAATTCCAGAAATCCAATACAAGAACAGAATATTAAAAGCCATCAGAGACAAGAAACAGATCACTTACAAGGGAACACCCATCAGAATTACAGCAGACTTCTTGGCACAAACCATCAAATCACAAAGAGCATGAGGGAAAATAATTCAAGCTTTGAAAGATAATAATCTCCAGCCAAGATTGAGATATCCTGCACAACTCTCCCTGGAAATTCATGGAAAAACAAGGTGCTTCCAGAATAAAGAGGAACTAAGGGAATATGCAACCACCAATTCAACACTACAGAGAATACTGCAGGATATTCTAAAAAAGAAAAATACGAAGAATCCATACATAGTGGCAGAGAGGCCACAATGAATGGAGCAGAAAACAAAATGAAGAAGACAAACTGATAACTAATGACAGAAAAAGAGCTCAACAGAAATGTGGCAGAGAAGATTGGATGATAGGAACAGCTATTTTGGAGAAAATGACGTCTTAAGAGGTAATATGATTTAGTATCATCTTGTTTTGAAGTCTCATCAAGCTTTTGTTTTTCTGTCTCCATTGGGCTAAACAGGTTGTATCTTATTAGATTTTATTATATATGATAGTACAAGCAAAAACTTTTATAGACAAGGAGATTATACAGAAACCATTGTTCATTTTCTGTTAGTTGATTCTAAATACCCTGTAATACTGACATTCTCTTAAATGGTTTTACATTGTTTCGATATATTTGATGCTACAGTATACGAAGTTATACTCAAAGATTTCAAGGAAAGAGACAATATGGTAACTACTTTTATGTCGGGATTATCTTTTTTTTTTATTTAAAGAAAAGGAAACGAAAAAAAATACATGGAGATAAAATAAAAAAAAGGGTAGAAATAATACTAAATTATAGACAAACAAAAGGTAAGAAATTGCCGGTTGATAAGTTACAAATTGTCATCTTCGAAATGGCTGTTCAGGTTATAGAATTAAAGTATTTAGAATGACATTCAAAAAAGTGACCCTACAAACCATTCTGCTCTATGGTCGAACAAAAGCTCCGTAATATGATTATCAGTCCCACCTATTTGTTTTACATCTCAAAGAGGGTAAGGTTAACCATATCAAATCAGAACAGAACATTTAAAAAAAATAAAAGACAATTTAAAGAAATACAGATTTCAAAGCAAGTCCACTGGAGATCTTCCTTATCTAACTGTCTCTAGCTTCTTACAAATAGTTGTCCCTAACTTCACCCACTTTATATACTTATTGCATATTATAGAACTAATCAAATCATTACAGGATGATGAAGTCTTTTTAGGTCCTCAAGTTCCAAATTAGGGAAGACAATAGCAACTACCATCGCATCTCTCATTCTCTCTGTGATAGCCGTCCCCATCTCTGCATATGCTGAAGTTGAGCTGAAGAAACCAGTCCAATGTCATTCTAATCAGCAAACAATAGATTGCTAGAATTTATATTATAATGCTACAAAATAAGCCTCGGGTTTTTCAGGTCTCTTCCTCAGAGTATTTGTTCCTATCCTCTTTGTATTATAGGGAAAACCAAGTCATAATAAGACAGCGAAACAATTTCCTAGAAAAACATGCAATGGATAAGACATATAAAACTATAATATAAATGATCTTCTGTAGCTACTATGTTTTCTCTTGTTATTTTCAATAGATTTGTCCACAACACTGGCTTATTATAGTTAAACATACTATCACCTATTTTTATAAAAACTTATCTTTGACTGCATTGTAGTATTTGAGAGCTGTTACTAATTCATACCAGTATGGATATCCTTTACATCTTGTCATGCTCAGAGTAGTTGCCTCTACTTTTAGGGTTGATTCTAACACGCATACCGATTTCAAATAGGATCAGTCAAGGCCAACCAATAGTCTTATGATTCAGATACAATTAAGATCAGTCATAGTAAGACAATGTAAGTAATACAGGATTTCAGCCTAAGTCAATAGGAAAGTAAGGATAGTTACCATGGTATAACCTGCTATTTTTGGTTCTAGAGGTCTGTGTCCTTAAATCTGACATGAGTAGACAGACCAGAACAAATTTAATTCAATCTAAATATGGCACTAGGACTACTGTGTCTTTTAAATAGTTATACACCATTAGCAATGACCTCTGCTTTTTTTTTTAATATAGTTTCAGAGCTGTCTCTACTAAAGACTAGCTTACCGTCTCTGCCTCATGTCTGCTACTCCACTTTTCTGCTATAATTTGTCCACCTTATTCCTTCATTCCATTGTCTGCCCCGTTCACTGAGGCCTCTCTGCCACTGTAGCTGTAATCCTGATATCTCTTCCTCTCTTTCTCTGTAATGTCCTTCAGCGCTCTCTGTAGGGTTGGATTGGTGGCCACGAACTCCCACAGTTCCTCCTTGTCTTGAAAGTATCTTATTTCTTCATTAATTTTTAGAGAGAGTTTTGACGGATATATGAACTTAGGTTGCATATTTTTTTCCTTCAGGACTTGGAATATTTCTCCCCACTCCCTTCTTGACTTAAGAGTTTGTGTTGATAAGTCTGCTGTTATTTTGATAGATTTCCCGTTATAGGTAACCTGCATCTTTTCTCTGGCTGCTTTTAATATTCTGGTTTTTTGGTGGATTTCTGGGATCTCGATTATTATATGCCTAGGCGTAGATCTGTTTTGGTTGTAGGTAGCTGGTGTTCTGTATGCTTCTTTTATCTGGATATCATTTCTTTTTGCTATATGTGGGAAATTTTGCTTTAATATATCTGTGAATATTTTTTGTATTTCATTTTTGGATGTTCCTGTTTCCTCACTCACATTCTTCATTCTTAGGTTATGTATCTTTTTATCATCTTCCAGTTTTAGAATTGCTTCTTTCTGGTTCCTTGCTATTTTTAAGAGGCTTTTTCTTTCACGTTCATAAGCCCTAAATCTCTCTTCAAGTTTCAGAAGGTTGTCTTTAGTTTCTGTCAAGGCATTTTGCCAATATTCAATGGAGTTTTTAGTTTCCTGATATTCTCTTTGGATCTGTTTCATGTATTCTAAGTTATGCTTAAATTCTTCTTCAGATGCTTCTCTTTCTTTTCTGATTTCCTCAGTTCTTCCATCTGTGTTCTCTTGGGCGGGGCTTGTCATTTCTTTAATTAATCTCTTTATATCTTGCCTCACTTGGATCAGGAGTACATCTTTAAATTCCTCTATGAGATCATGTAAGTACTTTTTAATTTCGGCTGATGCTGTGTCAAGTAGAGGATGGTTACTGTGTTTGTTCTCTTCAGTGTTTAGTTCTCTTGGGTTTATTTTGTCCTGTTGAACAGCTGGAGATTTTTTTTATTTTTATCTCTTGTCATGTTTCTGGTTTCTTTCAGACTGTCCTGGACTGTCCAGGACTGTCCAGACTGTCTCTGGCCCTCTCCGAATTGCTTAGGGCCTCTCAGAAGCGTGCTGACTTGAGTTTTTGCTGTCCTCCCCAATTTGCTGTTATCTGGGGTAGGCTGGGATGCAGGGGCGGTACAGTCTAGTCTCTAGCCTCTGTGTCAGTTAGTTCATAAATTAGGCTGTACTTTCTGGTTGTCACTGAGTTGTGACTATTTTGTATCCGCTTATTGGGCTCCAAGCAGAGGCTTGGTTTAGCCCCAGTAGCTCCTGCCAGTTCTCTTTGAATCAGAAGCAGCTGAGTAATGGCACAGGATTCTGCCCAAGTCCCAGCCGTTCTCTTCCAAACCTCTCTGTGACAGGAGCACCAGAAAAGCAGATCTGCCCAAAACTAAGATGGCTCCCACTAAGTTCTCTGTGTGGAGCTGAAGCTAGCAAGTAATCAGGCTCTGCCAGGACTCAAGATGTCTTCCACCAGCCCTCCCTACAAGGGGACCTGGTGATGTCACCAAGCTGCGGTTTCTGCCGCCAGGCTAATATGTCTGCACCAGACTCTGTGTTATTGATTTCCCCGTGGTGGTGGGCCAGCTGCTCTCTGGCCAAACCCAGCCGCCGTGGGGTTCTCTGTACTCACCAGAGTCCGGTGCAAGTCCTCGTTCCGGGACCGCCGCACACCAAGCTGTCCACTTTTCCCGCACTCCCGGCACAACGTTGACCGGTCAGATATCTGTGCGCCGTTTAGATTTGAAATGCCAGAGCTTTGTGCATCCGCTCTGGTGCAGCGGTGCAGAACTGGCTGCTACTTGGAGTCTCGGTCCGGGTCTCCGTTTCCCGCAGACCCCAAAAACAACTCAGCTTTTCGTGCTGGGTCCACAAGTCTGTTTGTTGATTTAAGGTCGCTGGATTTGCAGCCTCCCGATATCCGCGTTGAAGGTCTCAGCACGACTTTATTTTTTTTTTTTTTAATTTTATTTAAGGAGAAAAGAAAAAAAAAGCAGGGAAAGGGTACAAGTTATACAGATTTACAGAAAAAAAATGAACAGTAGGAAATCACTAGTTAATGGATTACATATTGTCATCTTAGAAATAATTGTTCAAGTCACAAAATTAAAGCTTGTAAAGTGGACATTCCATCAACGATACTGCAAACAGTTCTGTTCATTGATCCAATAAAACTCTGTGATATCATTTTCTATCTTATGCACTTAAATATACATGCAGTTATATAGTTTGGAGCACTTTCTTTTCCTCTCTTTTGTACCATGACTATTACACATTTTGGGTTTCATTGCTCCCACGGTTCTTAGTACTTTTTTGGAAGAGAGTAAAACCAAATGCGACATAACAGAACAGAATCGGTCAAGTCAAAAGGGTGGACATAATAGATAATGTAAAAACATAATACAAGGTGATCAACAATGGTTACTATAATGCCTCCCGCTATCTCTAATAGAATTGCCTATATCGTTAGTTATAATACAATTGAACAAAACAGTAAAGAATAAAACCAACAAAACCAAAACATTGGAGACATTGTAGGTCTTCAAAAGTAGATAAAAGTCAACAAGAATGGGCGTCATAATGAATCTCATTATCTTCACAGCTGATGCCTAAACTTTCGAACCTGATACTATCCAGCAAAACAGAATAGGGGAACATCAGTTAAAAACCAGATGGTGAGAGTAATACAGGGCTTTAAATCAAAGTAATGAAAAGTCAAAGTGGGTTACTATAATATATCCTGCTATTTTTTTCCTTTAATTAAAAGGATAAAGATAAAAAAGTAAATAATGGAGTGGAGATTGAGATAAAAGAGGGCATAACAACGAAACAGCGCAGATCAAAACATAACCATTTAAGCAGAATAGTGTTTCACCACCAGATAATTCTAACCTAAAAGTAGTTACTATATTGTCTTTCTTTGAAATCCTTGAGTACAACTTCGTATACTGTAGCATTAAGTATATCAAAACGATGTAAAACCATTCAAGAGAATGACAGCATTACAGAGTATTTAGAATTGACTAACAGAAAATGAATAATGGTTTCTGTATAATCTCCTTGTCTTTACAAGGTTTTTGCTTATACTATCGTACATAATAAAATCCAGTAAGATACAACCTATTTAGACCATTGGAGACAGAAGGACAAAAGCTAGATGAGACTTCAAAACAAGATGATACTAAATCAGTATTACCTATTAAGATGTCATTTTCTCCAAAATAGCTATTCCTATCATCCAATCTTCTCTGCCTCATTTCTGTTGAGCTCTTTTTCTGTCAGTAGCTGTCAGTTTGTCTTCTTCATTTTGTTCTCTGCTCCATTCGTTGTGGCCTCTCTGCCATTATTTCTGGATTCTTTGTATTTTTCTTTTTTTAGAATATCCTGCAATACTCTCTGTAGAGTTGAATTGGTGGCTGCAAATTCCCCCAGTTCCTCTTTATCCTGGAAGCACCTTGTTTTTCCATCAATTTCCAGGGACAGTTGTGCAGGATATCTCAATCTTGGCTGGAGATTATTATCTTTCAAAGCTTGAATTATTTCCCCCCATGCTCTTCGTGATTTGATGGTTTGTGCCGAGAAATCTGCTGTAATTCTGATGGGTGTTCCCTTGTAAGTGGTCTGTTTCTTGTCTCTGACAGCTTTTAATATTCTGTTCTTGTATTGAATTTCTGGAATTTTTATTATTATATGCCTGGGTGTTGCTCTGTTTGGGTTGTAGGTAGCTGGGGTCCTGTATGCCTCATACATCTGAGTATCTTTACCTTTTGCTAAATTAGGAAAATTCTCCTGGATTATTTCTGTGAGTAGCTTTTGTAGTTCACTTGTTTGCATCCCTACTTCTTCTTTTATGTTCTTAATCCTTAAGTTATGGATCCTCTTATCATCTTCTTGTCTTTGTATTATTGCTGTTTGTTTCTTTGTTATTTTTAAGAAGTTTTTCATTTCATTCTCCCATATTACAAGTCTGCCCTCCAGTTCAGATAGTCTGTCCTTAGTTTCTTTCAAGCTGTTATGCCAGTCTTCTATAGACTTCTTGGTATCTTGGTAGTCCCTTTGAACCTGCTTCACATATTCTATGGTTTCTCTGTTTTCTCCATCAAACAATTCTCCCCTTTTTTTCTGTTCTTCCATTCCACCGCCTGTTTTTTCTTGGGTGGTACTTAGCATTTCTCTAACTATTCTGCATACTTCTAGCTTCAGGTCGTTGATAACTTCATTCCTGAATTGGTCTATGAGGCTCTCTATATGGTGCCTTATGTATATTGGTGCGGTGTCTGCTATTGCCTGTTTCTCAGAATTGGGGGCCGAGGAGCCTTTCTTGTTGCTGCCTCTTCCCATGCTGCCTCTTCTTCTCTGTTCCTTATATATGCAAGCTTATATAAGAGGCCCAGCTTCTCTCCCAGTCAGCCACAGCCTGATCAAATTGCGCCAGTTAGGTGTTCCCGCTCACCGCTGTGCACCAGGGAGTTACGGACCAGGCAGCCTACGCGGGAGTCGCCCCTCTGGGCCACCGTCAGGCTCTGGGATCTGGGTTGGGACAGCCTACCAGGTCCGCCGGCAGCGTCACGCAGGCCAGGCACTTTTCACCAATCCCGCCCAAGAGGGGGATGTGTGGCTGGAGTCGCCACCACGCCCTGCTCCCGCAGGACTGCTCAGGCCCAGAAAGTCCTCCTCTGGAGTCAAACTGTGGTAGAGTGTCAGTTTCTCTCACTCACCTCACCACAAGTCAGTGCACGCCTCCCTGCCGTTCGCAGATTGCTGTTCTCAGAGCTTCTGCGTGTCTCTCTCCTTGCTGAGCCACTGTAAAGGCAGCCAGCCGCCGCGCGGCGGGAAACCCAAATCGCGGCTTACAGTGGCGCGGGGTCCAGCTCCACACCGAGGCTTTTCTGTTCCTGTTTTAGCACCAGGACTGCATTCCAAGTTGGTTTCTCTCAGCCCAGTTCGTTCCTGAGTCAGCAGAGCATATCTCCACCTGCTTATGTCTCCTTAGTCCGCACCATTCCTGGCTTCTGAGCCGAGTCTTTCAGAGAGCCTCCGGTAGTTGCTGTTATCTGTCCGCCATGTTCTCCCGGAAGTTCAGCACGACTTTAAATCCTCCAGCTGTACTGTCTTGGTTAATAAGAATCGCTATCGATTTGTCTGGCCCTCTCCATGCTGTCTTTTTTTTAGCTTCGAGTTTGAATTCTCTGGAGAGACTCTTCGCTCGATCCCCTAGCCCGCCGCCATTTTCAGAATCCCCTATGTCGGGATTATCTTGTGGTGAAACACTATTTTGCTTAAATGGTTATGTTTTGATCTGCGCTGTTTTGCTGTTATGCCCTCTTTTATCTCAATCTCCATTTTATTATTTACTTTTTTATTTTTATCCTTTTAATTAAGAGAAAAATAAATAAAAAATAGCAGGATATATTATATTAACCCACTTTGACTTTCCATTATCTTGATTTAAAGCCCTGTATTGCTCTCACCATCTTGTTTTGACTGATGTTCCTCTATTCTGTTTTGCTTGATAGTACCAGGTTCGAAAGTTTAGGCAACAGCTGTGAAAATAGTGGGATTCATTTTGATGCCCATTCTGGTTGACTATTATCTACTTTTGAAGACCTATAATGTCTCCAATGTTTTGGTTTTGTTGGTTTTGTTCTTTACTGTTTTGTTCAATTTTATTATAACTGATGATATAGGCAATTCTATTAGAGATAGCAGGAGGCATTATGGTAACCATTGTTGATCACCTTGTATTATGCTTTTACATTATCTATTATGTCCACCCTTTTGATTTGACTGACTCTGTTCTGTTATGTCACATTTGGTTCTACTCTTTTCCAAAAAAGTAATAAGAACTGTGGGAGCAACAAAACCCAAAATGTGTAATTGTCATTGTACAAAAGAGAGGAAAAGAAAGTGCTCTAAACGATATAACTGCATGTATATTTAAGTGTATAAGACAGATAATGATATTACTGAGTTGTTGGATCATTGAACAGAACTGTTTGCAGTCTCACTGTTGGAATGTCCACTTTATAAGCTTTAATTTTGTAACTTGAACAATTATTTCTAACATGACAATATGTAATCCATTAACTAGTGATTTCCTACTGTTTATTTTTTTCTGTAAATCTGTATAACTTGTACCCTTTCTCTGCTTTTTTTTCTTTTTCTCCTTAAATATAATTTTTTTAAATTTAACTTTTTTCATTGTTTTTTTAAATTCCTAAATTCTAATGTGAAAACTTTCTACTTAAACATTTCTATTTGTCAGATATTAGGTCCACTTTAAAGTGGAAGCTCAGGCTGGAGATTTAGCTCAGTGGAATAAGTGCCTGCCTAGCAAGCGTGAGGCTGTGAGTTTGATCGCTGGTACTACAACCACCACCTCCCAAAATAAATAAATAAATAAATAAATACTCATCTATTACCCAAAAGCAAGACCCCTATGGGTAAAAGAGTAGCATCTTGTAGTTTACCAGATGAGCCAAGGTTGCTGCACTCGAATTCAAAATTTTGCTGTTTTTTATTCCTGTGGAACAAAGGATTCTATGCCTGCTCTTTCTACTTCTCTCCAGATTAGTAACCTGTGACCCCACCACCCTCTCTAGCTCTCTGCCTGCTCCAGACTCTCCTTCCAGGCTTTTCCAATAGTATTTCCAGACCCTGGCTTCAGTAGTGTTTGGGGGCCCATGAGAGAGAGCTGGCAAGAGCACTGAGCTCAGCAGCTCCTGGTGGGTGTTGTGATGGATCTTGCAGTCGCTGAGCTCTGCAGTGTTTATAGGGAAGGTGGAAAGTGGAATCCCACATGGAAACACAGCTTGTCATTTAGCAGGGAGAGGGAGAGTGACCACTCTGGTCCTGTTCCAATGTCTTTGCTCTACTGTAGATCATACCAGTCACACTTGTGGTGTACTCCTGCAATTCAGTGTCTCATAGATCCCACAATGACTTGTTCAGATGCCTCACCAGGACTGTAGCTTTGTTCCTTTCGGTCTCTAGGGTTTACTGACCCTAACTCAGTTTCCACTCTACTTGAGATTAGCATGAAGATAAAGGGTTATAGATGGAGGAAACCCTTTTAGATATCAGTGGTAAATAAGATGCTTGGCCAGTCCTGCTATATCCCACCCTACATAATTGAAGGTGACAGAGATCAAAACTTCTGGATAATCATGCCCACCAGAGAGCAGGTGAAGCCTAGCAGAATTCTGCTTACACAGAGAATGAGAAGCAGGCTCAGCTGTCCACCGAGATCCCCAGTCCCTTCCCTGATAGGCAAGAGAGCAAATTATAGGAAGGAAAAGAGCTGAAAAATCAGTCCCCTAACCACAACCACATAGGACAAGAGCTTAGCCCAACTTCTTTGTAACCAAGTCTCTCCATTTCTGAACTAAATCAGGTAAAAAGAATGGTGGTGGAAATCAGATGGAAGTAGAAATTGACAGAGAAGATTCTTTATTTTTATGTCTTTGGATGTATGTAGAGTGTTTTTTTTCCTACTCTCATTTGTATATATGTATGCATGTATGTAAAGGGTATATACACGCAAAATGGAGAATAAGAATTAGTGCTTTAGTTTAGATGGCTTCTTCATGGTCATGTCAAGTATGACCTGTGTACAACAAAAAACTGTGCATGATAGGTTCCAACACAAGCTTTCCACCAACATAAATGGTTCTGGCCCTCTTACAACATCCCCTATCATCCAGTTCTACTTCCCCATCTCTTCTTTTTCTCCATTCCTGCAGGTGACTTCTTGTTAGGGACCACAAGTTCACAGGGATTATTTTTGCATATTTTCTAATGGGATAAAATGGAGATTTAGAATTATTGGTACCACCCATCTATGATTTCCCATTGACTCTTCTAAACATAAACTCATCTACATCCTTTTGAGTCATCCCAGGATTACACTTCAGGACAAGATCCTTCTTAGCATATGATCGTCTATGTCCTCTTAAGTTTAAGTCTTCTGATGAATTAAATCCTTTACTGGCCCCAACTATCACTGCACACTCCTAATAAATAGTGGCTGCTTTGGTAGTGGACAGGAGCCCATCTAACGATATTGACTTCCCAGCCATTGATACATTACTATACCTGTCTCTGCCTTATTTTTTCTCACTATACTCTCGTAGGTGGGCTCATGATAACTTTTCAAATCCCCCCATCTTCCTCCATCCATGACATAAAAATATCAGAAGAGTCTGACAGCTGTTCTTTTTTCTTTTGATATTACCTGTTTTCTTCTTTCTGAACAATTTTCTTGAGCTTTTTTCTTCCTTTCTCCTTCACCAATCCTCAGTATCCCAGCATACTTGTCCTGAGAATTATGACACTGTTCCCCTAGGTTACTCAAAAACTAGATTTGTTAAACTAACTTTTAAATTATATGATTGATTCTGTACATGATGATATAATTGGTGGTTAATACCACAAGTGATAGGTGGGTCCTATTATGTTGAGTTGGTTGATATGTAATCACCAGAACATACGCAAAGCCAAGGTCACATCACAGGGAGAAATATACTAACTAAAGGAATCTCCACAGTAGTGAATTTTCTACCATAACTGATTTTCAACCCTCAGCTCAAAAGCAAAAAAATCCAGGGGTGGTGGCACTTGCCTATAATCTCTGTACTTGGGAGGCTGAGGTTGGAGGATCATTGCAAGTTTGAGACCAGCCTGGGCTACAAAGTGAGCACAAGGTCAGCCTGAACTCATAGTAAGACCTTGTTGAGGGGGGAGGGTAGGGAGAGAGAGAAAGAAATATGGAAAACAATGCATCAGAATGCCTCCAAATGCTCTTAGCTGCAAAAAGTTGGCCTCATGAACACTGAAATAGAGGATTTTCTTTACAAAGAACTCAAAATCCAAATGGTTAAAATGTTTGAAGAAATCAAAGAAAAAGATAATCAGCAAATTTATAAGATGTTCAGTGATTTTAAGAAGGATATACAAACATAAATGATCTCATTAATAAAACACTTAACAAGCTTAAAGGAAAAACAAAGATTTAACTAAAATGAAGAAGACAGCGCAAGATGTGAATGACCTCTTAGCAAAGAATTGCAGATTGTAAAAAGGCATCAAGCAGAAATCCTAATATGAAAAATTCAATGAATGTAAGGGCAATAGAAGTGACTGGTCTGAGGAGAAAAGTCAGAAGCTGGACAATGTTGATGTAGTAGATCACACATTCAGTGAAACCTTAAAAACAAGACATGATGAAAACTGGATCTAACATCTGCTAGATGACTCAAAAACCAATCTGAGAATTATAGAAATCAAGGAAAAGTTAGAAGATGATACCAAAGACTTTTTAAAAGTGTGCACTGACATCACAGTAGAAAATTTTCCAAACATAGAAAAAGAAATGAAAAGTCAGAGAAATACGGCATATAAAACTAAAAACAACTACAGCCAGCAAAAAACCTCTCCAAAAATTTAGCACAAAGACAGGATAGTAAAAGCTGTTGCAGAAAAATATCAACTCATCTATAGAGGCAAGCCTATCTGAATAAAAGCATATTTCTCAAAAGAAAAATAAAACATTTAAAGGTGAAGACAGCTCAGAGCAAAGTTTTCAAACCCTAAGAAGAACAATTGAAAACCCAAATTACTACATCCTAAAATATTATCCTTTAAAACTGATGAAGAAATAAAACTCCACAACAAAGGGAAATTCTAAAGAAATTTATTACCACCAACCAGCAATACAGAAAGCATCAAAAGGATTCTAGAAACATCTAGGCTAAAATCACCAAAAAGACCAAAGCAAATAATCCATCAAACTGAGAGAATAGTTAAGCAAAAGAATAAAAAAAGAAACCAGTCCTGAAAAAAATAATGCAATGACAGGAATCAGCATACACATTTCAATGACAACACTCAGTGTC
Source organism: Cavia porcellus (assembly GCF_034190915.1). Taxonomy (NCBI): domain Eukaryota; kingdom Metazoa; phylum Chordata; class Mammalia; order Rodentia; family Caviidae; genus Cavia; species Cavia porcellus. The sequence goes on from NW_026947507.1 coordinate 49,351,171, forward strand.
TGTGGATTTAACTCACTGATCAAAAGATACATACTGGCACACTGGATCAGAAAACAAAAACAAAAATCTCACTATGTACTGTTGGTAAGAGACACACCTCATCTACAAAGGAGCTCATAAACTGAAATTAAAATGATGAAAAATGGACTTCCAGGAGAATGTGGTGGACAAATAACAGCAGCCATGGAGGCTCTCTGAGATAACCAGTTTAGAATCCAGGAGCGGTTCCATGTGAGGAGTCCTACGTGAGGGGAGATGTACCCTGCCAACCCAGGAACGAACTAAGCTGAGAGAAACCAAAAGGAAATGCAATCCTGATGCTATCATAGGAACAGATAAAATCTCAGTGCGGAAGCTGGATCCTGCGCCATTGGAAGCCATGATTTGAATTTCCTGTTGCCAATACTGCGTCCCAACCCACACGGCAGGGAGAGAGACGCACGAAAGCTCTGAGAGCTGGAATCGGCGAACCAAACGGTGTTGAGAGCAGGACTGGCAGGGAGCCCTGCATCGACCTGCAGTGAGTGAGAGAAATGGGGACCCTTTCATAGACTAGGAGGCTCCAACAGAGGACATTCTGGGAACCAGCAGACTATCCGGAACAGGGCCCTGCAGTGACTTTAGTCGCATATTTCCCTCTCAAGCGGGAGTGATGGGGAGTGCTTGGCCTGGTGACGCTGCAGACTAAGATCCAGTAGGCTAGCCCAAATCAGGTCCCTGTGCCTGGGGGTGCACCCTAGCAGTGAAGCATTCAGTAGGTTGACCTGGAGGGGCGGGCCCAGCAGAGGCTGCCCAGGTCTGTGTCTCCCTAGTACACTGCACTGGGCAGGAACACCTAGCCAGCGGATTCAAACAAACTGTAACATACAAAGAGAAAAAAAAAAAAACTGGGCCTCCTACATACGCTTGTATGGAAGGAACAAAAAGTATGGGAAAAGGAAGCAACAAGAAAGGGTCCACAGTCCCCAATCCTGAGAACACTGATGCAGGAAAGGTAAATGCAAAAGAGAATGAAGACAGAAAACATGCAATATCAAACACGGCACCTATAGACATAAAGCGGTATCTCTGGAGCCTCATAGATGAGTACAAAAATGAAGTATTTAATGAAATAAAGGAAGAAAAAAGTAGAATAGTTAGAGAAATGCTAAGCACCGTGCAAGAAAAGACAAATGGTGGAATGGAAGAACAGAAAAAAAGGGGAGAATTGTTTGATGGAGAAAATAGAGAAAACATAGAATGCATGAAGCAGGTTCAAAGAGATTACCAGGAAACTAAAATCTCTATTGAAAGCTGGCATAACAGCTTAAAAGAAACTAATGATAGATTATCAGAACTGGAGGATGGATTTGTAAGGTGGGAGCACGAAATGAAAAACTTTTTAAAAATAACAAAAAAACAAACAGCAGTAATTACAAAGACTAGAAGATGATGAGAGGATCTATAACTTAAGAATTAAGAACATATAAGAAGAAGTAGGGACTCAAACAAATGAACTACAAAAGCTATTCACAGAAATAATCCAGGAGAATTTCCCTAATTTAGCAAAAGGTAAAGATACTCAGATATATGAGGCATACAGGACCCAGCCACCTACAACCCAAACAGAGCTACACCCAGGCATATAATAATCAAAATTCCAGAAATCCAATATAAGAACAGAATATTAAAAGCCATCAAAGACAAGAAACAGATCACTTACAAGGGAACACCCATCAAAATTACAGCAGACTTCTTGGCACAAACCATCAAATCATGAAGAGTGTGAGGGGAAATAATTCAAGATTTCAAAGATAATAACCTCCAGCCAAGATTTATATATCCTGCACAACTGTCCCTAGAAATTGATGGAAAAACAAGGTGCTTCCAGGATAAAGAGGAACTAGGGGAATTTGCAACCACCAATTCAACTCTACAGAGATTATTGCAGGATATTCTAAAAATGAAAAATACCAAGATTCCAGAAACAGTGGCAGAGTGGCCACAATGAATGGAGCAGAAAGCAAAATGAAGAAGACAAACTGACAACTAATGACAGAAAAAGAGCTCAACAGAAATGAAGCAGAGAAGGTTGGATGGTAGGAACAGCCGTTTTGGAGAAAACAAGACATACTAATAGTAGTGCTGATTTAATATTCTCTTGTTTTGAAGTCCCATCAAGCTTTTGTTCATCTGTCTTCAGCGGTTTTAACATGTTGTATCTTATTGGATTTTATTGTGATAATATAAACAAAAACTTTTATAGACAAGGAGATAATGCAGAAACCATTGTTTATTTTCTGTTAGTTGATTCTAAATACCCTGTAATACTGTCATTCTCTTGAACGGTTTTACATTGTCTTGATATGTTTGATGCTACAGTATATGAAGTTATACCCAAAGATTTTAAGGGAAGAGACACTATGGTAACTACTATTATGTCGAGATTATCTTGTGGTAAAACACTATTTTGCTTAAATGGCTATGTTTTGACCTGCACTGTTTTGTTGTTATGCCCTCTTTTTTGTCTCAATCTCCTTTTTATTATCTACTTTTTCATTTTTATCCTTTTAATTAAGGGAAAAATAAATAAAAAATAGCAGGATATATTATAGTAACCCACTTTAATTTCCTATTAACTTGATTTGAAACTCTGTATCTCTCTCACCATCTTGTTTTGACTGATTTTCCTCTATTCTGTTATGCTTGATAGTACCAAGTTTGAAAGTATAGGCAACAAGTATGAAGACAATAAGATTCATTGTGATACCCATTCTGGTTGACTATTATTTTCTTTTGAAGTCCTCTAATGTCTCCAATGTTTTGGTTTTATTGGTCTTATTCTTTAATGTTTTGTTCAATTTTATTATAACTGATGATATAGGTAATTCTTTTTAAGATAACAAGAGGCATTATGGTAACCATTGTTGACCACCTTGTATCTTGTTTTTACATTATGTATTATTGTCCACCCTTTTGATTTGACTGACTCTGTCCTGGTATGTCACATTTGGTTTTACTTTCTTACAAAAAAAGTAGTAAGAACTGTGGGAGTAATAAAACCCAAAATGTGTAATTGTCATTGTACAAAAGAAAGGAAAAGAAAGTCTTCTAAAAGATATAACTGCATATATATTTAAATGTATAAGATAGATAACCATATTACTGAGTTTTGTTGTATCATTGAACAAAACTGTTTGCAGTCTCACTGTTTGAAAGTCCCCTCTATATGCTTTAATTTTGTAACTTCAACAACTATTTCTAAGATGACAATATGTAATTAACTAGTGATTTCCTACTGTTTATTTTTTCTGAAATTCTGTATAACTTGTACCCTTTTTCTGTTTTTTTTTCTTTTTTCCTCTTAAATAAAATTTTTAAAAAATGATAGAAAATGATATTTCATGCAACTTGAGCCTGAAGGGAACCAGGAACAGCTGTCCTATTTTCAGAAACTATGACCTTTAAGCCAAAACTGATCAGAAGAAACAATGAAGATCACTATATATTAGTAAAGGGAACAATTTAATAGAAAGAGATAACTATATATATATATATATATATATATATATATATATTTATATATATATATAGTTATAAATACATAATATTATACATAAATATATAAACATATATACATCCAATTTCACAAAATAATACTGAACATAAAAGGACAGAAAGACACAAATACAACCCTAGCCGAGACATCTCTACCCTACTCTCACAAAAGACAAAGCAACCAGACAAAAAGTCAACAAACAGATCTGAAGATGGCAGCAGCAGGGCAGAGAGTGTCTCTGAGAAAAACAGTTCAGATGCTAGAATTTAACACCATGGAGAAGACCAGATGAAAGGAGAGGGATTCTCACAACCCAGGAAGACACTGATGAAAAAGAAAAAGAAAGGAAGGAAGGAAAAACGTGGATGAAAGACTGGGACCAGACACACTCACTGGGACTGGTCCCATGCTGTGCTGGGTACACGGTGGAGTCAGATGATTCATGGTCATACTGAAGCCACAGCCTCTGAAATCAGGAGTTGGTGAGTCCGGGGCCTTTGGTGGGAGGACGTGGCACAGTGTAGAGTGGAGCCAAGGTGGAGAGCTGCATTAATTCATGATCAGTGCTGGAAATTGGATCCCATGGCAGGTGAAGTCAGCTGGAGGACATATTGGAGTGGGGCAGGATGGGCCTGAACCCAGAACTGCAGTGGCATCAGTCAGCCACCCCTGGCCCAAAGAAGGCTGGTAAGATCTGCTTGGGCTGGGTTACGCCCCTGGTTGGGACCCAAAAGCCAGGGACAAAAGTGTCCCGAACCTGTGATGTCAGCACAGCACAGACTAATGTGCTGAAGGCACTCACCAGTTGACTGGCTTAGAGAAGAGAGGCCAGCCTGCATCATCCCTATGTGCACCTCAGATAATAGTAAACTGGAGAAGGCAGCAAGCCCCCAGCCAGCACGCTTCAGAAAAACTGTAAGCAGTGTGGAAAGAGCTTGAGACCTCCACCATATACCTGTCTGAAAGAAACCAGAAAAATGACAAGCGAAAGAAATAAGAAAAAACCTCCAGCTGCTGACCCTGGGAAAGTAAGTCCAGGAGAGGTAAATACAGAAGAGATCCAGGGAAGCAATCATGCAATATCAGCCACAGTATAAAGAAATACCTTTGTGACCTCATAGACAAACATAAAACTGAAATTCTAATCCAAGTGAGGCAAGATATAAAAAAATTAATAAAAGAAATGTTAAGCCCCTCTCAAGAAGACACAGATGGAAGAATGAAGGAACCCAGAAAAGGAAGAGAAATCTTTGGTGAAGAATATAAACAAAATGTAGAATACATGAAACAAATCCAAAAAGATTACCAGGAAATTTAAAACTCCATTGAAATCCAGAAAAATGCCTTTACAGAAACTAAAGCTAGCCTTTTTAAAATTTGAAGATAGATTTGTAATGTGAGATTGTTAAAGAAAAGACCTCTTAAAAATAACAAGGAACCAGGAAGTAACAATACAAAGACTAGAAGATGACAAGAGGATCTATAACTTAAGAATAAAAAATGTGAGTGAAGAAGCAGTAAACACAAATGAATTACAAAGGCTATTCACAGAAATAATTAAGGAAAACTTCCCAAGCATAGGAAAAGGAAATGATATCCAGATAAATGAGGCATACAGAACTTCAGCCAACTACAACTAAAACAGATCTACACCCAAACATATAATAATCAAGATCCCAGAAATTAGCCACAAGAACAGAATATTAAAAGTGATCAGAGAAAAGAAACAGATTACCTATCAAGGAAAATCCACCAAAATCATGACAGACTTCTCAACACAAACTATCAAATCAAGAAGAGCTTGGAATGAAGTAGTCCCAGCCCTGAAAGAAAATAACCTCCAACCCAGATTGATGTACCCTGAAAGAGTGTCTCTCAAAATTAATGGAGAAACAAGATGCTTCCATGACAAAGAGGAACTGTGGGAGTTTGTGACCACCAATCCAACCCTACAAAAAATACTGAAGGACATTCTAGAGAAAGATAGAAAAAAGATACCAGGATTCCAGCAACAATGGAAGAGAGGCTTCAGTGAATGTGACAGACAGTGGAATAAAGGAGAAAAGTGGACAAATAATAGCAGAAAAATAGAATAGCAGAGATGAGGCAGAGAAATTTGGCTATAATCTCTAATATAGATAGCCTTGATAAACTAACAAAAAAGAAACACAGAGTAGGTCAGGAGATACGGTCCATCAAGATGCTCTGAATAGGAAATATAGTCAACCTGAAAGAGGGTTAATAAATTGAAAATCAAAGATGAGAAAATGATGCTCTATGTGACAGAAAACCAGAGAGAAATAGGGACAACTTGCCCAGCAGCTACAGATAGGTTGAAAAGTCATGACACTTTTGTGCAGTGGAGAACTACTCAGCTATAAGGAAGGAAAACCTTGTGGCTTTAGTGAGTAAAAGAATACAGCTCAAGATCAAGCTCAGGGGTAAAAAGGTTCAACACCACTTAGATCTTAGATAGACAATGGGTTTCCCCTCTAATCTAAAAACTAAAGGAGTTAGTGGGACCCAAAATATACAAAGCACCCTGAGAAAAAAGGGGAGGAATTGTCTAAAAAAGGAAGGCAGAGGACATTGTTAATAGTGTATCAGGATTTAAAAGCCACGTTAGTCTTATATCTCTTTTTAATTTGATTTTATTCTGTTCCAGTCTGTCTACTTATACTAGAGTTGAGGCACAGACAGCTATCCCAAAAATAGCAGGCTATACTACAGGAACTATCCTTAATTTCCTATTAACTTAAACTGAAGCCTCATATTACTTACATTGTCTTACTATGACTGATCTTATTTGAATCTGGTTTGTTAGATCACTGTTTTGTCTTGACTGACTATTCAAATTTGGTATCCTTGATAGTATCAAGTCTAAGAATAGAGGCAACTACTCTGAAAATGACAAGATGCAATAAGATACCCATTCCAGTTTGATTATTAACTGCTTTTGAAGTCCTACAATGTCTCCAATGTTGTATTTTTATTAAAATTGCTATGTAATGCTATGTTTAATTATATTATGCCTAATGATGTAGACAATTCTATTGAAAATAACAAGAGACAGTATAGTAACTACTGTAGATTACCTAGTATTATGATTTTATATATTTTTTTCATTTCATCTTTTTCTTTTTTTAAGTGTATCAGAATTTATCTTTTATTTAAAGAGAAAAAAGCAAAACAGAAAAAGGGTACAAGTAATACAGAATTTCAAAAAATAAACAGTTAGAAATCACTAGTGAATAGATTACATATTGTCATCTTAGAAATAGTCGTTTCATGTTTTTCTAGGAATTAGTTTTGTTGTCTTGTTTTGATCTGTTTTCTCTATAATACATAAAGGATAGACATACATGTAGAGATTCACATGTGTAGAATTTCTAAACAATTTACAAGAACAGATTATATAATGTACAATGTAATGAACAGATACCTGAAGAAGAAAAGACACTAAGATACCCAATGCTAATTCTGTAGCATTATGATATAAAATCTAGCAATACTATTATTCACTGTTCAGAGTGGTATTAGTCTAGTCTCTTATGTTTAATTTCAACATATATAAAGAAATGGACAGCTATTTTGAAGAGAACTAGAGACATTATGGCAGCCATTGTTGACTTCCCTGTTGTCTGGTCTTGAAGACCTAAAATGCCTTCAGCATCCTATTCTGATTAGTTTAGTACTATATTGTTCAGTATATAATCACTGTGTGTGAAGACGTATCCAACTATTTGGAAGAAAACAAGAGACAATATGATAGGCAGTGAAGATCTCCCGTGGTCTTGCTTTGAAATCTGTGTTCCTTAAAATTGTTTCCTTATGATCTGTTTTGTTCTGTTTAATTTTACCCTCTTTAAAATAAAAAATAAAAAAGTCAACAAAGGAACATCAGAGTTGAACTATACCATTGGGTAAAGTGACTTAAGATGTCTACAGCGTTTCATCCAATAACAGAACACATGTTTTTCCCAGCAGCCCAGAGAACTTTCTCCAAGAGAAACCATATCTTAGTCCATAAAGCAAGCTTAAATAAATAAGAAAATCTCTTGCATGCTACCAGATCATAGTGAAATGAAACTAAAAATTAACAATAAAAGAAACCACAGAAACAATGCAAACACATGGAGATTGAATAATCAGTGGGTCAGAGAAGAAATTAAAAAGTTTTTAGAATCAAATGCTAACAAACACATAATATATTAAAACCCGTGGGACACAATGAAAGCAGTTCTAAGAGGAAGCTATAGCTGTAAATGCCAGTATTTTAAAAAAAAGAGTAATCCAAAATAAATAACCTAATGATGCATCCCAAGGTACCAGAAGAAATAGCAATCCAAATTAAAAATGTATAGAAGAAAATTAATTAAAAAATCAGCGCAGAAATTAATAAAATTGAGAGTAAGAAAATAATATAAAGTATCAATCAAAGAGTTGGTTCTTTGAAAGGATGAACAAGGTTGACAAACCATTGGCAAAACTTACATAAAGGAGGACTGGGGATTTAGCTTAGCAGCATAAGCGCCTGTTTGGCAAGCATGAGGTTATGAGTTTGATCCTGGTACAAAAAAAAACTTATACAAAGGAAAGAAAAGACTCACACCAGTGCAATTAGAAACATAAAAGGGAACACCACAACTGCCCAAATCCAAAGGAGTCTAAGAAACTGTCTTGAAAACTTGTATTCTGATTAATTGGAAAATTTAGAAGAGATGGATAAATTCCTAGACACATGTGGATAATGAAAAAATATAAAAACTCTTAAGAGAAAAATAACAGTTAATGAAACATAGATAGTAATAGAAGCCTAAAAACTAAGAAAAGCCTAAGACCTAACAGGTTCACCATTGAATTTTACCAGAACGTCAGGAAAAAACTAATGTAAATATCCTTCAAACTTTTCCATGAAAATGAAAGAAAATGAACACTGCCAAACTCATTCCTTGAAACTAGCAGTAACCTGCTATCAAAACTGGAGAGGAATTCAACAACATCCACAAAAAAGAAACTAAAGGTCAATTTCTTTAAAGAAAATAAATCCAAAATCCTCAGTAAGTACTGCAAATGGAATATAACAAATCACTAAAAACATTATATATCAGATCAAGTTACCTTCATCCCAGGAATGCTAAGATTATTCAATTACATAAATAAATAAATATAGTACACCACATAAAAAGAAATAAAGATAAAAATCACATGATCACCTCAATAGATGCAAAATCCAACATCCACTCATGATAAAATTCCTGAAGAAAATAAGTATATTTCTTCCTATCTCAACCTAATTAAAGTCATGCCAACAGTATTCTTCACAGAACTAGAAAAAAATGATACGACATATTTAAAATCAGAAGAGACCCAAAGAGCCCAAATCAAGAATAAAAAAGAGAACATTATAACCCTGGATTTCAAGTTTTCAATAAAATCAGATTGGTACTGGCACAAAAATAGACACACTGTTCCATGAATAAAATTAAAGATTAAAAAAAAAACAACCCTTTGGCCCACACTAATTTTGACAAAGTGACTAAAAACATCCCCTCAAGAAAAGCAGCCTGTTTAACAAGTGGTGCTGGGGAAACTGGTTATTCCTATGAAGAAGAATGAATTATCCATATTTCTCACTGTACTAAAACCAAAGTAAAATGGATCAAAGACTTAGATATAAAAGCAGAAACACTGACGGTATAAGTATAGGCAAGGACTTTCTGACTACAGCCCTAATTGCACAAGATGTACAGTAATACAAAGAATTAACAACATAAAGTTTAAAAGTTTCTGCACAAAAAACAGCCAACAGAGTGAAGAGACAGCCTACAGAATGAGAAAAATTTTGCCAGTTACCCCTCTGATAGAGAACTGATATCTAGAATACATAATAAAAAGTAGGTCCAAAACAATAAAAGATCCAATTGAAAAAATGATAGTTGAAATGAACAGACACTTCATGAAAAAGAAGTACAAATTGCCTAGAAATATATGAACAACATTTAGTACCTTTGACAGAGAAATACAAAATAAAGCAGCACTGAGATCCTATTGTACTCCAATAAGAATGTCTATCATCAAGGACTCAAACAAAAAATGGTCCTGAGGGTATGACAGGAAACACTTCCACAGTGCTGAAGAGAATGTAATCTAAAAAAACTAAAAATATAAATTCCATTCGACCCAGCTATTCCCTTTCTGCATATCTTCCTGAAAGAGTTAAACTCTTCATATTATAGTGATACATGCATCACCATGTTTACAACAGCACAATACACAGTAGCCAAATTATGGAACTGACCTGTTCCTACCAACAGATGCACCAATAAAATATGGTATACACCAGGGCACTACTCTGCTATGAAGAAGGATATATTTGAGTCACTTGTGAAAATACAGATTGATCTTGAGACCATGATGCTAATTTAAATAAATTAGACACAGAGGGATAAATATCACATAATTTATCTTATGTGAAAAACCCAAAATTTAAATAATTCAAAGAGAAAAAAAAAAGATGGTAGGAAACAGGGAGGTAGACTGTAGAGATAGAAAAAGGATCAGAAAATGGGGAGAGGAGTTGCCAGAGGAGAAGAGAAAGTAAAAACGACCAAGATCTGAAATATCTTGTATGTGCCAGTTCCCAAGATGAATGTAACTGTCATGCACTGCGAACATGCACAACATTAGACAGAAGAGCAGCCCTGGCCATACCTGCCACGGATGCGGTGGTAATGCTAGATTCTGCTTCTGGCCCCTCACCAGCTTCATTCACTGCAGCAACAAAAAACCTGTTCCAAAAACAATTTAGAGAGATGCATTTCACATGGCATGGTCTTCTAAAAATAGAAGGAGCAATAAGGCTTCTATTTAGAGCATGATGTGGCAACGCATATCTCATTACTTAGTGCCTCTATTCAGCACTAATGTCCATCAATCACACCCTTGTTTACATTCCCCATGGAACAGTTTGAGGTCACTGAGGTCAACACTCAAACTCTGCATTCAGCATGACCCCCAGTTCTCCCTAATTTAAAGAGGCTTTGGTGAATTCTAGATAGCTAACAATAATAAAATAATTCCAATGGTTAATAAAAATGTCATCAGCAAAGTTTAACCTCCTAACCTTTTTCATGTTGGATCAAATAAGAAACAACATTCCTGATGATTATATGTGTATTGGCTCTTATTTATTAAGGATCCACTGACTATAATAACACTTGACAATTTATACTAAACATCTACATGCATAGAAAAAGCAAAAGCCAGTTCCAACCCAAAAGCACAGTCAATGAAAAGTCTTAAAAAACACTGAAACTTTTTAAGTAACATTTTAAAATATTATTCATCATTATATCTGTAGCTAATCTCAGCACCACTTAATAATTCTCACCTGTAGGTGGTATTCGGAAGAGTCGAATAAAACTGGAAACTGGTTCTCTGTGTCCCTGAATCAAATTTGTTATATTTGCTGATCAGCCTTAAATTATAACCCAAAATAGGTCCACCCGGGAATTGAGGTGGAGTCCAGCTGACTTCCACAGTGTCGGGGCCAGAGCTCTCAATATTCCTAATAAAAGGAGCAGTTTCAGGAACTAGAAGAAATAATGACATGATGAGCATAAAGAGGAACAGAGTTTATGTTTTAAAAGTAGGGAAGGAAAAAGTCTTGATTTTTAAAAAGTTAACAGACATAGAATATTTGATTAACAATCCAAAATGTGATGGGAGATAGTAAGAATCTCTGAGCTGCAATTCTTGATTCTTAAATTATAACAGTTAAATACTAAAGTTTTTCAAAAGACCCTTGCAAATGTTATTTTGCTTGCTTCTAATTTATGGAATAAAATTAATTTTGAAATAGGTTAAATATTCCTGAAAAGGAAAAAAAAAGAGTTCTCAAAAATCTTAGAGACCTAATGAACTGAATCAAAAGACAAAAAGAGAAGAGAATCTGAACAAGCTGGGGTCAGTGACTAGCAGAAGCTATACAAGGAAGTCTGGCCTGCCCACTTACTGCATAGAGGCCTGAGGGTCCCAGCAGAAGGTGCGGCTTCAATTTGTTGGGTCATCGGCTCTGACAGTTCAAGCTTTGTCTTTCCCATGCGGCTGAGTGGGCATCAGCATACCACCCTCCTCCCCCGCAAACCCTTCTTGCAAAGGATGAAGGAGCCAAGTTGCGGAAGTAATCACTCACTCCCAAACCCCCATAAGCAAAAGGTATAGCAGCCTATCTTCTATGAGTCCACCCCTATTTTCACACATCAGCTCTTTGGTCTTCCTCCTTAGCACTGCTGAAAATGCTCTCATCTCCACTGACTCACTGGGGCTGGGAAAAGTGACACAGCTCAGCTTTCAGCTGATGTCTGAAAAGCATTTATCTTCATGACTCTCAGTCTTTCTCTAGGACAGCCCATTCTAAACTTCCAGATTAATCTCTGGCAAACACCACTCCTTCATTTCATGTATTCAGTTACCTTCATGAATAGGAACTGGGCATGATGGCTCATGCCTGTAATCTCAGCACTTAGGAGGCTGAGGTAGGAGGATTGTTTGTGAGTTCGAGACCCGCATGGGCTACAAAGACCAGCATGAACTGTATAGCAAGGCCCTGTCTCAAAAAATCACACACCCCAAAACAAATGAATAGCAAAGGAATAATGACCTCCAATTTCATGAGAAGCATGACGTCAAAACTTAACTCTAGAGCCAAGTTAGCATGTTCTGCTCCACTTCAAAAAAACTAAATGCCACCTCCATGGAAAGATGTGTTTATTGTCCAAATGTCTCCAATAGGAAAAAGAAAAAGTCCTCCCCCAAAGGCTGGTATGTCTTGCCTAGCAACCATTATACTTGGTTAAGAAATTATCTTCTGGGGCTGGGGATTTAGCTCAGCGGCATAAGCACCTGCCTTGTAGGCAGGCAGTCATGAGTTCGATCTCTGGTACCGATAAAAAGGAAAAGGACAAAAAAAAGAAATTATCTTCTGAAAGGCTCCAGTTAGAAAGCAATGTCATCTAGAATCACATATGGCTCATAGCTGTTAAAGAATAGCACTATAAGGTAATGAATGCACAACAGATAAGTTTCTAGATGTGGCTAGATATGAAAGGGAGAGTCTGGGACACGGGCTCCTACCCGGGAAAGGATGCGGATTTGCATATCTAGCAGAAAGGCCCAGAAATTGAAAGACTGTCTTCTTCATGACTTTGATTTGACCAGCCATACGTCCATGGCATTTCATTATCACTACAAAACGTTCCAGCCTGTCGGAGTATATGAGGCATTGCTGGGAACAAAAAAGGACCCATGTATTTTACCCTGACCATGTATTTTAAACTTGGCCCTGAGCTAGTATCTGACCTAGGTTCTAGGTACATCTAATCAAAGAATAATCAGCAGAACTGATCCCACAAAACCTGAGACCTAATAAGCAAGGAAAGCATACTCCTCAGAGAAAAGGGGAGCTTTCTCAACCAACTTCATCAGGATCGAAGCCATGTTCAGCCTGAGGTTCTCTGGACACAGCCACCTCTCCAGGATGAGAGGCGGGGTTACCCAGTCAGCCTACAGCCATCTGCTCAGAATCTTTACTGGACTCTGGTGGAGACACAGACAGCCATGCTCCCCATGTGCATACCACACCCTACTGCCAGCAGGATTTTAGGTTTGAGTCCTTTCCATGTTGAAGATCTTCAAAATAAGAGATCTGGAAATTCCCCCAATACTTGTACTATTTTTTAAACTGTCTCTGAAAAAATGCTAAAATATTATAAGTCTCCCATGTGGTCTGTACCTCTGCACTTTCCAAACCCTCTCATTTCCTCAATTGATGCTATGTGTAGTTGCCACACTTGTCTCTTAAAGCCCAGGGAGAGCACTTACTCCTTTGTTTTAAAGCTTTCCAGAGTTCATAACTGCTCTCTAAACTAAGTCCATACTCCATAGACTGGCATTCAAAGTTCTCAGGAGTTGACCTCTGGACCCAGCCTCCTTCCCAGCAGTACCCTTGCTATTTCTCTTCCTGTATCTCATGCTTCCAGCGGAGAGAAGCCCACTTCTCCCCTCCATGCCTTCAAATGCAATCCTTACAACACTGCTCAAGTGGCCACTGAGATCTGCGCTTCCTCACCTTACAGACATACGAACAATGAAATTCCTCAGAGAAATTCCTTTAATGTTCTGTTGTAGAAATACTATCTCCATCCTCTGACCTTACCCAGGAATTTGCCAGTGCCTTTGATTACAATGCTTTTAGTTGCCCCTGGATTCTACGCTGAATGTGAAAACACTTATTTAGGCTCAGTACTTCTCTAAGAATATAGTAGAACTTAGAAAAGAGAAGCCAATGAAAACTGCATTCCAAGGCAGCTACAGTCTGCATAAAGGTTGGGGAACAGATGCAGCTGAAATCAAGCAGGAAAGAAGCCTTGTCTTATTTTCCAAGGATAATGCAGCAGTTTCATCATGTGACTTTAAGACACAAGCTTCAGAGTCTGATCCTTCTTGGTACTCACTGTTGTTTCTGCTCCTTTTCTTGCCACCAAATCCTGGGATGCCCCAGGGCTAACACCTTGACCCTCTCCTTCTTCAGCCTAGTTCTCATTCTTGGCCTAACACCTCCAGGACCTGAAACTCACCTCTACATCTTTAACTCTTAAACTAGCATCTTCAATGTCTCCAGCTACCCCTGAGCTCAAATCTATACAGTCAACAGCTTCTTTGACAACTTCATTTGGATGCTTGATTAGCATCTCAAATTTTATGTAGACAAAGCAGACCTTTCAATTTTTCCTAGTAAAGCAAACCTCCCCCAAGTCTTTCCAAGTCTCAGTAAATAGCAGCCCACAGGTGTTCAGCCTGGATATCTAAGTTACCAAGTTTTATCCCCCATCCTCCTTTCCAAATCCATTCTGCAACCCATCAACAAATCTTTCCGCCACACTCCTATGACTGCCATAATCAGAGCCACCACCAGTATTTGGTGGGAATGTAGACAGTTGTTGTACTATGGATATTGTACTATGGATATCAATATGGAGATTTCTCAAAAACTTGAAACTGGAAATTCCATTCCACCCAGCTATTCCTCTTCTAGGTATCTTCCCGAAAGAGTTGAAGTCACCATATTACAATGATACACGCACATCTGTGTTTAAAGGAGTACAGTCAAGATAGCCGAATCTTAGAAGCAGTCTGTAGATCCACCAGCTGCTCCCTAGTTTCCCCTGGCCACCCCCCATCACCAACCCCAGCCTGTTCTCCAGAATACAATAGAACAGCATCATTAACACTTGGATCCATCATCCCTGCTTAAAACTCGTCAGATACTTATTGCCACTTGGAATAAAATCTACACTCCTGATCACAGACTACGTTGCTCTCATATCTTCTCCTGTTAGCTGCACTCTGCCTTCCAGCAGACCCCAGCTCTTTGCTGTTGCAGACCCATTCAGTCTTCCTTCTCCCCAGAAAACTCATTCCCAGATACCTGCATGGCTTTCCTCTCATGTGATTCAAAGCTCTGTGTGAATGTCTTCTCGGAGGGCCCTTCCTGACCAGCCCTCACCTGAAGTGGGTTTTTACCTTGGGCATTCTATACCACTTGTCCGCCCATACTCAGCACTTCTTAGATGTGGAATTACACTGCCCTTTTCAATGAACTGCTTCTTTCTTTGTGCCATATCTACCCAGGAATTTGTGTAAATGCTCCAGTCTTTCTCACCACCAAAAAGGGTGAGTCCTGTGCCAGGGGAGCAGCCACTGTCCCATGATTCTCCATCAGGTGGAGGTAATACTTCAAAGATCCTCATCCTTCTTTCCTGAGGAAAACCAGCAGGAGGCAGCACTGTGCATCTGCAGACCCTGCCTTCCCGTCAGTGGGTTTTTAGGTACCCTACCCCCCGCCCCCGCCCCAGCAGGGAATTGGCAAGCTTGTCTCACTCTTGCTATATCATGCTAACTTACATCACCCAACTCAGTCTTTATCAGAGGGAACGACCATAATGCTGCAGCCGGCTGCAGATCTTCTGTTTTACCTTTCACTGTCTCAGGACTCGGACTGGGAAGGATGCTATTTACTGCGTCCTTTCACAATGCCAACAAATACCTTTGCTTAGTTGTCTGCTTGTGTCCCCCAGCTGGAATATAACCACCAGGAGTGTTAAGCCCTTTTCACCTTTGGTCCCTAAAACATGTCTGCTACGTGATAGGTGTTCAAAGACTACTTGTAGAGTAAATGGGGGAAAACAATGCTGGCTTTCTCTTTGATGCATTAAAAACAGTACACAAATAACCACCTTTCCAGAAACCAAGAAAGGAGCTGGGCCACTCCACAAATTTCATTTACACAGTCAAAGACCTAGATGACAAAATCACTAAAACTTATCTCAAGAAACAACTGAAGAACCCACACTCTCCTTGCCATTCCCTCTGCTTCCCAGGGCTCCCCTACACCTACCACAGCCCACATTTCATCCACACCCCAGCAGTAAGATCCTTTCAGCATGCAAGGTCAGCCACATCGGACTGAGGTACAATAGAAGAAATAAAGACAGGCAGAAATAAAAATGCAGGTGCTTTTAAGAAAAACTGCAGCGTGGGGACACAGGTTACCTGCGATTACAGTGCCTTTTTCCTTTCCAGGAAACTCACTTGTCCATCTGCCAGTTCCTAAGGGTCTTCGGGATACAGTAACAATCCTATAAATCGGCCCATGCTTTCCCCTCTAGACAAGGGCTGCTTCTGCCCACAGACCTTCGTCCTCAAGGAAGCAACACCAGGAGGTCGTGGAACTCTCCTAACTCAAGCACATGAGATGTTTACATTCTGGCTTAGCCCATCAAGTGGCTGGGCTGACAGACTACTGGATATAGTCCTAGGTCACCCACCTTAAGGAATCCCCAGAACCACATAAAACTATAGCTCAGACTGCAATGTAGTTTATGCTACACACACACACACACACACACACACACACACACACACACACACACAGCTGAGTGTAGACCTCTTTCTGCCTAACAGACCTCCCCATTCCTCACTGGCACAGCCAGGAATGCTTTTCTGTAATGGAAGCCAGTGAACCTACAATCTATTTGGTTGGTTGGTGAGTTGAGGATCCCATCTCCTCCTCAGGGTGAGGACTCCCTTGGACCCCATCCAGTGATAAACTCATGTCACTCCTGTGCTCAAACCCTATAGCGACTCTCCTTCCAATGTCTGTAAAGGCCTCTGCGGTCAACTGTGGCCAGCCCTTCCACCTTCCTATGTCCCATCTCCTTCTCTCTCTGCTCTAGTGCCTGTGCTGCCTGTTGGACAGGCCAGGCAGAGATGCTCTTGCCCTGGGGCCTTTTCAGGGAACCCCCTAACCCAACATCATTTCTCAGATCTGTTTGGCTGACTCCCTCGAGTCCTGAAAGTCTTGCTCAAACTTCACCCCACTTTCTTAGCAGGCTTCTTCAAATCACTTCATTTAATATCGCATCAGCTCTCCCTTCCCACTCCCATTTCTGATTCCCTAAAACATAAACTTTGCTCAAAAGAGTCATCTCATGCAGTACACAGCACCATGCTACTTACCAAACTCTTCCCTTACTTGTTATGGTTTATCATACAGAACATATTTCTCCACCAATGCATGAGGAGCTCCCCAAGAGCAGGGGTCATTGTTTTATATCATGAGCATTATTTGGCATATAATCAGGTACTTTGTTGTTGAATAGATCAATTAAAACAAAAGGAAAGTAAGGCAAAGCTCTAGAACAAGGTCCGTTTTGCAGATACAGCGAGAACATGCCATACCTCCACGAGGATGAGTCCTGTAACTTGGGCTTGGCGGAGAAGAAAGTTGCAACTGGGCTGTGAAGACCCAAACCACTCGAAAAACATATTCTGTGAAGGGGTGCAGGGCCTGCATTATGTAGGAGAGCTTGGACACGGTCTGCAGAGTGTAAAATCAACAGTCAGCATTTATCAGACCACCCATCCACCCCGACCCAAGAACACAGGCAACTGGTAGACGATGGGTGCCCTGGGAATTTTAGGTCCCAGATTCTGTCAGATGAGATGAGGTAGAGGCCTGGTGCTGAGAGTCTAGCCTCCAAGACAGTCTGCAAAATTCACACATAACCCTTCAAAAATAGTAAATGTACTAAATTATTTGGCATATATTTCAAGATTTTACTAAAAATTTTTCTGTTAATGGTCTTGGTGACTTGGGACTGTTTTTTTTTTCTAAACTTACTCATGCTCTCCTAAAAAGGGACAACACCCCTAGAGTCCCATATAAATCTTCTCCCACATCCCCATTATCCTTCATGGAATCTCTGAGTGAGGGGTAGACTGATAGCAATAAATGCAATAAATGAGTGTGTGAAGCTATGCTGGAGAAATTGTGTGTGTGGCCAATAAGTTGTTTCCCTCATAAAAGTAAAAGGTTTACAGAGTACCACAAATTAAAGTT
Organism: Cavia porcellus; assembly: GCF_034190915.1. Taxonomy (NCBI): domain Eukaryota; kingdom Metazoa; phylum Chordata; class Mammalia; order Rodentia; family Caviidae; genus Cavia; species Cavia porcellus. Next base: position 49,369,173 of record NW_026947507.1, read on the forward strand.
CATCAAATTCAAATATTCATGATTGAATCTTTTCCAGAATGCACTGATCCCTTTAAGTAGTCTCTCCTCATCCTTGAGGATACATTCAAGACCTTTGGATGATCCCTGAACCTTCAGACAGCACTGAATCCTATGTACAAGGACTTTGACACTAACACTGTGACAGTTGATCTGCTAGCCAAGGTGATTATTAAGCGACTAACAGGTGGGTAACATGCATCATATGGATACACTGAACAAAGGAATGATTCATGGCCCAGTGAAACAGAATGGTATAATGAGAGATTGTATCATGTTACTCAAAATAGAAAGTGATTTAAAATTTATGAATTGTTTGTTTCTGAAATTTTCCATTAAACATTCTATGGTTGACAACAGGTAACTGAAACTACAAAAACCAAAACCACAAATAAGGGGACTACTGTTATTTTATGTAGTATTTCGGTACCTGAAATAATTTGAAGGAGAAGTCTTTGTCTAAAAGCAGCTTTTCTCACCTCAGTGTAAATCCAGCTTCCTGGAAGTTGTGCATATTTCCACTGAATAATATATTTCACTTCAGAGATGTTAGCAGATTTCCATCTTAAAGTAATACTATGGCTTCTGATAGAAGATGCAAAAGGTGCAGTAGGGAGGTTTGTGTTTTCTGAAGAGAAAACAAGTTTTCACTCACCATGCATTCTGTCAATCAAAGCCAAAGAGCATATGCCTGCTTCCTCAGGAGCCCTCAGCATCATCCTGCTACAGTGGCTACCTAAGCAATCCATGGTGCACCTGTCCCAAGAAGCTCTCTCTCCTACAGGTGTGCAACGTTGTGTTCAGCTTTGTCCAGTTTTCTAGGTACCACTTGCTCACAGGCCAGGGGCAGAGGTGCCCATTAAGGCTTCTGTTTGGAGGGCCCCTGAAGCCTCATGTGGGTCATAGATGAACCATTTTTAGAGGTGGCTGAACTTAGAGTGTGTGATGCTGGGATTGTGTGTGTGTGATTACTAAATGAGTCCACTGATTGCTTTGACACCACCCTAATCCCCAGAGCCTAGACAGAATATAAAAGGGGCAGAAAGAAGTTGCTAAGGTACCTCACTTGCTTGCTTTTGGTGTCTTCTGCCTGCCATGAACAGTTTCTCCTCTGTGATGCTCCTCTGCCAAGCCATCCTGCCTTGGAGCCAGCCAATTATGGACTTAACCTTCTACAAACCGTGAGCTGAATAAAACTTTCCTCCCTTAACTTTGAAGTGTCAAGTATTTTGTCTCGGGAATGAGAAAAAGTAACTAAGACAATGACAAAGCACAACTGTGGTAAAATAGAGTCATCCACTGGCCCAGGACATGCATCTCAAGGCAGATTTTGAGATTTTACACTACAATTCTGGTATAATTTGAGATTCTACACTATAATTCAGCTATAATTACACTATAATTTTTGGCCCACTTTGCCAAAAAATTATTTGTTACATGTATTCTTTTACATTCCACAATGTTCATGGCTTCTGGACATTATAGACTTTACAGGTGATGGCACGTATTCACTGGGTGCTACTTGCAAGCATGATACCTGGAGCTAGTTTTCTGTACTCCACATATCATTAGGAGGAAATTTATTTATTTTACTTTTTCTGCTTTTTCCAAAATGTGATGAATTTAATGCTTTGGCTTTCTTTGGTAGAAAAAATAACTGCTACTTGGACTGCAAAGGCATGGTAGATTTGATACAGAGCTTTAATGGTTAAAATCAAACTGCCAGGATCTCACAGTACTCCTGCACTCTGGTCCAGGAAATAGAGGCACTCAAGATCAAGTGGGACCCAGCTGCACATGGCTGCTCACTAGGAGGGAAGGCCCAGGTCTCCTGACCCTGAGGCAAGTCCCACCCTTGGTGTTAGTCACTGTCTCGCTGCCTTTGTGTTGCCTATAAGAAGAATCTTATTGAGCCTTAATCAACACGGCCTCTACTTTTCAAATTGCTGAATGTTCACGATCTAGAGATCTTCTCTGGCCCTACTGAGATGCAGACATGCTAAGAGGTGCTTCCTGTGCTGTCATGAGAGCACTAGTTAGGGTGCAGTGGTCACATGTGGTCCTCACCCAGCACCTCCTCCTCGTAGGCACCTTCCGCACTGCTGCAGCCGACTTCACAGGCCTCTCGCTGCGGAGAGAGAGAAGTGGGTGAGGGTGGCAAGGACCAGCTCCCTCTGGACCGTGAAAGCCAAATACCAAACAGAAAAGTGTGTCTTGTGTGTCTGACTTATTCCACTTGATACTATGATCTCAAGTTGCATCCATTTTCCCCAAAGTATACAGAAAAAAAAACTAAAGAACAAAATAAAAGCTTGAGAATAGGAAATAGGAAGACAGATCTTTTCCAAAGGGGAAGGGACCAAGATATGGAAGGAGGAGAGGGGAAAGGGACATGAAAAGAAAGAAGGCACATTATGCTTTTGCACCAGCTCCCCATAATCATGGACTCCAGCCTTGCACTGATAAAAGTAAAAACTGAAGAAGTGTAACTCTATTTAAAGTTCCAGCTTGGTGGAATTAGATCAGAGTTTCTCAAATTGTTTTTGCCTATATTCCATAGCAAAAAAATAACAAAACAACCTAGTACATACATACATATTGAAAAAAAAAAGATTCTTGGAACAATATTTGCCCCGCCCCATTTTACCGGTTTGGTTGCAATATATTCACACACTATAAATTTCAACCATTTAATAAAGACAGGTTCAATCAGGTGTTGTGGTGCATGCCTATAATTCCAGCATTTGGAAGGCTGAGGTGGGAGGATTGTTTATTTGAGACCAGCCTAGACTACATAATTAGTCCAAGGATAGCCTGAACTACATGATGAGACCTTGTATCAAAAAAAAACCTACTGTTTCAGTGGTTTTTTGTATATTTATAGAGCAATGCAACCAATGCAATTTTAGGGCACTTTCATTACCTCAAAATGAAGTCCTGTACCTGACATGCTTTGAGGAATTCATTTTATTCCATCCTGTTTCTTGGGACCCTTATTTCTTGATTCAATGAGTCAACTCAGTGGCCCTCTGAGTCACCACCTGCAGCTTGGAAAGTATGGAGCTGAACAATGCAATTACATCTTTGCCATCTTTATCAAAGTTTTCATGAGCTGGTAGCCTAAATTTCTAGCCTAAATTGATATTTATGGGCTGCCTGATTACTGTATTATCCACGCCTTCTTTGGAAAATTAAAAAGTGGCTATCAATTTTTATAATAGCTGAACAGTTTCATAGATGTCTTAATACAAAGTTGAATTTTAAGATCTATGAAAGTCTAATGATTAACCTCTACCTCATCAACCAAAAGACAGAGCATATATTTGATGACTGAGAACACAAACTTCCTATGACACCTCACAGATAGAATAGCATTAGGAATAGAAAAGAAGAACCTGTACAAAAACATCATAAAATTGCCACACAGCCAGAATCATCTTCCTGCTTACCTTCAACTCATAATCAGAAGGCCTGGAAAAACATGCAGAAATCATGGCACAATACATTTGCCCCAGAAAACAGGCTGTAATTCACAAATGCCAACCCTTCCATGTTTGATCTGTGCACTGAAGGAAGCATAGCCCGATAAGCTCAGATTTGCTTAGTTAAAGATTAATATAAATACCTTTGCTTGGGCTCAGGATTATTTAACTTAAAGGGTTGCTGAACTTTTCACATCCTCTTTGCAAACTTCAGGAAAAGTATTCAACATACCCATTAATTTCAGGAAGAAACAAGCCAAATGACATCACAAGTTTCATATGAGATTTTTTTTCCAGAAAAAAAGAAGAAGAAAAAGAATGGACAGTTGGAAATAAACAGCATCTGGAAGTATAGCTAGTTCTGACAGTCAGAAGAAAGTGTGGCACTGTTTTATCCTGGATTTTTGAGGGGAAGTATCCAGTAAATCTGCTGCCTGTCCAAGAAGTTAAATGCTAAGTGGAAGTGAAGCTACAAACACATGCAAGGCAGCAACCAACACTGGACTTCAACGAGGTTACGCAGGATTCTTGAGCCCAAACTGACTAGAGAGAGCCTAGAGGTGTTGGATGGAAGCAGGTCGCAGAATCCGGACCAAAGCCGGGAAAGGTGGTTGCCACAGCACGTCCTGCTCACCGAGCTGTCCTGTTCCCTGCGGAGGCTGTGTCTACTGCTCCAGGGTGCACTACCTGCAGGCTTCTCCCAACCACACTTTCAGTTCCCTGCACGATTAGACCATCTCTGCTGTTCCACTAGCTCCACTCCTGGATGCTCAGGCCAGCACCAGTGCCACCAGGACCTCGTCCAACTTCCACCACCCGAGGTAGATGCACACACCAGTGGCCTCTGGGAACCAGCAACTTTGCTTTCCCAAAGATCACTCACCCATTCATGAATATTTATCGAGCTCCTTTATCTGCCAAGGTCTGCTTCTTGCTCTAAGAATATGGCACTGAACAAGATAGGTAAATTCCCAGAATTGATGGAACTTACACTCTGTTGTAGTCAGGGTTGTGAAGAGAACAGTTAGAATCAGGACACAAAAGTCATTCTATTATTTTATGATGGTCACCAGAGTTAACACAAGAAAGTGCAGGAAATCTGTCCACAACACTAAAGACAGAATATTCAGCCAAAGGTCTGAATATCCTTGTAGGAATGTCATGTAGGACCCAGCAATGTCCTACGTGAGTCCAGATGAAGATCTAGAGCCCTTGACAATACCTCCCACAAATCCAACTGGAGGTCTAGAGCCCACAAGAAGGACTACACCAGTCTCTTTTACGGATCTGTGCTGGGAAGGCCCAACGGTCAGCGGTGGAAGCTAGAAAGTCTATGCCATGGAATAAAAGAGCTGTGCTGGTAGGTTGAGAGTTCCATGTGGAAGCCAAGAAGTCATGCTCAAAACAAAGACCGGGGCTGTTCTGAAAAGCACCATAGCCATCCTTAGCAGCATGGAGTCCCCGAGTTCCTGCGACAATAAGAACAGTCAAGTACATACCAGAAAGCCAGCATGATGAGTTTGTCCGGGAGATTAAACAGCACACATCTTCCCCTCTGGAGCCAGAAAGCAATGCTAGATGCAAGGACCAGAGCTCCCCCAAAGAGAACCACAACCACTCTCACCAACAAGGTCCCAAGTTTCTCTGATGACAATGGTCGAACTCATACTGGGGAAGCTAGTCATGACAAACTCTTCCAGGAGAACCAACGGTTCAAACAGCAACACTTAGGAAAACCCACAACACATCTCCTCTCCTTCTCCATGTCTCTGGCAACTTTCCTCAGGTAGAATATCTATGCTCAGCACCATGCTGATTTAATTCATTGACCACCAATTTTTAATCCATAACACACTCTCTCAGAAGTGGATGGACAATAACCAATAACAAGTCATTTTTAACATTCAGGTAATGAAAGTGCTTTGAGAAAAATAAAGTAAGTCAAAGACATAGGATGTGGCTAGTAGGAAGGAGCCTTACTCTCAGCTCAGTGGTGGGGAAGGAGTGTGGGGATGACTTGCAGGCCAGCATCAGAGTGGGAGAAGGTGCTGGGCTTGAGCATATCTGAGGGCAAAGACAGGCTGCAAGCAGGAGCTGGGAAGGAGACTGGGAAAAGAGAGCAGAGAGCTAAGTCTGAGCTCGATGTTCACCACTGGCTGAGGCACCGCAGTCAGGGATAAGCCATACCACTGGTCTTGTCAGCTCTCAAGCTGGACCCCTCAACAAATCTGAGTTACAAACTCCTGGCCTTGCTGAGTGGAAATACTAACGATGAAAGTTTTATTTCCTAAAGATATATACAACTGTAAAACACTATGTCTGTACACCTATCTACACTACATGTATTTTTATGCTAACATTTTAAAGTGTAAAATAACTAAGTATATACTGAAGGAAAATATTCACACATCGAAGTACGAGGGTCTAAGATAACGACTAGTGAGTTACACACATCGTCCTAGGCAGCTCTGTGGCTCATGACACTCTCTCTGCTCCTGGTTTTTCGTGGCACTTTGGTAACAATGTTGCTTTAATCACATACAAGAATTTCCAGGAAACTTTTTAGCTTTTTACTTCAATCAGACAAGATCTTTGTCTATTGACATATGGGGTGAATTTCCTGGTTTCTTTTATTCACATCTTAGCCTACCCCACCTCCACCCATTCCCAAGGAAAACCCCATGGGGCAAGAGTGGCCATTGACCACTGAGAAAAGTTCCAACTCAATTTATGTTCTTATTTTTGCTATTAAGAAAAAATTTTCTTCTCTTGTAATGACTGATGATGCATATTGCCTATCCAAGCAGGAAAATGCAATTCTTTCCTATTTTCCAGATCATTCAAGCCAAATACAGTTGTCATGATTTATGTTGGTGGCATTGTGCATTTGTGATTGGTTCATTGTCTAGCACTTGGATTGGGGGTGGCCTAGGAGTGGAGCCAGGATGCAATGTAATGGCAGGAAGAAGGTGTGTCTCACTCTCACTTTCTGGTTTCTGCCTTGCTGTTTTCAGCCACCACAAACTGTGGCCCTGCCATGCCACTCTGCCTTGGAGCCAACTGAGTATGGACTGAAACCTCTAAAAACTGTAAGAAATAAATCTTTCCTTTCCCAACTTTGAGCATCAGGTATTTTGTCTCAGCAATGAGTAAAAAGTAACTAAGACAACAGTATAGGTTTTAAGGTGAGAAATAATACAGTTTCTTTATGTCAGCTGCTGTCAGATAACCTAATCCTGAGGGGACAGAATCCAGAAGGGAGAAGTGTAAGTGAAGAAGATCAAGCAGAAAAAGATCAAACTCTGAAGATTGTTCTAAGGAGAAAAAAGTCAAAAGAAGAGAGGAGAGGAGAGAAGACCAGAGAGGCCCTGACAGGAAGCCAGAGCCAACATGGAGTTATTTGTATGGGAAACTTGTTTCCAAAAGCTGGCACCGTTGTGTTAAATAATGCAGAAAATTGTGTTTTAATGTGATGTGATTGGTCAAGGTCAGGGGATGTGATTGGTCAAGTTATCTCTGGATGTCTCCTTCACTGTCCCCTCCCCTGCCTCAGGCTCCAAGATACAATATTTCAAGTCAGATTAGAATCATATAAAGTTGCTCATCAATTGAAGATTTACAGACATTTTTCTTATTTTTATGGCCTAAAGACCATCAGAGCTATTTGCCTTGTACTATATTATGAATTATGAGTAATCTACAGGTGATTTGAGGTATACAGCAGGATGTGTCCAGGTTATATGCAAGTACCACATCATATTACATAAGGAACTTGAGCCTCAAGGACCTTAGTGTCCAAGGGTCCTAGAATCAGCCCCCTGCAGAAACTGCAAAGCACATGTTCATGTGTGAAGGTGTGTATACATACGCATATCTCTATGTTTATATACACATGTGTTAGTACAGATGGATATGTAAAGCAGCAAGAATTTACTCCACAAATGGAATCAGCCACCATTTTTGTACCTAAAGTAGCAGCTCTCTTAGAAGAACGTCTGTACATGAGAATGTTGTACACTTCTTATTTTTAATAAAGACCTGAGATAAATACATGGGTTTGATAACATCTTTTCTAAGTAATTGATACTCACCTCACAGATGGCGACATAAGTATCATTCTGGATAGGAAATGGAAAATGGAAAAAAAGGAAAGGAAAATGACTTAAAATCTTAAAAGTTGTAAATAATTCTAATACACTTGGCTGTACATTTCTTCCAAATTAATTTTTTGCCCCAAGATTGGTAAACAATCAAACAAAGCATAAGCAAAATGTCACCTCCAATGGCCACTGTGTGAATTGTCTGAACTGGGTTTGCATCATTGGAAAAGACAGTGGAGCTAGCAATCTTAGCCAATCAACAGGGGAGCTGTGATACTCCACACCGGGGTGGAGTGTCCCCAGAGGCCCGAGGGAGAGAGACTGTAATGGAAGCCACCACGGTGGTTCTGCCTCGCAACCGCCAGTGTCCAGCCTGAATCCCCAGTGTCCACATTGCTTCCTGGATTGCTGCCCACAACAAACAAATGCCTCTTGCCCACTTCATGTCCATTCAAGGGCAAGTCTGCTGTGTGCCTCACACTGTAGACAGGGCAGGGAACACAGAACGACAGAGAGTATCCTGCCCATTGGTGTAAAAGAAACCAAATACATATGTGGACAAATAATTCAATTGTCATTTGTGAAAAGTGCATAACAATCACTACTTCCAGATGAGAAATGTTCCTCTATTCATGTCATATGGGGCACACAGCCACAGATGTGGCATAGGAATAAGTAAGTCTGGAAGCCAAGCACTGCAGGGGCACACTGGATAAAAAAAACCAGGGTGACTGTACATAAGCAGAGGTTAATGTCTTTATGAAATATCAGTATTGCAATTTGACTCAGTGATAGAAAATATCAAGATTACCCTACATTGTTGTGATCTATTGATTTAACCTCTTGCCTGAACAAAGGAACCCACTTTTAAGCAACAAAATTCTTTTCCATAAAATCAGAATACTTACCAATGTATAAAGACAATCCTTAGGGGAAGAGTCTAATATTATTCTAATTTATTGACAAGAAAGTAGAAAATCAAAGAATTAAGTACTATAATTAAGTTATACACTAAAGTAGCAAAGCTAGACTAAATGAAAAATAATCTGAAATAAATTTCCTTACATAAAGTAGAGTAGGTTGACAACTTCTGAATTCAACGGCTACTGTGCTCCCTGCAAAAGACTGAACTTGACCCAGCACCCTGCTGCCAGAAGTACATTTGGGGGACCTACAGGATAGAGTCTCCAGGAGCCTGCTACAAATGCAGAATCTCAGACCCTGAGCCAGATTACAGTTCACAGAGATCTTGGATAACTGCCAATCAAAAACTGACACTCATAAGCAAGAAAAGTTAAGAAATACCTAACATTTTCCTTAAAAAGCTTCATGGTTTTGGAGAAACTGGGCACCTCAGGAACCCCTGGATTGCACTTGACCCCTGTGGCATGACTAATGTTGATCTCAGTGTTCTCCATTTGTAATGGTGGTTCCCTTAAGAGTCAGGTAAACTGCTAGGAAACCAATGGAAATCCACTGAGACAACTTTCCTGTGCAGGGAAGCAGCCATATCAAAAATGAAACACAAGCTGTACTTACACACTTGACAGCACAGTTTTCCTGATCTACAGAGCTCCACAAGTGGCATCCTTGGATACACTACAAGAGATAACAACAGATAAGGGTGAAGAAAGAAACGCAACTTTTGTCACATGAAAGTGCAGAATAAGTATCATCCTGTGTTTTAGAAATAGAAATCTATTCAAGCTGAGGCTCTGAAAGACTAAGAGCTTTGTGATTGTGATCCTCACTACCCTAACTGCAGATGGACCAGAACTTGGGGTGGTTTGCAGCAGGCAGCAGGGTGGCTAAGCCAAGTTAAAGTTCAGGTGGCCTGGAGCCCAGAGAGCTCCCAGTCTGGTAACATGTTATCTGCTGGGCAGCTGGCTACAGTCAAAGTCCAGAACAGTACAACATTAAATGTATGCGGGGACCAGAGGCTGTGCACACAACAAACCCAGTTCAAACCAACAAGGAACCATGTGCGAAGTCTGCTACCCACCAGTCATACTCACCCACAACTTCCCTCAAAACATTTTCCAGCACCGCCTGACCACCTGTCAGAAAACTTGGCACACTTCTCCTTACCTTTCCTGACTGGCCTGTGCCTTGAGTGTGTCATGATTCCTCCCACAGGCCATGGACAAATAACCTCAAAGCTGTACCTGTGGCTAGGCTTCCTCCTGAGTTCCAGACCCAGACTGCGCAGAGATGTCTCCTCTTACGTCCCTACCAGCAACTCAGATTCAGCACAGGAAACATGAAGCTCCTCACTCCCACCTTCACTCTCACTCTTTCTCTTGAGTCTCTCGACTCTCTGCTACAACTTTCTGAGTTTCTTTTCTCCACCCACCTCCCACCCCGTGGCCCACTCTTCTCTGAGCCCTGCCAATCCCCTGAAGTCCATGTTGGGTCCTCCCTTGCTGCCCTGACTACTTCTGTGCCCTTCACCATTTGCCTAGAACCTCAAGAAGGACCCGCTTGTCTCACAGTCTTTGCAAAACCAAACCTGGTCACATCCTCTTCTACCTAAACTCTCTATGACCCTTTGTCCTCTCGTGAATTGAGACCAAGTGACCAAGCATGGACACAGAGCTCCCAGATACCGCACTGCCAGCCCCAGCCCCTCCTCCCCTTTACACGCGCTTTCCCAGCTGGCTCAAATGCACTCTTTCCTGAGCAAGGCAGGCTGCCTCACATACTTGCCCCTTGATACACGAGCCCCCTTGCTGATGGGCCTTTGCTTCCTGCTCCTCTAGAAAACTCTTCTTTCAGGCCTCAGTTTGGAGGCCTTGGAGGTATTTTTTTCTCCTGTGCCCCCTCCAGTTCTCATAGCACTGTACCTCCCAGGTTTCACGTGTGTGAATAAAAGGCTAAGAGTCCTTTTAAACAGAAACACTATGAATTCATTTGCAGATCTCTAGTACTCCAGTGCCTGGTTCAAACTGATATCTTGAGTCACCAAACACCTTAATAAATAAATACAGGGGCAAAAAAAAGATAAAACCATAAGCTGTGATTGTTAGAAGAAACATTAGAGACTATTCACCTCAACACTTTCAGATCACATGCAGTAAAATGAAGTCTCATAAAAACTAAGTAGTTTGTCCAAAGCCATACAGCTATGTAGACTCAAAGTTATGGGCTTGGACCAGTCTGTGCTTTTTCTACTTCAGTATACTTTGTTTTTAAATGAATCTCATAATCCAGGATTCTCTGTATTTTCGATTGGCCTTTTTTCCAGCAGAGACAAGTAAGTGATATTTTACTTAGCAATTATAAATAAAACCTGACCATTGTTCCTTTTCAATCAACACAAATGCTGTAAAGTTCTTAACAGTGAAACAGTTACTCACCGGTCCACTCAGATTGTGTGGGGTGCCAAGGTCAGGCTGCTCACCCTGAAAAGAAGTGGGTAACAAAAACCAGTATTGATATCAGTAATTTCCATACCTTTCTCAAAATCTTCCCAGAATTGTGTTGCCTCCTTTTTGTTTTCTAACAGTGAAGTAAGGAGTTAACTATTTTAAAATCATTAAATCCCTTCTGAAAGCAGACAAAATGCTGGTGCACACTGTACACGCAACCCCTGAGGATTTGTAGGAGCTACAAAAATAGGATTAAGAATGGCTTTAAGAGAGCATGGTTGATGAAGAGCATCTCCTACTGAATTAGATAAATTTGTGGGCAGGTCAATTACTTAGGAGGTCTCCTGGACTGGAGATGAATTGCCTTAGATTTTTCTTTCTTACAATCACTCCTGAAGAACAGAACATCATATGTGTGTGTAACAAAATATACAAATGCTTTTTATTTATCACATATTTGCAAGTTTTAAGCAGAATGGGAGCAAAATAAGAGGGAACTAAGGGAGGAAACCTATAGATTTCTTATCCTCTCTCTGCTCCTTATTTGTGAAAAGTACTTCTAAGTAGGTCTACAAAGATGGGTCTGACTTGAGCCTCCCTGGAAGGTCTGCTGCCAGAAGCCACTACACTGCAGATGTATCCCAACAAGGGTCCCAGTGCTATGAGCAAGATAAAACTCAGGAGAGGACAGAAAAGTCCCAAGGAGGCTCAGGAGGTAGCAAAAACGCTGGTGCATTTCTGAACAGCATGAGGTTTTCCGAGGGGCAAGCTCACCCAGCACCCTCCTTTCCAGCCACTTTGCTCTCTTCCCCCAGGACCTGGAGCAGTACCTGGTGGGTGAGGAGCAGTCAGTGACTTTGACTGATGAAATACATCCATGAGGTTCCCTGGACTTTCACCCAGTCATCAAAGACCTAGCACCACAGAGGTTACCTTGAAAAGTAGTTAGACACAGATTCTAAAAAGGAATGTTCCCCTTTTCTCTGTCTCTCATTTATGTTAATAAAGATATCCCAAAATTCCAGTCCAGCAGGGAATGGTTGTACATGGCTGTAATGCCCGATCTCTCCGGAGGCAAGAGGATCACAAGTTCCAGCCGAGTCTAGGCAATTTAGTGACTTAACAATCCCCTATCTCAAAATAAAAAATATTTTAGAAAAAAAGCTAGGGACATAGCTCACGCTAAGGCCCTGGGTTCAAGCCTCAGTATAAAACCAATAAACAAGCCTCTAATCCCTAACCACTTAACATTCGATTTATTGGGAAGCAAAATTAGTTACATGTTTTTATTTTCGTGTAAAAAGAACAAAATAATAAAAACATTTTTAGACAGTGAGTGCACCTTTTAGATTAATTTGTAACTCAGTATTACTAAGATTTTGTTTCCATGATTTTGCTCAAAATACAGCTTAATTCCTGCTTCATGCAACTGAACCACACAGACTTAGGCGAAAGACAAGTTCATGAAATAATTTTTCCCATTCTTTCAAAAGTGAATACAGTTTATAAAAGCGAACGATGAAGCACATGCTGGGTATTCTCTCCTGAACAATGAGAGGCAGAGGTGTTGTTCGGCGACCACAGTCAGGACAAAGCCATTTTCCCACAACCCCAGTCCCTTGCTGCTGTTTCTGGAGATCCAACCCAGCAAGCTGTGAGCGAACCCCTCTCAGCAGTCGGGGGAGGTCGCCCAGCAGCCAGGTGAACCGGTTCTGAGAAAATGGTTTCAGGAACCCCCCCCCCCAATCGGCTCTCTCTCTCTCTCTCTCTCTCTCTCTCTCTCTCTCTCTCTCTCTCTCTCTCTCTCTGTCTCTCTGTCTCTGTCTCTCTCTGTCTCTGGGACTCGCACAGAAGCCCGCATTTTGTAGGGCTCCGGACTGAGGGCGGAGGAAGGCTCGAAGCGCCTGTTCCCCGCAAATCCAAGCCTCTAGCTGCGGACTTTGGACTGGAGATCGCCCTGCAGTTTACTCCAAGTCCTCTTTCTCCCAATCCCTGTCTAGGAGTCAAAGCCAGCCCCGCATTTCAAGCCCTCTTCAGCTAACGCCCTATTTTCTCGCCCGGAGCACCTCGGCCGGAGCTAAAATAGTTCTTTGCTTAGTACCCTAAAAAACGGGCCAAAGGACCTGCATTTCAAGCCCACGTGAGACCCTTGCACCCAACGTGAGGTTTTAAACTAGTGCTCCCATCTGATGCACAAGTGGAATAATGTTCAATTCATACGGTTCCGAGATGATTTGGCTAAAGAACATTCTCACTGTTAGAGCACAGCACAAGCCCTGAGAAATCTGTCATTGGAATTGTGTGCACATGTATCTGCCTAAATGATCTCTACAGATAAATTCTTGGTTTGCAGGGTAAAATGCATAATTTTCCTTTCAATTCTGATGTTTTCTCACTTACTCTTTTTTAGAAATTGATCAGTTTCTGTTCCAAGAAATAGTATGTGCAAATGTTAGCTTACTCATATCTTTGCTAACTATAAATGTTTTTATCTTTGTCAATCCAATAGACAAAAGATTGACAATTCATTTTCACTTTACAATTCTGTGGTTGGTGCAAAATTGAATTTCTATCACATGCTTCTTAGTAGTTTATAATTCCCTTTTGAAGTGAACACCATGTTCTAAACTTACATGTTTTAGGTATATTAGGATTGGTAAAATTTTATCTATCGGGGCTGGGGGTTTAGCTCAGCGGCATAAGCGCCTCCCTTGAAATCAGGCAGTCATGAGTTCGATCCTCAGTACCAATAGAAAGGAAAAACACACACACAAAAATTTTTTTATCTATCATACATAATACCTTTTCCCACTTTTTGGCCTAGCATTATTGCATTCTGTTTAGTGTCATAATAATTTGAGTTTTAAATAATCAAATTTATTGAGAGTGTCTTTTAGGGAATCTGGATATTGTAAATAAGATTTTTTCAAGGTATCATATTCCCACTCCAAGAACATAGAAACATTTGCCCCTAATTCCTTCTAATATTTTAATGGGGCAGATTATTGGGGGTTTTGTTTCTGTTTGCCCATCTGAATGTAAATCATTCCCTTTGTTCAGCATCTGCTTGAATTTGTTTGAACTTGATAGTAATATAAAGCTTAATTTTTCATTTAAAATACTGCCTTACTGGCACTTTAGTATATTCTGTGTTCATTTATGACATGGTTTTGTTTTTAGACTCTATTCCATTATCTTATTCCTCTACCAATACAAATTATTCTGATTTCTAGATGCCTGATAGAATTCATGGGTTGTGGTTTTGTTCCAATGTCTTATTTTAATGTTATACACTGACATTCGGGAAAGACATTGATATTTGCATATGATTTTTTTTCAAACAGGACAAGCTTCCTGTTGTTTTTTTGGTAGTCTTTCAGTTGACTTGTGATTGATTCCTTTGGAATTTAAAAAGCAAATTCTAAAAATGTATTATGATCCTCTAATATCATGAAAACTATATCATACCTGCAATAGTTTGTCCATGTAAAGAAACCTTGACACATCAACCTCTTCTACCTTCCTTCCACATTTATCGCAGTTTATCTCTTTGTGTTTCCTATTGAAGCCACCACAGAGTCAAGTAGACAGACCCAGGAAACATCGAACTGGATTAATTCTCCTAACTGAGCCCTTCTCAGCTTTTGTTCTTCAGTTTTCATGATTTTTTATTAGTAACAGAATTTTCCTACTAGAGAATAGAAAACTGAAAAGAGTCAGGCTTCGTGGAGCACACCTGTAACCTCAGCACTCAGGAGGCTGAGGCAGGAGGATCACTGTGAGTTCAAGGCCAGCCTGAACTGCATAATGAGATCCCATCTCAAAAAACCAGAACAACAATAGCAACAAACTAAAAATAACCAAAGCTATTAATTTGATATTTTTCCCTGTGAATCCACACCCAAAAAAGGAGGATACAGCAAAACCCACCTTCACAAATTACTTAGTCACAAATCTTTGTTTTTTTCTTTTTTGTGAAGGTTGTCACACACATTACTTTGTTTTCTACATAATCTCAAATTCACTTAATACACAAGCAGACACTACAGCTCCTTCCTCTCATGTAACAGACTCACCTCAAGCCCAGAACTCTGACGTGAGCATTTTGTGTGTGTGTGTGTGTGTGTGTGTGTGTGTGTGTGGTACCAAAAATCCAACTCACAACCTCACACTTGCCAGACAAATGCTTATGCCACTGAGCTAAATCCCCGGCCAGAGAAGCTGATGTGGGCATTTTTGTCCATCAATTCTGCTATTCTAGTCAAGGCTTTTCTCTTTTACATGAAAGATGTCACACTATCAAGTGAAATCAAAGATGACAGCACAGCACAAACTCATGTTAAAGATGCCACAGAAAATATAACCAGCTCCATATCTGCGGCCTCTTTCAGGGGCTCTTCCTCTCCTCTGTCCCTCCAGGCCCTGCGTAGGAGCTGGACCAAGCTGTTTCCATGACCCTCACTGTGCAGACCGGTGGGCTGGCTTTCCTCGTGGGTGTGAGCGGAAGGCGACTCAGCAGAGGAGGGACCGTCCAGTCCTGCTGCCAAGGAGCCCACACTAAATATAAAACATGTACAACTAAAATGAAAGGGAGATTGCAACACAAGATGCAATCAAAATCAGTTTCAATGGTAGGGAAACCAAACAACTCACAGTGGGACGTTCATATATGTTAAAGATTCTGTTTCCGAAACATCTTCAGAGTATGGGGAGTTGTAATAGAAAGTGAAGTGAAAGGCTAGGTGCAAACAGTGTGTAAAATTATCTGTGGATAGACATTTGAGGATATACAAGAAACTAAAAAAAAAATATAACCAGAAGTTAATAGGGCTTTGTCTTTATTCTTTTCTATTTATCTTATAAATACTTTAAAATATATGCATATTCTTATTATATGCAGAAAAAACTTTTCAGGAAAGGAGACATTTCATCATCTCATCATTTCCATTTTTAAGTGTATATTACAACTGTAAAAAAAAAAAACTAGGCTACTATATGTTAAAAGCAATGAGATCTTTAGCAAAAATCCATAAAAAGGCTGGGCGTTATGGCGCACACCTGTAATCCCAGCACTTGGGAGGCTGAAGCAAGAGGATCATTTCAACTTCAAGACCAGCCTGGGCTACAAAGTGAGCTTGAGGCCAGCCTGAACTGCAGTGAGACCTTGTCTAAAAAAAAAAGAATACATACAAAATGACAAGCTTTCTAAAATGCTACTCTAAAGTAAGCCTAAGTAGTGTTTTAAACTATAAATTAAACTCAGAGTGGGCAATATAAGTTACTTTTCAAATCCACCTCAAAATTCTATCTTCAATAGTTTAGAATAACAATGGATACTATATTTGATATTTTTGTTACTTTAAAATGGATGACTCTTTGTCATATGCATGCTACCAAGCTATTTCCTCTATGTTTAAATTTTTAAAATTGATTTAGTGACTGTTTTAAACACAACTAAATTACAACTGATAAGAAATGGTTAGGTTCAGTGTTGATTTTATGGAGGAATCTGATTTGGTTCTCATTCAGTTCAGTTTGTGGCCAGAATCATGAAAAGAATTAAATTCATGAACTGAGGTACCACTGTATAAAGTAATGATAACAACCAGAAGTGACAAAGAAAACATACATTTTTAAAAACTCATTAATTAAAAATAACAAATGCACAGGGTAGAAACAACAGAATTTATCACCTCTACCTCCTTGGTTAATCAGCTCGCTACACTGTAATTCATCCACAATGTAAATGTGAGGCCAGAAGTAGCAGGTTTACCTGTGGCCAAATTTACTTTGTATTTTAAGATAAATATTATTTTGTAATAAATTATTTTAAATGGAATATTTTAGTGTCCAAAATCGATTCCATTTAGATCTCCTTAACATCACCATCCCCCAAAACTCTATAACAGATAATACAGAAATAAAATAATCAACCTTATCTTTTGCAGATAAGCATTCCTAATTTACATCAGAAAAATAAAAACTACCTTGTCTTGCTATCACTTCATAAGATAAAATCATAAAAAGTTGTCAGTTAAAACAATCGGAATTCATCTTCTAGTTCCTACAAGTATCAGTTCCGTAAAACTTACCAGGTTAGTTACACAGGACTTTAGACAGGTGTTTAAAATTGTACATTGTGCCACAGAAATCCATACGCTACCAAGAGCTGTAAAACCAACAAGTTTCATCCCTTCGCCAGTGATGGGCTGTTAGATGGCTGGTCTTCTGATTTTCTCCATTTTCTGTATGAATTGTTTAGGCTTCATTAGCTCGACAAAAATGTCTCTAGTAATTTTCTGTCTTGTTTTGCAATGTTAGAGTATCCTTGCCTTTTGAAATAATGTTTAGCTTTTTAGTTTAGAGCTTGGAGTCCTAGAGAGCTTGAAACATTCCAATCACAGCTTTCATAACCTACTTTCCTTTTCCTCCCATGATGGAAGTGACGCACTGATTAAAGGTTTTTAAGAAAAACGCTTCACATGAAAAGTCAACAAAATAGCAAGCACAAATTGCATCTTGAAAAGCACATGACATATGCGTAGTCTGAAGTTAGAACACTTCATTGACTCATCTGCCACTTGATATGTCTGAAGCTGCTCAACTCTACCAGCTATAGGTTTTGACTTTCCATGCTCTAGAGAAAAGTACTATTACAATAAAGAATTATCAAAATTAATTAGAAGCACCTAAATCAAGTGATGCAACAGAAGAAGAACAGAACATGTTGAAACCAAAAACATTTAAAATTGAAGAGCAAACAAAGCTGAAATTAATAGATAAACTCTCTGAGTTGAGCTAAAGACAAGGAAGTTTGTTAGAAAACTCTTGGTCTTTACTACACATTAACTAAAACACTGCCTTTATCATGCCCATTGAGACAGAAACCAGCCACCACAGAGATCTAAGATATGCTGAGAGGTAGCTGCCCTAAAAAGGAAATGCTGTGCAGAATTTCAATTAGCCCAGGATTAAGATAAAGTAAAACTGGAGCCCAAAACAAAGACTTTGAAATTTGCAATATACAGAAGTGAGCCATTGTGAATAGTTGCTTTTCAGATTGTGGAGCATTAATTCTTTAAGGTCGGGTATTTTCATGGTAGTGCTCTTTTGAATGACAATCTGAAGTGTCTTTCCTTGTTTTCTTAAATAAAGTATAGCAAATGCAACATGATATTTTCTTAATGATACAAGGTTCACACTGCAGCACATAGCTAAGGCTTTGGTTTGAGCTGAACATTTGTTAGCAAATGTTGACAAAGAATGTACGGCATAAACGTGAATTGGTGCTGAATTTAAACCCTAAAGCTTGTGTGCATGGAAAACTCTCCTGCTGGTCACCTGCCCTTTGTTCATATTTTTGCATTTTCAGGAATAGATTAAAGGAGATACAGTTACATCAGAGAAACACACTTGTAAAAAAGAGAATAAAGTATCTTGCTAACAGATTTTTTTCATTCCAACAAAATTTATCTTCTTCACTATGGCTTCAAGTTCCTTTTGTCTTATTAGCTTTTAAAATAGAAAACCAAATAGGATACATTTAAAATTCTAGTTCACTCTTTGATCTCAGTTGTTCTTACTTCATTTATGGGGTGTGGAAAAGAATTATCTTTGAAATACCAAGAGTTTGTATTTTACTCTGATTTGGAAATTTAACCAGCACACAAATTTTCACTTGTGCAAGATGAAGTATGTTCAGAGACATTTGTGGCCAAATCATTCATATCAGAAAAAAGTTGGAAGCAATCCAAAAGTACAGTGAGATAATGCTGGATCAGAACTACTTCTATTTATATCAGCTTTGTGTGGCTTCTCCAGGTGAGGCCATTTGAATCTCTTTAACCCTACAGCCTGGCAGTCAGACTGCTTGCACAGTGGCATAGTGGTAAAAGTGCTCAAGCTCTCAAAGCATAAGCTGTATGGCCTTAGAAATCACAACGTCACATCTACTCATTCTATTAATTGCCAGAGAGTCACAAACATATGCCAGATTCAAGGACAAGGAAGGGAAACCCCTACCTCTTGATATAGCAGAGCCAAGACTAGCAGAACAAGTAAGATGGAAGAGATTATTTATTATTATTTATTATTGCTTTTTAGAAATACAAAATTCTACCTTAAAAGTAATCATCATTTATATGGTTATGATATGCAAAAATTTTCAGTTACCACAATTTCCCAATCTCACTTGTGTAACTTTAGTTAACATCATATATTAACAGTAAATGATTGCATAAAGGATAAACTTTTCAATTTTGGTCCACAAATTAGAGGTAAGTAACAAATGGAATTGTAATCAGAAATCATTTGTGTCCCTTCTTTCAAGGTCTATCTGTGACTGGCCACTATGCATTGTTGTTCAATGTATGCACAGACAGCAAAGTGTCATTGCGTTGCCTCTTTGTCTTCCAGTGATAAATTCGTAAGAAGCTTCGTAAAATGAGTGTTAGAAAGATGAGTAATTGAAAGACAGGATTGGCAGGAAATGTAAAGCAAAAAAAAAAAAAAACTAGAAGTGAAATTTGAATCAAATACAATTAGAAATCACTGACCACATGTTAGCGTTTTGATACTATAAAAATAAAATACCTGAGATGACCCACTTAAAGAAAGAAAGTTTATTTTGTCTCACAGCTTTGGAGGTTCCAGTCCATAACCAGGCCACGCCATTGCTCTTAATCCTCTCATAGGAGAGCAGACGACATGACAAGAGCAGTTGGCACAGCAAAGCCACTCAGCCCATAGGCAAGGAGCAAAAGAGAAAAACAGGACAGAGCAGGGCCGTATTCCCCAGGCCACACACTCCCAAGACCAAAAGACCTCCCACTAAGGCCCAGCTTCTAAAGGCCTCATCACCTCTCAATGGCGCCATATTACAAAACAAACTTTTAACACTTAAGCCTTTGAGGACAGTCAGGATACAAACAACAGCATGATACTGATACAGCTGCCATTGGACAAACTGTATACACGGAGCTCAAGAAAATAAATGCAAGTAAATGTATGAACATAAATGAAGGAATTGATTGTGTTGAAAAGGATGAAAACATCCTATAGGAAATCATACCAGCAAAAAACAAGCAAGTTCATGAAGCATATCTCTTGGAGAATTTTTTTCCCACTGCTTTCAAATCTGGTGGTTTTTTAAGAAACTCAAAGTTCTGAAAGGATGGTGTTTAAGTGGTTGCTGTTTGTTTGTAGGGGTATATTTACTCTTTGTTAGAATTCTCCAAAATACACCCTCTAGGTCATACATGTGAATGTATGGAAGGTGACTGGATCACAGAAGTGCTATCCTCCTTTGCAGGTTATTTCACTGATGAGTTCATAGTTGACTTACTGTTAGGCTTGATTAGAGGAGGGTCTTTGAGGACATGACCTAGAGGGTGTGTTCTTTTCCTTGCCTTCTTCTCTTGTCTTTTCTCTTCTTTTCTCCTGTTCCTCCTCTTCTTCTTCTTCCTGTCTCTCTCTGTCTCTCTCTTTGTTCTCTCTCTCTCTCTCTCTCTCTCTCTCTCTCTCTCTGTCTCTCTCTCTCTCTGTCTCTCTCTCTCTCTCTCTCTCTCTTTCTCTCTCTCTCTCTGTCTCTCTCTCTCTCTCTCTGCCTGGCCATGATGATATGAGTAATATTCTTCCACCAAGCCCACCCATCATGTTGTTCTCTCTTGGAGCCAGTCAAACATGGACTGAACCCACTGAAACTGGAAGCCAAAATAAACCTCTCTTTAAGTTGTGGGTGTTGGCTATTTTGTCTCAGAAACAGGAAATATGACTGATACAAACTTTTGTACAAGAAGTAAGGTTGTTGTGACTGTACCTAATCATGGTGGTTCAGGAGCCTATGGAACTGGTTTGTGGGAGGGGTTTGGAAAGATATAGAAATTCTGACTAGAAAAGTCTTAAAATGCTGAAAGCACAGATTGATGGGAGACTCAGAGCTCAGAAGGCTAAAATGGTGATAGAAATGAGATAATACAGGCCCTGCTTAGAAAGTTTCAGTGCTTAAGACATTTCAGTTAGAAATGAGGGCTTCACTAGCAACTCGACAAGACTCCAATGCAAAATTGTATTCTAGCAAAGAACCTATCTACATTTTGTCTATACCTAGAACTCTGTGTGAGACTGAATTTAAAGATGGTAGAATAATTAATCTGGCAGAGGAAATTTTAAGGCAGCCCAATATTCAGGCTGTGCCATGAGTACTGCTTGTTGCTTTTAACCACATTGACAGTGGGATTCATTTCCTCATTCTTAGCTATCCAGACACTCAGATGCCACTGTAGCCATGACCCAGTGGGCCTAGAAACAGCTTAAACTGGCAGCAGACATCAGAGTCATCTGATGTCTTTATAGGCATGGGAAATGCAAGAGTTGTTGTTGTGAAGGTTTCCACTCAGATTTCAATAAAAGGCCTAGAAGTATAATAAAGGAGCCCGTTAGAAGGCAGTGTGTAAAGCTGTGAGAGTAAAACCCAGAGACGCATTGGAGATCCCAGGAAGTTGAAAATTCCAGGAATATGGAATTCCTATGAAGGGAAGGTAGGCCAGTGAACAGAGCCAGTACAAGAGAAAGGCCATGTGGACTGCAATGTTAATACATTAGAGTGGGACTCCCAGAGCCCTTCAGAGCTCACATCTCACCGTAAGCACACTGGCTGCTGGATATGCAGATATAGTGCTTAATGTTTGCTCTGCTGGGTTTCAGACTTGCTCAGGTCTCATTAATTTCTATCTGTCTATTCCTCCATTTGGAATGTTTGCTCTTTCCCATTGTATGCTGGAAGTATATAACATTCTTTTTTTATTTTTATACAAACTGACAACCAAAGATTTCAGAGATTTAGAATACGGATCATTTAACAGTGCTGGAATCATTTAGACTTTGGTAACACTCAGAAAGGGACTAAATACATTTTGCATAATGAGATAAATACGAGCCTTTTGGAAGCCAGGGTGAGAATGTTATGCCCCCAAAAGTCTCATGGAAGTTGGCTGAATTACACTTACTGATGAATTAGTCTAATGAGTTCATAGCTGACTTGCTGTTAGGAGATTTGGGCAGGGCACCTATACCACTGGAGGGGTGGCCTGGAACGATATATTCTTTTCCCTAGCTCCTCTTCTTTCTCTCTGCTTCCTGGTCACCATGACATGAGCAGCTTTCTTCCTGCAGGCTATCCACTATGCTATTTCTGCCTTGGAGCCAGCCTACCTCAAATGGCATTGAGTCAAATTAAACCTCTCATCCTTTAAATTGTGGGTGTTGTCTCAGTAGCTAGAAATCTGATCCAACATTTGCTCTTACATAGCTAGAACAGGCCCTCAGCATGGAGGCCAAGGGATCCCATAACACCTAACCTCAGTGCCTGTCACCCTGCAGACCCAATGCCACCCTTATGGGTCAGAATTGTTGCTGCTTCAAACCATAAGGCTAGGCCAGACTCTATGGGTGAAGAAAGAAAGTAGCTTTCCAAGGAGACTATAGTGGGCAAAGAGGGTTGACAGATGGTGCTCAGAGAAGAACTAAGTGAAAGATGGGAGCTGCCAGGGAGGCAGAAACTTTGACCCATGAGAACCAAGCCCAGGGTATTTGTCTTCCAAGTCAGACCTTTCAAGTCACACACACTGAGAAATGAACGGTTGGCTATCATCATTTTTAAACTGTAAAACAGGGGAAACTCCAACATTGACCTCATTAGAAACATTAAGGAATCAATAAAAAGAAATAAGAAAACCCTACTGATTACATTATTCATAGCTGCTCACCATTTATGACTAGTCTAAGTTTAAAACCCAATAAACTTAAAATAGTAACATCTAAGCATATATCAGAGCTATCTGGGAATGAGATGAGTAGGAATCTTTCAGATTTCTTTGCTTAAAAGTCTATTGCAGTGATAAAGAGAGGTTCTTGATGAACCAGGAAATGGCTCTAACCCTAACTTTAATATGTACAGAAAGTCCATCAGAAGATAGAATGTGGGGTTAAGTGCTTCAATATACTTTATTCTACCCTCCCTCCCCCACAGCAGGTGTCTAATGCCAAAGCCCTCACATTTGCTGTGGCTTAAAGAAAAACTTAACGTTATCTTCCTTAGCTGTGTATAGTCAATGAAAAGATTTCTCAGTGTTTTCACATACTTTCAGTGAGAGCACTTTGACCACTCAGAAGTAAAGATTAGGAATTAAACCAAAGTGCTTTACTTTAGAAGTTCTTATTGCTATTTTTATGATATTGCTACTGTATAGGAGGAGGTAAAGAATTAGGGAACTATGACTTCATACTTAACAAATACCTGCATTTCTTTGTTTAATCAGCTAATCTGCATTTGAAAATATTGTGACACATCTTTCAAAGTTTCCGATCATATCTTTCAATAATTTTCAATGCAAAATGGTCGTAAAACCCATCAACCATAGAACAATACAACATTTACTTCATTATTTCTGCTTGTCCTTGGAGAAACAGGTTAGATCAACCCACAAGCAACAGAACAGTCACAGGAAAGGACAGGGTGAGCAGAGCCGGCACACAGCTGCACTGCTGCTAAGGAAACAGCTTATACTCTCCTTACCCACAGGAGAGGGGAAAAAGTAAGCTACTTGGGGAGCTCAGACAAGGATCTCATTTCAAAAGCAAAATTTTCAATGTAACTTTTGAAGAGATGCTATCTAAATTTTTATATAATACATCAAAGTTTAATTTCCTTGCTTTGAAATATACATGTATCTCAGAATGGTTTGATGACTTCTATCAAACATTTGGGACAGACAGAACTATAGCTATCATAGCTGTCCTGAGACATACGTAAAGCAGACCAAAGTCAGCATCTCCTGAGAATCGGCCATGCTGGGACTTGAAGGACCTACCAAGAAATCAACTAGCCAGCCTTTCTGGTAAGTCGAGCAAGCCGCGTGGGTTCAGGGAGAGAAAAGTCAGATAGCATGTCCTGTGAGCCTACCAGTGTGCAGGCTGAGAATCAAACACTGGCAGTGTGCCCCCACCCAGCTGCTCCCTAAACAACCAGATGGCTTGGAGGCAGGCTGAGTTGTTGGCAACTAAGGTACGTAAAGCAACCAAATGCTTGTGTTGTTTGGATGACTATGTAGACCTGGGGCCAGAGGTCTGAGCATCTCTTGGGAGGATGATAATATGCAATATAGCAAATATGGGGGATTTCCTTCTATGTTGTCTTTGAAGTCAAGTATTGTTCTCACTGTTTTGCTTCATTCTGATTGTTTTACTTTATTCAACATTCTGTTTCAATTGGTTTGTGTTGTATTTTTGGTTTGATTTTGCCATATTTGATGCAATGGCCAAATATTGTAAAGATAACAAGATATACTATAGTAGCTATTGTTGTTTTCCTGGTATCCTGCTTTGAAGTTCTGTACCAACTTTGCTGTGTTGTTTTGATTAGCTTTGTTCTGTCTTGTTTTGTTGGATTTTACTATCTTTAAAATAAATTTTAAAAAAGAAAAAAGAGATATACATAAAATACAATATTAAATCTTACACTTAGTAAGTACAATCTGTGTACTACTCATTGAGAAATTATTCTAGGACCAGGCATTTAGCTCAGTGTCATAAATGTCTGCTTGGCAAGTGCAAGATCATGAGTTTGATCCCTGATACTTAAAGAAAAGAAAAAAGAAATTACTATTCTACTGGGGAGATTGAAGCAAGGGTGCTATATCCCTAGCACATTTAATTTAATTTTATTTATTTAATTTCAAGACAGATGTCACCGAATGCAGATGTCAGCCTTCCAAGTGCTGGGACTATAGGCATGTACTGCCATACCTGCCTGTTCTGTTCTTTTAAGAATCAATATAATAATTGTTAGTAGATTCAATTTACATTTTGGAAAAATGAGGCTTGGTAGGCTCAAAAAGTTTCTGCTTCAAATGGCTAAGAGGTAGCAGAATTGGAAATGAAATGCAATTTTATATGGCTCTGAAGTCTAAACTTTATCTGTTACCCTAATTTTAAACTATCTTTAACTGGGGAATATTGTGAGTTATCAATATCCTTCTCATCTTTAGTGGCTGGAATATATCACTAGAATAATCTCACTTCTTTTAGTGAGGAAATGTTTTATTTATAATGATCAATTTAAAGTTTAGAATAACTTCCCCATTGAAAAAGAAACAATAAAAAAAGAAAAGAAAACACAATCCAGTATAAGAGAAAAATAATCCTTGGACTCTAGGAAATTGTATCTGATCCACTGCTATAGTAACTAATGATGCAATTTTTTTTTTTGTACCAGGGATCAAACTCACAATGTTGCACTCACCAGGCAAGCACTTATACTGCTGAGCTAAATCCTCAGCGTCAATTTTGTATTTTAATAAAGCTCTAGGAGTTAAAGGCAATGTCATGAGTCTATTATTATTGGTTGTAACAGTAACAATGCTTAAACAAATACTTATGTTCTGATGGGCATTTTTCAAAACATACAAGATCTTCTGCAAACATGTTCAATGAATTATGAGAGATCGAAGACCAATTAGTGCTTGGCAATACTGTAAGCTCTGATTGCTGGAAACTGAATTTGTCTCTATGAGCTTGAAATTTGGCTTTCTTATTTACCTAAAAATATGGCTTAAATAATCAGATTGCTCTTTTCGGGTCTTCAGAACTCTGAAAACTCAATCCAGCTAAACCACTTCATAGCAAAAGCCTAGACTTCTGTACAGTGTCCTAATCATGAAAACACCAAACTCACAGGACTATAGCACAGCAGCTCTGAGTCTTCACCCCAGAGAACCCTGACAGAAGAGGAGAGTTAAGTGCTCAGTGGGATTGATGTCCATCTCTTGGCCTTTGGCTTTCCTTACATCTCCAAGTTTCACCTTAAAATTCATGCTAATTTAGCATTTCACTCATATATGTTTTGATGAAAAACTCAATGAAAAGTTAACACTATACTTATTTACTTCCATCTTTAAATGAGATTATATTTGTATGGATTAAGACATTTTCAGCTTATTCTGAATCTTAGGAACTTCTAAATTGATAATCTATAAGAAAAGCAAGAAGACTATAAATGTGAACAGCACTCTGCATATAATAAATAGGTGTCCAAAAATGTTCATTAAGGATTAGTATGGAAACCGAGTAGGAAATTTTTTAATGTCTAAATATCAAAGTAAGAAGTCTGAGTTTTTTCTGGTAGCATTTTCACAAATACACAAGGATGGACCTAAGTAACCCACAGGACCCTTACTTTCTAGTAGTACTTGATCCTGGCAATAAACAGTCTCCCTCAGACATGGGCACTACTGCAGCCACTATCATCCACAATATGAGTGACACACCTGTCATTGCTGTGCTTCTGTGGTTGCTTTTATATCTGCCATGAGTGTTTACTGACATGGTCTATCCAAATCGTTTGCTCAACTGTCTTTTAGTGTCTTTATCAACAGTGGGTCCACTCAAGCCACTTATTTCAAGTTACATGACAATTATAATGTCTTCCTCATCTCTCACTCACCCTGCATCTCTTCTTTTTCTTGTCCCTCTGCAGAGTTTCCCAGAGAAGTAAGAGTACCTGTGAGTGAACCTCAAGTGACTCAGCTGTAATAACCACATCACGCTCCCCAGGACATGAGCTGCTCTCACAGGAAGAGGACACTCTACCCAGAGGGACAGGTGTGCAGCTTTCTGCTCCCCCAAGGTCTCTGCTGAGACAGACAGCTGCTCAGACTCTGAGTCCATTCGCATTACCTTAGTGAAGCACTTGGAAATGTCAGCAGAGCCCAGTGCATGCCAATGATAATAGCCTCTGTGTATATGTATAACTCGGGAGCCCTTCCATTTCCTTAGGATTATGTCTGACATCCCTGAAGCGCTTTTTCTGTGCTGGGAACCCAACTCAGGACCTCGCATGTTCTAGGCAAGCACTGTACTCCTGGTCTACAATCCAGCTTCTCTAGCAGCATTTCTGAATTAAAACCAGGGTTGGACTCTTCAGTGTATGGCCTGTGGCTCCTGGAGCATCCCTTTGTCCTGCAGCTTGTGGTTCTGCAACCACAGATTTCTCCTTGGCAGCTGTTTAAAAGCTGTTCCAATGTAGACTGCAAATCCCAGGGAAGAAAGACAGACTCACTGTTGGCTCCTCCAACCATAAGGAAGCCACACAAATGTTCAAACATCTTGGCTCCAAAAAGCCTATGTCATATGGTTCTACTTAATAACCATTCAGTAAATAGTTATTAACTAGATTAAGAAGGCATTCACTATACTTCTGGCTCTGTGTATGCATAATCAACTATTATTATTAACTATTAAAAGAATCCCCTTACATCTAAGATTCACAAAGATTTTTCAGAGTTAAATCTAATAGTGAATTCTAATAATGAGTCCTCCTGAAAATACAGCTTAAGAAGGCTCTCTGGCTGCTTTGATCCCAGTTTGTTTGTTCATTTTCGTACTAGGAACCAAACTCAGGACCTTGCACTTGCCAGTCAGGCACTGTCCTGCAGAGCTATACCCCCAGCCCAGTCAGTTTTCGACTCTCCTGAGCTGTCTTCATTCTTCTAGGAGCTTTATTTAGCACAGTCTAAGTTCTTTGGGTTCCTAGCAGGTGAGTTCTGCATGATTTCCTCTGATTTGGCAGGAAGAATCATTTGCCCTCTACCTGTCTCCCACCTCATCCTTCCATTAAGACAGACAGTGGTAGCCACAGCCGTCTTTGTTCTGCCCTTCAGAAATGTTGAGACTGTGGCTGGTTCTCTGGCCCAGGAACTCAAACTCACCCAGAGTTGATGGCACCTGTGCTGCAAGGACCACATGTGATCAGTGGGGACGCTGATGCTGCCTGTACCTGAGCTGAAGCCATGCAAAGTCACCTTAAAAGCATTTCATTTTTCTGCATGCATTTATCACCTCCAAGACTTTGGGGAAGCAAATGTCAAGGGAAAATGTGGCATGGCAGTGACAGTGACAAGCACCACACAGAAGCTCCAGCCTGCCTCCAGTGCTCCCTGCCATAAGTGTTCTCACCTCACCTAAGTGCTGAGCAAGCCAGTACCAGGAATGGTGCTGTGAAAGATGGTGCTGGCTTCCTGCTGGTTAAAAAAAATGATTTGGCAACACAGAGAACAATAGTAACAAGCTAAGCAAAGGCAAATGAAAGTTTGACACCAAACCTTAAATCCTTTGCTAATTGCCTCTGCTTTAGAATACTATAAAAATTATTTCATGTAAGTATAGGGCAAAAGGTAGCAGTACAAATCATAAAATAAAATGATAACCAGAAAACATAGACAAAGGAAGAACACATGATATAAGGAGAAAGGAACATGTCCTTCAGGAGGACAACTCCTGAGAACGGCACACCTCAATGCTGCTGGGCCTTGGGGGATGTGTGAAGTCTGGCACCCAAACCTCTGAGCCCACTCTGAGAGTCTGGAGCCAAAGCTCTCCCAGTATTAACCCAATAGTGTGAAATTCCAATGAGGGCAGCTGGAAGGAGCTCTGGACACAGCTGGCCCCACCCATGGACCACACACAGGAGGCTTCCCTCCTTTCCTGCTCACAAACAAACCAGACAGTAAGAGCCTATGCCTCACAAACCACCTCCGCGTACACTATTATTGAAACCACTGGACAGGTGAAGAAACAGGCTGGAACATTTAAGTGAAGGAGCCAGTAACCGAGTTGGATTCAGCTGGCACTGAATCTTCCCTCTCTACCTAAGCAAACTTTGCATCGAAAATGTTGCTCCCTTAAGCTCTTAAATAACTTCTGAGTTCACCGATTCTATAGTTTGTACACCTGAAATGAATACATCATGGAAGGTTTGACAATAAATCAGTTTTTTCTGTGTTGCCTTTCTAGTCACCAGCCTTTTTGCTGTCTTTGACAGCATGAGACTGTAGGCTGATATGGCTTTACTGAGAATCAGTTGATTCACCTAAAGTGTGTTACCCAGGAGCTCTTAGAATATTTAGAGTTGTACAACAAGCCAGGATATCTAATTCCAGGTTATTTTCATCACGGAGAAAAGAAACTCCTGCCGTTCTTAGCCCACTTCATCTGCCTCCCTCGGCAGCACTGGTCTGCTGTCTGTCTCTACCTGTTCTACACATTTTATGCAAATAATCAGGCACTATGTAGCCTTTCATGTCTCGCTCTTTTCACTTAGCAAAATGCCTCTAGAGTTTATCCCTGTGACTGTTCATGTCTGTACGTCATCCGGTTTACTTAGGAATGATATTTTACTGTATAAATATACATTTCATTCATCTAGCCAACAGCTGAGAAATATTTGGGTTGATTTCACCTTTTGATGATAATAAACTGTATTGCTAATAACATTAGATTCATTTACTTTAATTCAGCAGACTTTTTGCCTGAAAGAGCTTATTGTGAGCTTCCTAAGTCTGTAACAAATTAATAGAAATAAATATGCTAAAATCCCCTATGCAGGTCAGCTATAACTTGACATAATTACAGTGACTGACTTTGCCCAGTCTCCTTTGAAATTTCTCAGTTGGGTACTAAAACTCCTGAGTCCTGCGAAAATGTTTAGTCCCAGGTAAAAATGGGGCAATTGGCCACTCAGGACTTCCAAGATTTCTCCCAGAAGACAATTACAGGAAATCCACATCTTGAGTGAATTTTTTGGTTTATGAGGAAGTTATATTTGTATTTAAGGAAAATTACAAACCATATCATTTTATACATATAACAGGAAAAAATATGTTTTTAATTCTTACATAACTACCAATATCTAAAAACTTTTCTATATGCTCATTTTGGAGCATATAGAAATGGATATGGCCATTTGCCTGATGTATTCTTTGGGGGAGAATTAGTTAAATGGTTGAAGACTTTACTAAAAGCTAAAATCTCATGGCCACAGGGTGGCAGTGTAACATCTCACAAATCCAAAATTAACTGACTGCATTAATAAAAACCCATGTTTTCTGAACTATGTGATTTTATTGGTAAACAGGTAAAGCCAATCAACTATTTGTTTTATACTAGTAAATAGCCAAATGTTTATGTCTCCAAATCACATGTTCAAAGTGAGAAATATAAATTTGGCACCAAACAGTCCAATGGCTATTTACTTATACCATTTATAGTTTTTAAATTGCATCTGACAGAATTGTAGATTCTCAAGAGCCTTAAAAATCAAAATTTTCAGCCTTTTTTCTGTCAAAAGATCACAGGTCACACTCTCTGGTGCTGCTGGTGGCCGTATCATTTCATAGACTGTGGCTTCACCTTTTAATTCAAATGAGCAACAGTCACATTATAAGGTTAACCTGGAATCTGGTTTTAAGTTAATTATTCACTAACTTCAATGCTTGATTTTTAGAACTAAATTACTTCTGCATACTTTACACAAGATCCTGACATATGCCTCAGGAAATATAATCCTAGCACGGCCTTTCATTGAGTGATGAATCCCATTCCTCAACATCCCCAACAGATATCTATCCTTAGAGAAATGGGTGTAAGAACAAACAGCAACTTTTAGTTTACAACAGTTCCATTAGGATTTGCAAGACTGACATTATCCATGTATGTATTTATGTACGTTCATGTGAATATAGGGTATATATATGTATGTTTATGCATGTATACATAAACGAATATTTATTTCCCAGAAAAATAGTCTACAAAAAAATGTGTATTTTGTTTCCTAAAAATAGCAATGGATTTGGAATTTAGAAGATCTTTTCTTTTGTCCACATTTAGAAGGTATTTGGAAGGTATTTGATCTGTAAGAGAGAAGTACCAGCTAGTTTAGTTTCATCATTAAAAAGATGACTAAAACTTCTGAGAAAAACAGCTTATATTTTACAGTTTCTGAGCAAACTGCAGGTCAGCCTTCTTGACTCAACAGCTGATAAAAACTTATTAGCTGAGGAAAAATACACACAAATCAGATATAAATCAAATAGTGATGGCTATTTATAACTTCTTCCTTTTTTATGTCAGATCACAGTGTCCATGAATAAAAAGCATTTTGATCTCCAGGGACTCTTCATGCTGGTGCTATTCTCTTCCAAGAGGCTTCAGACTTAGTTGTTTGTGCTTTCATTTGCCTTTGACTTAGGTATTTATCATGGTCTTGCTGAAATCCAAACATGCAGACAGGGGAAAGGAATCTAGGAGACAATGAGATGGCTCATGTTCAAACTCTTTACCTTGTTCTGAGAGTGCCTATAAACTATCTCAGCACAACCACCACACAGTTGCAATTAGACTGAACCAAGTCATTTTCATGTTTAGTATTAACAAGTCCCCTCTGGCTTGCAGGGATCTCTGAAGCATAAGGTAGGGATTTCAGGGCGTGAACACTGCTGCGTTGTTCTGAATTAAATACCCCAGTCTCTGGACTGTGTTGCCTGTCTTGTGTGCAAGGCTCTGCTGTTAATTAGTTCGTACTTACACTCTCTTCCTCAAGAGGCCAGGTGCTTCCCACTGGGGTTTTCCATGGATCTTGAAGTTTGTATAATCACTATAAATTTTTGCAGCTTTCTCCTGCTGTGAAATGCTTCAGGGAACTGTTTTGATGTTTCTTTTAGGGATGGCTGCTCACTTTACTACTAGATTTCAAAGGCCCACTCTGCTAACTTGCCTGGCTCTGGTTGCTCGGGAATGCAATACCAGCTCCCTGGGATTTTAAGATACGTCCTGAGGAACTTCTGCTGGAGTGATCTGTTTTGACCCCTGAGAATCCGGGTTGCCATCAGACAGGCCCTGAAGTCCCTTCTAGAACTGCTTGAGGGTAGCAGTGACAATATCTACCACTTGCTGACCACCAAGATCAGATACCAAATCTTTATAGCGCAGCCCAGGAAGCTCAGTGACCTGATTCTGACCTTGACCTTTTTTTCCCCTAACACCTCCTGCAACCCTGGGTTCATCACACAGAGAGAAAAAGTGCTTGGCAATGGCCCAGCAGTGACTGAGGTCCTCCCTGGTTGTCTAGGATGCCACAGAGCTACAGCCCTGCCCAGAATGGCCAAGGCAGAATCATTCCTCTCTATCAAAACTCCGTCACGGCTTTTTATTTTTTATCATAGGTGTTCTGCCTCTTTTCCCTCCCTAGCCCTCTCCTACTTGAAGGCTCTGTCTACCTTATTCATTTCCATGTTGTTTGAAGTTTCTACAAATCTATCATTCATAATTTTTAGAGTGATGAAGATTCATTTTTTAAAATGTTCCCAAAAGGCAATCTGAAACCTACATATAGAGGTATTGGATAGTTTTAAGTGTAGTGAGTGTTACTGAGGACAAAGAGAAATGATGGAACTGAATTGTGGACTTCTAAGCAGCCAGAGGCTGAGCCTAGGGGTTGCACTGTGACAAAATGTCCCTCCCCACTGTCACTTGTCTTACCTATGCCCATCAGATATACCTGCCATTGTTAATTTGCAGTCAAGAGGGGCAGGCACTGCACTGATTTTCAAGTGAAAGTTACTTTCCTTTTCAAAGCAAACAAACACATTCATCGTGGAAAGTATATAAAAAAAAAAACATTTTAACAAGTCACAAGTAATCTGATGTGAGCTGTAACCCAATAGAGAGATAAGAAAGCTTTCATGGAATGAGGGCCATTCTGAGAGGTGTAGGTGTGGCTGACACCCAGCTGCTGACCACCTGATCCCTGCAATGTGTCCCTGAGGCCTCTACCCACCCTATTTTGCTCTTGACCCCAGATAGAGTACAAGACCCAAGACTGCAGCAGATATTGCTATAAAACAAGAACATATGAAAGCTAAATAAGTTCTTTTTTAGGACTCTAAAATAATCCCATGTTACATCAAGCTATTGTGTAATCATGTGATCCTGCCACTAGCTATGTGGCACTGGGCAAGTCACATAACCTGTGTGATATGGTTTTCTCTTCTAAAAGAGGAAAGATTGGGATGGATCACTGAGCACGCACTCTGAAACTTGCATTCTAGGATTTTAGGGAGCACTTATGAAATTTCCATGCTTTCTGGTTGGCAGGGACAGGTCACTCCCTCAGGGTGGGCCACCAATGCTCAGCTCAGCACATTCCCACCCTGTGCCACCTCTTACAGTCATTCCTGCTGTCACACTTTACAGGGCAATATTCTTGTTGTTAATCCCCCCCCCCCATTTTCTCCTGTATATGTGAAGCAGAATATGTAGATTGGATTTGTGTTGGCTCACCAAAATCAACACACTACAGGGTTATACAATGCCACGAACTATTGTGCAAGCCATTGCATTTCCACAAACAAGAAAACACCTTCTATACTTCTTTAAATGTGTTATTTCATTGAAATGACTTTAAAATGTTTAAACCTTAAAACAGTATAATATTTTTTGAACTGCGAATGTTCTTGTGTATAGTGTCTCATTTAGTAAGTAGTGATGGGTACCTTTAGTCCCAGGTACTCAGGAGGCTGAGGCAGGAGGATTGCTTGAATCCAAAAGTTCAAGGTCATCCAGGTCAACATAGAAAACTCCATCTCAAAAACAAATATAAAAGCTTCTTAAGTTTAAAGAAAAGACATGGTTTTCATCATAAAAAGTAAAACAATTTGATCAAGAATTCAGTTAATAATTGTGAAGATACAGATCTAATAAATCTATTAAATCACTCACAGGATGAGGTTTTGAAATAAGTTTCTATCTCTAATTTTAATTTCCAAGGCAATTCTCTTCAGGCACATATACATCAACTTTTTGGCTTTTATTTTTTTTTCAAGAAACATTACTCAAAAGACCCATTCTGAGGAATGCAACTAGGCTGTTGAGGTACAGCTCCTTGGGGCACCATGGTGCTTTATGTCTGTTGGTACCAAAGAAAGGTACTCAATGTTTTGCATTTCCAGAAAGCATAGGTGGGCAGAAAGATGGGTGGACATGGACGAATGGCTGGAGGGTTGGATGACTGAATGCATTAATCAAACAGTAAATGAGATGATAGATTGGTGAATGATCTTAAAATCATTTGTATTTTCAGTTATTGATGAGAAAATATTACAATACTCTTATTAAGGTCATTTATGCATCCATTTAATAAGTACTTCTACCCATTTATTAATGATTTATTACTTTTCAACAGAAATTAGTAATCCACTAATAATTTGAAATACAAAATTGAAAAATTCTCCTCTACTTACTGCTACCTAAACTCCCTTGATCTGATGAGAACTTTGGTTATAACTAAACAGAGACCAAGTACTTAAAATCACGAAATGACAAACTGTTAAACTTTTGTATCTACTGAAGTTCTAAATAATTTAGTCATCAATATCCCAAAAGGGTTTACTGGTTTGTTAGAAACAGTTATTGCTTTCATCAGAATTTGAACTCCTAAGGCAAATATAAACTGGTCTTAAGCAAAACAGTTTTCTCTAGAATTATTAAAAAGTAAAAATATAGTTAATACAAAAGCAAGCTTTCACTAGGTGTATCACAATTGGAGTAAAACTGGACTGAGCAAGGAAGACCAGGGAAACCAAGAAAAACAGGCCAAACCAGCTTTTCTGGTGTAAAAGAATTGAACCTACAGTGAGTCTAAGCTAAAGAAATGACTCTTCAAAGTTCCTCTATTAACTTTGTGTATATGAAACCAAATTTTATCTGGATTTAAAAATTGCATCCATAGGATCAGCAGTATGATCATGACGTAACAATTATATATAATTAACACTTTCTGTAGCAAAAACAAAGTTTAGTTCTGGAAGAACTCTAGAAATTCACACAATGTAACAGTAATTACCTGAGGCAGGCAAGGATGTGGCATTAAGAACACAAGACTAACTGTGCTTTATACTGCTGAAATGCTTCACTGTTTTGCCATAGTCATAAACTCCATTTTAAGTAAAAAATAATTTTAAATATTATGATCAGCTTCTGAAGTATACATGCTAGATAAGCAATTCCCAATCTATATGAGAAAAATGCCCATCAAAGTCGTATTGATTTCTTCTACGTTGGTGGGCATGAAAAGCAATGTGTTAGCATGAACAGACAATGGCAGACATCAGATCTGTGCTCCTGAAACACAGGAAGATGTGTGTTTCTAATGATTTCAGAGACTTAACACCATCCAAGGTTTTTCTCAAACTGGAACTGGAGAAATCAAGTTAAAAGGCATTTCCTGCACATGGGCACCTGTAATCTTAGAATTCCGGAGGCAGGAGGATCGCTGTGAGTTCAAGGCCAGCCTGGGTTACAACAGAGTTCAAGGCCAGCCTGAACTACACAGTGAAACTCTGTCTCAAAAAGACAAAAAAAAACCCATAATTATCACTTTAAATTGGAAAGAAATTTTGCAAATCCAGCTATACATGTAAAATAAATTTATTGTAGATTACTTTTTAACTATTTTTCTCCTGATCAGGTGTACAAATTGCATCAAATAAAACACATATAGCAAATCCACAACATTCTATAAGCCATAGAGTATTCTTTATAATGGTTAAGTTGAAGTCTTATTTTGGATAAAATACTTAGCATGTATTTCTGGTTTTAGCAAGACCTTGGAAATATAAAGAATCCATAACAAACTCAGCTTTATGATTAGATGTCCATAGAGAGGACTAAGCTATATGTTTTTTTAGAAGAGTACAAAAAGTAGACCTCAGAAATAGATAATAGTTTTAAAACAATAATATCAAAATAATGAACTGGGTAATTAGGCTTTTTACCTTACTGATTTCTCAAATAGCTAAAGCATGTCAAATGACAATCTATTGAAAATATATCTGATATTTTTAGCAGAATATCCTGGGTAAAAGTTATCTTTGTGCTTAAGTTAGGGACACCGGGCATTGGATTGTTGGTAGCCTCCATAAACACTTAGGGTTTTGTTTGAGGAGTGTGTGTGTGTGTGCATTTTCTTGGGATCAAACTCAGGGTCTCACAGAAGCCAGGTAGGTGCTGGCCACAGAACCACATTCCAGCCCTACTTGTCTGGCTCAGGGCCTCCTCTGAGGCCCTTATTCCCAGCAAGCCCAAACCTCCTCATTTTTCTAATGTGCCACACCTTACTTCCACAGTAATGGCTGAAAGTATCCTGGGAAAGCCTGATAAGCAAATCTGCTTGACCTGGGAGTTTGATTTTATGGGCTAACCTGAGTCAACAAGCTCTGATAAGAAGCCTAGCAGAGTACCCACTTTACCTCTCTCCGGAGGTGGGAACAGGACCTTCACTCCTCAGCTCAGTAACTCAGGCTGATTGTGATGTAGACTGCCAAATAATAATACAGTTGAAGTTCTTTTGAGCTTATACAAGTGCATTCCAAAAGGTACTCCTAATAAATAGCACTCTTTCATCCAGCCAGTAATAAGCCTTCCCCCACTTCGAGTACTAAGGATCAAGCCCAAGGCCTTCCTACTGAGCTACATCCCCAGCCCTTTTAGATTTTTATATCTTTTTAGAGATAGCATTTCACTAAGAGGCTATGTTGCCCAGGTTGGACTCTAACTTGTAATCCTCCTGCCTCAACCTCCCAGAGTGCTGAGATTACAGGTGTAAATCAGGCTCAGCTTGCAATAAGCCACTTGAGTAATACAGAATGAAGACTACTCTTAATTAGAAGCTCCTTTAGCAACAGGGGACCCAACCCTACTTGTCTGGCTCAGGGCCAGACAAGTTGAGAGCCAACAACTGAAGAGAAGATTTGTCCTCCTAAATTTCAGATAGTCACCAACATAAGAAGACCCTCGGAGTGGAGTTTGTTTTCCAGAGGGGGTCCTGTTATCCAAACAATGTACCAAATTTTATATTTCCCAAAGAAAGAGGAAGAGCTGCTTCACAAGTTCCTCGGAATTTACCAATCCCTCTGTAAATTATGTTACAATTTACCAATTTACAATTTAATAATCTCTCTGTAACTGGTGCTACATTAAATCCCTGTATTTCTGTGCCAGTTCCAACTTTCCTTAACTTCTTTACCTGTTCCTCCTTTCATTTCCTCTGGTGCCTGCATTGAGCTAACTGTGCCAATCAGAGCAGCAAGTGTCCACAAAAGGACACTTTTGTTTATTTACGCCCTATTCACACATCACCCCTGCTCTCTTCTCAAAGTGCTCCATATATCTTGTTGATTTTTCATGCACCATGAAGCTTAAAAACAGGAGTATTATTTGCATACATAATTTAAAACAATATAAGTTTACATACACAGGTTCCATTCTGGAGCTTACTTTTCTAACTCCATAATATAACTTCAAGGTCTGCTGGTGCTGTTAAATGTATGTCGAGTTCCTTGCTTATGAATGCCTTACAATGCTCCAAGGTGTAGCTCCACTACATTTCACTTGCTTATTCCAAATGTTTTTTAAAGTATATATTTTACTTATTTATTTGCTTGTTTAGTGGTACTGGGAATTGAACCCAGGGCCCAGTAGATACCTAATTTGTTAGAGGACCATCCAGAATGGCTGTATAAACCTAGACTCTCTCCAGCAATATAGTAAAGTTCATATTTTATATCTTCTTTCTGTTTCTGCCATTCTCACGGGTGTAAGCGGGTGTCTCACTGCACTTAAAAATCCACATTTCTCTGGTTATTAGTAAGTTCAGATATATCTTTGTAGATTTCTTAGATGTAAAGGACTATAATATCCTTTGCCATTTCCTACTCAGTGTTGGGGAGATTTGTAGATAAGAACATATTCTAAATATTGGGTTTTTTATATATTTGAAAATTATAAATATCCTCTCCTAATCTTTCATCTATCTATAAATTTTATTTATTGTCTTTTTCAAACTAAAAATCCTTAATATTTTTGCTAAATATATTCCTAGGTTAATTTGCCTTGTAGTTGTACTTTTGTTTTCTCTTCCTATTATCATTTAGGGTAAGCTACTCTGGTTTGTTTCTTCTCACACAACTGAACTGCAAGAATTTATCTACAAATTTATCAATAAAAGAGTCATATGGTCTATTATATATATGTAAAAATAATATCTTTTTATCTTCAGTAGAAATGTCTTCATGTTTAGCCCCAGGTTGCATGGGTAAACAGACTTTGTAATTAGAGAATAGGAGATGAACAAGACCATGTTCCTCTAATGCTTTCCGTGGTTGTGAAACAAATTACTCTAGACCGAGTAATTAAAATGAGAAGACAGGTAGTGTCTTTTTTTTTTCTAGACTTGTCAAGAAACTCACAAATCAAGCCAACCCTAAATTAATCCAAGTCTAAATCTCAAGAGCAAAGGCCCAAATTAATTTAACATCTGTCGGTTGACATGAAAGTCACAAGCTCCTCTCCTGGAACTCTGCCTTGTTGTGACCCTAAGTTTCTGTTTTGCTTAATCTTGTTTTGTTAATACCACTGTGCTAGAGTAAAAATGACTTTATAAAATGAATGAAGCAATGCTTTCTCCTTTTCTGCTTTCTGCAAAGTTTATAAAGAAACAATAATTCAATTCTTTAAATGTTTGATAAAATTCTCTAGTAGAACAACCTAGACCCACAGTTTCTTTTCGAAAGTTTTTGAATTAAGAACTAAATTCCCTTAATATTTAAATTCTCTATGCACATGGAATGAATTGTGGTAATTCTTAAAGAAGTAGTCCTTTTCATGTAAGCTATAAAATTTATGTGAAGTTGTGTGTATTCTATGTATTTCCTTTTATCCTTTCATAGCCACAAAGTCTCTAGTGATAGCCCCTGTTCCTTTTCTAATTTTGGCAATTTATATCTTTGTCCTATTTTCTTTGTCACTCTTGCTAAAAGCTGTTCAATTCTGTTCATTTTTTCAAAGACTCACCTCTTTATTTCTTTGATTTTTCTACCATTTTTGTTTTTAGTTTCAGTTACTTCTTTTATCTTTATTATTGCCTTTTTCTGTTTGCTTTGGTTTTATTTTAATCTTCTTTTGCTAAGTTTTTGAAGTGTTTCTGATACTCATTTCTAGTTTTTTTTCTACTATGGTCAAAAACTATATTGGGTATGAATTACTTTAAATTGGTTAAAGTTTTTCAGATATTATTCAAGTGTTTGTTGTGATCTATCTTTCCTCTTTTGCTATAGTTCCACCAGTCCCTAAGAGTGTGCTTGTGGTTTTTTGCTCTGTTTTAGTTTGTTTTGTTTGTTGGCTGATGAGCCTAATTCTCTGTTGTTCAGATGAGGCCATTTCTATTGTTCTGTTACAGTTCTGAGTTCTTCCCTCCTTCCCCTCTACCATGGTATTCAGCCCATCCAGTGAGCTCTTAATTTTTGGTAGTGTAGTTTTAGTTCCAAATTCTTTTTGACTCATCTTTATGTCCTTTATTTTATTGCTAACCCTCTCCATATTGTTGCTGTTATTTCAAATGTGTTCCACTCCGTCCCTTGAAATATTTTTATTATGACTAATATACAGTATTTGTCTGATAATTCTTATATTTCCACCATCAGAGTACCAGAATCTCTTGGGGGGTTTTCCACACAATTTGAGACCATCTTGGTACTTAGTATGATTTTGATTGCAACCTAGACATATTTGTATCGTGTTATGAGACTTGGGATTTTAATTAACCCTCTGTTTTAGTTGGCTTTCTCTGACAGAAGGAAAGAGTTGTCCTGCCTCATCAGTCTCCAATGGAGATAAAATCCAGGTTCCTCACTTGACGTTCATTGAATCCTAAGATGGGTTCTTATTTTAGACAGGGACTCACTAGTCACTAAGTTGCCTAGACTGGCCTTAAATTGGAGATCCTCTTGTCTCAGCCTTCCAGAGTGCTAGGGTCACAAGCACATACCACCAGACCTGACTGGTGAATAACAGCAACAAAAGTTTCAAAAGTCAGTAGGAAATTAGAGATGAAGAAACGGTACAGATGACACAAATTATTTTGACTGTTGTATTTAGAATTTATTCTTTCTTCTCTTTCACTGTTTGCATCTTAAGACTCAACCTGTTTCTTTACCATCTATCTTATCTCTCAAGATATATATATCTGAGATTTACACAGGAATGCATATTTTGGCCAGAAGTCAGGGTGGGGACGGAAGTATTTCTATACAGTAAGCTCCCAGGGAATGTATGCCGAAGGTCTGTAGCCTCCAGCTGCAGTACTGCAAGAAACCCTCCTGATCGGTGTCCCGCCTTTTTTTTTTTTTTTTTGAACTAGGGTTCAAACTCACAATCTTGCCAGGCAAGCTATATCTCCGGCTGCCTGCCCCCCTTTCAAGCCCATTGCCCAACCTGTAGCCATGGTGACTTCTCCAATATGCAAATTGCAACATTTCCCTCCACAGATTCCTCCTCTTTGCCCAGTCTCTGCCCCTGCCACTTGCTGTAGCCAGGCTCAGTGTTATGATGAACAGGTTCAGGACCAGTAAGTGCCTTTGATCTCTATTCTCGAACTTCCTATCAGGTTCTCTTTATCTAAAACAGTGTTTTTCCTTCTAGTTAGCACTGACACTCCTCTGAGTCTTATAAGAGCCCATTCTATACACTTCCTGATTCTTCCAGTATGTATTTATCAACCTGTAGAACTGATTTTTCCTAATTATTATTATTAGATCTAAATGAGGGAAAGAATGTAGCTGCAATTATTTGTACTGTATCTCATCACACTGTTTTGCACACAGAAATGTTTAAAACTCAAGTATTAGACTGAATGGAAAAGGGAGAAATCTTCAGGAAGTAGATGCCTCTGATGCCAAATTTTATACTTCAGATCTCAGTTTAATGATGAAATTGATCAAGTCAATTTCAGCTGAACCACCATCTATTTTGAAGTTGCCTAACTACTGTAGAATCATGCCAGGCTTGCAGTTCTATTTAAATTCTGTCTTACCGAAACAAGACAGAGCACATATTTTATGTATGAAATGATAGGCCCTGACCAGCTATTATCTATCTTTTTTAGAGCTTAAAAAAAAGTAAGCATTAATTGCAGCAAAATGTATAAAATAAGGAAAGAGTGGATGGTGACTAGGAGAAGAGTTAAATGTGAGTCTTGTGACAGATTCTTAGTGTGTGGAATATTTGTGGACAGGTCACAATAAGTTAATTTTTCTTAATGGAACTTAGTTGGAGATTTCACAATGCATTACTTTTAAAAATGAAAATGAAATCTTCTCAAGATTGAAACAGGCACACAAGCTTGACATAAAAATGTATACAGTTGATATATTTTATCACAGAAGAACATAATCATTTGTTGTATTCTCACATGTTCTTCCAATGTGGCTTTTTTAACTAGAGATTTTCTTTTACATTTCAAGGAAGACAGACATAATGAAAGCAACAGGATCCATCTGCCTTTGTTTCCTCATTGCTACTAGATCCTGACTCTCCCCTATCTGGCTCAGGGCTCTGTGTAGAAAGATAAGGCCACTGCTATCAAGGTATCTGAAAGGTCACCCTTGGGAGCCCACCTGTCTCCTTCCTGAAAACAATGCTCACTTTGTCCTTGCTGCAGTCATAGCTCACAGGGCCAAGCTGGTTAAGGCCTGCTGTGTTTGCCCAAGCTTGCTTCCTTAGAAGGATGAAAGAGAAAAAACAAAAAAGGAAAGCTGGAGCTAAGAAAGTAGCAAAGTCTCTTTATGTTGTGTGTTTCTGCGCAAGAATATTCAGTGTTTCAAGGGTGTGAATTTGTTTTCAACTTGCACATGAGAAAGACTTACGCTTTTGGGTTTCTTTTCACACACAAGCACTCTGTGGCCGTGGTTGTTTCATCTCTACTCCAGCCAGAAGATTTGTGTACTATACTCCTCAAGGAAATCAAATCCAGGCTAGGTTGGCAGGAGTAAGGAGTAGAGGGGTGTGGAGGGGTGGAGGGTGGTTAGGGGCAGTACCTTCCTCCTTTAGAGTTATGGCCTCTATTAAAATCCCAGGGAGGATCACAATTCCCACTTTAAATCTTTGGTGTTAAAAAATGAGGACAAAGGTAAGAAGAGGGACCTATGTAAAGGTGGTATCCAGCAGGTCCCAGGGTTACAGGACCACAGTGTCCAGCCTGGAGGAGCACCATCATTCCAGACTTGGCCCCTGACCTTACAGATAAAAGTGTCATCCCCCAGAGTACTGTGGTACTTCACAGGAGAGTGTGTCACCACACAGGAAAGTGTGTTACTTCAGGGGACTGTGTCACTTCACAAAAGACTGTATCACCTCAGGCAAGTGTATCACCTCACAGAGGAGTATGTCACCTCTGGAGTGTGTTACCTCTGAGTGTGTCACCTCACAAAAGAGTGTGTTACCTCATGAAGAATTGTGTTGCTTCACAGGGGAGCATATCACCTCAGCTGAGTGTGTCACCTCAGCTGAGTGTGTCACCTCACAGGAAAGTGTATCACCTCAGGTGAATGTCACCTCATAGAGTAGTGTGTCACCTCACAGGAGACTGTGTCTCCTCACGTGAGTGTGTCACTTCAAAGGTAGTATGTTACCTCAGAAGAATATGTAACCTCACAAGAGACTATGTCGCTTCATAGGAGACTTTGTCTCCTCAGGTGAGTGTGTCACCTCACAGGGGAGTATGTTGCCTCAGGAAGTGTCACCTTATACAGAAGTATGTTATCTCACAGAGGAGTGTATCACATCAGGTGAGTGTGTCACCTCACAGGAAAGTGTATCACCTCACTTGTGAGGTGTTACCTCATAGGATGGTATGTCACCTCAGGAGAGTATGTTACCTAACAGGAGACTGTGTCACTTTACTGGAGACTGTGTCTTCTCAGATGAGTGTGTCATTTCACGGGGGAGTGTGTCACCGCTAGAAAGTGAGTCTCCTCACAGAACAGTATGTCACTCAGAGGAGTGTGACACCTCACAGGAGAGTATCACCTCAGATGTGTCATCTCATAAAGTAGTGTGTCAGCTCAGGTGAGAGAATGACACCACACAGGTGTGTGTCACCTCCCAGAGGAGTGTGTCATCTCACAGCGGAGTGTGTCACCTCGCTAGGGACTCTGTCACCTCGCTGAGGGATGCGGGGCAGAGGAGACAGGAACCCAGGAGTGTCATTTTCCAGAGGACAGCACGTCTGTGCCAGTCATCCCTAGCTGGTTACCCTTGGCCAAGGCCTCCTTGTTCTCCACTTTCCCCATCTGACCCGTGTGACTTGTGTGTCTGTCACTTGGTCACTTGTCTCTCCCCACTCTCCAGGTCGCAGCACTCTGTCTGGGCCATTGCCAGAGTGGACGTGGGGGTTAGGGGATGCTCCCGCAGGGCTCCCACAGGTCACGTCGCAGCTCACAGGTCTCACCTAAGTCACCTGGCTGTGTGAGCATCCGTCTGCAATGACACGTGGCTTTGCACCTGGTGCACACTGAGGAGGAGGGAACTTAATGAGTGGATGGATAGAGGAGGGAGATAACTAAGTTGGGTGTTGCCTGTCTTGGTCAACACCCATCATCCTTCATGCCTGCCCATGGGGCGCTCTCGCTTGCCCGCCCCCACGGGACCATCGCTCTGCGGTCAGGGAGGACCTGGACGGCAGCAGACCACAGGAAGAGCCGAGTCTTCTGGAGTCACGCCCACTGTGGGGCAGGACCAGGCAGGGGTGGGGGGGTGGCCGCGTGGGTGGGGCGGGGCCTGCGGGCGGGGGGCGGGATGCTGAAGGGGTCGGGGGCGTGGCGGCAGGCCAAGCGATGGGCGGGCCAATGATTCCGGCCCGGCGGTGGGAGTGGAAGAGGGCGGGCGGACTGTGGGCGGGAATTGTGGGCGGGGTCGTGGCGGGGTGGGCGGAGCGGGCTGCCGGGTCTCTGGCGGCGGTGCAGGCAGGGAGCGCCGAATAAGCAGCTGGGCCCGGTTGGGCCATGGTGGCCCGCACTGCCGGGCCGGGAGTCCTGACGCTGCTACTGGCCGTGTGCGCCCGGCTCGAGCAGCCGGCGGCGGAGCCAGGTGAGTAGCGCGTGCGGGTCTGACTGCGCCCGCGCGGGTGCAATTCGCCGCGCGCGATCGTGCCCACAGATCTCCGCTCTGTCCTCCGGAGCAGCGCCTCTCTGCCCCTGTCTCCAGGCACGGGCCTCAGACTTCCTGACTCGCCGCCGCGCTGGGCCCTGTCGCTCCGTCTGCGCCCATGTGGGGTTCAGGGCTGGGTCCTCCAGGTGTCGAGACGAGGTTCGATTGGCTCAAGTGGACTCGGTCACGGGTGGGGGGGGCACGGGTCTCATCCCGGCGACGGTCCTTCGGTGGCGTGTCTGTGTCCCTCTTCTCGTGCGCGCTTCTGCCCCGGGTGACAAGGCTGAGTGGCATCGAGTCCACGCGTGGAGCGCATGCCTCATGGGACCATACAGAGCGCGGGACCTTCCTCAGGTAGTCCACACAGCGCTCCACAGGGAGCCCATCAAGAGCACAGGGTCCCCCTCAGCGAGTGCACACAGAGCACAAGCCTCTGAGAGAGTCCACGCCGAGCTCGGGGCTCCCCACAATGAATCCACGCAAGGACTATAAGCTGGTCAGTTCCAATCATACGCCCCACCAGAGTGCTGTGGAGCAGCAATCACTAACCCGTGTGGCTGGTTTGGCTGAAATGTGCTAAGTTCACCTTGGTACCATGTTTGTAAAATAACAAAGCCAAACCCTAGCGTCACTGTAGCACAATGCAACCATATGGTAACGTTGTAATAAGCATGAAAGGTTTTATTAAGTACATAGGATTTTTTAAATTCTTTTATTTTCTTTGTTTTTTGGGTACCTGGGATTGAACTCATGATCTCGCACTTGCCAGGCAGGTATTTATGCCTTTGAGCTAAATCCCCGAACCCCCATAGGA
Organism: Cavia porcellus; assembly: GCF_034190915.1. Taxonomy (NCBI): domain Eukaryota; kingdom Metazoa; phylum Chordata; class Mammalia; order Rodentia; family Caviidae; genus Cavia; species Cavia porcellus. The sequence continues at coordinate 49,413,823 of NW_026947507.1, forward strand.
TTTTATAATAGAAGTTTAGAAGTTCAAACAAGTTACCTTATGCCTTTTACTGCTGTGGATCCTTGAATCCACCCAACAGGACAGTTCTGTCACCCCCTTTCCCAAGAGTTACAGGTTTTATGGCCCTCGGGGTACTTTGTAGTGCAGTTCTCTGGGAAGAAGTAATGGCTTAAATTCTTACTGAGCTTCACATTTGTGACTTCATTGGCACTGACTGATGGGGAAAATACTGGCATTTGAGTTTCTGAGAAACACTCTATATATGTAGGATGTGAAAAAAAGTGCCAGTAAAGAAATGGATGTTTAATCACATGCAAAAAGTAAAGTTTAGCTTCCGACATTTCCTAGCAGAAAAATATCCCCTCCTAAGAACTTGGGTGCCGATAACTTTTAAGTGAAGAGGCATAATAAATGATCTGACTATTCCTCATATCTGTGATTTCCCAAAGGAGCAAGTGGTCACATACTTCTTGTGTTTATAAATGTGAGCATTTCCAGTCTTGAGATACCCTAAAAGGATGAGAGCATTCATAAAAGATGCTGCTGTTCTGTTTTCAGGAGGGCAGCCTTAGCATAATGAACTATTTTTGGTGGAAGAAAATAGCTAACCCTGTATTTAACCTTTGTTCTCCAAGTCGGCTTAGTCTGGGGCTTCTTGTGTCTCCATACCTCAAAACCTGTCTGGTCACCAGTCTCCCTAGAAGTCTCAGCCCGCTTATTTGGAGTAAGATTTCTAGAAAGTGGGACCTGGGAAGATGCAGGTCTAAGTTTCCCAGGTAATGGTGACTAATCAGCCTTGAGATGGTGGAAACCTTTCTTAGCATCAGGGTTATGCCAAGGGGCCACCATGTTTGTCCTACACAGTGTTAGACTTTTACTTGCTGTGTTAGGTTTCAGGAAATAAATGTTATAAGTTAATCTAAATATTTATAAGGCTAGCAAATGACATTATTTGAATTTTTATACTTGTTAGGGTCTGGTGATCCCATGAAACTGGACAGGTACCTTCATATAACTGCTGCTTGTCTAGATTGTGTTTTTATCCGGTTATTTAAAACCTGTTCTCAGTCTGCCAGGCCTCTGACACTGGGTGAACAATTTGGGCTGATATCAGCTCCTTCCTTTGCCCTGTTGCTCTGGATGCACTCACTTGATGTCAGATAGTTATATAGATGGTTACATATGATTTTTTACTTTCTATAATATGACATCTATATTGTTCATTAGTTTGATTACATTGTATAAATTCATAAGCTTGGATTCAGTCCAAATTTCATACCTTGATGATAAGCATTATAGAATAAAATACAGTACCCTTAATTCTTCTGATGGATTTTATTACTCTAAAAATATCTGTTTCTCTCTTGACCAAAATATTTGCAATATCCTTTTAAATATTAGGGGGAAAGCAAAGATAATCAGTTGATATATAAAGAAATATCTATATATAGGTTCAAATTTTAAATGATCACAAATTGCTTTTAAAATTCCTGCCCAACTTAATTTGTTACTATTAGAAAGTCTGTACTTCAGTCATCTGTATTTGGTTAGATGCAGGATCTGCTGGTATCTAATGTTTTAGGTAAGTGACTTTAAAAAAGTGAGGACAAATTTATTCCAGTATCTCTGCACCAGTGTGTGCCTCCTTCTAGGCAGCCCTGATTATATCTGTCCACATTTCTAAGACTCAGCCACACTGTAGATGGAGCTCCTTAGACAGTGACCAGGACTGTCATCTCTGTCCTTCTGTATCTTGACAAAAGTGTTCAATGAGTGTTTAAGTTGAACTGAACAATTACTTTGTGCTCAGGGAATATTTTCAAAGTACTTTCTAATTAGTGGCAGCTAAGTAATGAGAGGCTCCTGAAGTTCCTTTTGAAGGTGCATCTGCTTCCTCTGCTAGTGACTGGTGTTCATCAAGCCCAGCCTCTCGGCATGGGTATTTCTGCATGTAATGAGAAGGGAGGAGTGAGCTAGCAGGACAAGATGAACCACATCTCCCTGCTCTGGAAGACATGCCATGCAGTACCCAGAAGCATTCAGTTTTACCACGTATGGAGAAAAGAAAGAAGTAACAAATCAAGGGGTGTTCTTAAAGCAGGATTTGAGCCCTGGGTAATGTCTCACACTGCATTATGAACTCATCTTGTAATTTTTTAAATACTGTAGCCTTGTGGTACTGAAAAACACTTGAAAATCGTATTTTTAAAAAACACTACTTAGAAATAAGTCAGGTGTCTGTCCTTTATGAGGAATTATGTTTTTATTTTGAAGATGCACGAGAAAGCTAATTACAGAATCTAGCAAGGGTTTAGTTACATTAAGTCAGTGGGGGCAGGGTTGAAAAGCTGGTTGAGGGAAATATATCCTGGACAGTTTTGGATTTATCCCTGTGAGTGTCCTAAAGCTGGTTGCCTTCTCTTTAAGGAGATAACCTAACCTGTCTGGCATTGCATTTAGCAAAGTGAAGGATCAATGAATATCAGTAACTTTACCCTTTATTACTATTTCTTACCACCAGCTTGACAGGCACTGGGGAGTCTGTTTTATCTTCTCTTCTGCCTCTGTGCTCTCATTCCTATCCCTGCTCCCCTGTATTCAAGCCTGTCTCTCCACTCAGATTTTCTTGGCTTCTCCCAGGAGCCAGGTATCCTTGCGATACATAGTCTTTGCCCAGTCTGTGCCTCTGCCGAGGCGGACCCTCCTTCCTTGTGCCCATGGAGAGTGTGGAAGGGTAGGGAGATGACAGACCACAGACAGCATACAAATGTGAGCACACATGTGTGATAGCATGGCATAACAGGTTCCTAGTGTCACCAGTGGCTAAATCCTGCCCCCGAATGATCCTCAAGGTGAAGTGGTTCCTGGTGTGCTAAGGAGGCTCTTTGCTTTAACACTTTTCCCTCACCCCCACTTTTCTCTGGCACCTGTGACTTCTTTAGTACCTCCTGGCATTTATTTTATTCAGTTAGCTGCCTTCTGCTTCCTGGAACGCAAGGTCCCTGAAGTGGTCTGTGTGGTGAGCAGTGCTCAGTGAGGTGCACTGAAAAGGCACGTATCAGGCTGACATGGACCAGACCTGCACCGCCTGGGAACAGAACCCTGGGCATGGGGAAGGAGGGAAGGCATGTGTCTAACCCACTGCTGTTTGCAGTAGAGAGGCTGAGAGAATGGACTGAAAACAGAAACTCATTCTGCTCTGTGAGAAAACTGGCATATAAGACAAAAGGAAAATAACGCCAGAACTTCAGGTTTTGTTCATTGGACTGAAGTAATTTTGCCTGTTTGCTACTGAATAGTAATGTTGATATCATCTTCCAGATAGTCACTTTCACACATGTCTGAAATTATAAGCATGCACCACCACACTTGGCTCCATGTGATGATTTCTCGCCCTGTGTAGAGGTGATGGTGTGACTGCTAATCCTAAAATGCTGAACAGAACCAGCTGCCAAACCACCTTTGCTTAGGAGTTGCTCAGAGAGTGGAGGAGGAGCATGAGGCTGCTCTCCGGTCCCCATGGGATTGTACATGTGGAGGAGGGTGTACTTAATGAGGGGTGGGGGTGGGGTGCAGTGGGGGCCATCTCTTTTTATCAACAGCACCTGCTACAGGGCCTGGCCAGAACAGTTTCCCAGATGGTTAAAAGAATGAGACAAAAGGTAGAATTCACTGAGCTGTTTTCAGCAGAGATCTAAGATTACTGTGAAGCCTCAGAAACACTGCGGGTATGGAAATAACCAAATTCAACTATGAAAAGTGTGGAGAACCTGAGATCCCTTTAGCCTGAAGCAATAGGCACATGAGTCAGGGGCTGGAGTCTCAGGGCAGAGGGGCAGGAGACACGGGGTTGGGGCAGTGGGTTGGTGCCCCTCCAAACCTACAGGTGCCTCTCCATTAGTACATCAGGGGGCACTGCACCTTGAGGGTCATCTGAGCACAGTGCTCAGGCACTTTCGACCTCAGCATCCTGTTAGGCCTCGTCACATATGCGTGTACACATATGCATGCTGCCTGTGGTCTGTAATCTATTTTTGCCAATATTATATAAACACAAGATAGCATGTAAGATATAGAGAGGAAAAAAGTAAAATTAATGTCTGGATACCCAGTCTACTATGTAGACTGTACATATTTTTATACTCAGTGTTTTTTGGCCTTTTAAAAAAATCTTTCTTGAGACAGGGTTTCACATGAAGTTCAGGCTGGCCTTGAACTCACTTTGTGTTCCAGCCTGGCCTCAAACACAGTGATCCTCTTGCCTCAGTCTCCCAGCTCAGCCAAATAGTTTTTTAGATGTTTTTAATGATGTTATGTAGGAAAAATTCACATTGATATTTAAATTTTTAGAATTTGATTTCACCTACCAAAAACTTAAAACTATTTACTACTACTGAGCAGTACCCAATGGAAAAGTGGGATGTTGGTCACATATCAGCTGTGACTTTTGGTAGCATTTATAACTTTTGCATTATTTGACTAACTCTTCTTTGCTTACAAAATGAGAAGTAACTTGTTTGCCATACTTTGAGCAAAGTACATAGTTGCAACTTTAAATGTGTTAAACATCAGAAAAATAAGTATTTCTTGATATCTTCTAAGTGAGATTCTTTTTTTTTGTACTAATGATGGAACTCACAACCTCATGCTTACCAGGCAAGTGCTTATACCACTAAGGTAAACCCTTGGCCCTATTTAGTATTTTTGTTTGTTTGTTTGTTTTTTGGTACTGGGGATCAAACTCATAACCTCTTGCTTGCCAGGCAGGCTGTGACACTGAGCTAAATCCCCAGTTCAGGAGTCTTAATTTATATTAAATGGGCCAAACTTGTTACATATTGGACTACTGGAGGTTTAACTTTACTGAGAGCTACATTCATTTTTATATTCGGTATTTTCTGACTTGTTTATAGCCACTTTTATAGCCTTCTTATTTAGTGTATACCATATTTACATCTCACTGCAAGGAAAAATAACAGTCTTTGTTTTCTTTCATCACAAAATGATAATCCTTGCAAGTTATGTGGCTCTATTTTGCATTTGTTTATCAGATATGCCTAAAGATTGTGTGTAAATGATTTTCTATGAAGCACTCTATTATTGAAAAAAATGATAAGAAAAAGGAACTTTTATTTCACTCTGGTTTCTAACAAAGAACAAGGCAGAAAGATATTAGAATTTAAAGAATTCTAAGGTAGAATTTAAAGTCCAGATAAGTTTTAATCACCAGTGCATAAAATTTCCTATGGGGAAAATAGACAAACATCTCTGTCATCTAATTTTTAAATGGCTTAATGGAGTTAACTTAGGCTTTGTTAACACATCTCACAAAAGGAATGTGATTGATTTCAGTTTTGGCAGTGTGGGGAGTAAGCTGTGGAGCCTGCATAGCCCAGGGACCTCTGTAACATGAGCTCTGCATAGTAAATTACTTCCATCCAAGGACTAGAATAAAGGCTGCTTATTTTGAGAGTAACATAAACTAAAATTTGCCTCTTATTTTTTATTTATGTATTTATTTACTCTCCTTGAAAGTTCTGGCTTTGCCTACAGATGTAAATAGGAGATGCACTGAATCTGGGGATGGAGAAATGGCCTTATACCTGCTGCCACTGCTAGCTCAGAGGAGGCTAAAAATCTTCTGATACTTCTACGTATGTGAATTGCTTAAAAATTTTTGAAGAACTCAACGGCATTTTTAAATATTTCATTTGCATCTCAACTTTTTTGTATAACTATGATGGCATGAGCACACTGAAGAAAACTACTAATAATTTTAATATCATAATATCCAAATCGTATTCAGATTTTCCAAGTTATCCTAAACATGTCTGTCAAGTTACTTTTCTCATTGCTGGGACAAAATACCCAACACCCACAGGTTAAGGGAGAAAAGGTTTATTTCAACTCAGTTTGTAGAGGTTTCATTTGTAGTCAGCTGGCTGCAAAGCCGTGTGGCAAGGCAGAAGGACACTGCAAAGGAGAAACAGTTCATGACAAGGCAGGGAAGGCGGAGGTAGCAAGCTGCAAGTGGCAGCAGCAGCCTGCCTTCTCTGTCCCTTCATATTCCATCTAGGCTATAAGTCTGTTGATACCACACCTAGGTTGGCTCTTCCATTATCCATCCTTAATCCCAGTATCATACATCCTAACCCAGCATTACACCTAGATCTAGCCACCTCCCAGAAGTCCCATCTGTGAATGCCTGAGGCTTGAGGGGACATCTAGACACAGCCACAACAATGTCTTTTCATCATGGCCTGTGCCAACAGGAATCCAGATGAAGTCTGCCCGTTGCAGTTAGTCACTGAATCACTTTCAGTCTAATGCTCACCCTTACGTTTTTGTGCCTGCAAGGAAGCCAGGTTCACTTGCCTCATGACATGACTCATATCCTCAGCTGTACTGGTTGCTTCTGAGTCTTACCTGGTACACTATCCCCTGCCTTTCTTTCGTGAAACTGAAGTTAGATGTGAAGGCTTAATTAAACTTGGACTAAACATTTTTGATAAGCAGACTCCAAGGCAACTCAACAGGACTATTGTTGTTGCTCTGCCTTTGGTGATGCTAAGAATGACCATCGACTTTAGCAAAGTCAATGAAAGCTTTATCTCTAAGTCATTATACTGCCTTTTCCTGTTAAGATCTTTGAGGACTCTGGAATAATGATCTCTGACTGAAGAGAATTACTTCCCAACAACATTTTGCTTAGTGGCTTCAGTCATTATTGTTACTTGTCCAGTTGGCTGTCTGATGGAGATAACATTTTAGTATAAACCCTATCTTCAAATATTTATTGTGTTGTTTGCATCTAATTCAATTCCAATAGTTCTGAGCACCATTAAGGGAACTAAGATTCAGAGAAATTGTATCACTTATCCCCAGCATATTTATTCTGTGTCCCAAGTGGGTGTAGGATCAAGTGTCAAGTCCTAGATGCCTTTGTTTGGTCACTTATTGGCCATACAAGAAAATCCGTGTATGCTCATGTCCAAAGCATAACACGCTAAGGAAAGGAAATCTTGGAGGAACACAGTGTGAGAGCGTTATTTATGCAACAAAGTTTTAAATTAGTAGTGTTTTGTTTCTCTTATGGGTGATCCCATTTGCCACAGAAATCTTAGGACTTTTGGAAATCCTAATTAGGAGTTAGCCATGTGCTTCTGTTGAGGGTAATGCATTCAGCAGTGCAAACACAGGCCATGCAAATGCAGCAGTTTTCAGGCATTGAAACATATTATGAATTTACGAGGTTTTTTTTTTTTTTTTTTTTTTTCTGGACTCTGGTACTTCCTACTTATTAGGAGTTATCCTTCTCCCCTCTGAATAAAAGTGCCCTTTTCTGGTGAGGAAACCTTAGTTGCTTTTCCCCTCATCTACAGTATGTGCGCATATGCTCCCCCAAACTTCCATGTATTTCTCTTGTGTATTTTCCACAATATGCTCAAGTAATTCCCAAATTGACACTCTGATACTGGGGTCTGAAGTGTCACTCTGGCTTAAATATAGATCTTAGAACTTGTTATGGCCTGTCTTGGACTCATAAGTAAAATCCAGAGTGAAAGTAGATATCAAAGAACTGCAAAGAGATGTGTTCCAATTTTAGGAATAGACACTAAGGAATTGATATCTCAAGTACTCTTACAAAAGCCCCTCTCATCACAAGGTTCTCTTTCTGCTCAGAAAGTACCCTTCAGGGACTGGCAAGAGAAGAGTCCTTACCAAGTAGGCTTTGGAAATGTGGATGATCAGCCCAGCTTTTTAACTGCATCTCCAGGACATCCAGTGCAGGCTGAAGTTTGAAAAACAGCACTTTAACTCACAGAAGGCTTCTTGCGGAGCAACTCCAGGAGCTAAGCAAAGTGAATAGCTTTTCCTAGATGAGAAATTGTTGCCTCTCCTTAGACTATTCCCCTAACAGTCTAGAAGGAGGACTTAAAAATCACTAAGAAGAGAGTGCCATAGAATTTCACATTATTTAATAAGAAAAAGAAATATTGAATTAAACATGACTTTTCCTCATGTTAATTTTGAGGTGAAAAGGTTGGGGATTTAGCTCAGTGGTATAGGCACCTGTTTGGTAAGTGCAAGGTCATGAGTTTGATCCCTGGTACAAAAAATTAAACATTAAATAAAATAAAATTTGAGGTGAAAGATCATTACTATGAACAACAAAACGTAACAAGGGCTCTCCTACCGATTGTGCAGCTTATAGGAACAAGAGCTCAGGCCCTGCCTTCCTCTCCCTGTGTGGTGCCCTGACCTCTCAGATGGGCAGCTTGGACCAAGTGGCCTTGGTGTGCAGTGATCTTGTCCCTCTGGGCTCCAGAGTCAGGCAGTGTTCAGATGCCAGCTCAGCCCCACCACTTGAATCCTTCTGTATCTTGAAGCTCCCACCAGTGCACACGGAGGAGGAGGAGGGACTTTTGGGGGTGGCATGCTGGATTCCACTGTGTGGTGTTGGAATTGCCCTTCATATGCTCTGGACATGCACTCAGGTGTCTGAGATCCGCTCTATAAATGGTGCATGTGCACATACATATGCAACCTATGTCATGACTGAATTTAAAGAGAGCATGGGGGCTGGGGATATAGCTCAGCAGCAAAGCACCTGCCTGGCAAGTGCATGGTCATGTGTTTGATCCCTGGTACGAAGAAGAAGGAGAAGGAGAAGGAGAAGGAGAAGGAGAAGGAGAAGGAAGAAGAAGGATCAATAGATCAATATTATCTCTCAAATATAACTGTAATGACTAAGATAATATAAAGTACTCAGAACATTCTGTGTATGTTGCCTCTTATATAAATAAATGCTCTTTTACATTTCTTTTTGGTTCTTACTAAGTTTTTGAAAACTGTAAATATGAAAAAACGTGAAGGAGAAATTGTTTACAGTTTTAATATTTTATACCTGAGATAAATTTTGTATTTGGCAGTATTGGATTTTTTTTAAAGTCCAGATAGAAAAGTCAAAGTCAATATCAATTTTCTTTCTTTCTTCCTTTCTTTTTGTCTTTTCTTTCTTCCTTCTTTCCTTCCCCTTTCTCTCTCTACCATACTAAGGACTGAAAGCAGAGTCTTTACACTGAGCTACATTCTCAGCCCTTTTTATTTTGATTTTGAGACAGGGTCTCATTAAGTTTCCAGGTTGCCCGCTGGCCTCAAACTTGAGATCCTCTTGCCTCAGTCTCTCAGAGTGTTGGGATCACAGCCATGTACCACATCCTGGATGGATATTACACTTTATCTGAATATTGGCGGTATCAACATATGACATGAAACCAGAGTTAGAGAACACAGTATGTTGTACAGACTGGAAAGATTTCTTAGCTTATTTTCAGTTAAGCAGTGGCACTTGGGTATAACATCAATGCCCAACATTATTAGTAAAGAGCAGCAGCCACTTTTCTGACTTCTTTATTCTGAGCATTTGTTAACATAATGAAAACAATTGTCTCAGATTTGTTTTGCTGTACAAACAAATTTTATTCTTAAATTTTCATCTGTGAAATTAAGAAACCTCTTTTAAGTAATGTGCCTACTTTGTAGTCTACTCCTTCAAAGAACTTGCAACTTAAAAAAAAGTGGAAAAAGTCAGGTTTGAGATCAAATCACATAGTCCTGTTTCATTATCATTCTCAGACCTCCAACGCCAAAGTCTGCTTCTCCACGCTGGTCCTTTGAATGGGGAAGCCTGGTTCCGGTGGGCCCTCTGTGTGACTCCCTCATGAGCACCTCCTTCAGTGTTGTCCCATGGGTTCCATGGAGCACAGCTCCCAGGAGACCTTCAACCAATTAAGTTCCCTGGGAACCCTGCAAGCCAGGTGCCCAGTTAGACTTCCCTGTGCACTGTGAGGGCTTGAGGTGTCCTGTGGTGAAGGGAAAGTGCAGTTCTGTGAGCTCCTTCACTTTGCAGCTCTCTTTTGGGGGCCAGTGGTATAACCTCCTCTAAACCACAGGAGGATATGCTTTGGAATGTGCTCACTTGGCAATGAGAATTGAGTGAATGTTGGGAAATTCTAATTAGACTTGCTCAGTAAGTTAATGCATTGAGCATGCACAGCCTTATCTTTATCTAGCACACCCAGACATGGCTGATAATTTTAAAGATGAGGAAACTGATGCAAAGTGGATGCCTTCTTAGAGTCACATGGTCAGTGAGTGATGGTATTTGGGCAATCAACTAATTCAGAGGAATATTCTTTTGTATGCGTGTGTGGTACCAGGGATCAAATTCACAGCCTAGTGCTTGTCAGGTAAGAGGAATATTCTTGATGCTTTAATTTGCATAGCATTTTAAACAGAAATCAAAGCAACTACAAATGTTGGACTCTTCACATCCAGTTGTCCTGTGCTATTTCTCTTAATGAGCACAATACACTGTGGCAAGGCTCCATTGTTGCCTCCATTTTGCAGATAATGAAATGAGCTGCAGAGGTACAGGGTCCCACAGTGTGAGTGTGCATCAGGGCTGTGCAGGGACCTAGGGCAGTGACCGTAGTCGGTCACCTCCAAGCACATGGAAATAATTTATGAAGTTAGAAAATGACATATGCAAACCTACCTCTACCCTGCAGCCCTTCCAGTGATTTTTAACTTAAAAAAAAAAAAAAAAAAAAAAAAAAAAAAAAAAAACAGGAGAGAGACCAAGAACTATAGAATTTCCACTGATAATACTGGGTTAGGTTTGAATTTTTTTCCCCATTAACTGTAAATTCTGAAGCTTTTAAATATCTTAGCATGGACACTGCTGATGTCTCTGTGTAACAACAGAAGTAATCACACGTTATGTAGAGAGTCACAGTGCCCCTCTTTCACTTTAACGCATTCAGACTAGCTGATTGGAACTGACTGAAACATTCGCTAGAGACATTCCATTTAAAAATTTAACAAGTCTCTTGTTTTCCTTTTTAATTTCTAATGTCTTTATCTGCTGAGGCAAAAACTGTTATCATTGTCACTAGAATAGTAGACTTACTATCAGCATGCATTTTGTATGGTGAGAATAAGATGGAAAGAGATGATTGAGTAGTTTCAGAGAATTTGGTCATGTGCTCCAGTCTAGGTCCATGCCGTTTTTCAGAATAGTGTTATGATATCCCTTTCAGGAAAACTCAGGATTCTGAGTAATTGTTCTGTTTTATCATCACAGTTTATTTTACCATCACAATTTCTGCTTAACCTTTTTTATTGTCATGTAGCCATGTAGGCCCTTCATTTGTTTTCCATTTCGTCTGACAACATGCAAAGTATACAGTAGGCACAGTCAGCAAGGAGCAAGTTTGTAAAGGAATGTAGCCTGCAGGGGCATGAGGGTTTCTTGGGAAATCTGTCTGCCTCACGTCAGACGAAAGGCTGTGTAATAACCACAGGCTGGCCTTTGTGGTTGAAAGATTGTAGTTGTCAGGAATACCTTCCATCTCCAACCGGAGGGGGGGGGGGCTTTCTCTCGCTGGTGTGTGTGTGTGTGGAGACCTGATGTAACCTGAATATTAGGAGAACAAGGAGGAAGCTAAAATGAAACCGTGTTTCTAGAAGCTTTTCATTCTTTGGGCAGTGTAGAGCTCTGTGTCACTTTGCTAGTCAAGACCATTAGTAAGCAATGAAATCAATTCAATAGGCACTGCTCATCTGCTTTATATAGTGGAAGGGACATAACTAGAAAGTGTGACAGTGCATTACATGTAATAACATAATTATTATTAAACTTTTGCTTCTTGCGTTTGTACATGTGTCCCTCTGTGCTCACTTGATTCATGATGAAAAATCTGGTCATAATGAAAACAGTTTGAGGCTGCTGTATTACAGTAATCATCTGAAAAGCATTTTTGCCAGATTCTTTTTACTTTACCCAAATCACTTTCCAACAAGTACAACTCAGTTAAAAGTTTTCTTTTAAAGCCTAGATCATGCTTTCTAGTATTGTAGAGCCATGTCCATGCTCGATGTATTTAAGTTTGCTTTCCTATTAGTAGAACATGACTTCTTATCAAAGGGAAATAGTATTTTCAGAAGTTATTGTTTTGCTTTCTTAGTGGGTGGAATTAGCATAGACTAAAGCGGCAGCTCACAAAAATATGCATGAGCATTCACTTTAAGCCTTTTTAGAAGATGGTTTGAGTTCCCATTCCTCCTGAATGGAGCTGAAAGCTGACAGGTGGAAGTGTGGTCCTTGCTTTCAGGCACTTAGCAAATAGAGCTTGCGCTCACATCACTGGCTCTGCACCAGGCACTTCTCTCTCACAATCACTCCTTGGCACATCTCTCCTCCTCACTGTGAGCCCCTTGAAATGAGACTGCATAATGCCAGACTCCTAACTGTGGTTTCATGAATTCTTAATGACAGTTTGAGCATATTGGTTGATGGCAGATGTTTTCCTGTTCATAATAAATGCTAGAGCAACCTTTATTGCTGTAAAGAACATTGGGTGAATTTGGTGTGTTTAATTATATATAATAAATGTACAAATAAGGTGAAAATCACTTGTAAACTCATACCATAGAAGTAAACATAAGAATTGTTGTAGAGTTAAATATTCTTCTGAAACTTAACTAACTTCCTTAATATTCCATTGCATGAAAATACAGTAGTTTGACCCTTACTTTCTAATGAAGATTATTCCAAATGTTCAGAATTAATTAAATTATGTGTGCAGATCACTGTGAGCATTGTAACATATTTATGAGTACTTACAACTTTGCAAAATCAGTTCTATTTCTATAACTTGGCCTCTCTCACAGACCAGATGGCTTTGAACAGATGCCAAAACACAGGCCCTTTGGAGGGACCCCTGGCATGTGGAGAGGAGCTTAGTTTCAGGGGAAGAAAGGAGGTGATACATGGTTTAGTCACTGTATGCTTTGGCAGTGACACTAGGAAGAAGCATGTAAATTCTGTGCAGTGGTGGCCCCTGCCTTCTCTTCCTCCTCCCATGAAGCCCTGTGTGAAGTTTAATCATAAAATAGTTTTATTTTTGTCCTGGTAAATATTGAATTAAAATTCAATGACTTTTAGTTTGTAATTTATTTTAGTACACTGAATGTTCATCATCCAGCTACAGCAGTCATCATTATTTCCTTTTCATAAAGTTTTTCCTTTCTCCTTTTTGCTCAGTATTTTAAAGCAAATTACAGATATTCTGTCTTTTCAGCCCCATGTAAGTTAGTAGGCATCTCTAAAAATGACATTTTCTCTGATGTAACTTCATTACCATTATCATAACTAATAGAAGTAATAACTCCAATATTGTTTAACAAACCAGTTATCTTTTTAAAATCTTTTATATGGTTAGTTTTTCAAATCAGGATCCAAGCAAGGTTCACTTGGTTTTGTAGCTTTCTTAAGTTTCCTTTAATCTAGGATAAACATATCTGGGCTTCTCTATACAATTCATTGTGGAGGAAACTGTCCCAGCTTAGATCCAACCAGCAGCTGCCTCCTGATCTTAAGAAAATGTGCCTATGTCTCCTGCATTTCCTGTGACTGGAAGTGAACCATGGACACTTGTTGAGCTTCAAGGTCCATTCGAGGTCATTGACTGACATACTTTGCACTGGGGCAGGAGTATTTCAGGGCAGTGACGTGGAGAGCATATTGCATCCCATGGGGAGATGCATCGTATCTGGCTGTTTCACACATAGTCATGCGGAGGTTCCCCTGTCAGTTTAGCCTCCTCTCTACATTTAAAGTTCTTTCCAAGCCTTCTAACCAATGCTTCTGTCACCTATCGATGCACATAACAACCACAGCCAGTGTCAGCTACATTTACTCGGAGGCATTATCCCACCTTTACCCGATGTTGTGGATTGAACTCAGTGCATGCTAAGCAAGCACTCTACCACTAAACTACATAGCAATGCACCCAGTCTTTTAAAGTGTTTGTTTTTGTTTTTTATTATTTTGAAACAGTTTTCCAGACTGGCCTCAAACTCTTGGCAATCTTGCTGCCTCGGAAATACTGGGATTACAGGTGTGCATCTCTGTGCCCAACTGTTAGAACATTTTTAAAAACTTGGTTAAAAATAAATTTTAGAAAAGAAAAGTGAAAAAAATGTCAGTCAATTAAGTTTGGCTCTCTGGGGGATGAAAGTGAGACCACGTCTCAAAACAATAAAATAAAAGAAAATTTTTTATATTCCAATATAGAATGCTGCTGTATAGCCTTTTTTTTTTGGAGGGGGGGTCTTTTTCCTTTTTATCAGTACCGAGGATCGAACTCAAGACTGCCTGCTTACAAAGCAGGCACTTAGGCCACTGAGCTAAATCCCCAGCCCCTGTATAGCCTTTTAAATATAGCAACGTGATGACATCTTGAACAGTCATTACAGTATCACAGCTAGGAAGCTGACACTGGCACACAGGACTGGGAAGAGAAAGTGACAGATCTCAAGATAGTCACTTTCATCATCTTCCTGACAACACCCCTCAGATTGCAAGGAACGAGCTGCTGAATGTTGGGGCACAGGCTCCTCTGTGCTCTCCTTTGCGAGCATGGATTACACTGGAGGCCTCACTTTCTCAAGAGTTTCCCTTCCCGCTTGGCATGTTTCTCCCACGTGCCTTGAACACAGGGCACAGCCCTGAGGTGCTTGACGCCCACAGGCAACCTGTCCTCCAGCCTGCTGCAGAGCTGCATGGACTCTCTGCCTCCAGAAGCAAGAGCAGGTTTCAGCCTCTGAGGAGTTTCCTTTTTAGTAAACTGGACTCCACGGTTCCTTTGTGTCCTGAGCACTGGCAGAACAGAGGCTCTTGGAGTTTTGTCTTGAGAGATCGTGGATTTCCCGGAAGGGACATCAAGCAAAAACCCGCACCCCTGACAGCATCAGGCTGTGTGTCCTCTTGGGCTTCTGGGGAGAATTGGGAGGGCATGACCATGGGAGTGAATGACCAGGACACACTGTAATTTCCTGTCACACACATTGCTCTGTAAGAAATAAAGCTGAGTAACTGCGTGTCAACTGCTACTCATTTTGTATTTGGCGTGTCGATTGCTATTCATTTTATATTTGGCTACCTTGTCTTTTAAAGTTCCTTTTTCTTACTAAAGGAGAATCTATCGAACCAAGAGAGCAAGTGTTGCACCTGTGGCCAGAGCTCAACGGTGTAGATGTTCACACATGCTGATTACCCAGCCTTGCTTTCTTGGGTGCTCAAAATCAACCCCACAGGTAGAGCAAGGAGGAGAAGCCAGGGAATAAAGGCATGGCCACTGTGTTGCCAGCCGTGAGAATGCCTGCCCCTGTGAGGGGCCTGACTTTCAGTTTGTAAGAGAAGCTGTAAGTTGGATTTTTCTTTAAAAGCAGGAAAAGAGGGCTGGGGTTTAGCTCAGCAGCATAAGTTCCTGCCTTGCAAGTGTGAGGTGGTAAGTTCGATCCTCAGTACAAAAAAAAAAAAAAAAAAAAGGCAGGCAAATAACTCAGAGCTTAAATCAAAGCCCTCTGAAAACCCCTAGATAGCTGTCACCTCCACCATAGCCACTAAGCTTACAGCCTTTGCACTGTGATCCCTCTCTATGTCAGCCTTCCTGTCTCCTTAGCTTCGGGGTCCACCCATTTTTCTGAACTAGATCCTCAGTGTCACAGGTGTAGTGATACATATTGTCTGCTCAGACTCTCAGGAGGCCGAGGCAGGAGGATTGAAAGTTTGAAGCCAATCCGAACAGTTTAGCAAGACTCTATCTTAAAATTAAAAGTGGGCAGATGAGCTGTAGCTCAGTAGGTTGAGCCCCTATCTAGCTGTGTGAGACCGGGGCCCATCCCCATCACCTGAAAAACAAAAGCAAAAGCAAAAGCAAACCACCTTAGTGTTCTCCTCTTGTCTTTCCCTGCAACCAAACCTGAGGCTATTGATTGATCCTAAGTTTCCCCCATTTTTCCCTGCCTCCCCCATTCTAGTTCCTGGTTGCTGCAGCTCTACCTACCAAATTGGCCATCTTTCTTTAGCCTTTTTCATCTTCCACCACTTCAGAAAATCCACAGGCCCTCTCTGCAGACCATGTGACTTCCACACCTCTGCCCAGAGGACCAGGCCTCAGGTCACCTGCCCTCAGCCTCCTCCCTCTGTCACATATGCCCTTAGTTCCTGTCTAGGCCTCAGGTCACCTGCCCTGGGCCTCCTCCTCTCTCGTCACGTATCTTCCTCACTCTTCCATCCTTGACTGCCTCTGTCATGTCTACCCTGTGTTCCTTGTCCCACTGGGCATAAGGACCAACTCACTACCTCTCCAACCTCAGGATCTTGAGGCCTTTGGGAGTATGGTGGATTCTGAGGTTACAGGTCTCTCGTGTTTTCCTCCGCTGTTACCCCTGACAGAAACCTAGGAGTAGGACAAAAGTAGAATAAGGGAAGAAGCCAGGTAACACCTGCAACTCCACTGTGGCCCGGGTAGGGTGGGGGTGGCTGGGAAGGACACAGCTGCTCTGGGCCCTGCAGACTCCCAGCGAATGTCCTGTGGCCAAGTTAGAGGAGCAGCCTGCGCCTCCCATCTCAGCACCTTCTCAGATGATCTTCGCCCTGCCTCTCCCAGCCTGGGCTGCGTGCTTCCTTGGTGGATGTGCAGCATGGCTAACCAGGCTATCTTCTGGGTGCAGTGTGTGCCACCTGGCCTGCTGCGTGGACATCTGTATTTGTGCAGTCAGTTTGAACCTTTTATTATCAGCAGGGCTCATTGATGGCCTTCCCAATGTGGAGAAGTCTTTGTTTTGGTGAGGCACTGACAGCCAGTGACGGATTCTCTCTTGCCTCACTCTCTGTCACTGTCGGGTTGAGCTCCCTTGATAGTGCTCGTGTCACCTGGACTTGGTCTCTCAGCCATGAGGCTGTCTCTCATTTTCCTCTGGGTTCCCAGAGGCGCAGTGCTGCTTTCCTGTCCCTGACAGTTCATGCCATGTCTGGTATATGTGATGTGCTCGAGACAGCGGCTGCTCAGTACTTCCTAATGATACCTCCTGTGTCTGTCAGCAGCCCTTGGATCTATGAGTGTCATTAACTGAGACACAGGTGTGAGATGTTGTTAGGCTCCATTCCCAGCTGAGTTGTGTGCACCCAGCAAAGTCCTCTAAATGGAGCCAGGAGCGCTTGGTGTGCATCATTTCACTTATCAGCATGGTGAGTGGAAGGAGTTCCGTTTGTTCTGGTGCAGGCTGTTACATGGCACTGGCATCCAGTGACTGGGCCCACGTGTGTGCCTCAGCTGGCTGGACAGGCTGAGCAAGCAGAAACAGACAGCTGGAAGCAGGAGTGTGATGGGATGCTGACTTTCCCACAGCTTTCCATTCTGAGGCAGACTCTGAAACAAGTGCCCAGAGGGTTAAAGTGGGAAGCAGATAAAATTACCGGAAAGGACAGAGACTGCTTAATGATTCAGTCATGAACTTGGGTTTTCCTCCTCTCAGAGAAAGAGAGACAGACAGACAGAGAGAAGAGGTATAAAATACATAAATTGGAGATTATACTGGCCTCTCGGTCCTCAGTAAGAATAGTCACACCTATATCTTTCCTTTTTCTTTTTCTGCCAGGTGATGGTTGTGGGCACATGGTGACCTCTCAGGATAGTGGCACAATGACATCTAAGAACTACCCAGGAACTTACCCCAATCACACCATTTGTGAAAAGAAAATCACAGTCCCAGAGGGGAAGAAGCTGATTCTGAGGCTGGGCGACGTGGACATCGAGTCCCAGACCTGTGCCTCTGCTTCTCTCCTCTTCACGAGCTCTGTGGAGCAATATGGTAAGAACAGAGGTGTGGTTTCCCTGAGCAGGGAAGGTTTCCGGTGTGGGCACGGCACGTGGTATGCTCTCCGACCTCACAGCCTGGCGCTGGGAGAGGAACTCTCAGGAGCTCCCATGGAGGACTGAAGCGACAAGACATGGAAGGAATGTGGGGGAGCCTGAGCGTGTCAACAGCCTTGTGCGAGTGTCAGCCTTCCTGGGAAGGGGTTAGAGACGTGTGGCCTTCCCTCAAGCATCTGTGTTCACACATGTGGCCAGTGTTTATTGGATAGACACCACATGTTTCAGATGCTGTGTGAGGAGCTGGATTGGAATCAGCAGTGATGAAGCAAGAGCTTGCTTCTGGGGGTGGAGGAAGAGAGAATAGGCAGGCTAGAGCAGCTCAGGGGGTGAGAACAGAAAACATGGAATGGGAAAATCACAGCATCTGAGGTCCCATATGTTCCTGTGTCTGTTGCTACTACTTTGGGTGAGGGTTGAGGAGCCTCTCCTGGCAGGGATGTTGCAGCAGAGTCCTTGGTGTGTCAGGAGGAGGGGACAGCAGCTGCACAAGACTTTCCTAAACAATGTGTGACAATGTGCTGTTGGTGGCCAAGCTGAGCCAATTCTGAGCTCCAGGAAATGCTCTGAAGTTGAACATTGGAAAACAAAGACAAAATCCTACATAAAGGTTCTGAGTTCAGAGATCTTCTGAAGTCCTCTGTAAATGCAGATCCAAAGCTGATAGAGGACTTGGGGACCCTCCTGCCTGCCCATTGGCTTTTGGAATTTCTCAAATGCCTCCATGGTCACCTGTCTTCTGCTCTGTGCCTGGAATCCTTGCCTTGCTCCCAGTGCCTCCTCCACTTCCTCAAGCTCAGATGAGCCCCAGGACACTCAGGTCCCATGGAAAAAAGACCTGAGATTGTTCTCCATCCCTGGAAACACTGTGTCTTCTTTAATGATGGCTGGATTCTCTGACAAAGTCAAAGTGGTTTCCATATCATTGGCCATCGCTATTTAACTGGCATAGCCACACTGAATAAATGATACTTGGAGGGATGCATTAGGCCCTTGGAGACCCTCGGTCACTGACCGTGTGTTAGTACAGACAGGCACGTGTCAGAAAACCCTAGTCAGCCAGAAGATTCCTTCTCATCCCAAGGTGAGGGGCATTGAGAAGCACCACCCTGCCCAGAGGATGGCCTGCCAGTTCTACCTGGGCACATTCCTCCTGCTCACAGCCAAAGGCTCCCCTCCTGCCATGGGGAAGGAGCAGAGCAGGACTTGGGAAATGGCTGCAATGTCCCCTCTGACCTCTCCCTCGGGGTCCCCTTCCTATGGCTCTGGTGTGGCTCCTAATAAGCAAAAAGATAGCAAAGGATGGATCAACCATGCATCTCCACCCCATGCAGGTGACCTGGCCTGTTTCAGGGCAACTCTCCACATCTCTAGATTCTCAAATTTTCAAGATTTAGACTCTTCACTAGGAAATAAGTAATGAATTGTAATTTGCCTGTAACAATGAAGCCAATTAAATTTTTATTTCTCTTTAAGGTTTTTAAATATAGTTATGTTTGTATTTTGCAAACAGAATATCCACATATAGAAATCAATATGAATTATACCTATCATGTGTTGATAGTACACATTTTCTAGAATTCTCACATCTATCTTTCTTTCTGCAGATACTATTAATTTCTTTCTGCAGATAAAATGAGGCATGGTGATGGCAGATAACATGCCCAAGATCACAGCACTAGGCAGTTACGGGCTGGAAGGAAGACTCATTTCTGTGTCTCCAAGACACTGCTTTCCATTACCTTCTGCTAGCATGAGCCCCTCCTGATGTTAGGCAGCAATCCTGCCTAAACCCACAGTAAATACATTTTAGTTGTGGCTGTTCTTAAGACAAGATGTCTAGTGATGTTTAGAATTTCTCCCTTTTGTGGCCAAAGAGTCCCTTGGACCAAAACTTCTCACCAGACTGCGATCAGGACACAGTTGGAGCAGCTCTGGTTGGTTTGGATGGCCCGAGGGTGCAGGAGGAGTGAGAGATGGAGGAGCTGGGCCAGGCCCGACTGCATAAGGGTGCAGGGCCTGGAGCCAGCATGCTCTGGGCTGCATGGCCTCTGTGCATGCAGGGTGAGGGCTCCAGACAGCCTGGGCAGCTGAGCCTGAATACTTGTGATTCAAACAACCCCATACTTCCCATTAGCCCACTAATCATGAAAACCCTCTGCCTGGGATTCTAGGATGCATAACTGTCAGAATTTTGAAGGTAGAGTAATGTTTTGAAAAAGAATTGTGATTTCTGGCCTCTGTTTGCAAGTGGTGCTGGGCGAGGACAGAGTGAGACAGGGTCACAGTTACTAAGGGCTGTATTTATGCAGCGTTGTTGTGCAGTGCCCACCTGTCAGTGCCAGTTACCCATAGCCGGTTGTTAAGTATTAACTGTAGCTTTTGGATGTAATTTTGTTTTTGTTTTTGTCTTTTTTTTTTTTTTTTTTTTTGAGATAGTGTCTCACTATACAGTTCAGACTGGCCTTGAACTCACTTTGTAGGCCAGGCTGGCCTTGAACTTCAAGTGATCCTCCTGTCTCAGCCTCCCAAGTGCTGGGATTACAAACATGCACCACCACCACACCAGGCCCCTTTGGACATTTTTAAGATTCACATTTTGGTAACAAAATGTATTGCAAATAAGCGTGAACACCTGCACCAGCTTTCTGAGAAATTAGATAAATAGGCACTTGGTCTCTGGGTGTTAGAAGGCCTGGAGGAGCAGCAGGCTGTGCTCTTGCCCTGCTGTTTGATGTGTGCCATAAAGCTATAGGCTCTTTCAGGGTCACACACTCACCAGAAGAAAAGACTTCATGTCTGTAGCAGAATAAGAAATTAATTAAAGCACAAAAACTGATGAAGTAAAAGATATCACCTTTACTTTAGTAAATATGTTAAATTTTTTAATGAAAAAAATAAATTCTGAAGATTTTTTAAACATCTCTTTCTCTTTTAAACTTACAGAATTTTTTCATGAATTCATTATACATTGACTGTTGAGATCATGTGCTTTATTATCTTAGCCAAAAAAACAACAACAAAATGTTTAAGTCCCACAGTCTGCGTGTTTGACATTGTTGTTAGTATAACTAAGGGAACTTTCAGTTTTTATTTAAAAGGTCAGAGTAGCTGAAGCCCTTCTGAAAGGCTAATGTCCATGTTTCGGTCTAGGATCAAGGTCAGGAGCAGAAAGCTCTTTCTCTTCTTCTTCCTTCTTCCTCTTCCTCCTCCTCTTCCTCCTCCTCTTCCTCCTCCTCCTCCTCCTCCTCCTCCTCCTCCTTCTTCTCCTTCTTCTTTTCTTTTTTAGGTTTTTTCTTTTTTCTTGATTGTTCTTGTTTTTATATGAATGTGAACATTGTTTCTAGTTTGTTGTCGTTCTGTTCTTGTTTTTATTTCTTCATTCTCTCTTTCTCTTCTGTCTTATTCACCAGTTTCCCAAATTTCTCATAATTTACCTTTGTCCTCGAGTCTTGCTTCTAATCTCTTCCTCTTCTTCTGTTTCTCTATTTTTCCCCCAAAACCCCTTTAAATTTTCTCCTTTGAGGATAAAATCACCATTTGAGGGCATATGTACTGTATACAATTTGCTGCTTTGGTTTAAATTTTATTATATAACCACAAATATAGTTCATACAGTTAAAGGTGGAAAATTAATAGTTGCCACTGTTTGTCATTTTCTAGACTGTGTTTAATGCTATTATTATTGCTGATTCTACAAAGTGACATATAGTAGACCCTTGACTTATGAACTCAATTTGTTCCCAAGGGTTGGTTGTAACTCAGGTTACTACAGCCTTGAAAATTGGTCTCCCATACACAAGCAGATCTCAGTGTCCTTAGAGAGACATTAGCCACAGATTTCTCAATTAACACTATATAGAGGAGGATGTTGTAATGTTCCTTCCAGAATTCATCAAAGGTTAAATTTGCATCTAAGGCAATCTAGAAGTACAGCCAGCCTGCATTTGGGTCATAACTCAGGACTTTGGTCACAAGTTAAAATTAAAATTATGGTCATAACTCAAGTTGCTCATGTATTAGCTGGGCTAGTTGTAACTTGAGGCTTCACTGTAATTGTTCTAATCAGTCATTCTTCCTGGTATGCCAACAGCAAGAATACTTAAGAGACATAAACAATACTGTAGACCAGGAGCTAGACCAACGAGGCAGCCATTTCTCATTTCTAATGAACTGACAAGGTAGTATCTTGCTACAGACTCAAAAGCCAAAAGCCAGCCCTGCCTGGAAGATATCTCTGAGGTTTTGGTCCATATTGGTTGGCTCTAAGGCAGGGTGGCACATGAAAGAAGGGCACCAGCTCATGGTAGCAGAAGCCAGCAAAAACAACAACAGAACAAGACAAGACTCTTTCTGTCCCTTGTATTGTATGCAGGCTACCTGCATAGATACAAAAATCCTCAGTAAGATACTAACAAACACAGTGAAGCAAATCACCAAGAAGATTATACACTGTGACCAAGCAGAATTCATCCCAGAGATGGTTCAACATGCACAAATCAATAAGCATAATACTTCATATTAACAAAGACAAGGACAAAAAAGTATGATCGTAATAGATACTGAAAAGGTGTTTGATGAAATCCAACACCATGCATGATAAGAATCCTACAGAAAATTGGAATAGATGCTCTTTATCTCAGTCTGATAAAAGCCATCTATGACAAACCAACAACCAATATCGTAGTAAATGGACAAACACTGAAGGTTTTCCCTCTAAAATCAGGAACAAGACAAAGATATCCACTATTGCCACTCCTATTCTATTGAATAGGAGTTCTGAAAACATTTGCGAGAACAATTACAAAAGAAAAAAATAAAAGGAATAACAATGGGAAAGGACGAAGTTAAATTATCATTATTCACAGATGACATAATACTCTACATAGAAGACCCCAAAAACTCCAATGAAAGACTTCTAGATTTAATAACCAAGTTCAGTAGCATAGCTGAATACAAAGTCAGTGCTCAAAAATCAATAGCTTTTCTGTACACAAATAACAAACTCGCTGAGAAAGAAATTAGGGAAACAACACCTCTCACAGAGGCATCCAAATAAAATGAAATACCTAGCAATCAGTTGAAGGAAGTAAAAAACTTTTACATTGAAAACTACAGTATTCTGTAAAAGGAAAGTAGAGAGAATATTAGAAAATGGAAAGATAACCCTTGCTCTTGGGTACAAAGATCCAATATAGTGAAAAAGTATCCAAAGAATCAACAACTCGGATCTCATCTTACTGAAAAGCTTCTGTACAGCAAAAGAAACCACTGAGAGAGTGAAGAGACAACCCACAGTATCAGAAAAAAATTTGCCAGCTGTTCTTCAGCAGACAAAAGACTACTATCTAGAATATATTTTTTAAAACGACGTCCCAAATTTAAATACCTAATCCAAAAATCAGCATCTGAAATGAGTACATACCTCTCAGACGAAAAAGCAGAAACAACAAATAAATATATGAAAAAAATTCAACATCATTGGTCATTTGAGAGATGCAAATTAAAACAACACTGAGATTTCCTCTCACTTCAGAAAGAAATCAGTAACATGCTGGTGGGGCTGTGGGGGAAAAAGAGACTTCTCCATTGTTGATGGGAGTGTAGACTGGTGTGACTACTATGTAAATCAATGTGGGAATTCCTCAAAAAACTAAAAGTAGAGGTGCCATTTGATCCAGGTATTCCCCTCTTGGTATCTTCCCTAAAGAATTAAAAGCATCATACCACTGTGATATATGCACACCCATGTTTATAGTGGGACAGTTTGTAATAGCTAAACCTTGGAAACAGCTCAAATGCTCATCAACTGATGAATGGATAAGAAAGGTTTTTCTTAATACAGTGAAGTATTACCCCGCCATAAGGATAAGCTTGAGACATTTTCAGCTCACTGGATGCCCCATGAGACCATAACCCTACATCAACTAGATCAGACATATATTTGTAAATATCACATTGTTTCTCTAGTGTGAGAAACTGAAAATGTAAGTAAGAACCAAATATGTAAACTAGATATTGAGAAATGGGAAGAAAATCTTCAAATGGGAAGGGGAGAGAAAGAAAGGAAAGGAAAAGAAAAAACAAGAATGGAAGGAAAAATGGAAACAAAAGCTTTTATAAATAAGGAGAGGAAGAGGAGTTGAAAGGAGGGAAGGAAAATGTGAAAAAAAGAAGAAAGATTTTGTAGAGGTACAAGTGCCCCATGATAAACGTGACTGTTATGAATTTCTAAAATGTACCAATAAAATTTTAAAAAGAGAACTCGTGAGGGTCTCAGAGTCCTGGGGGTAGGAAGGAAGTCTGCCCTGGAGATCCTCGCCCTGCTCCCCCAGTGAGAAGTTTCCCGTGGCGCCAGGCACACTTGGGACTGCGGGTTGGGGCTCCTTTCACACCGTCTGCTGGTTCAGGTGGAGGAGGGGGCGCAGGACTTCACCAGGACTCACAGCTAAGGCTGTGCTTTCTTCCCAAAGATGTTTGGAAAATGACCTCATGTTATATTTGGGCCCATAAAATAGTATGAAGGTTGCCAAATCTGTTGTGGGACTGTTACATTTACAGTTTCGTTTGTTTGTGGTTTTTTAAGACAAGATCTTGCTATGCAGATCAAGCTGGCCTTGAACAAATTATAATCCCCCAGTCTCAGCCTCCTGAGTGCTGAGGTTAGAGATATGCGCCACCAGACCTAGTTTGAATACATTCAGCTTTAAATCTGTAGTTTGAAGCTGCAAGCAAGTACTGTACTAAAATCTCCTTCAGCGTAAAATTACTGACTAAGACATTAGAGATTCCTGCTTGATACAGATTCTCACCCTCCCCTTATATTGTGATGTAAAATAATAGGTCAGTTAAGAGAACACTTAAATATCTTGATGGTGGGAGAAAAAGTAGGTACTGATCGGTGCACAGCCACATAATAGGCCCAGATTTACCATCTGAAATATTTAATGTTGTTTAACTGGAGGGGAGACCGAGTTCACATCGAAGATCATTACCGGTTTATTTTCACTTCCCGGTTTATTTTCACTTCCGTTAGAATATGTTTGTAGTTCATGATAGCATTCATCATGGGAAGTGGGTCACATGCATGACACAAATTAATTCTGCTTTGCACCCCTCCTCCCCATCCTCCTGCTTCCTTTCCACCTATTGTTCCTCCCATTTGCAGATCTCGGTCCCTTCTCTGGTTTTTCCTGTACGGGAAGCCATGTGATATATATAAACTGTGTATCTGACTTATTTCACTTAACATTAGGTCTCAAGGTGCCTCCACTTTCCCATAAATCTTCAAGTTTGTCTTTCACGGCAGGGCAGAGCTCCCTGTGTGTAAACACCGCGATGTCTTTCTCCACCACGCAGAGGCTGCGATCTGATCTGCGTCCTCCTTGCCTCCTTGCAGCGGGTGGAAGGAGCGGAGGACCGGGTTCCTCTGCCTGCGTGTCTGTGTTTTCACCACCATGCTGGTGCTCACCTCCGCACCTTCAGGTGCAGCGCCCCACTCCGAAAATCCGATACCTAAGTTTTCGAAAGTCTAAAGCAATCCCTGCGCTGATCTACCGCGGAGACCTCTGTGCGGGTCCAGAGCGTCCTGGGCGTGGGTGCAGCGCAGGGGTCCCGCCTGGGAAGCGGCCTTGCCTTGCGTGTCCCCTGGAAGACTCGCGGTCTCCGGCGTCGCCTCCCGCCCGCCGCAGCGCCAGCCCCTCCCCCGGCCTCCACCGCCCCCCTCGGCCAGCGCTTCCTGCCGCACAGCTTAGCGCCTGCTGATGCTCTTCCTTCCTGAGGGCTCTTCCTTCCAAGCCTTTCCTGTCCTTTTTAATGCGCGAGCGCACACGCTATTCAAGTCTCAAATCCGAGGTCACCTGCTCTGGAAATTTATCTGATGCCAGATGAATTTAACATTAGGTCTTCAGCCCCAGCCTTCCCCCTGCTCAGAATCTCACCTACCGCCAGCAGAGCTGCGATTTCACACTGAGCAGACGATCTGGGCTCTGCCCAAGATGCGGGGTTTCCTGAGCCTACTCCTTTGCAAAGAGTACTGGGTAAAGTTTAATCAAAGCCCTAAGCGGACACGGGCGGTCCGGCGCTGCAGTGAGTGGAGTGATTTGCTGCGTGATTTGCAGGGTAGGAAATCAGGGAGCTACGCATTCCCTGCACCCCTTCCTCCTCCCCCAGGATTAAGCCATCCTCAGTGTCTTCAAAGGACCGAGACCTGAAGCCGGTGGTTTATGTTTGTGTTACCAGGAAGGAGACAACTGAGAAAAGTAGGAAATCACGGAGAATTTAGACTCATCCTCCGGAGATTTCTCGATTGCTTTTTGGAACGAGTCTGACCTAAGTCTAACAAGATTTCATCATGACGCCTACTGATTATTTTTAAATCCCAAAGAAAAAAGTGCCAGCTTGGAGGTCTGTTTTATGAGTAGTTTGTCTCTCTCAGCATATTAAGGAGTATAATGTAAAATTCTTACAAATATACAGAGAAACCACTTCAAAGGCATTTCCAGCATACAAAGAATCCTGTCAGTAGAATCGGCCATCTGGGTGTTTTCATTAACACTGCCTGTCCTCCCTCTGTGCCAGACATGGCTCCAATCACTGCCAGCTTCAGTCGGGATAGCTGGTGGCTCAGGTGAGCGGGAAGCCCTGCTGCAGAGCCCTCTCAGCCTGGCCCCGGGCCAGGGAACCGCTGTGCCACCCAGGAATCCAGAGGCTCTTTTATCCATCCTCCATTACTGAGTTTGTCTGGGAACCAGACATAGAATCTCCTTCAAGGATGGCGCCCACAGTGTGCTGTGACTATGGTTTCAGTGGCAGAGTTCAGGAATATCCCTTTTTTATGCTAATTTCCTTCCTTTTCAAAGAAAAGAGCTCTGAAATTCTGTGCTTTTGTGCAATGACCCTCTTGCATTTAGCAAGCAAAGGGCAAACCCTGCCATTTGCCTGCCCTAGAAACATAGGAAATGGACGCTGCTCCGGTGTGTATGCAGCGTCAGCATTCTGGACCTGTCCGAGCATGTGCTGCAAGCCCCGCTGCAGGGAGTGCTATGGGCTCGTCCCTGGCCCCAGGGGTCTAGCCCTTGGCTCACTGTGCCCAGGGTCTGTTCCTTTGCCCCCCACCCCCACCCCAGGCACATTCTTGTCTGTGATGAGACTACACGAGTGCTTCCAAAGGGCTTCAGATGTGAGTCAGTGGCTACCGAGGGTTTTTGCTGTTGTCCCTTTTGATTTATGACAGAGCCTGCCAGAGTTCTTTTCTCGCTGGTGTCTGCATCTCTGTGCCTGACTGTGTGGCCATGGAGGGGAAGGGTTTTTTAAAAATGCTTCTCAATCCTTTCACAGAAGCAATAACTTTGTTCCACCAGTTTGAAGGTCAGAACCACACAGCCACCTGAGATGACCAGAATAGCCTCTTGGCAGAGAGAAGTGTATAAATCGCTGCATGCTGTCCTCCTGCCCGGACACGAGGGAGCCTGGCTGGGCCGGGAGACTCAGCTTATTCTTCCTGCAGGACAGCTCCCTCACTTGTCCTGTCGGGCCCTGCTCAGCTGTGGACACAACAGAGGCCCCAAACAAGGAAGGTGTGGAGAGGAACAGGCTGTGCTCCAGAAGGCAGCTCCTACAGCCCGTGGGCCTTTATTCCACCTGTGCAAGAAATCAGTCCGTGGTCTGCCAGGCTTGGTCTCAGGCCCATTGCCAAGGGCCATGGCACTGCTCCATTTGCAGGTCTCTCAGTGCCTCACAGCGTCGGGCTGCTGGGCACAGCCCACAGAAGGTGACAGCTTTCCATTCTTCTCTCTGCCTAATGAACACCCACAGGAGCCAGCCAGGTGGGAATCTGTGGGAATCTGTGACACATGGAAGGGTTAAGCCTGCCTACAGATAAGGACAGGGCAGGGCACGGTGCAGAGGAACCAGCAGTGCTGGCTGGTAGCTGTGAGCCCCGGTTCAGGGCAGAGCTAGAGTGAAAGTGCTGGTCTGCTGGAGAATGAGCCCCACTAAAGTGAGAAGTCTCCGAGGTCTTGTGTGGGTTTCTAGTGATATTTGTTTTTGTAAAAGTTGAAATACTGGCTTCCTAAAAGTCGAGATGGGTATCCTTGCCAGAAGTGCAGACCTGTGTTGCTCAGCTGCAAGGCCGTGTTCTGAGAAGGGCAGCACTGGACAGTCATGCTGCTGAGTGGACATCATGGCATGCAGTGACAAACCGAGGCAGTGCAGTCGGCCCCTTGTCATGGCTCTCCATGGAGTCAGACTCACTTTCATCTTGCAGAAGGGCTTATTCAACTTCATTCTAGAAGGAAAGGTTCTGGCTTGGATTGCCTAGCTATAGTACTCACGAGTGAGTTAAGCTTTGTAGAAACCCCTATTACCCGTCACACCATTTTTTCTTGCTTCCCCATATCTGTTGATTTTTCTCTAGTATATCAAGGCGACAAAATTAAATATGTTTTAGAAATCTTTTTGTTTGGGTTGGCAAATAGAATATTTCAGTTCCACTCAAATAGTATTTGAGAGGCTGCCTCTGCTGGACACTGTGCCTTCTCTGGAGACAAAAAGATGGGTACAGAACATGCTTGCTCTGTAGAACACAGTCTAAAGAGAAAGCAGGCATCAGTATCATCTACTTACTCATTCCTATGGCTTGGGTGTAGTTGTCACCCCAAAGTCTCATGCAGTCATAGCAGGGCGGTTTTCAGAGGTGGCTGGAGCTAGAGTGTGTGATGCTGGGATTAAGGGCATGTGATTACTAAATCAGTCCCTTGACCTAATCCAGATAGCCTGGGTACAACATCAGGGACAGAAGGCCTGTCTCCTCCCTCTCGCTTGCTTTTTTGCTGCCTTCTGCCTGCCACACACTGTTTCTCCTCTCTTGCCCTCTGCCATGTCACCCTGCCGTGGAGCCAGCCAGTTGTGGACTAAAACCTCTGCAAGCTGTGAGCTGAATAAACCTTTCCTCATTTAATTGTGGGTATCAGGTATTTTGTCTCAGCAATAAGAAAAGTGACTAAGACACATGTACTAGCAGGCACTTGTGCGGCTCTTGGAATGTGCTAGGCATGCTCATTTACAAATATGGGGTCATGTCAATTTTATATGAGGGTTTCTAAAGAGGGATTGTTTTGTTTGGATTTTGCTATAACTTAGTAATGAGGAGCAGAGGTGATTTGGGGCATGAGGGTGAGCACCTGGCACTGTCTCACCCTGTCCTGTGGAACTTCCTGGACTGGACAGGAGAGAAGTCTGATGCATCCTGGCTGGGTTCTAGATGTTCTCCTGGGAGTGAGTGTGGGCCTCACACTGGTTGTGGTCACCAAACTGGTGCTTCTCCTCCTGAATCAGAGTGGGCTTTTCAGTCCTGGTGCGGACCGTATCGTTGTTGTCACTGTTCATTGTTGCCTTGTGTTTTCAGAGAAGTTAGTGACATTCAGATATCCGTCTTTACAAGCCACTTGCCAACCCCTGTGTTATTATAAAATGTTATGTGCAGGACTTTTGAGAGGACAGTTTGCAAACTAAACTTTTGTTTGAACAGTCTTAGGAAAGGGCTTTGCGTTTTTGTTTTTCTAAGCTTAGTTCAGTGATAGCGGACTCTTTAGAGCTTTCACTGGAAGCAGAGCCCGTGGCAGCATGCCCACCACAGGTTCTCTGCCACTGTTCTTGTCTGATTTTGCCCTTTGAGTTCACTAAGAGTCCTACTGCTTTTCAAGCAACTCCCGATAGGAGCGGTGTTACACACTTAACTGCATAATTTATCCTATGGTGTGGCAAAAACCTTTAGAAATTATTCTACTCTTGTATAAAGCTCATTTTACAGAACAAATTAAAAGGGATACAAACAGGAACATTGCTTATGCCTAAGATTTTTACTGTGCGTTACTCATTTTATCCTGGACCCTCCTTGGAATTTTTTGGTTCTTTTTTTTTTTTTTTTTTTTTTTGAGTTTGTGATTCTTTGAGCAAATTTAGGCAGTTTCTAGGATATATTTGTGTGGTAACATTTTGTTTGCTACCTACTGTATTTGAGGTTGTGTCTATTGGTCATCTTTTTCCAACATTAAAACCTGCATCTTGGTTAGTTCGTAATTAACAAGCTCTGGCCTGTTGCTCATCTAGATTGCCCTCTGGGAGTCTAGCCAAGTTCACAAGTTGGTCACAGATTTTCCTTCTCAATATGGAGCAAAACTGCAGATGTGTAAGACGGATGTATAAGATTGTTCCTTACAGTGTAAGATTTGCGTGGGAAATCCGACTATTATAGGGGAAGTGCATGAGGCTTTTCTTTGTGCAGACATGAATGGTGAAACATGTGCTCGTGTTTAGGTCCATACTGTGGAAGTGTGACCGTTCCCAGAAATCTCCTGCTGAACACCAGCGAGGTGACTGTGCATTTTGAGAGTGGGTCCCACATCTCTGGCCGGGGCTTCCTGCTGACCTATGCCAGCAGCGACCACCCAGGTATGGCAGAAGAATCATGCATGTCTTGAACCCTAAGAGCTCCTGTTGTAGCTCATCCCTTTCTGCGACAGAGCTGAGATGTGGGATAAGATGGGAGAAAGGGAGGAACACAGTGTCCTTGTGAGTTCAGCCTTAGCTGAGCTATTTCATAGAGATGGATGGTGCTGCTGACCTGTGTGGGGTAGTGAGGTAGACTAGGTACCCATATCTTGGGTTTGCTCTGAGCCCTCACGGCTCCAGGCTGTACTCCAGGGCCTCCCCCAACTCCTCCTTTCCCCATGTGTGAGGTCTTTCATCTGGGAACTCATCCCACCCAAGCCACACCAGAGCACACCATGAAGTGGAAAGGAGGGCGTGAAGCACAATTGCTGGCCAGAAACCCTGTCTCAGTTGCTGTGTACAAAGGGTTCCCATCCTTCCCGGGCCACAGAGGCCCCAGTGTGCTGTCCCCTGCCCCTGGGAAGGAGAAACTCTGGGAAGGGAAGATGCCATTCATTTTCTTCATGGCCAGTCAACTGGCAGTGCCCCAAGTGCTGTGCCCTAACATCTGTTACAGCAAGAATGAGGTATTCAATGCAGCATATCTCATGCGTCAGGACCTTAGCTCCCTGCACGTGGAGCACTAGTTCCGTCACGTACATCACTCCAGGGAGCCCCAGCCAGGAAGTGCGTGGTCCCCAGGTTCCCAGGATGCAGTGCCACAGGCTCGGCCTTTGCATTCATAGTGTCCCTGGCTGCCACCCGCTAAGTGGCTGAGTCAGAAGGTTCTGGAGCCTTCTCTATACCGTAGTGGCTTTGGAAGGGGCTTTCTCTTGTCAGGGATCCTGCCTTTCACTAGTGATTTTTGTAGGTATGTAGTAGAGAATAACTCACCAGTGTCAGTTTTTCTGCTGGAAATAAGAGATTGTTATTGTTCACTCCTTGATAACACTGAAAAACTATCACTTGCAATAGAAAACAGAAAATGCAAGTATCTAAACAATGCATAAATTCCTTTAGAAATTGCCTTTTTTACTTAAAAAGAAATCTTTAGGCATAACTTCTCTAATTTCTGTTGATTTCAACTATTTTCATTTGAGACAGATTTATTAACATGTCTGGAACGAGGTAATCATTACTTGAGGACAGAATTCAGGTAAGCTGAGGGATCCTGCCTGGGCTGTGGTGGTGCTGCAAAGCATGTTCTCTTCCTCACTATGAGGCCAGACGGGTTCACTGTGTATACTGAGTTTGTCTGTGAAGCTTCCCCGTTGAGCCCATGGGGAGTATTTGCAAGTCTCTTGGGTGGCAGAGTGCAGTGGGCTGCGTCTTTGTTGGCCTGAGAGTCAAGGCATGGACTGGTGATTCTGTGCTGTTGGAGTTAAAAAGCCAAAGAAAGCAGTGAGTGAGCAGCACTCTATGTCCATTGAGCTGCATTTATTCGCTTACACGCGAGTCGCAAGCTGCACGTCAGCCGGGGCCGTAATCACTGACCCTAGTCCCACTGTGCCACGGTGGAATAGCACACGCACTTTTCTAACTGGTATTTGGAGAGCCTCTTGCAGTTCTTTCCTGGAGAAGAGTAAGGAAGGGGTTATTTTGTCATTTCTACTAAAGAAAAACCTGTAAAGAGAACAAGATGAAAATTGTCATTTGGCTTTTGTTTACCTAGAAAATCTAGTAAATCTTTTAACCTACTTTTCTTCACCTAGAAAGTGGAATAGTCCCGTACAACTCCCAGCACTCCTTGCCATGCAGGGATGGTGGTCCTCACTGAGTAACTCTGTCCCGTGCAGGCTGGGTGTTTGAGCACCCCTGCTCCAAGCCCAATGACAGCTGGGATGACTGAGAATGTCCCCAGTCCTGGTTGGGGGCCTTCTGGGGTGAATGCCCTTACTCAGGACCAATGGGCTGCAGATGTAGGCGGCAGCAACACCGCTACCTCTGGCCTCTCTCTAGCACTCTCCTGGGAGCAGGCACAGTTCCTTGCATTGGCACAGGGCAGGTGCAAGATCACCCCAACGTGCTGGCAGTGGGCCATCTGAGGGCAGAGACACAAATCAGCAGTTGTACCCCTGCTCCCAGGATGCGGGGTGCGAGCTGCAGTCCTCTCAGACACGTGGATGCCCTCAAGGTGGCCAGCACTGAGTGAGGGGTGAAAGGAGGCCTTGCTCAGCCCTGCCTGCCAGGGTACGATTCCCTCTGCATGCGCCTGAGCCAGCATTCTCCAAGGTTGCAGCCACACAGCTCCACCCCAGAGGCAATGAGACCTTGGGTGTCACAGGGCATTTTCTGCCTGCTGAGAGGAAGGGACCGCACTCAGGTCTGTGGGTTGCCATGGGGCCGAGCAGCCAGCATGCACAGTGGATCCTAGCCGCTGTTCAGGCCTGTGCCACAGCCTCCAGCCGAGACTCGAGCCCACGGAGTTTCCACAGCATGACGAAACCTCTCTGTGTGCCTCTCAGTCCATAGCCAGCAAAATTGGGCTAGATTTACAGAGGCCACATGGTCAGTGTGAACTGTGCTTGCTGTGACCGCTCACCTGACTGACTCAGAGCTCTTACCAGTTTCCCTTAACATGGGGACCTCAGCAGCACACTGAATCTTCCTGAAATCCAAAACCTCCAGGCTGAAGCTGCCTATGAGGAGCTGTGTACTCACAGTAGGAGTCTGCATTGTTTTCATTTGTTAAAAAGTTTTTACTTTTTTGCATTGTTTTTATTTGTGAATTTCTTGATTACCGCTGTAATTCAGGGACTCTAAAAAGTGACTGGATATTACATTATTATATTAGCAAATTAAATTTTCTAAGTCAGCAAAAGGAAGCCAAAAGAAAATGAAATAAAAACAATCATTATTCTGGAATATATTTGGGGTGGTACTCTTTAAACAACCCGAATAAACTCTGTAAAAATTGGCATATAGACATAGATGGGCACAGGACACTCACCTTCAAAGCTATCAGAGCTTCCCTGATAGCTGAGCTCCCTTATGTGTTTTTCACAAATGCATACAGCTGTTCCTCATATATTCACTACTGTGATGCTTGAAGGATCAGGAGAGAAAGAAAATGGGTCCAATAGGGGTTACAAGGAACGCCTAGCATCACACAGCTTGCTCAGCAGTGCAGGGCCTGGTCAACCTGCCAAGCACAAGATGCCGTCAGCTGCTCAGCACTCCATGACACATTTCTGGGAAGTTTCTTGAAACACAATTGTCAGATAAATTGAACTCTAATTTAAAAATGCACCTTTCTAGGATTGCAAAGTGGTTTCTAACTCACCTAGACTAGTGCTATCCAATACAGTAACTGGCAATGTGTAGCTACTGAATACTTAACTGTGGCCAGCCCAGCTTGAGAGGTGGTGCAGGTGGGAGGCACATCCCAGATCCTGAGGCCACTGTGAGGGCTCACTGCTAACATTTATGCTCATTACATGAAAAAAAGAATAGAATTAACCCCAGCACTGGGACACTCAGACAGAGGATCACTGCAGGTTTGAGGCCAGCCTGGGCTATACAGTGAGTTCAAGGCCAGCCTGCAGTGCATAGTGAGATCATGCCTCAGAAAGACAGAATGAAAGAAAGGAAGAAATTGGACCTACTGAATTAAATGGAATATATTTCTAATTTTGCTTCTTTTTCTTTTTTTTCTGGTACCAGGGATTGAACTCAGGACTGCATGCTTGCCAGGCAGGCACTTATGCTGCTGAGCTAATTCTCCAGCCCCTCTTTTTTCTTTTTAATGTGGCTACTGGAATGTTTACATTTCCATACATGGTTTCCATGACAACTCACTCTATCAGACAGCGTGAATGCTGGTGGAGCCATCACACTCCACACAACACAAGAGCAGTGCTAAGGTTTTTCCTTTTCACCTTCTTTCAGCCCATAAAAAATATATAGTCTAGACATTTCTTTTCATAAAAATGAGATCATAAATAAAAATGAGATCGTAAATTTAAAAAATGAGATGAAATTTTCCTGGTACCTTAAAAGTATTTCATAGGTATCTAAGAATCAAAGAGCATAAGGAAGGGCATTGTTTAATAGAGTTTATGGAGAATTCTTATTAAAGCAAACAATTATTGTGTAAAACTTACCTTCAGATTAACATTTCAAATTAATCTGTGCTCACAAATCGGGTTTCTGATTTTTTGTTAAAGATATTCCTGCCTGTATAGTGAAACACAGAAAATATTTTTAAGATTTAAGTAAGTTTAATACTTTTTGTTTCAGTATAATTTAATAAAGATATAAATTCTTTATTCTTCTTTTTCCAGCAAATTCTGCCCGCCTGGTTGCAGAGACATAGCAGGAGATGTTTTTGGGAATGCAGTTGATGGCTACAGAGATGTGAGTAGCTGTGGGCTGGCAGACAGGGAATGTGAGGGGTGCCAGTCGCTGTTTCCCCCCCACCCCCACCCCCAGTTCCTTACAGAGGAAAGCAAGATACTTGACTGCACAGACACACTATTCTCTCTTTTCTGAGGCAAAATGAGATGGAAAAAGTGAAGGAACCAAAGATTTTCTCTGCACTCATTCCTGTTTGTAGCATCTAGTTAGCATACTGCACATGAAATGGAAAGCACACTTTTCCAACACCTGCGATTACTCCCCTGTTAGTCGGCTTTCTCTGACTATAACAAATACCTGAGATTCATGCACTTCAAAGGAGAGATTTGCTTGGATTCCCAGTTTCGAGGAGGGCTTCGTCCCTGGTTAACTAGCCTGGTTGCAAGTAATGGGTGAGCAGCTCCCCTGGTGTTCAGGGAAGCAAAGAGAGAGGGGTGGGAGGCTCCTGCATGCTCAGTCCCTGGGATGCTCTCCCCACCCCAGACCCCTTGACGTTCCATCCACTAGCAGTGCCCTGGACTGGACCAAGTCTGTGACACATGAATGTTGGATTTCAGGCCCTTCTTAATAAGAGACAATGGGTGTGCATCTCTGTGTCAGGATTCAGTTCTGGAACTTCTCACTGTTTCTGTAATGGAGTGAGGACATGAAACTTTGCACC
This sequence comes from Cavia porcellus, assembly GCF_034190915.1. Taxonomy (NCBI): domain Eukaryota; kingdom Metazoa; phylum Chordata; class Mammalia; order Rodentia; family Caviidae; genus Cavia; species Cavia porcellus. The sequence goes on from NW_026947507.1 coordinate 49,449,061, forward strand.
ACAGAATGAGGACTCCAGGCTGGGGAATGTGTGTGTCCCCCAATACGTGTCCCCCTTTCGTGGCTCTCAGGTCTTTATGGCTAATGAAACTGTCTAGATTAGTACAGTGTCCCCAGGAAATCACTTTCTAAACTAAATGTCCTTTTGCAGATACAAAAGTCCTTTATTTCTGTTTATAGATATCTATCCTGGGAGTGTGGTATGAGATTTTTAAAATTTTACATCACTATTTCAAATAGTTGTGTTTACAGCCAGTTTATGGGACTTGGTGTGAGTTAGTAGGAATGTGGAAAGCATGCACACTGTGGGACTGTTCTAGGACAGGTGTGGCTGATAGGGCTTTCAGCGCTGACGAGCAGCCCTCTCAATGGGGCATAATTACTGCCTCTCTTGCAATGCGGACACCGTGAGTGTGTGTGGCAGTTCCGGCTGCCCAACGCTGCACATGCCAAGGCTGCAGTAGTGCTCACCCCTCACCACTCCTCTCCTGTGGCTCAAGGTCCCACAAGAGTGCAACCAAATGTACTGGGCTGGTCTGCTCCGGGCTCAACCAGAGATGGAAATTCTTCTAAGCTCACAGGTATCAGGAGCCTAGGGTCACTTGAGGGTCATTGGACCTAAGCCTTTAGTTTCCTACTAGTTTCTGCTGGAGCTGGGCCCTCGTCAGAGCCGGCAGGCATTAGACTCTCCCCACCTAGGAGCCTCTAGGAGAGGATTTGTCCTGCGGCTGCCCTTGGGCAGCATGGCCGGGACCGGAGGATGGGGTACTGGAGGAGCCTGGGAGACAGCAGATGGGGTCTTGAGGGAATGTGCTGTCTTAAAAGCTGCCCTAGAAAAGTACTGCCTCAGTCTGTGTGGCTCCAAGAGGCAAGACACAGAGGCACCAGGATGTGAGTGACAGGAGGCTGGTTTGGCCTGCCCCCATCCCTTTAGGGACCCAGAGGCCTCGGCATCCCACCGAGCCGGCTCCAGCCCCAGGACTGAGTCACCATAGCCAGCCTGTGCGCCTCACAACTAGAACAGGGACACCAAGCCGGTGCCCCCCAGAAGGCCCAGCTGCCAGGCCCTGGATCATACCAGAGGAGGCTGTGGAGTGGGATTGTGTCACCCTCTGAGGCCTTGGCTGAACCTGCCGTGCCTCTTAATGTCCTGGGACTGCTGTTTCCATTCGGTTTGGATGCCTGAGAAACCTCCACATTTCTAGGTTCAGCAGTGTCTGGGAGGCTGGGCTTCACAAACAGGACCTAGTAGGTGTCACAGCAAACCAAGCCAGAGGTCCCAGTCCAGACCTTTCCTTCCGAGCAAGACCCCCTGCTCCTGACAGGCATGCACATGTGTGCCGGTCTGTGGTGGGCAGGGGCAGCTGAGGAGGCGTCACTGCCGTGCGTGGTGACTGCAGAGCCACGGTCCTCCCTGCTGCCTCAAGCCTCTGGGTTCTTGTGAGCAGGGACCTCCAGAAGCACCACCCTGAGGCCATCTGAAATAGCTGTATCATCATAGAACAAACCTGGGAAGCGCCAACTGTGTCCTGGACACACTCAGGTGAGCTCTCAACAGTGCTGCTATGTGTTCCAGACCTCCCTGCTCTGCAAAGCCGCTATCCACGCAGGAGTGATCGCAGATGAGCTGGGTGGCCGCATCCACGTGCTGCAGCACCGAGGGCTGAGCCGCTACAAAGGAGGCCTGGCCAACGGGGTGCTGTCTAGGGAGTGAGTACCGCACCTATCTAGGCCACAAGGCCCTCATGAGCGAACTCGTGCTCTGAAAGGACAGCAGGGCAAGTGCCATGCTGCTGCAGCCTGGACACTTGAGTGCTGGCCAGCTTGGGTCTCGTAGGAAAGGCCCTCACAGCAGCGGAGAGGCCCTGGCTTGCCAGGTGGTGCCCACCTGGAACCTTGGAGCAGAGAGTGAGCACATGTGCTCATAGATGCTTTGGAAGCAGAGAATTCAGGCTTGTTCCTTTCTGGTTTTATAGTTTTGGTAAAGTCCTAGCAATCTCCCCCTTTCCCTAAGATACTGAAAAAGACAGCTTTGCTGATGTTGCTTGCTTCTTGGTTTGGTGTCATCTTGTCCTTTTGCTCAAAACCAGAAAGCAGAGTAGGTGCTGCAAACGTCTCAGCCCAGGCTTCCCACACAATCCAGACTCCCAGAGTGCAGAAAGTAGAATGCTTAAGCTGTGCAGGGCTGGGTGCAGGCCACATGGTGTAGATGCCCTTACACGCATGTGAACAGTTGGGAAAGGAAGGAAGGCAGCAGAGCTGCTCAGCGTCTCAGTCTCTGTTGTACTCTCCGGCCCTGGAAATGTCTTCCTGGATCATAACTCTGTTTTTTGGTTTCCATAGGTTTTGGTCCCAAGGGTAAAGGGATGGGGGACACAGACAGACAGGCTGACAGAGACACCATGGGCATTTTGAGACCTGAAACTGGGAAAAAGTTAGGACTGTGTGTTGTCACTCACTGCTAAGTGTGACCCTCTCTCCAGCTGCACTGTTTGCCCTCAGCCCCTCCTGGTTACATTTTACTGTTCTAGTCTCCCAGTGGGCTGTGAACTGACTTATCTGGTGAGAGCAACATTGTGGGTGGTAGACAGGTTCTTGGGGAGCCAGGTAACCTTACTTGTCAGCTGGACTGGATTCAAAGACTCCTGAAGAGGTGGTGGGATCATGGGGATCTTACCTGAAGCATGGGTTAAGCCACTTGTGTTCACAGCCAAATGTGTGTTTAGAACGTGGTTGCTGGGTGCTTCGAAGGGTCCTCCATGCTGGTGCCCCACCTACTCTATCCCCACCCCCTTGAGATGAGCAGCTCTGCTCTGCAAGCCGACCCATCATGATGTTCCTGCTTGAGCCAGCCTGCCGTGGACTGATCCCTCTGAAACTATGAGCAGACTGAACATTTCTGTAAGTTGAGGACGTTATGTACTTTGTGCAGCCACAGGAAAGCTGACTAATACAAGTTAGGCCACATAAAGTAGCCCAGTGTTCTTTTAAGAAATTATACAATAATTTTTCTCTTCCTTCTACTTTTTTTGCTTAAATTTTACATTGTAGTTCAGCAGCACCACAGGCCAAGCAGGAACCCTGATCCCAGTTATGATGTTAGTCTTATAGGAAGTTCTGAAGCCTTGTTTCAGGAGAGGGTGTTAGCCCAGATGCACAGGAGAAGGGTTAGAACTGGAGCCACTGTAAAGTAGGCCACGCAGGAATGATGGCTGAGGGCGCCCTGGAGGTGTTGAGGCCTGAGGAGGGTGCTGGAGAGGATCTGGGGCGGCAGAGCAGCAAGGGCAGAGCTCAGCCGGCAGGGTGGTCCCTGGGCAATGGAGAGGGCACTTTAGTCACGTGCTTCGTGGTAACGCGGGGGTACCGAGCGCGAGCCACAGGGACTCATCCCCCAGGCACAGGCACGCGCTGCACACCAGACACATGCACACAGACTCCCCATCCTTGCCTACGGCTGCTTCCTGCTTGCTGTTTTCTTCCTCGTAGGATTCTTAAGTGAAAGGACACAAAGTGGTCTTTGGTTTGGTTTGGTTCTGGTGTTAGTTTTTGGACAGGGTCTCACTATGTAGTTCAGGCTGCCTCCAAACTCATGGTGATACTCTCGCCTCAGCCTCCTGTGCTACCAGGCTCTTTCTCTTTCTCTGTTTCTTTCTTTTTCTTTCCAGTACTGGGGACTGAACTCATGGCAAGCACTTCCACTCAACTACCTCCTCAGGCCTTTGTAATCTGGAGACAGAGTCTTTCTAAGTTACCAGGCTGCTTTTGAATTTGTGATCCTTTCCTCTTAGCCTCCCCAGAGACCGTCTGGGATGGCAGAAGTGGACCACCCTGTCCTCCTCACACTCCTTCCTCCTACCTGAGCACTCAAACATCCAGTGATCTTTCAGTGCATGCCAAACCTAGATGTCTTCACCAACCAAAATCCCAAATGCATAAAGTTACACACACACACACACACACACACACACACACACACACACACACACCTGCTTTTCACGCGGTATCGTCTCTAGCTCTAGGGATCATCACTGTCTCCACCTGGGTGTGTGACAGAAGCAGGTCCTTGTGTACTGTGAGCCTCGGATGCCCCACCCAAGGCTGAGAGGCTGCTTGGCCCCACGGCAGGCAGAACTGGCTCGGGACCACACTGGGGTGCTGCTGTCTCTGCGGGGCTTTCCCTGTGACTCTCCTGCCTCCCTGCCATGTCTACGTGCTTCCTGTGCAGAACAGCGAGGAGCAAGGCTGACTGTGCCGCCCAGTTTTCTTTCCTGTCTGAAGAAAAGTCATTAAAGTGAGAAATAAAGGTAGACTTGATTCTCAGTTCCTTCTGTATCCACCAGACTTCTATGAAATGGAAACTGAGTTCTCGAGCTGGGAAGTAAATTTAGACCACAAGTGGAGGGGAGATAGCTTGGCTCTGTGGCAGCTGCCTGCACGGCCTTCGTGGGCTTCCTGGAGGACATGGTAGGGAGCTGGGACCTCAGCCTCTCTCAGGCTCAGGGCCCTGTGCTCCTTCCATGGGGCTTTTGGTCCCGTTCACCCCGCAGCATCCCCTGGCATAGGCAGTGTCACTGTCACCCGTTGTGCTGTCCACAGCTGCTGAGCCTGTGTCCTGCATGGGAAAAGCACACGGGTCCCACAGTGAACACTGGGGACCCGGGGCGCAGGCAGTACAGAGCACAGTGGGCCAGGGAGGCACAGGAAGAGACAACAGCCTTGTCCCCAGCTTCCCCTGTTTTCCTCCTCGTGCCTGGCTGGGGGTGGCTGCTTAAAGCCGCCCTCCCAGGGCCTCTTCCCCCCGGCTGTTCTCCCACGCATTCCGGGAAGAGTGGACAGATGAGGCAGGCATCTGCAGCCACGTGGCTGAGCCTGCAGACCTCTGCTCCAGATGATGCTCCTGGGTCAGCATGAAAGCCCGCATGGAGCCTTTGCTGTCTGCAGCAGGGGCTCGCAGGCCACACCTCAGGAGTCTGCTCAGGGTGAAATCTCAGATCCTGGGCGACCAGTGTGGAGACACTGTAGATAGCACAGGAGTTGTCAGGCAGCAGCTTCCTCAGTCCGGAGTGGCTCCTGTCAGGCTTGGGGTCCACGTTTACCTGTTAGGGGTGACCAGCAGTGGGCACTGGCGCTATGCTGGGAGCAAGCTTCTGGGAGCTTCCTGTGTGCACCGAAGTCAAGCGATCTCTGTTTCAGTAGTTGAGGGATGGAAGGGAAAACCTCGCCTGCACCCCTCACACCTAACACCTCTGCAGCTCTGCCCTCAATTCGAAAACAGGTTCTTCAGTCACTCATAGAGTTCACATTTGAGAATGCTTTCTCCGGCATGTCTCTGTCTCCATCTCTCTATTGCTCCCAAAGGGCAGATAATTCAGAGGCAAACGAATCCAGTCCTCTCAGACCTCAGACACTCTGCGTTTTCCTCATGTCTGTGTAGAACGAGGTCCTGCGGTTCTCAAGCCCCTGCCGTCTCCGTGCATCTCACCTGCTGAGGGCAGAGGTGTCCTGTGGAGACAGCAGCCTGGAGGCTGTGCCTCCTCCTCTCCCAGGCCCTTGCTTGTGGCTAGATGTGGCAGTGCAGGTGACTGCTGGCAGGGACTCCAGCCTTGGAGACCCGGGGGATTTCCATTTGCTCCTGGGATGAGTCTCTGCAGTTTGTTCCTCAGGCTATGTCTCTCTGGCTCCTTCCCCTCCCAGGGTGGTGGATAAAACCCAACAGGAGGCAGAGCCTGGGCCTATGAGCTGGCTGGGCAGGAGTCCTGGCCACACTGGCTGCACAGATGGGCTGGCTCCACGCTCACTCCTCCCCCTCACTCCTCCCCATCTGTCTTTGTCTTTGCAGTGGCTCCCTGTCTGGAAAGCGCCTCCTGTTCACCTCCAGTGGTAAGGAGCCTGCTCTCCCGAAGGGTGTGGGCCTTAAAGACTTCAGTGGTTGCTATTTTTGCAAACTCCAAGGACTATTATAATTCGACCTTTAGTCAGGTCATAAGGCACCAAATCGTTTGATTTAAAAATGTAGGAGACAATAAGCCTCAGTAGCATTGAGCAGAAAATGTCTTTCAGTACAAAGGGTGATAGAAAAATAGGGTGTCTGTTTAAATTTAATTTCAATAAATGTAAGCCAGGCTTGGTGACCCAGGCCTGTGATTCCAGCACTCAGGAGGCTGAGGCAGGAAGATGGTTGTAAGTTTGAGGCTCGTCTGGGCTACTGTCTCAACCCCACTCCCCAGTGTATATAGCAAAGACGCATTGCCTTGAATCCTTCTCAAAACCTTCCCCTTGCTCCAAATTCACCTCTCCCCACATAACTGCCACTTGCTGAAGCATTTTTGGAGTCGCCTTTCCGGAATTTCTTTATAAGGTAAGATGAAAAACACCATGAACGTGGCTGCCAAGTGCCATCCACTGGAAAGGCAGCTCGTGGCAACACAGCAGTGTCCTCACCCGTCTCACTCACTGGATCTTGCACTGTGTAACTTCTAGCTCTTCTCCAAAGTCTCAGTGACCATGAGCGGAAAATGTTTAGAGTCTATTCCGGACATCGAGGCAACCACACCAGTGGGACGTCACACTGAGGACAGAAGGCTCTGAGCCGCTGCCGAAGGTGGCAAGAACAGTGGATGAGTGCACCACATTCCCCTAACCCTTAAGATTCAGACTCCACTGTGTTTTTCAGTCACATCTCATATTGTGTCCTCACTCAAACTTGTTCGAAGAATGAAAAAGGAAGGAACACTTAGGATAAGGTTCTCATGTTCAAATTTGAAAAACCCTTTGAGTATCATCATTTGGTTTGTGGTTATCTTGATAAGATGACTGAATGAGATCAATAAGGGCCCCATAAAAGATTCAGTAAAAGTAAAGGCTTTCTCGTTTTTCCAGTGAGACATATTCTGGGGAAATATTTTCCTTCATCATAAAGTAAAACATCTCAAGGCAAGCAATCTGATATGTCTTCATTGCCCAGGGAGAGAGATACAGTCTTTATTTACTGCTCCCACACTGCCTGGGACCCTGGCCAAGTCGGGGCCTGAGGTGATATCAACACAGTGTCTCTTCCTTCCCTCTCCTCACCACCCTGGGGATGGTGAGGAGACCTGGATGTCCAGGACCTTTGCACTGAGCTGTATCCTCACACTTACCTTATTATCATCATCATCATCATCATCATTTTTATTATTATTGAGACAATATTTCACCAAATTGCCCATGCCAGGCTCAAACTTAGTTTTTTTTTTTTTTTTCCTTTTTTCCGGTACCGGGGATCGAACTCACGACCGCCTGCTTGCAAGGCAGGTGCTTACACCGCTGAGCTAAATCCCCAGCCCCCAGGCTCAAACTTAGGATCCTCCTGCTTCAACCTCCCAGAGTGCTGGACTCTAGGTGCATGCCACCTGCCTGACTCCATCTCCTCATTTTCAGTCTGGTCATGCCTGCTTTCCTAAGGCACAGACAGTAAGCATCCCTCTGTGATTCTTCTCAGAGAATCATTCTGATCCTTTAAGACCAACTGTGCCGAGTTGAAATCAGGTCAGTTTAAGAAGTTAGCAAAAAAACCTACAGTGGAGACAGAGATGCCAGAGACAGGGGATGGAGTTTGGGGCTCTGTCATGGCACATGCGACCAGTTTCAAGCACTGTCTAGCGGGCGAGTTTGTCACCTGTGCACTGCTTCCCCACTGGCTGCTAAGGGATGGCTTTGCATCGGGACGAGGCCAGTCAGCGGATCCTCCCACAACATGAGCTCTGTGGCTCATTGCGCCCCATCCAGCCTGTTTTCTTGCCCTTTGTTCTAGACTGCGGTGGAGCCCTGAGCTCAGACCCCTGGGTGCAGTTCCAGGCGTCCTCCTCCTGGCAGGGTGTCAGTGACACTGGACAGCCCGCTCTCTGGTCTCCTGGCCGAGCCCGACTGCAAGACCAAGGTCCATCGTGGGCTGCGGGTGACAGCAGCAGCCACGAGCAACAACAATGGCTGGAGATAGACCTGGGGGAAGAAAAGAAAATAACAGGTACTTTGGCGAGGGCCTGAGCTTTCATACGTGATGGACAGGTGATAGACAGCTCACTGACATCAGCCCCTCTGGCCCCAAGCCCTTAGCATCTTTCAGAGGTGTCTCAGAGCTGCAGCTTGTCACCACACAGAGGGCCTGGGGCCCAAGTCGAAGCACAGGTGTGGGAGCTGTCCTCGAAGCATGGCTAGGGCCAGGCCTCATCAGGAGGCCACAGAGCAAGCCAAGGCTTCCCAGGAGGACGAGAGGAGAAGAAACCCAAATGCTAATTCACGTTACGTGTAACTACTTTCAGAACTAACCAAAAAGCAATGTCTTCTCACAAGGAATTAAGACCACAGGATCCACACAGCCAGACTTCAACTTCTACGTTAAGAGTTTCGTGGTGAGCTTCAGAAGCAGCTCTCGATGGAGGACCTATAACGGAATCATGGGCCACGGGGAGAAGGTAGGAGCAGCTCCCAAGCAGGACACTGAGCAGCTCTCAGGGTCCTTGGGTCTCCATGCCTGTGCTCACTGGCATGTGAGCCATGTCAACCCAACCTTCAAGGCTGGGCATGTGGCTCCTGCCTGTGAGCCCCACTCTGGGAAGCTGAGGCAGGAGGATAGCAAGGGGTTGTGCCCAGCACGGGTAACTTAAGAGACTTGGTGAGACCCTGTCTCAGAGTAAAAAAAATTAGAAAGGCCTCATGCCAAAGCCAAATCCAACCCCCAGTACCTCACACAAAAAAACCCACAAACAAACAAAACTTTGGAGATCTTTGTGAGATGCCTGTATTCCTCATGTAGAGGAAGTGTGTTTCACAGGGCGGTCCCCCTACACCTCTAGTGGTGGATGTGGGGTGTGGACACTGCAGGCATGAGCTGCGGCTAGGGAAGTGGGTGGCACTGACCTGTGCTCCTGAGACTGCTCATCGTCAGCAGTACTCCGTTAATAAAGAAAGGTCACCACCAAGGACCTCGACAGGGCAGGCGTAGTTCCCCATCCAAAATGAAAGGAAGCAGAACACAGTGGCACCCCCACCACCCCCAAGTGGCTCCTCACACGTCCACTAGTGTCTGCAGAACCATGCTGCCCAGAGTCCCATGTCCCATGGGGGCACCTGACCCCGGCAGACCTCAGGAGCTCACTCCACCATCCGACCCCCCACACCGCAGGTGTTCCAGGGCAACACCAATTGCCAGGACCCGGTGCAGAACAACTTCATTCCACCCCTCACGGCCAGATACGTGCGGGTCCTGCCCCGTGCCTGGCACCAGCGGGCCGCACTGAAGGTGGAGCTCCTCGGCTGTCACATCTCAAAAGGTGGGGCCCTATGTGTTGGGGAGCCCTCAGTCCCAGTCCCCTCCTTTACACAGCACTGTGCCACACGGTCATTCCAACATCCCTTTCCTCTCAGGAGATGAGTCAACAGAATGGCCAGGATCAAGTCCAGACACTGGGCTCTCAACTGAGGGAGAGGAACTACCCACGGGGCCCAACCCGACCCCCAAGGAGGAAGGACCCCCTGCTGGAGCAGGTCTGTGTCTTGGCCTCCCAGGGGTTGACCAGCACCCTCCCAGTGGCAGTCCCATTGGGGGAGCCTGTCCAGAGATGTTTGTTCGTGTGCATGCCACAGGACACCTGTCTGCGCTACTCAGGGTGACACTTCAAGACAATAGCGGTCAGAAACAAGCTTACATGTCCTTCAGAGCCTGGGGAGGTATTTGGTGGAAAAGGAAAACAGCACATCTCCATAATAAAACACCCCCCAGACATAAGAAAGGGAGTCTTCAGTAGTACAGGAGATGTACCTGCACCTTTAATAGGAAAGTGTAGACCAGTTTAGATAGCTATTTGTGTTCGGAGGAATGAAGGGTGAACACACGTATTCTAGGATCTTTAAAGACATCAAAAAGTAGAATTTGGATTCATGTGGAGAACTGGAGAGGTAGGAGGGAGACCCTCCATTCCATGCCTTGTTATATTTGGAATTTTCAACTTGTAAATGTAAAATCTATTCAAGGAATGAACATTTTTCAGAAAATGAGAACTTTAGAAAATTTTGAAAAATTATACACATATAAATAAGAAAATAAGCAGCCCTCTCTCAGCATGGGTAGATGACCACCGTATCGCACTGTGTCTAGTCGCCTATTTGTACTTCCGAGGGGAGGCCACAGCAGCACACCCAGCTGTGGCGCAGACTCCTTGAACGGTGCATCTCCAGCACTTTGTGCTCCTTTACACAGCTGAAGAGTGCGGGGCTAATATCTTTCTGGTGTCTGCCACACCCTAGCACCGTCACTCAGCTGGGTATTTGAGGCTTAGAGACCCTCACAAGTGACCCCTGTGCCTTACATGATGGTGGCGCTGTAGGAGCCCCGGGCCTCCTCTTCACAAGCTACGTTTCCACCCTGAACAGCCTTTGTTTCCCTTCCTCGTGTGGTTTCCACACTTGCTGCCTCAGTGCCATTCAGGTGACTCCCTTCTTTAAGGTATCCATTCTGATGTGGGGACTTTGAAATGGACCAAGCAGCCATCTCATAGTAAATGTCAGCCCTGAGAACTGACACTGTGGAAGAGGAACAGATACACCTTATTTTCCCACGGCTTAGCCAGGATTTTGAGCCCTCTTCTCTAACCTTCCAGGATGAGAAAGTGCTCAGCATTTATTTGTTGTCCCTATGTTTTAAACAGCTGAAGACCTCCCAAATCCATGTTAAGTTTTGAGTCACGCACTCATCTTGCCATGGCTTAGCTTGTAACACAGCGGCTTTTGCTCTTCTAGGACTGAGCGTGACCACCGTGGCCACCCTGCTGGTCCTCCTGGGAGTCCTCCTGCTGGCTGCAGTGGGAGCCTTTGCAGCCTTCAGAAGGTAGGTGACTTCAGCTGTTAAATTTCCTGATTACATGAGCAATCATCAACCCAAGAAGCTTACTTTTCAGATACTTGTGTAGAAAAGGAGTGTGTCTTTCAAGTAAATCACTGGTTTACATTTTTAAAAACAGTGATAGAGTAGAAACTACCCACTATTACCTTATGAGCAATTCTTATCACTTAGAAACCAACATAAGCTCGACCAGAGCGCTGCCTCCAGGAGTCCAGGTGACCTCTGACACAGCGCTTCCCTCTTACAGCAGGCACAGCTTAGAACAAGCCTCTGACTTAAGTGATCAAGGGGACAGAGCCCCTGGTTTGTAAGGTTCCGGAGTCCCTTCCCGATGATAGCATGAATATTGCAGTTCAGTGGGCCCCCTGAGCCTGCCGAGCACTGGGCTTGGGTGTAGTGGGGCCCATGGTCAAGCCAGGGAGGCAGTGGGATGATACAGCCAGTGCTTTCTGTGAGTAGTCGGCATCGTCCTGCGAGGGGACACACCGTGACCTTTGTCATGAGTGAGGTCATTGCATGCAGCCCTTCGGCTTCCTAAGCACAGGACCGCACCATCTCCTTTAGCCCTGGCAGTTGCCCTGCAGAATGGCACTACCATGATCCCCGTGCCATGCATGTCATGCGCCATACATGTCGTGCATGTCACCGGGGAGGGGGCAGGCAGCCCAGCTGGCTCAGTACTCAGGGACACTTCCATCTTGACAGGAAGAAGAAGGCAGGAAATCCATATGCGTCTCCGGAAACTCGGAAAACAGGTTGGTCAGGGCATTGGCCCAGCTCATCCTGTCTCTGAGAGAGGGGTAAAGGCTTCTGCGTGCACCTGCGCCCACCCAGGCCCAGGGCCACTCCACCCCATGCACCCATGCCCTGCTGCAATTGGCGCTGGCATGCCAGGCCCATGCCGCGGGGCTCCCTACGGGTGACGGGGTGAAGTGTGATTTACATACTAAGCAAAGCAGATTAGCAGCCTTGACAATAAAATAGAGGAGCATCTAAAGCAACACCTGGGGTACAGCGGCCAGCGTCGCTGTCCCTGTTTCGGAGCTACCACTGAGTAAAGCAGGGTGGTCCTAACCGGGCGCGGTGGCTCACGTCTGTAATCCCAGCACTCGGGAGCTGAGGCAGGAGGAATCATTCCGAGTTCTAGACCAGCCTAGGCTACAAAGTGAGCTCAAGGCCAAGCCTGAACTGCCTAGAGAAACCCTGTCTCAAAAAGACCCCCCCCCCAAAAAAAAAAAAAAGCAGAGTGGCCCAGCGATGGTACTGTGCAGACCCAGATCTGGTCACAGGGTGTGCGGGACCACTCAGAGGTGGGGATGCCAGTGGGAGGATAAGACTCTTCCTTAGCTCCTCCTGGCACCACTTCAGAACTCAGTAATCATCTGTTTGGGGTTTTCCACGTGATGGCTTTAGACTGTGGTTGACAGGGTGCTTTGCATTTTTGGAAAGCTGGCGGCAGAGACGGGGAGGCTAAAGCCTTCCTGGGGAGTGAGCGGCTGTTCCCGCCCGCGCCGCACATGGAGGGCCTTGGTCGCGTGTGCGCAGCGTCGTCCTGGCAGTGGGCAGCAGGTTTTGCCTCTGGCGCTGAGGTCCCTGCGCACCTGTCACCGAGGAGAAGCTGTCCTGCCCCCTTGGGCATCCTCAGGCCTCACCCAGACTGGCGACTACGCCTGGCGCTTCCTAGGACTTGGGCTTGAAGGTTAGGGCTAAAGTTAGGTGAGCGTTTCCCTGGGTGACAGTGGCCTGGCGGGTCCACAAGGTGCAGCCAGGCATGTCGTCTCTCCGAGCTGCTGCCACCTTGGCGAGTGCAATAAGCTAGCTGGCCCGGCCACAGGCCGCGAGGGCGCGCCCCTGTGCCCCCGGGTGCTCACTTGCTGCGGCTCTTCTGATCCCAGGCTGTTGGAAGCCGTTCCAGCACCCGCTGGCCACACATCTATCAGCTGAGTTTACCATCAGCTATGACAACGACGACGAGGGCACAGACATCCAGAAGGGAGACCTCCTCGCCAGTGCTTTGGAGTGTAAGCGTACTCTCGGGTGGTGTCCCGGGAGGGCCGGGCAGAGAGGGCGGAAGGAAATCCAAGCGTGGGCCTCGATTTGCTCCTCCTCCTCGCCATCAGGGCCCGCCCAGGGTCCCGGCCTGTCCTGCTGCGCAGTGCCCTCTCCCGCCGGGTGGAGGCCGCAGTCTCTTCTGATGCCCCCTGCTTGTAGGTTACCAGACGCCCCTGGACGCCCTCGTCACGGACTCTGCCGCCAGGGCAGGATCCACCTTCCGGCCCATGGACGCGCATGAGTACGCGCTGCCACTTACGCGCGCCCGGCCCGAGTATGCCACACCCATCACCACACCCCCTGCTGGAGGCCCCGCCCCCGGATACCTTGTGCCAGCGCCCAAGGGGGACCTGAGCTACAACAGGCCTCGAGCCGGGAGTGCGGATGACCACGCACGTGGAGGGCCGGCTGCAGTGAGCCAGGCCACGGACCACAGAGCTGGATGAGTGACACCATTGACGGCGCCTCCGCCCCACGCGTGACACCGAGCTTCCACGGGTGCACTGTGCGATCTGTGGGCAGCCGTGTTTCTGTCTCGGGCGTGGGAGCGGCATGAGCTCGCACTGTGAGCCTTAGCCCTTGCAGGGTGCCACGGAGATGAGCACTGCACACCCCAGGGCGTGTCCTGACCTCGGGCACCGGGAGCCGTCCTCGGCGAAGCCCTTGGAAGCTTGGGAGGCACGTGGGGCCGGGCCCTCGCGACGTGGACCTGGGCCGCCCGGCCACGTGGCCCGGTGCGGACACGCAAGCCTGTGAGCAGCCTGGCGGGGTCTGAGTCCACGGAGGAGCCATAGTGGCCTGAGATGCGCTGTGACGAGAGCGACCCAGGCTGAGCCTAAGGGGCTCTGCTACCGAGGCGGCGGGCACAGCTGTCCTGGAGAAACGCGGCTCTGGGCCTCGGGTCTGGAGCCTTCCAGCGCCATCGGCGGCCGCGAGAGTTCCCTCTTTCACCAAGGCGCAGCGCGCATTTTGCTTTATCGAGAGCGCGGACCCGAAAGTCTGCGCTGAAAGCGCTTAGCACGGATTCCACGGTGGCGCGCCTCCGAGGCTCAGCACGGCGGCGGGCGCGGAGTGGGGCCTGCATCCCGACCCCATCAGGGGTTGGCGATGCCTTCCTCCTGCAGTACCGCCCAAGCCCTCTGCTGGCCCGACTGTGAACTGCGGCTACGCCTTTTTTCGTTTCCTCCTGCTGTCTTAAGGCTGGGGAGGAAGCCTGGCTTGATGACAGCTGGGTCCCTCCCCTGGGTGTCCCGAAGGATCCAGCGGGGCTCCTGAGGTGGCGGACTCAGGGCCCGAGCCTGCGGAAGGACACTCACCAGACGCGAGGGCCGCATTACTACAGAGCCAATCAGAAACTGGAAGCTTAGCCGCTCATTTGCATGTAAGCACAGCTAATCGAGGAGCACAGCTCCTGCTCACTATGTGTAACTGGAAGCCCAGCCGCGTCTAGTTGACCGGGCTCTCACTGTGAACACGCGCCGGTGACGACTCTTCCCCACATGTTATTTTCGGGCATTTTAGACATGCAGGGTCTGTTTCCCTCGTCCTTTCTGCTATCATGCTGCAGAACACCCTGCTCTAACCCTTTAATAAAGGGGCACTTCTGTCGCCTTTCCTCATCCAGTTCTTTGTTGGGGCCACCGAGGACACGGGAAGGAGCCCCCACTCTGTACCGAGAACTCGGAGCATCTCCCGCATGTCGCGCTGCATTTGTGCCTTACCCACGTGGTGCCGGAACCGCGTGGGGGCGGAGGCTTCAGGCTCAGAGGCCGGGCTACTCGGAGAGCTGGTTTTCCTACTCATCGCTTCTCAGATCCACTTCCTGGGCTGCGGGGGTGGGTCCGGCTGGACAGCAATCCTCCACAGGCAGCAGGCGGCTCCGTGGAAGGGGTTCGGAACCCAGCACGGCCCACGGAGGCTCCTGGAGCCCAGCAGCAGAGCTCATCCACACGCCCGAGATCAGGCAGGCTGGTTCAGGACTTTCATTGGGGAAATAGCATCAGCAGAGGCACAGGAAGGGTTTATTGGATTCAAATAAGTACATGCTCCATAGGAGAGCACAGGTGATCAGATAAATGAGACGCTGCAGTTTGGAATGGGACTGGATGTATTGTGGTGATAGAAACCTGTGGAATTTGTCACTTAGGTCTTGGTTTCGGGGCAGGGAGATAGCCCAGCCACATAAAGATCATGATTTGCTCATAGGAGAAAGCCTATTCCACAGTTAAAAGCGAAAAAGGCATTTGAGGAGAAAATATGGTCAAGCCCATTTGCAGGTGGCGAGGAAATTGCCCAAGTTTAGATGAGACAAATTTTAAACTGGGCTCAGGTCCCAAAACTGCAGTTTTTATTTTTGAAATTATGATTTTCTCTCTTTTCTACCTATTTTGAAATTTGTCAGTCCTGCTTCACTTCCTCTATGAGACTTCAACCCCTTAAAGGATGCATGTCAGTGGCCTACCTTGATTCCTGCTTCCAGCAAAGTGAGGCTCTGACCCTAACCATCGAGGACTCTTGTCCCGACTCCTCTAAAGGAGACAAAGGAATACCTGGTTGTGTAGACCTCAAAACCATCACTTTTCCATAGTGATGAAAAAGAGGGCAAAGGCTTATGAGACAGTAATCCACCAAGACAATGGATCAGGTAGCATAAAAAGAATTCCTACTATCCGAGTATCCATAGTATAACAGCTAGAAAAATAACGTTTTCCCTACCAACGCTGTTCCGGATAACCACAATAGTAGCCAGCCACTGAAGCTAAAGACGGAGTCTAACATTCACTGACTGTAAATGTGGATCCTGTTATGCAGAAGACACATTTGCAGAATTGTCAGGAATGTACTCAGCCTGACTTGCTAACAGTGTAGGCACCATCTGGAGCTGCTGTTAGGCTGTGTAGGGCCACTCGACTCTACAAAGGGGCTTTTTCATCATTTCTACTTAAAATTTTAGTAACAAAATGTGTTCTGAAGTATCACTGAGGCCCTTCGTGTTTAGTAAGAGGTTGAGTATGCCACATTACCTTCAGGTCTTGCTGGATGAATAAAATGGAGAGTAAATCATCATGCCAGTGAAGAACTACTCTG
Organism: Cavia porcellus; assembly: GCF_034190915.1. Lineage (NCBI taxonomy): Eukaryota > Metazoa > Chordata > Mammalia > Rodentia > Caviidae > Cavia > Cavia porcellus. Next base: position 49,465,078 of record NW_026947507.1, read on the forward strand.
GCTCACCAATACCAAAAGACCGGGCTGCTGGCTGGTTGCTCTGTGGTTTTAACCCAGCACCTTGTATCCACGGAGAACCTCTTTCTATCTACCCTGAAGGCAACCGCGGCCTAGGTTTGTCCCAGAGCCCTGTACTACCTGGGGCTAGGCATCTTATCCCATTTCTTGCTTTCCAACCAGAAATAATCAACTGCTCCTAACACAATAGTGTAATCAGAGCTTTGTGTAGGAACCTACTCTACATTTTGGGTGGAGCTGCTCCATGTACTGAGAGTATGAGTTTTCTGTACCCAACAAAGGGTGCTTGCTGGTTGTTACCCACAATACATGCCAACCAGACGCCTTACAGACCTCCAATAAGAAGTTATTATTCATCATGCGAGTTTGAGGAGTCTGGATAGATCGAGATTTCTGTACTGCCATATCAATGTATTAATTATAGCTAAAGAAAAATTCTTCTCATGGCCTTTTTCATGAATGTCTCATTCATTGGCCATTGAGAGAGAGAGATCTAGTAGCAAGCTTCAAAAGTCCTGTTTTATAAAATTTTAGAATTAGTCATCTCCCTGTGGAGGGGATACCCACCACAGCTCAGGAGCACTAAAAGTTAACAACCATCCTTGAGTCCCGAATGCATCTTCGTTAATGTTCCTGGCATACTGCTGGGCCCAGTTAAGGAAAGCATCAGTTCTTGCACTAGAGAGTAGTATAAGAGTTAAAAAAAAAAAATAAACTATCCAACTTTGATTTGTAGCCAACATAGTATGGTTGTGAGGAGACACAGGTAAGCAGAATAAACTTACCTAATGTATCCCAAGTTGGTCTCCTTACTATTCTTAAGTAGTATCCACAAGTCCTCTAAAAGATCTAAAAGCTTGTCGAAGAGGTATTTATATCCTTTTTTGTTTTTGTTTTTTTTTTTGTCTTTTTCCTTTTTATCGGTACCGGGAATCGAACTCACGACTGCCTGCTTGCAAGGCAAGCGCTTATGCCGCTGAGCTAAATCCCCAGCCCCGGTATTTATATCCTTTGCGAGGGGCATCCAGGCAAATGCCAGCTGTCACTCTTCTCCAGCGAGGGTGCCTCGGCCTTTGCATTGGGTTACACAGAGGTAGGGCTAAGCTACTTCCCCTTGGACTGTTGTGTAGGCATAGGGAGCACGCCTTTGTGGCTTCCTGAATCATAGATTCGAAGCCCACCCCCACCCTGAGTATGACTGACCAAAATCAGTGTTTCCTTCCCTAAATGCATGAACTATACAACCCTTTAATAATTTTCTATTGATCAGCTTGGGGTTACAAAATTGCGATTCTCCTCTTTAATCCACTAGCATCCTTTGCTGGTTTATATCCTCACTGCCTTATCCACTAGGCTCTGAACAGGAAGTAATTGTGCCCAGCTCTGGGCCCAGGAGTATTAAACCCATCTTCAATGAATCTTTCACTGCTGCTAGTGGCACTATGCTCCGCTGAAGCACTTCCCCACATCATGGAGAATTTCTCTTCTGATGTCTTCTGCAGTCAGTGCCTCTAAGAGGGAATGAATCTCAGGTCTGTTCTCAATTGGGTATTTTTTCTGTCGTGTCCCCTCTCTCCATTGGCCACATGAGCAGGGAGTAAGAAAGCTTATCAGTATAGATGTTGATTTGCTTGCTTTTCCCAACTGTGAAGCCCAGATAAGAGTGATGAGTTTGCAGTGTTTGAAGAAGTAGCTGTATCTTGCTACTCTTTTGGAGGCTAACAATTGAACAGTAATTGCATAGTAGCTGCTCAAGTAAGAGCTTTCACGAATGAACCAGTCAGTCATTAGTAAGGGTTTGAGGACCTACAACTTGCTTCTGAAATGGCCCATCAATCCCTTGGGAAACTGGCAAACAAAATATGGTCCAAAAAACCTCATCCTGCCTCTGAGTTAGTATATCTAGAGTTTCAGTTGAATAATCTGGAAACGAGACAGGATTTTCTTCCTTAGGTGATACATCTTAATTTTTTCATAACTGACTTATTCATGCATTTTCCATTCCTTCAATCAGATAAGAAATCATATCACACTTCCTATGACTTTAATTTCCACTCTTATATTGCCCATCAGGAGCCCTTGTGAGTACATCTGTACCCACAATTCTAGTGCTATCTCAGGCATGTACTTCATCAGCCTGAGCTTGTGCTGCTGCCCATAAACGGGTTTTTTCTTCAGGTAGAAAACAATACTTACACCATCAGTTACAGTAAAAGCCTGGGACTTATCTGTGAATCTATCTGGACTCTCTGAAAACTGTTTCAATTTTTGTTTACTATGAGCCAGATCATTCTTGGAGAAGGGTGTATATAGGCTCACAACACCCTCTCTTTCCTCTGAGGCTTCCCAGAATGGTCACGTTCGGAAGTTTTCAAATCAGTGGGACAGCAAAAAGCACTGTTACACCAGCAGGGCTGGATTCCTTTTGTAATGGGGACAGGCTAAGGATGTTGGATGGGGGAAGTAACCCTGGGAAAGGAGGGAGTAGAGGAAGCAGCTGAAATAGGTAACAGGCCTTGCTCAGGAGCCTCTGAAGCCTCTTCGGGCTATGCTGCTGGTGCCAGAGGCATCTGGGTACTCTGTTTGGGGCATTTAAGAATTCAACTCTTCAGGGTCTGGATCCAGTTCCTATTGCACATGGGCATGACAAATTGTATGGAATGTAATTTTGGATCTTGTTACAGGGACATAAAAACTTGGAAACATGGGACTTCTGTCAATTTTTCTTCCTCCTTTAAAACTCAAGCTGGAATACTGTGTTAAAATATAAAGTTCTGTGCAGAGGTCAGCCTTCCCGCTTTCTAACTAAGTCCAAATGAAAATTATTTTTCCTTTTTTTTTGGTACCAGAGATTGAACTCACAACCTTGCACTTGCCAGGCAGGCACTTATGCCTGCTGAGTTAAATCCCCAGCCTTCCTCTTTCCTTTTTAAATCCTCCATTTTAAAATGGTCTGAGTTTTGTAAATTATAACCTAAAGGTGACATTTCAGAGCTAGATACCGAGTTACCCATCTCAAGTAATATGCACTTCATGCCTTCAAGATCTCCCTTGTGTGCCTCTATTAAGAGATTAAAAAGGGAAAGCAGAAGCAAGACAGGAGGTGGCAAGGGAAGATCATCCCAGGCCAGGGTTCCCACATGAAAACTGTCCTACTTTCCATGGGGAGAAAGCAGTCTGTCCTGCTTTTGTCAACACTCATCTGAGTACCTCTGCCCATCATAAATCTCTCGCACACATCCAGGACCTGTATCCTTGTTCCTGGCACCCAGCTGTTCTAACCTTCTTCAGCAGATCAAAAAGGCAGGAAAAAAAGTTGTACACAACAGCTGAGCTTTACTCAAAAATCCACCCCTACGCTCTATCCAGGGACCTGTCACATATGTAAGGACCTCCTGGAGGCTTTCAAAAACCAGGAGGTTTCATTTAGGAACTCAAAATCACTTATTACCTTATATAGGGAGATAAACTTGAGGCTACAGTTATCTAAGGATGTCAGAACCAAACAAGGTAGAGTGAGAATTCAGGCTATAATCACAGAAGTAACCCTGTGAGGCCCCAGGAAAATGAAAGGCAGGGATGGACAGGTGGCTCAAGGGCAGGGAAGGTCACAGCGGACAATCAGGAAGAGCTGCCTGGAACCCTTCCTGAGAGCGGAAGGTACTCCTGTAAGCAGGAAAGTACGAGCCCTGGTCTCCCCTTCCCCACTACCGACATTGGCAGGACACACTCAGAAGTGTTCCTAGAGCCAGGACGAACTGCCCAAGTCCCCCTACCTCTAGACGCTCCCTGGCTCTCTGCAACTGTTACCAGAAAGCAAAAGAGACAAGGAGGCTGTTTTTTGAAGGGGGGAGGAAAAAAGGATTAACAGGGCTCTCCTTTTATACAACGTGTTCAGGACCCAAAGACATGCGATTTTAAGTAGCTCGCTTTCTCTGGTAACACCTCGAAGACCATCTCTGGACTATGTGTCCTGTACCAGTTATATAAAACTCTGCTCGAAACACTAGCTGGGTCTATCCTTGCATCTCCCTAGTAAGCCAATTTTAATTCCATCTGATGTAGGAACCAGGCAGGCTGGCCTGAGGGAATACCAATGCCATTCTGCATCATGGAGATACCTACACCCCTTGTCCATTTCCAGTTAGACAGCCGGAGCCTCTCATCTGGGTGCTTTTACAAGAAAACCCTCACTTCTATAGGGACTCATGAGCCTCTAGCCACTCTACAGGCTGCACAGGCTTGAAGCAAGGGAAGACAGTACAAGTGGCGTAAGCTACGTTTCTGAGGGCAAGACTGGAAAGCTGGGAAGAAAAAAACAAAACATCTGCACCTGGACTTATCAGTCATGGTCCCCACATCTTTCTACCTCCTGGCTGGCTTGCCCAGAGGACTCAAGAAGAGCCACGTTAAGGAACTGAGCTAACCCACCAAAAACAAGCCAGCAGGTTTGCTGACTTCCATGGTCGAAAAGGATTTCAGAATCCATCAGTGGAGGCATGGGAAAGTTTTATTAGGCAGAAATTTAAATGCACATCCAAGAGTGGAATGTGGGCAATCAGAGATGTGCTACAGCTTGAACTGTGAATGTGTATGTGTTCTAGTGACAGAAACCTGGGGAACTTGTCAATCTATAGTCTAGCTTGATATGGAAGGTGAGAGAGGATGGCCCACCCAAGAAAAACACTGGTCTGTTCCTGGGGGGGAGTCGAGGGCTGTTTCACAGGTGAGGACAGGGCCTAACCACAGGTGGAAAAAGGTTAGGGTGTGTGTGTGTGTCGAACTCATTTGCAGGTGAATTGCCCAGGCCTAAAGAGTTTAAAAAGTTTAAACTGGGCTTGTCCTGAAACTCCAACTTTTATTTATTTTTATGTTATTTTTTGAGAAGGATCTTGCTATGTAGCTCAGGCTGGTCTAGAACTCAGTATGTAGCCCAGGCTGGCCTCAAACCTGTGATCCTTTGTGCCATTAAAAAACATTGTAATTACTGGCAGAGAAAGACTGCAATCTTGTAATTTCATCTACAGTCCTTCTCCCCTCTTTGTCATCTAATAAAGTAGAATTAAGCTCTGACTCTCACACTTACTGTGATTCTGGACATGATATAACTTCCCCTAATATTCACATTTGCCCTTAGACAGTGTGACATATGTAATAATGATCTTTAGATAGCTGCCCTGCTCCCTGAAGGTTAATGTCCCATTTGGAATCTACTCCCCTCTCTTGGCATTTTACCAGAGTTTACCTTTCCAAAGCATACAACCCAAGTTCCAGTACTGTACCTGCTTCTCACGTCTAATTCCCTTTTTACTTGCCAGTCAGTCCATTTAGAAAGTCCTTGACGAAACCTCCCAGTCCCAGGGATTCTGTGGCACCTGCAGCTTGGCCACCTTAGTCCTTGCATTGCAGTCCAGGCTTCTTCAGATTCCCTCCAGGTTACCAGTGCCATACTCCTGCAGGTCACAAGACCTGGCACAATGGTGGCGAACCTATGGTACATGTGCCACAGTCAGCTCCACCAGGTTGGTCATCACTGAACCAGCAGGAACCAGCAGACACTGTTCTTACACTGTTCCCCACTTTATTCAAAGGCCAGCATCACAGAGCTTCTTGGAGAACTGCCCTCCATGGGGACATTTCCCTATGCCATCACCTGTGTCTGGGGCCTCCAAAACCACCCTCACTCACACTGAGTGGTTTGCTAGAGGGGCCACAAGTTTAAACACAAGACCAAGCCTGTAACTACTATTTACTACAGAGAAGATCGCCAGGTAAGGAGAAAGGGCACCTTCTCCACAGGAAACCAGGTGCTTGCTCCAAATCCTGCTCTAGTGAAGTGTTAACAGGACGCAGCAGAGATCACAGGGAAGCATGGCTATCTGCTCTCAGGAGGGCTATGACCTGGGCACATCGTGCCCAGCAGCACCATAGCTGCACTGTCCCAGAAGGAAAGCAAGTGCTCAGTGCGAACTGTTTAGGCACATGAAACCAGCCACATCTGGGAGAACATGTTGGGACCACGCTAGCAACCCATGAGGCTGGGTATATACAACCAAGGGCTGTATGTACAGACAACAGGCTCTGTCACCCTGCGCCCTTCTCTGGGCACCACCCAAGCATGACACGTGCGGAGACCACACACAGGTGCTCTACTTACCCAGCAAGACGTCATCCTCTTTCTGTCTAAGCAGATGAGCCTGCTCCCAAGACCCAGACCACTGCCTGCTTTCTGCTTCACCTGTGCAAGCCCAGTCCTCCTAGAAGTAGACACACTGACACCAAGCAGCGGCAAAGCATTGTGCTAGAGCACGGCAGGAGTGATGGGCAGGGAGAACAGCAGTGTACCTGGAGGCAACCCAGTCACAGGGCTGGCAGGACCCTGAGGGAGGGAAAGAAGCAAGTGCAGCGGAGAGGGAAGCTCAGCTCTCAGGGCGGCTGGTAGGTGTGCCAGAAGCCTCCAACTAGGTCATGATCAGCAACCAGCTGGTGGCAGCAGGAAGAGGGGCAGCCATACCCGAACACAGAGTGCACCAGGGTGATGCTGCTGGGTCTCAGAAGCCCATGCATCTCCTGCCACCACCATGACAGTCATGACACTGCTTTCTATATGTATCTCAAATAAAGAGCAAACTGGGAGACAGGTAGTAGGGAAAAGTTCAAGTGTTTCTCCAAATTAAGTAATGCATTGCTTTAAAAATATTTATATATGCTGATTTGTTTCATTTATATTAATAGTTTACATTAATTCATTGAGGAGAAAGTTAATTATGTTTCTTTTTTGTAAAACTTTTTATTTTATGTCTTGCAGTGAGTAACTTAACTTTGAAGATAATGATACACAGTGGAAAAGATTACCAGGAGCACATCTCCAACAATTTGCAAGTTCTTTTTTTAAACAGTTAGTTATAAGATCTCTAAAACACACTGACTGACATGAAAACCAAGTCATCTTTTTCCTTCTTTTGTACTGGGAACTGAACCAGGACCTTGTGCTTACCAGGCAGGCACTGTGCCACTGAGCTAAATCCCTGGCCCCTAAGTCATCTTTTAAATTTCATGAACTCAACAAATTATCCTATGAGGATGAATTCTGAAAAACTTTTTTCCAAATAATCTGGTAAATTGGGAACTTATGCCAACATACATAAAGCAACAAAATCGTTTATATAATGACAAAAACCAAATACTTTATGTTCAAAATTCATTTTCTAAAATAATACATTTATGTTTTCTAGAAAGCATTTTATACATAATTTGGAAACAATTCTAAGTTATGTATACTTAAATACTAAAATGGAAGAATATTCTCTTAAATAGTAATAGAACTGGTTTCTAATTTTTATCAATGTTACCCTGAAATTGGCTGTCAGGTTTCTAATGTAAAACTCAGTCAAGCAGACCAAAGTTTTTTTACCCTTTGCTAAGTTTCTACAGAAAACTGGCCTGACAGTTGCTCTGGAAGTTCTTTCAACAGATGTTTTCAACTAATTCATATTAAAAATTTCTTGCCATTAAAAGTTAACTCCAATCCTTTCCAAAATCCAGCCCTAGCACAGGGAGCAGGTCAAGCCTGTGTATGGCCTTTAGTTGGCTGGTGTGACCTGGAATAAACAATAAACCAAAATATACTTCATGTGAAAGAACAAAAAAATGTTTATTTTTTAAAATGAGACCCATACTGTTTTAATGTAGGCGATGTCATCTTTATTTACAGGCTAATAAAAAAATATTGAACTCACCTAGATACAACACATCTGATAGATCTGAAGCCGCCCCTAGAAGAAGGCTGGCAGGTAGACAGCAGATCACAGAACGTCAAGTAATGTGCAACTTGCATTGAACCATCGGTCTGGCTTCTAAGTATGAAACAGTCAGTCCACAGCGGTGGGAAAAACAACTGGCACCAAGCTGTGCTAACTTTAGGTAACTTCAATTTTAAATGCCAACACTCACAAAATTTCCATCTTTCTTGCATGTGTTTTAGCAATACTGTATTCCATCACACTCCTACCAGAAATACTGGAGATGAGAATCTAGGTTAATAGTAAATATATATATATATATACACACACACATACACACATATATATATGTATTTATTTATTTTGGACACTCTCAACAATTGCTTTTCTATGTTAATTTTTTCTTTCCCTTTTTCACTGTTCCTTACCTGTTTGGCTTTTTCCCAGAAGTCTCAGTATTATATGAATTTTTTTCCTGGAAATGTGGAACCACCAGAATTGGTTTGCACTTGGGCCTTTGGGAAAAGCCTGTAACTACAAATCCATTCCCAGGATGATGTGTGTTTTCTAACACAAGTGTGCAGCAAGCTGGGTATGACACACAAGGCTCACAGTGGCCTCGGAATGCACGAATACTCACAGGAGACAGACCAAAAGGGAGCGGCTGTGTGCAAACCTACCATCTGCTGTCAGCTGAGGGGGGAATTTCCATCCTAACCATTTCACTCGACCCTTTGACTGACAAACAAACTCATGAAAATCCTAACGCAAGGTCTTGAAAACCTTTTTAGACCTTCATGTACTTCCTGAAAATCTAAAGAGTACAGCTCACATTTGCTATGGGCTCAGGCCTAGTGGACAGGATCTTTCCAGAAGAAATGCCATGGTCAGTCCACTCCGTCGTGTTTTAAGATAGTAACAGCGTGGTTCCGTATGTCCAGCCCTGCTGCGGTCCCAGTTTTCCTTATTAACAAGTACACAGGCTAAAATCCAGTCTGCTGACCTTATGTATGTCTGGCATGGGGGATGCTAAAGAAAAGACAAGCTATTTCTTAAAAGAAGCTTAACCCCCACCCCTGTCAGGAAAGAAGAACAGTGTACAACTTCCTTATTCATTAAATACTAACTCCTGCTTAGAGGCAATATTATACTACAAAGTATTTTAATATCAGTAACAATATACACTATGAAGTGCACTTCTAGTTGCAAATTAACACGGTGATATACAGATGCATAAAGCCACCCAAAACAAAACCTAAATGAGCTACAGGTAAAACAAAAATTTATAAATAGCAAAATCATGAAATTAAGTATATACAGTTTATAAATTTGACTTTGAACAAATATATAGTGCATCTGGGGAAGACAAGAAAATGTTTCATCAACATAACATCTAAATACTTGAAACGAGACACTGATAATATTCTTAAAGCCATACAGACTTTCTCCCCCTCATATACCCTTAAATGTTTAATCCTGTGAAACGGTGACAGAAGCAGCAAGTACCACCTCTTCAAATGCAATGTGGAACAGCAAGTGGAGAGCGGGCTCCATGCTTGCTCCTGGGATAAGAGAAGGAGCAGTGGTGCGCACATGCACGCCCTGCAGTCACACAGGCACTAACATGAGGAGCATATGGCTCAGTGACTGGCTCTGTTCTGGCCGCACCAGCCCCAGTTGGATGGGTGACTGGCAACCCAGTGCTGAGGCAGAACTGCTGTTTACAACAGCTCAGCATACTTCAGCCTTTCCTGCCAGATACCTTATCTTCACCTGCCCAGTTCATCACAAGACAAACTTTACGAACAATTCAAAACATAAAACTCTTTCACGGTCCCCAGAAAATAAACACTTGAGACTAAACATTAATAATATAATGTTCCAATACCATGCATACAGATCAACATAATTGAGAACAGGTATTTTATACTCATCTCCACTTCCTTTAAAACCAAAAGTAAAATTTAAAGTAACTTCAGAAACTCTTTCTGGTGCACCACTGATTTATAAAGGATTGCTCAAAGAAAACTATTTTGTATTGCATGGAACGAGGCTAGAAGGCAAACCTACTAAAATAAGTGACTATAAAGAATTTATGTATCAGGATGCACAATAAAATTTTTTTAACCCTAAAGTCATTCTTTCTTATAAAAAATTAAGCCTACATTTCTCTCCCAGCATTGTGCAGACTCAATTCATGGAGTCAATTCTGTCCTTTGAAACACCACAGTTAACATTCTGAAATATATAATGTGAACTCCCTTATTCTCGTGAATTTAATGGTTGTTTTTCACAAAATTGCAGTTGGCACTGTCCTACTCCCAAATAAGAAAAGAAATCAAATAAAATAGTAGTGCTTCATTTGGTACCTAAGAACCTAGAAATACAATATTCCTTTGGGAAACACATGCTTTGGTGCTTACAATTCCAGGTAAACCAAAAATGCTTTACATGCAATAGCTAATCGTGGGGTACCACAGAAATGGGGGTTGTGCATTTAGAACTGTTTGCATGAAGCCCTGAGGTACCTGCCTTTCTCTAGGCAACAAAACAGCCTCTCTTGACCCAGGATGGTCTTTGTCACCATTCTCTAGTGCCCCCAATTCAAAACAGTCTGGCGAGCAATCCTGTCTGGAGATGTAGATGCTCAGAAAGACTTTTTATGATACAGACCACTGTGCAGGTCATCTAATTTCGAAGCAGCATCATCTAGTGGAGTCTCACTTGAAGTCTCCAGGTCTCCATTCTCCTGGGCATCAGTGACTGTCTTCTTATTATACCCTGCAAGACAGACAAAAGAAAACAGTGAGTAATACCTAGTTTAAAAATATACTTCGTTTTATAGTTTTTACTGGATAAAAACCAAAGAATGCTCACTGTGGTCAGTACCAGGAAAACAAAAATAACAAACTAACTATCAGTAATATCTGTCAAGGGAATTTTTTCACATGTAATGGTAACACTTAAGTCAACTATACATATATCCAAAATATGAATGGATCTTTCAACCATAAACCATTCTGCAGGGTCATCTATCAGTCATTCACTGAGTGTGTAGCAATGCTAAATGCTTTGCTGTATGAAAACTCGCATTCGTCAGTATCACCACAGATCCGTGACAGTAGTGAGTTCTGAGGTACTGGGGGGCTGTCAAGGGCACAGTGGCTGATGGATGTTTTACAAAATTCTGAGTTTCCCCAAGAGCTCACATTTTATCACTGGCAGGAAATACCATCTGCTGTCTTCCTAGAAATGACAAAAATTTGCATTCATTTTTAAGAAACTGACCACTGAGAAGTCTGGATGACCATAATCTGTGTCATTTTCGCAAGAATCATCTTCCCTGACAGAATAGCAAGTTCTACAGTCAGTCAGGTGGCCCTGAGACTAGCATCTCTGTGCAGTGCGGGAGGAGGGCGTCGTGCACCCTGGTATCCCAGCGCCCAGTACAGGCACACGCTAGGTGATATTTCATAAAATGAGCAGTTTTTGCATTTTCATCACATATGGCTATTTTACTGAAGAAAAAAAGTTCTTACTGTTTCCTCAAGGGTATGTTTCAATAGATTACCATTTTCTTTTCCTTCTGTGTGGGTGACAAGGAAGAAAGTCACACTTGCTGCTAGCCTGGGTGCCATGCATTGACTACCCTCAGGGACCAGCAGTTCTGCCTCAATTGCTTTTATACTACAGGTGCAAATTCCAAAACAGGAGTGAAGTCTTAACATTATTATGACTCCCAAGACCCATGAGTCCTAATTTTCCAACCACTGCTCTGCATAAGCAGCTTCTTCAGACCCCACGTGTGACTCAACTCACTGTATCTAAGAGCATAATCAGCTACATTAAGATAGATCTACTCTAAAAGCCAGGGGACTCTTGTTTCTGTCTGGATGGTTGAAATTTTCTTTATCTTTTAAGGACCTCAGTAGCAGGGAGACAAAATCTGAGCATGGCTACTGGTTTACAATAAAACCATGAGTAGGAAAAAACTATTCATTTGTTGGTTTCCTCCTCCTTAACACATTGTTACTACAGAATATCCAAAGCTTTACCTCTTGAAAAGGTACAAGCAATGCACATATTCACAGTAATTTTCAGTGAGTTCTACCTGGGAACACTTTGACTTCCCCGCTGGTGTCTTTGCAACTAGCACTAGGGTTGCCGCCGCCCTCCAATTCATCCAGGTACAGACGATAACGATGCCCGCTTTCATCCTCATACTCCACATTCTCGTCATCAGAATCCACTTCAGGAGCCACGTACACCACTTCAAACTCAATCTCGCCTCTCTAAAGGAGGGAACAAATGGAGGAAGTCCAACTGTTATCATCATATGCCAAAGGGATCTTCAAGACCCTTGGAGGTAGGCTCAGTGGTAAGAGACTTCAGAAGTTGCTCCTTTGCAGTCCAAAGAAGACACTCAACTCTTGGGACAGCTCGGGGCCAAGAGACCATGACCTCCAGACCAACCCTGGGAATCTGCTCTGCAAATCATCTTATCTTACTCCTACAGTTCTACTAGTCACATTATGTTCTGTAAATAGATCTAAAATTAAAAAGGATGCTTAACTAGTCATAGAATTCTGGAAGAAGTATTCAAAGTCATTTTGCAATGTTGTGCTGTTACATGGCAAATGAGAAAATCCATCTAGAAACTGGATGTTAAGTTAGCTTGTGCATAAGGACATCATATGAACTGTCTGTACTAATTGAAGAAGTCCCTATGTAATGATTTATCAAATAAATCTTAAATCTTTCCGTAACTTTCAAGCAAGGACCAGACACGGCGTCAGTCCAGACAGTGTGTGTAGCTGCACTGTGGTTATCGTGTCTGGATCCTCAGAACAGTCTCATGACAGTCTCTGGCAGGACTCAGAAACCCCAGTGAGCACACATGAAAGTGGGCACTTGCCAGACAGCAGGCTGACCAAGAATGCACAAGACATGCCAGCCCTAAGTCCTTGCTCTTTCTCTGTGCTACACTAAGTTGTAATTTCTGTACCGTTACTCTTTAATAACGCCTGTTTGCACAAGTACAATATTACTGGTCACAGTATCAGAACAATTTCAAGCTGCACTTGTCATTTCAGAAGAAGGAATAACCACTGCATACAAGTCTATGGCTGCAGCTCACGCAATGATGGCCTTTGCTCAAAATGCCTTTTCTGAATGCTCCCCTCCAGGTGGGCCCCTGAGGTGTTTTCTTCCCAGCTTCAATGTTGGCAAAATCATGCCTGATGGTTGTGAAATGTGCCTTGGTTTCCTTTATGACTGCCTAGGCAGCCTCCTCTTGGCTATTAGATCACAGTCACATATACTGAGAAAACACAAACTTACACAATCCTTTATCATCAGATGATGTATTAAAATACCACTGGGGGAGACAAGTGATAATACAGTGATCTCCCATGAAGTTCTAGAGAATAGCAGCTGTCTGTGGTTGGACAAAGGCTGCAGGTTGAATGTGAAGAAGGGATTTTTTAAACAATCAGCAGTGCACAGTAATGCAGTGAACAGTGCTGCTTTAGCATCAGTATGTCTTCCCTTTCACTTCCCACAACTACTCAGACGCTGCTGCTGCTGAAGAACCTACTCATCATGTCGAGCTGAACCAAGAGCTACAATCCCACACCCTACTAAGGTTCAGTCTTACACCAGATACTCCACTGGTGATCCAAAAATGTCTCTAGATACAAATCTCACTCTCTCAACCTTATTCTCACCAGCATGAAAAATAAATGTCATGGTTTGTGTCTAGATGTCCCCTCAAAGTCTCACACAGTCACAGGTGAGGCTTTTCAGAAGGGGCAAGATCTGCAGTGTGTGATGGCTGGGCTTAAGGGTGTACGTCTACTAAATTAGCCCATTAATTGGCATGGCACAGTTCTGCTAGAATGAAGGGTACCCCACCTTGAGTGGGAGTGCTACCCGCCTTAAAGGGTGGTAGCCTGCATACAATACAAAGGGGCAGGAAAAAAATCCATCATTTGCTGCCTGTTGCCTTCTGCCCACCTGCTCTGCGATGCCCCTCTGCCATGCCACCCCATCTTGCTGTCAGCCAACCACAAAGTGAAACCTCTATGAACTGTGAGCTAAATAAACTTTTTCTCCTTTCACTTTGGGTGTTGGATATTATCTCAGCAATGAAAAAGTAACTAAGAAAACAAACAACTTTAAATATTCTGGATAACTTGGATATGAAAGCTCATTCTAAACTTTAGTTGCTCTGCAACTATGAATAAATCCTTAGTCTCTAACAACTTGAACTGACTCATCTTCAAATAAGATAGTTAGGCTAGATGATGTCTAAGGACCCTGTCACTTTGATATTCTACGAGCAAAATCTGCCCACTTCTGGCACTATCTTCTTTATGCTCTACTGTATCTGTAGTGTCTCTGTGATTACTGATGTGGTTTTCCAAGTACTGTATCCTGTTCCGGATACCAACACATTCAGTCCAGCTCTACTTTCATCCCTACCACACCAATGAGAAACTGTAGCACAGAGAACATAAGTGACTTGCTCAGTAATGTGCTCACATGAAAGAGCAAACAAAACAGTCCTTTGTCTGTAGAATCTAACCAATGTCATTATGAATTTCCAAATCAAAGGAAATAATGCCCACCTACAAACACTTTCCTCGTCAATAAACTTCACTGGAACACAGAAACTGTTTATGAGGACACAAAGGGATCATACCTGCTGGGAAAGGATGGCTACAGCTTCTTTATGCTTTGTGTCCCTCAGGTTAACTCCGTTGACTGCCAGGATGGCGTCCCCAACATGTAGGCCTCCACATCTGTCAGCAGGCTGCCCGGGGTGGATCTCAGAGATGAGGATTGGAACACCATGCTCCTTCCCACCCTAACAGCAACAGAAGTCTGTAAGTCAGTTTACACACTGCCATCTACAGCCACAGGTCATTCCAGACATAAAACATTTTCTTAAAAATACTTTTCATTAAATAGTTATACTGTCCCTGTAAGTGCTGGGTGACGTGGTATTTGCTATACTGGTCACAGTAAATAAATCTAATGAACATCAATGAATTACCTCCACAGAAAAGAATTCGTAATTATGCTTTTTTTCACACACATTCCAGAGTCACAAACATGTCAACATAAACAATAGTCCTAACTCTTAAATATGAATAAAAATACTTACAGATTAGGACTACACAGCACTATATTATCAAATCTAAACTGCTACGTATAGTAAGAACAATTATTTAATATACCAAAAAGCTGTAAGATTTCAGATGAATTTTCTGAATATTAATGTGATTGACAAAACTAAAAACAGCCAAGTTTTAGAATGCTGCCCAATAGAACTGTCTGTAAAGGCAGCAAACCAACAAAAGAAGACGTAATGCTTAGACCCGGTGCCAAAGAAACTTAATTGTTAAACATGAAACAAGAAATTGTTAAATATGAAACAAGAAAATCTGTACCTAGAGCATTATCCACAGGAAAAAACGGCCATTATCTGGTCTTAAAGGCTTCCACAAGCATCACAGTATCTGATACAAGACTATGACTTGGGTCATAATGAAAATGCTAATCCATTCCACAAAGGAGCATTGAACAACTGTCAGAAGATTCACATACCAAGAAAGTACACATAAGTGCTGGCACCCAGATGTTGTTAGATGCCTGACTTATCAGACTGTGTATCCAGAATACTCTGTTCCCACACTATGTCCTCCATGGGAGCAGGGCTATATCAGATTACTACACAGAGAAAACTAAAGCACTACTTCTTACTGTAATTGAAATGCCGAGGCCTTCATGGTCTTCCTTAAGCAGAAGAACTTTTCTGATGGGACCAACTCCTTGGCTTTTCTTTAAAGAATCTTGATCCTTATTGAAAGGGAAAAAATTAGTATCAGTTAAGTCATGTACCAAATAAAAGTACTCTCATGCTGTATTATTTGCTTTTAGAAATCTATTACTTTCTTGATATAGAGTACAGTATTAACATACTAAAGTAGAAAAATGAAAACATTTTGTTAATATGGTAACATTTATAGATTATTCTCTCTTATCAATAGTTTTTTAAAAATACTAAAATATTGATACATGTCTTTATATAATAGGACATTACAAAAGAAATTATCACCAGGAATTAATCAAACAAGTGTCTTCCAGGAATAAAAGTGGGCAACTACCTATTCGCTAGAAAGTATCTCAAAAGACTTACATCAGTTTCACCTGGTTTGTAGGGATGAAAACACATTTGCAATGTGATCATTTCTACTTCTGTCAGCTCTGTGATCACTACCATTGAGATCCAGGGCAAACCTGTGCCACTGTGCAGGTTTCTACCCCTGGCTTCCCATTCTTTTGCTTTATACATACTTGCTCTGATGTGTGAGTCAATTCCAGTTGTAAGAGAGGAATGAATGGTTTTTCCTAAAACTCCAACTCAAGCCTCCCCTCCTGAATCCTGGTCACATGGCTGTTTGGATGAGGATCCTGAAGTCCCTGGCAGCTCAGGCATCTGTATAAACATCTGACCTCGTCTTTCCCTTCCGAGCTTCCTTTTTATTCTATTCCTTTTCTCCATGGGAGTTGGATCACTCTCAGTTGGCCAAAACAAAACTCTGGATACTTCCTTCTCAAAGACTTAAGCACTCTTGTGCTCCTGGTTCCAATTCTCTAAAAGCACTTCTTCTGACATGCTGCTTCCCCTGCCTTCATCACTTTCTCTGTGGAATACCACAGTATCTTTCTGACTGGGCATATTACAACAGGGTTACACTATCTCACTTAAAAGCCCCAGATTACCAGGGAAGTCAACAATGCCTTGTTAGTATGAAATAACTTTGGCTATCTGCTCACTGTATACAATCTGTCTCTTCCTTAGCGACTTTTATCACTCAGAAATCACAACACTGACTACTGTTTTCTGAACCTCTATTTTCCCAAACTTCCACACCTACACATGTATGGTGTGACTGATGCCTTAGAGGAGACAATGGGGTAAACCTCTTCCTCTTCCAACAATTCTATGCACACCTCAATTTTTCTGTGGTAACTGCCACAGAGGCAACAACACTAAGACACACAACCCACAAGGCCAAGGCTAGACGTGCTTTCATATATCAAGCTCTGGGCTATCAAGCATCTGCCATCATGAAGGGCTGCAAAGGCACGTGTCACAGAGCCTGTTCCTATCCCAGGGCAGCTTTAGCAAGAAGTCATAGGATACAGACCTCGAGTCCTAGCTTAACCCAGACCTAAAAGGCGTAAATGTTATTCAGAATCTGTACTAGGACTTGGGTTACTGAAAAATCTCCTTAAAGAACTTCCCTCAAATATTCTGTCAATTCCCTGAAATGACCACACACTTTAATCTAACCCTAAACAAACCTCAGTGAACAGCCCAGTCGTGTCAGGAGCACTGCGGCACTGATCCGGAGCACTAGCAGTAAGTCTGCCTACAGTGGCTCGGCATCCTTGGAAATGTCACTGTGAGACATCAGTACATCCGCGCGACCCATCATGACTCCACTGGGCTTACTGAATCTTCCAATGTTTGTCCACTGCAAATAAGCTGAATCCCACTTTCACTCTAGATAAAAGTTCCAAACCGCACCAGAAGAAAAGACAGAACAGAGGGACTGAGGAGTAAAGTGAAGAGGTGGCCCAGAAGCAGCAGCAAAACACGTACATGGCCCGGAGGGGCCTGCATGGGTCGTTTTAGGTCATTCCGTCCCCTGCAGGCTCTGATGACAGTCTTGTGCCGGTGCAAATGGATCTCAGCTTCTAACTGGTTCCAAAGCTTGTCATGAGCAGGGCCTTTCATGTCTCGTCCTAATAACTGTATCTGCTGGACCCTTCATGTCAAGAAATGAGTTCAGTTACTTTTTCAATATACTTAGGAAGAATTACTAAATATAAGTACCTTTTGCCTAAATCTCAATTGGTAATAAAAATATTCAACAGCCTCTCCATATTTCTGATTTATAAAAATATGAAACCTCTACTAAGAACAGGAGTCAAGGGAAAACCAGTAAAACAAAAATTTTTTAAAGGAAACAAATGACAACTCTTAGTCATACACTGTACTTATTTCAAATATTCCTTAAAAAACAATTTATGAGATCAGTATCAATTAACATGTTTTATGTCTTGCATATGATAAAGGTAACAATATCTGAACTCAGATACAACAGTATTAAGTATTAGCTTTTAGATGATCTACTGAACAAAAGCCTTTCTTCTACTGAGTTTCTTTTCATAAAATGATTCTTTTAAATGTGGTAAAGTTAACAAAATGTTTACGTCAAGATGCTATACTTTTGCTTCACATCGGGTGTCAATGTAATATTAAAACAGTAAGCATAAAACCATTTAGTCCTAATAATCATCAAAGTTTGTGAACACAGCAAAATGAATGCCAGCAGAACCCATTTTTTTATTATAAAAATCAGCTGTTAACGTAATCTTCTTCCTTTTTTTTTTTTTTTTTTTTTTTAAGTTTTTGGAAGGGAAGCAAGCTCAGGTTTCCAGGTGACAGGAAGGACTCCTTGCAGAAGCTATGCTGGCTATGACCCCAACTGTTCTGGCACTGAGGCAGGAAACAGGCACATGATTGCAGCAATTCCCAGTGCTGGGCATCTGCACAGACCACACTTACCCAGGGCGAGTGAACTGCAACACAGGATGCTACTGACATTCACTTAAGAAAACCATGTTCTAACCCACTGAACAGTAATTCTGAGGGTCCGTGTTTCATTCCCAAAGCACCGAGCCTCCCAGGTCATCTGTCACTGAGGACGCGACACGACCCGCTACACACCTGCCAGCCAGCTCCTTGTCCAAATACTTGGCAGCCAGCCTGGCACCGTACACCTCGGCCTGGAGAACAGCTATGTGTCTGCGCAGGGCCTCATTCTCTTTTCGCAACAACTTCACTTCAGCTTCAAGCTGGGCTTCTTGCACCTTTTCTTTTTTGTTTGCTTCAAGCTCTCTTTCCTATTGTAATTTTTTCAAAAAATATAATTTGATGTACGTTTCTTTATGGGTTTTAGCAGTAAACCAGATTCCTTAAAATAGTCTCTAATACCCGCAATGGAAGCAATGATGAAAATGATCACATCATTTCTACAAAATGGAACACAAGGGTTGGGAATCAGTACTGTACCATCTCAGGAGTACTGGCTAGGAACATGCCAAGAGGCACTCTGGCACTGAAGACAGTAAGAGAAGTGGTTTTCTCCAAGGGCAGGAGGTAACTGAGGCTGCTGCTTACTTTCTAAACCTAATAGAAGACATCTACTGGTAACAAGAGCATTATAACATCAAGAGACATCTACAGAGAAATGCACCTATGGTGTCAATTCTGACTGAATTGGGGACACAGCTCATCTCTGTCTACAAGTTTAGACAGAGATTTGGCCTTGCTCTGGCTCTTCGTATATGTTCACCCATTTTCTGCTCCCACAAAAAGACACTAGCCTCTGCTCTACCTGTCAGACCGGCTGTCTGTGTGACTCTACAGGTGTCAGCCGGAAAACACCATTCCAAGTTTTAATGACAAATTCACAGGTGAGAAATTGTATTCAATTTCCCGTAAGATACAAAGCACAATCTATATAATCCTACAAACTAGAGGTTACAAATGGAAATGCCCTCAGGATCCAAGCGCAAAATCAATGAGCAGCTTCAACACAAAGTGCAAGCTGGAAGAGGCCTGCTCAGTGGCAGACTAGTACCAATACCAGTACGCACACAGTGTGTAGCCAAAGAGAAGCTCCTCAAAAAATCACATGTGTCCTGGGAGACTTCAAGCTGCCTTTCCCAAAGCACCTGTCTGCAGAACCTCCAGTCCTGCAAAAGCACAGCCTCATCTGCTCCCGTGCATGGAGGGTGCCCATACTGCGAACCATGCCCCACTTGAGCACTTCAGTGAAAGTCCACTTGGCACCAGAAATCACGGAAACTAAGCAGCAGTTTCCATTCTATGGACACTCATTAAGTACTTTTCTTTTGCTTCTAGGTATCAGAAGCTACAAAACAAATTGCTTTGGTCTACCATCTTGACCAGTATCAAAGTGCAATATATTCAAATATAAGGCAATGCATTCGATAATCTTAAAAACTTGGTACTGTCAAAAATATGTGTGTGTATGTATACACACAGAAGTTAAAATGAATAAAAACTGAGCCAGGCATACCAGCACATGCCTGTAATCTCAGCACTCCAGGCGTAACAGGAGGATCATAAGTTCAAGGTCATGCTGGTCTGCACAGTGGTTCAAGGCCAGCCTAAACTACCAATGGCCCCTGTCTCAAAAAACCAAAACCAAAACACACAAAAACATCCTAGCAAAAACCATGAAATGCTGTGTATGTTATTTTTTGATTAAAATATTTGTTTTATAGGTGGCAAACAATTAAGATGAGCAGGTTTGTTTAACTTCTACAAACAAAAATACAACCCTTACACATAGTTTCTAGATTAAAAGATTCGAAAAACAACTAAACCAGGCATGTTGGTGCATGCCTATAATTCCGGTACTCAGGAGGCTGAGGCAGAAAGATTGCTGTAAGTTCAAGGTCAGCCTGGCTTACACAAAGAGTTCAGGGCCAGCCTAACCTACAAAGCAAGATTCTGTCTTGAAAAAGCAAAAAACAAAACCAAACAAAAGAAAAACTAAGCCAGAATTCTCCTTTTATAACAATTCTGGAATAACATATCAATTTATTTCAAAATGTATTTCCTAAAAGAGCACATATCATTTGCTCCCCTGCCCCCAAAAACCAGCCCCAATAATGTACAAAAACCTTTTTATGACATTTATTATCATTTTATGACATTTTTAGAAAATGTATTTCTAACAGACCAAGATTTCTTTGGACTATAAGCTAAGTACACTTGATGGTGAGAATCATCCACTTCCCATTACTTTTACCATACGATAGCAGTGGAATATGAAAAACATACTAAGCTACCACTGTTTTAATGACTTAAACCTCTAATAAATCTACTACTCTTAGGACTGAAATTAAAAGATGTAAGCAAGAATAAGATTAATGAAACTAAAGATAGTTACTTCTAGATTTAAAGGCAATTTTTGTTTTTTAAGTTAACCTGTCTGTTACTAAGTAACAAACAATAGTAACTTAGTTATTTTACTTGCAGGGCTAGGGACTGAACCAGGACCTTGTTCGTGATAGGTTAAGTGCTTTAATGATGAGCCACACCCCCAGCATTATTTTACATTTAGCTATGCAAGTACATATCATGAAGAGAAGTCATAAAACAAACTGAGACCTGATTAGACTGGGGTAATGGGAATGACATTAAAAATTTATTATTGTTATTTCTAAAATAATCTTTGGTAAAGAATTTTTAAGATCTAGTTGTTTTAATGGTAACACAATTATTCTCAAGACTGATGAAAGTTCTAACACATGCAGTGGATGAAGAAGAAACCAACATGCATACTCTTTTCCCAGGAATAAATTCAAACAAACGGAATGAAGTGAGAAGCAGGCTGCTCAATCTGTATCTGTACTCTCATGTGGGCAAACCACTTGGTCTTCTGAAGGAGATGCGGGAAGCAAGTCACAAAGCCCAAAAGCTGTCAAAAGCAGACAGCTCTGCAAATACAGTAATGGCTATAAATCACAAACAAAAGAAAAACCATTAACTCCATGCAACAAGTAAAATACAATGGCCATCCATTAAACTTTTCAGGCATGGGAATTTTAAATTTCAGATACACAAGAACGATGACATAGAATATGCACATGAAGACATGGAATACTTCAGCACAACATACTAAAGCCAAACAGAACTGCTGTACTCACCAGCTCTTCCACAGAGAGGTTAGACTTAAGATACAAGAAAAAGGGTTTATGATTAGAAAACCATCCAAACAATGAATTTATCTAGCGGTAAAGTCATTACAAAGAAAATTTCTAAATGATGAATATCATTTGGTAAAGTTCATTACAATAAATACATATGCAAATCTACAAATAGTCAACTGCATAGTATTAGATTAAAATCTGTTTTACTAAAATTAGTCAACACAACTGGTTCATTTGCCCTTATTTTGTGTGCCAGGGATTGAACTCATGACCTCACGTTTGCCAAGCAGGCACTTATGCCATTGAGCTAAACCCCCAACCACCACTGGTTCAGTACTTTTCTCTACCATCTTGGTGTTCCAAGTCTAACATTAAGGTAAATTATTTTCAAATGAAATTGTAAATTGCTTCTCCGTGTTAACATCAACTATTTGAAGGAAGCAATTATGATCTGATTTTTATTTCAGTTAAATAAAACACTATTTAGGTTCATATAATTTCAGGATTTAAAAGGACTTTGGAAGAATACAATATTTAAACAGATTCTATCACATCAGTATTAGAAACCAATCAAACAACATTAACTGAAGGTAAGTAAGGCCTACAAACCTATCACTCATCACCTCATCACCTCACGTCCTGCCTTTTCCAAGCTCTGCCTGTCTCGTCTACTGCTGTGTCTCCTCATGGTTAATAAGATGTCTTGCACACGGTATACACCCAATACACAAGAGGGTAAACTGAAATGAGACTAACATTTTTTCTATTTAAGCAACTGAATGTGTTAAAAAGATACTCGTTAATTATAATAAACTCATAAACACCAATATGCAGCCTTTCCTGTGATTACAGTGTTCAGCAGGAAATGCTCATAGTATAAAAGAATGTGCTATTGATTAGCACCCAGTTCTGTATTCACCTCTTTTCTGGTTACAGAACTGATTTTACTGCAGTTGACCATGTGACCAACTAAAAAGCTCACACAGGGCTATGTACAGCCAATGAGATATTGGCAGAAATCACTGAGGAGAATGTTGCAAAAAGTTCTTTGGACAAAGCGAACCAGCCCTTTCTTTAGATGTCTGCCCGTTCTTTAGATTCCTATGCTTCCTGCCGACAATGCAGACATGAAGAAATCCTGAAATGCAGACATGAGCTAAGGTGGGACCACACAACAAAGGGACTTGTGTCCTTAATCCCTATGGGGCTGGCATATCAGACTTGTGCTGCCTGCCTTCAGGTTCCTATAACAGAATGTAGCTACTCTTCCAGAATGAGACTACTGGATATGCTTGTAAGCTACTCTTAGGAGCCTGAGGCAAAGCAACTTAGTAAGACTAGTCTCAATAAGTCCAATGGTGGAACACTTGGCTAGCATGAGTGAGGCCCTACTAACAACAACAACAAAAAAAAAACCAACAACACCACATCAGAATAACCCCAATTTGTTATACGCAGCTGAATTTAATCCTAGCTGGTAAAGCAAAACAAGAAAACTGTTCATATGTCTTAATTACAAGTACCTCTTAAACTTACTTATGCACAAGTTTTTAAATGGGAAAAAATTCTATCAGCTGGTTACTGATATCGCTGATTACCTATTACTGTGAAGTTGCAAATGAGCACGGTGATTACAAACTCTGCATCTCCTCTATTTAAATTACCCACACTGAATACACGAACATTTTATACTTAGATGGCCTCACCCTCCAGATACAGAATACATACCACTCTTTCAACCACTCACCAATTTCGCCTTGATGGTACCGGAGTCAACACTGGGCCCAGTTTTCGCATGAAGCTGTAGCTGGATGGAGTGCAACTGTAAGAGCTGGTCGTGGACCTCTTTCTCCAGCACAACCTTCTCTGCCTGGGTCTCTGTCAGTTCAGACCTCAGGTCTACCAACTGCGCCTTAGAGAACAAGTAAAAGCATTAAGTATGCTTAATTTTATTTTACTCTAATAATTAGTATCCAAGAATGACAGTCTTTGGGACACTAGAAGATTATTCACTGACCAAGACACCTATCTAAATTGACAGGAAATAAACAGGACAAGAAAGACACCTAGGTGACAGGAAAAACTCCATGATCAACATATTTTTAAGACAAAATGCTGTTTCTATTTTATTTTAGGAAGGCTCTTCACTGATTTGGCTTTATTTTCAAAACTGATGAGAACACATATCTAGTTCAGCCCATCACCCTGCACAGTACAGACAGGTGGTATCATGGTAGCCATTCACATTAACAGCTGAGTGCAGGGCCAGGCAGAGGTGCTCTGTGTGCAACCCAGAAAGCTTTCATAGCACCCACCCACCCCGAGACCTGGCTTATTTCTTTAGTCCTCATACTCACAATTAGTTTGGCTAGATTGAGACTTCTGGCTCACATTTTGGCTCATTGATCATTTTAAATGCATCACCACACTGGCTTTTGATATAAAACACTGCTACTGAGAAATCCAGTCCTAACTCCTCCCCACCCCCTTACAAGTTAAAAGACTTGGTCTTTTGTCTGAATTTCCCAAGTTCTTTTTGCTTCTTCTATTTTTTTTTTCTGTACTGGGGATCAAACTCATGACCCAGCGCTTGCCAGGAAGGTGCTTATCCTACTGAGCTCAATCCCCAGCTTTTTGTTTCATTTGTACACTTCAGGATTCTATCAACATATATCTTGGGGTTAATCATTCTAGGTCTACTGCAGATTCAATCCTGAGTTCTTTCAGTATGTTCTGTTTATAGTTTTTTGGTTTTGTAAAGAGTTGGTTGGTTATTTTTAAAGTGAAATTCATGTAAGATTTAAATAACTATCTTAATGTGAGTCATTCAATGGCATTTAACACAGTTGCAACCACCCAAAAGAACTGGTCTACAAAAAAAAAAAAAAAACCAGTCTATGTCTGTCAAGTAGGTGCTCTGCATTTTCCCATCTCTCTCACTGGCTTCTGATGGTCACCAATTTGCATTTGGCCTCCAATGATTCCAAATTCCAGACACTTCACATAAATGGAAGTTATCTTCTATGTCTGGCTTCCTTCGCTTAGCATGTGTTCAAGGCCCATCCATGAGATAGCATGTGTAACTGATTCACTTCTCTTTATGACTACCACTCCATTGAGTACATACGTTACAACTGCTTAACCTGTTCACCTGACCAACATTTAGCTATCATTGTCTACCCACCGACAGAACTTCTGGCCTGAAGGTAGCCTGGTATTACCTACAAACGCTGGCTACCTGTGTGGCCAGCCCTGCAGTTCTGCAACACCTCCTACAGTATGTATCCTATCTTGAATAAAAACCTTTTCTTTCCTTCAAAATTATTTCTGCCTGGATGAAGTAGGATTCTACCTATCAGTGATCCTTTAGAACTGATTAAACTCTTTTTCAAAAGAAGCTTTTCTGAGGAACTTCTCAAATCCCCTGAGTCTATCGCTGTCATTGTTGGTCTTCTCGTAGCTCTTCGTGTGACTGACGCTGTCATTGCCTGCTTCCACTACAGTCTAGCTCTGGACGCTGCCACTGTTCTGCGACCCCCAGGGGATCTGCTGGTGCCTGGGTCTCTGGACCCCTCTATTCCTCTGCATGCAGCTGTTCCTTCTCTGGAACAGGATCTGCAACAATATCCCACATTTCCTGCCTTGAAAAATTTCCTCATGTGATAAAAATGTCTCACAGACTGGTATTCATGTAATACACTATCCACAGAAGAAAAACTTACACAAAGAATCACCTTTCCCCAACAGTACAGCACATCCTGAAGAACGTTCTAGAAGTACAAAAAGCCTGGCCTAGAAGTCCTACTTGAAAGGGTTTTGGCCCAGGCCGGACACTGTAGCTGGTAAAGCCAAGGAGCTCCTATCTCCCCCACCCCTAGAGATTTACCTGTAACTCTATCTCCCCCCCACCCTTAGGAATCTACCCCTGGCGCCAAACATGTGCCAATGAAATACCTGTGCATCCCTAATGGCCCTAGGGCACTACCCTAAGCTTAGGCTACTTATATAGCCCCACGCCACGTGTCCGCCACGTGTCCGCTGGAGAGATTGCTGGACTCCAGCGGGCGGGGGCCAGTTATCTCTCTCCGTGTTCTCAGAATAAAGGCCTCTTTTGTTTCATACTTCATATCTTTTGGAAATAATCCTATCACTACTCAGTAAGAGAACACCAAAATGACCTGTGAGACAGGATGGTCTCTAAAACAAATATTGGCACAGTACTATACATGTACTTTGAACAGTATGCAGCTTATATTAGCATTGACATATCCAGAAAGACATACCCAGCCATTTAAACTGTAAACAATTTTTTTAATTGCATTGACTATCATTCCACATTTGTTGTGTTTCTTTGTAATACTAAGATGTTCCTCTACTCCTCATGCTTCCTGTAAAATGCAAATTAAACCCAAGTATTTTTATTAGACTCACGTACTCTTCCTGATAAAGATGTAAGGATGCTGTGTTTTATCAAGAGTCACATAGTATCTAGTTGCCCTACTGTTTTTCCCTTTAAACTGTAACAGCATGATTTATTCATAAATGAATAAAATCTTCTGGAATTAAAGAGGCAGAGTTGGGTATGAAGGCACATGCCTGCCATTCCAGCACTCAGGAGGCTGAGGCAAGAAGACTACTATCAGTTTGAGGACAGCCTGGGCTACATGTAAGTTCAATGCCAGCCTAAATCATACTGAGACATCATCTCAAAAAAAAAAAAAAAAAAGAATAAACAACAACCAAAAAAAAAAAAAAAAAAAAAAAGAGGCAGGAATGATATTTAATGTGTAGACCAAAATGCAAATTAAACCTTTTTTAATATTTAAGTGTTCTAATTGCAAAAAAAAAAAAAAAAAACCAAAAGCACATAGCTACATTTTAAAGATAGGGCAAATAAAACCAGCATAAAAGTCTTTTGAAAGTGGCTCATTATGTGAACTCTTGATTAAAAGAGGTAATTGCTCCTAAAGTTGCTCAAGTCAAAAAGTAAACAATTCTTTAAAATGATAAAGACATCAAAGTTTAAAGTATAAATTTTTTGGATGATTTAAATTTACTCTAAATTTAGTGATGTTTAAGTAAATTTTCTCATCTATGATGTAAGCATTTTCTCTAAGAAAAATTTTTGATAGCTTATTAGAAATTTCTTTTTAAAAAAGAAATCTACATATTTAATAGAAATTCTTCTAATGTCATAGACTTTTAGAATGAAAAGGTCCAGAGAACACAAAGACTATGAGTGCAATTACTGTTTAGATAACAAAACCAAGGCCCATATATTTTCAAGCACTATTGCTGGTCAGGAGCAAAACAACACTGGAATTTAGTGTTCTTGACTGCCCGAGCAGGAGAGAATAACTGAGCAGTGGCCTAAGGACAAATCTGTTTCTACAGCTATGGTACTGATTACTGGTGGCTACAGGTATGGTGATTACTGACCATATTTACAGCACATAAAACAAGCATCTACCTAGCATATGGCAAGGCGGACAGTTCCACACATTATCACACTCAACTTTTTTTTTTTTTTTAAATAGTTAAGGAAACTCAAAGTTTCAGGCTTTGAACAATTTGTTCAAGATCACATATTGAATAAACAAAAGACCTGAAACCCTCAGCCATAAAAAGCACCTGGATTTCTTCCATTTGTCTCAGGTAACCTACACACCTTAGTATGAGAAGAGATACAGCTGATTTCAACCTTTCCCCTACAAATGTTGAATGACACTCAAAAAGCATTTTAAAGAAAAAACAAACAAATGTTGAAGATTATATTACCTACTGATTTTATTTACATCTGGTCACGAAGGTACATTTACAGAAAAAATAAGAATGACCCAATCTCATTCCAGGAAGATCTCTAGGCCCTGAAATCCTGACCTCTGCTCCACTCAATTCATGACATCAACCACTATTTCATAAGGCAGAGATTCTCAAAATGTGGCCCATGAAGCCCAGTATCAACTGGAATGGAGCCAGGAGACAAACTAACGATAAAAGACAGTCACAAAGCCTTCTTCCTATGCTTATGTACCTCTAGTAGTTTCACAGCATCAGGTCTCACACTGAAGTCTCTGATCTACCCATGGCTGACCTGTGTCTGAGGTAAATAATAGGGGACTTATTTCCCAGTTCTGTCGGGCTACCCTGGATTCCCAGCACTACTTTCCCCAGTGCACAGGAGTAGATCCAACCCTGCAGCCCCTAGTCTGTCCCACTGACCTAGGTGTCTTCTCCCTGTTTCCATCCTGCTGTTTCCACTCGTGTACCACGGTGCTACCACAGCTTTGCTCGCTCTCAAGACTGCTCTGGCGACTTAGGACTCAGTCCTTCTCTAACCATTCTGAGCTAGCGTCATCTCTGCTTCTGTGAGTGACGTCACTGAATCCCTAGAACACTCTGAGCACCATGGGCATTGTAACAGCCTTCTTCTTCCAATCCATGAACACGAAGTCTTTCTCTGTTGTGTGTGTGAATTCTCTTATATATATCAGTGTTTATCAGAAAAACAGTTCCCATTCATATCGCTATTATAGAAGACAGTGTGATGCTTCCTCAAATAGCTGAACTACCACATGATCCAGCCATCCTATACCTGCACATCTACCAGGCTCAAAGAGAATGAGATTAGTAGGCCAAAGCCACCTGCAGGAAGATTTATACAATAGCCAAGACACAGCATCACTGAGATGTCTGACGGGTGGATGGGGCAAGAAACATGGGATGCAGATCCAGTGGAACACTGCTCTGCCAAGAGATGATGTCGTCTGCAGGCGCAGGAATGGACCTGGAAGTCACCGTGTCTGTTAGATGGGACACAGGCACAGAAAGGAAAATAAACACTGCATGAGTTCCCTCATGGGAAAAGTCACTCTCACAGGAGGGCACACAGTAGCAGGGACCAGGAAGTGATCAGGGTTAGGTAGGATGGACAGGGAGAGGGTATCTAATTAGGCAGAAGTCAAGGTTAGGGAGAAACAATAAATCCCAGTGTTGCACCACATAGTAGAATGACAATGATTTATATTTCAAAATAACTAGAAGACTGGTTTTTAACTGCTGTCATCATAATAAAAAATGTTTAAGGTCATGAACATGTTAATTACATTAGTATATACTTGGGACACAGAATGATGTGTCCCAATTAAATATGCATAAGTGTTATATGTCAATCATAAACTAAATTTTAAATTTCAAAGTATACTCAACGAAGTGGAAATGACTACCAGAAATAGCAAGAGATAGAGGATTTTAAATAACGTTTATAGAACTACCATAACCATTCTTTTGCATTTAATGAAGTCATTTTCATTTTATTTCTCATAACAAATTCTCTTTTAAAACACTCAAACTTTTCTAGTCTCACGAAGTTATCCAGGCTGGTCTTGAATTTGTGCACTTCTGGGAGTCTAGGAGTCAAAACTTTGTTCACAAAATAATTCCTAATATAATTCTTATCTACTGGATTTTGTAACACCAAAATCGAACTAGATTTTCCCATTATTCTAACTTTGTCTAGATTTAAATCCTCTGCCTGTATGATTTTCTAAAAACATTTCTTTCTACACATAAATTAGATTTCATAGTATTTCTAAACTGTCTTATGGACAAAAATGTTAATTTACCTTAAGCCTCCCTCTAAAAGCCTCAATTTGAGAAAAGAAACTAAAACAATAAATTAGTGAGCATCAATTTGCACATCAGGGAATCTGCATGTAGCTCACCCAGCAGTTTCAGTACAACATACGAGCACAAACCTTTGGTTAAGTGTTAAACGGCCAAGGAACCTAAAACACAATCTGGTACAGCATCTTTATTTTGCACATGTGGAAATGCAGGACATACTGCTACAAGTGTTGCCCCAAATAACAAACTGCATGGGAGTAAAACTCAAGATTCCTGACAACTTTGTCATTCTGGCAATAATGGGAAAGTTGTGAGGAATCAGTTTCTGAGCTCCAAGTGAAAGCATCTGTCCAAATTTCAGAACCAAGAGATTCTGCACCCACCCCACATCCTTATACCTGTGTGCACACTGGCCAAGTACAGCAACATGTGTGCACACACAGGCATGTAAACAGGCAGACATGCACGCACACATTCCCCATGTTGTTTAGGAATTATAAAAGAACAGCTGACTCCAAACAGCAATTTACCTGTAAAGAACTACAGCACAGAAAGTGCTTCTAAAGACCTGTTATCGTCTACGTGTGTTCCTGCATGTTTTGTTTTGAAGTGTATAAAATGTTATCTACTAGAAAGAAACAGTCTGTTAAGTCTATATAAGGCTTATATCTGAAAATGCAATTTAGGATGGAAGGTACAAACTAGAATTCAAATCCCTGGTAATTTATCATTTAAAATTTATCATCCATACCCACCTACTGTACTTTCCAAAACACTTTAAACTCATAAAGTCAATAAAATGAGGATTAAAAAGTAAAAATCAGAGAGATGGTAGGCTATCACTATAAAAATATCTGTAATTTATTGAGTATCAAATACTGAGCTTCCAAATAATAAAATTTTTACAGATGACACAATCCTCTCATTAAAGGAAGTAGTGTTTTATTTATTGTTTTGTGGTACTGGGGACTGAACCAGGGTCTCACACATGTTAAGAAAGTACCCTACATTAAGCCTATTATGGTTTGTGTCTAGCTGACTCCCTAAAGCCTCACACAGTCACAGGGTTTTTTTTTTTTCAAAGGTGGCTGGATCTACTGTGTCCGATTTGTAGTGCAATGCTGGGATTAAGAGGTGCTATCAAGCTTTGACACTGCATTCAAGTTTCCCAACTTTCTAATTTTCATTCGAAAACTCCAATTTTCACCTCCACTGAAGAACACAGTTTTTTTGAAGTAACAAATTTCTTCATTGTCAAGGACATGTAAATACACTGATTGGATTGGCAGCACTCTAATTCTGGTAGGCTGGACACAATGTAAGAGACAGAGGTTTGTCTTGCTCACTCATTTTGCTTTTGCTATCTTCTGCACCATGAACAACATGTTGGCCCTTTGCCATGTCCCACCCTGTCTTGGAGTATCGTGGACCTTGGAGTATCGTGGACCTGACCTAGATCCCCAATCTCCCAAACTAGTGTATGGCAAAGGCTTAAATAAATGAGATAAGTGGTATGATTTTAGCGCTCCAGGAACATACAGAGTTCAACACTCTGAGGGCTACAGAGAATGTCTCTGGGCAGCCTGTATTTAATATTTTTTTTCAAACACCACAGGAACAGATCTTGGGAGTAGTTTAAGGACTTTGCCAAGTAACAAATTATGTTTAATTCAGTAGACTATCTTATGTTAATTTAGGAGAAGATCTCCATGTTGCATTTCACTGCAGGAGTGAAATGCTTGTGGCTACAATCTAGTTAATTGGAGTTGGGGCCAGGTGTCCTCAGCTGTGATCTAATCTTGCCCTTTGAGGCATCTTTTTGTTCTTGGGTTGGCTGGGCCATGATGCAACCCTACACATGCTGAATTTCCAGTTTTAATGGCTCCCAACATTGGAGCCAGCTGATCATGGACTGAAACCCGTATGCAATGTGAGCAGCTGAAGAAATCTTTTCCCTTTTAACTTTGGGTGCTGGGTATTTTGTCACAGCAATGAGAAAAGTAGCAGAAAGCTACATTCCCAAATCTTTTCACATTTTTATTTTGAGAAGCAAAGCATGGTGGCCCATGCCTGTAATCCTACCACTTGGGAGGCTGAGGCAGTAGGATCACTGTAAGTTTGAGGTCAGTCTGGGTTATGTAGTAAGTTCAAAGTCAGCCTGAACTACAGTGAGACTGTCTCAAAGCAACCAAAAATTGTGAGTCAAGGTCTCACGAAGTTATCCAGGCTGGTCTTGAACTTGTACACTTCTGAGAGTCCAGGAGTCAAAGCTGTGTTTACAATGTTGTCTTTTTCACCCTGCCAACCTTTTTACTGAAGGGTAAAAGCTAAACACCAGCACCTGAGTACAATTTAACTGTCCAGAAAGTCAGTTTATTTAATACCCTTCATGAAGTAACCAAATTATTGATTTTTTTTAAACTTCAATCTTTGATTATCTCTTAACAGCCGTAATGAAACAGAAAGTTTGCATACAGCATTTTTAGCTACCAAACTGCAGTCTTGAAAGGGCACTTAAAGAACTTCTTGAGTAGCAAACTGAACTTTCCTGAAGAGTGTTTTTACTTGAAAAAAATTCAGATTTAGACATTTGGCAGACATGTCTTAAGAACAAAGACATTTATTACTTCATGAAAACAGTATTTCTTAATGAAGATAAAAATTGGAGCTCTCGAATGAAAATTAGAATGCTGGGAAACTTGAATCCATTATCAAAACTAGACAACTTCCCAATACCTGAAGACTAACTTTTAGGTTTCAAGACTTCTTCATACTCCTAAAATACTGAGGATCCCAAAGAGGTTATTTGGTGTGAGTTATATGTACTGATGATTGCAGTATTCAAAATTAAAATGAAAAAAATTTTAAATACTTATTATGTCACTTTAAAATAGCACTAAGCCCACTACATGGACACCAGGGGTGGTGATGCAAGCCTGAAATCCAAGTCCTCTGGCAGATGAGGTAGCAGGAATGCAGGTTCCAACTCAGTCTAGGTAACTTAATGACTTAGGGAGACCATGTCTCAATTAAAAGGGAAAAAAAGAAAGAGGAGGAGGAGAAAAGAGGACAAAGAAGGAGAGGGAGGGGGAGAGAAGAAGGAGGGGAAAAAGGAGGGGAAGAGAAGAAAGGGGGAGGGAGAATAAGAGTGAGAAAGGAGGGGAAGAGAAGGAAGGGGGAGGGAGAATGAGAGTGAGAAAGAGGAAGGAGTAGGATGTAGCTCAGTGTGAAGATCCTTGTTCAATTCCCAATAAGGAAAAGAAATAAAGATCCAGAGCTCAGATCAGGCAGTGCATATCAGTCACCTATGATGTGCCCAATCAAAATAAAGATAAATGGAGGCAATCAGAAAGAGGTCAAAGGTGAAGATTAGCTAACACATGAACAAGGAAGAAGAGTGTATGAGACATGAAAACTCTTGACAGGTGAGATGAGGTCATAAGGTCAGAAAAGCTGGTGTCTAATGTGTGAGTTCCAGATTTAAATTTTAAAAAGGTACCAAAGATCAATTTTGTAATCCTATAAATTAATGTCATCTTGATACTCAAAGGATTTAATACCAAGTAGAGCACTATAAAAGACAAAAACTCCTAAAAAAAACAAACGATTCACAAAGAGACAATACGAACCCTAAATTGGCCTTCACAAGGCATTTAAAAGCTGATTTTTTTTTTTTTTTTAGACCTAACAGGGTCCTCACCCTCAAGCAGCTGCCATCCCAGAGGCAGAGACAGGGTGCTCAACTGCACACACCTAAAGGAACAGAGTGAGGCACTGGGGCTGCCTCTGCCACAGAAAGCAGGGTAAGCGGGGTGACAGCCCTCACAGAATGGTGGTATGGAGGTCAATAGGGGTTTGATACTGCAGTTGGCACACAGAAAAGGCATACTATACAATAGCATATGCCAAAGCAGCAGGTCACGAAAGAGCAAGGTTGTTTCAAAAGCTGCAAGTAGACAGCTCTACCGAGGCCTCAGCAGCTACCAAGAGACAGATGAGAAGCCAGACAACCCAGCACTGAGCAGCATGCTTGAGTCTGAGCTTAGGGCAGATGGATGACAGGGAGGTACAAAGAGAAGGCAGACAGAACTGGGTCCATCTTTTTAAATTCTGTTACAGCTCAGATCTGAAATGTTCCCCAAAGTCTCAGGTGGTCAGAGGTGAAGCTTTCCCAAGGCACCAGGACCTCAAGGACACCAACTGTTTATGGGTTAGCTCCAAGGGCTGGCAGGACGCGCCTACGGCAGCTTGTTTTGGAAGGTGGGCTTCTTGCTCACCCTGAGCAGCTTTCCTCCACCCCACCATTTCTGCCTGAATCCACAAAGCCACAGTACACCTTTTCTCCTGCAAGCTGTGTGTGCCACGTATTTTACAAGAACCAATAAATGAATCATTGCAGAATTACTAGGTAAGAAAATGTTTCCTCAAGTAGAGCTAAGACAATTAGGAGACTATGCTAGAGATGTGCAAAAGAGAATGAAGACTTTAATCATGTGCAATATCCTAAACTTACCTCATTTTCCCAACAGAACTGCTCCTTCTGGATTTTCTGCTTCAGTGAACAATACTATATTCATTTCCTACAGCTGTCAGAGCAACTTATTTCAAGTCTGGTGGCTTAAAATACTAAGTGCATTCTCTTACAGCTGTGCACCTGAGAAGTCTAAAATCAAGGTGGTTGGAGAGCTGATGCCCTGGACACATAGGTGCAACTGACCCAGGTCTCTGTTCCTGGAAGCCCGTAGCGTTCCATGGTGTGTAGACACATCAGTCCCTGTCCTCGCTTTCCGCCTTCTCCCCATTTCCATGTGTCCTTTCCTGTCTCTTATTAATACAATCTCAATGGGTTTAGGGTCCACTCTAATCTACAATAATCTTATCTCCACCCTTGTTTATATGTATACAGAGCTTATTTCTAAGTAAGATCATATTCTGAAGTTCTGCTGGGTACAGATTTTACGGGTATGCTATTCAAAACATTATCAAGTCAAAAATCTTTCCCCAAACAGAACTGTAGTCTCATAACAAAAAATGTGATATCCTCCTCATCTACGTCTCTCTCCTATCCTTTGTATCAACATGATGATGAACTGTCATTTCTACTTCCTCAGCTGTCAAACTATCTCCTTTCTTCATCCTCACCACCATTTCACTTCAGGAACATTCTTGACAACATAAAAACTCCTTTGCTACAACACTGGACGAACCCCAGTACCATACCCATTATTTGCCTGTTCTCAGACACAATAAGTGAGGCTTGCCGGAGAAAGTCACAAGTCAGACTTATGATGGCGATGCCCTCGGCATCACTGGGTGATTGATCTAACCCTCTGGCTTTCCTACTCCTTCCTACTTTCTAGCCTTTCCCACTCCCGCCAGGTATGGTTCAGCAACTGACCTAGCTCCCATTTTATTTATGTTTTTAAATTACAGATGGTATTTTTTACTTCCTCTGAAATCTGCTTTCTCATTTCTAATATTTTAACATTAATAACACAATTAAGATATATACATATTTATTAAGACAACTGAGAAGAAAACACTTAAAAAATCATTATCTCCATATTAACCAAAAATCTACTTTTCTTGGTACATTACATTAGAGTACATTAAAAAAAAAATACCTGTATTTAAAGCCTTATTCTTTTCCAAAAAAATTTTGTGACTAAAAAAATGGCAATTTAAGGCAAGAAGTATGATGCTGACTTTGAATTCAGGTGTGTCAGAACTAAAAGTTTTACTAACAAAATATTATGGACCCAAAAAATATAATACAAATTTCTATTTGAAGAGTCTGCTCTTACTTCAGGTTTGTTCATCTATCTTGAAATTTTTTTATTACCAGTCAGGAGGTCTGCCTAGGAGCAAGGCAGGAAACCTGCTGGGATTCCACATGGTTAATCAGTTTGTTTTATAAATGCTTAAATTTTAAAATGAAAACAGAAAGTAAAAACAATGACAGAATTTCAGTATCAGGGGGTGAACAATGGTCAATGTGTTGTGTATGGTTGCTTTCAGAGTAGTTGTTCAGATTACTAGACATGTGTGAAAAAATGACCAAATAATGAAAGCACAAACCATTCTTTTTGTTGAGCTAACAGGTATTAGTGTGTAATTATCTATCTTGTACATATGTTTATATATCTTGGGGATGGGGACTTAGCTCAGCGGCATAAGCACCCGCCTTGCAAGCATGCAGTTGTGAGTTGGATCTCTGGTACCAAAAAAAAAAGGAATGGGTATATATAATCTTTTCCCTTCCTTTTTTTTCTCCTTTCTCCCATCCTAGTTGTTCCTTGCCTTTTTAGACATTACCTCCACTTTCACTTTCACAGTATCTATTGTACATTTTGGATCCCATTAATTCCTTCAGGTTTTTATACTAGTGAAGACAACAGGATGTTCATACTTGTGAGTCTGAACCATTTCACCCATGAGCATGATCTCAAGTTGCATCCATTGATCTACAAGAGCCTTGAGATTATCCTTTCTTTATACCTGAGTAGCTTTCCATTTTATATAAGTGCCTTATCTTTAAAAAAAAAAAAAGTGCCATATCTTTCTTACCAATTCTGTGATTGATGGGCAGTATACCCCTGTTTTTTTCTGGTTACCTGTTGCATGGAACATTGTTTTCTCACTTTTGACTTTGTTTATGAATTTCCTTTCCTAAATGCTTATTATCTACAGCATATTAATGAATCTCATTTCTTGATCCAGTTTTTTTATTAGTAAATTGATGCTATCTATATTAACTGTTATGACTGACATGCAATGGCTCCTCTTTGCCATGCTATTTTGCTGCCTTTGGCTCCCTACTTATCCCCTCTGTTCAACTGCCTGCCCTGCTCAATGATCCCCCTTTGCTGCTATTCCTGGAACCAAGGTCATCTTTATCTTTCTCTAGAATATCATTCAGTACTCTTTGTAGGGTTGATTTGGAGGTCATGAACTCCTTCAGATGTTCTTTGTCATATAACTATCTCATTTCTTCAGCAATCTTCAAAGATAGTTTTTCAGGGTACATCAGTCTGGGTTGGAGGTTGTTTTCTTTCAGGACTACAAGCTCTTCTTGACTTAATGGGTTGTGTTGAGAAGTCTGACAGGATTCTGATTGGATTTTCTTTATAGGTCATCTGTTTCTTTTTTCTAACAGCTTTTAATATTCTGTTCTTGTGCTGAATTTCTGAGATCTTGATTATTACATGTCTGGATACTGATTTATTTTGGTTAAGGTTCTTTGGAGGTCTATGTGCCTCACTTGTCTGTATGTCAGGTATTTTTCCCATGGAAGTTTTCTGCTATTACTTCTGTAAATGTCATCTGTGTTGACTCCTGCTTTGTTGCTGACATTTATAAATCTTAAAATGTTTTTGTGTTGCCTTCCAGCTGTTGAATTATTTCATAATTCCTTCTAAGTCTTCTTTAGATATGCTCAACAATTCATTACAGTTGTCATAATGAGATACTATTTCTAATCTGATTTCTTTTATAGCCTCATGCAGTTATTTCTTGACTTTAGTTATCATTTCAGAAATTTCAAGTGTGCAACTTACAAATTTTTCCATATCTATGTTTCCTGGACTTGTTCTGTGTGGGCTGGAGGTCTGAGATTGCATTTTGCTCCTTCATCTTGATTTCCTGGGTTCCTCCGGACAGGCCAGTTATGGGAACCCAGGTGCTTCCTGTGTTGGCTGCCCCTCTGTGGTATGGGGGAATGAGCCAGATCCCTGGTTTCTCAGAACCCAGTTTCCAGAGAGGCAGTGGGGCATGAGGCATGCTTCTCCAGACTCTTGAGACTATGCCACGTCTTCCCCAATGCCTATGTGGGGTCAGGGTTGCTTCTTCTTCCAGTCTGCACTGGTTATGGGCAAGAAGGTTTCAATGGTGGACAGTGGGCGCACAGCTGGCTCCCTCTCCCAGTCCGCACTGGTTACCAGCAGGCAGTTTCCCAATGGCAGCCAATGGAGGCACAAGATCACGGCTGGCTGGCTGCTTCTCCTGGCCTGTGTTGGCTACCGGCAGGAATCTCCTGCCAACACACAGGCACACAAGGGCCTGGGCTCCCATTCTGTAAGAGGTACAGGAGGAAACGGAAGGAGGGAGAAAGGGAGAAGACAGGAAGGAGAGAGGAGAGGAGGAGGACAGCCACCAACAACACAGACGCCTCTGTACTCATCCTCTCAATAAGGTCGTGCTATCTTCTTGAACTCCATATCTCACTGTCACTCAGGATCTTACTAATATAATTCTGCTCTCCTTTTTTTCCCCATTTTTTTGAGATAGGGTCTGGGGACGTAGTTCAAGCTGACCTCAAACTCATGGTGATCCTCCTGTCTCAGCTTCCCAAATGCTGGGATCACAGACATGCACCACCACACCTGGTTCCTTTTTCTATAATATTCAACTCTTACCTCAACTAGATGCTTCTCACTGATGTATGTTCAAGTTTATTTTTTTGATTAAACCAAAATGAAATGATACTAACCTTGAACTGCACATTCTCCATCTATCCAGCCACACTCTTTCTGGCTTTCTCACCATTTCTCCTAACTACTCCACCAAATATAAATGTGTTTGTACAGAGATTCATTTCTAGCTCTAGAACCTGCAGACCCTGTAAAATCAAAGTAATCATACCAATAATCACCTATCTGGTGGTTACTGGTATGATTACTGGGAATGAGATGAATTGTGTTAAGGAAAGATTCAGGACAGACCTAGGCCATGGTCACTGACCAGCAAGGTGAGTGAAGAGCATTTTCATTGATTACCACCATCCCCCACCTTCCTGTCCAGGCAGCTCATTGACATTGCTGGGTCATACTGAACCCCCTCTCACTCTAATCCACTCCTAGAGGCTGTTGATTTTTATCTCATCATCTTTTTTAAGTTTACTAGTCTATTCTTATTAGTGCATGTTTCCAGTACATAATGTTTACGTCTGTTGCGTGTAACTACTACATGTTTATACCACTTAATTCTTTTTTTTTTTTTTTTGGTACTGGGGAACGAACTCATGACCTCACACTTGCCAGGTAGGCACTTATGTCACTGAGCTACATCCCTGGCCCTAACACTTAATTCTTTTTTTACTTTGTTTTGTTTTTGAGACAAGGTCTCAAGGCTGGCCTAAACTCTTGGTTATCCTTCTATTCTGCCTCAGCCTCCCAAGTGCTGAGATCATAGGCATGCACTACCACACCTGGTTTATTTTTACTCTTTTTCACCCTTTTCCTTCCTTTCAACTCCCCCTATCTCTTGACCCTCTTCCCATCTGAGAAAGATCTATGTTCCTATTTCTCATTATCTATCTTCTATTCTGTTCTTTATTTACCCTTGAAGTTTCTGACTACTTTCCATGTCTCCATTCTCCCATGGATAATAAAACTGCCCAGATGACTGCCTGCATTTCCATTTCCTTCTTCCCACCTTCCTCCACACTGCAGCCAGAGTGGCCAATTCTAAGCTCACACCTGAGGTTACCACAGGGTTTGAACACTGGTAGGGTACAGCCCCCCACAAGCCATGTACAAACTTACCTTATGTCCTATATCTTCTTAAAACACATGAAGGACTACTGTCACTTCCTCAGATGCACCATGCTCAGGGTTATTCCACCTCCTGGTCAGTTTACTGCAGTGTGGACAACACTCTTAATTCGTTGAGCCTCGTTAATTCCCACTCAGTGCTTCTGTTTTCACTCAACTCGAACTTTCCCAGGGAGCCTTCTCTACCCTCCCAAACAGGCACCCATCAGTCTGTGTCCTTTTCACTGCACTCATCAAAACTACCATTTCTCATTTATGCCATTACTCCCCAAACAAATTCCCCTAATGGGACCCAAGCTTTATAATAGCAATGACTATGTCTTTTTTTTGCTATTTTATTTTAGTTGCCCAATACAATATCTAGGCCATTATTAGAGCTCAACTAATATGTAGTATGTCAATATTCAACTTGAAGGTTGCACAACAATCTAATTAAAAACAGGACAGATTTCACACAGCACAGAACAAGTGTATTACCAGCTTATTATGAGTGTTTCTCTACAGATGGTGGTGAGCAGGAAATCACTTTACATGCTAACTCAGCATTGCACAGGGAAAGGAAGATGTGACACAAGCCAACTGTTTTCCTGTTATTTTAAAGGTATAGACAAGCAGGACACTATTTCCATATACCTATCAGCTACTTCTATGGCATGTTGACAGAACAAAGGTTATGAATCAATACTACTACAAGGTTATGAACTACTAGTAGTAATAGCACCACTAGTGTGAATACTCGTAGTAATAGCACCACTAGTAGTAAAGCTCAGAAAGTGGCTCACCACAGCAAAAATTCATTCTTAAGCAAATGGAAAGTTTAAGAAAGAGAGGTGCCAGACATGCCTATAATCCCAGCACTTGGGATGTTGAGTAAGGAAGATCGCGACAAGTTTAGGCCAGCCTGAACTTTAAGGCGAGTCTCTACCTCAAACAAATAAAAAGAAAGAAAGAAAGAAAAAACAATTTTGAAATGGTACTCCCTCAAAATGTCAAAACATCCTAATATTCTCTGTCATCCCCTACCTCCACAGGTATGTTGCTTCCTACATCTAACTTCTGGCATAAAGCAGCCACATAAATGTCATTCATATTTAATTTTAAAATGTAAGATTTTTTTCAATATAAGTGTTTTCATAACAAATAGATTTATATAAACTGCAGTATTACCTAAAACTATAAGGACTGTGCAGAAATGGCAATCTGGAAGGTAACTCAAACAATTTAAATGTATTAAAAATCACTTGCATATATAAACTACTTGGAAATATCTGTGCCTTGATAATATAAAAACACCTTATTATGATACTATGGTTTTAAAGTATTAGTCTCTAAAATCACTAAACTTTGGCACTCATTTGTTACAGAAACCATAAGCAACCTCAAGTATTACACCTTAGGGTTCATACAATTATAACAGTATAACTCATCTGCTTACTAAGGAATAAAACAGAGCAAGAAAGTACAGAAATCAGCTACTATTCTAAAAATTCACACGATTAACTGAAATTGTGCAACTTGTGCATCAGTAGAGCTACTATAAAAGGCACTGTTGACAATGGACTTTCCACAGCATTACAAATAGATTCCATGAAAACTACAGATGCTACAAATGTAAAGATCAACACCAAAGACAGACCAGGTAACAGTAACTGAAAATACACATAAACAACTAAAAACATCAAGTTATGTCTCTCTCTTCATCGCTTTCTAACTTTCTGAATTGGTTTCACATGTGTTGAAAAAAACATGCTTACGGCTGGGGATTTAGCTCAGCGGCATAAGCGCCTGCCTTGCAAGCAGGCAGTCATTAGTTCGATCCCTGGTACCGATAAAGATGAAAAAGACAAAAACAAAATTAAAAAAAAAAAAATGCTCATACTGTCATATGCTAGCATTTCTTGTTTTCAGAAAAAAATGCTACCTCCTAAGCCAGGACAAAGAATCAGAACACAGAATTATAATTCCTGAGAAAGAATTTATTACACCTCAGTACTTATTCAAAATATTTACACAAACATTTAACACTACCTCCTACTCACACACTAGAATTTCTTCAAAATCAGATTGCATATTTCATATCAAAAACCTCACTACTTCATTTCTGTAGGTCATTTTTAAAAATAAGAAACTGTTTCATTTAAAAAAAAATTTATCCCCAGCAGTGATGTAAAGTTGTAAATGATATGCACTTTCCCATGTGATCAATAGCTACTCTTGATGCTTGTTTTAGGGCGAGGATTCAGCTCAGTGGCACAGTGCCTGCCTGGCAACTGCGAGCTCATGAGTTCAATCCCTAGTACCAAAAATAAACAAATAAATAAATAAATAAAAAGTTTTAAAGATAAAGCACTATTTCTAAAAAGCCATGAATGCAGTTTCACTACCAGCTATAACTAACAGCTAGTTTCTAGAAGTGTCACTCATCAAGACATTTTCATTCATCTACAATAAGTGCTCACCTTAACATCAGCACATTCCAGCCAACATTTTCAGAAAAAAATTAACAATTTTCTCAAGTCGCAGTCACAAAACTGGGGATGCAAATCTACATTAATTGAAGGCTAGTTATACTAGGTTTTCCATGGATAACTAACATGAAAGAGGAAATGCTGACCACTAAGTAAGGACAGGAGGGAATGCTTATCTGGCAGACATTAATTTGGATACGATGGTCAGTCTCAATTCTTACAACTAGTAGCAAAGATTTCTTAGGAAAGTGAATGCTCAGAGCTCGGCACATCATTGATTATCCGATTTTTATCTAACTGAAACACCCATTTCCTAATTGCCTAATTAGAAAGTGTGGCATATGTAATAATGTTCATCTCTCATAATTTCTAATTTTCTGCACAGTGTGACAAATTTTATTTTGCTTTGGAACAGCTAGCACTCCCCACCGCCACATCCACATCCAGAATGCCAGACTAAAACAAATACATTTTCACCTACTCTCGAAAACAAATCCAGATTTTGGGAAACAAACCAAAGTACAAACACATAAACCTTAAAGTCAGAAGTTACTTGAACAGGGAGCTCTGAAGATATCTGCCTGTAATTTAAAGACATCTGTAAGGTAAACCAAGAAAGACAACAATATCATCGTATGTATACATTTCATTAAATTGTCCTAAGTGGTCTGATCAGATTTCCCTAAACAGTTCGTGCATGTCTCTTTATGCAACCAGACGTTGATCTGCAATATTTAAAAGAACCAAGGCTGTGACCATCTGAAAACATGCCAGTCTGGTTTATCAATGAGAAAGCAGATCTGCACAACTGTGATGCTCAGAGTGGGTTAAAGGATTCTCTTGACAGCGCACCTTCCAAGGACTCAGCAGCTCTGTCTGGGAGGCTGCTGGAACTGTTTGCAGCCCTCCTCAGTAGCAGCCTAACAAAGTGGGCGAGAGGACCCCAGGAAACGTGCAAGCGGGCGGTCTCACAGCCTCCCACCCACGTCACCGCTCCCGCACTCTCACGCTACGGCTCCCCAGCACACTCGAAGCCCGGGTAACCTCGCCGTGCGTTACAGGCTCTAACGCCCGCGGCCCACCCTGGCTCGCACCACCCGACAGCCCAGCACCCCAAGACTGCCTGCTCCCCGAACCACACACCTCCAGCTTGTGGTTGATCTGCGACACGGTCTGCGCTTTATGGCACAGCTGCGCAAAGCAGGAGCTCAGGCTCGTCATCTTCTGCCTCCCCTCGTAGGTGATGTCCGCCTGATCCGGGTCGATTTCGCCCAGCAGCAGGTCCACGTCCACGAAGGCCTTGTCAAACTCCTTCTCCAGCACCTCCAGCCACCGGAACATGGAGACCCCACCCGGGGAGACCCCCGCAGCGCCCCCCGGGTCCCCTCCAGCGGCCGCCGGGCACGGGCCGCCTGTCGACATGGCGCCGCCTCGGCCTCCTGGACGGCGCCGACCCCCGCCACCGCCCGCCTGCGCGGGACTACTGCAGGCCTGAGGGGCCCCGCGCGCCAGTCGGACCTTCTACCCTCTGCGCTCACGCCGCGAGGATGCCTTACCGCGCCGGGAGCCAGGCTGAGGAAGCGGCAGCCATACACGGAAGCCCCAGCTGCTCCGCCTCCAAGCCACGCCGCCGCGCACGCACGCATGAAGAAGGACAGGACGGCGCACGCAGTACTAAGCGGGTGGGGCGGTGAGATCGAGACCAATGGAAGCGCTCCTTTGGGCTCCGCCCACTGGCGGCCATCTTGACTACTGGCAAAGTCTGAGGAGGCACCCTCAGAAATGGAGGCGCTTGTGTTGGCTTCCAAACAGGACGAGCCCGGGAAAGAGTGTCCACGTCGCAGAAAGAAATAGCCTGTGCCAGACTGACTT
Organism: Cavia porcellus; assembly: GCF_034190915.1. Taxonomy (NCBI): domain Eukaryota; kingdom Metazoa; phylum Chordata; class Mammalia; order Rodentia; family Caviidae; genus Cavia; species Cavia porcellus. The sequence continues at coordinate 49,508,182 of NW_026947507.1, forward strand.
CGGAAAAGTTGCTTCAGTGGCGTCCAGGGTCGCGGTTGGGAGATTGGATGGAAGGTTATGTGAACATGCGCAGTCACCTCGTTTTGCCTCCAGTTCCCGCTCAAAGTGACTAAACAGTGTGAGCACGCGCAGTCGCCACGTCTGGCCTTCCTAGTCCGGTTCCAGCGCGGCGTGGAGAGGGCGGACTCAGGTTTCTACTTCTGCACTGCGCAAGGCTGCCGGTAGATGCGACTGACAGGTTTTACGCAGTTGGTTAGGAGCCCTTTGTGATTAGAGCCAGGCAGGCCGAAGTCTATCTCCAGTATAGACTTCACTCCCCAATGAGGTAGAATGCTTGGTGTTGCTATTTTGTACACGTTAAAGCAGCGATATATGTATTTAGTGATAGTGGGATTGAATCTAGGGACTTAAAGCTGAACTACATCCCCAGGGGTTATTTATTTCTGAATTACATCCCCAATTACATCCCCCCTTCTTGGGGGAGGGGGGCAGGTCTCGCTAAAGTGACCAGGTTGGCTTAAACTTGTGACCCTCATGCCTCAGCCTCCCACAGTGCTAAGATTAGGGGTGAGCGTCGTCGTCACACCTAGTTTAAGGCAGTTACTTTAATTAGTGTACTTACTTCGAAAGCTAGTAATGTCCCCAAATGGGACATTTCAGAAAAAACAAAATTCTGGCAATTCAAATGTTTATAAACACTGAATGCAGATCCAGGTAAGGCCTGAAGCCGGAGCTGAACTCCTAGGCCCCAGGAAGGGAATTTGCACAGTTGCAACCTGAATTTGAATTGTGTAGACACCTGGAAGCCATTCAGCAATTGCTGTCTTCACTCCCCCGTCCTCTCTAGCCCCTTCTAGTCCAGTGCCCTGTTAGGAGGTAGGAATTGTCTCTTCTGGGTCGCCTATGGAAGTAGTTTGGAGGCTCTGCTGAATCTGCTTCACTGTCTTCTTGGGATGGAGCCTTTGCATTAATCCACCCGGTGCTAACAGACAACTAAAAGCAAGAGATGCTGCTATCAGCGCTTCCTGGTTAGCATCAAGCAGTGTCAAGAGATTCAGCCCTTGGCTCTCAGCAGGCGACTGCACCAAGGTAACCCTGAGCTTGAGGGAGCCTCCACAGGTTCTAGCACACGGTCAGTAATATAAAGTTAATGTGCATCTCATCTGCGACATCATTGGTACAGCTATCAAACCCCTGGCCACTTCCTCTACTCAAAATGTAGTAGTTAGCAATTATTTGCTGTATTTCTTTGGTCTTCATGGAGGCCTGTGGCAGTATGCATCGTCGCTTTTTACAGACGGGAAGTGCTCAAGTCAGTGCCAAAAGTTAAAAGTTCCTCCCCGTTATAAGCCACACAAAGCTATTAACGTATACAGGATATTAACCAGAAAGTAACACTTAACTCTGCTTTATACGGATTGCGCCCGAATATAAATTGCATTCTCTTTAAAAAGTACCATTCGCCTTCCACAGATTGCAGCGCTCTGGCCTCGTCTTAGCCGCAGCTGCAGTAACCCGGAGATCGGGTTCGGCCCTATCTTGGTTCCACGGCAGAAGCCGGCAGCGTTCCCTAAGTTACAACCTCCTGCCTCAGCAGCTTCCTTGCTGTAGTCTCTTCCCTGTACTGTGGGAGTGGCGGTGCCAGTGCCGCAGCCCTGCGTGCCCGCCTCTGGCGTTGCTGTGGGTTCCTCGTCCGACCGAGCTAGCAGGGCCGAGGGAGCGGCTGCGTGGTCACGTGCGCCCCCTGCTGGTGGTGTGCTGCACCCGCGCTGGCTCCTCGCCCTGCCCCCCTGAAGTCTGGGACTGCGCGCTGGCAACACTCTTGTGGGATTGTTTCCGACGGATGAAAAAAAAAGTTGTAATGCTTCTGTGCGCGGTGCGGTTGGCGGAAACTTCTAGTGACTGCTTCACAAATCATGCGTTTGTGGTTTGAAACAATCCAATATAACCACGAAACCCCGCCAGGTGTGGTGGCGCGCATCGGCACCCTGGCACTTGGAAGGCTGAGGCAGGAGGATCCTGAGTTTGGGACCAGGCTGGGCTACACGGTGAGTAATAAATTCTGCACAGGATATATATATATATATATATATATATATATATTGTGTGTGTGTGTGCGTGTAAGAAAAGTAAAGTAGACACCGAGGACACTGGGACTAGTGGCGAAGGTGCTGCAGATTAGCTGTGGAGTGAGCGTGCAGATCAGGTGCTCATCAAGCACCCCTGACTGCAGAGAGACTGGAAGACATGCAAGACCACCCTACACAGGAGAGGCAGCTCACCCATCGCACTCTACTGTGTCCTAGGCTTTGCGCTTGTTAATTTCCAGTGACCGTGCCAGAAAAAAGGGAGAAATTAAATAAGTGCTACTTGTGGTTAGAAACAGATGCACAATGAGTGAATAAAGTCAGCGTAAATCCACTGCCATTTACTGGGGCAAGGTGAGAAAATCTTGGAATGTTGTGCTCATACGTATTATTTATATTTACTGTATTAATTACTGTTTGATAATTTGAAATTTTCAGGTCATACTAAAGTAAGCTTGGACTTTGTACAGTGATTTATTGCCTAATTCTCCTTCTAGCTGTTCTCTTTTAATAAAATAAGGTGAATGTTTAGCATTTAAAAGTTTACTACAAGGGCTGGGGATTTAGCTCAGCAGCATAAGCGCCTGCCTGTCAAGCGTGAGGTCCTGAGTTCAATCCCTGGTACTACCAAAAATAAAAAATAAAAAAAATAAAAAAATTAAAAAAAAAAAAGTTTACTACAGCCAAAGATTTAGCTCAGTGGCTCAAGCACTTGCCTGATAAGCACAAGGTAAAGAGTTCAATCCCTGGTACCCCCCCCAAAAAAAAAAACTCCTAAACAAATAAATAAATAAAAGCTCACTACAATAAAATTAATTTCTCCTCAAAATGCTCAGCCTCCCATAGAACATGTTTATCACATCATTCCTGCCACTTTCTGAAGCAGTTCTGGAACTCGTCTTTCATATGTTTAGAAGGTGAGCACAAAAATACAGCAGATGCTGCTGCCTGGTGCCATCACAGAAGGGCAAGCCTGTGAGAACACAGTGTGTCTGGTACCAAGTTCATTGGATCTGATGCGTAAGACTCTTGAGCTTTCCCAAAATGACCATGAGAGGGGAAGGTATGAACAGATTCAGGATGCTAAGGCAGCCACAACAGTGCCACTGAAGGCACTCAGCAAGGGACTCCAGAGCCTCTTCAGAGAGCACAAGAATGACAGGATAAGTGCCAAGCGAGGGAGAATGGGTGGTGAGTGGCAATGTATTTACTGTACTAATAATTTTTAAAAATTGAAGCATTCACTGTATTTTTGTCCCATACACGGGACAGCTATTTGCTGTCTTCTTTTAAAACTTGAAGATTTCAGTGGCATGACAAGACCAAGGCGGATGGACACTCCTCTTCCACAAATGGTTTCTGAAAGCAAACCCGAACAAAAGCAGACCTGGAAGCAAGCCTAACCGAAAGGGTCCGACCAACCCACCGGGAATCACATTTCCAGGCCTCTGCAGGCAAAGGTTTTTCCTTTTTATCGGTGCCGGGGATCGAACTCACGACTGCCTGCTTGCAAGGCAGGTGCTTATGCCGCTGAGCTAAACCTCCAGCCCCCAGGCTGTCACTTTTGAGGCACTGGTTCAGGTCATCTACAGTCCCTATTAGGGGCTGTGCCCATCCTCCTCAGTTTCTGTGGGATTTACTTCTCAGGGCCTGGCCCATTCCCCAGACCCACAGCGTCCTGGCTTTGATTGCGAATTCTTTACTGTACCCACTCCAGGCCTGTGGGTGACCAAGGCAGAGATTGCCAAGTCCAGACCAAAGTCCTTGGGAGCTGCCTCACCTCAACTCTGGTTGGGGAGAGTGGCAATTGCTTGGGCGCAGGGAAAGGGTACATCCAGACCAGGCCAAGGGCCTCAGGCTCTCAAGGAGAGGGCCGGGACCCGGTTCTAGTTCTGTCTACCAGCCCGGCCAGCCCTATGTGGGTGGGGGCTACATGCCAGATAGGTCTGATCTTGGCCACCCTCCTGGCTGTCTTGTCACTGTCCTTCCTGCCTGCTTCAGGTCTGGGTCTCCAAACTTCCCTACCATCCTGGTGCTCCCCAGCTTTCTCTCAGCATTGCCTGTGTTGCTCTAATCAGCCAGAACTTGGTTTTGTTGCAATTAACAGCCCAAAGTAATATAACTTTCATTAACTGTCTTTCTTAAGACCTCACTAAGTCCCCAGCATGCACAAACCCCCATGTTTATGTTTTGTTGTTGTTTGGTACCAGGGTTCGAACTTATGACCTTGTGCTTGTTAGGTAGGCACTTATGCCACTGAGCTAAATCCCCAGCCCTTCCCCCATGTTAAAGTGGTCTAGGAGCTGAATTGCTTATCCTGGACTAGAACATGTGGCCCTTCTGCCTCAGTCTCCCAGAAGGCTGAAATGGTAGGTATGTGCCATCCCCCAGATGCGGCCTTATGTGATGTGAGGAGCTGTTTGTTTTCTCTTTTCCTTTCTGTAAAAGGGATATTATCCTTCTTTTTTCTCTTCGTTTTACAGAAGAGAATGAAACTTGCTGAGGTTAAGCAGTAGAACTTAACTTTCCTGTTTTACTTTCAGCTTAACCGTGTCTCTGAGACATACTCCAGAACAAGAAGATAACTGAAAAAGAATCATAATTTTTATTCTTTAAAATTTCTTTTATCTGATATACAGAGGTTTTCATTTTTTATAAAAGGCTTCTGGTTACTCTGTTTTACAGTCTGAACCCTGCACTGACGAGTCCCTAGCCACAGATCTGGGGATTTGAGTTTGTTTCCTTTGTGGATTCAGTTTCCTGCCTGTATCTTCCTGCAGGGCGGTCTGAGTTCTGCACTGTAGGGTGACCTGCAGTGTCCCTGGCCATGACTCACTGTTCCTTCTCTCTCATGACAATTAAAAACGTTTCCAAGAAGGATGGGGAAAATAAAGTAGGGATAGTCCTAGTTTGATAATCTGAACCAAGAGTCCAGGCCAATGTAATCCAGATTCAAAGCAGTCACTGAACCTTCTTGTCCCTGTACTGAAAGACTACATGAGGTTCTGGGTTAGAGGTCGAAGAGTTGCTAGCTAGGTCACTGAGTTCCTATGCACCAGAAAGACATCTTACATTCCTCTGCATAGATTCTTACCTGAAGAACCCAAGTAAAAATACTCAGATAAGGTGTTGTTAAGTCCTTGGAGAAAAACTATAGGCCTCTAACTTAGTCTCAAGGACCCACAAAGGCAGGGGCGGGACTTTACACACCAGCCCTCAGTCCCACATGAAAACTCACAGGCAGCAGAGGCAGCCAGATGTGGGGCATCCATGCAGCTCCGAGGGCCACGCTCCACGCAGCACATCAGTTCCTCGCACCGCCCGCAGCTGCAGCAAACAGTCCTTGGAGAACTGAGGCCATGTCTCCCGTCCTTCCTCTCAGATCAGAGTACTCACAAGACCTGTCTTCCACCTGAAAAAAAGCTGACTTCTTCGCTTAACCTAAATAAATGGGCATAGCTCTCTGCTCCTTTAACACACTCTCAAACTTTCGTTATCATAGTTAATTATGATGGTAAAATTGGGAAAACTTAAAAACCCCATGCAGAGAAAGTGGTGAAGTTAGGAATAATAATCTTCATGGAAAATTATTCAGACATTTAAGTTTATAAAGACTATGAAGTAATATAAAAACTATAATAGCAACAAGATTAAGAAGTTATATATAAGTATATTTACAATCTGACGAAGCTATTTACAGCGTAAATAATGCCAAAATTAGAAATAATGCCAAAATTGCAGCAAAGCTATAGAACTTCCATGGAAAATAAGTAGTTCACAGTGTGATCCCAAAGCCCAAAGGGCTTCACCACAATGCAGAACTTGGAGCCTTCCTCACACCACAGTTCCCAGTAGCCAAAGACAAAAGATTCATCTATGATGTTTTGTTTTAATGGAATCAATAATATTTTTGAAGGACAGAGATATTTTCCAAAGTGAGAAGTGGATTCAATGATAGATGAAGCAACTTATCCACAGTTCTAACTATCTCCTCATCCTATTTCATTGTTTCAGCTAGCAATAAAGTATCACTGAAACAATGCTAAATAGAAAACCTGCTATGTTCCCTTACTAGTTAGTGTGAGGAGAAAACACCTGCCAGGTTCAGTCCTACAAAAATGGTTTTAATATTAGGTCACAGAATAGTCAAAGGTTTTATGGCCTACTATAAAACAGCTCTCTCTTTTTCCCACTAATTCCCTGGTGTCACATTTAACAAAAAGGAAACCACAGATAATAGAGGTATTTGCTGATTGGCCTCCAAGTCATAAATAACATAGGGTTTTGCTCACCTACAAATATTAGGGCAGCTTGTCAATGTTTAAGCCCCTTCTTCTTTGTAAGGGCTGCTAACATTTTAACCCAGGTGAATTGAGAATATTTTCCTTTTCTGTCTTCTCACAATGACAGAGTACACATAAGGTTCTGTTATCAGATCTATGGCATAAAGAGCAAGGCGGCACCTCCATACTGCCTGTAGCTGTGAGCCCTTTCTCTGGAAGATGCAGCTGCTCTATGCCTTCCTCGTTCTGCTCCCTCTGGTCCCTGGGTTCAGGGCCGACTATCCTGGAAGATGCAGCTGTGAGTCCCCAAACTCAGTGCAATGCTACAGACTCACTGGGGTGCCACCAGGGATCCCGCCAACCACCACAAGGCTCTACATCAGCCACAGCAAGATCCAGCACCTCCAGGTACAGGGCCTTCTCTACCCCTGTCCTGCCTTCTTGCATTGCAAGGTGGGCAAGTGGGGCCCAGGGTCAGAGGACACCAGGCTCCCAACACCAGGCCACCGAGGAGGGGTGCGGGGTGTGCATTTATGTATTTGCTCTGAGGCTTAAGCTGCCTGCTAGGCCAGTAACAATCCTGCTGTGCTTTGTAGCCAACAGGATGAAATTAACCTCACATCCAATTCAGTTACTGAAGGAGTCATTTGTTGAACAGGAGTTTTGCCACTTCCCTGAGCTTAACACAGTTAACTGGCCCACCCGGGGTACGCAGTTCACATCTGAAGGACTGGTGAGGAGAGGCCTGCTCTGTGGAGGACTCGAAGAGCTCTGGGCAATAGTGCTCCTCCCCAAAAGACCAGGTTTTATATTGTATGTTACTCAGATGAATCAAATATTAAGTATATTCAGGTTTCCTGATTTGAATTTACAGAATCAGGTTCCTGTATTTAAAGGAAAACATCTTAAATGAATTCTCAGATTAAAGGTACTGTAATCATTGTACATATCATTTAATCATAAATACATATTAATATCCATACATCAATTTTAAATGCTTGCTCAAATAATTCATCTGTGTTTTGGAACATGAATACTTGAAGCTAATCATAGAGAGTTGAAAATTAAGTTTCTGCCCTCAGGAAGAGAGGGGTTGTATTTATCCATTCGTCTGTGAACTCCCCGCTGCCTTCGGTTTGTGCCGTTGCTGTGTCGGTCTCTAGGCTCCTGTCTGTGGGTGTCAGTGATGTTTTCCTCCTTCTGCATGGATGGCTGCTCCCAAATCCCAGTCTTGCATTTCCTAGATGCATAGGAAAGTACCTGTCCACTTGGCTTGGCTGTCTTGGTTATGTCGCAGTCATTGTCATGCTCCTCATCACCTAGAACTTTCCGAATTTGGGAAAATCTCAGATTCGTGGTTGCCATCTCCTTTCTGTTCAGCTGCTGTGCTTGATTCCTATTCCACAGAGACTTCTAGTCCTCGAGTTCACATTCTCCCAGCTAGTGAGTTTATTTCTTATTGCCCTTCTTTTGGGTACATTCCCTACTGCTTCTCACCCAGGCAGCAAGGCCTCACTGTTAAAGTAAGTTGTAGATTCTCCTTTTGCTCCTCCCACACCTGGGCAGTGGACAATGGACACTGCCTGGGAAGACATCTATCAGGCATCTATCAGGCATGGCATGGAACCGAAGTCGCCAGCCTCCCCTGGGCCCAGGCTGCCCTCTGGCTTCTGGGTCAATGTCTGCTACCACCTTCAGCATCTCTTTCTACCGTGAGCCGAGGTCTGGCTATGCCCCCCAGGGGCCAGCCATGCAGGGAGTCCAGCTCCTTGCCCTGTGCCCTCGGCCTGGCATCCCTCTCCTGTGCCTCCTTCTGGGTGTTCACTTGCTCCTTGCGTGAGGATAGCAGATAGCAGTGAAACCCTAGTCCGAATCTTCCCTTCGTTAGTCTCCTGGGCCTAGCACCTCTGCGCTTTAGCTCAGGTTTCCCTTACTCCGCAGTCAGGATGGTTCCGAGCACAGCGCTCACTTTGGTATCTAGGGACTTGGCATCCTCTACCTCCTCTGGGTCTGTGCCTGCGGATGGGCCTGCCGGCATCTGTCTCTCCAATACCTCTCCCTTTGGAGCATTCCCCACGAGTGTCTGGGCCCTGCCCCACACCCTCCATGGGACTTTTCCCCTTGGGATTCGCTGGCTGTCTACTGGGATTCTTCATGCAGATGAAGGCTTTGCAGACCACATTCCAATGGGAATTAAGGCTCCCCTTCCTTGCTGTTTGGGAGCTTGGATGTCTCAACACACTGTCCTCAGTGCTCAGCCAGGTCCTAGCAGAGATCTGAATTTCTTCCTTTTAAAGGCTGAATGCCCCCCTCCACCATACCACTATGTTTCCCGAAAAATAAGACCTAATTAGAAACCAAACAGCCCCAGCGCACCTGTCTTTGCTTTCCTTGCCATCAGGGAGGAGCCAGTGAGGTATCTGCTGCCTGACACTGACCATCACCAAGGTAACAACCAGCTATTGATTACAGCGCAGTTTACTTTCCAGGTAGGTCTTATTTTCCAGGAAACATGTATAACATACCGTGTATGACCGTGTATTAGTTGACAGATGTTTTGATTGTATCTTCTATTATAAATGACACAGTTACAGATATTTAGGTTTCAGATATAAGCTTTTGGGGTTTTTGTTTGTTTGCTTGCTTTTTGAGATAGAGTCTCAAAAAACTTTGTAGATCAAGTTGGCCTTGAACTCACATGGTGGCCTGCACCACCATGCTTGACTCAAATACAAGTTTTTATTCGGACTAAGTTTTCTTTTCTCTCCAGTTTGTACCTAGCAGTGAAATTTCTGGGTCATACATAGTCTCTGAAAACATTTTGAGGAGTTGTCCAACTGTTCCCCAGAGTGGCCGTGCTGTCTGTCCCTATTCCCCCATGTGATAGTTCAGTTTTTCCACAAGCTCGTAACACTTCTTATCTTTGTTCTTTCCTTCCTGTAATAGCCTTTCTAGTATATGCCAGGTGGTATCTTGCAGGTTTGATGTGAATTTTCCCATTGGCTAATGATGTTTAACATCGTTTCCTGCTCATTGACCAACTGTGTAACTTCTATGGAGAAATGCATATGCAAATCTTTTTTGTCTTTGTAATTGAATTGTTCATCTTTCTAGTATTCAGTTTTAAGCATTCTTTAGATGTTCTAGATATAAGTCTTTTATTAGAGATATTATTTGCAAAGAGTTTCTTCCACCCTGTTGATTTCTTCCATTTTCTTGATAGTATCTTTTCATACATAAAAGGTTTCAATTTTGATTCATTTGTGTCTTTTATTGTATGTCATTTGTGTCATTGATGTTATGTATAAGATAGTGTTATTTAATTCAACGGTGTGAAATTTATGCCTATAGTTTCACCTAAGAGTTTTAAAGTTTTAGCTTTTATTTAGGTCCATGATCCATTATGAGTTATTCTCTCGTATGGTGTAATAAGAGTCGAGCTTCATTCTTTGGAAACATCCGTCCTTTTCTATTTGTGTTCACTCACTCCCAGTTGGCTCTCAGCTCTTGATAAACTGCTTGGTTTTGATTGTGTTGAATGGAAGCTTGGAGGGGCAGTTCATTCCATATGACACCAACAGACACTGCCTGGTGACCCAAGTCACTCCTAGTTTGAAGCAAATTTGTGTTCACACACAAACCCTAAATAATTCATCTCACCGTTGTCATTCAGATGGCTCTAACTCAGAGTGAACCTTTCTCCTCTAAGGGGGCAACAAATAAAAGGTGGCTGTTGTAATCAGTTAAAATGATTCTCCTTCACATCACTTTATAGAAGAGAAGAAGCTATATTCAATTTTTCTGGCTAAGAAATATATAAACAGGGTTACACTGAGCAGTGGGGCTGTGGATTATTTTTATCCTCTTTCCATAATTTTAAGACTGTTTATAGAAGACAAACATTTGGATGATCAGGCAGAATCCAGTGTTCCCAACTCCTTGCTGCTGTGGCTCACACAGAGCAGGGCTAGCTCTGTGGGTCTGTCAACTTTGTCGCATGCTGGACCTCTGAGAACCACAAGCAGTGAAAGGTCTCTGCTGCTGGGAGAAGGGCCAGAAACAAAGCCTTTGGGGGGAAAGCTGCGGGGACTCATCCTGGCCTCCAATATACATTACTTGCCCTTGTTTTAAGCAACATCAAGTAAGCTGCCAGCAGCTCCTAGGTTAACTCAAGGGCAAAAGTTCTCATCTCTTCTCACCTTCCTGAACACAGCCCACAAAGGCTGTGGAAATGAAACAGATCTGGCAGGCTTTTCCTCAGTTGCCAGCTCTGCACACCTAACTGAAAATCAGTGGTGTCTTCTCGCAGTTGGCAGCACCAGAGCTTGGTATTCTTCAGCTAATTGGCTGTTACGACAACAAGGCTAAGCAGAAGTACACTGGATAAGATAAAACTAGGGGTACCCTGAGTTTTAAACCTGGCAGCAGAATATTTTGGACAAATGACTTCACTTTCTTAAGCCTTTGTTTCCTTTCTAAAAAAGCAATAATCGTGCAAGTGTATAGGGCTTTGTAAAGAGTAAACACAGTAAATATCGAGTGCCAGATGTTTTAATTAGTAATCAAACAACAAAGACAAAAAGAAATGGTTGTAAAAGATTTGTAGATTGTTCAGTTTCTGAATAATATAAGATAATGCATGAAAAGAACATTCTAATACATGAATCACTGTGCAGTTTGTGAGCACTTCAGGTAGCAAGAATTGGCTAATATATGTCTATCAAGAGTGTATCAAAATGCTTACATTATTTTTAATATCTTACACTAATATCAGCAATCATAAATTAGGAACAGCCAGGACCTGAGTTTCAACCCTTTTCTGAGACAACTGTAAATAGAACCTGGTCTGATATCATTGGTCTTGTAATAATAATGCGTATGGCATTGGTTTGAAACAGTTTTAACTCCCTGGACCCTACTTTCTTCTGTAGCTGTCTAACCTCACAGCAGTGTTGGCTCTAGAAGATTTCATTCTGCTGGCCAGTGGAACAGAGTCTGTAGGAAGTGACACCTTCAAAACTCTGAGTACTTTAAAGACCTTAGAGCTTTGGAAAAATAAGTTAAGACAGGTCCCTCGAGCTCCCCCAGCCAGCCTTGACGTGTTGAAACTAAACGAGAATGCAATCGGTACCCTGCGTGGGTCAGACTTCAAAGGTCTGAAGAGACTGAGAGTGCTCGAGCTGCAGAACAACCTGATCTGCTCCCTGCCTGCCCGTGCGCTGGCCCCACTCGTCAGCTTGGAGAGCTTGGCTGTGGACAGCAACAACATAAGAGTCCATAGCTGGGTCCCTGGCACTCTCCCACCTGAAGCACCTGAGCCTGGAGAATAACAGGCTGCATCTCGTCCCAGGCAGCTTCTTCAGTGCTCTGCAGGCTTTGGAGTCCCTCAGTTTCAGCGGTAACTTGCTGACTAAAATTCCTGTTAGTCTACCGAAATCCTTGTTGTCTTTGAAGGTGGAGAGAAATCCGCTCAAAGTCGTGAGGTTCTGAGACCTGAAACACTTGGAGAACCTTTCTCACCTGTACCTGTCGGGGAACTGCATCTCCTCCATTGAGGGGGTGCAGCTCCTCGCCAACCTAACCACTCTCGAGGTGTCCCAAAATCAGCTGCAGGCCCTGCCCCTCAGGCTGCCAGCAAGGCTACAGAAACTGGACTGCAGCGGCAACCTGATTGGCAGAGTGACAGTGCAGGACTTCCAGGACTTCCAGGACGTGCGAGACCTGAGGCACTTATTCCTGGACAACAATAACGTCAGCCTGTTTGAAGCTGGAGCCCTTCAGTGGTGTGTGCAGCTGTCCAACCTGGCACTGGAACAGAACCTGCTGGGTTCCATCCCACTGAGGTAAAGGAGTGCTCGCGGTGGTTGGTTAGCCTGAGGACCAGAGTTTAAAGATAGATGTGTACCCCAGAGCTGTGGGTCTCCAGCCCTCAGCTGAATCCTTTTCTAACTTAACTATTCATAACCTATAACTGTTGTGCAAGTTTGCATTAATTGATCCTGTTTATTGAAACTATTTCACATCCTACATTTCATTCACTTCAGCTTTTTGAGACAGGGTCTCACTATGTAGTTCAGGCTGGCCTTGAACTCAGCAATTCTCCTGCTTCAGCCTCCAGAGTGCTGTAGTTATAGGTGGACACCACCACACCCTGCATACAGCCTACATTTAAAAATAGATAAATAAAAAAATCAATAAATAAGGCACTATTACTTTCTTTTAAAAGACACAAGTATATTGCTTACTGTGTTGTTAGAGAATTCTTTATCCATTCAGTACTCTATTAAAAAACAGAAAGCTTTCTTGCCCTATTAGCATTACCAAATTTTTTATCAGTAATGTACCAACTTTTCTGTAGACATCTAAATGGCACTCATTTTATCTAATTTCTTTTTTTTTTTAATTTTCAAAGTCTAACTTTAATTCAGACTGAACAAGCAAAAAAGTGAGGAAGCTAACTGTATTAGCAGACACAGGTGTTCCAAATGTAAAACAGTGGGTTATTAACAGAACTATTTACATGCATATTTACAGGCAATTCTTTTATAAATGTCTTTTAGTTAGTTGAAAAACATTTGACATTAGGTAAAAATATTACTTTGATTGGGCTGAGGTGATAACACATTATAGTAAAAGTATTAGAAAAATGATCCTCGAAATGTATCAATTATAAAGCAGATGAAAACTTGAATGACAAATTATCCAGTAAAATTCTCTAGTAAAAAAGTCAATGCAATCCATGCTACAAAATAAAAATGAGAACGTCATATAAATAAAACAGAAAAATGTTTTAGGCCTTAGGGTACTAAAGTTAGTCAAGTATAAGAAACAAAAAAATAATTCTTGGGCTGGGGATTTAGCTCAGCGGCATAGGCACGCCTGCCTTGCAAGCATGCAAGTCATGAGTTCGATTCCCAATACAAAAAAAAAAAAAAAAAATTCTTGAATTGAGATAAATCCTGAGTGAACAATCTTGGCTGTTTAGTTGGGAATTCTAAGTTTTTTCCTCCATTAATGATATTTTTACAAATATGTGTCAAATACAGTCTACATGTGGTAAGTCAGCTGTTGATATATTCAAAGACTAGTGCTACAGATGTTTATGACTATGATCAATTTTGTTTTGAGACAAGGTCTCACTATATAGTTAAGGCTGACCTCAAACTCACAATGATCCTCTTGTCTCATCTTCTCAAGTGTGTGCCATCACAACCAGCAATACTTGAAACTCAATTAATTGAGACATAAGTATCAAAATAAAAAAGCTTTAATATTCCTATCTTTAAAAAAAGCTACATTTTTGAGTAATCTGTATTTCTAGGCTGAGTCTTTTTCACTCAAAAAAGAAAAGCATCTAACCAGCTAGCAAAATTTACTTTCACCATTTCATTTATTTCAAAATCAATTTTATTGTAGCCAAAACAGTGGAATTAACTGTACATAATAAACTATTTTATATATATACACATTTTAAGTTATAGGGAATAAAGTTTATTTTGGCAGATAGTGTTAAACAAAATTAAAGTTGCATACATTAGTAACATAACTCAACATACTTAATTTGGTATAAGTATGACACATGTTCTTGCTTTCTTGTGTTCTGCTAAATCATCATACCTAAACTTTTATAAAAACTGATACAGTGAAATTTAACTTTACTGTTTTCGCTTATGCTCTGATTCCAAACAAGACTTTTCATAAGCTTCTTCAATTTCTGGGTCCATCTCATCATCAATATCATCCAAGTATGGCTCACCAGCCCCTGATAAATCTGTTCCATTTTCTTCATAATCTGGAAAAAAGTCCTCTCTTTCAAGTAACTCTTGATACTTCTCTTGGTAATCTGGATCTGCTGCAGTGAAAGGTACACCATCAGATGTATAAAATGTTGGTTCATTCATAAAGTAGGTAGGGTCATTTTCAGGTGTTGCTTTTCTGTACGTTAAAGTTGCATGTACTCTGCCCCAGTTACTTGACTGGAGTTCTACAAGCTTCAAGAGCATCTGTTTTACATCTATGCTGCAGTTTGCATCTAGGACAACATTTTCAATTCTCTGAATAATTTCTTCCATATCAGTCTTTAATTTTTCTTTCCAAGCATCTTCCAAAACTGGTCTTGTAACTTTAATAATTTTACTGCACAAATTAAGTTGTCATCCATTGGATTAGAGAACAAGGCATTCAACAATTCCCGCAGACCAACTTGAAGAATATCTGCTCTCGTAACCTGCCCATTTGTTCCCTTGATCTCCAGGTTAAGATAAAGTTTTCCCAGAAAGAGTACAAATGCATGAAATCACTTTCGAGTCACTTCATCTCCTTTCGCAGCTTCATCTTTAACTTCATATTCAGTCCGACATCTTTGAAGTAGCAATTGGTGGAAGTTGCCACTCTGTGGACTAATTGTCAGATGATGGGACAGGTAATTACACAGGCGAGCTCCCATGTAAGAGAAGTTTGGGATAGATGTGGCCTGTTGGTAGATGAGTTCCACAAGTTCTTGCAAAGCATCATCAGTTGTAACCCAGCCATTCAGGGTCTCTGCAAATTGTTCAATTTCAGTTTCAAAACTGCCAGGTTGCTCTGTAAGATGATTCAAAAACTCTTGAACATAGTCTGATAGAGTGGGATAATCCTCACAACCATCTTCATAGGATTCTGTATAAGCAGAATAACCTGATGGGTAAAATTTGGGGGCGTTGGCAGACAGCTTAAACATTAACACAGGAGTCACAACCACCTGGGGCTTAGCCTTTGCTGACTCTGAGTTCTGCTGTGGGGTTTTATCCTGTGAGCTAGGTCTCAGGGGCCTCGTTTGTTCCTGAGCTCCTTGGTGGTTCTCCCGAGAGATGTCTTATCTAATTTCATTGTAAGTTATGATACTATAATTATTTTATGAGACAGGAAAAATTATCTTTCATATATATGGGTATTTATTTCTTCTAATTAAAAAATTAGTATTTTATTCTATAGTAGGGTATCTGTACCCAGTAAAAATCATCAAAAATATATTTTTACAAACTGAAATCAGTACTTAAAAATATATACAAAAGGTGATTTGAAAGTGATCAATTTATTTTAATGCATAAGCATGTACAATTATTAATTTAATTCAACAAAAATGCTTTGAATTCGTATTGTGTCAAGCACTTTACCAGATACTAGGAACACATAAATTCCATAAGAGATAAAACTTCCCATTCTGGACAACCTGATGCTCCCAAGGGAAGACTGACAATCTGCAATAAATGGGTAGGTAAAGTCTATCCCACTTAGACTGTGTCAGATGCTGAGGCACAGGGACCCCAGGCTCAGTAGTACAAATGGGGGTGACAAGGCATGACTTTAACATGTGCTAAGAAAGGGGCCCTCACAAAGAGGGACTCTTTGGACACAAGCTTCCAGGAGATGAGGGCCTCAACACAAGAGCACCCTGTCCCATTTCAAGATCTGAGACTTGTTTTTAAAATTATTTCTGCCACATTTTGAGCCTTATTTTCTATTAGTAAATGAACCTACTCCAAGAAAAAAATAGTACTTAAAACAAACTCATCAAGTAGCAAAGGGAGCAACCACATTGCACAAGGGCCTGATGGCCAGCCTTGACAGCCAGGGTAAAACTGCAGACAGCAGCATTTCTGCTCCGGCACCTTCAGGCAGCATTGGGTGAAGTAAGCCTGCTAAATTCAGTGAGCAGAAAATAGCTTAATTACTTACTCTGGCAGAGTTGTGTGTTTCTATGAGTGACCACAGAAGGAGCAGTCTTTACCCAATGGTGTGGTGAGCCTGGCAGCTTTGGTTTCCAAGTCAGGTTTCCTGCTGGAACCCTCTGGAGAAGCACACAAATGCAGACCCACGCTGGGCTCAACCTCAGACCACTTAGACCAGACACCTGAGTTGGGGCCAAATATCAGTATTTTTAAGATGCTCACTGTATGAACTGAAATGTGTATCCTGGGCTGAGAACCACGAGGCAGGGACAGTGAACTATGCGATGTGAGGTTGGGTGGGCTTTTCTGTGAGCTTGAGTCAAGCACATGGTTCAGCCATGGCCCACCAAAGCTCATGGCCATTGATGATAGAAGAGCTGGAGTAATTTTAGAGTACCTGTCACTAGCACCCCTCCACACACATACACACACACAGCTTTTTTTTATTTTGGAAACCGAGAACAACTCTGAGAAGTTTTCTGTGTTTTTCCTCCCATAAAGAATAAAGACACAATGGTTTTACGTTGGCACATGCCTGTAATTCCAGCACTCAGGAGGCTGAAGCAGGAGGATCACTGCGAGTTTGTTGCCAGCCTAGATACAAAGTGAGTTCACAGCCAGCCTGAATCTCACAGTGAAACCCAGTCTCAAAAAAAAAAAAAAAGACCAAAAAAATGGGGGGGGGGCACAATAATATCCATTCCATATCTTTGAATTTTTATTTTTATTTGAGAGCTTGAGACAGTACGTTTTTTTCTTTTTATTTGCATGCTTCTCATTCATATAGAAAAATCTACGCTATAAAATTCAGTTTTCCTTTTTTTTTTTTTTTTTTTTTGTCTTTTTCCTGGTACCAGGGATCAAACTCACGACTGCCTGCTTGCAAGGCAGGCGCTTATGCCGCTGAGCTAAATCCCCAGCCCCAAAATTCAGTTTTCCATAAATAAACTGTAAACACAAGCAACCTGCTCCTGTCACCAAAATGAATTCTACAGGTTTCCTCCTTGGCCCGTCCTCCCGCGTTCCACCTGTCACCAAGCAGGCAGCACAGTCATCCTGGTATGGGTGTACTCTGGTACACAGTGATGCCTCCCTGTGCTCACTGTGTTTCTCGAGTGCTTGTAAGCCCAGAACTGAGCTCTCATATATTCATTATACCTTCTTACTCCACATGAGAGTCCTGTGAGGGCAGACACCTTGCTTTATCTATTATTTTACAGATTGGGGTCTTAAGGCTTAGAGAAAATAAGAAAATTGGTCAAAATTATATTTTCAATACATGGTGAGTCGGGATTTAAACACAGTAGTTTCAGAGCTGGGAGTTTCAGCTGCCTCTGGGGTTCACTCTGCCATTCCCCAGACAAGCTGCTGCTGAGGGTGCATGAGTGAAGCATCCTCTCTCCAGGTTTACCAGGTTGCAGCCTGTGGGCAGAGCAGAGCTCCACCATCTCCTCTGCCTCCCTGGGCGGCTCAAGTCCAGACCAGCTCTCTAGAGCCTTCAGGCTCAGCATTTCATCTTTAGGCACAGTGCTATTTGCTGGCCAAACCCCAAAGATCATGTGTCAGCATTTCTACGAGCATGTTTGCCTTCAAACCCGGGCTACTTTAAAAGATACAGGTTTTATTAAAGCATTAAGTGGCTGACATACAGATACAAATCAGGAAAATTGGTATCTTTCCTGATGTCACTTTGGTTTTAGTTCCTTAGAAACAAGAAAGAAAGAGAAACTTAGACTTAAGAATAGCCATGATTTTTGGCTACACAGTGTGATAACTCGGACCCCAGTATAAAATCCAAGGAAGCAAGAAATTAAAATTTGGGAAGCAAAGGCTTTATTTCCAGGCCTGGTGACGAATCTCTGGGAGCCAAGTTGGAGACTGAGTATCGCTAAAAGTCAGGGCTTTTATCTTGTAAATCCACAAACAGCTGCAGGTCACACAATGTAAAGAAGGGGATGGGGGTGTGGTGCAAACAGAAAGGGTGATTACACGTCTTGGGAAGGGCAAGATCAGGTAAGGGTAAGCAAGTCTCCCTGCATACAAGCAAGTTTAGATAAGAAGAAATCTTGTTTTTCTTAGCAAAGAATAGAGAATTCTAACAGCAATTAACAACCTTAGCTACCCTACTTCAGCACCACAACTGTTATTTGTAGAGGGCAACGATGGATAACATATCAATTAGATAAGATTTTACAATTCTTTACAGAGGAGAGCATTGATTAACATATCAATCCTTTACTCAGAGGGAAAAGGAAAACACATATACAGTAAGGCCAAGTCACAGGTATTGCTATGATACAAAGGAAGCTATTTTTGTGAAGAATAGTACAATCTGATGCAATTAACACAATTTGTGACGGGCTCAGGTCTTTGTTTTGTGGCCTTTTGGGAAGTTAAAACTTAACCGAGTTAGATGTGAAGGGAGAAGGGGAGGGGAAGCAGCAGGTGGGCTTATACAGAACAGGCTTCGGAGCGATAGTTAGGGGGGGCTTAGGTTATAACACACAGCACAGAATTGAATAATTGCTTAAAAGAAAACCCACCATATTGGTTTTCATTATCTAAGGGTTGTTGTGTGACTTCTGCATCCTGAGCACTTTCAGCTGTTAGGCAGAAAATTGAAAGCCTTAAGAAAAGAAACTTACACTACTAGCAAGTGCAGAGGCAAAGATCACTACTCGCTTAGAGAGCAGGGACAAACTCCTCACTCACCTTGTCAGTCCCCAGCTTTGCTCCACGGTATCAGGGACCTGGCCAAGATCTCCAATTGCCTGTGTCAAGGTACAGTGAAAGGATAAAATGGAAACAGAGACAATTTAGTAATACATGAGGAGTGACTGGGAAGGTGATACCTCCAGATGGGCCAAGAGAACGACACTCCAAGACAGCCACTCTTCAGTGAGTGTTCACAGTGACAGCGGGGCTGGCAAAAGATTCAAAATTGGCGGAAGACTCAGAGGCTCATGACCCAGTGGGCAAGTGTGATCTTGGGATGACTGAAGAGGGCACAGATGATCTTATGCCAAGAAGGACCTTGCTTGCCCTAGAGTGTTTTTTAAACCTAGTGGTCTTTTGTAGTCTCAGTGGGAGAGAATGGTCCATCCCTAAAGAGTTAATGGGAAATCCTCAAAAGGGTAATAGGATAATCCTAAACCTCTGTTTATCCCTGAGGGAAGTATGCAAAATAAGCCATTGTGAATTTGTGGTCCCCTGCTAGGACTGGTATTTGTTCCTAGTCCTTCTTCCTTGGGGAAGAAACAAAGCAAATCAAAGGGAAAGAGATTTTCTGTAAGCTTCTTGGAAATTCACCTGACATAAACTGGCTGTGCACAAAATTACATTTTCTTGAAGATTAATTTCCAGCTGAATTGAATGCTCAAGCGGTTAAGGTGTATGAAGGGGGTTTCCGCAGTAAATGAATCTATGAGGTAAGTTTTATTCCATCTAGAGAGAAGACGCTTCAAATAATGAAGACTTTAGCATGCAGCAAGGGGCCAAGTAACAATGTTTCCAGCAAGGCTGACCCCCTGGCAAAGATCAGGGTCTCATGAGATTAATTCATTTGCAATACTGTGGCTGCATGTTTTGTGAAAGCATCTATGTGCTGTTCACATGGTGGCCAAAACTGCCTAACAATCCATTTTGAAGCATTTCCACCAATACTGAAATGCATGATCACTCAAAAAGCATAAATATTTATGCATAATAATAAGCAACAATAATATTTTTCTACACTATGGCTAAGTTTGTTCATTTTCTTTCATCCAGCAAAATGCAGGACTGAAATGCAGGACTTACAGTGCACTCAAGCTGTGAGGAAGACATTTGGATGCTTTTTAATCAGGGAGGGCCTTTATTATTTCCTATAAAAGTTTCCGGCTTTTCTTGGCTCATAGTAAGAAAAGCTCTTACTGGGAAGTTTTTGACTGTAAGAGATTTTCAGGTTCGTTATTGTGATTCTTTTGTATTTTTATTAACAGGCGTAGCATTTTTCAAATTGGTATTTGAAAGAATCTTGCCCTAGGCCGGACACTGTAGCTGGGTGGGAAGAGGCTGGGAGGCAGAACCAGGGGGCTGTATCTTGAGGTCAGCTTTTCCCGCCCCTAGGAATTTACCTGTGGTGCAAAATGAATACCAATGGGCTACCTGTGCATCACTAATGCCCGTTAGGCACCACCCCAAGCCTAAGCTACCATGTATGCCCCCACACCACATATCAGACAGAGAGAATGCCAGCTCCCAGGGACAATGCCAGATCCCAAAGGGTCAGGGGGTCTCTCCCCACGTCCTTAAATAAATTTATATTTCATACTTATCTTTTCAGCCGCACCAAAATTCTATCAGTATTTATAGTATTTTTTTAAAAAACCTTCCCCTTTTTATTATAAAGCAATTTAGCTGTTCAAGGTTGAAAACACAGCGTGCTAAAGATAGATATTATCTCTCACCATCTAACTGCAGCCTCTGTAGACATAAGCAAAATACTTAAAAATATTTGCTTTTATGCAATTGGAGTTACACCTTGGGCTTAGGGTAAGCCCTTGCAGGGTCCCACTGATTTCCTGACAGAAACTGGATCCCTGTGTGTGCTGGTCGTGCCCATGGCCCGCTTCAGCTACCCCTACTTCCCTTACTCCTCCTCCGCAGGCTCCCTGGCACCCTGGCCAGGCTGGACCTGAAGGGAACGCCATCCAGGACATGGCTGAGCAAAAGCTCCGTGGTCTCAAGCAGCTCCAGGTGCTCAACCTGCGCAATAACAAGATCTCGGCCCTGGAACTCAGGGCCCTCAAGGGGCTGCCATGGCTCCGGCACTTCTACTTGGACGGAACCCCTGGAACTGTACCTGTGGGTTGCTGCGGGTGCGGGAGCTGCTGCGCGCCAGCGGCACGGATGTTCGGGGTGGGCGATGCGCAGCGCCTGCAGAGCACAAGGGCGAGAGTTGGATGTGGTCGCGCACGATCGTGCAGCAGTGCCAGCCACTGCTGCGACCAGGTGCCGCTGGGCCAAGCACACACAAGGGTGAGGATAAAGAAGTGGACGAGGACACTGCGGGGCTTGCTGAGGAGGAGGATGAAGACTATGAGGTCGAGTGACAGGTGAGTTCCAGGCCATGAGCCTGGACACCAGGACTGTGCTGTGAGTAGGGTGGGTAGTTCCTTAGGGAAGAAAAATAGAAACATGGACCCACCCACGTGAGCTGTTTCCGGTTCTAAAGATATCTGTGTATCCTGAAGCCTGTGCAAACAAAAATGCCAGACAAAATCACTGTGGCCCATTTCCTGAAAATGGGCCTGTGTTTGCCACTGAGAAGCCTTTGTGCATCGCCAGGCTCTGGACCCTGAGCTCAGCTTGGAGAGCCTGGTAGGCGGGATCGGGTAGGGGAGGATCTTCAGAGTCCTTGGCAAGCTGAGGGACTGCCCCACCACTTGACAGTATCCTAGGTAGGGTTGCCTAGGCCCAGGGCAGCATAGGCTTGCGTCCACGGTCACCGGCCCTGTTCTTTGGGCCTTGCTGGCGGTGCACAGGTAAGCACTCAGCTAATGCACTAGGAAAAGGGTGAACTAAGGCCCCAGTCACCAGTCAGGGAACTTCACTTCTTCCCATTGCGTCCCAGGTGTCCCACCACCTCCCCTTCCCAGCTGGGATGGGGCTCAATCCCTAACAGGTGACCTCAGAGGACAGTGCTGCCCAGGCCGGTGCAGAGAAGGAGCAGATGCCCCCTCAGGATGATGCTGTAGAGTGAGGCTCCTCCTGGCACCCTCCCTCTGGCCTCTGCTTACCCTAGAGAGGCCAGCTGGCCTAGCCCAACTCACAGGTTTGCCTCTTGGTTAGGGGACTGAGGTCTTAAGTGACAGTCTTACCAAGACCAGAGGGACACCAAAAGGGAAATGTGAGTGGCACCTCAGACACCAGATGTCACCGGGGCCTTCCTGCAGGGCTGTGCTTTGAGTTGCGTGCTGCCAGCCCTTGCTGTCCATCGGCGGCGGAGGGTGTTCAGGGTGGCTGTGGAGGAGCTGTAGCTGTGGCAGAGTACATTTCTATCAATCCACTGTGTGAGTAACTCAAAATCCTATCCAAAATTTGTTTCTGTTTTCGTTAGTAAGGTTTGTCTACTGTAGTACTTAATATATCATTTTCCATCAAAATATCACTAATAGCAGACAAAGTAGACCAGGGGAGTGGACTGGCCAGGATAGCCCCAGGAGATAGAACTTTCCTCAGAAGGCCACGTTGCAGCTTAGCATTTCATGCAGACTTTGCGTTTCTTGCTGTCTGGACTTTCTTCCTTTGAACCTGACACTGCCTGGAGAAGAACCTGACTGTCCTGCGGTTCTCCCTCTCCCAGGCACGCAGACACAAACTCCCAAATGCACAAAGCACAGAGATGAGGAACATTTAGATGATTTTGCGTGCAGTGTCAGCTTCTTTTAATGTTTTAGATCTACAGTTCTCTCTAAAAACAGACTATGGATGGGAGATGTATAATAATTTATAGCCTCTGATATCACCTGAATTTTTATTTATAATCAGAATTCCCCGGCTGTGAAGATCTTGAGAAAGAATATGGTAATTTTCAAATGAAGTTCAGTGGTTTTGTTTTTCTTTGTTTTGTTTTGTTTTGTTTTTGAGACAAAACTTTACTTAGTCACTAAGCTGCCCAGCCTAGGCTTGAATTTACGATCTCCTGCCTCAGGCTCCCAGAGGGCTTGGATTACAGGCGTGAGCCACCATGTCTCTTGAAGGAGCTCAATCTAAGACAGTGAAATGATTGACAGACTGCACATTCAGGAACACAGAGCTGGAACTTGATTGCATCTGGGCTTTGGCTCCGTTTTTAGTTGTTTGTATGTGTTTCTGGTGCTGTGTGTTGGGTGTTTTGTCTCAGCAGTAAGATAAAGTAACTGAAACAAATAACATTCCAGTAAAACACCACATTCATCTGCTTGGAAAAATGTAATAAAATACCACAGGCAGATATCTTAGGCAACTCAGATGGGCCTAAGATAGCTCAGTCCACAACTCAAGTGGGCCTTCCCATCTACACTATGAACTATGCCAAACCAGTCAGTTTACAAATTTAGTAATTATATACCTTGGATCCCAGTATCACACACTTAATCCTAGCATCACTCTAGATCCAGCCACCTCTGAAAATCCCCACTTATGTATGACTGAGGCTGGGGGGGGGTTAGATAAAAGTCATAAAATCCTAAATAAGCTTAATTGCCTCCTATATTAGCTTCCTGTCACTAGGACAAAATATCTGATGCTCACAGCACACAAGAAGAGAAGTTTATTTTGGTTCCCAGATTTTAGTGGGTTCAGTTCATGGTTAGCTGGCTCCAAGGCAGAAATGCATGGTGGAAAGGCCTGGAAGAGGACAGCTGCTCCCCAAAGGCAAGTGGAGAGGAGAGAGGAAAGGAGCTGGGGAGGATAATCACCCTTCTAGGTCATGACCCCAGTGACTTGGGTCCTCCAACCAGGCCCCACCTCCTAAGAGAGCATTCAACTATGAACTTATTTGTGGATTAATCAACTAATAAGCATAGCACCCCATGATCCAATCACTTTTGAAAAAGCTTTGCTTTGGAATGAGACTTTTGGAGGATAGTTCAGACCTAAACCGTAACACTTCACTAAGGTCCTGTCTCCAAACATTATTACATCCAGGCCTTAAACATAGGAATTTGGGGGAACACAATTCATTCCACAACAGCACCTATCTATTCATCTAAATTTCTGGTTCTTGATTAACCTTAATGATTAATTTACCAAAAGAAAAGGAAAAACAAATATAAAAGGAAATTGTAAAGCTCAGTTATGCATTTCTACTTGTGACAAATCTTATTTTTCATAAAATCAGATAATTACCTATTAACCTTGGATAGCAGCAGGAGGTCAGATTGGAATGCAGGACAAGTGACTGGTGGAATAAAGATTGGAATATGGACATTTCTTTGAGCCCCTAGAAGGTGGGTGTGAATTGAAACTCCATGCAATTGGAAAGAGAAGGTGTCCTTGGCACCAGGTTCTATTTGGTGCCTAAGAAAAAGAATTGCTTGGGAACAGATGTTTAAAAATGAAAGATCCACTTCCCAAGACATATTTTTCCCACATTAATTCTGTGTGTTTCCTCATGTGTAAAATGATGACAGTAGAGCCCGGAGTGGGGGCTCACGCCTGTAATCCCAGCACTTGGGAGGGTGAGGCAGGAGGATCGTTGGTAGTTAGAGACCAGCCTAGGCTACAAAGAGAGCTCAGGCCAGCCTGGTACAGAGAGACTCTGTCTCAAAGAAACAAAAACAAAAAAATGATGACAGTAGTGCTGCAATTACCACTATATGAAAGGAAAACATTTTCCTCACACCCCCATGACAGGTGAATCTGTCCCTTTCCAGATGGAGCTTTTTCTGCCCACCCCAAATGCCAACACCCAGCCTGGCCAGGTGGAAATAAGCCCTAGGGCTATGCAGTGGGCTGCACATATCCTTCCTGAAGGTCCTTCTCTTTCTTCCAGGAACTCCTCACACTGCAAGTCACACCTGCCTTGACCCACAGGAGTCAGAACCAAGCTACTGCTTGGTCCTACCACGCTTGCTGCCTTTTAGCAAATCAAACCTGTAGGGAGCTGTTGAAGCTGGAAACTGATCACATCTGGGTGGGCCAGTTGTGGAACAGAGTGCCCGTTGCAAACCACCTAAACAAGGTGCTCCAGCCCAGAAAACCACCAAGCCACTAGACAATCCAAGCAATGAGTTTCTAGGCAATGGGGATGAAATTGGCATCATCCTCTTGAGTGTATAAATACATGTGCTACAGTGGTTGAGCAGTCCCTTCTCTCCTATCAGGAGAGGAAGGGCTCCACCTGACCTCAACTTTTCTCTCTTATTTTCCCATCCTCTTGCGGTCCTTCTCCCTAAGAATCTCAAGAGCTGCGTGGGTTGTGGCACAAACCCGTGTTGAAACATTTGTGTTGGTGGCTGCAAGGATCTGATCCTTCTCTGGTGCAAGACTTGTTCCTCTCTTAGTCTTGGGAATGTCATCCCTGTTTGGAACCCCAGTGAGAGTAAATGACATGAATAATCTGAAAGGAAGGCACTGTGCTCCTCTCAGGCACACACGCTGGGTTCCAGGGAAAGTACTGCTATCATGTAGGCTGGGATTGTCAAGAGAGATCAGTCTTAGCTTTTACTCAGAATTGCTCGAAATTTACCAGTGCTAGAAGGTTTCCCCACAAGGCTTACACAAGGTACATGACAGCAGGAAATGCATACACTCACCTCCATCTGGTGTGGGTTTTCTGTAACACTTTTGCAAAGAGTTTGCTGTCTCCAAGTGGGTTTATTGGACCTATGAGTCTCCATTCTTACTTCAGGGGGAGAAAGCCCTTGGACTTACCGGTTATTGGAAAAGAAAGTTTTCTTCCAGTTGATCCCCAGAAAAACTCACCTTTCTCACGGCTGCTTTTTCCTTCTGCCAGTTCCTTGGGTCCCCTCATCACACAGCACTTTGCACATCAAGGCTTCGGCCCATGATCCTGGTCTCAGTCCTCATAAAACAGACACTGGTTTGAGAGAGGGTCCAGGGACTCTTCTATGCCTCTTACATACAGATCGTATCCATTTCCCAGCACCAAGGAACTGAATTTATACATGCTCTAAAGCCCTATTTTTTTAGGGTCATGGTTCATTTATGTCATTTAGTTAATTATTCTGCTCAGCTTGATTTGCTTAATTATCTATATATACAAATGAAATAATTGCTTTATCCAGAGCAGATCTAGATGTTCCTGCAGGGAAGGACAGGGAAAGAATGGGAAAATAAAAGTGGTGAAAGCTGAGGTCAGGTGGAGCCCCCTTCAGCCCCTTTGCTTTGCAACTTCATGTGACTGCCTGAGCACCTCCTGTTCTTGGAGTTGGAACAGCTTGTTTACTTGGCTCTCCTGGAGATCTCATGTTCTCAGGGCTTGCTTTAGTCCTTTAGTGTTGAAGGAAAAACTCACAAAACAGAATTCTGTATCCAACAAAATTTCCTTCAAAATGAAGGTAAATATTGACTTTTTTAGACAAAAGTTGGAGAATGTGTTACCTTGCAAAAGATAGTGATGGAAATTTTTTCAGCGAAGCAACATGCGATCAATTAGAAATTCAGATTAATGCAAAGGAAAGAAGAGCATTAGTACAATAAATAAGTGAAGGTAAAATTAATTCCTAATTGACTTGGGGTAACAGTTTGCTAAAAATGACAGTAACAGTGCATCTGACCATCCAGATATATATGATTGTGTCTACACACATTATTACATATACATATGCAAATCTATAAGCTGAGACATGGAGTGAGAAGGGAAGGAGGACCATCTCATTATCATAATACAGCTGCATTCTCTGAAGTGGTGCAGTGTCACTTGAAAGAAGAACAGGATTATTTATAAATAATACTACAAATTAAAGAAACATAACGGCTGGAGATTTAGCTCAGCGGTATAAGCACCTGCCTGGCAAGCGTGGCATCATGAGTTTGATCCCCAGTACAAAAAAAAAAAGAAGCATAACTCACACTCACACTTTTTTTTTTTTTTTTCTTTTTATGGGTACGGGGGATTGAACTCATGACCGCCTACTTGCAAGGCAGATACTTATGCCGCTGAGCTAAATCCCCAGCCCTGCATAACTCATACTCTAAGAAAGCAGAGGAAATGTACTGGAGTCTGTGCCTAGATCCCCAATCTCCCAAACGAGTGCAGAGTGAAGGCCCAAACAAATGAGACAAGTGGTCTGATCTTTAGGGCTCCAAGAGGACTAAAACCTTCTGCAGAGTTCTTTTTTTTTTTTTTTTTTTTTTTTGTATTTTTACTGGTACCAGGGATTGAACTCACGACCACACGCTTGCAAGGCAAGCACTAATGCCACTGAGCTAAATCCCCAGCCCCCTCTGCAGAGTTCTTAACTTTGCTGGCTGAGACAGTGTCTCTGGGCAGCCTGTATTTATTTAGTACTCAAACAAAGGAAGGGGTTAGAGTGAAAAATGCAGGAAACCTGAGCAGGGCCTTGGGAGAGGTTCAAGGACCCCTCCAAGTAACAGACCTTGCTAATGAAGGATAATTAGCCTAGAAGGAAAAGTCTAGGTGTCCTCAACTGTGGCCTATCTTGCCCCCTGAGGCGTCTCCTCATTCCCTGAAAGCCACACCTGGGCTGGGCCATGCCACAGCCCTGCACATGCATTCAGCTTCAACAGAAGTGGAATTATATAAAGTGCTCAGTTAACACCAAAATAGGCAGGAAAAAAAAAAAAATAGAAGACAAAAGTAGGATCCAACAATATAGGCAAGAAATAGAAAACAGTAGTAAGTAAGTAAGGTAGCTTGTGTCCAACTGTCTATGTCATGAATCACTGTAAACGCTGGTTATATAAACACACAAACTGAGAGACAGATTGTCAGCACAGATTTAAACCAGTGACACAGGGCAGTGGCCCGAGGCTAGAATCTGTTTCTGGAGGTTGACATGTGAGGATCCTTTGTGTCCAGGAGTTGAAAATCAACCTGAGTAGAAAGCAAACCCTGTCTAAAGAAAAAAAAAATATATCGCCTAAAGGTCCAACTAAATGTTACCTGCAAAAAAAACTCACTTTACATGTGAAGACACATATAATCAAAAAGTCATAAGATGGAGAAAGATACACCATATTAAAAGTAATCAAAATGAATAGCTGTATTAATTTGGATAAAGTCAACTTTTGCTTTTTTTTTTTTTTTTTTTTTTTTGAGAGGTCTTGCTATGTAGTCTAGACTGCCCTCAAACTCACACAGTTAGGTGAAGCCAGTTTCTGAACAAAGCAATTTATTAGGGGCAAATATAGGCAATAATGACAAGGTTAATTCTCCAGGAAGATATAAAAATCCTTTATTTGCATGTACATAATAAGAGAACACCAAAATATATGAGGTAAAAATCAACAGAAATGCAAGAAAAGATGAATTTATTATTATAGTTGTACTCTTCCCACTCCTAACAGATCCCAAAGGTGGAAGGAAAGTCAGCAAGCACATGGCTGAACTCATCAACACCCTCAGTCAGCTGATCAGTGTATCAGCTACTCATCAGGCAACAGTGGAGCACACATGCTTCTCATAGCCACATAGGAAATTTATTGTGGCAGGCATTCTTGGCCCTAACATACGTCTTAACTGATGTAAAATAAGAAAAATGCCTACTCTCAGATCATAAGAATTAACTTAGAAATTAATAACAGGAAGATGCTTGGACATTAAACAGCACATTCTTCAAGAAGGAAACCTCAAGAGAAAGTAAAAATGTTATTGAAAATAGAA
Source organism: Cavia porcellus (assembly GCF_034190915.1). Taxonomy (NCBI): domain Eukaryota; kingdom Metazoa; phylum Chordata; class Mammalia; order Rodentia; family Caviidae; genus Cavia; species Cavia porcellus. The sequence continues at coordinate 49,536,596 of NW_026947507.1, forward strand.
CTTGGGGCTGGGGATTTAGCTCAGCGGCATAAGCGCCTTCCTTGCAAGCAGGCAGTCGTGAGTTCGATCCCTGGTACCGATAAAAATGAAAAAGACAAAAAAAGAAAGAAAAAGAAAATAGAACTGATCAAAATATGTAGAAGGTAGCCAAAACGTGAGTATGTGAAGTTATCACTGAAAGGGTTTTGGCCTAGACAGGGCGCTGTGGCCAGGAAAGCCTCAACTGGAAGCAGGAAGCCCCTATCTCCCCTGCCCCTAGGAATTTACCTGTGACGCCACCTTCCTGCCCCTGGAAATTTACCTATGGCGCCAAACCTAGGACCAATGGGCTACCTGTGCATCCCTAATGCTTCCATTAGGTTCCACCCCAAACCGAGGCTACTTATGTGCCTCACTCCATGTATTCTGCCAGAGAGATCATGGAACACCAGCAGTTGGGGGGGTGCCGGTCATCTCTCTCCGTGTTCTCAGAATAAGGCCGCTTTTTGTTTTATACTTCTCATCTTTTGGAAATACTTTTCATCTTTTGGAAATAATCCTATCATCACTTACTGCATATACTAGAAATGAAGAAAGATCTATAGTCAGTAATCTATGGTGCCACCTAAGAACTGTAAAAAGAAGAGCAAACTAAATCCAAAGTAAATATGAGAAAAGAAATAATAAATGTTAGTAAAATCAAATATGGGAAATTAGTAGAGAAAATCAACAAAAACAAAAGCTGGTTTTTTGATAAACCTCTGGCCAGGCTAAGAAAAACAATGGAGAAGAAAAAAATTACTAGAGTTGTAATGAAAGAGAGGCCATCACTACAGATCCCATGATCACCAAAAGGTTAATAATGTGATACTATGAAAACTCTATGCCTACAGAACAATTTACAGACTAAAAGTAAAAAGATGAAATGGGCCAAGTCCTTCAAAGACGCACTGCTACAACTAAGAGAGGAAGGAAAATCCATTTGAATTGGCCTGTATCTATTAAAGAAGTTGAATTTAGTTATGAATAACTTTCCAAAACAGAAACTACTTGACCAGACAGGGTATACTGGTGAATTCTAACAGACATTTAAGAAACAAATTTTACCAATTCTTTATAGTCTTTTTCAGAAGATAGAAGGAATACATCCTAACTCATCCAATGAGGCCAACATTTTCCCTACGCCAAAAGCAATAGGACATTACAAAAAAAGAAAACTGCATACTAGACTCGCATGCTCATGAACACAGATGCAAAAAGCTCCAAGAAAACATCAGTAAATCAAATTCAATGGGACACAAGAATACATGGCAACTTATTGGGATTCAGCCGAGGTAGACAGGTTTGGTTCAATATTCAGAAGTCAACTAATGGAACTCATCATATCAATGGGCAACTACATATTTAACAGTAAGAAAATATCACTAAAAAGAAACAAGGCGGGGGCTGGGATTTAGCTCAGCGGCATAAGCGCCTGCCTGGCAAGCAGGCAGTCATGAGTTCGATCCCTGGTACCGACAAAAAAGAAAAAGAAAAAAAAAAAAAGAAAAAAAAAAAAGAAACAAGGCATGAACCCATAAAGAGGCATGAATAGCCTTATGACGCACATCAGTAATTGAAAGAAGGTGATCCAAATGGAAAGCTGCTTGCTCAGGATTGCACCTATCAGCACCTGGGAAAGGCAGAGCTGTGGAGACAGGATCAGCGTCAGAGGTTGTCAGAGCCTTGCTGGAGAGCAGAGATGATTTTCAGGTCACAGAGCTAGTCTGTGTGACACTCCATTGGTAAAAGCATGGGTCGTACCTTTTTTGAAACCCATAAAATGTAGGACACAAGCCCCCCTGTAAACTGCCCACAGGGAGATGGTGATGTGTCAGTGGTTACTGAAATTGTACTACACTGATCAGGACCCTGATAGTGGGAGAAGGCATCTGGGGCAGTGGTTACCAGGAAACCATATGGCTTACCATGTTTACGGCAGTGCGAGGGCAGGCTTGGGACCATGTGTAGCCCCTAAAGTACACCTGACCACTAAACATACCCAGGAGTGTGGGTCACCGAGCCCTGGGAAGCCCCAGTCCCAGACGTGGAGGTCAGCCTTGCTCTCCACATGGCTCATTTCTGCCTGAAAGCTGCAGGTGTGGAGCAGGCATCAGTGAGCTCAGGCTGGGCTTCCTTGTCTGTTCATTTCTTCAGTGATTTTGCTCTGTACAGTCCAGATGTCTCCTCCTGGCCTCCACAGAGAGGATTAAATAAGCATAGAGCATTTTGTAATGGAAAAACAAGTCCAGTACCATATCCATAATGTTGGGGACTTGATTGCAGTCTGAGGTTGCATTTTCTTGATATTTTTCTGTCCTTGGTCAAATTTGGGGGAGGGTTGAAATTTAAATGTTTTTAAGTTCAGACTTTATAAACTGAACCCCTCACATTGCTAAAGGACCACATTTATTCTTTTGATGGGACAGCCTAAAGCACCTGTGAAGATGTGGGCACCATGGACATTGGGGTAAGTGTGTCCACAATGCAGTTTAGCTCTGCTGTCATCCTGGATTGTGGAAAGCGATGGATACTGACCTTACCACCTTGGAAGTGGTAAAAACTACACAGGCAAAGTGGGTTTGCCTTGCATTGGTGATGGCGTCCACCCCCTTGTTTGGTGAGGCAGAACCCTGGCACACAGGTTCTGGGAAGTGCACATGTGACAGGCAGGCAGGAGGGGCCAGCAGAAGCCCAGACCCAGGATGAGTCTGTGTCCCCACAACTCAGAATGCTGCCAGTGAGGATAGGGCCCCTCCTGTATGTGTTTCAGTCCCACAGCAGCTGAAGGGCCTCCAAAGAGGCTGCTTGATTCTCTGGGCCAAGTGCAGTGGTCCTGTCTCTGGTGGGATTGGAGCAGAGCCAAGCCACATTCCACAGATTCCCCTGAAAACCGTGCGGGGGAGAGCTATGTTAGTCCAGGGTCACAAAGAGACAAGTCCACCCATACCCTGCTGTAGTTCGTTTTCTCTTTTTCTTCCTTTTCTTTCCTTGGCTCCTTCCCTCTCTCCTTCCTTCCTTCCCGTGCTGGGAACTGAACTCAGGGCTTGTTCATGCAGGCTAAGGATAATAGCAGAGCTACTTCCTCAGCCCATTCTTGGCCCTACTGCAAGGTGTGGAGGACAAGCAGCCCTATTACCCACCCTCTAAGGATAACTGTTACCCGGTTCTGCTTGTTCTAGGAGCACACACCCCTGGGGAGCGACGCAGGGGCTGTTAGAGGGACTGGCCTATAGGGATGTGGCCAGAATCCTCGTGCTTCTGTTCTTCATTCCAACAAGTGCGAAGAGCAGGCACCAGTGCGCGTCCCTTATCTGTCACAGCGGCCCCGGGGACCCGAAGCTGAGTCAGGCGAGGGATGGGGGGTGGCGGGTGGGGAGCAGTTCCTGAGGGAGGAGTGTGGATGCCGGCGGTGTGGGCGGCGGGTCCCGGCGCCGGGGCGCAGAGCGTACAGCCCAGAGACTGGCGCCCCCGCCGGCCGAGCTTCCCTGCGACTGCGCCTTGGCCTCGCGTTGGAGCGGCTTGGGATGGGCGCAGATGGGAGTTTGGAAATCAAGTGAAGTGCCCCAGAAACGCAAATGAGCCTGGCCAAAAAGGAGACAGTGGTCAAAACAGGAGCACATGGCCGGTCAGCTAAGGTTTTCCAGCGGGAAAAGGGAGTTTTGGAGGGGGGAGATGCAAGTGGCTGCACGCGTGCGTGTGCATTTAGCGTCCCACGGCCGGGACAACTGCAGGCTCGGGCAGAAACACCTGAAGCGCGGGCCGGGAAAGTTTGAGCAGAGGGCAGAGATGGCGGCCCGGCCCGGGTTCGGCCCGGGTTCGGCCCGGGCCGAGTACGGCGTGCACAGGCGGGATGCGATCATGGCGACAGGCTGGCCACTGAGGCCGGAGCTGCACTTCCTGCCCGTCCGCCCGGCTGGAGCTGGCGGGCGGCAACTCTGGGAGCGAGTGCGTGAATGCAGGAAATGCCGCGGTGGCTGCAAGGCCAGCTAGCGGGCGCCCGTGGGCCTGTGACCGCTGCGGAGCGTCTCCGAGGCCGTCCCTCGCGGGCGGAGCTAACTCTCTAAGAGGCACTTCTTCGAGGGCCTCGCTGCTCCACCGCGTTAAGTCGACACCGGTAGGGTCTTCCTGGCGTGTGTCATTTCCGAGCCTCTTAAATCACTTGTGTTCCTCGAACACTGGATGCTGGCTGGGTTCCTGGAGCCACTTCCCCGCCCACGCCACGTGTCCTTTCCCAATGTCCTGCCGGAAGCGCGTCGGCCCCCGCCGTCAGTCCTCCGACCGCCAGGGGGCGCAGTGCGCGCTGCCTTCGTACTGGTCCGCGCGCCCTCCTCCTCGCGTACGTTACAGCCGCGCCAGCCAACGAGCGCCGTCCAGGTATCCGGGGCGGGGCGCCGGGCGGGAAGATGGCGGCGGGGGCGCGGTGAGGCGTTGGTGGCGGCGGGGCCTGCGCGGGCGGACGCTGAGAGGATGGCCCGCCGCGGCGGCCGGGGGTAGCAGGCACCCGGCGTGGAGCGAGCATGACGGGCCCGCACGAGCTGGCGTGGCGGCTGCTGCACGCACTGCTCTGCCTGCACCGCGCGTTGTCAGCCCGGCTGCGCGCCCGCTTCGGCGCCTGGACATTGGCCTGGAGGCGCTGCTGCCGCGCCGCTGCCGCCGTGGTCCTAGCGCCGCTCGGCTTCGTGGCGCGCGAGCCCCCGGCGCCCGGGAGGCCCCGGCGCCAGGTCGCCAGGGCCCGCGTTGGCCTGGCCCGTCTGCGCTGGCGCTCGGACGGCCGCGCGCTGCGGAAGCTGCCGGTGCACATGGGGCTAGTGCTGGCCGAGGACGAGCGCAGCCTGCCCGACGTGGCGAGCCTGGTGGTGTGGGCCATGGCTGTGGGCATCTCGTACATCAGTGTGTACGACCACCAAGGTGAGCCCTGTCCGGGGCGTGGTGAGGACTTGGGGCTGGGCCAGGGCCTGCGGTGTGGCGAGCCTGAGTGCCCGGGTATGTCAGTGACACCCCTGATCCCAGCGCGGACTCGGCGAGCTTCAACACCTGGTCGCGGCTCTTGTTCATTAGCGCTTTCCAGGTCCGTGTACTTCTGTTACCCAAGAGAGCAGCGGTCCGAGAGCTTTAGCTGATTTGTCAGCGGGTGCACAGGCAGGGATGGGCAGGCTTGGTCTTCAGCTTGTCGGTGTCACGGTCGCACCCTTGGTCACCCCGTGTCTCTGGTCGCTGCTTTTGAGAGCTTCCACCCGGGACACCACAGGGTCTCTAGTCTGTCCTTTCACAGTCTCACCCCCAGGTCACTCCAACCCTAGTCTTTAGTTAGTGCTGTTACGGTCGTACCCCCGTCACTCCAGTGTCTCTAGTCGGTGTTGTTCGTGATCTAATCCTTCCTCAACCTGGGTTGTTTCTTAGGCTCCGCAACTCCCTAATGCGCAGCCAGGTGCGGGCAGGATATACACGTGGTCTGGAGGTGGACTCTGGAGGGAGCCGGGTGGATTGAACTAGGTCTGAGACGCAGGTGAGGTGGGAGTAGGAGAGTGATACCTGGTGCTTTCTGTGAGTGGCACTTGACAGTGGCTGCCACAGTGCTTGGTGCAGTTGCCCACTGTGAGTTTTGACTGAGTCAATGAACTTCAAGAGGAATTTGTGTAAGTGTGGAAAGTCCACAGTGATGTGGCAGGCACATTCCTGGGAACCCACGTCAGTTCTGCAGACAATCAGGCTTGTGGAGGGAAAGCACACGTGTAGGTGACAAGGTGCTGGAGTGAAGTAACCAGGATGCAAAGGAACTGGGATCGCACTCAGCAGGACATTGGAGAATAGAGGATCTAAAGGTGAGGAAGGCTGTGGGTGTCAGGTTTGAATTTCAGTCTAATCCTTAGTAATGTGACAAGAATGACTTAGTAATATTGATATGAAAGAAAATTGATGTTTTCTCTATTCAATAACTTAAATTACCTATCTGCTCTAGAGAAGCTGCAAACTTGATTTTTATCTTTAAATCCTCCTCAGATAGCCAGACTTAAGTGCAGGGTTGGTCAGATAAGTGGTAATCTCTGGGTGCCTTGAGCAGGAACCTGTGGTCAAATGATGATTGCCCTGTAGGGTAAAGTTTAATGTATCCACCGCTGACATAATGGAGCATGAACCCCACAGACCAGCAGAAACTATGAGTCTGTCAGAAGGTGACACAATCCTGGCCTGATGCAGCCACTCTTGTCTGGGGAGTAAAATAAGTGGGCCAGAAGTGGAGATTAAACACAGCAGTGTGGTGGATTGTGGTGGTTCTTGTAAATCAAGTACATTATTTTATCTTGCATAAGGAAGGAAATTGTATAGTTTAATTGCTTGAGTTGGTGACTGCTTTGTAGCACGGATTGTGATGTTGCCACACTTCCTTGTTCTGGCAGTTCCGTCATTGACTCAGACTCAGACACATCCTGTGGCATAGTCACTAAAAGAATAGTAGTGAACAGGGAAAAGTCAGGTTATACTTGAGCCCCAAAGAAAGGGGTGTTTTCAGCTGGCGGACTTGGGATTTGTGTCCTTTTGTGAAAGCAGTTTTTAAAAAAGAGATAAGGGACAGTTTAATAAGTTGTGTAAAAAACCTTTTATTTACCTTTCCTTGTTTTCCATTGATCGGTCCACTGATTAGTAGGTGACAGGGTGGTTGTCTGGTCAGTATCAGGTCCTTTTTGGGGCACACTGGTGCGCAGGAGAGAACCCCGGATGGACCTCCCTCTGCTGGGATGCCTGAGACAGATGTGGGCATCTTCCTTGGAAGAGAAGGGAGTGACATCCAAGTGGGACCAGCAGACTGCTAAGCAGGATGCCAGAGTAGTGTGGCAAGCTGCAAACAGCATAGGAAAGCTGAGTTAAAAGTTGGAAAATGAGGTATGATGAAGCCTTGGGCAGTTCTTCTGTTTTTCTGTTTTATAAAGATCTACCCCCAAATATAATATTTTAAGTGATTTTCCTTGAGGTCACTCAAGGTCGTAGACAAAGCCAACGAAGATGTGAAGGTTTCTTGTCTGGTGTAGCTGGAGGAGAGAAAGTAACTTGCTGCCTGCCTTCACTCGCAGGGTCACTCCACATGGCTGCTGTGAGTTTTCTTGGAGTGACCAGAAGTCCGCAGGGTTATGCTTTCCAGTGTGCTTCTGGCCTCCCTAACTTCTCTCTTCCTACTCTGTGTAGCTTTTATTGTTTTTAGGTAACTGTTTCCCCTTCCTACAATGTCCCCTGTCTTCTGGCAGGTGTCTGCTTAACCAGCTGGGCAGTGGTCAGCAATCCCTATTTCTCCTGTCCCTCCTGTTAGGCTCTTTTGACCACTGTTGCTGTCTTGCCCTGCCCTAGAATTTCCTAGGACAGTGTGTCTGAGGGCACTTCTGTTTCCTGCTTGGGTGTGTGTGTGTGTGTATATGTCTGAGGTGTTGTAGTCAGGGTTTGCAAGAACAAGACAATATGGGATATGTAATTTATAGTATTTTTTGTGTAATAGTCACCCAAAGAGATAAACACAAAAAGTTCAGGAAACCTGTCCACACACTAAAACCTCCCAAAAATCTGAGGACCTGGATCCCATGGCAATGTTCTGCATGAGTCCAGCTGAAGACCTAGAGCCCATTACAATATCCCCAATGCGTTCAGCTGGAGGCCTAGAGCTCAGGACAATGACTCATGTGAGTCTGTTTCACAGATCTGCCCTGGGGAGGCCCAGAGGTCAGTGGTGGAAGCTAGAAAGTCAGTACCAGCAGGATGAAGGATCTGTGCCTCTAGGTTGAGAGTTTGACACTGGAGCCAGGAAGCAACACTCAAAGTAAGGACCAGAGATCCCCCAAAGTGACCTGCAGTCATCCTCAGCAGCAGCAGCAAGGTCCCGAGCTCCTCTGACTATGAGAATAACAAGTTCATATCAGGAAAGAAGCTTGACAAGCTCCTCCAGATGAACCAACACCACCACTTCTTCCTCTCCATTTCCCCTTTTATGCTGGCAGCAGTTCCCAGGTGGGCTCCCCATTCAGTACCATGTTGATTCAGTTCAACTGGGGTTAAGTTGGCCACCGGGTTTTAATCTCCCACACTCAGTGACTGTGCCACACAAGCACTTCTCGTCTGTGTGTTTCCTGATGTGTGGCTTTGTGCTAGGTGGGCAGTGTGTTCTGGCATTCACACAGGGTTGCATTCCCTGTAGGTAAGAAGTTTCTGTATCCCAGCACTTGGGCCAGTTGAATTACGCATTTACTCTTGCACACTGACAGACCCTGTTGGCAAGTGCGATTTTTCCCATGCTGGAATAGAGGGGCTGGAAGTGGTAAAAGCCCAGGTGGAAATGCAGTTGTATTGGCTATAACACAAAGCACCACTCTAGTGCCTGCCTTGCCTCCCACAGCAGGGCGTGAGAGGCAGCCTCTGCTGTCTGGACTGTTGCCTTGGTGTCCTGCGTCTCCCGGTTTCAGCAGTGAAATGTACTCCGGTCCTTTTCCAGCTGGGGACTGGCTGGAGGCTGGCAGTTTTACTGACTTGATTATGTGCAGGCTTCTGTGTTCCCTCATCAGTTTTGAAAAGGAACCGGGAATCTACCTCAGCGGCACAAGCTGAGGCTGGCAAATGTGAGGTCATGAGTTCAATCCCTGGTACAAAAAAAAAAGTTTTGAAATAATTTCATTCTCAGAGTACCCTTCTCTTTCACCATAGTCCCAGATATCTGCATTGAAATAATAGTAATACGTAGTTATAGTTTCATTGAGCTCGTGCTTTGTACAGGCTACTGTAAAAAAGGGTATTAAATCTTTAGTGATTCCACAGACAAAAGACTGAGAATGAGAAAGCCAAGATCCAGTTTGGTAAGCAGTAGCTCTAGCATACAGACCAGATTTTACCCAGAGGCTTTGCACTTAGCTTCTGTGTTATGTTGGTTTCTGCTGTTAAGAGAAATGTCGGGGCTGGGAATTTAGCTCAGCGGCATAAGCGCCTGCCTTGCAAGCAGGCAGTCGTGAGTTCAATTCCCGGTACCGATAAAAAGGAAAAAGACAAAAAAAAAAAAAAGAGAGAAATGCCGTGGTAGTCCCTCTAGCACTTACTGCGCATACTGGGCTGTCTGAAAGCCCTGAAAAAGGGATGCTTACCTACAGGTGATAGGAGCTATTTATCACAGAAATTAAAGATAACAGCTCCCTTCATGTCAGTGTTCATCCTGAGGACTTACCTTTTAATGAGCTCAGTTTAACTTTCTAGAACTCCTGCTCTGTGCTGAACTGTTACTTTCTCAGAGGGGCAGAGTTGCTCTTCCAATAGCATCCTGACCTGGGCATGTAGCTGAGTGGGGAGCCCAGGACCCATCCCAGCAGCTGCTGTAGTGCCGTGTCCACCCCACCGCCACCCCACCCCCAGCACACTTTCCCACCTTTCCCAGGCTGTGACTGCACATCCTTTAGCTTTTTTTGTGAGGTAGCTCTGGGGCTCTGTTGGAATAAATTGTTTGATAGTTAGATTTATTTGGTTATAATGACTTCAGTCATGTAAGCTTCACTGGATTCTTCTTTAAATAACAGCATGATTTCTTCTCCGAAGAGTCCCCTCCAATAGTGTTACAGTTGGGTCCTTGGAGACATTAAATAAGGGAAACCATTCGATAGTTTATTTAGGTGGCTTTTTTAAAAAAGGCAGATCAGTTGGTAAGAGTGGGTGTCTATAGGTAATTGTTGCTTTAATTCCTTAGATAAGATGCTTGTTTCTTAAGGAAAAGCTCTACTTTTAGATTTAAAAAGAAGATATCCATATATATATTAGAAGTCTATTTTATAGACTTGATGATATGTTTGACATAAATTTCGAACAAGGACTAAGGAAGGCAGACAAGATTTGCTGGCTATGTACTTTCCTTAGAACTCCTCCCGCATGGTTGGTTGGGAATGAGTTTAGGCTAAGCATTGGGGCTTGGAAATCATGTGTCGTTTTACTTCTTCATAGAGGTTCTAGAAACCCCACTGAGGACCTGAAGGCAGGCAGTACATAATTCCTTGGTAGATTGGGCACGGTTCCTCCTGGTCCCTCTGACCTCTTTACTGGCCCTTGCTTCTGTGATAACACATGGGTGAGAATTTCTCTTCTGCCTGTCTTTTCCTTTTGTCTCACTTCCAAGTGTCCTCAAGGTTTGAGCTGTGCATGTATACCCCCGCTGGATAGCCTGAGAGGAGCATGAATGAGCAGGTATGGCTGTGTCCCTGGAGGACACCCTGTGACCCTATCCCAGAGGAGCACTCTGCCCAGGGCTTTCAGGAGCAGCTAGCTGTGTACTGATGCAGTTTGCACCTCCAGTCTTGATCGCTTTGTAGTATCAGACTTGCGTTTGCAGCTCCTCTCCTGAAATCGCCGTTTGTCTGTTACTGGACATCTCATATCTAACATGTCTGAACTATTACTCTTGTATTTTCTCTCCAACCTATGCCCTATCATTTTTTTTCCAATGTCATAAAATATTACTACCTTCTCTCCAGTTGCTCAAGCAAGAAACATAGATATTGAGAGTCTTCTCTTCCACTCCACCACACTTGTTCTATCAATACACTGGCCTCTGTGACCTTATTTGTGAAACACATCCCAAACCTGCCACTTGTGGTCCCCATTGCAACCGCCCAAGTTTGAATTCCCATCAGTAATGTTTGAGAATGTAGAAAACCCTGCAATTGACCTCCAAAATTTTTGTGGAAAAAATACCGAAAACATTGTTAAGTCTGTTTGAGGTATATAGTTTTCCTAGAATAATACTGTGTGTCTTTCCTATAGATATCTAATAGTATTTACATTTGGGAAATTGCATTTCATGAGATGTGACGGAACAACAAAACATAATGTGAAATTCCTGAAACCATTTTCGCAAAGGCTTTTGTAGATTCCTAGGTCATTCACAAAATACCCATTCGCCCCTGACACCTCAAATGCTTTTAAAGCCTTTAGAAAGGAAAAATAAAGCCATATTCCTAGGTTTTTTTGTGTTTTTTTAAAAGAGACTTGTAAGAAGATGAGTTTTATTTAATATAGTACATTCTTTTTTAAGAGAGGCATTCAGAATTCAATAGTAGAGTACGTTTAGCATTATTCCTTTATGAGAGTTAAAAGCAGTTACTGAATTGAACACTAAAGGCAGGGAATTGGGCTTTTAGATCAAATATTTAGGTCTGTAAAGACAATTGCTTGACCTTTCGTGATCTGTTTCTGAATCTGTAAAAGGATGAAATAAAACATTTCTGAAACTCAGTATTATGTAAATATTTTCAAATGTTTTTTTCTTTCCCTCTCTTTATTACAACAACATTTACACATTTTGGGATTTATTGCTCCCTTAGATCTTATTACTTTTTTTTTTTGTAAGAGAATAAAATCAAGCATGATAAAACAAAGCTGTCAGTCAAAACCAAGGATAGACATAGCACATGATGTAAAAACAGTACAAGGTTATCAACAATGGTTACCATAATGCCTCTTATATCCTTAAAACGAAAATGTTTTTTCTTAAGTCTGTTATTTCTGGGTCTTTAATGCATTGACAGGTTTCCTGCACTCTTCTGCGTTTGACTCTGTGGATGACTTACAAATAATCCTATAAATTAATATGTCCTATGTTAAATCTGTTCCCTTGAAAGTCCTGACTGTAACAGCTGTGGAGAAAACAGTGCCATACAGAGGCTGAGTATTGTAATGTGAAATACCGAGTTCAGTCATCTTTTTTGTAATCTTTTTTTTTGGGGGGGGGGGGTTTCCTCACAGTCCAAAAGTTGTATTTGTAATCCCATTGAGACATTATTGGAATCCCAGCAAGTTAATTCCAATCTACCACCACCAATGCAACCCACAGCAGGAGTAAAGACACCAAGACATTCCAAGTTAAGGGCAGCCAAGGGGTCCTAAGTCTAATCCTTATGAGGACAAGGGGACAAAGGCTTTGATCCTGGGCCTCTCCCAGAATTTATTATCTTGTGAAGAAGGGGAGTGGCTTAAGGATGAGTGACAGTGAGGGTGGCAGGAATTACATGAATAATTTGAGCTGGCTAGCCAGCAGAGATAAAAATATACAAAAGGATCAGTTCACATAATCTAATTAACGTAGTGGAATTGTTTTGGGAGGCTGTGGCTTTGGTTTCTGATAAGCAAACTTTTGTGCCCTGGGGAATCATAGCCTCTTTATCTTGAGGCTGTACCCAGTTGACATTCTGGGAGCTATTGGCTCTAACATCTCACGCATTCATATCCTGTACATATCCTGTACTGAGAACACTATTCAGGAAACAGGACTGTCTGTTGGCTTTAGAGATTACATACCAGCACCTCAGCTAGCTGTATTTGCAATGCTTAGTGCCAGTTGAAGGGAGAAGGAAATACCCTGGCCACCTTTTTACATATCAGTATAAGGAAATGAGTCTCGCTGTAACTGTTTTACATTCAATGGGAGTCTCTGGAGTTGTTTCCCACAGTGAGGTTGAGGATTCTGGAAGGAACGCTAGAAACAACGCAGGCCAGGGCTCTGAGGTACCGGTTAGTTTCTGTGAACAACTTAGCAGTGGGTTTGTGTTCCAGTCCCCTGTGCTGTGCCCTGCCACATGTACTGCTGTCCGTTCCAGGACCACATCCCTGTGTGCTTGCGTGCATGTGTGCGTGCGTGTGTCTGGTTTACTCTCAGCTTTGCTGCTGTCTGTTTTAAACTTGATGCGTTGAGAGAGGCCCTGTCCTGTGTTGGCTTTGTTCACTCCACAGGTGTGCAGAACTTTGAGGTGGAGTTAGGAGTGTTAAGAACTGGAGATATTAGGACCAAATGAAGATCCTCCTTTCATTTAAAATTTTAATGTTTTATTTGCAAAATACATTAAGTGATTTATTTTAATTTTTGGCATCTTAAATTTGCACCCAAGATTTTGCTGCACTCCTCTATGCTTGTCATGGCTCTTACGATGTCCTGCAGATGTCTGGGCTCAGGAGCACATGGGCAGCAGGGCTGACGCAGAAGAGGAGCTTCACAGTGGTGGGAAGTGGGGGAGGACATTCAGACAGCTAGGACAGAGGTGGAAGCAGGGTGGGAACAAGGAGTATCCCCTCAGGAAAGAGGAGAGCAGGAGAGGCAGCAGCTGTTTTAGTGGCTGAGAATCTTGTGCTGAGGCCTGGGTTCCTGTGGAGCTCTCCTTGTATCAGGATGAGTGAGCTGGCGGGAGGGGAAGCTAGGGTCTTCACACAGCACAGAGTGGAGCCACTCAGAGTGAGCAAGTGTGGTTTATGTGGGGAATGTGGTCGTTTTATTTGTAATAAGCTTGTGTCTTAGCTGGAACATGGTGGAGCTTTTTCTCTTGAAATTGAGGAATTCTTGGTAAACTGAGAAATTTTTGAAATTCAGGGGGCTTGCAAAATTGGTATCTATAGTACCATAGCATGTATGGTCTATCTTTTTCTGTGCCTGCATAGATAATCGGAAATTTTGTAGCATTTATAAGCCTGTAGCATGTGTCTGTATATAGCAGAGCAGCAGCATATGCTTTTCTTTTATCGTATGTGTGGGTTTTATTGATTTCAATCTAATGATTATATCCTCCATCTTTAGTGTCACTGTGCAGGTACCTCCTGGTTACAGCCACTGCCCTTTAATCCTGTGGTTACTATTGGAAACATACTTTCTTGCCACCTTGCTCTGCTTCCATTCACTTTCCCCTTTTTGTCTGGGTGTTGATTGGCCTGTCTTTCTGGATGGCACCATTTCCAGGAGGGTGCCTGGTCAGTCTCTGGTGGTCCTCTCTTAAGCAGACCACACCTGCTGTGTTGCTCTATGTCCAGCTGCTGGGCCAGGCCTCGAGCTGAGTGGAGAAGGCCCAGGCTGCTGCAGAGAGCTGTCTGTAGGCCTTGTGTGTTCGGTGGTTCTCGGTTACCTGGAAGCACCCTCCCATGTGACTGTCATCAGCAGTCCAAACTGAGCTCATCTTTTCCTTTAAACCAGTCCTTTTCATAGAATTTCCCCACTTAACGTCGTTATTCTGTGACCTGGCATGAGACAGGACATTCTGATGTTGCCCTGAGTGAGACAAGGGCCCGTGGGTGGCTGTTCCTCATAGTGAAGCCTCCTTTTTACTCCTCTACTGCCCTGCTGCTGGGCATACAGCGCTCACACCCGCGACTAAAGATCCACATCCATGCATCTGCTTACCCACAAATTGGTGGTTACCTGTTTGCTAGGCAGTCTGAAAAATTCAAGCCCCTTCTTTCCTCACACAGAGGTGGATTTATGTTCAATGGATGCCACATCGAGTTTTTCAAACCTTTTGCATCAGCAGCCTCTCTCTGTCTTCCAAATGTTGCAGACTCCATTTTTTCTGAAGCATTTTCCCCACTTAATGTCTCTCCGTTTTCTTTTTAACTTTCTCAGTTCAGCTCAGCTCAAATCTTCTTTTGCAAAACCTCCTTCCACACAAGGAGCCTGCTTTCGTAAACTGCTGTTGACACGCACAACTGCTTGATATTTGTGTGTGGTGGATTCTGGGCTCTCACACTGCATACCCGACTCCACTGTGTTCTTTTCCCAGTGTCTGAATCCCGTCAGGCCTGAGAGCACATAGCATAAACACTTGATAAAGATGAAAAAAGGACAGGCACTGGGAAGCTGTCTCTTTAAAAATACTTTCAGATCTTGAGTTCTATCAGATTTATATTAAATGTATGTCACCTCAAGTTTCATGGTTCTCAAGGATGATAAAGTGTTAACTTTTCTCTACATGGTTGGAGGATCAGAAACTAGTTTATTGTTTTATTTCTCTTTGAATTTATTCAATTTTGGTTTTGTTTTGTCTATTTTTAATATAATTCATGTTTTTCATTAAAAAGTCAAAATGAGGCAATCAGTATTGATGGACAGGGAATATCTACAGAGAAATATGTTAGACTGGGAGTCAGGAGTAGATCATTGTTGGGAAAGCCCCTGAGGGCATTTTGTGTCTTAATCTATAAATAAAAATTTCTAGTAAATGAGCCCTTAAAATCCCTTTCCAGGTCTAAATTTCCATCATTTTCCTATCGCCTCTAAGTAATTTATCCTTGTCAGCTTCTTCTGTTAATAGATGATGTTGTCATATTTGCCTTTTACGTTCTAGTTTAGGGTTAGTCATTATTGCTTTATTTAGGTTCTGTTCTGATCTAGTGATCTTTTTGCATGGAGCATCCATTAGTAATTCAAGGAGATAAATTAACCTAGTTATGATTTACTTGTTTACTGTTCATTTTTAAAGGTATTTTCAAAAGAAATAATTCCAGACTGATGGACGAAATTCTAAAGCAACAGCAGGAACTTCTGGGCCTAGATTGTTCCAAATATTCACCAGAATTTGCAAATAGTAATAACAAAGATGAGCAAGGTAAGCGTGCGTGGGGCGTGAATGTGCATTTCAGGGCATATTCCTTCAGGGTTTTCCCTTTCATTTTACTCTTTAGTCTTTTTGGTTATGATTTATCATTGGAGTTCAACTTTTTTTCTTTTTATCATGTTAATTTCATTAAAAGATAAAATAATTTATATTGATATTAAAAAGTGAACACATGTTAAAGATTTTATTTCAATAGGCAGATTTTATAACTGGGTCATTAGAGAGTTTAACGAACAGTATTTATAGATCAGGAAATGAATATGTAAATAGGGGCAAAACTGATTTAGGAAAGGGGTAGAAACTTCTGGATTAGAAAGAATTTGTATGTGTGTAGGTAAAAATTTTGCATTGGTATCAGTTACCTAGAATCACCACTTACAATGTTGTTCCAGTCAGTAAAAGTTTTTTTTTTCAAGTCTTCACTTTGTTAATAATTGTGCTGTGATTGTATGTGGAATTTTGGTTGAGTAAAATGTGGCAGCTGGGATATAGCTGAAATTCCTATTTCCTGGAGGATTTGTTCGCAATACAAGTCATTCTGAGCCCTTGAAAAAGGTGGCAGTATATAAATACACATGTCAGTGTGGCCTGGGGTTTATTGGTTCTTTCAGAGGAAAACAGCTGAACATGTTTCAGTATTGAAAATGAAGGCTATGATGCTCCTTTACTCTGGGACCTCTTATTTTACTGGTTTGAACTGTGTGTCTGCTAAAACTGATTTTCAAATCAGTTTGGAAGGGTGTTTTTAACAGTGTCTTGTTCACCTCTTGCTCCAGTTTTAAATAGCCATTCGGCAGTGAAGGTGCTGTCCCCCGAGGATGGGAAAGCCGACGTTGTACGAGCTGCTCAGGACTTCTGCCGGCTGGTCGCCGGGCAGCAGCACAGGCCTGAGGACCTGGACGTGGACATGTTGGACAGTTTGATTAGTGAGTCATAGATCCATGTCTGGTTTGTCTCAAGGACACGGTGTGAATGAAAATATGCCTACTGCATGTTTCCTTTCCTAGTCTAAAACCTAGTTTGTGTTGGTACACTGTTGATCGTACTGAAATTTAAAAATCCACATATGAAAATGATTTTGAGATAGTGAAATTTGTAGTATACTAACTTAGCTGAGGACATAATGGCAAGAGAAAGGGTCTTTGTGTGTGTCTCCGGGTCTGGGGATCAGACCTAGGACCTTGGGTGTGCTAGGCAGACACTGTATCACTAAGCTACATCCCCAGCCCAAGGAAAGGTTCATGAGTTTTTTTGCAGTGGTGAGTATTACGTTCTTAGAAACAGAACTTTTGGGGCTGAGGATTTAGCTCAGCGGCATAAGCGCCTGCCTTGCAAGCAGGCAGTCGTGGGTTTGATCCCTGGTACCGATAAAAAGGAAGACAAAAAAAAAGAAATAGGACTTTTGCTTATCAGCCTTTTCTTCTTCCCCCACCCGCTGTGCTTTCTTTTTAGTTTGAACTTTCTGTTAAGTGTGAACATAATAGTTTCTTAAAAGCAATGTCAAGAATATAATCAGCATCTTTCTTTTTTTCCCTTTGATTGTACTGGGGATTGAACCCTTCCTTTTTAAGACAGGGTCTCACTGTGCTGTGTAACCCAGGCTGGCTTCTAGCTCTTGGCAGTCCTCCTGCCTCAGCCTTCTGGAGTGCTGGAATTACAGGAGTGCCATCACCACACCCGGCCTGTGTACTCCCTTTTTAGTATTCTGTTATGCTATGTCAAATAAACCTCTATATTTGTCATACTAAAATATAACTATGCATATGTATTTTCAACACTGTTTATTGTAGCCTTATTCTCTCTAGAGTTCCTTTGGGAACTTTTCACTCTTTATGGTCCTTCTTACTGGGATTATTCTTTTCTCTCTTTTTCACATTTTAACATTTTTAAATTAAATATGTAAAAAAGATCAACACAAGTCAAGTGAGTTACACATTCAGACAAGAAACTATTCTGCCTTGCAGCAGTAGGTAGATAATGTAAAATCAATGTGCTGCATCTGAATAAGATGCTTCATCTGTTGCATCATTATTTATCTGTATTTACAATTAACAATGCATGTGTTTACATTTTTTAGTTCACATTTAATATATAATAAAAGCTTTATGGTGTACTATTTTGTAAAAGTAGTGTGAAATGCATATTAAATTGTAATAATGGAAATACTCACCGGGGAAGGGAGGAATTCTTGGTTCCCTTCTAGAGTTTACTTTTCTTGGTCATTGGGGTGTTTGTCTTTTTTTCCTGCTTTTCTGCTTACAGTGAAATGAGCTTTCTCTTTGCTCTCTGCCACAGTCACTTCCAGCCTGGCAATGCTAGCTAACAGTGGGCATGCTAGCTAACAGCCTTCGCCATCCTCTTTCTAGCACATGTATATCCATGATAACTCCCGTCACCACAGGATGCCAGGACATTCACTGATCTTTCATTCATGCATAGCGGTCCTTTATCTTGTTTACTCCTCGACATTTCCTGTCTCAGTTGTGTACTTGGCTCCTCAGTCTCTGCATCTTTGCCTATGTCAATGTCAAGGGAGACAGTCCCCCTTGGGCCTCTTGATCTCTCTGATTCCTGCTTGCACTGATCCTAACTTCTGTTTTTCCTCTCAATGGGGGCTGTGTTGCTCAGTGGTTGCTGGGATGGTGACTGTTTCTGCACTCTGAGGCCCACCTAGAGAGTGGATTCTGAAGACCCCTAAGTGGGGGCACTCAGGTGGTCTTTGGTAGCCTGGAGGAAAGTGCTGAAGTGTTGAGCCCAGGTATTTTGCACAGGATTGTAGGTCTATCCTGAAATGGGACTCACACGTCACTGCACCAGCTTGTGGGTCTGACAGAGCTAGCAGCCCTGCACTGTGACTCCCAAGATTTCCCCCTGCATTCAAGGCCTCCCGGCCTCCCACGCCAGGCAGACACTGGTTTACTTTCTGACTCACTTGTGTGTTCTTTAGATCTTTTATGTAAAAGGAATCAGATTATATGTAATCTTCTATGCCTTCCGTTGTTTGTTCATCTATGTTGAATGTAATAGTGTTAACACATTACTTTTTATTGCTGTGTGGTAGTTTATGGTTAGACAGCATTTTGTTTATCCATTCATCAGTTGATGTGCTTTTTGGTTTAAACACTGCCAGACTGCTTTCCAAATAAGATGTGTTTTTTTTTTTGTTTTTTTGTAGCCCTCTCTGGTATTGTTACCTAGTGTTCCTTTTTTAATGTACTTTGACCATTCTAGTATGCATGGTAGTATTTTCTTGACATTATAATTCACATTTTCCTAATGACTAGAGAATGTTTTTCATGTGTTCATTTGTCATCCTGGGTGAAATGTCTGTTTAGATCTTTTGCCCATTTTTGATATGATTTTTTTTTTTTGTCTTTTTCATTTTTATCGGTACCGGGGATTGAACTCACGACCCCCTGCATGCAAGGCAGGTGCTTATGCCACTGAGCTAAATCCCCAGCCCCTTTTGCCCATTTTTATTTAATAAGTTGTTTCACTACTGAATTTCAAGAGGTATTATATAGTCTGGATGCATGTTTTTTATCAGTAAGGTACAATTTACAAATACGTTCTGGTCTGTAACTTTGTTGTTTCTTAGTGTTTTAATTTTTATAAACTGCATTTTACCTTTTTTTTTTTCTGTATGGGTCATGTATTTGGATTCGTATCTAAGAGATCTTTGCCTAACCCAAAGTCACAATGAATTTTTTTCTTGTGTTTTCAATCTAGAAATTTTAATAGATTTTACTGTTAGATTTAGGCTTGTAATCCATTTGACTTAACTTTTGTAAATTATATGAGATAAAGATCCGAGTTGTTTTTCTGTCACTATTTGTTGAGAAGACTTTTTTCATAAAGTTTGCCCTGATTACTATAATGTAACATAGTAAGTTCTGAAATTAGATAGTATAAAGCTTTCAGCTTCAAGTTACTTCTTTCTAAAATTGTTTTGGATATTCATATCCTTTGCTTTTATATCTCTGCTTGTATGAGTTGAAGTGAATCAGAAGCTCAAGTTGGGAGAAATTCACATTATATAATAGTGAATCTTCTAATCTGAGTCTCTATTTATTTGAGTCCAGATTTTTTTCTCACAACATTTTATAATTTCATGGTTTAAAATTTCTACTTTTACTAAACGTACTCCTAAGTATTTTAGATTTTTTTGACCCTGTTGTTAATGGTATAGTTTCTTACTTTTATTTTTAGATTGATAGCATTTGGAAATACAAATATTTTTAATACTGATTTTGTGTCTTATATTCTTGCTAAAATTCACTTATCAGTTGAAGTACTTTTTTGTAAAAACAGAATTTTCTAAAAAGATCATATTACTACAAATAACGATGATGCTGTCTTTATTCAGTTTTTTATTCTGTTTCCTGTAACTGCTAGTATAGTAGTCATTGGTGGTTTGCACACTGGTTATGCTCAGACACCTGTGTGAGGCTGTAGTATATTCTTAGGTCTCTTTGGCCTTTGCTTTTCAACAGCTGGAAATCCAGCAACTGCTTTGGCCACTCTGTGGCCTCAAGTCCTGCTCTGGCCCTAGCTCCTTACAGGTGAGTAGTTTCCCTTGTCAGTGTGGCTATATGGAATTTTATGTGCCCTTATTTCCCGAATCGTCCTCGGTCTGTAGCCTTGGGCCATAACACTTCGTGTTTTCCTTTCTTCCCTATTGCGTGTCCATCTCATAGCTGGCAGCCTATGAGAATTTGCATGTTGTTCTCTTCCTCCAGGCTGCAACTTCCAGTTTAAAATTCATTCCATATCTTTCAGCAGTGAGAAGCTATTCAAGTAGTTTTGTTTTGTTTTCTTTTTGTGGCTCCTATGCTAGGAAAACTATTTCTCTGTGTTGATTAGTAGTAAAATCTCATTCAAGGCTGCCATAGGCTCTTGCCTTTCTTTTTCTTTTTATCTGAAGCTCTAGCTAGTTTTTATTTACTTTTTAAAGAAATAATTAACTTTTAATGGGTGTTTTTGCCCAGTTAACATGTAAGGGGAGGATATGTCACTCTGTGCACATGAATATTATCAGAAGTCTCTTCTACATTTTTTACTAAAGAGGATTGCTGTTTGGTAACAGAGCAACATGTGACCTGCTTGCTTCCTTTGCTCTGCCGACCCAGATTATGTGGGGACCTCCATATTACTGCAGACAGGCCTGCCTAGCCTGTCTCCTCCTTAACAAGGAGCTGAGCCCTGGAGAAGACTGTGTGATGTACAAGTTTGTGGCAGAACTGCTAGAACTCAGATTTCTTAGGTTAGAGTATCACATCTCTTACCCCAGTGACTCTTCCTGCATTTTTTTTTTTTTTTTTGTCTTGTTCCTTTTTATCGGTACCGGGGATCGAACTCACGACTGCCTGTTTTCAAGGCAGGCGCTTATGCCGCTGAGCTAAATCCCCAGACCCCCTGCATTATTTTTAAGCAGTTGAAATGTGTGTACCTCTTCCCCAAAAGCTGGATATTATATGGAAACTGGTTCATAACACACACAATGTATGTGTGTACTTGCTGAGTCTAGGACACAGCTTTCTGTACCCCTTTGAAGGTACTTGGGCTCTAGCAAGACTGGAAAACATTGTACCACATAGCTGGGAATCCGGGCCTGGGGAGAGAAGGTGAGGAGACAGACTTAGGGGACATTTGCTCGGGTTCTTGTATTCTCTGAAGTTGTCTGTGGCCCATATAGTCATGCCCTGAGCGGTGCCTTTCCAGGATGCCAAGAGAACACCCATGCTGAAAAAGCAGAGAGAGTGTTAGAGGGGTGTGCACTGGATTTAGGGCAAAAATCGTCTTTCCTTATCAAGTATCAGTCCAATGACATGGACTTCTGAGTAAATGTCCACATTTGGAGTGGACATAGCCTCTAAAGTACCTGTTAAGGAGTGTGAGGACGCGTGGAAACAGAGGTAACAGTCCTAAGGAGAATGGGTCCATCATGCAGCACGTGATCACTGTGTGTGTGTGTGTGTGTGTGTGTGTGTGTGTGTGTGTAAGCAGTGTGTATTAATTTCATGTGTATGCCTTTATTCCCAAGGTGCTAATAAATTCCCTGATCCTGATTTAATATTGAAGTTTGGTCCTGTGGACAGCACATTAGGTTTTCTTCCCTGGCAAATCAGACTGACCGAGATTGTGTAAGTAGCAAAGAATACCAACTCTTTCCACTCAGCACTCTGCTAGATCTGGTGGGAATTCCCAAAGAATTGTGATACCAGATCTTTTCTTCAGGCATTTCACAGTGTCAGTGGCAAAGCACAAATGTACACAAAAGTTAGATATGAGAGTAGAGACTGTGCGTGTGTTTGGTACTGGAATTCACATCTTAGGAGATCAGGAGGGAGCCGGGTGGTTGATTGTACAGAAAAGCTGAGATGCAGCCAGGGGTATAGTAGGTATAGAGTGTTTGTATTTAGGATAAAAGTGGAGTGTGGAGGAGGCAGACCAGAAACAAAGGAAAAGCTAGGGCACGTTTTCTTTTTTTGTTTTTTTTGTACTGGGATTGAACTCACAATCTTGAGCTTACTGGGCAAGTGCTTGAGCCACTGAGGTAAGTCCCTGGCACATTTTAAAGACACAGGGATCTGGCTTGGCCAGAGCTGGGTGTTAGGCAGTGTGTGACAAGGATGTCAGGGTTGGGAGACTTTCCTCACAGTGCAAGGAGCATGTGTCCCAGGAGACAGGATGGAGGTGGAAGCCCAAGCCCCAGGTCGAGTGGTCATGTACTGAGAGGAAACTAGAAAGTGAAGGGAAGGGGCAGCGCAGCGGGGCAGATTCTTGTAAACTTGGTGATTGAGAAGTCAGGCTCAAGGTGTTTACTGAGATCATCAGGGCTGAGGAAGTAATTGAACCTACAAGAATAGAAGCTCTTTCTGGAGTGCACAAGCGGTCTTTAAAGAAATGCAGTTTTGGGGACAGTGACAGGAAGATGTATTAATCAAAGAGGTGCAGGAAAGCATGTGTGTGTCAGAGGAAGAGAAGGCTATGAAGGTGCGCCTGCTGCTCGTACAAGTAAGGAAAACGGGGAGGAGAGGTGGTTCACGTTTAGAACACAGTGATGCTAGAGCACAGGTCTCCAGCCTCTGGGTGTCCTTGAGTGGACACACAGGTTCGCCAGCCGGTTTTGCCCGGGGTTTTCCAGGCTATTTCAGTTGCCTTCCACATGGGCTCTAAAACTGGCTGTGGTGATAACTTGGCATGGTGATGTGAGATATTGGTTTGACTCTTGGCATGCAGCTCAGCAGTGTGACCTTGAAAAGGAGCTCTCTGTAAAGGTGGCATTTTACTGTGGAGCGAGGATTGGCATCTGCATTAGACAGCAGGTCCTCACTGTGACGGCGCCCCTGTCCATGCCACTGCTGTGGACCTCCCCTTCGAGCCTGACACTCTGTCTTCTCCCCTCGAGGCGGAGCCCCTACCCAGCAGGGAAGGTGTCATGTGCCCAAGGCACTGAGCAGTGGTGGCTCTGAGTAGATCTTAAGGAGCAGCAGGAGATGAGGCTGTTGGTAAAGAGTGTCAGAGGTGCAAGACTGAGGGCGGGTGAAGAGCACGTGAGAAGCCAGTCTGTCTTTGGAGGCTGCACCAGAGTAGAAAACTGAGACATGAGAGTGGTGGTAGAGATTACTGCCATGTTACTTGATGTCATTAAGAGATTCAGTTAGGACTTAGGAGTGGTGGCTTGTTCCAGAATTTGTGACAGTCAAGAAAGGTGACATAAAGGCAGATCTAGGGTGAGCCCCTAGAGTCAGGCAAATTGTTTCCTGAATGGGGCTTGGTGTCTGTGACCAGGAATGCTTAATGTGACTTGCAACCTGGCTTTGGTTTGAGTCTCTATCATTCGGAGTTGCCAAACTTAATCATAAGGCTGTAGAAATCAGTTCCTGTATTAACCTAACAAGGAGCCCTCTGATCATGCTTATTCTGTCCTTTCCCTGTCATTGCTCTGTGAGCTGGGTTGTGGAGTGGTGGAGGCAGAGGTCCCCTCCCTCAGCACACACAGCTGGGGCTGCTGGCAGGACTGGCCCATGCTGGCCATACTCTCATGTGGGCCTCAGGGAGCCTGAGTGGAGTTCAGGGAGATTTTTGTACACAGATCTGCAGCTTTGAGTCGGTCTAGGCCTTGCATTAGCTGGATATGCTTGCTTTTGTCTTCTTGGGGAAATACAGGCAGATTTTTCACACAAACTTCCTCAGTGGGGTTAACAGCCTTTGGGAGAGAGGACATTGCGGTCACACTTTGCCCCTCCTTGTCACTGTTCTCTGCTTCCTACCATGTCACAGTGAGCCTCTGATGGTTTCCCCTGTGCTTCCTTTTCAGCTCTTTGCCTTCCCACCTAAACATCAGTTACGAGGACTTTTTCTCTGCCCTCCGCCAGTATGCAGCCTGCGAGCAGCGCCTGGGGAAGTAGATCCCTGCTGCTCCTTGGGGCTGGGGGAGAAGAGGACCCTGGGACTCTGATGTTTACAGATACCTGCGAACCCTGTATCCACCTGTTCGTATTCCTAATTTATCAGCAAACATGAAAAAGTGTCTTACTTGAGATGTGTGAGTGAGAGAGTGTGTGCGTGTGTCTGTGTGTCAGTGAACTTATAAATGGGGGAAGTGTTGGAGCGTGGAATGAACCGCAGCCATCTTTCAGGAGCGGCGGTTTCGGCTGTGAAGTCTTCAGGCCTTGCCACTTCCCTGTTTTGAGGGGAGTGGAGGAGTGGGTCAGCAGTTTCAGTGGTTGTTTGGGGGAAGGGACTCATTTTGTTCAGTCTTTCCTGGTGACCAAACTTTAATTTCCAAGAATAGCATTGGATGCAGTAAACAGCACCCCTTGATGTGAGGGGGCTTCCAAGAAGCAGGGCCAGGTGTGCCAGGTCCACACATCCATCCACACTCGTCCTGGACTTCACCGCAGCTGGGCAGGGTGACATGGCATGGAGTGGAGCGTCTGTGTCTCTGGAGTCTTTGCTCCTGTTGTGAAGAACATTTGAAAAAGAACTTGTATGAAGATGCAAAGGTGTAAAAACTTAAACATTGCATTAGGCAGCAAAAACAAAAATGAATAAGGTATCATAAAAGTAAAAGTGGAATTTTCCTTCTGGGAAAACCTTGATTTGTTTGTGGGTAAGCAGTGTGCTGTGTAGCACCCAAAGTTAGTAACCTATTTCCACAAACTGTTGTGAGCATTTAGAAGACAGAGCAGCACTGTCCCTCAAAAGTAACTTGTACCTCTTTGGTATAACACGTGGGCTTTATTCCTCAAGCCTGATTGGTGACATTGTGTGAACGATTAAGGATTGAGGCCTGTGTGGAAAATAAAATATTATCAAAATCTACAGAAATAATTGAATCTTATAGGCTGTCTCTTGTGAAAGAGAATAGCACTGATTCTATTAGTTTAAAATGAATACACTACTCCTTGGAGGGTGTTAGTATATTCATGGGCAACCTGGGACAGCAGCATTCTTCATATTTGAGGACAGTTTTTGGGTTACTGTCTTACTCCAGATCCCTAGTGGTCAGCTAAAACTGTGCACTGAGTATAGTGGCCCACACACTAGGGCTCAGAAGAGAAGACTGGATTTGGAAAGCACGATTTGGAGTTGCTCCTCAGATTCTAAAGTAGTAAAGAATAAGTGTTTTGTCTTTGGATTAAAAAACCCCATTTATGATTTTAAAAATACCCTTGAAATAAAAACGATTAAACTAAATTTTGGTCCAGTGACATCACTTTGCACTTCATAGTTTTTTTTTTTTTTGTATTTTTTTAAGTCTTAATTTATTTCCAAGTTATATGTGATGCGACAGCATCTCTAAACTGTTAGAAATGTCCTATTTCTGTTACTTTGTACTGTGATTCATGTCCTGTTGAGTATTTTACTTTAACCCTTTTATAAACACAATAGGTAATGAAAATGTCATTTATAAAAATTTTGCAGTGTGTACAGCTTTAGCAAATTAAATTTAATGGACCCAATTGAAGTATGGATTTAAATGTTTGTTAAAATGAAGCTAAATAAATTTCTTACTGGGATATAGTCCAGATCTCCACAGGATTTAGTATGATTTTTTAATTTTTCTTCTCTTTCATAGTAGTGTATGTCAAAACAGCTGTAGTCCATGTTCTCAGTCTGTCTCAGACAAGTTCACACAAGCCTTTCTAAAACCTTCTCCTGAAGTGCGCCTGCTAGTGCAGTCTATGGTTTGAACAGCATTGCTCGTTCTGGAATTCTGGCAAGACCCTCCCAATTTCTCCATTGTCGGGGCTCCCTTTGTGCTCCTCAGAGTCAGTTGTTTATGTATATCGAAGGTGTTGTATTTAAATTGTTTCTTCTGATTCTCCCCACAACGGATAAACCAAATCCAGCCCACTACCTGCACGGCAGTGTGGAGCAGAGCAGGAAGGGAGGATCTGAATTCCATTCTCAGTTCTAGGCGTTTCACTTCTTTTTAACTAATGGGTTACTGTTGTAAAGATGAAAGGCTGATTTTGATACGAACAGCAAATTCTGGCTGAAGATGTTTAATATTAACAGTGCCAAATACACTGTGTATAATCTTCGAATGTATGTTAATCAGCTCCTCCTGTGGGATAGAACCATGCCTAGACTCAGATCTTTGTGATATTTTATAAGGTTGTAGACTGGCAACATGTAAGTAGTGTGTACAGCAAGTTTCTATGATTAGGGAATCAAATTTATTGAATTTTATTGAAAATCAAAACAAAATGTGTGAAAACCAGTAAGAGAATATACTCTTCATGGACTGTAGTATGTGAAATGTTAACAGTTACTCTGAACATGTAGGGACTGCAAAAAAAATTTGAGAAACTCCTATGACTAGATAGCAGTACTATTTTTTTAAGATAGTATGCTCTTGATTGAAATGTATTTGCATTTTTAACAGGTTAAACATTTGAAATCGTACAATGCTATTTCCTTTTTGTTAGATAATGGTAAAATAAAATTCAGCTCCACAATTATCAGAATTTTCAGACTTCCCCAATAACTACAAATCTGAGTTATTTTCATTGATGTGGAATTGACAAGTTAAAAACATACACATATACACCTTAAAAAAGGAATTCAATAGCTCTTATCAAACCAGGAAATTGAAAAGAGCTGTAGGTTGTCTTATGCTGCATATTCACTGTTTAACTTGAAGACCTTATTATAAAACAGTTGGTTTTTTGTGCATGGTTTTCACCCTAAAGTTTGTCAAAGGTCACATTTTAACTCTGGGAAATGTTTTTAACAAAAATTATTTAGAGGTTTAAGGATAGTTTTAAAACAAACCCAGGAAGTAAGATTATTGTCAGCAATTGCCCAGGACCCTAGATAACTCTGTACTGATAAAATTGGTGGAAAAGAGGAATGCAGAAAGAACGTGTAAGGTTTTAAAAAATTACACAGCAACAGGATTAGAATAACAAATACAGGAAAATCACCTCATTGATTACATTTTTGCTGACAATCCTTCCAGAATTTTTTTGTACTTTTATTTTAAAAAATGTATCCTGTATCTGTTTTAATAAATTCTTTTAAAACTAAAAGCTCTAATGTGAGTTTTGTGTTGTATGTTTGATTTCTGTGTCTGAATGTAAACAATTACATTGGCCCATGAAAATGTTTGGAAAAAGTATAGTCAGTGTTCAGTTTGTTTCACCTCAACTGGTTCTGTGTTCATTTATTGCCGTCCTGAAATGATTCACACACTTAGCCTTGATGTTTTGCATTTTATCAGTTTTCTAAAGCCTATCAGCTTATTTCAAAGAATGTTTTCTTGAAAGATGGTAATGTTTCTTCATGTATAAATATAAGAAATGTCCTGCTTCAAATCATTCAGTGAACATTAAATGTGTTTCATCTGACAGGTAATTGTGATTTCACAATATAATAACTACTAAAATTGGTCTTAAAATGATCTTAAAATACTTACTTTACTTTGTTTATGCTTATTTTTGAGGTCACATCTTCAATACTACAAGAAGTCTTTCAGACAGTGTATCAGTGAGAAATCGGCTTCTTGGGGGGAGAGGTCTGGGTCCAGGGCCAGCCGTGAATGAGTGGGCACAGCTCTGTCCATGGCAGCTGTGGAGCAGGTCCCACGGGGTCCAGCTAAGTCTCCTGCCTTTACACAGGGAACTTAAGGACACTCCTAACTGTGATAGGGCCGTGTCATTGTTAAGCTTTTCTTTTAAAATAATTCTGGTTTTTAGCCTTGTTAAAGTAGCATTGATTGAGGTTGATATCCCCAAGTATTAGTGATTGCAGTTCAAGCTCGTAGTTACAGTGTGCCCCGTAACGGCAGGTACAGTGGGGTCCTAGAGGAAGACGACACATCTGAGGGGGGCGCAGGGAGGCTCACCTGCTTGTGTTTGGTTGCAGCTGGGATGGAGATGTGTGGAGAACCAGTGCTGATGACTCTCAGTGACCTGGGTGTGACTGCACTGCAGTGTCAAACACAAGGGACTCGGAGCATCTCCAGGCAGATGATTTCATCAATTTGGGAGTCACTTAGAAGCTGAAAATCATCTCCACGTAAATATACAAGCTATCATTGCTTGTGGAATCCATGACGTTCATGGCATTTGAGCTCCCTGTGCTTTTAACTAACATGCAGCTTCCCCACGCCTTCCTCACCGGAAGCCTGGAAGGGGAACGCAGTTAGCAGAACGAGTGCGTGCTTTCAAATGTAGGTTTTAAGTTCACTTTTAGGAGGTAGATGTATTCACATGAAGTACTGCTACTACCTGCTTGCTAAACTGATGTTTGTGTCTGAGTGTTCTGCTGTGTGTTTCAAAAACACACAGTGTGTTGTCTGAAAACATGAACTTCATCCTTAGCGGTCAGGCCTGGCTCCTTTTCCTGATTCAAATCCCTTTCCCTGTGTGTGGAAAACAAGGATTTCTTCATATTGTCTCCACTCCAGCCAGTATTTTCAGTAGTTTCCTTCCTATTTTCAGTATCTTCCCCTCAGCTGCAAATGGATTTATATTTTCAATCTTCATTGTTCCCTGAGCTATCGCTTCTTTCCTTTTTCCTTCACTTTGCAGACATCATTATCCTGAAGGTCTTGAGCAAGGGGGAAGCTCCTTCCCTGCATTGTCCGAGTGGGCCCTCATGCTGTGGCGTGTCTTTCAAGGACAGAAGCCAGGGGCCTGCAGCTGGCACTTGGACAGCAAGGAGCTCAATGTCCCTACACTGCCCAGAGAACATGGCCCATCCAGAGCCAGAGGCCGTCGCTGACTCCAGAGCAGCAGCTGCTGTGGTGCTGGTCACCAAACCATGCAGAGTTACCACAGCACCCACAGGGAGCTAACCCCACAGAAAACACAGGAGGCTGGGCGGATTGTGAGCATTCCGTGGTAAAAGAAAACAGCCCGTGAAATGAATTTCCCAACAACTATCTTGTGTGATTAATTAAAGTTCGACCTGCTGCTATTTGTATGATGTCTGAATTGGTTCAGATAAACCTGGTCGTCTACATAGCTTTTGAAGCTAATTTCTTAAAAGGCAGAGTCCACTTTGCGCTGATGAAATGTGAATCTGGATTTTTGAGACTAAGTCACGTATGGGTTGCTCTCTTTATTTATTTATTTTTTTTGAACTGGCAAACTCCTGGTGAAACCTTTCAGACGGTTGCAAAGGTCATGCCAGCCACAACTCCTAGTATCCTTCCAGTAAAGTCCCTTGTTGCTTGAAAGCACCAGTATTGGTTTCTGTTTCTTCCCCTTTAAGGATTTCTAAAAGGTGTGCTGGTTCTTCTGGTATCTTGGTATTTGTTTTAGGTCTTTACATCCTCTTAGCCATCCAGGCCTCATTAATCCAGCAGGACTTATGACTCGGAGGCATTGCGTGCACCTAAATCCATCAGTCATCTCCATGCAAAGAATGGCAAGGTGCTGAACTATGGTAGGCTTGTTGAGTAGAATTCTGGTTGATACTAAAGTAAAATATAAAAATAGGCATTTTGTTGAATGAATTGTATGATGCATACAGAAAATTATATAAACAGCTTTTATCACGCCAATGATTGCGTTAGGTGCTCACATTTATCTCAGGTGGTCCTAATGCTGAAACCTTATAAGGAAGGTACCCTTAGCATTTCCACTGTGTAGATGCAGAAATGGAGGAGGCAGTGGTTTTACTGCTGAGACCTAGCTTTGGGTCATGCCATTACCCGCAAGCCTGGCCTGGAAACGTCAGGCTCCCATGGCACAGCTTCCCTGCGTGCTTGTGGGTCTCGCTTGTCAGTCTCGTGGCAGCGTGGCACCCAAAAGGGCCATCTGCAGCCATGGTGGTGCCACAGTTCCACTTGCTGAGGCGTGAGCAGCAGTGCTGTTCATTCTTTGCACTGCTTTGTGAGGAACATCTCTCATCTGCATAATCATTTTGGGTGACCTAAAGCAATGTCAATTTTGTGGTCAGCTGGAGTCAAAGTATCTTGATGCTGAAGTGTAGAAAAAATTTAACTTAAATTAGTGCGTCTTGGGTTTCATGATTAAGTTGCCAAGGACACACATCTTTTTAGGCTGTTCTGCCTTCGTACCACACTTTGGCCCAAGGCTATTTTACCTCTGTGTGGAGCTGGAGGTGTGATGCAGAGAAAATGGACTCTAGCACAGGGCTATTCTAGCAGCCACCTGCTTTTCAGCACCACAGACAGTGCTGCAGATGGAAGAATGTCTCATCGATCATCTGGCTTTCTTTGGAGGAGGTTAGTTATTATTTATTTTTATTAGTATGCATTTTCAGAACCATTTATATTTTGGGTTTCTCATATAAGAAAGCAAGTGATAACTTTATGTTTTACGGTCTAAAAATCCATTTTCTTCCTTTTTTTGTACCAGGGAGTGTGTGGAGAGGTTCTCTGACACCTCTAAGAAAGCCCTTGTCACCTTCGGGGAGGATTCACTTGGGTTCCTTGAAGCCCTGGCTGTGAAACCCTGGCTATGAAACCCTGTAGCTCTGGATTTTCTCTGATGTTTTTTGATTCTTGGTAGCAGAGATCTATGAGGTATCTTCTAGCAATGAATCATCCTCTTACAACAGCTGTCTACTATAAAGTTCGTGGGCTATAAGTTAATGGACACAGTAGGAAGAAAATAATAATAAAACACTACTGAGTGTCTGTCTTCATCATCAACATCATCTTTGTTTAGTAAGCACTTTCCCCTCCTGGTAGCTTTAAACATTACATACATTCCAGCATGACAATAGTTAATTTCCTCACCTTTATATCTTTACTCATTTTAGATTTTAATTGCTTGGCGACATCTTAGTTCACAGTTAACTACTCTAGAAGTTGAGGGTTGTCGGCGGCTCTGTCTCATGGTGGGCAGGAGGCGGTCACCAGGGAGCATCCGTGGCCTTTGTGTGGACCCTCCTCCCGCGTTCTCTGCTGGCCATGTCCCCTGTACTGTGACATTACCAAAGGCTTTGTGTCCTTGGGACAGAGGCTTTGGTGTGTGGTCTGTGGGGTTGCAGGGCTGGGACCCTCTGCTGGGCTCCCCTGTGTCCTTTGTAGGGAAAAGGGTGTTATTTTGGTTCTGTTCCAGAAGACTGGACTTCGAGGCCGACGATGCCCTGCACTGTGTGGTGATCCAGGAACCAGTGTGGGCGCAGGATGGGTGGGGCTGGGCCCAGGTGGCTGCCAAGACCTCTATGGGGTGAGTAGGACGCTCCTGGCCTCCCCCGTCCTGGGCCCTGGCCCTTGAACCTGCTCCCTCCCCGCTGCACTGCATTGCTGTGGTGAGGGCCAAACCTCCCTGGGCCCTGTGCCACCTTTGGGTGCCTCGTCATGTCATTGTGCTGTCACCAGACCTCGGGTGCAGCCTCTACTTTGGTCTCTTTCACCCTCAGCCTGCGTCAGTCTCTTCTGGGGTTCCTCCGACACCTTTTCATCAGCACTAATGGATGCCAATCATGTTTCCTGTGGCGATTTGACCAGAGTTGTCTCTTCCAGGGGGCTGGGCACATTCAGTTCACATGTGGCAGGTACCTGTTCTAAAGAGATCCACACTGGTTAATCAACTATGAATGTGAAAGTAATTATACATCACTGATTATTCAATATTAACTTGTAAATAGTATTCCAACACAAGATGAAATTTTATAAATTAATGGAGGTTTAGAGTAAACCTTTGGGTCTGGAGAGATTATTTTCAAAGCCTGAAGAAAGTATGCTTCGTGGATTGGTAATTGGTGGTCACCTTGTAACACCCAGCTGAACTGAATCATCGTGGTGCTGAGCGTTGAGGACTTTCACCAGCATAAAAAGGAGACCTGGAGAGGAAGAGGTGGTGTAGTTCATTCTCTCGGGTGTTGTTGGTTCTCCTGTTGCTGTGGGGTCTCCAGGAGGAGCTTGGCATGCTGGCTCCTCTGATATGAACTCAGATATTGGAGGAGCTCGGGACCTTGTTGCTGAGAATGGCTGTGGTCCTCACAGTCCTCACTTTGGGGAGCTCTGGTCCTCACTTTGAGCATTGCTTCCTGGATCCAGAGGGGAAGGTGTGTGCTGTTCAATCTCCAGAAGCTTGTCACACTGGCTTCCTGATATGAACTTGGCTGTTATCATTAGAGAAGCTTGTCACTGAGGATGGTTCTCTTTGGGGGAGCTCTGGTCCTTACTTTGAGTGTGAATTCCTGGCTCCAGTGCAGATCCCTCAGTCTGCTGGCACAGATCCTTTGCCATTTCTGCAGACTTTCTAGCTTCCACCACTGACTTTGGGGCCTTCCCAGGGCAAAGCCTTGGTACAGACTTGCTTGAGACATTTCGTGGCTCTTGGCCTCAGTTGGACTTGTGCAGGTTATTGCCAGGGGTCCAGGCCCTCAGTTGGTTTCTTGGGGATCTTTAGTGTGTGGACAGATTTCCTACATTTTCTGTATTTGACTCTTTGGGTGACTATCATAAAATAGTTCTATAAATTATGTATCCTGTACATAATCGTTTTTCTTGCAAATTCTGACTAAAATACTGTGGAGTTCCTAAACTCAGTCTCTACAGTTCTGAAAAATGTGTTGAATTTTTCTTCTCCGAAAGTTTTGCTTATTAGTCATTTAAAAAAATCACATGAAAATGGTCCTTCTGTTGCACCCTATGTGCAAGCAAGAGATTCTGAAGTATTTGAGTTTAGGGAAAAGTTAAGTTTCTTTTTTTTTTGTCTTTTTGAGTCAGGGTCTCCGTATGCAGTTCAGGCTGGCCTTGAACTCACTTTGTAGCCCATGCTGGTCTCAAACTCGCAACAGTCCTCCTGCCTCAGCCTCCCGAGTGCTGGGATTACAGGCATGAGCCACCACACCCAGCTGAAAAGTTAAGTTGTTTGACAAGGCGTGTAAGGTGGATGCCTGACACCCATGTTTATTTTTAGGATTATTTCAATCGATTTTATTTTAATTTTATACACTTGATTGTATTTAGTAAACTCTTACAGCCAGACAATGTGCTTTTGGTCAGTGTTGGTTTTCAAGGATATTACACATTTTCATCTCTAAATTATAGTGAGCTTTCAGAAGAAAAGTCATCGAGACCACAACAGAGACTTTCAATTGAAAATCCAAATTTGTTTGTTTTAATGTATTAAACATCTGTAATTGAGGCTGTGAACATTAAAATCTTGTTAAAATCATTAGTAGACAAAGATGAATTGAACAGTGGTTCATATTATATCTGCTGGAAGAATTGTGCCAAAGGGACTGTGACTCCACATCTCAAAAACTGCAAATAAACTTACCTTCCATGTCTTGTCGGCTCACCATCACAGCTTCTTTGGCTTATGTGATGCAAATCATCACTGGTCACTGAATCACTGGGTGACCCTCAACCTCCACCCAGAGTTGTGAAAGCAGGTGGGTTTTCATGTGGCCTTGTACTGAATTTGGCTAATTCTACAAGAAATATCGAAACAAAACATTTAGCAAATTATGAATGCACAGAAACGTAACACAGAGCGTATGGTGAGAAATTCACCTGTTGATAATTTGCCACTCGTGTATGCGCCTTGCTGCTGTCACAAAGATCGCTTCCTGTGTCCCTTCCTTGGACCAATGTGATGCACAGCTGCTAATGTAATGGAAAAGTAAATTTCTTCATACTAAAATTACTATCCTGTGCATTTCACCCACACTGAGGAAAAGACAGCACCTTTCTTTACATCCCTAGGCAGGTGCCATCTCCAGGGCCCCACAACCTGCTCACCTCCTTCGGTTTGGACAGATGCCCAAAGAGGCCATCAAAAGGGGCCTTAGGACTGGCTCGGGCCTGCTGGAACCCGACTTGGGCTCAGCATCAGCCTGCTCCACGTGGAAACTGTGGCCGTGGGAATTGACTCAAGGTCCAATCGTCAGGGGCAGATGTTGGCTGCAGCAAGGTCTGCTAAGCTCATGCCATGAACCAGTCCACTTCCTGTGAAAAGCAGGGAAGGGGAAACAGAAGCAGCGGCAGACATGGGAAGGTTGTGGAAAGTGGTGCGGGACAACACAGAAGCTGCCAGATGAGACACTAGAAGAGTTGCGTGGCCGGACAACAGGTGGAGAGGGCAGGAAGGGAACCCTGGGCAGAGATGGCCAAAGCCTATCCCAGAGGCAAGAGAGCGAACTGGCCGCAGACTTCCAGGACTGCTGCCCTGCTCTGGCACTGGTAGCACCGCTATGAGCTGAGTCAGGACTGCAGGCTGCTTCCTAAAATAATGAGGTCCTCTGGATGTTTGAAGCGTCTCACTCACTGCGCAGAGGGTTGGGGCAGGTCGAGCCAGGGAGGATCAGCACCAGCTACAGAATTTTGAGGACTTAATGTACAATGAAAATTCAAGATCCTGTGCTAAAAAATTATTATAAATTTCAAGATGCTGACAGCAGAGCACGAAACCAAATGTGGGTCTTTACAGCTGAGGGCCACACACACATCTCACACTGCAGAGGCGTTTCTGGGGGAAGCCGCTTGTGTATTCTACGTGGGCCTTGTCACGGCCATGCAGCCGCCTCCTGGGACCCCGGAGCCGGAGCAGGGAAAGCCCGTGTTTGTTTAAATGACATCATGAGTTGTGATCTTGCCTCATGTGGGGGTGGGCAGAGGACGGAGCCGGTTGTGGATGCCGCTGTCCTGCCTGTCACCATACCATACGGGTGGCAAGCAGGTGACAAGGTTTGGATGACAGGCAGCTCCGTGGGTGCCCCCCCCCCCCGTGTCCTCGGGCGGGGCTGGCATGGTGAAGACGCCTTCCCCAAGACGCCTTTCCCCATCGCCCGGAGTGCGCGCTGTGTCGGGTACGGATGTGGCTGGGCGTCTGTCTGTCTGTCTGTTGTCCCAGGCGGCATGGTACCGGTGGAAACATCCCCAAGGCGCAGGAGGGCAGAGCAGCCAGATCTGGGGGCGGCTAGCGCCCTCCGGTTTCGGGTCAGCATTGACCCGGCCGCTGCCACACCGCAAAGGCAGTGAAGGTAGCGCAGGGCAAGCAGAAGCCTGGGGCAGGCGGTGCCTCGGGGCTGGGGCTCCTTCACTGCCATAGAGCTGCCCCCCCCCCCCACACACGCACGCACGCACGCACACGTAAGCTCACACACAGGGCAAGCAAGGGCCTCTGCCAGCAGCCGCGGGGTGGGGGCCGTGGCTCTGGAGCCTGGGGGCTGGGCCTTGGGAGGTGCAGGCATCAGGGTAGCCCCTTCTCTGGCCCCACAAGTACACCTGGCCTCCCACCAGGGGTCACCCCGGAGAGGTAGGGTGGTTCCTCGTTCAGGCTGCTTAATAGGCTCCAAGGCCTTTCCTCTGTAGCGCTTCCTTCTTCCGGATCAAGGCCTCTGTCTCTGACCTGGTACTGGAGGCAGCCGGTGAGGTCCTTTCCTGACTCCATGGCTACGGCCTGCATGCACCCCCTGATTTGCAGGCATGACAAGGGTCACCCTGTCTCCTCCTGGGTGACTCTGTCCTAGCTCATTCACTTCATTGCTGCCTGAAGCCCTGCCTTCTTCCAGCCCAGTCACTGCAGGGACCAGGAGCCCTCCCAAGTAAACACAGAGTACCCTGCATGTGAGAGCAGTTCGTGTGCACTGCAGGTCACGGTGCAGTTGGGCATCTTGCATTTTATTTGCTAAATCTGGTGTTTTACTGCTTGGGTCATGAGTTGCCTGGAGCGGCCAGCTCGAACTGTCCCGGCCTGGGGAGCATGAGAAGCCATGAGTTCCGAGTGCCGTGGGTTTTTGCAGGGCAGGGAGAACTTGGCCTAAAATGCATCTCCCTGCCCTTCACATTTCTTTCTGCACCGGTGGGCGAACACAAAGATCGCTTCCTGTGTCCCTTCCTTGGACCACTGTGATGCACAGCTGCTAATGTAATGGAAAAGTAAATTTCTTCATACTAAAATTATGATCCGATGCATTTCACCCACGCTGAGGAAAAGACAGCACCTTTCTTTACATCCCTAGGCAGGTACCATCTCCAGGGCCTGGAGAAATTTCTGAGGAAATTTTTCTTTAGGGACTTTGTCCCAGGCTCTTCCTGGAGCCTGGTGGGGTTTGCCTTGCTGAGGGGCAACTTCCGGGGTGTTTAGTTCCAGGGCCTCCTCAGGCTGCCTGTTTATGCACTGGGACCTGGTTTTGTCTCAGGTGGATTTGCACAGCACGGCCTGTCCTGCCAGACAAGCTCTGTGCACCAGGAATCAGAGGCGCTGATGTGACAGGGGCTCTTGCTCCAGGTGCCTCGGCCACCTTTGGCTTGCAGACTGAAGTTTCTGGGCCCTTGGTAACCCCTGTGCTGGAGGCTAATTTGGAGGGCACTTGTCACATACTTTAATTTCTGGCCTTTGCTTTTAAAGCTCCTGATAGTCCTGCTTTCTTGAGGTGGTTGGAAGTCAGGCAGTGCCCTGGCGGGGTCCATACTCCTTCGAGAGGGACTGGAGAAGGACCTGTGGGTGTGGCCACACACCCATGTAAATTTGCTGTCGTTGCCACCGGTGACTTTTCATCAACGTCTGCTCACTTTAAGCACTGCTGTCACTGAGAGGGGACCAATGCCAGTGTTTTAAACTAAATGCAGAACGTTTTTCTGGGTTTCCGTCTCAGTGACTCTAATTCAAATCAGTCTTTCTTAGAGCTTTGTAGAGCCTGTTAAATCACATTAGGCAGAATTTGTTCCAGAACAATGATTGATGCTTCGAACAGACGAAATATTTCTCCTCACAATTTTTTTCCAATACATGAAATGCTGTAAAGAGACCGGAACAAATGAGTTTTTGCTCACTTAACTTGCCATTTTTAGTAACAGAATATGATGTTTTCTGAGTTTGGGAAATGAAAATATTAAACTTCAGGATACAGTCCTAGTAAAATGAACAAACCACCAATCTCTCCAGTGCCCCCTTCGCCTCTCCGCCCCTCTGCCCCCTCAGTCTCTTGGGTCTGTTGAATTCCTCCACCCGGATCTGCTTTCTCAGTGGAGCCAGGGTGTCTCTCAGGAGCGACCCCACCTGTTGCTGACGTCCCTCTAGCAGGAGGTTTTAGGACCAGAGCTAAGTTCCTGCCAGCCATCCCTTAGATCAGTCCAGGTTCCACCATGCTTGATCCTAGGTCCTCTGTCAGATGCTTGGCCATGGCTGCGGCCTTTGTGTGGGAGCTGTGGACCACAGCCATCTCTGCCCTCCTCGGAGGCGGGGGTTGCCGACCTGCTTAGCTGTTCAGTGTCTTCGTGAGCACGCAAAGATCGCGCGGGCCACCGATGTCTCTGCAGGCTGGGTCTCTGCAGCCTTGCAGTGCAGACGCAAGCTTGAGCGTGTTTGCCCCTAACATCTCCCCACCTAGCTGACTGGCCCTCAGGAGCAGGCTCACGCACTGTCCAGCTGGCCCGCCTGCCACTGGCTTTGAAGCTGTGTTGGCTCTGTCCCCTCTGCTGCCTGATCCAATAAGAGGCCATCACACTGGGCTTAGCTAGAAGGGTGGAGAAGGCGTGGTTATCAGTCCATTCTCTTCCCTTTCTGTTTAGGGCAAAGCAAATGACTTCTTTTTGTTGACCTTCTGCCCACTGGTGGTCATGCCTGAAAGCCATCTGTGAAGGTCTGAGCCCAGCACTGCCTCCACCTTCCTCCTCCCAGCTGTCTCTGTGTCGAGAGGCAGAGAGAGGCCATGCTGTGATCTGTGTCCGTGGACGTGACGTCTGACTGCTGTGGCTCTGAGCACCCTGGGCCTAAAGAGCCTTGAGTCCCCCAAGGGAGAGCCTTATAAACACATTCAGAGATGTCAAAAATAAACAAAAAAGGTGCTTTCATCACTTCCTTCAGAGTCAAAGAAATGCCCTTTCCCTTCCCCTCATTTCTCAGTCAGTGCAGACTCAGGATGCCATTTCTGTCGGTCTTTCTGTCTGTCTTTCCGCTGCACTTTTCTGATAAAACCTTACTCCTGTTTTTAGACCAGGCATGAGAGGACCTTGAGGAAAAGACACAGGGACTTCAGAATGTGCCTGTGTGCTTGAGTCCACCTCTGCCTCCCCATCCCTTGCCCCTCACATGCCCTGCACCTGTCCCCTCACCCTCCACAGCTCCAGGCCAGCACCCCGACTCCCACATGGCTGGGAGCTCTGTGGCTGGCCTCTGTCCCAGCACCTCTCCACCGGGCAACCCTGTGACCCACAGCTCCTCTCCTAAAGTTCTCCCCTGCCCTCTGTGTGTCAGCTTGTCTTTCCCGGCTCCTTTCTGCCCCTCCCTGTCGCTTTGCCTTTCTTGGCTCCTTGCTTTCTCCTGTGTGTCCTCTCTTCTGCTTCTCCCCACATGCGGTTAGCTGGGCTCTGATTCTCGGTGGGTCCCCATCTCTCTGGCCAGGCTTTCTAGCTAGCCATCACTCAGCTTTCTTCCCTCCCCTCCTCCTCCTCCTCCTCCTCTTCTTCCTCCTGTTCTTTCTCTTATTCCTTTTCCTTCTCTCCCGCCTCCTCCTCTTCTTCCCCTTCCTCCTCTTCCTTCATCCTTCAGTAAACACGTTAGTGTTTTTCAGGGTTCAGTCTTAAACCCTTTCCTATTGTCATTATTTTTTTCTTGACACAAGGTCTTGCCATGTAGCCCACAC
The DNA here is from genome assembly GCF_034190915.1 of Cavia porcellus. Classification (NCBI taxonomy): domain Eukaryota; kingdom Metazoa; phylum Chordata; class Mammalia; order Rodentia; family Caviidae; genus Cavia; species Cavia porcellus. The sequence goes on from NW_026947507.1 coordinate 49,575,037, forward strand.
TGGTCTCAAACTTGTGGTGATCCTCCTGCCTCAGCCTCTGGAGTGCTGGGATGACAAGCGTGAGCCACCATGCTGGCTTCCTGTCATTATTCTAGATCACATCATGGGTGGACAGCAGTCACAGTGTTTGGTGAGTGGTGTAGCTGGAGCTGACACTTGGCATGGATGTCGGTCTCCAGCCATCCTCAGCCTGTGGCAGCCAAGCATCAGGCCTGACTCCCTGGTGTCAGCGTCACCGGGTTTCAAACCTGCACTGCCATCTGGAGTCCCTTTCCCAGGGTGGCCACAGGTACCATGAGCTTGGTGTTTTCAGAACAGCTCTCCCCTGTTGTCTTCTCCCTCCTCCTCTGGGGGCACATGGGAGGCAGCGGCATTGATTGGTCACATGTGATGCGCTGGACGGTGTGGGGTACTATGCGTGGGAGGCCATTATCTCCTTTGTGCTCTGACCTGGGGATGGGGTGATGTTCACAGTGGCTGATACACACCGGAGTTCAGAGGGTTTGTGTGATTTGCACGTGGAGCATGGTGCATGGGAACTTGGATTTAGATCCTTTTATAGGAATTTTGGAAGCCTACCGCTCTACTACCACACAGTACCACCTCCTAAGTGACCAGGAAGTCACACACCATTTAGGCTTTAATTTCTCTCTTACTTCTCATTGACTTTTATTTTTAATCTCAGTGTGCTCCTAACTGCGTCTTTGTGTCTCTTATAAACTGCTCTGAACAGCACCATTTATGCATCTACGCCTCCAGGACGTCCACTGGAAATACGAGTGCTGATGCACTAGAACATTTGGCCCATAGCCTTTTTCATAGTCCTGATTTGAGAGTTTTATACTTATTTATAAAGGCCGGGGATTTAGCTCTTCAGCATAAGTGCCTGCCTTGCAAGCACGTGGTCATGAGTTTGATCCCCGGTACAAAAAAAAAAAAAAAATTATAAAATCAAAATGCGCAAGAGCAAACGACTTCTTGACATAGACCAGGACAGCTCACAGAGCTCTTCCACCCCCATCTACCTGTCCCCACGCATCACTGTGGCCTTCATAGACACCTTTTCTTGCTGGGATGGCAGCCAGCCGTGGTCAGTGATTGCACTGAGGTGAGAGCATTGGCTGGCGGTGCTGCTTCTTCTAAGCACGTCTTCGGTGGCTGAGCCACGCCAGCTTGGGCTGTGTCCTCAGCACATGCAGGTGTCGGTTAGGGTTGCCAGGGAGCTGCACCAACCAAGGGGCTGGGAAGTGGGGCGTTGGTCCATTGCTGGTTTCCATTTCATTCCTTGAAAGCAGTCCACCCTGGGAATGGGGTGAAGCCTCCCACCCCACAAGCACATGCAGAATAGGGACTGCTAAGGAGGAAGAATTTCTCATAAGAGGAAAGCTTAGTTCAGCATTAATTTAGTATCTACTTTGTTCAGTGATATGTAAATAATAAGCAGGGGCTCATGTTACTCAACTGTTTCTTTAAAATTTTAAGTTTTCATTGCTATGAGTTTGCAGTACATAATGACTGCGTTCACTGTGGGGAGCTGGCATGCAGAAGCCCCCTCCCCACTCAACTATCTTTTAAAAACCTCACTGTCTTCTGTACTAAACACGCCCAGCTCCTGGCCTTCTAGCACCTGCTTTGAACCATCTGCCCAAATCGCAGAGATATCCTTGCTGGAATTCTTGAAGGCCCGGGTGGTGGTGCAGCTGCCCCACCTCTGTACTATGCAGCACCCAAAGCCCTGGAAAGAGGGGCACAGTGGGCAATGCATCAGTGTCTCAGGGCTGTCCGGGCTCATGCAGTGGTGGGCAGAAAGCAAAAGGCGCCTTCTCTTAGTGATTGTCCTTGGTGCTCGTGGCCCTCAGGAAAGGCAGAAAATTCTCTCAGTTTGACTCACATTTTGGAGACACAAGGAGCTGCTGAGGCCCCTTCCGCTGTGTGTACTCCGTCTTGCTTCTTTTCTTTTGGATGCACAGCAGGTGACGCTGTCCAGACTCCTGGTCAGCCTAGGAGGCTGGAGCTCAGTCTACTCAAGGAGGGTGATGAGACCTGGCGCTGCTGATGCCTAGCTTCTTCCTCTGCTGGCTCCAAGGAGAGGACTCTTAAGGCCAGGAGGAAGGAGGAGACATGGAATTCTAGAGGAAAAGTGACCCGCATCACCACATGGAAAGTTTCCTGTTAAGTGTTTCTGATGAATTGTGTGGTGAGCGTGGGGGTCCTGGAAGGCAGAAAGATGCTGCAAAGAGCTGTGGGCTCTGAGGAGGGAGGCGAAACCCTGGCTCTGTGACAGACTTCACCAGGAGGCGCCTCCTCACGGAGAGCCCGGCATGGCAGGATGCACAGGGGCACAGACAGCCCACAGAAAGGCAAAGGTGCCCTGGGCGGGGGCCATTTCTCAGAGATGATGTCAGAGGTTGGTGTCAGGCATCTGTGGTGCTTGGCAGATGAAGGGTGGACAGGAAACACAGGTTTTTACTTCTGTTGTTATCTCTTAGGTTTTGTAAGCAAGTACACAGCTATGAAAATATCATAGAACTCTACAGCAAAAATAATCTTTGCTTCAATTGTCACACCCAAGGCAGTCTTCACCCATGACATCTGCATGTTCTACACACTAATACCACTTACGCTGACAGTGTGTTTTGTTTTCCTGTCCTCTCTTGTAGGGCACAGTTGACATCTTTGTTTTCCTGTTATGGTGGTAGTCTTTGTGCCTGTCTGTTCACCTGTCAGCTCACCAGTGTAGTACACAATTTTTATTTTATTTTTTGTGTAGTTCTCTGGGCAGAGGAAAATTTTTTTTCTTTTCTGTAAATGATCTGATGAGTTCCAGTTCTAATCTTCTAAGAAAATTTCCTGGTATTTTGCACTTGTTTTTTTCTTTGTAAACTATCAAACTATTCATGCCACACATGTTTAGGGTAGAGTGAAACACAACCACTGAGCAATGCTCTGTGTTTCAAGTGACATCATAGTTGCTGCAGAATTGATCAATAATATCTACTCTGCCTTTGGTTTCATTGTAGAAAGTTTGCATCTCAGGCTTATTTTGTCAAGGTTTCCCTACCAATAATTTCCATCATGGTGCAGTGCTGGCATCAGCAGCACCAGCTGTTTTTTGTTTGCATAAGGCCAATGTTGTATCTTTCTGAAATCCAAAGATTGTATTATACAATTCTGTTTTGAAATTACAGCATTTCTTTTGGAATTTCTGCTTTGTCCCTGTTTACAGTTCTTGCACTGTCAATTTGTGCTCTGCTAGCAAATGTGATATTGATCAGAAATGTAAGCCACTTGTTGGATGTCACATTCTGAGCAACAAGTCTGTGCACAACGTCATTTGATAATTATCATACAAATGACAACATGATAGTGGAGAATCTCACCTTCTACGTTATTTTACCAGTGTAATCTGGGTCCATGTCTCCCAAACTCTAGGAATGAATTCAAAGGTAAAGAAAGTAGACAGGAGAAGTGTAAAGACAGGAACAGCTCTCAGTTATGGGTGGACCTGAAAGTGGGTTGCCAAGGGGACTCTTTGTCAGGAGTTTTATACCAAAAAATGACTGGGACTCAGACCACGCTGAGTCAAAGTGAGGTCTGCCTTGAGGACCGTAAGTGGGACCATGTGGAGTCAGTGTGTGTCCTGCAGGTGCCTCCTGGCCTCTCTTCTGTCTAAATGGTTCATTAAAAGAGCATAAGGGAGAAGAAAAAAACCTCTTCCAGGTAGGAGGTGCAAAGGTTGTCACAGTGGCCACCCCTTAACTTGCTGTCACCTCACTTGTTCCATCCTGGACTTAATTGTTCCCCTGGTTCTTGTCAGCTTCGACCTCAGCTCTTGCTTATCTGACCAAGGCCTGGTTATCCTGATTCTTAGGCCAGTACCTCTCTAGCTGCTTGTTCTCTTGCTTAATTGATTGTCTATAATAATATGTTTCCAATAGCCTGCTTAAGGATTGTGTCTTTCGCATCCTTGTAAATAGAATCTGACTTCATTTCAACTGCAGCCTGCTCAGTTTAGGGGTGAATCATGGATGAACTAAGTTTATTTTTTTATTTTAAAGGAGGTAAAACTAAACACAATAAGACAGAACAAAATAGGACATAAGGCAAGAATGTAAGAGATATAAATTTCAAAGCAAGATGACCCAAGATCTTCACTATCTATCATATTGTCTCTTGTTTTCTTCCAAATAGTTGTCCATGTCTTCACATACAGAGAATTCATACAAAACAACATAGTATAAAACTGATTTGAACAGAATGAGGAAGGCGTTTTAGGTCTTCAAAACCAGACAATAGGGAAGTCACCAATGGCTGTCTTAGAGTCTCTCATTCTCTTCAAAATAGCTGTCCATACTTTCAGGTATATTGAAGTTCAACAAAACAAAACAGGCAGTGGGGGAAGGGCGCTCCCAGTATGGTGCTGGTCCTAGTAAACGCTGGTTTACTAGGACCCACACCCTGCCCACACCCTGACCCACACCCTGCCATGCTCACAGCCGTTCACGGGTGGGGGGGCTGGAGAAGGTGGGGGGCTGGGGGAGGTGTGGGTGTGGGGGTGTGGTTGCTTGGTTCCCCAGTGCTCCAGGTCCCAGCATGGCACAGGTCCCAGTAAACGCTGGTGGCTCCCATCCTGGGCCGCTGCAGCCTGCCACGCTCACAGCTGCTCCCTGGGTGGGGAGGGGTTGCTTCAAGCTGTTTCTTTCTAATGAATTGACCATTTCAGTGCCCAAGTTCTGAAATGGCCAACAGACCATAAAAAGATATCTCTTTAGGCTCCTGCTTGAAACCAACAGTGTCAGGAAGTTACCAGCCTTGATTCAGGGCTAGCATGGATGTACTAAGTTAATCCCAACAGTTCTGTTCCCCTTGGCCATGGTCAGCTCAGAGGTCTAGAGGAGTGTGCTGGAGACTTCAGGAAAGGGCTTACTCCAGGAGCAATGTCAACAGAGTCATATAGGGAGGCCAATCCATGAGAAGCAAGGAGTGTTCTCTGCCTCCGTGTCCAGTGGTGCTGAGGAATGGACCTAAGCCTGGAGAAGGAGTCCCTTATGATCTTTTAATGAACCATTTAGACAGAATAGAGGCCAAGAGGCACCTGCAGGACACACACTGACTTCAGCTGGTGCTCAGGGTGGGCACCCTGGTGAGTCTGGGACATGCACTGGTTCACATCATCATGCTGGGGCTGCTGAGTTGCAGCCTGCATTTTTTTATCTAATCAGAATAAGCCACAAACTAGGACATGAGTAGTGTTTTCCTGATGGTTGTGTTTTTTTAGTCTACACTGGCTTTTTACAAAAACAGTGTTTCTTTGCCAATCTTTTTTTTTTTAACTTGTTGAAATCTGCTGAATATTTGACACACAAAAAATGTGTTTTACTTGCTCTAATGACTAATTATTTGAAGTGGAGAAGAAATTTCAGCACACTGATTAACAACATAAGCTTGGAAGTTGCCACCCACACGTGGAGCCATTCTCTAGTAAAGAGTTTCCAGAATGACACAAAATCATGCAGAAGCTTAAATCTTATCTTGAGGGTGAAGAGGAAGCAGGTTTCAATGGAAAGACTCCAGCAAGCTAGATTCAACCACCCAGGAGCTTCACACGTGTTTATGGCCTTGGCAGACATCAGAGCAGCAGTGTACACTGAGACTTCTGGAGATTTTACTAACATAACCTGACTGGGTATGCATGTTTGGTGAGTTTTAGAAAACATTCTTATAAGCCAGTAGTAGTCCATACAGCACTTTCACATCACTTACCAGCATCCTGTAAAGCTCTAAAGGAGCCCTCTCATTTTAGGACAGGTGTCTTGGTTTTCTTGTGATGATAAAAGTGACTTGGGCTCCAGGAGAAGCTTTTACCTAACTTGTTGACCTTAATGGGATGTACATCTCATAAGTTTCTGTCAAAGGCAGATGTCTGAATCTGAAAGAATAGTCTCACTATGAATAATACTTGTTTTACATTTGGAAGACCTGTATATCTGAATACATTTAATGCACCACAAGAATAATAACAATCAATTGCCACAGCCATATGAAAACCTTTGTATCAGAGCATATTTAAATAAAAACTTTATTGTCTAAAAATAATTTTGATACATAAATGTATCACGATACTTAATAACATGTTTTGGAGTGTTTCCCATAAGGCTATGGAGATCATTGGGACTTCCTCGTAATGAACAGAAGCTGGGAGACTTCCCAGGCAGCTGCTCCTTTTTTACCAGAGACTTCTCCAACAATTTCTCCTCACCCTAAGGGATTTTTGTTTAATTATCTTAATATTTTGATGACCAATGACAAAGCCAAATTTGATATTATTTTTACCAGCTGGCAACCTGGGTGGAAGATGATTTTTAAAACTATAAACCAAATTGAATTATGAACAAATGATCCAAAAATGCAAAAGAAAAAGGAAAAGAGAAAATTGTTGAGTTCAAATGAAAAACAGCTGTTAACTGAGAGAAATGGACAAACAAATACACAGCTTAATAGACTGGACAAAAAGACAATTATCTTATAAAATCAGAGTATACTCAAATATATTTTTTGTCAAATTGCATTATAATAACTGTTTTACAATTTTAGAAGTTTATAATTATAAATAGACCAGTTAGAATTATTTGTAGGTCAATTAGCAGAGCTCTCTTATAAGAAGAATGTAGAAAGAACAAAATCTTTTATCTATAATTAATATATAATTTTTTATTTTACATTGTTTTAAGAATGCTGTTAACTTTGTGTCCCTTTCTTTCATGTAACTTTCAGCTTGGTTATCTCTGTATACTCTATAACTGACTCAGACCTTTGGTTCCCATTTTTGGTTACCATCTCCTGGGCATCCTGGATCAATTTCTTTAATTAGCCCCAGGTTAGATCTAGCCGCATCTTGTCTATCAGTTGTGATCTGATCTCCAAGACATCATTGTCATAGGACTCAATGTCAGATTCTTGAAAGGTGGAGTCAACTCCTTCTTCAGGCCTAGGTCCATGATACAGCCAGACAGCATGCTCTGGCACCCAGATAGGCCATTCAGTGTTCTCTGGAAAGATGCAAGCACACCCTCAACCCCAAATTAGCACTGCTTTGGGTCCCTTCCATCATCTAGTATAAAGATCTTTCTGAAGGATATTTTCTAACTTCTTTTCTTTTACCTGATTGAATTTTCTTTCTGCTGCTATAGTTTCTCGTAGAATTTAAAAAGTTAATAGTGCCAAATGAAATCTATTACGAGGTATAAATTTTTGTAGGGAAGGATTCTCCCTTTTGATTTCATGGTTGAATTTTGAGTGTATGGTGAGTATGTTCAACAATTCCTTGACTTTAAAGGTTATAAGGAATTCCTGAAGTAAGGGAAATATGAAAAATTTTACAAAAATTTGGAAGGCAGCACTCATACGGGCTGGGCCATTGTCAATCTTAAGTGTCCGCAGGCAGCCAAGCTCACTAAAGGCATCCAAGTCATGTTTAGCTGCTTCACCAGTGAGGCAGAAGCAAAGATAAACCCTGAGGAAGTATCAACTGAAATCATAGAGAGCCAAAGTCAGGAATGTGAGTGAGATCCATCTGCCAGAGATGACTATAGTGAAACGCTAGGGATTAACCCCATAGGAGTGAAAGAAGATGTATTATGCATGAAGAACATTGTTTAACAGTTTGTTGAGCCTGCTCCCAGGTTAAACAGAACTGTTTGCATAAAGCAGAAGCCTTTTGATGGGAAGCAGAAGCCTGTTGAATGGCATCTGAGAGAGTAACAGTGACAGCAGCCAGCAATTTGTCTATTAATGCATTTCCCTCAGTGAGAGGCCCCAGCAATTGGGAACGCAAACATAAATGATGGCTAAAACAGGGACATTGTGTGACTGAATGACAAATTGGAGAGCATGAAATGAAAAAGATCTTGGCCATGTTAATGGTGGTGGTTTCGATGTGGTGCACTACACCATGGACACGAGCACCCCCTGAAGAGGCTGATGGGAATGAATGAATAATCTTGCGAGGCCCATGTAACAGCATGTAATTCAGTCTTCTGTGCAAATGAGAAGCCTGTATCCTGCATTTGGGTGCTTAGGGCTCCTGCTCACCACTCATGCCTCCACCTGCAGCTCCTGCCTCACCACCAGGAATGGGCTGCATCTCTCTCTGGTTGCCCCTTTCCCAGGGGACTTGGTGGTTGCTGCCTCTGTAGCCACAGCCACCGTTTCTTTTTTTCCAATTTGGGCTGCTGAGACTCCTACACCCCTGAGCCAAGTGCAAGACCAGTGCTGTGGCATGGGTGGGTTGGCAGTTTAAAGACTCTGTGGGGCCCTGGCAGAGTTTGCACCACAGCACACAGGAGGCAAGGCTGGCCTGGCTTTTGTCCTTGTTGCCCACTTATCCAGGCCTACAGTGGTATAGTCTGGGAGCCACCCCTGGCATGGAGTTTGACCCGCTGTGCCAAGCTGGGCCATGCTGTGTCCTCTCAAGGAAGCTCTCCATGCCCTAGTGCTCCCACTGTTTGGCAGGCCCTGCCAGAAGTTTCCTGGAATAGGTAGGCTTTCTACATCAGCTTTTGATTTACTCTTTTTTGCTCAATGATACCCTCATTGACACTTTGTTCAGATACTAGAAGTCTTTAATAAAGGAAAAGATAAGGCTGTGCTGCCTTACAGATGCAGCAGTGCAGTTTCAGGCAAAATGTCCCTTGGTCTCAGAACTGAAACAAGCAGCCATGTGTTCCTCTATGCTGCAGATGAGTAACCTGAGTGGTAGCTGCTGCCTTGTACGTATGAGGGGCCACTGTCTGCACAAATCAGAATTATCTCACACAGCATAGCCTGTTTTTGTGGGCCCTTAAAGCCTCTTTATACCATTTAGTTGCATTTTCAAAGCCCAATTGTTCAATGATTAATTTGGTAGCCTCTGTGTCACTCATAACCCTCCCCTCAGCGTAGAATAAGCATGCTGCAAAATCTTGAAAATGTCCATCAGGATCCTGGTGAATGGAAGTCAAACCAAGAGATGTCTTATTCTTTGAAGGAAGTTCCCCCCAAACCCTTGTAGCAGTATTTTAATTTGTTCATATACTTGCAAGTCAAAAGTAAGTGGATTATCTGTGGCAGCAAATCTTCCACTATCATGTCTTTGGTAATGGCTATATTGTGATTGGCATTGTGGGCAGCCTGAGGTACTGAGCTAGTAATTGTTCACACATACTGAACTGGCAGCGCGAAGTACCCGAGGCACACCCTGAGTGCTTGGAGCGTCCCAGGTGAACAGGTGTTCCAGCCCTGAGAACATGGGGCATGAGATGCAAGCTGCTTACGGATGGGAGTCACATGGCAACTCATATGGCAAATTATAAAGAAATGCGTTTTGGTGGTAGATCAGTTCCTTTCTTCCCATGTGGAAAGAGGGCTCTCCTGGACCTCAGCATTGTCTCTTGTCTTTATTTCTCCATCCTCTCACCATCCTTTCCCCTGGGACCTTCAAAAACTGCACTGGACAACAGCAGCCTGATCCATGCACAATTTGAAAAAATTTATTTTCCATGATAAACAATCCCCTCATCTTAGTCATGCTTTAACTACTCCTTTCCAATCATCTGGAGTCACAATCTGTTGTCCTAGGTAAATCCAAGGTAAAGGGGGCCATGGGGCCATAGGGTAGTGGTAGTTTCTTTTAGAGTCTTAAAGGGTAATGCTTCATAAAATGTATAATTTGTTCCAGGGACTCAAAGTTCAGTAACAGGGTAAATATGTTGACATCCCTCCAAAGAATTCTCCACCTGTCTGGCTTCTTTTAGTGCCAATTGCAAGGGAGAGAGAGAAAGTGGCTCTATTCTGTGAGAGGTGGAAGTTCCAACCTGTGATGCAGCAAAATTTCTCCAAACTGGAAAAGTAGATATTGCTGCTTGTGTCTCAGTTAAAGTTACTGGCTTTACTTTGTGTGGCTTTGAAATGGAAGTTGCAGAGAGACACTCCTCTTGTGGGAAAAGGTCTTCTTCCTCCCCTTCAGCTCCTTCCATATCTGATTGAGCAAAGGATTTAAGCTCTACTGGGCAAGAAGGCTGTTGTTCTGCCATTTTTTTCCACTCCAGACTTGATTTTAAAATAGTTCTCTGAGCCAAATCCTTTGTGGTCATCTCAATAAGTGTATGACCATTAAGACTTCTAATTCAACCCCCCCCAAAAGAAAATAAATACAGGAATCAATAATCTTGTAATCCACAAATGAGCCCCCCAGATCCCCAAACTTGAGTCCAAAAATGAGGCAAGACATGTTTTTAAAAAAATCAGCGCTGATTTATTTTATTCTGGGCCCAGTGACACAGTGCAATTGGAGTTTGCAAAAGCTGTGTGTCTCCCTCAAAACTTTTCAGACTTTTTGTAGAAAGCAGTTTACAAAGTAAGGGGTTATGGGCGTGGATCAGCAAATCTGCTAACAAATGAGGGAGACCTTTCTTTCCCTTTGAAGAGGACAGAGAAGTCTAGCAGGAATTAACAATCCTTTTTCAATTTATTTTAGCACAACATCTGTTATTTGTAGAGGGCAGCAATGGTTAACGTATCAATTAGGTCAGGTTCCCAGGGATTTACAATTCTTTACAGAGGGGAGCATTGATTAACATATCAATTAGGTCACCCAGAAAAAAAAAGACACATACAAACAGTATGGCGGGTTACAGGTACTTTGGTCATATAACTTAGGCATAACACAAACATAACGAAGCTCTTTTTGCTAGTGTACAGCAAATAATACAGCAAACATTTCTATATACATCTGTTGTTCTTGAGAACCTGTTTGCCACATGTTTTTATACCCGATGATCTCACTATCAATATATCTCTAAGATCAACCATTGATGCTGTCAATGCACTTCTCTCTTTTGTGCACCAAAGAGAAGTGTCCTCTCACCTGCTATTTCTTCATTCTCTGGTCCTGTTCATGCACCAATATGCCATGTCCAGTGCATCTCTCAAGTTCCCAGGGTGAAGGATAGTGGGAGGATGGAGAAATAAAGATCAAAATCAGAATACAAAAAGCCAAGGTCAGATGGAGCCCTCCCTCCAGACAGGACGAAAGGAGCTGCTCAACCATTGTGGCATTTATTTATGCAGGCTGATGTCACATAACATCCCTCTGCCTAGCAACCTATTTGCTTAGATTGTCTTACGCATTTGGTATTTTCTGGACTGAAGCAGCTTGTTCACCTGGCTCAACTCAGGTGCTCTTTGTTCTTGGGACTGGCCTTGCTCCAGCCTTGCATGTGCAATTGATCTCCAGCTTCAGTTGTTCCCTACATACCATGAACATTATTCCAGTTGGATATGTCTACACAGCCATCCTTCCACATCTGTGGTGGGCTGATGCCAGGACCCAGGCAACACCATCATCACTCTGGATGCCCACATTCTTTCTATAAAATGAGTCTTTATTGGCACGTGACCTACACACACAGTCCTGAATACCTTGTATCACTGCTGCATTACTCATGGGATGTAAATGTTATATAAATAGCTGTTGCACTACATGAAGTGAAGAATAATGTCTAAAAGTACCCGCATATGTGTATTAGCAGTGCAGTTTTCCCCCAGTAGTTTCCATTCACAGTTTGTTGACTCTACAGATGCAGAATTCAGAGACATGGGTGACTAGCTATTCTTATCTCTTCAAACAGACATTAATAGTAAAGTGGTTGGCAGATGATATTTTACTGAACCAAAAACAAAAATTTAAAATACATTTTAAACTATTTTAGATTTAATTCACAGGGGACATGTGCTGAATCCTTGTAATCTTGCCTGCTTATCTAGAAATAAACTCTAAGAAGTTGAATTACTTTAAAGCAATTTAAACTTTTCTCTAGAAAGCTTTCATTGATTTTTATTCTTGTGCACAATGAATGAAAGGATCTATCCTTCTCAACATCTCCTCTGTTGCTGAATAATAACCTTTTAAATGTTTATCTGTCTGAAAGATAACACCTTTTTATTGGATATCTGGACATCTTTTCATTGGTTTTTTGACCATTGGTTTATTATACATCATATTTTGTTGACTTCTTGAGAGTATCTGTTTTGGTTATTTTTAGATGTTTCCCTAAAGCCTCATGCATTCTAGGTGAGCTGTTGGGAGGTGACTGGATGCTGGTGGTGCTATGCTCATTGGTAGATTGGCTCACAGATGAATTTACAGTAAAGTGTGGTATTAGGTGGTACTGTTAAGAAATGGTAGGAAAACAAAAAAGAAGAGGTGTGTTACGGTTTATGTCAAATGCCCCCCCCCCCGCAAGTCTCATGCAGTCATGGATGCAACTGAATCCACATTCATGATTGGTGCATTGTCTGGCCCTGGGATTGGTGGTGTGAGTACTACACCTGCCCAGGGGTGGAGCCAGCACAGAGGGTAGGTGGGAAGAAGGCTTGTCTTTCTCTCTCTTGCTGTTTGTGCTTGCTGTTTGCAACCACCATGAACTACTGCCCCTCAGCCATGTCATTTTATCTTAGAGCCAACTGAGTATGGACTGAAACCTCCAACCTGTAAGAAATAAACCTTTCCTTCCCTAGCTTTGGGCATCAGGTATTTTGTCTCAACAAAGTGAGAGAAAAGTAACTAAGACAAGGTGGGTCACTGGAGCATGGCCTGGAAGGTACATCACCCTCCCCAACTCCTTTCATGTCTTACTTCCTGGTTGCCGTGAGGTAAGCAACTTCCGTCACCAGACTTTCCACCCTGCTGCTTCTGCTTGGAGTCAGCCAACCAACATACAAGAACTGAAACTTCTAACATGTGAGCCAAGGTTCAGGTGTCTGGTGAGGGCTCTTCCTGGCTTGTAGATGGGGTGATCTCTCATGGCAGAAGCAGGGGCCTCTTGGCGACCCACTTATGAGAGTTCTGATGCTATTCAGCTTACACATCTTTGGAGATAGAAATTTTAGGGGCACAAACCCTTACACATGGCAGTAGATGCTTGGAAGAGGAAGGATTGTTCACATGTTCCTAGTTATTTGATTCTTCTTACATCAAGAGAAAGTGGTCTGTCCCCCAAATTTTGGAAATAAGGGTCAAAATATTAGAGCCATTGTCTGCATATGTGGTGCTGTGTGTGAGCAGAGAGAATTAAAATAATATGACTGATGCTGAATTAGCCTCACAGTGTCTCAGCTTCAGAGCTGAGGTAGCAAGGACAGTGTCCATGTCCTGAAACAGGTATTCATTCGTTTCTGGATATGCACATAAGTGTCTTGGGCAGATTATGTTTGCAGCTTATTCTCTTTTCAGTACTGATAGCTGAGATTTGTGAAGAACTGTTGCTAAGCAATGTAACTCAGAACATGTAAGGAAAGTTTCCTGTGACTACATGAATGGAAAAACATGGGCTTCAGTTTATTATTTCACTATCAGCTTGCCTACTTTAGTGTTTAGGTGACCACATTCTTCTTGCTTACTTAATTTCAGAGTTCATATAGTCACCTAACTGACTTCACACTCTGGCAAAAATGTAGGAGGAAAATCTTCAAATGAAAGTATTTGTATAGTGACATTGAGACCAATTTTGATCTTTAATGTCAAGTTATCTCATTAGCTGGCTGGGTTAGGGTTAGAGTTAGGTAGGCATGGCTCTTCCTCCTGCAGGAGAAGGCCTGAACAAACAGGGGAATGTATTATGTTAATAAATGAAAAGAATCAGTCCTGTGAGTGATGTTATTTTCTTCCTAGGAAAAAAACTCAGAAACTCAATAGCATTCCAATAAAATCTCCACAGAGTTTTACATGGAACATGAAAAATTGATCCCAAAATTCATATGAAACAGACCAATAAGCATCTCTCTGGAAGGGCTGAAAGAACCTAAAACAGTTTTGAAGAAGGCAAGGGAGGAGAGGCTTAGCCTTTAGATATGAAGATGTAAAGTTATAGTAACACAAAGTGTGCTTTTCTTCCATAGAAAGCAGAAAGACTGATAGAACAGATATTGGTGCTAGCAGAGCCCAGCGAAAGCCCACACATGTATGAGCACTAGATCCACTAGAGAAGCATTATATATCATTACAGAGATGATGGCCCTCATTTGAAAGGTTCTAATAAATTCCAGGTAAATTAAAGCATTAAATGTGAAGGATGAAAATTTAAGTCTTGAAAGAGAATTTTGATAAATACCTTTAAAATCTCTGTATAAAGAAAAATTACTTAAACATAAAGACAAAAAGCACAAACAAGACTGATAAATATGATTATTTAAAAATCTAAAAAGGCTTTTTACCATGAAATGCATTAAAAGTTTCAAATATAAGTTACAGACTGAAAATATATTGGCAATAAATATAACAGAGAGATGATTAGTATCTAGAATATATAATACATGAATGGATCCATATAAATGGATCATATAAAAATGGGCAGAGTCAGCCAGTCACTGAAGAGGAGCACACCTAATGGCCAATGAATGCATAGAAACAGCTCAGCTTTGACTGAGGAAGTGAAAATAAATAATAAAATAATCTGCAATTGGCAAAAATGCAGAAGCTTGATAACAGCAAGTATTAAGTCTTTGGCAAGATGGGAACCCTTTTGAATGACCTTTGGATCCCAGCGAGAGGAAAGCTTAGTATTGGAGTACAGACGCCAATAGGAGAGGCAAATTGAGATGCTGTTAGGATTTAGAACAAGGAGCCTGGAGGTTCATTAGTGAGCTCAGAGGTGGGGCTTTTGGAAAGTGATTGGACCACAGCTGCTGTAGCTGCCTTGCTGTTAGGAGGTGGTGCTGGCTGGAGGTAGTCACTTGGGTAGTGATCTGGGTCTCCCTCTCTCCCTGGCTGCTCTCTTCTCTCTGTTTCATGGCCACTGTGATGTAACAGCTTTTGTCTAGTGGGCCCTTCTGCTATGCCATTTTGGCCTTGGATCCAGTCAACTATGGACTGAAACCTCTAAAATCTGTGAACCTAAATAAACCTCTTTTCCTTTAAGTTGTAGGTGCTAGGTATTGTGCTCAGCAACAGGAAAGTGACAGATTTGGTACCAGGGGAGTATGGCTGTTGCTATGAATGTATCTGACCATGTGGTTAAGAAGCCTCTGTACCTGGTTTGCAAGAGGAACATAGAAAGGTGTGGAGATGCAGCCTGGAGAAGTTCTGGAATTCTGTCAGCTGAGTGGGTCATACTGGTTGGAGTCCAAAGACCAGAATCCTGATAGAAATGTAGGTAGTAAAGGGCAGGCTTTAGAGATTTCAACTGGGAATAGTTGCCAGAGTCCGTGTACATGCATACTTTGGTAGAAAACTTGTCTACATTTTGCTCATGCTCAAAGACTTTTTGGGAGACTGAGATTAAGGGAGACAAACTAATCTGGTGGAAGAAATTTCAAGGCAGCCCAACATACAGGCTGTGGGTACTGCTATTGATTTTCAGTCAGGGTACTGCTATTGATTTTCAGTCAGGTTTATAGTGAGAAACAGGAACAAAACGTTGGTTTGAAAAATTTTCAGTTTCACTAGAAAAGAAGCACCTGCAAAACTGGGGCAGAGAAGATCATGGTTGCTGAAGAGATTAATATTAAAAAAGGAGCTAAGCATTTTGCATTAGGACAGTAATGCAAGGAAAGACACCTTGAGGGCATCTCAAATTAGCAAGACCACATCCTTTGCAGGCTCCAAGGTGCAACAGTGAGAAACTTGAGATCTCCAGGGCACCCTGCTTGAGGAGTACCTAGTGAATTTGTTCCCAGGATCAGTTAACAGGTCTTGGCCATCCAGACACTCACAAACCACTGCAGCCATGGCTCTTGGGCCCCAGCTGTGCTGTTTTTACAGGTATACAGAATACAAAGCGGGGTGGGGTGGGTGTGTGTCGGGGAAGTTCATGTAGAATTTGGATGAAGGCCTGGGGGGCCAGGCTGGGTGCCCCTGAGAAGCTCTAGAATTCTGTGAGCTGAGTTGATAGATAATACTGGTTGGAATGCCAAAGGCCAGAATGCTGATAGAAGCATAGATGGTAAAGGTCAGGCTCAGAAGGTTTCTGGTGAGGACAGAGACTGCATTGGCAGCTGGACTAGAGGCCATGGATACACATGCTCTGGCAGAAAATGTGTGCCAGAACCTGTGAGAGTGAAGCCAAAGGTACAGTGGAGACCCCCGGAAGCTGGCGATGTTGGATACATGGATCATCTGCCGAGGAAAGCTTTAGGAAGCAAGGAAGCTCATTCAAGAACAATGCCTTCAGGCAAGGCCACTCAAGCTATATGGAGCTCATGGTTTGCTATGTTTTGCCCAAGATGTTGGGTCTGCTGCTCCAGGACTAAAGATTTGCTCTGCAAGAATTGGGAAAAGTAACGGAAATGTGTAATAATAGGTTTTCTGTTATCAATACACCAATGACCCTGGCCATTCTTGCCCACAATTCCCTGTCCAGATCCATCACTTGGTCTCACCCATCTGCAGGGTGGTCAGTATCTTCCAAATTTGGCCTCATGTCTAAAAGGAGGTAGAGCACCTCAGCTCTAGAATAAGTAACTTCAGAACATTTTATTGCTTTTGATCTGAAACTCCTCAATAACTCACTCTTGCTGGATGCCTTAATATTTGGACCTTAGATTAGGTCTTTCCAAAAATGCGTTAATGGGGACCAATTGCTTTTTTCACAGAGTCACCAGATGAGAGCAGAGGTTACTAGGATCTTATCCAACATTGACTCACAAAGTCTGGAATAGGTCCACATCCTTAGAAGACTTTGTGGAAGTGTCTTGAATAGTTTTGATTTTTAAAACTAAATGATAAACAGTAATCATTGTGCTGTACCCCAGCAAAAAGAGCTTCGTTATATTTGTATTATACCAAAATACCTGTAATGTGGCTGTACTGTTCTGTATGCGGTTTTTCCCCCCTCTGGGTGACCTACTTGATATGTTAATCAACGCTCTCCTCTCTAAAGAATTGTGAATCCCTGAGAACCTAACCTAATTGATATGTTAACCATTGTTGCCCTCTACAAATAACAGATGTGGTGCTAAAATAAGCTAACAAAGAATTGTTAATTACTGCTAGACTACTGTATCCTTTGCTAAGGAAAATGTCCTCATTTCTTTAGCAGATTTCTTGATCCACACCCATAACCCCTTACTTTGTAAACTGTGATATGTACATAAAGGCTGCAAGTATAGAGGAGCGACACACAGCTTTTATAAACTGCAACTGCACTGTGTCGCTGGGCCCAGGATAAAATAAATCAGCACTGTTTTTTAAAATATGTTTTTGCCTCATTTTTTAAACTCGAGTTTGGGGGCTCGTTTATGGATTACAAGAATTGTAGTGATTATTTTAAAATAATTTAGCATTTACTTTGTAGAGGCACAACAGAGTTTTCCATTAGATAGCCTCTGAGTGTGATGCATGTGGTCTGGTAGAACTTCCGCGGGCTTGGGAGGCTTTGAAAGGCTCATTCATCACACCCAGCAGTTTTGGCAAACTCTGAGCTCCAGTTTTAATTTGCATTCATATTGCTTTCTTCAGTTTCAAAATTTGCGTAAGTTAAGCAACCAGGAAAATATTTTACTAAAACCCACCTGCTCCCTCAGCAGTGCCTACTCCTTTGGCTTTCAACACATAGCTTAGGATGAAAAGCCGACATCTTGTTTCCATACTCACTGAGCATAGGGAGGGGTAGAGTTCGGGGGCTTTGTGATTCTTCCTGAGCCTGGGATGTGGGGACCCCAGGTTGTTCCCTTAATATCCCTTATCTGGCTCTCAGGTTGGGCACTGGCCTTATAATTAGCTAGAGCTTTAGCTGGCTTTGATGTTGTCCTGGTGAGCTATTTCACTCTTTTCCGTGTTGTCCTTTGACACCGGTACTTTCAGGGCTGCCTGGCCTCTTTATTTAAGCACTTGTGTCATTTTGTCCTTTAGTTATGCATAGGTGTTAAATGATTTGTCTCAGTCATTCCCAGCAGGAGGGAAGAGGCAGAGGCAAATGGGTGGCGTGTGCTAGTTGTGGTTCTTCCATTTGTCATGATAGGAAACAGTTTAGTGCTTTATTGCGCGTGGAGTAGGCTTTCTGTCCTCTGTTCATTCTGGAAATGGCTATCTCACCATGAACACTCTCCATATTTCACAAAGTGTACTGCCCCCTTAGAGCTAGTGGGCACTTTCAGTGTCTTCTACACAACTAAACAGAGAGCGCTTGAATGCATCTGCGTTAAGTAGTGTGCTGAGCTCTGGCTGTGTTTCCCGGACGCCCTCTAGTGGAGCACTTGCTGCCCAGTCTTCCAGAAAGTCACCACCTGTTCCTCCAGTGTTGGCCTCAGCTACCAAGGCTGGACTCTCTCAGGGTGGGCTTCCTTCCTCTGCAGCAGCAGGCACAGGCTGGGTTCCAGCTTCCTCTTGGCTTTCTGTCGCCTGCCTTGCAGGGACCCAGCCCAGCCCAGCAGGAGGTCCCTGTCTCCTGCCCTGCTCAGAACCAGCCCAGCCCAAACTGTCCTTGACTCTCCTTGAAAAGGGGAGCAACCCTCTCCATTTTAGATAATCTCAGCCCTATCTTCATGTATCTATATGCACAAAGCTGGCCAGGCTATTTCTTTGTCCCTTCAACTGGCTTTAAGCAGTGTAAAATGGGTTACTGAAGCAAGGTGACAGGTATTACCTCACCCAGTGACTTCCCAAATCTGTGGTTGAGCCCAGTGGGACGGAGGGCCGTGCTCCACGCTGTAGGCTGGGAAAAGCCTCAATAAAGAGGCTGTGGCTTCTCAGGACAAGAAAGATTGTACATCACAACTGAAGCATCGACCCCATGAACAAACTCACGACCTCACATTTGCCAGGCAGTCTGTTGTCACCTGTTTGTCATCACAGGAGGGTTCCAAGGATGGCCTTCCAGAGTAGACGATGAACCAAAACTGAGGGAACCAAGTGCACAGTGACCCAAGGTTGCCAAGTGAGCCTCTTCTGCTGTGCTGGGAAGGTTGGAAGTCTCTCTGGGACCTGGAGACACAAGCTTATTATCACCTTTCCCACAGTGATACCGTTTTCTTCTCTAAAACAGGCATGGTGCACACCACGCATGTCTGACTGTGCAGACATTGGCATGACTCCTTGTCGGCACTGGAACATATTTTTCTAATTTTATCTTCTTCTTTTTTTTTAATTGGTACCGGGGATTGAACTCACGACTGCCTGCTTGCAAGGCAGGTGCTTATGCCGCTGAGCTAAATCCCCAGCCCCTATTTTTCTAATTTAAAATGGGAA
Source organism: Cavia porcellus (assembly GCF_034190915.1). Taxonomy (NCBI): domain Eukaryota; kingdom Metazoa; phylum Chordata; class Mammalia; order Rodentia; family Caviidae; genus Cavia; species Cavia porcellus. Next base: position 49,594,256 of record NW_026947507.1, read on the forward strand.
AAAAATTTCATCTTCCCAGAGCGCACCAGTGCTTACCGCGAAGGTGGATTTCCAAAGGTCATCAGCAGGAGACGCTGTTCTGTGTCACTATGCTGTCCCAAAAGGGCTTCTACAGGATCATTTGATACGCCCAGTCTGTTTGGTTGCCTAACTCGGTTTGCAACTTCTGGTGTCAGCAAATAAAACCTATTTCTCAATTCCTTGCACCACTTTAATCTATATTTTGCAATGGAAAAGAAGTGGAAATCCAGAGATTGATTTTCTAGTTTCTTAGAGACCAAGATGGTTGATATTAGAAATCTATCAGATGGCTTTCAAGTATTCAGGACAAGATTTAAATCAAGACACTTAACGAGAACTTGACATTTACGTCCTGTCCTGTACCAATGGAGGAGATCTTGCTTAGATAAATTTGTGTCTCAAATAGTACTCAAGCTAATTTCCTAATCCCACAACTGGTAATCCCCTTCCCAGGCCTGGTGATGCGCTAATGAGGAACTGGAAATGCTAATTCAGGGTGAATGGTGCTCCTAGCGTCTCTTTCTATGGGCCAAGAAGTCCTCGGTATCAAGCCCAGGCTCCTGCTGTGCACCCTTTTATAAGGGCGCAGACTCTGCCCAGGAGTGGGCCCTGCGAGGCCTTGTCACTTCTTCCAGATTCATCTGGAAATGGCCTGAAGAGATGAGGACCTGAGCCTCAGCAGCCACCCTTCAAGGAGGATTTTCTGGCAGCTTCTTCCACATTTTCTCACTAGTACTGAAGGGGAGGGTTGGCTCCTCCGAGGTTCTCTCAGTGGCAGCAGACTCTTCTGAGGTTCTCTCAGTGGCAGCAGACTCCTGCCATTCACAGTGGCCTAGCCTTCCCTGGCTCTCTATTATTTTCATGGGGCACAATTGATTACCTTACACACAGGAGAACATGTATTTTTTAAAATGTAAAGGAAGTGGATTTTCTAAAACTCCATGTCTCATAGACATTCGGTGTTAAAATGCTCACAGATGTGTTTCCCGCCACACAGGTTCCAGGGAAGGCAGTGTGCACCAGGCAGCCTGTGGGTTCCTGACGACCACTCATTTTACTCTGCAGCATTGCATTGTTGGGCGTGAGCCCGGCAGCGGGTCTGCCTGTGATGAAGTAGGACACACTGAGCCCATTCTGGGCGATAATTCTGTTCTAGGTCTGGATCTCATGCATGGAATGAGTCAGCTGGTGAGTCCATAACTGAACATTCTGGTGTCCACTCCATGAGAGGCAGTCAGCTGGGGCTTCGCTGGCCTGGGAAAGGGGACCCAGGGAGGGACTAGCAGGATCCTGCTCTGTGGTGCTGAGCAGGGCACTGACTGTCTGAGTGAGACTGTCCACCCGATGTGGTCAGAGGTGCCCTGTGACTATGGGCAGCAGGGTGCATTATTTTTCTATTATTGTCCGTCAAACTTCACAAAGGTCAGGAAGACCAAACCAGGAGCAACAAGGAGATAGATGTAAGGATTCTCTTTAAGGAGTGACTGAGAGATCACCTGTGTTATTTCTGTTTCATCTTTTCTTTGCTGGCTGTTTTGGAAGGTGCCTTGCAATGCATTTATAATGAGAGGATCATGCAAATACTATGGTTGTCACACAGCTTGGCACATGTTTGTCTAAAGGCCCAAGTGGTGACTGGAGATTTATCTGGCATTTTTATATAATTCTCTAGCACTCTAGGTGGTTAGTAATAGATAACAAAGTGGAAGAAAAGCTGTAGAGGCAATTATAAAAGTGAGAAAGGTTTATGCTCTAATACTTTAAAGTAGTTTCATTTTAGTTACAGTGAATGTTAAAGAATTTTCTTTACTTGGGATTAGTTATTGGCAGCTCATTAACAATTTTCTAAAGACAATGATCAAAATTTTTGCACCCCACTGCATTTGTGAAGTACATGAAAAATACCCAGTGTCGGTTAATATTCTCTCATTACCAATGTCTCAGTGAAGGTGACATTACTCTAGTCAGCTGAATCTGTGTGGATCACTCAGAGAAGACCACACCTGTGTGTAAAAGGAGCGTGTCCAGCCAAGGCAGTGCCTGGGGTAGTTCCCAAGGGGAGCAGCATGACATTGCTGACACCGTAACGAACTTGACCTAGGCAGCCTCTTGGGGAAATGTCAAAGTTGTTGGAATTTAATGAATTCAGGCTTGAGCTAGGACAGGTTAGCCTAGGTCCACTAAATTTTAGATGTAGGGCTTCTAGTTCAGATTTTGAAGTTACTCTTAAATCAGGCTGCCCAGCTATCACAGTATTAGCATGGAAAAGGGAAAGAGCTATCACCCCATTCTGAGACCCCACTGACCACAGTGGACTGTAAATGTTCCATGATAGATATTTTATATCTAAGACATTTTTATTAACATAAGCATTCCAAAAGTACAGACAATTTATAACCTCATAGTTTAATATAATGGTAGCCTTAAATATTTGATTTCTATGGTACTGTACTCAAAAGTTGTTTACTACCACTTCAAAGCCAAATTAAGAGTCCATTTTTCAATGTTAGCTATTTAAATATTTTTTTATCTAAATCTGCAGTGGTTTTCAATTTAGACAAATGATGTTACAAATAATTCTTTATTAGAAAAATGAGATGGTTCCTATGTGGTGGATTGATAACTGGTGGTTATCTTGTAACACCAGCTGAACTAAATCAGATGGTGCTGACTGTGGATGGCCCACTTGAGGATTGCTGCCAAGCAAAAAAGGAGAACTGGAGAGCAAGAGTTAAGCACTGTTGGTTCTCCATGGTGTTGTTTGTTCTCTTGTTTCTATAGGTTTTCCTGGAGGAGTCTGTCGAGCTTCTTTCCTGATACAATCTCAGTGGTTCTCATCGTCAAAGGATCTTGGGACCTTGATGTTTTTGAGAATGTTTTGGGGGGAGCTCTGGTCCTTACTTTGAGTATCACTTCCTGGCTCCAGAGGGAAAGATATGTGCTGTTCAATCTCCTGGAGAAGCTTGTTGTGCTGTATTCCTGATATGAACACAGCTGTTCTCATCATTGGAAGAGCTCCAGACCTCACTGTTGCTGAGGATGGCCATGGTACTTTTTAGGGGAACTACTTTTTAGGGGAACTCTGGTTCATACGTTAAGCATTGCTTTCTGGCTTCAGTACAGAACCCTCAGCCTGCTGGCATAGATCCTTTATCCCACTGGTGCAGACTTTCTAGCTCTCACCGCTGACCTGGGGTCCTTGCCAGTACAGTTACATGAAATGAGCTCGCACGAGTCATTGTCCTGGGCTCTAGACCTTCAGTTTGACTTGAGGGCTCTAGGTCTTCAGCTGGACTCATGTAAGATATTGCTGTGGGATCCAGGCCCTTGGCTGGATTTTGTAGGTATTTAGTGTGTGGACAGATTGTTTTGTATTGTCTTTGTATTTGACTCCTTGGATGACCATTATAAATAATATTATGCATTATGTGTCCTATAGTGTCTTCTCCTTGAAATTCCTTACTACAACTAAGTGGTACCAGGAGAGTAGGGTCAGTGCTGTGATGTTGCCTGGTTATGTGGCTTAAGAGCCTTGGGAAAAGTTTTGAAGACGGGTCCAAGAAGACAGCCCCCGTATGCTGTAAACTGTATGGAAGATTCTAGTTGGAGCCTGGAAAATCTGAGTCCTGGTGGAAATGCTGCTGGTTAAGATGAAGCTAAGAGAAGGCTTCTATTGAGAAGGACTACATCGGTTGCGGGATCCCAGGTAGTATATTGTATTTTGGTGGGAAATTGGTTTGCATTTTGCTTGTGTTTAGAGATATTACCTGGGTAGCAGGAAAATTTCAGTGCAGTCTACAGTTAGGATGGTAGCACAGTTACTTCTGTGCTTTTAGCTGGATCTGTGTTGGGAATTTAGAGCAAGGAGCCAGTAGAGTGATTTGAAGCATTTGGTCAGATGGAAGGCACCAGGGGAACTGTGGGCTGCAAGGATGAAAGAGAGAACATAGTTGATGAGAAGGAACAGGATGATGGAAGAATAAACAAGCTTTCACCTGAAGATGAGAGAATATTTGAACTGCAGATGATCCTTGTTTTCTAGTCTTGCCATGGTATGTTAAAAGTTAATGGAAGCAAGGACTGTGATTGTAATAGTTCTTTTGATTTAATTTCAATGTTTTTATTTATTTTCCAGGTCAATTAGTCAAAGTATTGTGTTTTAACCTCAAGTTTTGGTTATCCTTGAATATTTTGCTTTTGGTGTGGGAATGAGTGCAGTAAGAATTATATATATATAATTGTTGTATTAATGTAAATCTGAATAGACCAAGACATACTAACTTTTCATAAATCTTCCACTAGAGACTATAAGGAAATGTGTGTGGTTATCAAGCTGACCAGGGTGGATCATAGTGCACTGATAACTGGTGGTCAACTTAAACACCAGCTGAACTGAATCACATGGTGCTGAGCGTAGATGGCCTACCTGAGGACTGTTGCCAGCATAAAAGGAAGCCAGGAAAGAAAGAGAGTAGTGTTGTGGGTTCTCCTAAGTGGTGGTGGTGTTTGGAGCCATTGGTTCTCCTTGAGGAGCTTCCCATGTTGGCCTTCCTAATGTAAACTTGGCTTTCTCATCATTGAAGGAGCTCAGGACTTCGTCGTTGCTGAGGATGGTTGTGGTGCTTTGCAGGGAGTCCTGGTCCTTACTTTGAGCATTGCTTCCTGGATCCAGTGCAGATCCCTCAGCCTGCTGGCACAAATCCTTTATCCTCCTGGCACAGACTTTCCAGCTTCCACCACTGACCTTTGGGCCTTCCCAGCACAGATCCATGAAACATTGTTGTGGGCTCTAGGCCTCCAGTTGGACTTGTGAGAGTAATGGGCTTTAGATCTTCAGCTGAACTCATGCAGGACATTGCTTTGGAATCCAAGCCCTTGGCTGAATATTCTGGTTCATAAGTGTTGTGGACAGATTTCCTGCACTTTCTTGTATTTAACTCTTTGGGTGACTATTATAAAATAATATTATAAATTATGTATCTTGTATTGTCTTGTTCACCTTGCAAACCCTGACTATAACACCCTAACTTAGAAGGGCTTATGATTTTTGACTTTAGGATGGTGTGAAAGTATACCCATCAAACTATCCTGCTTTACATTTTCACTATGGTATTCAATTAATTATCTGAAGTATTTATTCAGTGCTTAATTATAAAACAAGTTTTGTGTTAGATGATTTTGCTTATCTTCAAGCGAATACAGGCCTGAGTGCATTTAAAGCAGGCTGGAGCAAGCTGAATGTTCACAGTTTAGCTATACTAAATACGTTTGCAAACAAAACAAAACAAAAAAACCATTTCCAATTTATGCTGGAGTCACCAGGTTGCACCTCCCTGGTAGGTCAAGGAACCTCATATACGGCTGACTTTAAAGACTCTACAGGAATATTCACCTCTTTAAGAGAAAAACGATGCTGTGAGCCTGGGAATGCAGCAGCACAGCATCTCTGGAGCAGTGCCTTAGCCCTGGCCCCTCTAGTAGTCTGTGTCTCTGGCTGTGAGGCCGGCAGGGCTTCCTGGCCCTGTCTTCACTCAGTGTTCCACAGGACACTTGGAGCAGTCAGTTGTCTTGGTCTGCTTGGGCTCGAGCACTGAACACCATGCAGTCGGTGGATGGGACAGCAAATGTTTGTTTCTTGTGGTTCTGGAAGGTGGCATTTTGGGGTCTGGTGAGGGTTCTCCTTGAAAACAGTGGCCTTCGACTTGCTGCCCTCACACAGTGGAAGGGGAGGGAGCTGGCATCTCCTCTCCTCAGACACTAATCCTATACTGAGTGTACAACCTGCTGACCCAATCTAAGCCCAAGGAGGATCCAAAAAGCCATCTTTCAAAGCCAGCGTGAGTGTCGCAGTTGCAGAGATGCTCTGGCAGAAGAATTTCCAAGCTCACAGACTGTGTTGTGTGACTATTTCTGTGCCTGCTTGCAAATAAATGTTTGCCTGTGCATATAATTCAGTCTGGTGTGTTTTCATTCAGCATGCAGACTAGCAGCCAGTGTGGGCTGGGAGTGTGTAGTCCCCAGTTTTCTAATTGTCATTGTCTACCTTACAAGGTCCTGTCCTGAACATAGCTCCATCCTGGATCTCCCATTGTCCTTTCAAGTTGGGGGAGCATTGTCTGTTTCCTTCAAAATTAAAACCATATAAATAATGTGAAAGTGTGTTACTGAATGATGTATTGAAAGACATTTGAGCACAATCCTAAGAAACTTCCTCATGCAAAGAAATTACTCTTTATTCCTCTGAGCCTGAACCAGGGGGTTCACAACAGAGAGCTTGAAGCACTGAACACAGTCTCACGTGATGTGCACAGGGGCAGGGACAGTCACTGAGGTTTAATTCTCAAATTTGTCCAGGGGTGGCTTTGGACATTGCATTTGTTTTTCATGTCCCAGACCACAAGTCAGAAGAGCATTCTTTAGTGTGTTCCTTTAGTGTGTCACAGTGCTTGCAGCAACAAGTTACTTATTTAAGATTTGTTTTTATTTTTTCATTCATTAGTAATCCCTTCAGTATTATTTACAGGCATATGGTTTAATGTTTGAATCTTTTTTTCCTCTTTTTACTTAATATGTTGCAGATGTAAAATTTACATTCATTTTGGGGAACTGGCCTGTATTTTATATCATCGATTTTGACCCCTTTTCCTCCCTCTATCTTTCTCTCTCCCCACCCCTGATTACTTGCCCCCATTCTAAATTGCCTTTATTTTACTTTATTTGTAATTAGGCTTATCATATGACACAAACCACTCAAAATTTAACTTTCTTTGCCTGACTTACTTTGGTTAACATTATGGTTCTTATGACCCCTCCATTTCCCTACAAATGACTCAAATTTGTCCTCTTTTGGCTCTGGGCTGTTTCCAGGGCTTAGCTCTTTGTCGTGAATTGTGCTGCTGTACTGATGTGCCTGGATCACAACAGTATGATATCTTTATCCTTTTGGAAAGACATCCAGGAGAGGCATAGCTGGATCAAATGGGATCTCTAGTTTAGTCTTTGAGGAATCTCCATCCTGATTTTATAGCGATTGTGCTAGTTTACATTCCTGACAACAAGGCAGAAGGATTCTTTCGCCCACATCCTCACCAGTACATTTGTAGTTTGTGTGTTTTGATGATGGCCATTCTTACCTGATTAAGATGGAATGTGTTTTGATTTTCATTTCCTTTAAGGTAATAAATATTTTTTCATGTACTTATTCAAGTGTCTATTCAGTTCATTTGCCCATTTCTTGATGGGTTGTTATTTCTGGGGAGTGAATATTTTTTAGTTCTTTGCATATTTTAATTGTTAGCTCTCTATCAGAAGAGTAGCTGGAAAAATTTCCCCCATTTTGTAAGTTGTCTCTTCACTGTTGATTGTTTCCTTTGTTGGGAAGAAGTTTTAAATTTGATGCAGTCCCATTTGTTGATCCTTGGTGTTATTCTTGTGTTATTGGAGTTCGTTTGTGAAGTTCCTGCTGTCCCTGTGGCCTCTTTCCTCTTTGTTACCACATAGCAGTTCCAGAGTTTTGCTTTTCATTTCCAGGTCTTTGATCTATTTAAATAAGATTTTAGTGCAGGCTGAGCAATATGTATCTATTTCACTTTTTTGCATGTAGGTAACCATTTTGTCCAGCTTTATTTGTTAAAGAGACTCTCTTTTCTTTAGTGGATTTATTTTTGGCCTCTTTGTCAAAAATCAGATGGGCAGAAGTTGCTTCTGTGTCCTCACTCTATCCCACTGTTCTACATGTTTGTATTTGTGCTAGTGCCATGTTGTTTTTGTTACTATAGCTTTGGTGTTTAACTGGTTGTTAGCATATACTATTAATAACAAAAGTCATGGCTCACTAAGAAAATGCTAGTTTTTAAAATACACTATCCACTGCTTTGACAGTAACTGTGAGGAGGAGGTGTTCCCCTCATTCTCATCTAACAGGTGGCCAAAGGAGCTGTCACTCCAGTTAATTCTTGGTGATGAAATATGCTGGTGAAGACAGACTTTCAAATGCAAGTATAATACTCAAAGATAACTTCTATGCAACAGCTTTTGTCTTGATTACTTTTCTTTTGTTGCTGAGACAAAATACTCAATGTCCAAAGTGAAGGAAGGAAAGGTTTATTTAGCTCACAGCTTGTGGAGGTTTCAGTGCATACTCAGCTGGCTCCAAGGCAGGGTGGCAATGCTGAGGGGCAGCCATTCATGGTGGCTGTGGCAGACACCAGAAGAGGCAAGAGCAAAAGGGCTAAAGGAAAGAGCACATCTCTTTCTCTCTCTGATATTATAGGTAGGCTATACCCTCCTCTTTGGAAGACTGAGGAAATTACACAGTAAGTCCCCTGGCCTCCTGCTGGATCACTTAAACTTCTGGGCTTCCCAAATTGACACAATAAGCAATATCCTAGAGAGGCAAAGATGTGTCCTTTATACCCCGGGATGGAGAGCCACTCAGTTAAGCTTCTAGACGTCTGAAGTTGATACAATGTATGAACCATAACAGCCTTTTCTCCCAAGAGTTATCTCTACATTTTAATGTTTACTTGAGAAAAGTCACAAAATATGGCAGAAAAAGAAGATAAATATTGCCTCTTATTTCACCATCTCCCAGAAAAAATTACTAGCATTTTGAGGAGTTCCCTTTAATGTTTTCTTTTAAAATTTTATTAGTATACATTCCTAGTACCTAATGATAGCATTCGTCATGAGGAGTTGTTGCATGTGCATAATACATCATAATTATTTTCACATCTACTCCTTTCTCCTCCCTCCCCTTCTCTTTCTTAGTCCCCTTAACATTTGTAACAGATCTATATCTCTGTTTCCCATTGTGCTTTATTTTGCTTTTGAATTTATTTTATGCTACAGATCTCTCATGTAAGAGAAACGATGCAATATTTAAGCTTATGTGTCTGATTTATTTAATTTGGTCTCAAGGAGCAACACTTTTCCTGTAAATGACTCAAGTTTATCCTTCATTATGACCAGGTAGTCTCCATTGAGTATGAACTCCCATTTTCCTCATCCACCCATCAGTTAATGGACTTACAGTTTGCTTCCAAGATTTAGTGCTAAGGAGTTGTGCTACTGTAAACATGGGGGTGAATGTGTCACTTTTTTGTGTGTGACATCTTTAACTCATTTGTGGACATACCTACTGGTAGAAGAGGAATACTGATTTCCATAGTGGTCATATTATTTTACATTCCCACCAGTAATGTAGGTAATGTAGAAAGGCTTCTCACCAGCATTTGTTGTGATTTGATTTCTTGATGGTGACCATTCTTTCTGGCCTAAGATGTACTTTCAGTGTTGTTATAGTTTGTATTTCTCCAGTGGTCAGAGATGCTGAACATTAATTTATGTATTTATTGGCTATTCGTGTCTATTCATTTCAGTTGCTCCTTTCTGATTGGACCTTTTATTTTATTATGTTTTGAATTCTTGATATATATTAGATATTAGTCTTCTGTCTGAGGAACAGATGGCAAAATTTTTTCCCCCTCAGTAGGTCATTTCTTTGCTGGTTGTCTCCTTTGCTGTGAAAAAGCTTTTTCATTTGTTATAATCCCAACTGTTTGTTCTTGATGTTATTCTTGTGCAGTTGGGGTTCTGCTCATGCTCTGTCTGTTACTCTAGCTTTGCAGTATAATTTGAAGTCATGAATTATGACGCCCCCTGCTCCGTGTGACAGCCTGGATGGAGGAAAGTTCCCCAGTGTACTCTGGACCACCCTATGTGGGTGATCTGTTTCTCAGGCCTATTGCAGATACTTTGTTGGCACTGTGGACTCAGGGATGATGTATTTGGATTATGAAGTTTGAAGCAGAAATGTGAACAGTGAATGAAGGAGCACATGGGTAAATACAAAGGGTCAGAGTGGTAAGAAATTGGTGTATTTTTGGTATTTGCCTATGCAAGGATAAGATCCTTGTCTGTTAAAAACTCACTGTATGTATGGAGCTCAGTATATTAACATGTGCAGTTAGGGACTTACTAGGGTTTAATTGATCACATATTATTTCTAAATAATATCTCACAGAGCTCTGATGCACTTGATCACCTAGCAGGATTTTCCTCCTTATGCTGAGTGTCCACGTGTGGCCAGGGGCCTCCTTTGCCAGCGAGGAACCAGGCTCTTGAGAATCCATCTCCTCTTCTCTTTTTCAGTCTTTTCAGAGGATGGGCTTCGAGGGGAATCCATCAGACCTTCACTTCACAGAATATGCACTTCTACAATGAAACTTTGAAGTTTCTTCATTAGTTTAGGATAGAGTTTTAAAATTTCTGCCTTACCTTGTAGTATCTTTTGCTTTTGTCTAGAACAGTGATGCCAAACCTCTTAGAGATTTCAGTGATGACTAGCAGCTGGCTTTGGCACGCATGCCCTAGGCTCACCACCACGCTTCCAGAATATTCTTCCACACTTAACCCCAAGTCTCAATAATTTTTTCCTTGGCGCATTTATTTGTTAAGTTGTGTAATTTCCAAGCTTCTTGGGGGCTTTAAGAGACTCCTGCTGTAATTAGCAATTCTTTGTATCTTTCCTAAATCTTACCTTACAATAAATATTTCCATCATCATTATTATTTGACCTATTACTTCTTTTCCATCGGTGCCATGTAGCTTTGTCAGATGAGTTACATTTTCTAGTTTTCCAAGTGCAGAGTACTCACAGAAAGCTGATGTAATGGCATATGCCAATAATCCCAGCACTCTGGGAAGCTGAGGCAGGAGGGTCAAGTGTTCAAATTCAGCCCACACAACTTAGACACTGTATCAAAATAATCAATCACACCATCAAAGACAACTTAGAGACCATGTGCAAAGTGAACAAGGGTAGAAATGTAGCTCAATGCAAAGGCCCTGCATTCAGCTCTTAGTAACCCAGAGAGAGACAGACAGACAGATAAATGGAGACAGAGAGAGAGAGACAGAGGCAGAGAGAAATAGAGATGCAGGCAGACAGAAAGCAAGAGCCCATGGAGATAATATTGCTCTTTAATTGTTCAGTAATGGCCCACTATTAGCTTTCCCTTTAATGTGTGTCTCTTTATTTTTGATTTATTGACACCCAAATCCAGTGCCATAAGGCTTTAAAACTCCATGATGTCCATTTGCAAAGCTCTTGCTTACCTTCTTTCTTTCCACAGAAAATCTTAGGGACACACAGACACGGACACGTATAGACACAGACACACACAGACACACACACACGCACACACACTTTTTAAAAGAAAAAGTCTCTGAAGAAAAACAATCTAATTATGATGAATACTAATATTGAAGACCATATGTACTTTGAAAAGTGAAATAATTTAAAAATAAAATATGCAGTGAGTAGATCTCCAGAAGTACAGAGATTATTACAGTCTATATCTGCATGTTAATTCTATTAGGATCACTGTACAGTACAAATTTAATCAAAGTAGTCCTTACTAATCAATGGAATAAATTATCTTTTCCCTCGTGGATAGTTATAAAGAATCACAGAATCGAAGCTGTGATATTCAAAACACAAACTAGACTGAGGGAGAGGCCAGAAGTTGCTGATGCATTTCCATATTGTTTTTGCATCTATTTGCCAAGGGAACATAGATATCTGAAGGGGAAATCAGAAGGAAGCAATGCTTTTATCCTCCTCCAAGCCTCCAATGTCTTTATTTTTTCAAAGACTTTGCGTATCCACACGTGGCATTATGAAGTCATGAAGAAGACAGAGACTTCAATTGTTTAAAAATGTAAGAAGTGATGATGCAAAATATTTTCTGGTGTTGAATTTTAGAAAAATAATAAAAAGAGGAAAACAAGTTCTCTTTAGTGGTGTTTCTAACATCATGTGTTTTCATTTTTAAATTATGCATTTCAGCTTCTTTTTTAAAATTGGTACTGGGAATTGAACTCACAACCTTGCACTTACCAGACAAGCACTTGAGCCACTGAGCTAAAGCCCCAGCCCATAAGGGTTAATAATGTAAATAATGAAGATCCATTCTTGGATGTGTCTCAGGCAGGTTACTTTCTGGGGCTTTCCATTGTGCAGTACCCAGGCTGGTCCTGGGGATGGCTCTGCTCCCTGGCCCTGGCCCTGAGAATGTGAGGTCCTGTATGCCAATGGTGGTGACCTAGAGCTGACATTCCATGGTTGAAAAACAAACTTTTAAAAGTGCAATTTGCAAATTCTTAATTTCTGTGCTTTTGTCTACATAAAGGTCTGCCAACAAATCAACCAAACCATCAATCAAATCAGCAGCTATGACTAAAACTTGTTGAGTTCATTCATTTAATACATTTTATCAACTCCTACTCTGTACTAGGTACTGTCCTACTCACAGTAACTTCTCCAAAAACAAAAACAAAAACAAAAACAAAAAACCCTCCCTGCACTCAGGAAGCTTGGGCTCTAGCAGAGTCGACAAAAATACTAGGCACATGTAACTATGTGTACGTGTACGTGTAATGTGGTAAGCAATCTGATGGCACCCTAGAAATGTCCATGTCTTAGTCCATGGTGTGTGTTGTTAATATTTGACAAGGATGAGTGAGGTTACAGATAAAATTAAGATGACTTATCAAAGGACCTTAAATAAGGAACTTATCTTGCATTACCTAGGAGCTCACTGTAACCACAAGGCCAAACCACATATTAACATACAGTAAGTATCTAGTAAAGCAGTAACTATACCACTGTTAACAATAGAGACCACAGAGCTAACTAAATAGCTAAAAATTACTAACGCTTAACAGTAAAAGTGGAGGAGGTGGGAGAGAAAACTGAGAGAAATAAAATTTGAAAAATAAAGAAAAGATGGGAAAGGGGAGAAAAAAGTGAGATAAAATCCAATTAAAGAGTTTTAAAAGTTTAGAAGTAGGTAAGGTAATTGAAAAAGACAAACAAGAAAAAGGAAAGTAATGAAAAAGAATAAAAACAAACAGCAAAATATAGGGGAAGAAGTAAAAACAAACCTCAAAACAAAGAAAAACCCAAAGATGCTTTCCTATATTTGGGTGAGTTGTTTCTTTCCAGGGCCACATTTGAGTGGGGGATACTGAGTCCCATTAAGGCCCATATTGTTTCCATGCCTGCTGTTTGCTGAGTGAATGCTGTGTCCTGCCCCCCTTTCCCACTGGGCCTGGCCAGTCAATGCTATGGTATCTGTCTCAGGGCTGCCTTCACTCCAGTGGCTCTTAGTATTTGTGTTCTTCTGTGAACCCCAAATCCCTGCTTTCCGTGACTAGCTTTACAGCTTGGGGGCTCATGAGGTACCCCCTTGCTCCAGAGGCCCCTCTGTCCGTATACCCCAGGATGTGGTAAATGTCCAAGCTGAGTCCTATCTCTGATCACTTTGGCAAAGAGACCACTGAGCTCTGTGCTGGAAGCAGGCAGTGAGGGAAGCCACTCCGAACTTGGCGTCAGCACTTCAGACCCGGCTCTCTCGGGGAAGCACGTGTCACTTGCCTGGCTTCTTTTCACAGCAAGGGACTGCCATGCCCTTCACAACATGAGCTCACTGCCACCTAAACATCTCCAAGGTCCAGGACTAACCCTGTCCTCTGGGACCTTCTTTGATGTCTGTGTCCCACTCAGTTACAGTGGTGGGATGGCCCAAGAGGCCAGGCAGTGTAGTTGTTCTATGACTTCTAATTGCTGGAATAGCTCAGTCTTAAGCAATGAACCCTTTCCTGAGCTGGCCCCTGATTATGTCACTCCCAAGTATGGTGGACGCTGCAGGAAATTTCTTCTTTGGCTCTGTCTGTCCATGCAGAAGGAGTCCCTGTTAGAACAAAACCCACGCTAGATTTGCAGCTTACAGTAACCATGGGCTTTTCCTGGGGCTAGTGCTGCAGTCTGTGGTTTTCCCCTGGACAGCAGGCCCTCTCCAGCCTTACCTGGTGTTTGTGGAGACAGGACCCCTCCTGGAAGCTGGGCCAGCATTCCATAATTCTTCTCTGTTTTTCTTTGCTTTGTCTTCAGTTTCTCAGTGGTTTCTGGGTTTTCTACCTGCTCTTTCTTGAGACCTTGTGCCTTACTTTTTCTCTCCAAGTTGTTTTCCTGGTGTCTTGATTATCAGTCCTACAGAGGCTCTATTTTGTTACTGGCTTTTACTCTGCCATTTTAAATCTCGGTGTGACCAATTTAAAGTGAAATCATTAAAGCGCCTCCTTTCAATATGACTGGTGTCCATTAAAAAAAAAGGAGGTGATGTGAAAAGACACAGAGAGAAAACAGCCACCCAGAAGCCAAAGACATGTGTTGTGCCCAGGCAACTGCCCAAGGGAGATGCCACACACACTTCTAGGGCCTCTCTGGGCTGGCTTTTCTTGATTGTGCCTCAGTGTGGGAATTGCAGCCTCTCAGCCACCCGTGCCCGCCCAGTTCTCTGCCTTCTCAGCACAACTAGTCCGTGTTTCCTTCCTTACCTCATGTCCTCTGGCTGTCAAGAAAGCCCCTGAGGAAGTGGACTGCAGTGAATGCACGTGTAGAGCTGATTTTTTTAACACAGCAATCATTAAAGTCAGTGCTCTTTGTTTTTCAATACCTGAAATAGTTTTCCCTTGTAATTTTCCAGTTTTGTGCTTCTTCATGATGGAAGAGTAACTTCAATGTTATTTACCTCTTTGTTGCCCAAAGTGGAAATCCAATCCTCAATATACTTTTACACAAAAATGAATGAACTTGACTTGTGTTCCTAGATTTAGTACGAAGCTTAGTACAGATCTGATTAGCACTTGAGGTTTGTTAGGTAAATTTCTAAGATTTCAAGGAAAATCCATTATTGATCTACTATAAATGTATACGAGGGGAAACCAGGAGTAGAGCAGGGCATTAAGTGTTAATACAGTGCTTTATTTTTTCTGTTTCTGTTATCTTGTGCTTCCTGAAGACAGAGATGTCACTGTTTTCATAATTGTTGTGTTGATAAACTTTGCACAGGAGATGGAGGGGCACTGACAGAATGCAGGTTTCTTCTACGCTGAGTGTAAACTGACATCCATGGTAGACTTGGCTGGGAAGAAGCCAACATGTTGTTGAGATCAGAAGAAATAAACACACACAGCCTTCTGTGAGGAGAGAGAAGGTCTCACCAGGACTCTCATAGCTTGTTTGCCTGCGGATGCCATTAGGAACTCTCCATACTAGAGGCCAGCCTTCGCTCCTTCCTGGCAATTTTCACCTTGTTTTCGGAGGGACTTTCTTTTTTTTTTTTTTTATTTAAAGAGAAAAAAAAAAGAAAGGAAATAAAATTAAAAAAAAAAAAACCAAAGCAGTAAAAGGGTACAAATAATACAGAATTTCAAGAAAAAAAATACAGTAAGATATCACTAGTTAATAGGTTACATGTTGTCATCTTTGAAATAGTTGTCCAAATTATAAAATTAAAGCATGTAAAGTGAACATTCATACAATGAGATTGCAGACAGTGCCGATCAATGATCCAACAAAGGTTCAGTAATATGGATTTCCATCCTACACACTCAAACATACCTGTGATTATATCCCTTAGTCCACCTTCCTTTCCTCTATTTTTAATAACAATTATACTTTTTGGGTTTTTTTACTCCCACAATTCTTATTATTTTTTTTGGAGAGAATAAAACCTAACGTGGCTAAATAAAACAGTCGGTTAGAGCAAAAGGATTGGCACAGTACATGATGTAAAAATAGAATATCAGGTGATCTAAAATTGTTACCATTGTGCCTCTTGCTATTTCTTTAAAAAGTTGCCTATATCGTCAGGTATAATGGAATTGATCAAAACAGTACAGAACAAGACCAATAAAACCTACACTGGAGACCTTACAGGATTTCAAAAGAAGATAATAATCAAACCATAATGAGCATCTTAGTGAATCTTATTGCCTTCAAAGTGGTTGCCTATACCCTCAAACTTGATACTATCAAACAAAATAGAATATAGTAAAATCTGACAGAACAAAATCATATCAGGTTAATAGGAAAACAAAAAAGTTACTATAATATATCCTGCTATTTTTTAATTTAGTTTTTCCTTAATTGAAAAAAATGTAAGAAAAAATAGATTAATTTTAAAGAAGGGTGGGATTGAGGTAAAAGAGGGCATTGTATTAGAACAACACAGATCAGAACCGAACAATTGAAGCATCATTGTACTTCACCCCCAGATAATCTAACATAATAGTAGTCCCCATAGTGCCTTCTTCCTTGAATTGTTTGAGTAAAGCTTCATATACTATAGCATCAAGCATATCAAGTCAGTCTGAAGCTATTCAAGAGAATGAAGAAATTACAGGGTATTTAGAACCAGTTAACAAAACGAACAATGGTTTCTATATTATCTCCTTGTCTATAAAAAATTTTGTTTATACTATTGCATTTAGTAAAATATAGTAAGACACCACGTGTTAAAACCAGCGGAAACAGGTATACAACAGCTTGATGGGACTTCAAAACAAGATTATATTAAATCAGCACTAGCTTTTATGATGTGTTGTTTTCTTCAGAATAGCTATTCGTACTATCACCGATACTAAAATTGAACAACCCAGGTTAAAACCAGTGCAATTAATGAATGATAACATTATATGGATTCAAACTATATGATTGGGAATCACGATTACCACATGCTTTTATGTATTCTTATCATTTCTTACACTAGGGAAACTATTCGGTATTTATACATGTGAGTTTGATTTATTTCACTTATGAGTATGGTCTCAAGCTACATCCATTTATTTATAAATATGTCAATGTGATCATTCTTTATAGCTGAGTAGTACTCCATTGTATAAAAATACCACAACTTTTTTATCCATTCCTCAGTTTATGGACACTTTGGTTGTTTCCAAGATTTGGCTATTACAAATTGTGCTGCTATAAACATGGGTGCACATATATCACTGTAGTATGATGCTTTCAGTTCTTCTGGGAATATGCCTACAAGTGGAATAGCTGGGTCAAATGGGGCTTCCATACCCAGCTTTTTAAGAATTCTCCAGACTGACCTCCACAGTGGTTGTACTAGTCTACACTCCCACCAACAGTGTAGGAGAGTTCCTTTTTCCCCACAGCCTCTCCAGTATTTGTTGTTGGTGGTTTTCTTAATCTTGGCCATTCTTTCAGGAGTGAGATGAAATCTCAGTGTGGTTTTAATTTGCATTTCTCTAATGACCAGTGATGGTGAACATTTTTTCATGTATTTATTTGCCATTTGCATTTCTTCATCTGAGAGGTGTGTATTCATCTCAGATGCCCATTTTTGGATTGGGTCTTTGAATTTTTTTTAAAAAATTCTTTATATGTTTTAGACAGAAGTCTTTTGTCTGAGGGACAGTTCACTAAGATTTTTTCCCAGTTTGTGGGTTTTCTTTTCACTATGCTGGAGATTTCTTTTGATGTGCAGAAACTTTTTAATAAGAGGCAATCCCAGTTATTGACTCTGGGAAGTATTTCCCATGTGGTTTGAGTCCTGTTCATGAATTCTTTACCTACTCCTATATCTTCAAGGTTTTTACCCAATTTGTCTTCCAGTAGATTTATTGTTTTTTTTTTAATATTAAGATCTTTGATCCATTTAGATTTTATTTTAGTACATGGTGATAGGCATGGGTCTAGTTTTAGTTTTCGGCATATGGAGAGCCAGTTTTTCCAACACTGCAATAAGGAGTGTTAAAGAGACTGTCGTTCTTCCAGTGAACATGTTTGGCCCCTTTATCAAAGATAAGGTGGTTGAGTGTGTTTGTAGTTGTGGTTGTATCTTCTAATCTATTCCAATGATCTTTGGCTCTGTTTTGGTTCCAGTACCATGTTGATTTTACTACAGTTGCCTTGTAGCATAACTTCAAGTCAGGAATTGTGATACCTCCTGCCTTGCCTTTGCTGCTTAGAACTGTCCTTGCTATTCTAGGTCTCTTCTCGCTCCAGATGAATTTTAGGAGTGATTTCTTGAGTTCTATGAGGTATGTTAATGGTATTTTTATCGGGATTGCATTGAATCTGTATAAAAGTTTTGGGAGAATGGCCATTT
This sequence comes from Cavia porcellus, assembly GCF_034190915.1. Classification (NCBI taxonomy): domain Eukaryota; kingdom Metazoa; phylum Chordata; class Mammalia; order Rodentia; family Caviidae; genus Cavia; species Cavia porcellus. The sequence continues at coordinate 49,612,264 of NW_026947507.1, forward strand.
TCATAACATTTATTCTTCCTATCCATGAGCAAGGGATGTCTTTTCATTTTCTGAGATCATCTTCAATTCTATTTTTCAGTGTATTATAATTTTCCATGTATAGGTCTTTCACTTCTTTCATGAGAGTAATTCCTAAGTATTTCATTTTTTTTGGTTGCTAGTGTGAAGGGTGTGGCTTCTTTTATTTCTCTCTCTGTGACTTTGTTGTTAGTGTATAGGAATGCTATTGATTTTTGAGTATTGATTCTGTATCCAGCTATATTACTGAATTTATTTATTATATCTAGGAGTCTTTCAATGGAGTTTTGGGGATCTTCTATATAGAGTATCATGTCATCTACAAATAATGATAATTTAACTTCTTCTTTTCCTATCTTTATGCCTTTTATTTCTCTCTCTTGTCTAATTGTTCTGGCCAGTATTTCCAGTACTATATTAAATAGGAGTGGTGATAAGGGACATCCTTGTCTTGTGCCTGATTTTAAAGTAAACGTCTTCAATTTTTGGCCAGTTAGTACGATACTGGCTGTTGGTTTGTCATAAATGGCCTTAATTATATTGAGATAAAGGCCATCTATTCCAATTTTCTGTAAGATTCTTATCATGAATGAATGTTGGACCTTATCAAAGGCTTTTTCTGCATCTATAGAAATGATCATGTGATTCTTACTTTTGGCTTTATTGATATGGTGGATTACATTTATTGATTTATGTATGTTGAACCATCCCTGCATGCCTGGGATGAATCCCACTTGGTCGGGGTGTATGATCTTCTTGATGATTTGCTGCATCCTATTTGCCAATATTTTATTGAGGATTTTTGCATCTGTGTTCATTAGGGAGATTGGTCTGTAGTTCACTTTTTCAGTTGGGTCTTTTTCTGGTTTTGGTACTAGAGTAATATTTGCTTCTAGGAACGATTTAGGAAGGATTGCTTCCCTTTCAATTTCATTGAATAGTTTGAGGAGTGTTGGCATTAGGTCATCTTTGTATTTCTTGTAGAATTCTGCAGTGAATCCGTCTGGGCCTGGGCTCTTCTTTGTAGGTAAAGATTTAATTATGTTTTCAATTTCATTAATAGAAATTGGGTTATTCAGTAGTTTTACATCTTCATGACTTAGCTTTGGTACTTCGTATACTTCTAGGAATCTGTCTATTTCCTCTGTGTTATCAAACCTTTGAGAGTAGAGGTTTTTGAAACAGGTGTTGATGATCTCCTGTATTTCTATAGGATCTGTAGTAATTTCACCTCTTTCACTCCTTATTGCATGAATTTGAACTTTTTCTGTTGTGCCTCACAAGCTCAGCCGAGGAGCCCTTCACCACCTGTGACCTGCAAGTCTACCTCAGGTCACCAGCCCTGGTGGTTGTCAGCACCTTGATTGGTCCTCAGGGCAGTTCAGTGTTGTCACAGTGACACTGCGGTATCCTGCCAGCAGCAGAAGATGTCTGATATCCGTGGCTACAGGTCTGAATAAGGACAGTGCTTCTGGTTTTTTTTCTTTCAGCCAGGACTCTCAGTTGTGCTTCCATTAAAGAGATGATTGGGATCCCTTGTCACAAGTTGAATGCCCACATTTCCCCATTAGCTCTTTTTCCCATTTACCACGTATTTTGTATAGACGCACACCTATGTTCTTGTTATCTAAAGAAACCAAGAGGCAGCAGAGTTAAAAATCTGCCAATAAATCATGTGACCCTCTGTGGTACAGATTTTATTGAGCAACAGAGTAGAATTATGTAAATCTCCTGGGATGCCTGAGTCCTGACACTTCCTCCTTCAGAGAATTAACTTGATTCAAGCCTCTAGAAAGCAAGAAGATGAATAAGATATTAATAAGATCAATTTATGCAAAGTAAGCAATGACAATGAATACATTGTGCACTATGCAGATCAGAGGCAATTCATTTTAGAGCCAAGGACTTGAAATCTTAATTCTGGAGGTTATATATCGAAGTGCCCAGCAGAGACAATGCCCCATATTAAACCTTCAACACCAGAGCTTTCAAATAAATATGACAGTTGTAAAAGGAAGGCTTTAAAAAGCAATTTTAAAATCACACCTTTATTGTTACCAATTTCTTGCCTGAACAAGAGTGACGAGATGAGAAGTGAGAGAAGACAGCTGCGCACCTCTGGCGTGTGCCCTTGCGCTTTACAGCCCATCTTCTGTGTGTGATGAAGGGGGTCCTTTTCCACTGTAACCAGACCAGCACTCCCCCGGAACAAGACAGCCACGGGAGCTCGGAGTGTGGCTTCTGCGTGATGCACATGGAACAAGACATGCTCTTGCAGGTGCTTGCTGTTTCGTGAAATAGCAGTGGTAGTAATTCCTTCTTTTACTTGGTGATTTACAATTTAGGAGTGGTTTAAGATAAACAAGACAAAACCCAGTGAATCCCATTTCTTTGCTGTTGTGTGTGTCTCACTTTCCTACATGTCATGTGCACTTTGTTGGCTTAATCCCTACAAGTCTTTGAGGTGGCCAGGACACTACCCATCTTCCAAACCAGAAGCTGAGCTTTGAGAGATTCAGTAACTTAACAAAGCCCATGTAAGTAGTCCAAGGTCCCAGCTGAGGCTGTGACTCAAAGTCAGCCAGGTGTGTTTTGTGCTCCCTAGATTGATGCTCTCAATGAACAGTCCAGTGGTGGTGAGTGCAGCCAGCCCTATCCTGGCCCAGAGGATTACAGACTCTGCTGTGACTTGAAAACACTGTGCCCATAAGTAGGGAAAGCTGATGCTGGACTAACCCTCCTCTCTCCACCTAGGTCATCCTCCATGTCTTCCGCTTCACAGACTTTGTCACCTTGGGTGAAGCCCACCATTCTCTGGGCAGTGTCCTGTGCTCTCCAGCCTGGGAACCTTGCAGCCACTCAGTCATGAGGCAGGCTTTCTTCAACAGGAGACTCAGTTCTTGTACTCCAAATATTCCTGGGCAGAGGAATGACAGACAAAGACAGGCAGACAATGAGTGGAACCCCCATATCCCTGTGTACAAGGAGCAACACAGCTGTTCAATGACAATGTGACATAAATTTGGTTTTACTCTCTTCAAAAAAAAAGTAATAAGAACTGTGGGAGTAATAAAACCCAAAATGTGTAATTGTCATTGTACAAAAGAGAGGAAAAGAAAGTGCTCTAAAGGACAAAACTGCATGTATATTTAAGTGTATAAGATAGATAACCATATTACTGAGTTTTATTGGATCATTGAACAGAACTGTTTACAGTCTCACTGTTTGAATGTCCACTCTAATTTTGTAACTTGAACAACTATTTCTAAGATGACAATATGTAATCTATTAACTACTGATTTCCTATTGTTTATTTTTTCTGAAATTCTGTATAACCTGTACCCTTTTTCTATTTTTTTCTTTTTTCTCCTTAAATAAAAAAAAGAAAAAAATAACAATGTGACATCTCTAGTGATCATCTCTGAGCTTTCCTGAATTAGATGAGATACTATTCATAGAAATATATTCATAGTCAGTTACTCATTGATTCAATGAATAATTCTTAAGCAACTGCTCTAAAAGGTAGGAGCACAAAATAGAGCATATGTTGACATTTTTATAAAATGATCACAGTGAAGGACACATTCCTATTAACTCCCTTAAGATCTTCACCTTGTTTCATACACACTTGTTCCCTGTTTCTTCTGGTTTCTGCAGTCGCTCTGGAAGTTTCCCTTTGTGAGCGTCTTCAGCCCTGGATCCATTTAAAATTTCCCCCTTGCACAGTTATTTAGACTTTGAGCAAGAGCCAGGGGTCCCATGGTGCCAATTCTGTTGAATAAGGTGGAGAAGGGAATGCTGCAACCTTTTTATTTGTCATAAATTGCTGTGCTTGATTAACAAAGGGTGATCAAAAATACAGGCAGTATTTAAATAAAAAGTACAGTAAAAGACATACTGCCGACTTCTGGGAGAACATGGGACAGATAACAGCAGCTTCGGAGGCTCTCTGATAGCCAGCTTAGATTCCAGGAATGGTGTGATGTGGGGAGCCCTAAGCAGGGGGAAATATACCCTGCCAACCCAGGAACAAACTAGGCTGAGAGAAAACAACTGGAAATGCAATCCTGGTGCTACGACTGGAACAGCTAAAGTCTCAGTGCTGAAGCTGGAACCCGCACCTCTGGAAACCGTGGCTTGAATTTCCTGCCACGGCCGCTGCATCTGAATGGGCACAGCAGGGATAGAGATGAAAAAGCTCTGAGAGCGGGAATCCGTGAACTGAATTGAGAGCAGAGCTGGCGGGGAGCCCTGCATCGACCAGCAGTGAGTGAGAGGAATGGAGACCCTTCCATAGATAAGGAAGCTCCAACAGAGGACATTCTGGGACTGGGCAAAATGGCTGGAACAGGACACTGCAGTGACTTCAGTCACATATTCCCCTCTCAAGTGGGATTGGTGGGGAGCACTTGACCTGGGTGATGCCATGGACTAAGACCCAGTAGGCTAGCCTAAACCAGGTTCCTGAGCCTGGAAGTGCACCCTAATGCAGTGAAGCCTTCAGCAGGTTGACTGACCTGAAGGGGTGGGCCCAGCAGAGGCTGCCCAGGTCTGTGTCTCCCTAGTACACTACAGTGGATAGGAGAACCTAGCGGTGTGATTCAAACAAACTGTAACCAACAAAGAAAGAAACTGGGCCTCCTATATACGCTTGTATGGAAGGAACAAAAGTATGGGAAGAGGGAGCAACAAGTCCCCAATCCTGAGAACACTGATGCAGGAAAGGTAAATGCAAAAGAGAATGAAGACAGAAAACATGCAATATCAAACATGGCACCTATAGACATAAAGCGTTATCTCTGGAGCCTCATAGGTGAGGACAAAAATGAAGTATTTAATGAAATAAAGCAAGAAATAAGTAGAATAGTTAGAGAAATGCTAAGCACCGCACAAGAAAAGATAGATGGTGGAATGGAAGAACAGAAAAAATGGGAGAATTGTTTGATGGAGAAAATAGAGAAAACATACAATACATGAAGCAGGTTCAAAGAGATTACCAGGAAACTAAAACCTCTTTTGAAAGCTGGCATAACAGCATGGAAAAAACTAAGGATAGATTATCTGAACTGGAGGGCAGATTTATAATGTGGGAGCATGAAAAAAAAAAAACCTTCTTAAAAATAACAAACAAGCAGTAACAATACAAAGGCCAGAAGATAATAAGAGGATCTATAACTTAAGAATTAAGAATGTAAATGAAGAAGCAAGGATACAAACAAATGAACTGCAAAGGCTATTCACAGAAATAATCAGGGAGAACTTCCCTAATATGGGAAAAGGTAAAGATACTCAGATCTATGAGGCATACAGGACCCCAGCCACCTACAACCCAAACAGAGCTACACCCAGGCATATAATAATCAAAATTCCAGAAATTCAATATAAGAACAGAATATTAAAAGCTGTCAGAGACAAGAAACAGATCACTTACAAGGGAATACCCATCAGAACTATAGCAGATTTCTCGGCAAGAACCATCAAACCATGAAAAGCATGGGGCAAAATAATTCAAGCTTTGAAAGACAATAACCTTCAGCCAAGATTGATATATCCTGCACAACTGTCCCTAGAAATTAACGGAAAAACAAGGTGCTTCCAGGATAAAGAAGAACTAGGGGAATTTGCAACCAGCAATTCAACTTTACAGAGACTACTGCAGGACATTCTAAAAGAGAAAAATACCAAGATTCCAGAAACAGTGGCAGAGAGGCCACAATGAATGGAGCAGAAAGCGAAATGAAGAAAACAAACTGACAACAAATGACAGAAAAAGAGCTCAACAGAAATGAGGCAGAGAAGGTTGCATGGTAGAAACAGCTATTTTGGAGAAAACAAGTCATCATAATAGCTAGTGCTGATTTAATATCATCTTGTTTTGAAATCCCCATCAAGCTTTTGTTCTTCTGTCTCCATCAGTCTTAGCATATTGTATCTTATTGGATTTTATTATATGTGATAATATAAACCAAAACTTTTATAGACAAGGAGATAATGCAGAAACCATTGTTCATTTTCTGTTAGTTGGTTCTAAATACCCTGTAATACTGTCATTCCCTTGAATGGTTTTACATTGTCTTGATATGTTTAATGCTACAGTATACGAAGTTATACTCAATAATTTCAAGGAAAGAGACACTATGGTAACTACTTTTATGTCTGGATATCTTGTGGTGAAACACTATTTTGCTTAAATTGTTATGTTCTGACCTGTGCTGTTTTTCTGTTATGTCCTCTTTTATCTCAAACTCCTTTTTTAAATTATTTTTTATTTTTATCTTTTTAATTAAGGGAAAAATAAATAAAAAATAGCAGGATATATTATAGTAGCTCACTTTGATTTCCTATTAATTTGATTTGAAATCCTGTATTGCTCTCGCCATCTTGTTTGACTGATTTTACTCTATTCTGTTTTGCTTGATAGTACCAAGTTTGAGAGTATAGACAACAACTGTGAAGACAATAAAATTCATTATGATGCCCATTCTGTTTTTTTTTTTTTTTTTTTTTGTCTTTTTTGTTTTTATTGGTACCAGAGACTGAACTCACGACTGCCTGCTTGCAAGGCAGGCGCTTATGCCGCTGAGCTAAATCCCCAGCCCCGCATTCTGGTTTGGATATTATCTTCTTTTGAAGTCCTGTAATGTCTCCAATGTTTTGGTTTTATTGGTTTTGTTCTTTACTGTTTTGTTCAATTTTATTATAACTGATGATATAAGCAATTCTTTTTAAGATAGCAAGAGGCATTAGGTAACCATTGTTGATCGTCTTGTATTCTGTTTTTACATTATTTAGTATGTCCGTCCTTTTGATTTGACTGACTCTGTTTTGTTATGTCACATTTGGTTTTATTCTCTTCAAAAAAAGTAATAAGAAGTGTAGGAGTAATAAAATCCAAAATGTGTAATTGTCATTGTAAAAAAAGAGAGGAAAAGAAAGTGCTCTACAGGATATAACTGCATGTATACTTAAGCATATAGGACAGATAACCATATTACTGAATTTTTGTTGAATCACTGAACAGAACTGTTTGCAGTCTCAGCGTTTGAATGTCCACTTTATATGCTTTAATTTTGTAACTTGCACAACTATTTCTAAGATGACAATATGTAATCTATTAACTAGTCATTTCCTACTGCTTATTTTTTTTGAAATTCCATATAACTTTTACCCTTTTTCTGTTTTTTTTTTCTTTTTCTCCTTAAAAAAAGAAAAAGACATACTGACATAATCTGCCTCAAGATACTCACACTCCAGCCCCTGGCTTCAAACACTCTCATCGCATCATTGTTGGTAGTGCATCTTTACTGTAACATGTTTTGAACAGTCACTACATTTTAGATCACTCCTCATAGAGCAGGCCTCTATGGTAAAGAGTCCAGAGACATTCTCTACCTCCTGGAGCTCACTGTCCAGCTGAGAAAGGAGTTAGTGCAGCACAGTTTGAAGACAGAGGTTTTGAAAATGACAACAAAGCGTAGTCAGAGACCTGTGATGAACGGAGTGGTCTCTGACGTTTCCACCCCCGCGGAAGGAAAGGAATAAGCGCAGCACCCCCAGCAGTACTGGCTTAGGTTTTCTCCTCTGGGAATCACTAGAGTCCATCTCCACCCTTTCCACCCAGTCTCACAGGATGGTGGTGACTTTGGGAGGAGAAGTGGGCACGGCCTTCCATTCCCCCTCGCCACAGGCCTTCTGTGGATGGGGAGTGAAGCTCGGCCCAGTGGGCTCTGCCCCGAAAGGCCAATAGGTTCGGTCCCCGAGCCCAGATGGGTGAGCTGGTTGGACTCTGGATGCAACATGAGCAACCTGGCTGCTGGACGGTGAAGCTTCGTCCCCCACGTCAGCTCGACGCACAGAGAAGAAGCTGTTCTCACCCCACTTTTTGTGTTATTTCTCAAATGCATCAAAAAGCCGTATGTGAGGGAGAAAGAGGTGTTGATCATTGAGTTCACTTATAGCCCGCTGCAGTCGTAGAACAGATCTGCTGTAAGAATTACCTTTAGGCAGCTCCACTTTCTAGGAGGACTAAGAAACAGCATTATTCTTAGAACCCCACGGCAACGTGATTGCCTCCTGTTATTTTATTTCCCACAACAAAGCCATTTGAATAAAAGTAGTGCCAGAATGAAAGATTAGGAAACTATTCCGTGTTTAGTTCTTAGTGTCCAATTCTGCTTTGAGCTTTACTGCATATATAATTTTAAATGGTAAATTTTACCTGTGGCTCTGCAGGAGTTTTGCTTTTTCTATAATATGAAGCCAGAGAGATTCATTTCTTGTTTTTTTTTTCACGATATACAGAAAAGTTCACCAAGCATAAATGTGCATCATACCTTCGAATCCTTGCTGGACCCTGGGTGTGGATTCTGAGGAAGGGGACGATACCATGGGTTTGTCGTTGTCTTGGTTGATTTCATCAGGTGCAGATAGAATTCAAGACGCTTTGCCACCGGCTGGTGTTCCGGCACTTTGTCCAGCACTGCAATCTCAGGATGTAGCCGGCGATCGGGGCCTTAGGATCAGAGGGAAAGGGGGGAAATTTCACTGCCATTTCTTTTCTTTGCTTAGTGCGAGTCAAGCTTCCATAGACGAGCCTTCCAGTGTAACCCACCCAGCACTGCAGCGGGGTGAACTCTGACCCCAACACAGACAGCCTCCAACCCGCGCATGTGCACAGGCTGCCCTGTAGCGAGTCGCACGTTATTCCTGGGGCCAGTCCTTTTTTTTTTTTTTTTTTTTTTTTTTTTTTTTTTTGGTCTTTTTCCTTTTTATCAGTACCGGGGATCGAACTCACAGCCGCCTGCTTGCAAGGCAGGCGCTTATGCCGCTGAACTAAATCCCCAGCCCCAGGCCAGTCCTTTTAAAACATGTAACAAAGCTGCTGCTGCGTCCTGGTCCTGGGAATGTAAAAAGGATTAGGAAACAGAACTGCCACAGAGATAAGCTATAAATAGGTTTAGGCAATGAGCCCGGGGATTTAGCTCGGCGATGTAAGCACGTCTGCCTGGCAAGCGATAGTCATGAGATCAACCCGGTACCAAAAAAAAAAAAAAAAAAAAAAGTAGATTTAGGAAACAGATTTGGGGGCAAAGAGGGCAAAGTGCTTCACAGACTGAGGCTTGAGGGGAACTGATGAGAAAGGGAAAGGCGGGCTAGGAAAGCTGCTGGACATCGAGGCAGCCTTGCGCGCTCTCTCTGTCCCTCTCAGGACTTCCTCTCTCTCCTTCTTTCTTTCTTCTCCCTCACTGAAGGGAGCCTGACATTCAGCTGCGGCACCTGGATCTGCTCAGATCCTCCCACGTATCTTAGCGAAGCGTAGTAATCAATAAGGTGAGTTCCAGGTGCTGCCAGGGGTGGGCTTGTAAACATGCAATGCCGTGTCCTCATCACCTCATCCACCGGATCTGCCACCGCGTGGCTTCCAGCTCTTCCCCAGAGTCAAAATGACCACGAAAGGTCAATGTTGTGAATGGATTCAGGACAACTAAAAACACTCATGAAAGAGGACTCCAGAGCTCTTTTGCCGCAGAAAGTGGTGAGGAGGGTGGGATGTGTGTTCCAAGTGAGGGGGGAGGACTTTAAGGGGAATTGATGGCAATGTGTCTTTTACTGTAACAGATTTTTAAAAAACACCCATTCATCATGGTTTCAATCACACCATAGGCAGAATGAGCAGGTTCTAAAAGATCAGGTGGAGTTGGTGGGGAAAGCATTTCAATTTTTAGCGAATGTGCGTGTGTGTGCAGGTATGCATGTAAAGCATCCGAAGTGTAACTCAGCTCTGTCCAGTGTGCCTTCCATCCCCATGCTGGGGACATCCTTGTCATAGTTGGGACACAGGCACAGAATAACAAGGGGAAACCTACAAAGTTATTTAAAGTTAAGATGTGAACTAGAACACCACCACTTCTGTCTCACTTTATTGGCAAAAGCAAGTCCCAAGACCAGCCCAGGTTCCAGGAAAAATATTCCACCTATTTAGTGAGAAGAATTGAAGGGGAGACACAGAGCAGAGTAAAGAATAAAGGCTATTTTTGCAATGCTTCACGTTTCCAGACTTCTCTTGTGTAAGACACAAGTACCTTGTGATTTATAAGATGCTGTTGTATAGTGTAAATTTATGTAAAGATCCTACCCTCATTCATCTGTCCACTTTACACTGGGATGAGCTCTGGGACTGTGGTAGATTCTGTCTTCAGCTCACTCAATTCCCATTCCTTTATTTATTTATTTATTTATTTACTTACTTACTTACTTATTTAGAACTAGAGATTGAAGCCAGGGCCTTTTAAATGAACTATATCCCCAGCCCTTTTTAATTTTTAACTCTGAGACAGGATATTACTAAATTGCCCAGGTGGGACTAGAACTCACCTCATCCTCTTGCCTCAGTCTCCCTCAGTGCTGAGGTTACAGGTGGGCATCACACACCCACTTCCAGATCCTTTGAACCTGACTTCTGGTACTATAAAGACCTGAAGCTAGAAGTCTGTATTTTCATGCTCCTGACAAGCCATGAGATGCAGCTCCACCTGCTTTGGAAGAATTGGGTGGTGGCTGTGCACACAGTATGTCTGTGGCCCAGAGGACAGACAGGAAGTTGGGGCAGCAGCAGCCATTACCGGGTCCCTCCATGTCTCTGCTGTTCACCTGGTTGCTGTGTCACTGGCTGTGCACCCAAAACCCAGCACTGGACATTCCAGCATGTTCTGTAAACTACACAGGATTTTCTGAAAAGCTGTATTTTCATGGACTAGTCACAGGGATTCTGTTCTCTGCAGTTTTTATTTTTTTCAGAAACAACCAAAGATGTGGTCAATTATACCTGTCAATTATAGCATTGGATTTTTCTAGAATGCCATTATTAGGGATCTTCAGTTAAAATATTGCTGAAACTTATTTTTGCTTAAGGTTAAAAATGAAAAAATTTCAGAAATAGAACTCAAAAAAATTTATCACTGATTTTTGTTTGTTTTTATATATTTGGCTTGAAAATATTAAATATTATTAAAGCACCAAGAAATAACATTATTAATATTTCAAATGTGTTTTACAGTAGTTCTTTTTTTATAGCTATAGGGCATAAAGATCAGACTTTGTATTGTTGTTCATTTTTTCCAAATTTCCATTCTTATATCCTTAAATAGGTATTTATCTTACATAGAATATTGACAGATATGAAAATATTGGAAACAATGTGTTTACTTTGAGTGATCTCTTTCATAGAGATGAAAGTTTTTACACAAAGAAAGCTGGCTCATTTCTCAAATATTTTTGTTACTTTGGGATAAATGATTATAAATTCACAGAGAACATGTAATTTGTCGGGTGTGAGTTTGTATTTGGGTTTCTTGACATTGGCACTACTGACATTTTGGAGGATTTCTATTCTGTGCACGATGAACTATTAACAGAATTGCTGTCCTCTATATACCAGACTCCAGTAGCACAAAATCTTCCAAGTTGTGACATTAAAAAAAATCTCGAGACTCTGGCAAATGCCTCCTTTGAGGCGGGATCAGTCTTGTTGAGATCCGTTAACTTACACAGATACATAAAGCATGGTAACAATTTCTGACAAACATTCAACTATATTTTTAGAATTTTGAGGCACTACCTCTTGGTACACAGTGCATGAGATGTGGACCATGCGTTGTAGATCTTAGTGTTGTACCAAAGGCTTGGGAGGAAATGGTTTTCTTTCCATTTCCCCACACTGTTGCATCAGTGATGCGCAGTTTGCCTTTTGTCATCTCAGATCTAAGTGAGAAAGGCACCACCTTCTTAAAGACAAGGTGAGCCAGGTGTGTGCACAGTGAAAACAGAAGCCGTAAAGAGAGGCATGTAAATATCACCTGATTCCTTTTTGAGCCTCTGTTTTTAAACTCCTGAGGACACTCTTAGCAGTTGGAATCTGGTTCTGTGTTGGGAGCCGCGGCCGACACCGGTCGCCTTACTTGGCGGACGTAGGGCCTGTGGGTGGGAGCGGAGCCTGAGCTAGATTGCCCCTCCCATCGAGTGAGCCAAGTTGGCGCCTGCTTCCTGCCCCCTGATTGCCCTGGCGACTTAAACAACCCGCTCTGTAAGATAGTCTGCCTAGCAACAACTGATGTTAGCCAATCAGCCCGCATCGCGCGCTTTGAACTGATTGGCCACTGTTACCCTATAAAAGTAAATGCCTCTCCCGCTACAAGAGAGAAGCACAGAGGAAGCACGAGAGAGATAGAGAAAGTCCACCGGCGAGAAAGGACTGGTGGCAGAGAGGAGGCCTCACGGGGCCCACGCGGAGACAAATAAAGACAAGGTTGCACACCGCCAGACTTTGTCGTGTGTCTTTCCTGCCGGCCGGGAGCAACCCCGACAGTTCTGGGGGTGGAATAAAATATATTTGTTTTCTTTTCCCAGTGGTGGAAAAGAAAAATGACTCTCCCGTCCCACACTGAAGCTATGTGGGGTATCTTGGGCCACATAGTCAGCTGTTGTGTGTGTGCTTTGCGATCTTTGCTGGGTTGATTCAGAGGTGTGGGAGCAGTTTTGAGGCCTTGGAAACAATAATTACTTTTAAAATACTCTGTCAAATATTTTTATTTCTTGACTTAACCAACATTTGTTTTAAATATTCTGCATACTTAGGAGAGCATCAGCAAGATGCCAGATCACACAGGCTCTCCTCTGCCTGGCAGAGTTCAGCTAGCAGCTGACGAGAGCACCTTCCCGAAAAGTCCGATGTGCAAAAACAAGCCTGAGACAACTGTGATTTGCAGAACTGAATCCCAAGTAAGGTAAGAATAACACTTTCGTGTTCATTGTGCTGCCTCTCCACGTTCCCCAAGGAGCAACACCAGGTGGAATTTCCTTCAGGTGGTGGTTTCTACAGGGGTAAATGAGAACAGAGGCAATAACCCATGTTTCTTAGCTGAGTGCTTCCAAGGAAACTCATGGTGGTTTCACTCACAAGAAGCACAGCTGGACCACCCAAGTTTAGTTAGAAAACAGAGACAGAGGTGGCAGTGACCAGTGTAGGGGTTTCCGTGTGCATCAGTGTTCCTGCCAGCTTTGGACCTGAGTAGAAAGCCAATTTCCCTGCCTACCTGCAAAGCTGAGCTGTAACGTTTAGAAGCATGGGGAGGGGGTTCTCCTTAACTTGAGACTTTGCATGTCTGCTCCCCATGTATAACTTGAGACCACTCCAACAACTTATCTAGGCAGGGAGAATCTCACCTCTGCCCACTTCTGAGTCAAGGAGATAGATGTACTTGACCAAGGAGGTGAAACACTAGCTGAACTCAGCAAAAACTGCATCCCATGGCTCCACCTTCCAGGGAAGCAGTCCTCACTCACACATTTCTAATGCATGTAGCCTCTGGTCTCAACTATCCCAGCAGCTACCACACCTAATATGAAAGTCTGTTCTGTCTCCTGCCCTGCTGTAGCCCTGTAATAGAGAAGGTATTCACTAAACCAGAGACTGTATCTGGGACTGGCCTGAGGAGAAGCCATAGCAGTAACAAACCAGAAGCTCCACCTGATAGCAGAACTCAGCCAGTGGTCTCAGAAGACAGCATAGAGCAGCCAGCAGCCCCACCCAAAACAAGAGCAAAGGCAGTGACCTAGTCAGCCAGAGAACTCAGAGCAAGCTGCCTGCCTTGGAGATCACATGTTAGCCCTGCCCAAATCATAGGCAGGGACCAGGTAATGAATGGCCTGTCCTTATCAAACAAGAGTTATAGTGGACAGAAGAGGGAGGTATTCCTTAAGTCTGCTGATAAAAATGCAAAGTTTGCAAAGAATCAGGGCATCACAACACTTCTGAAAGAAATAAGTAAGGCTTTAGCAATGGATCCTAAAGAAATGAAGTCCTAAAAAGTGACTGAGATCAATTCAGTGTAATCCTCTAAGAGTAGTTCAGTGAACCACAAGAATATACAGATACGTTGAGTGAAATTCAGAAAACTACCCAGAAACAAAGCAAAAAGACTGATAAAGAATTAGAATTTTTTAAAAAAAGTAAATAGAAATCCTAGAGATGATAAAAACAAGAGAATTGAACTTAAAACTCAAAAGGAAGATTAAATAGTCTTAACCAAACAGAGGGCAATCAGTAAGATGCAAGACAGAACATTTGAGATTATCTAGAGAAACAAGCAAAAAATGAAGAAAGAATAAAGAAAGGCTACAGGAATTATAGGACATCATCAAGAGTCCAAAGCTTTGTGTAATAGGAATTTACAGAAGCAGAAGAGAGAAAGAAGTCAGAAAGCAATTTAGAGACATGGTTAAAAATGCCCTAATCTGGGAATAAGTCCCAACACCCAGGTACAGAAGCATATCTCCAATCAAATTCAACACAATGTGTAGCTCAATAATCAAATTATCAAACATCAAAGAAAAAGATTGAGAGTTGTAAGAGATAAGAGAGACATCAGACAAAGGAGTGATGATACAACTATCAGTGCACTTTTCAGCAGGAACCTTGTAGGCTGGAAAAGTAAGATGATATAGTCAAGGAGCTGAAGAAGAAAATCTGCCAAACAAGAATGCATTGCTTCGGCTGGGGATGCAGCTCAGTGGTGGAGTGCTTGCCTAGCATGCACAAAGTCCTGAGTTCAAACCCAGTACCACCCTAAAAGAGTGCATTGCTTAGTCTTTGAGAGATGAAGAGGGAACAGAAACATTCCAGACAACAAAAGCAAAGGAGTTGACCATAGGAATTATGAAGGGAAGTTCTTCAGTCTTAAACAAAAGTCTATTAATTAATAATATGAGACACATGAAAGCACAAAACTCAACAGCATAAGTGAGAAAGAACCATATTCAGATTACCCTAGAATATGAAAAAAGAACAGACAGCAAAAACTTAGCAAAAAGAGAAAATAATAAAGATCAGAGTAGAAATAAGGCAGTAAAGACTAGAAAATAAAAATATCAATTAAGCTGAATATTTTTTAAACTGACAAACTCTTAGACTAATAAAAGAGTATACTCGAGTAAATATAATTATAAACAAGGAAAGAACTGTTACTATTGATACCACAGAAATACCAATCATGACGAGAGGTTACTATGATACCTATACACCATAAGCTGAATAACCTAGAGAAAATGAATTAGTGCCTACACATATACTGCTCACCAAGACTGAATCAACAAAATTTGATTCACTGCTGAGTTCTACCAAACACTGAAGAACTAATACCCAGTCTTCTCAAACTCTTCCAAAAATGTAAAGAGGAGACATTACTTTTAAATTCCTTTTACAAGTGCAACTTTAATCTCTTGCCAAACTCAGACAAGAACATTACAGAAAAGAATATTACAGGCCAATATCCTCAAACACAGATGCAGAAATCTCTAAGTAAATATTAGCAAACTGAATCTACTAATACTTTGAAAAGGATCATTTACTATAATCAAATTAAACTTATCCCTGAGATTCAAGTTTCTTTCAAAATAGGTAAGTCAATAAATGTGGTACATCGTGCTAACAGAATGAAGAACAGAAACTACATGGCATGGAAAAATGTCACTCTTTTATGACAAAACCTCATGAAGTTAAGTGTAGGACAAATGTACCTCAACACAATGGAAGCTGTACATGAGAAGATCACATCCTGCTGTCTGGGTTCCTGACGGCACTCATCCTGAGTCAGACAGCCCAGTGTCCCAGCACAGCCCTAGGCTGTTTTTCCTGAATAATCTCCCAGGAGGTGCGTGGACAGTACCGCTAGACTGGTATGTAGAGTTTACGACTGGACCTTGGCACCATCATTGTGTCTGACTCTGATATTTCGCTTATGATCACACAGGTTCACTCTGCTTGATGAAGTCACTTTTGCCCTGATCAACACACAAGCCTCGCTTCTACCCACATCATGGTATCCTGCTGCTTCTGCCGATGAGTCTCCTAGCACATTGCACTTTGTGTAGTCCTGGGTCTCTGGGCCTCTTCTCTCCTGCAGCACCTTGAGGCCCATTCTCATACACTGGGACTGGTTGTTCTAGAACATCTAATATTTTGCACAGTGGTAGAAAATTGAAAGTCTTTCTTCTAAGACCTGGAACAAGACAAGGACATTTCCTCTCATTATTCCTATTCAGTATAGTACTGGAAATCTTTGCCAGAGCAATGAATAAGAGGAAGAAAAAAGACTCCAGAATAGAAAAGAAAGAAGTGTTTGCTGGTGACTTGCTTTTGTATATAGAAAACCTAAGGGTTCCACCGCTAGAACTGTTACAGTTAGTAATAGAATAAAGTTGCAGAATATAAAGTCAACATGCAAATATTAGCAGCATTTCTGTATACTAACAATGAACAATCTGAAAAAAAAATCAAGGGGATACATATTTCCTTTGATAACAGCTACCAAAGAAAAAATTCTTTGGAATAAATTTTACCAGTGAGATTATATTAGTTATTTTCCTTTGCTGAGACAAAAGATCTGGGTCACCATTTAAAGGAGAAAAAGGTTTATTTTGGCTCACAGTTTCAGAGTGTTCAGTTCATAGATAGCTGACTTCAAGGCAGAATGATAGAAGGAACTGGCAGAGGAAAGCTGCTCAATCCGTGGCAGCTGGGAAGCAGAGAGAATGAAGGGAGGACCCAAGGACAAGAATACATCTTTCCCGATTATAACCACAATGATCCTCCCTGTCCTGCCAGGCCTCAAGTCCTAACAATACGCTCAACCATGAACTCATCATTGGATTAATCCACCAGTAAGAAGAGCACCCCCATAATCCAATCACCTCCCCAGAGCCCCACCTCTGAACACATGAGACTTTGGAAGGGGGACAATTTAGATCAAAACATAATAGAGGCAAAAGACTTATATACTGCAAACTATAAAATTTTGATGAAAGAAGACAAATAAATACAAAAATATCCTGTGAACATAGATTGGAAAAAATTAATATGGTTAAAATATCATTTCTATCCAAGTCTACTGATTCCATGCAATACCTATTTAAAATTACATTGCTATATTTTTTGGTAGAAAACACCCTAAAATTCATATGGAACCACACACACACACACACACACACACACACACACACACTGTCATGAATGCACAGAATAGTACTACAGTTCTATGGTTTTAAAACAGCATTATATTGACACAAAAATTATATTGATCAATGGAATAGAAAGCCCGGAACTGAAGCCACGTGCATATGGTACCAAGAATACATAGTGGGCAAGAGATACTCTCTCAACACAAGATATTGGAAAACTTGGATACACACACACAGAAGAATGAAATGATATCCTTGCTTTACATTATGTAAACAATCAAATCAAAGTAGATTGAAGACTTCAGAGTAAGAAAAGAGATTGAAACTACTAGAAAAATAAGAGAAAAACTGTACAACATTAATGTGGGCAGTGTTGTAAAAAATTTGATCCTAAAAATGCAATCAATAAAAGCAAAATAGACAAATGAAGAGGGTCACCTCAAACTGAAAAGCTTCTGTACAGCATAGGAAATAGTGCGAAGAGAGAGTCTGCAGCCTGGGAGAAAATACTTGTAAGTCATACATCTGGTAAAGGACTAATACCTAAAATACACAAGGAATTCAAACAACTCAATAGCAAGAAAATCATATATAAAAAGTGGGCAAATGACCTACATAGGTATTTTTCTAAAGAAGCTATAAATAGCCAACTGACATATAAACAATGCTCAAATTCAGTAACCATCAGGAAATACAACATTGAATCCACAGTGAGATAACATTTCATCTCATAGCAGAAAGGCTATCAGAAAATAAATTACCAGCAAGGACATGGAGAAAAGAAGGTCCTATGACCTGTTGGTGGGTCTGTAACCTACAACAGAACACAGCACAGAAGTTCCTAAAAAGTGGAATTATCTCATGATCCAGCAGTCCCACTTCTAAGTCCCAAAAAGATTTGAAATCAGTTTGTTGAATGGGTGGTAAACCCCAGCGTTCACTACAGCACTACTGATAGTAATCCATTTATACAACCAACCCAAATAATCTTCAGCAGATGAGTTAATAAAGTATGGCACACACACCCATGCATGGACACATGCTAACACACAGTGGAATACTACTCAGCCTTTAAAAATAAGGAAATTTTGTCCTTCAAAACAACACAGAGTGAATTGGGGAACATCTTATACTAAGTGAAATGAGCCAGACATAGAAGGACAAATACTACATGATGTCACATACATATGGAATCTAAAAAACTGAGCTCCTAGAAGCAGCAAGTAGAAAGCTGATTAGAGTCTGAGAGGTGAGGGAAGCGGGAGAGGATGGCCAAGGTATCACATCTTAGGATGAAGAATGGGCTGTTTTTAGAGCTCTTGGCTCATGTTGCTAACATATTCAATAGGAGCATATTGCTCAATAGCTTTAGGGCAGATTTCAAATGTTTTCATCCCAAGAAGTTTGATGTGACACACAATTGACTTGAGGTAATTATTCTACTTTATTTTAATATCACCTTGTATTCCATAGATATATATAGTCAAGTTATTATTTAAAACATTATGTTATAAATAATACCACATAATATAACAATATAGAATTATGTAAACTTATTATTTTAATATAAAATTATAAAAGTTTTATAATATACCATCATATAAAAATCATATGACCCAATTTATACCTTTTGGCTAGAATGAAATTTCAATATTTAGGACTCATGGGGAAAAGGGCCAAAGTTTCCCAGTCAACAGCCGAGTGCACGGATTCAGGGTGATTCAGGAATGCTCAGAGGTGGCACAGAACCTTTGGAGAAGGTGAGCTTATGTAGCCTGTGGGAGACGGCCAGAGCCTCCTGTGTTCCTCAGGGTAGTAGAATCCTGGAAAAAACAAAGCTTGTGTACATCAGCTTTTGTTGCTAAGCAACCCAATGAGAGCATCAATTTGGAGAAAAAAATCCTTATTTTGGCTCACAGGTTTTGAGGTTTCAGTCTGCAGTTGGTTGACCCATTACTTCTTGTCTCTCAGCAAGACGGCACATCCCTGTGGAAGTGCACGGTGGAGAAAAACCCTGAAGTTGATGGCCAACAGTGAAAGAAGGGATGAGGTAGAAGTGGGGTCCCACCATTTCCCTTAGGAGTCCCTCTTGGCCTGAGGTCCTCCTCTCAAAGATCCCACCATCTCCTATGGGGTTAAGCTGGGGACCAAACTTGAGCTGAGCCTTGAACAGGTCAGTCTTTGGGGTGCATCCTGGATCCAAACCATGACACCAACCCACTTAAAAGAACCCCAAGTGTGCAGGGAGTAGACAGACTTCCTAAGCACAATGGCATGGGAAGCTCTAAAGATGTTGCTCGGGTTCCTCAGTCACCCTATGTATTGGGCACTGAAAGGGATACACCCTCTCAGGTCTGAGTCAGTGCCCTGTGCATGCAAGATTCCAGTCTCCTCACCTATGTGGTTCCTCTGCTAGAGGCCCCCAAAGTCCCAGGCTAATGTAGCAGGCTAGCAGTCTCTAGTTGCACATCATTCACACTTTTGCATTATTCACAGCTGAGAAGATATTTTTTATGTGCATAGTTGCATATGGATCTGTTGTTATTTAGAATCTGAACCTTGTTTTTTTTTTAGCCTGTCTTTAGTGGGTAAAAATGTTCTTAGCATAAAGCAGATACTCAATATTTGCTGATTTGATAAATGAATAGATGAAAATCTGTTCCCATATGCTGATTCCTAGCCTAACTTTTAAAAAAATCTATGGGGTCTACACCCCATTTGAAAACCAAAAAAACTCATTTTCTTAAGAGTTCCGTGCTGTTTTTCAAGTAACTATCCACTGTTGGTGTACTTAGAGGGCACTATACCCTAAAATGAAAGAAAGTCCTAGTTTCCCCAAGTTGGCGTTGCTTCGCTCATTTTTCTTACTGACTTGCATTTTATTTAGTTTTTTCTCAGGTGTCCATGCTATTCATTATTTCCTCAATGTACGTCATTCTGCTCTCTTTGCTCCTTTTGTGGGAATCAGTGGAGCAGGCAACTGTAGGCCTGGCGGGCAGTCCTGTGGACTCCAGGGCTGGGTTGCTTCTTGAGAGGCCTCAGCAATTTACTTTGCCTCTCTGAGTCTCAATCTCTTAATCTTTGATGTAGGCCTACTAATCATCCTGAGCTCGTGAAATTCTTGTGACCTAATTGCAGAGGTTACATGTGGAACACTCAGCCGAGAGCTGGGCCTGTGCCTTGGGCTCAGGAAGCAGAGTGGCACTTCCTGGGGATTTCTTGCTGTTCCTCTTTATGAGCTGGAGTGTGGAGCCACAGCTCTGCTGACTTCATGTACACACTGCACGTTTTGCATTGAAGTCATTGGCTCAGAAATGTGGAGCTCGGGCTGTGCCATTCAGATTTCCTCAGCTTCATATCTGCTGCCAACCATCCCACAACTCTCTAACGATTAGGAGAAGATGCAGATAAAAGGTTTGGAATATTCAGGAAGTAAAAGGAAATGTGTTTTGGTTTGATCTTTGATGTGTATGAAAGTCAAAATTCAATCCACTGGCTTTGTCCAGTTTCTCTCCCAGTGATTGTCTCAACGCTTTGCTTTACTGAAATATATAATGCAAGTGTGGTTAAAGTTTCACTTACTATGTGATGACACGAGAATAGAATCATTATAAAAATGCAAGTTCTTATAGAGGAAATTTTTGGGAATTTACAGCCCAAGTTAAATTACAAAGACTGTGGTGAAATATATACAAAATTATTATGTAAGATACTAAATGAACACTGCTGCTAGGTAGTAGCATAACAATGGAATTCAGATATTATGTTTTGCTTGCTTAAATAGCAAGGGCTGAGTGAGGGTTCTGACCCAGTGGGAGTGTTGAACTGGAGGGGCAGCTTCCGAGGGGTGACACAGAGGAGTGGCAGACCCTGGATTCATCCTTCCAAAGTCAGCTGCCCCACTGCATGCCACTGTGGGCTCCCATGAAACCCCACTTCATCAGGAGCTCCGCATCGCACCAGTGCAAGGGTGCTGAGAAAATGAGCCCAAAGGCTGTAGCCATAGATAGATTTCTAGAAATAGATGAATCTTGGAAAACAGAAATAGAAAAGGCTTGACATTCTCGGATGGCATTATATTTACGAGTCACTCTAGTAAATGAAATTGAACACAAGTGACAAAGCAGTCACCAGAAAATAAGTAACTGAAAGAGCTCCATCAAGCTGGGATTGAGGATGGCATTTCACAATATCAAACAGAAAACTTTCATTAACCAAAACTAAATGTAAGGAGTATGAGACAAGATGAATATAAATAATCAGCCACCACCCCAAGATTAGTAACAAATGTTTAATGGAGAGCTACCTTGGGCACCTTCTCCTAAGAGCATAGTTTGTTATCATTCTCAGCAGCAAGTGTGCACTCCAGGGTGACCACGTGTCAGGTGCCTGGATCGGTCTCTTGCAACCCTTCCTATTACAGTTGTTTTTCATTCTCAAATATGAGTCTGATGCATAGTCACTCTGTAAGTAGTGGTGTGTGCAAAGGCATAATGGGTGGGTGAACTGTTGTATTAAACACTTCACCCCCTCGGAGCTTATTGACCTTTGATAAGCTCAGCAGTTCCCCCTCACCAGCCTGAGTAGCATCCCAGTACCCCTGGGCGGGGGTAACTGAACACATTCATCATAACAGGCCCTCTGTACAAGCCTGGGGACACTGAGGTGTTCTGACAACCATGACTACAGTGAAGTAACTGAGGGGTAGGTGGTGTATACAGCATGGGCACTCTGGGCAAAGGGATGGCCAGTGTTCCAGGCAGGACAGTGAGGCTTCAACCATGGCTCAGAACAGTGTGCAATCACTGAGATATGCATGACTTACTTCTTAAATTTTTATTTAATATTTTTAGACTATGGCTGCCCATAGGTGATTGAAACTACAAAAAAGCAAACTTGAATAAGGGAGCACAGCTGTAGTATCTTTCCATAAAGGATTCTGAGTAGCTTAAATAATACTGTTGTCCAAAAAAAAGCAGCTGGATTCAGTCTTACCAGTTAAAGTAAGCGCAAGATGGTGTTCAGGCCCGAAGTCAGCTCTAGGGACCAATATGTAGTCAGCCCTTCTCTTGATACTGAAAAGTGAATCTTTGCTATCGAAAAAGTGCTAAACATAAGAAAAAGTTCCATAATTGCTTCTTCCCAAAGTTACAGTTGTGTAAAGCTACAATCCAAGTCTATTCATGAACAAACTTTTGCTGTTTTCCAGACAACAACCAATGCGTTGAGTACTGAACACAGTAACAGTCTGCTGTCCAGATTTCCCATGTATCACTCTAAAAATTCAGGAATACTAATTACTGTTTTAAATGAATAATTCATCCCTTGTCAGCATTATAGGTAAAAGAAATTGTTGGGGACTACAGATTTGCATTGGCTATTTTTGCATATTTCTGGAAGCTTGGGATTATTAGTTTCATCCATTTAAGGATTTCCCACTAACTCTTTAGGGATGGGCCATCCTCTTCCACCCACTAAGATTAAAACTAAGACCACTAAGTTTAAAAAACACTCCAGGGCTGGTGATTTAGCTCAGTGACTCAAGTGCTTGCCTGGTAACCACAAGGTCATGAGTTTGATCTCTGGTACCAAAAACAAAAACAAAAACAAAAACAAAAACAAAAAACTAAAAACACTCCAGGGCAAGTTCCTTCTTGGCATAAGATCATCTGTGCCCTCTTGAGTCATCCCAAGATCACACTTGCCCACTGGGTCATGAGCCTCTGAGTCTTCCGCCAATTTTGAATCTTTTGCCAGCCCCACTGTCACCGTGAACACTCAGCGAAGAGTGCTGTCTTGGAGTGTCGTTCTCTTGGCCCATCTGGAGGCATCACCTTCCCAGTCACTCCTCATGTATTACTAAATTGTCTCTGTTTCCATTTTATCCTTTCACTGTACCTTGACACAGGCAATTGGAGATCTTGGCCAGGTCCCTGATAAGAGGTAAGATTTGACGTCTAAGCAGAACCTTAAGCTTTGTGTTAGTAGCAACATCAGGAACTTCAAGGATATGATAGATGATAGATGGATAAGATAGATGATAGATAGATAGTAGATGGATAGAATAGGAGAAGTAGCCTAGGTGATGGCTAGCTAGCTAGATGATAGATGATAGACAGGTGAGAGATGGACAGCATAGATGATAGATATGTGATAAAGGATAGATAGATGATAGAGGATAGATGATAGATGATACATAAGTGGTAGATGGGTAGGATAGATGATAGATAAATGGATAATAGATAAAAGATGGATAGATGATAGATGGATAGGTAGATGATAGATTTTAAAAAATTAATTTTTAGGTCTCCATGAAGAAAGGAAGAGATTACATCTCCTGTTGAAATAACGAACAGATATTATCATCCCTATTTAGTTGGAGGGCACAAAAAACATGGTTTCAAGGATTTACATATCAATGGTAAAATAATAATATTACTGAGTTTAATGTAAAGAAAACAGATAAAGTAAAACTTTATTTTTGATGATATTGAGACCATGGGTTTAGATCAGAGCCTTAGAGATAAGATAACAAAAACTAAAGACATTTCTGGGTGATTTAAGCATCACTTTTATTTGAGTTAGCTTTAGTATTTGCCAATTTAACCATGAGTCTTTGTCAGTAAGAATCATTTAGCACTTTTTAAAACATATAGCAGCTCTAAAAACTGCATTAACTTATGCAGCAAACACATACTCGCTGTGCCTTCCTTGTGAGAGCCAGAGGGAGGCCGCGGAGTACAGAAGCAGAGAAGGGGACACAGCTACAGAGGTGAGCGTGGTGACATCTGAACCAGAAACACAACTCAGACCATTGTGTGGATGGTTACATCTCATAGTCAGTTATCATCGCTTGCATTTCAATCACTATTTGAAAAAGAAAGAAACAGGCTAATGTCAGACTAAGTGCTGTGGATCATGAACCTGAGGTGGTATGAGTTTTGGGTGTTTTATAGTAGTTATTTTAGGATGGTGAAATTTAAGTAAATTTAAAGCCAGTGACAGAAAATATGGTGAGAAAAATAGCAAAACCACACCAGACACAAACTAGCATTTTCTCTCGCTGGCTGCCTGTCATCAGCACGGAAGAGCTTCTAGCTTTCCCTCAGTAGATCATTTTCATTTCTTTTGAAAAAGTATGCTGGGGATCCTAGAACACAGGAGTCTGCCATCTGAAGTCTCTGACGGGTTTCCTGTGACCTTGTAACCCTGGCAGATGTGCCCCTGTGTTTAGGCCTTTGAGCATGACTGGTGTTGTTTGAAGTTCCTGCAGGGAGGACCTCATGCTTGCCAGGCAGGTGCCATACTGCTGAACTATACTCCTAACCTCGGAAATATCTTAAAACAAGAGAACATGAAAAGTGGATCCAACAGCTGATAGATGATGCAAAAAAGACTAACATAAGATTAAATGAAATTAGTGAAAAAGGAGAAGACAGAAAAAATGGCACAAAAAACATATTTACAAAAATAATAGCAGAAAACTTTCCAAATATGTGGGGAGGATTTAATATGCACATAAGTGAGTCATAGTGAACCCCAAAGAGCCATGATCAGAAAAGAACATCTCCATGAGACATCATAGTCAAAAATCCCAGAAGTCCAATGCAAGAACAGAATCCTAAGAGAAAAGCAAGAAACTGCTTATAAAGGTAAACCTAGTAGACGTACAGCAGACTTCTCATCACAAACTATAAAGGCCAGAAGAGATTGGAATGAAGTGTTTCAAATCCCCCTCCCAAAAATGAAAAAAACTTCCACTATAGACTGATGTATCACCCAAAACTAGCTTTCAAAACCAATGGAGAAACAAGGTTTTTGCATGAGAAAGAGCACATTAAGAAATTTATGAGCGTCATCACAGCACTCTTAAAAAAAAAAAAAAACTCTTAAAGATATCCTAGAAAGAGAAAATGAATTTAACAGTGCCAAAATGCATACTAGAATGAATGCACCAGCCAAAGTAAACAGAAAGAAAATAAAGGGAATCAACAACAGGAAAATAAGGCAATGACAGGAATTAATCAATCCCTTTCGGTAATACCTCTATGAACAGCCTCAATTCCATAGTTGAAAAATACAGACTGGGAGAGTGGATGAAGAAATGAAATCATGTTTATGCTGTGTACAAGAAACACATTTAACTTCAAAAGAAATTCATAGACTGAAAATGAAAGGATGGAATACAATACTTCCTGCATCACAAGCCAAAAAACAAGCAGGAGTAGCTGCCTTACTGTCAGACAAAGTGAACTTCAAGCCAAAACTGATCAAAAGCGGCAAAGAAGGTCAGTGCATATTAGTTAAGGGGACAATCCAACAGGAAAAGATAGCAATTATAAGCATATAACAATGAAGAAGAGCACACCTAACCTCATAAAATAAAATAAATACTACTGAATATAAAATATCAGATAAACATCGAAGCAATTATAGTAGAGGGCCTCAGTACCCACTGTCTTAAGTAAACAGATGGATGACAAAAATCAACAAAAATTAATTGAACCAAACTTTCTGCATCACAAGCCAAATGGACTTAATGGTATCTTTAGAGGGTGGAGCAGCCAGCACAGTGGGCATCTGTTTCCCCAGGGGCCCCTCAGAGCCAGTGGTTGGTGAGTGAGGTGAACTGGCACTGAGTTTCAGCACACAGACCCAGGAACAGAAGCAGGTGGGCAGGCCACCATTTTATTTTGAAGATATTGCTGAATCCCAGCAGCAGGCTAGTCCCAAGTCACTTTCCTGACAAAGCCCAGCCTACAAGGCAGGAAGAGCCACCCAGTCACAGCGTACCACTGCAGTGTGGAGGTGGACTGGAGGACTTCTACTGAGAGGAAGGAGCTGGGACCACGCAGATGCCGCACTGGTGGCCACCAAAAGCCAGACTTAGCCCTAAATACAAAGGGCTGGGAGCATCCCTCTGTTTTGGCCAGCAGAGGGGCCTTCGCCTAGGGATGTGAGGAGGCAAGCAGTCTTGGCCTACAGCAGGACCATGGCACTCCCCCTGCCCTACAGCCAGCAAGTAAGAGAAGTTCTTGGTGTGGATCAGAGGAAGCTGACAAGGCCTGAAAGGAGCCAACTGTATGCTGGTCAGGGAGCACCCATGGGTTCTCCCTATGTGAGGGCACCACAGCAACAGGAAGAACACCATAAAGACAAACACATTAAGGGGAAGGGGCATCCAGAATGCTGCCAGCTGAAGACCAGTCCTAGTCCCCCATCCAGAGGCCAAGATCAGCCCCACACCCAGCACAAGTCCTTCTGCAAATTTGGTGGGGTTTCACAGTATATTTCTGGGATCTGACTTGGGCAACCAAAGAACTGTGAAACACCAGGAAATTTATTATCTTTCTTTCTCTCTATTTGATTGGTTTTGCTTCTTCAGTCTGGTTGGGATTTTGTGAGTTTTATTTTCTGTTTAGGTTCCTTACCTTTATTTTTGTTTTATTCTATTCATCTTCTTTGTCTCTTCCCTCAACTATCTCTCTTGAATTTATGACACTTTCAGTGAATGAATATTATCTCTTTTCTTTCTGGTGTGCTTCAATATTCTTTTGCTTTCTCTTGCATTCTTTCCCTCCTATACCCTTTTCTAGTTTCCCAAGATGTGGGTGATCTTATTTTTGCCTTACAGCCTTGCTTCCACTATATCTCTCCTCATTCATCTCTGTTTGTTCCATACCTCTCTTAAATATCCTTCCACACACATAGGTTAAAATCACTCAACCAAAGGGAAATTCATTACATACAAGTTCCTGGTATATGTTGGCTTTTGTTATATAACTGTAGAGCTTGCTAATAGTTACCATAGTTAGCCAATTGCTAGACTGTGCTTGATGCTGATGTTATTACTAATTGGATTACTTTAGCCAAGATGTCATACAGGTTATAATCAGTTTTTCTGCCTCCTATGACAACATTGTGATTGTTTAGAGTCATAAACATCACCATAGTCCAGTACCAAAGGACAGGTTTCTGAGCCAAATAACTTCTCATAATAAATTGGGAATGTAAGTTCTTGGAACAGACAAAGAAACCAAGAACCACTTACATCTAGAAGGCATTTCTTTTTTTCTTTATTTTTAAACTTTTTTATTTTAAAGAGAAAAACAGAAAAACAATGAAAATGAGTTTCAAAATAGGGTAGTAGGATGGTTATAATACTTCATACATGGTGTATTGGTGTCTTGTGGTAGTTACTCAGAGTACAGGACATAGACATGATATCTTGTGTAAACACTATTAGCACAAATCATTCTTTTCAAGGCATAAACAGAACTAGCTGTATAACTCCCTTATATGTTATATATATACATGTATTTTTTCCTTTTATTCATTCTTCCTTCTTCATCACAGTTTGTCTTTTCTTTTGAAAAGTTTCTTCCTAATTCACAATATCTATTGTACACATTTTTTATTTTAAAGAGGAAAGAAGGCAAAGCAGCAAAATCAAGATACAAACAAACCTAAAAAAAACCCAAAAAACAAAAGCGAAACAACAGCAAAAAACAACACTAGCCATATTGGTTTTAAAAACAAGATAATAGGAATTTAACAGTGGTTGTTAAATTTCATATTGTTATCGGCAAAATATTTGCTCAGGTTACCAGACACAGGAATAAAACAAAAGAGTAAAATGGAACAAAACATTGGATTTCCAAAGCAAGGCAGAAGAATATCTCCATAGTTGCTACAATGTACACTGCCACCATCCAAATAGATGCCAAGCTCACCAGCCCCAGGCCTGCAGAGTCAATCAGATAACACAAGCATCAAGCTGTTCCTTCCACTTCAGTTGTTACCATCTCATCCTAAGTCGTGCAAATCAGCCAGTTGCTTACTGGCGGTGGGGTGTGTGTGTGGAGGCACTCAGAATGCTCTTCTGGTTTTCCAGCCCATTGTCTGGCTTAAGGAAGATGTGCTTTCTTTTCTTGCCAAGTTTTCTCCCAATTTTCATGGTGAATTCTGGCTCACAGAAAGGCATGTTTTGTCTTCTTGCCTAGCCTCCTCCTGATTCCCATGGCAGAGCCTCCAGAGGACATTTCTGAGGACTATACATTTCCTGGGAAAGCCTCAATACTAGCGATTAAAGCGATCTACCATAAGAAATCTACAAGCATCAACAGAACAAATAAAACAGAAAATAGAAAATGACAAGACCTCAGACCTCCAACTCACCAGAAGTCCAGAGTACAACAATATAGAAGAAATCAGAAGCCACACAATGAAGCTTTCTTTTTTCTTTTTTTAAAAATTTTATTTAAAAGGAAAAAGAGAAAAAACAAAACAAAGCAGTGTAAGGGTACAAGTAATACAGAACTACAAAAAAAAAAAAAACAGTAAGAAATCACCAGATAATAGATTACATATTACCATCTTAGAAATAGTTGCTCAAGTCACAGTATCAAAGCATACAAAGTGGACACTCAAACAGTGAGACTGCAAACAGTTGTGTTCAATGATCCAACCAAAAACATTAATATGATCAGCTATTTAACACTCCTAAACATCCTTGCTGTTGTATCTTTTATAGCACTTTTTTTCCTTCTCTTTTTTACAACAAAATTTACACATTTTGGGTTTTATTACTCCTTAGTTCTTATTACTTTTTTGGGGGGGAGAGAATAAAGTCAAATATGGCAAAACAAAGCTGTCAGTCAAAAACAAGGATAGACATAGCACATGATGTAAAAACAGAGTACGAGGTTATCAACAGTGGTTACCATAATGTCTCTTGGTTCCTTAAAAAGAATTGTCTATCTCATTAGGTATTATAAAGTTGAACAAAACAGTAGAGAACAAGACCAATAAAACTTAAGCATTGTAAACATTACAGGACTTCCAAAGGAGACAATAGTCAAACCAGAATGGGCATCTTAGTGAATCTTACTGCCTTCAAAGTAGTTGCCTATACCCTCAAACTTGATACTATCATACAGAATGGAACAGAGTCTAATCAGTCAAAACAAGATAGTGGGAGTATTATAGGACTTCAAAACAAGTTAATAGGAAATAAAAAAAAGTACTATTATATATCCTGATAATTTAAAAAATTTTTCCCCTTAATTAAAAAAACATAAAAAATAACTAAATAATTTTTTTAATGAATAAGGGAGAGATTGAGATAAAAGAGGACATAACAATATAACAATAGAGGTCAAAGCATGACAGTTTCAGCAACCTAGTGCTTCACCACCAAATAACCCAACTTAATAGTAGTTACCATAGTGTCTGTCTTTTTCCTTGAAATATTTGAATAAAATTTCATATACTATAGCTTCAAATATTTCCATATCAAGAAGCCCAGAATAAAGCCTTTCCAATTAATAAGTGAAAACTTTATAAGGCTTCAAGGCCATACAATGGGGAATCATGATTACCACATATTTTTATATATTTGAATCATTACTTACATTAGGGAAAACTATTCGGTGTTCACACATGCGAGATTGATTTATTTCACTTATGAGTATGGTCTCAAGCTGCGCCCATTTATTGATAAATATCTCAATGTGATCCTTCTTTATAGCTGAGTAATACTCCACTGTATAGAAATACCACAACTTTTTTATCCATTCCTCAGTTGATGGACACTTGGATTGTTTCCAAGATCTGGCGATTACAAATTGTGCTGCTATAAACATAGGTGCACATATATCACTGTGGTACGATGCTTTCAGTTCTTCTGGGAATATGCCTAGAAGTGGAATAGCTGGAATAAATGGGACTTCCAATCCCAGCTTTTTGAGAAATCTCCAGACTGACCTCCACAAAGGTTGTACCAGTCTACACTCCCACCAACAGTGTAGGAGAGTTCCCTTTTCCCCACAGCCTCTCCAGCATTTGTTGTTGTTGGTTTTCTTGATCCTGGCAATTCTTTCAGGAGTGAGATGGTATCTCAGTGTGGTTTTAATTTGCATTTCTCTAATGACCAATGATGATGAACATTTTTTCATGTATTTATTTGCCATTTGTATTTCTTCATCTGAGAAGTGTGTATTCATCTTAGATGCCCATTTTTGGATTGGATCTTTGAATTTTGGGGGTCTGAGTTTTTTTAAAATTCTTTATATGTTTTAGACAAGAGTCCCTTGTTTGAGAGAGAGTTCACTAAAATCTTTTCCCAGTTTGTGGGTTTTCTTTTCACTATGCTGGAGATTTCTTTTGACATGCAGAAACTTTTTAATAAGAAGTGGTCCCAGTTATTGATTCTGGGAAGTATTTCCTGTGCGGTTTGAGTCCTGTTCATGAATTCTCTTACCTACTCCTATGTCTCCAAGGTTTCTACCTAATTTGTCTTCCAATAGATTTAGTGTTTCTGTTTTAATATTCAGATCTTAGATTTTAATTTAGTACATGGTGATAGACATGGGTCTAGCTTTAGTTTTTGGCAAATAGAGAGCCAGTTTTTCCAGCATCATTTATTAAAAGAAACTGTCGTTCTTCCAGTGAACCTGCTTGGCTCCTTTATCAAAGATAGGGTGGTTGAGTGTGTTTGTAGTTGTGGTTATATCTTCTAATCTATTCCATTGATCTTCGGCTCTGTTTTGATTCCAATACCATGTTGATTTTACTACTGTTGCTTTGTAGTATAACTTCAAGTCAGGGATTGTGATGCCTCCTGCTTTGTCTTTGCTGCTTAGAATTGCCTTTGCTATTCTAGGTCTCTTCTGGTTCCAGATGAATTTTAGGAGTTATTTCTCTAGATCTATAAGGTATGTTGATGGTATTTCTATTGGGATTGCATTGAATCTGTATAACAGTTTTGGGAGAATGGCCATTTTCACAATGTTTGTTCTTCCTATCCATGAGCAAGGGATGTCTTTCCATTTTCTGAGATCATCTTCAATTTCCTTTTTCAGGTATTATAATTTTCACTGTATAAGTCTTTCACTTCTTTCGTAAGAGTAATTCCTAAATATTTCATTTTTTTGCTTGCTAATGTGAATAGTCCAGTTTCTCTTATTTCCCTCTCTGTAATTTTGTTGTTCGTGTATAGGAATGCTATTGATTTCTGAGTATTGATTTTGTATCCAGCCACATTACTTAATTTATTTATTGTATCTAAGAGTCTTTCAATGGAGTTTAGGGGGTCTTCTATGTAGAGTATCATGTCATGTGCAAACAATGATAAGTTAATTTCTTCTTTTCCTATCTTTACCCTTTTTATTTCCTCTCTCTTGCCTAATTGCTCTAGCTAGTACTTCCAGTACTATATTAAATAGGAGTGGTGATAAAGGACATCCTTGTCTTGTGCCTGATTTTAAAGTAAAGGCTTTCAATTTTTGGCCATTTAGTATGATGCTGGCTGTTGGTTTGTCATAAATGACCTTTATTATATTGAGGTAAAGACCATCTATTCCAATTTTCTGTAAAGTTCTTATCATGAATGAATGTTGGACCTTATCGAAGGCTTTTTCTGCATCTATAGAAATGATCATGTGATTCTTACTTTTGCCTTTATTGATATGGTGGATTACATTTATTGATTTATGTATGTTGAACCATCCTTGCATTCCTGGGACGAATCCCACTTGGTCATGATGTATAATCTTCTTGATGATTTGCTGCATCCTATTTTCCAATATTTTATAGAGGATTTTTGCATCTGTGTTCATTAGGGAGATCGGTCTATAGTTCTCTTTTTTAGTTAGGTCTTTCTCAGGTTTTGGTACTAGAGTAATATTTGCTTCCAGGAATGACTTAGGAAGGATTGCTTCCCTTTCAATTTCATTGAATAGTTTGAGGAGTGTCAGCATTAGGTCTTCTTTGTATTTCTTGTAGAATTGTGCAGTGAATCCATCTGGGCCTGGGCTCTTCTTTGTAGGTAAGGACTTAATTACATTTTCAATTTCATTAACAGAGATTGGGTTATTCAACAGTTTTACATCCTCTTGATCTAGCTTTGGTACTTCATATGTTTCTAAGAATCTGTCTATTTCTTCTGTGTTATCAAACCTTTGAGAGTAGAGGTTTTTGAAATAGGTGTTGATGATCTTCTGTATTTCTATTGGGTCTGTAGTGATTTCACCTTTTTCATTTCTTATTGCATGAATTTGAGCTTTTTCTTCCCTTTTTAAAATAAGGTTGGCTAGGGGCTTATCGATTTTATTTATTCTTTCAAAGAACCAACTCTTTGATTCATTGATTCTTTGGATTGTTTTCTTAGTCTATTGCAGTGATTTCTGCCCTGATTTTTATAATTTCCTCTCTTCTTTTGGCCTTGGGCTTGACTTGCTCTTCTTTTTCTAGCTGTTTGATGTGTAGCATCAAGTTATTTATTTGTATTCATTCTGATTTCCTGATGTGGGAACTCAGTGCAATAAATTTTCCTCTGAGGATGGCTTTCATTGCATCCCACAAATTCTGGTAAGTTGTATCTGCATTTTCATTTTCTTTTAGGTATTGCTTAATTTCTTCTTTAATTTCTTCTGTGACCCACTGATTACTCAAGAGTGTATTATTTAGTTTCCATATGTTTGTGGGATTTTTTCAGTATCTTTTATCATTAATTTCTAATTTCAGAGCGCTATGATCCAATAACATGCAAGGGATGATTTCAACTCTTTTGCATTTGTTTAAATATGTTCTGTGAGCTAATATATGGTCTATTTTAGAGAATGATCCATGTACTGCTGAGAAGAATGTGTATTCTGATGTTGTTGGGTGGAACATTCTGTATATGTCTATCAAATCCGTTTGTTCGCAGGCGAGATTCAGTTCTGTTATTTCTTTGCTCATTTTCTGTCTGGTTGATCTGTCCCTTGGTGTCAATGGCATATTAAGGTCTCCTGTTACAATTGTGTTACTGATAATTTGAGTTTTCATTTCTGTTCATAGTTGTTTTATATAACTGGGTGCTCTGGAGTTTGGTGCATATATATTTAAGATAGTTATCTCTTCCTCTTAGAGTTTTCCCTAACGAGTATGTAGTGACCTTCTTTGTCCTTTATGGTCATTGTTGGTTTAAAGTTCACGTTGTCTGCAAACAGAATGGCTACTCCTGCTTTTTTTTTGGATTCCTGCTGCATGAAGTATTGTTTTCCATCCTTTGACTTTCAGTCTGTGAGTACCCTTCTGGGTTAGATGGGTTTCCTGTAAACAGCATATGGTTGGATTTTGTTTCTTGATCCATTCTGCTAGTCTGTTTCTTTTGATTGGTGCATTGAGACCATTTACATTAATGGTTATTACTGTTAAATGCTGGTTTATTGTTGACATGTTATCTCTCTGCTGTTGCATCTTTATCTTTCTGTTCTGTTTAATTATCTGCTTTGGTTAGTGGTTTTTTCCTTTGTGTATCTAAACTGTCTTTCAATATTTTTTGCAGGGTTGGTTTGGTGTTCATGAAGTTCTTCTGCTGTTCTTTGTCATGGAAGTATCGTATTTCACCATCAATTTTGAATGATAGTTTTGCAGGATACATCAGTCTAGGTTTGAAATCATTTTGCTTTAGGATCTGGAATACTTCACTCCATGCTGTTCTTGACTTTATTATTGTGCTGAGAAGTCTGCTGTGATTCTGATAGGTTTTCCTTTATAAGTGGTCTGTCTTTTTTTTCCTCTGACAGCTTTTAATAATCTATTCTTGTGTTGGATTTCTGGGATAGTGATTATTACATGTCTGGGTGTAGTTTTATTTTGGTTATGACTATTTGGAGTTCTATATGCTTCACTGATTCTGATGTCGGTTTCTGATCTCATGCTTGGGAAATTTTCAGCTATTACTTTTCTAAATATCCTCTTGACATCCTTTATGTTGTCTCCTTCTTTTTCATTAATCCCTATCATTCTTATGTTTTTTTTCTTCGCATCATCTTGCAGTTATTGAATTGTTGTTTCCTGATTCCTTGTTATTTTTAAAAGATCTTTCCTTTCCTGTTCACTAGGTGCAATCCTGTCTTCAAGGTCTGAAATTCTATCTTCACTTTCATTGAGGCAGTTTTTTACAACTTTTAATGGAGTTTTTTATTTCCTGTATATCTCTGTGCATCTGCATTATGTATTCTGTTTGTTTCTTATATTGCTCATCTAGGGATTCTATCTTTTTGTTTCGTTCCTCCAATTTTTAAACTGTGTTTTCTTTAGATATATTCAGAATCTCTTTCATTTTCTTTTATCATTTCTTCTTTTATCTGGGAGATTATTTTGAGTTAGAATTTCTTTAAAGCTTCCTGGAGTTGCTTGTTAATTTCAGTAGCTATTGTGTCCAATATTTGAGGTGAATGGCGTATATTTTCTTCTATATGCATTGTTCCTAGGGTTTCTTGAGATGGGCTGGAGGTTTGAAGTTGTAATTTGGTCTTTCGTTTAGTCATTTTCCTGTATTTCTGTGTTTCAAGTGTTATTTGAAAGCTTCCTCAAGGTCTGTTGGAAATCCCTTTCTATGTTCGCTGCTCCTGAGACTCTGGCACCCTGTTACCCCAAGTCACTGGGCCTGTAGAACCAATGGCCCTCTTCTGCCTGTTCAGAACTTCATAGTTCCAGATAAGCTAGGCCTCAGGGACACTGTGCACTCACCTGCTTGTTGGAAGCTCCACAGTTCTCCAAGCACAGCCAGGATGGGGAGATGGTTGTAGATGCCTCAAACCCACTTATCCACTTCACTGCACCTCGAAGCCTGGAGGGTCCTGAACAGTCCGGGCTTTGGGCAGAGTGTGCTGAGCACTTACCACAGGCCGCAGGGCCTCTGGAACCTGCGATGCTCCCCTGCTTGCTGAGATATCCACAGTCCTCCCGACACACGAGGAGGCAGATGTAGGTGCCCCAGATCCACCGAGCCCCTCCTCTGCACACTGATGGTGAGGTGCAGGAGTACCAAATAGGCTGGGCTCTGGGGATAGCGTTCGCCCACCTACTTGTTGGAAGCTCCACAGTTCTCCAAGTGAAGCTGGGATGGGGAGGTGGATGTAGATGCCTCAAACCCACTTATCCACTTCACTGTACCCGGAAGCCTGGAGGGTCCCAAACAGTCTGGGCTTTGGCCAGAGTGTGTTGAGCACTTACCACAGGCCACAGGGCCTCTGGAACCTGCAATGCTCCCCTGCTTGCTGAGATATCCACAGTCCTCCAGACACACAGGGAGGTGGATGTAGGCGCCAAGACATCCATGTTAGATCAGATGTGATGTTGATTCTTGCCAGAGGGACTCAAATTTACATGCCCACACTGAAGCTTTCTAAAGTGATAGTAGCAGAAGTGAAAAACAAATGGAAGTGGCTATGAGAACATTAATCTCTCTGGCAAAAAACATGATCAAAGTGAAAAATATTCCCAACAAATCTAGAGTAGACGCAGATTTAAAAAAGTAGAAAAGTGTAGGAAAATTCTAGAAACCATGAATGTCCAATTTTAGGAAAGAAATGGAATCCATGAAATAGATCCAAACAGATATTGAGATTAAAAATTCCATTCAAAGTATGTATAACAATCTGGATGAAGGCAAAGATAGAATATCAGCTCTAGAAAGCAAGATTGTGGTTAGTGACCATGAAAAGAAAGATATCTTAAAAATATGAATAAGTCAACAGCTGCAAGATGAGGCAAAGAAGAACAACATAAGATTGACTGGAATTAATGAGAAAGCTGGAGATAGTGCAAATACCATAAAGAAACCTCTTCACAGAAGTAATGGTAGAAAACTATTCAAATATGGATAAAGAATTAGACATACAAATAAGTGAGGCATATAGAACTCCAATTAGCCATGACCATGATAAACCTAACCAAAGCATGGAATAATCAAGATTCTAGAAATTCAGCACAAGAACAGAATATTAAAAGTGGTTAGATAAAAGAAACAAATCACCTATAATTAAAAACCCATTAGAGTCACATCAAATTTTTCAACACAAACTGTTAAATCAAGGAGTGCTTGGAGTGAAATATTTAAAGCCTTAAAAGAAAATAACCTCCAACCTAGATTGGTGTACCCTATGAAACTGTCTTTCAAAATCAATAGAAAAATAAGATCCTTCTGTAACAAAGAACAAGTGAAGAAATTCATGACCACAAAACCAATTTTCCAAAATGCTTTGAAGGATATTTTAGAAAGAGATAAGGAAAGCAACAACCCAAAATACACCATCAGGCTGGGTAAGCAATTAAATAGAGGGGAACGACAATGTACCAAAAACAGGAAAAGGATAAACCACAAAGGATAACCATCATTGAAAATGGTCTCAATTCACCAATCAAAAGAAACAGACTGGTAGAATGGGTCAAGAAGGAAGACCCAACAATATGCTGCATACAAGAAACACATTTAACTCAAGAAGAAATTCACAGACTGAAAGTCAAAAGATGAAAAGCAATCTTACATGTGACACGAACCAAGAAAAAAGCAAGGGCAACTACTCTTTTACAGATGATGTGAATTTCAAGACTGATCAAAACAGACAAAGAAGGTCATTGCATGCTTGTTAAATGAAATCTCTGGGAAGAAGAATTAACAATCATAGCTATATATGCACCAAAATCCAGAGTATATAGTTACATAAAACAAATATTAACAGGCCTGAAAAATCAAATAAGCACTAACACAATTTTAATAAGGCATCTTAATACCCCACTGTCACAAACAGACTGATCAACCCAACAAAAAAATCAAAAAAGAACTATCAGAACAGAATCAAACCTCAAATAGATGAGAAAATGGCGGCTCGCTAGGGGATCGGGTGGAGAGTCTCTCCAGAGAAATCATATTAGATGCTAGAATATGACAACATGGGGAGGGCCAGACGAATGGATAATGATTCTTATTAACCAAGAGAGCATGACTGGAGGATTTAAAGTTGTGCTGAGACTGTGAAGGCTGAAAACGAGAGGCTGCAAATCCCACGCCTTTAAATCAGCAAACTGACCTGTGGACCCAACAGGAAAAGCTGTGTTGGCTTTTGGTGACTGCTGGAAATTGAGACCTGGGACCCCGAGAAGCAGCCAGGACTGCTCCGCTGCACCAGAGGAGATTGTGAAAGGCTCTGGAGCTCTGAAGCTGAATGCTGTGCAGTTTTTTGACCATTCCATGCTGTGCTGGGAGCGCAGTGAGGGCGAGCAGCATGGTGTGTAGTAGACCCAAGAGGAAGACCTGCACCAAACCCTGGTGAGTACTGGGGACTGGGTCCCATGGCCGCTGGGGTTAGCCAAAGAACATCTTGGAATTGGGCAGAGCCTGCCACCACAGGGACATCAATAACACAGAGAGTCTGGTGGAAGACATCTTAGAGTTGGGCAGAACCTACGGCTCGGTGACATCACCAAGTTGCCCTGTAGGGAGGTCTGGTGGAGGACATCTTGAAATTGGGCAGAGCCTGATGCCG
The DNA here is from genome assembly GCF_034190915.1 of Cavia porcellus. Taxonomy (NCBI): domain Eukaryota; kingdom Metazoa; phylum Chordata; class Mammalia; order Rodentia; family Caviidae; genus Cavia; species Cavia porcellus. The sequence continues at coordinate 49,649,613 of NW_026947507.1, forward strand.
TGTTGGCTTCAGTGTCATACAGAGAACTAGTGGAAGACATTTTGGAATTGGGCAGATCTGTTGTCCTGGTGATCCTGTCACAGAGAGGTCTGGAAGAGAACAGCTGGGATTTGGGCAGAACCCTGTGCCATGGTGACATTAGTCAGCTGCTTCTGGCACAGAGAGAACTGGCAGGATCTGCTGGGGCTGAACCAAGCCTCTGCTTGGGGCCCAATAAGCAGATACAAAATAGTCACAACTCAGTGACATCCAGAAAGTACAGCCTAATTTATGGATTGACTGGCACAGAGGATGGAGGCTAGCCTGTACCTCCCCTGCATCCCAGCCTACCCCAGATAACAGCAAATTGGGGAGGATAGCAAAAACTCAAGTCAGCATGCTTCTGAAAGGCCCTAAGCAATACGGAGAGGGCCAGAGACCCCCAGGACACTCCAGTCTGAAAGAATCCAGAAACATGACAAGAGATAAAAATAAAAAAAAAATCTCCAGCTGCCCAACATGAGAAAATAAGCCCAGAAGTAAACATTGAAGAGAACAAGCACAGTAACCATCCAATATTGGACACAGCATCAGCTGAAATTAAAAAATACCTCCATGACCTCATAGATGAATTTAAAGCTGTACTCCTGATCCAAGTGAGGCAAGATATAAAGAGATTAATTAAAGAAATGACAAGCCCTGCCCAAGAGAACACAGATGGAAGAACTGCGGAAATCAGAAAAGAAAGAGAAAGTTCTGAAGAAGAATTTAAACATAACTTAGAATACATGAAACAGATCCAAAGAGATTACCAGGAAACTAAAAACTCCATTGAACACTGGCAAAATGCCTTGACAGAAACTAAAGACAGCCTTCTGAAACTTGAAGAGAGATTTATGGCATATGATCGTGAAAGAAAAAGCATCTTAAAAATAACAAGGAACCAGAAAGAAACAATTCAAAGCTAGAAGATGACAAAAAGATACATAACTTAAGAATAAAGAATGTGAGTGAGGAAGCAGGAGCAACCAAAAATGAAATACAAAGAATATTCACAGATATATTAAAGCAAAATTTCCCATGTATAGCAAAAAGAAATGATATCCAGATAAAAGAGGCATACAGAACACCAGCTACCTACAACCAAAACAGATCTACGCCTAGACAAATAATAATCAAGATTCCAGATATCCACCAAAAGAACAGAATATTAAAAGCAGCCAGAGAAAAGAAGCAGATTACCTACAATGGGAAAATTATCAAAATAACAACAGACTTATCAACACAAACTCTTAAGTCAAGAAGGGAATGGGGAGAAATATTCCAAGTCCTGAAAGAAAATAATATGCAACCAAGGCTCATATACCCGTCAAAACTCTCTCTCAAAATTAATGGAGAAATAAGATGCTTCCAAGACAAGGAAGATCTGTGGGAGTTCATGGCCACCAATCCAACTCTACAGATAGTGCTGAAGGACATTCCAGAGAAAGAGAGGAAGGGATACCAGGATTCCAGCAACAGTGGCAGAGAGGCCTTAATGAACGGGGCAGACAGTGGAATGAGGGAATAAGGTGGACAAATTATAGCAGAAAAGTGGAGTAGCAGACATGAGGCAGAGACAGTAAGCTATAGTCTTTAGTATAGACAGCTCTGAAACACTATAAAAAAAGGCAGAGGTCATTGTTAATAGTGTATCAGGATTTAAAAGACATAGTAATCTTATCGCCATATTTATTTTGAATTTAATTTGTTCTGGTCTGTCCACTCATGTCAGATTTGAGGGCACAGACATCTGACCCAAAAATAGCAGGTTATACCATGGTAACTATCCTTACTTTCCTATTAACTTAAACTGAAATCCTGTATTACTTACATTATCTTACTATGACTGATCTTAATTGAATCTGAATCAGAAGACTATGAGTTGGCCTTGGCTGATTTTATTTGAATTTGGTATGCTTGTTAGTATCAACCCTAAAAGTAGAGGCAACTACTCTGAAGATGACAAGATGTAAAGGATATCCATACTGGTATTAACTATTAACAGCTCTCAAATCCTACAATGCTTTCAAAGTTGTGTTTTTATAAAAATAGGTAATACTATGTTTAATTATATTAAGCCAGTATTGTGGACAAATCTATTGAAAATAACAAGAGAAAACATAGTAACTACGGAAGATCATCTATATTGTGGTCTTATATGTCTTATCCATTGCATGTTTTTCTAGGAATTTGTTTTGCTGTCTTGTTATGACTTAGTTTTCCCCATAATACAGAGAGGATAGATATATATGTAGAAATTCACACATGAGTTTTTTTTTTTTTTAATTATTTACGGGAACAGATTATATAATGCAAGATGTAATGAACAGATACTCTGAAGAAGAGACGCTAAGAAACCTGATGCTAATTTTGTAGCATTATGATATAAATTCTAGCAATACTATTGTTCACTGTTTAGAATGACATTGGTCTGGTCTTTTGAGTTCAATTTCAGCATATGTAGAGATGGGGATGGCTACCACGAAGAGAATGAGAGATATGATGGTAGTTATTATTGTCTTCCCTAATGTTGGATTTTGAAGACCTAAAAAGCCTTCATCATCCTGTAATGATTTGATTAGTTCTATAATATGCAATATGTATATAATGTGGGTGAAGATGGGGACAACTATTTGTAAGAAACTAGAGACAGATAGACAGTGAAGATCTCCAGTGGACTTGCTTTGAAATCTTTATTTCTTTAAATTGTTTTTTTAACTGTTTTGTTCTGTTTTGATATGTTTAATCTTACCTTCTTTGAGATGTAAAACAAGTGTGTAGGACTGATAACCATATTACTGAGTTTTTGTTCGATCATTGAGCAGAACTGTTTGTAGTGTCACTTTTTGAATGTCATTCTAAATACTTTAATTTTGTAACCTGAACAGCTATTTCTAAGATGACAATATGTAACTTATCAACCAGCAATTTCTTACCATTTGTTTTTCTGTAATTTTGTATTATTTCTACCCTTTTTTTTTATCTCCATGTATTTTTTATTTCCTTTTCTTTAAATTAAAGAAAACCTCAAATAATCCAATAGCAGGCAGTGAAAGTGAAGCAGTAATAAAAGAGCTACCAATAAAGAAAAGCCCAGGGTTCAGTGGATTCACTGTTAAATTTTGCACAAGTTTAGGGAAGAGATAATGCCAATACTTCTCAAACCTTTAAAGAAGTTGAAAAGGGCTCGAGTACTCTCAAAGTCATTCCTGGAAGCTAGCATTACCCTGATTCCAAACTCAGACCAAGAACTAACCAAAAGAGAGAACTATAGGCAAATCTTTTTATGGAACATAGATGCAAAAATCCTCAATAAGATACTGGCCAATAGAATGCAACAAATCATCAAAAAGATGATACACCATGACCAAGTAATCTTCATCCCAGGGATGCAAGGGTGGTTCAACACATGATAATCAATAAATGTAATGCATCACATAAACAGAAAGTGACACAAAAATCACATGATTATCTCAAAAAAGCCTCTAACAAATCCAACATCCATTCATGATACTATCCCTGAAGAAAATAGATTTCAAAGGACCTTATGTCAACTGATAAAAGTAATTTATGATAAGCCTACTGCCAAAATCATATAAAATGGGGGGAAACCGAAAGCTTTACCTCTGAAACCAGAAATAAAAATAATGTATATTCTCTTTTTTTTTTTTTTGTCTTTTTTGTTTTTATCGGTACCAGGGATTGAACTCACGACCGCCTGCTTGCAAGGCAGGTGCTTATGCCGCTGAGCTAAATCCCCAGCCCCCAAAATAATGTATATTCTCATCACTATTGTTCAATATAATACTCAAAACATTAGCCAGAGCAATTAGGCAAGTGAAAGAAATAAAAGGGATACATATAGGGAAGGACAAAGTCAATATACCATTATTTAGGATGACATAATTTTTACTTATAAGACCCAAAAAACTTCACCAAAAACTCATACAGTTGATAACCAAATTCATAGTGTAGCAGAATATAAAATCACACAAAAATCAATAGCATTTCTATACAACAACAAAGAACTCACTGAGAGAGAAATTTGGAAAACAGTACAATTCATGAGAGCATCAAAAAATTACTTAGGAATTAATCTAATCAAGGATGTGAAAGACCTGCACAACAAATATTATAGTACTCTGAAGAAGAAGATTGAAGAAGACATCAGAAAATGGAAAGATGTCCCCTGTTTCTGGATAGGCATAACCAAGATTGTCTAAATGGCCCTGTTTCCAAACCTGATGTACAGATTTAACACAATCTGAGTCAAAATACTTACAGAATTTCTTGCAGAATTAGAGAAAACAATTCTAAAATAATATGGAACTGAAAGTGACCCAGAATAGCAGAAGCCCACCTGAACAAGAGCAAAGCAGGATGTCTTAGAATCCCTGATTTGAACTGTTATAAACCTACACTGATAAAAACAGCATGGTGCAGGCACAAAAGAAGACATGTGGATCCGTGGAACAGAAGAGAGGATGCAGAAACAGTCCCAGGCATGTTTAGCTATTTGACCTTTAACAAAAAGACTAAAAACATACACTGGAGGACAGATAGCCTCTTTCATAAATTGTGTTGGGAAAATTGGCTCTGTAGGCATGCAGAAGATTGAGTCTAGACCCATTTATCTCACCTTAAGATGGATCAAAGATCTAAATGTTAAAACAGAAAGAATTTGTTGGAGAATAAGTAGGTCAGACTCTAGAAGACACATGTTAGGCAAGGACTTTCTGAACAGAATCCCAATTGCACAAGAAATAACAAGTGGAATTATATGAAATAAAAAAGCTGCTGCACAACAATGGAAACTATCAATAGAGTGGTAGAGTCAACCTACAGAGTGATAAAAAATTGCCAGCTATATCTTGGACAGAGAATTACTATCTAGGATATATGAAGAACTAAAAAATTAGACCCTCAAGATAAAAGACTCAATCCAAAATGGGCAACTGGAATGAATAGATTCTTCACAGACAATAAAGTATACATGGTCAATAAATACAGGAAAAAATGTTCAATCTCTTTGGTTATTAGAGAAATGCAAATTTAAAAAATACCAATATTCCATCTTACTCTAGAAAGAATGGCCAACATCAAGAAATAAAATAATGATGGATGCTGGAGAGCCCGTGGAGAAAAAGGAGCCATTCCCATCATTGCTGGGAATGTCAGTTAGTATAATCACTATGGAAATTAGTATGGTGATTCCTCCAAAAACTAAATATAAAGACTCCATTTGTTTTAGCTATTCCCCCAGTAGGTATTTTCCCAAAAGAGTTAGAGATGTCATATTACAGTGCTCCATGCATACCCACGCGTACAGCAGCACAATTCAAAACAGCTAAATCTTAGAAACAGCCTATACATCTGTCAATAGATGCGTGGACAAAGAAAGTGTATTTATACCCAGTGGTGCACTGCTGAACCATGGAGAAGGATCAACTTGAATCTGCAGGAAAATAGTTTCCCCTTGAGACCATAATGTTAAATATAATACATTAGACACACAAACGTAACTGTTTCATGGCTTCTCTTATATGAGAAACACAAAAATATAAATAAAGAGCAGAATATAAGATAGGTACTGTGAAATAGGGAGAGAGATGTTTTGCAAGGGGGTAGGGTTCCAAGAGATGGGAGAGGGGAAAGAGAGGATGAGACAAGTATGACGGTGTCTCATCAATATTATCTGGGAGCTGAAGAGTCCACCGAATATCAGTAATTACACAGTTTTAATCACTTACTCACCCATGCAGTCTGGGAAATGTTCATGGAAGCTGCACTTGGGTGTGGTATAATCATCCTCACTGTAGAAAGAAACTTAGTCATGGGGAGTGACCTCAAACCCAAGGTTGCTGGCTGTCATTGACTACAAGCTTTTTATTTTATTTTTTATCTTTTTTGTGAAAAGAGAAAGAAATTTAAAGCAAATGAAGTACTAACGTATGTTTGTTGTTCCAAATACGCTTACCCAGTAATGCCAAGTAACTCTTAACTCAGGAATCGTGAGAGTTTGATGACTTAATCTCAGCAGCAGGGAATCTCAGAGGTTCAGATCCTTTCTTCCTTTGAGACAGTGGGCAGCTGTGGGCCAGACCTAACCCTGAAGAGGATGAGGTAGGAGTCTGCTTTCCTGCTTTGGTGATCTTGCCAGTGCTTCCTTCTGCTCTTTTACAGAGAAGAGAGAATCTTTATGCTGTGCCCCACCCTCTGTGCTGATTTTTCTACCTGATTTTGAGAGAGAGAGAGAGAATGAGAGAGGGGAGATAGAAAGACAGACAGACAGACAGACAGAACTTTTCCAGCAGTTTATTAGAAAACAGCAGCCACTGCACTGTGTGGACCCCTCACCAAAGCTTCCCCTTGATGCTTCCATGTGGCTCTATAAGGTGAGACTGTCAGGAATGTCTCAGCACATAGAACAGGAGCGCATTTCCACACTCAAACTTGCTCTAATCTTACACCAGAAATGCAGCTGCAGTGTAATTTAAAATAAAGGAGGCGGGTATTTTATTGTTTACTTTTGCCCTGTGCCCTTGTTTGGTTCTCCCACATAAACGTGGACCGAGGTCACTGGCTGATCCTGATCCGTTCCCGACTGTGTGTGCCTGAACAGAAACCGTTTCTGGGGGAAGAGCTGGACTATTTTTCTCTTGACAGTTCATTAGTAGTTTGGAGAAAAATGTAATAGAATCATAGTTATAGAGTATTAAAAGGCTACCTGTCTTCTATACTCATTTCTTTCTAGAAGTTCTGAAAGAGCATTTTGACATGGCAGTGGGGGTAAAGAGGTATGTGTGTGTCTATGTGGTCATACACATGTGTAAGTTCATACACACGTGTGTGTCCATACACGTGTGCATGTGTCCGGTGAAACAGGATGAAACACATCACTGAGAAACAAGAATCGGCCATTCTTTTCCTTTTCCTCTCTGCACCCTGCTTACCAGACCTGTCTATGCTGGCCGCCCCGACCAACCTCCCACAAGCAGTCTCAGCTACAAAGCAGCCCCTGAGGGTACTGTTTGATCTCATCACTAACAAGCACTTAGTTCTTGAAAAAACTCTGGAAAGATTTGGCTTTTTCTGTTAAAAGCACTCCAATAACCCTCCACTGTGGGATGAGTGGGAATCCTGAGCCTGCTGGCCTATGCGGTCCCCACAGCCTTGGTCGTGGGCTCACCTCTGTGTCAGATAGCACGCCGTGGGAAGGGCATCTGACAGGAGGCTCATGCTCTTTGGTACCGTGAAGGCCCACTGGGGAGAATGTGCACTCTTTAGCAGCTCTGTGAAATGAGTGGTGGCTGGGGAACACTTTCTGCAGTAGATTGACCCCCTTCAGTTAGTGAAGGTTCGAGGCAGTGGCAGAGATGCTACAGAGCATGAAGCAAGCACACGCAAAGAAGAATTCTACCATCAAGATGCCAAAAGTGGCCCCAGAATAAAGAATGGTCCCACACATGTTTGGAGAGGAAGAAGGCTGTTTTCAGCTCTTCCCATTCAGTGATAAGTTGTGGCCTGTGTCTACTGTCAGGTCATGTTTCCCCAAATGTCAAGAACCTTGATCCTTGATAGTAGCCCTGTTCTCTCACAGATGACTGCCTTTCAGATAGTTCATTTTCCCTCATGCGCGAGTCCTCTGAATATTAGGGTCAGACCTGTATTTTGGAAGTTGATGGACCACTTATGGATCCCGGCATCCTACACAGAGAACCTAATGAATGATCTTGGCTGAAATTGCCACAGACTCAGTGGGAGGCACAGGCAGTAATAAAGAATTTCAGCCCTATAAGCCAGTAGAGACCACGAGGTAAGTGGAGAAGGGTGCACTGTATGCATTACATGTGTTTGTTGGCATTTTGTTTGTTGGTAGTAAGCAATACCAATGTACTGTATCATTTAATTAGCCTTCACTATGCAAATATTATTCTATTAAAAATTCAAGCTGGGAAGAAATGATTAAATGGTCCCAATACACAGAAGCTACAGCAATTAATACTACATAAAATTACATTCTAGGAGCTGAAGAGGAAGTGTCAGGGATGGTTATGTGCAGGAGAAATGCCTAGCGTACATCTGGTCACTTGTCCAGTGGTGACGTCTGCACTCAGGAGAGACCTGGATACTAGAGCAGGCCCTTCATAACCTTAACTCAGAGGAACACTTTTCTTTTCTTTTAATATTCATTCTAAAGAAGCTGCACTAGGGAATTCAAGTCGTACAGCTCCAGGATTTGGAGTTTCTCCTATTAGTATTTGTGCGTGTCTCCATTTTAATCCTGCTGAAGATTGATGGGAAAAGCTCTGATGGAAACGCCACCTTGCTCCTGATTAGAGAAAGCTATTTCCTCTGATAATCAAGGTACTGTCCTCTAGTTGTCCTGGCAATGAAAACACTTCTGTGTTTGTGTCTAATTCTTCTCCTCTAAATGTTAGAGTTGAAGGCACCAAGTCTCAGCGCCCTGCCTGTTCAGGGCGATGCTGTCCTCGGGGAGGCATCGGCCAGGGTGCAAAGTGAAACGGAACCCTTAGCTTCTGAGAGAAGCTCGGTACAGCGTGGTGACTGCAGTAACAGCCCTACACCATTTACTTAAAATCTGTGCTATGACTGGTGACTGTGATGCCTCAGCTCCAAGGGATTTCAGACCCACCGGGCGGACCAGTGGAGTGTGGTTCTGAGGATGAGTGACACATAGGCCGCCCGTTGAAGAGGGAAGAGCCGCTCCCCGATGATGCAGGTGACCCCAACAAGAGTCTCTCAGCCAGATGGAACAAAAAAGAAAGGAGGAAGTTGCACTGTGCTTCTGTGGAGGAGCTCAAGTCTTCTGTGTCCAGGTCCTTAGGCTCCCAGAGCAGCTTCAGCAGCACTCCACACCTTGTGGCTTCCCCGCAGGCCTCGCCAGGGCTCTGCAGTGGGCGCCAAGCTTTGGCCTCTGCCTAGATCCTCCCGGAGTGGGGTGGAGGGGATTTGCCTCCCTCAGCCCTGATTCTGCAGGTGGACACCGGAAACCCCCAAATAAGTGCTTCATAGATCATAAATATGTACTTATATGTGTATTAAGCCTGTTTCTCCAATGAGCCCCGACATGCATGTTTTCCGCGTGCAGCGCAGTGTGTGGAAAGATGGGTGTTCATCAGCTTGAAGTGGCCTCGTTTCACAGTGTGCACAGAACATTAGTCAGGTTGTGCGCCCTAAATATGCGCAGTTTTCCTGTGTGTGTGCTGTATGTTCTCGGTCTAGTTCAGCAACCGGGGCCCACACTTGGTCCGGAGTGCTGGAAAAGGGCGGGAACTGCTGAGGGGCACGGCGGTGGGCCAGTTCCACTCCGGGCACCTTAGGGCAGTGAAGCAGGCCTGCGGCTGGCGCCTCCCTCCAAGCCGCGCTGTTTCTGGGCGATGCCTGTCCCCCCTCTTCCTCCCAGCCTTTGCCTCTCTGCACTCTTCTGCCACCGCCTGCTCCCCGCTCCAACAGGGATTTCAAAGCTGCTTTATCGGGCCGTCTTCTCAATGGAACGTCACCTTCTCCACCTTTCCCCGGATTTGGAAAGTTAAAATAAGGGAATATAGAAGCTACTTTTTTTTCATGCTCTTTATTAATGCAAACCAGTATTTCTCAAAACGTGGAGCCTGTGCCCCTGGTAGTATGAGAGGCGATTTTAAGTGGTATGGTGCCAAGCATTTACATAATTATATTACTTTTATTTTAATAAAATTGGAAGAATGTGATTAGCACCTCAAATGTGTAATTTCATGGATATTTTTGCTTCACAGGAAGCTAAAGTGGGCATTTACATGTTAGAGAATCATTTAAAAACAATACTAAGTAAGTAGTGGTGCAACTTATTTTTAGAATGGCTGCCCCAGGAAATGCAGTTGTTAAGTAAACTTTGGTGTGGGCCCATCACAGAGCCCAGGCCCCTCTCCCTGGGGGAGCCCTGGAGGAGCTCCCGCTGGCTCCCTACGGCCCCCAGCCAGCACCTTTGTCTCCCACTGCTGGTCTCAGCTTAGGCTGCCCCATGGTGTGGGCACTTGGGTAATAGTCTGCTTCACTCACCAGGCTGAGAAGGCTCTGAAAACAGCCACTGTCACAGGCAATTTTTGTAAGAGTTAATCACACTGAGGCTGGGGCAGAGGTATCATGAGTTTGAGGCCAGACTGAAGGACTTAGGAAGACCCTGTCTCTAAACAAACAAACAAACAAACAAACAAACAGGGCTGGGAGTATGACTCAGCAGTAGTGAGCCCTGGGCTCAATTCCCAGTCTCTCTCTCTCTCTCTCTCTCTCTCTCTCTCTCTCTCTCTCTCACACACACACACACACACACACACACACGCAGAATGCAACACGCAATAAGTGTCTAAGAAGGAAACACTTGAGTTTGTCAAGGAATGGACTCAGGTTTTAATTTAAACTATGCTATGCAGCCAATTTTTAAGTCTTCCCTCCCCCGTACTTCTTATGTTTGCAGACAGCCTTTGGCCACACCAGCACAGAAAATACTTGGGAAATAAGTTACATTTAGTATTTGCCAAAAGGAAACAAGAATGCAAAATGTGTAAGAAAATGTTGCGAAGCTTTCCAAAACTAAAAAAAAAAAAAGTGATTTTTTTGGTATAACTTGTACCTCTGCTGTCATAGTTTTTGTTTTATTTTATTTGCAAAACATGCTAGGCAAGTGCTGTGCCTGGAGCTGCGACCTGGCCCTCAAAGATTTTTCAAAGATTTAATGTATTCAAATAATGCAAGCTAATATATGATGCTTTTTTTTAATAAAAGGTATTTTTTGGCTTGACTTATGAAACTTTATGCCAGTTCCCTCACCACACAATTCCTCAGTTGTCCTCTTCATTTTCTTTGATGAAACATGAATGTTTCTGGCTCTTTTAAAGTAGGATAATGAGATATAAATAAAGAATCTGCCTATAATAAACTTTCTACAAGTCTGTTTATGTGAATGAATCATTTACTGTGTCTAGGACAATAAAAATATGCAAAATAAGTCAGTTTATGGGAATAATTTCTGTTTAAATACAAAGTTGACTGTGTCGCTTTCTAGAAAGCTTTTGGCCTTCTATTAGAAAGTCTCCTAATCCGTGGATGGCAGTGTGTGTGTTCTGGGAGAGCTTCCCGCAAGGCCTCTTTCCCTTCCATGCTTATATGAAATCTAAAGGACAGGGCCGGTATACTTCCTTCCTTGTTTTCAGCATTATCTAATATTGAGAGTGCAGAGAACAGCTTCCTCAATCTATCTGTTCATGGTCAGCAGGTTGTTTGACCAATTCCGTGCCTACTGCATGCCAAGTACCTGCTACGTGCTGAGCTGGGAGCTGCGTAAGAGGATGCAGCAGTTAATGGAGCTCACCATGGACACGGGATGCACACAGAGCCACGGGGACACTGAAGCCCTGGCAGGTCCGATGTGGGATCTCACCAACCTGCAGAACCAGGGACACCTTCCTGGAGGAGAGGATCCTGAGGAGCTCTTCAACAAGATCAGCTGGGTCAGGAGGGGACAAAGAGGCTGAGAGGCCAGGGGTGTGAAGAGTGCTCTGTAGGGGACTGGGGCATTCGATGCCACTGTGCACATGAGGGAGTGGAATGGTGATGCTGAAGGGGTGGGTGTAGTACGTGGCTGGAGCCTTCTAGTAAGCTGGCCTCAGACGTCACCTTGAAAGCTGGAGCCATTTAGCAGCAAGGAAGTGACGGCCAGGTGCACTTTGCCTGAGTGCTCTTTGAGCAGCAGAGAGCATATTGCAGCAGGGCTGTCTGAAACAGGGAGCCAGCTCTGAGCCATTGCAGCGTCCAGGGTGCTATGGTTCAAATCTCAGGGCGAGGCTGCTGCAAGGTGTGGTCACTGTGGTGCCCGGCAAAGGCCTGTTATAACCTAAGCCCCCCTAACTATCGCGCCGAAGCCTGTTCTGTATAAGTGCCACCTGCTGTTTCCCCTCCCCTTCTCCCTTCACATCTAACTAGGTTAAGTTTTAACTTCCCAAAAGGCCATAAAACAAAGGCCTGAGGTAATAGCTCCTGACAACCCCCTTCCCTACCCGGTGGCCCGTTACAAATTGTGTTAATTGCATTAGATTGTATTAGATTGTACTATTCTTCACAAAAATAGCTTCATTTGTATCATAGCAATACCAGTAACTTGGCCTTACTGTATATGTGTGTTTTCCTTTTCCCTCTGGGTAAAGGATTGATATGTTAATCAATGCTCTCCTGTGTAAAGAATTGTAAAATCTTACCTAATTGATATGTTAACCATTGTTGCCCTCTACAAATAGAACAGTTGTGGTGCTAAAGTAAGGTAACTAAGGTTGTTAATTGCTGTTAGACTTGTCTATTCTTTGCTAGGAAAAACAAGATTTCTTTTTATCTAAACTTGCTTGCATGCAGGGAGACTTGTTAACACAACCCTTACCTGATCTTGCTCTTCCCAAGATGTGTAATCAATGTTTCTGTTTGTGCCACACCCCCGTCCCCTTCCTTACATTGTGTGACCAGCAGCTGTTTGTGGATTTACAAGATAAAAGCCCTGACTTTTAGCTGTCAGGTATGCAGTCTTCAAATTGGCTCCCAGAGACTCCTCACCAGGCCTGGCCTAATAAAGCCTTTGCTCCCTAAATTTTAATTTCTTGCTTCCTTGGATTTTATACCGGGGTCTGAGTTATCACAGGCCGCACTGGATCTGGGAAGGGGTATTCCCCAGGCCGGAGTCTTTTAGATGTGTTCAGCTGGTACAACCCTAAAAGCATCTTGTAGAGACTCTAGGGAGACTCAAGTACACAGATAGAGCCCAGAAAAAATGTCTAGGCTGAAGACATTAATTTGAGAGCAATTCATTCAGTTTGTTAAGGAAATGTTTGAACAAAGACTGTGTACAAGATGTGTTTGTGTGCTGCAGATAAAGAAGTGCTAAGTTTTAGAAAGGAACCTATAACACTTGTGATTATATTGGATACTGGGATGAGAATCAGGGATAATTATATTCATTTTATTTATTCAAGACCTGAGCAGCTGTTGATATCATTTTCTGAAATTGGGAAGATGAGTTTAGATATGTAAAATTTGAGACTCACATTAGAAATTCAAGGGGAAGGTGGTAGGTAAGATCTGAGCCTGGAAGTCAGGAAAGGTAGTTGTGACAGAGGTGTAAATTTGGGCGTCACAGGCTCCAGAGGGCAGTGGGCTTAGAGGGATTGCCAGGCGGGCATGTGAACATTATCAAGAACAGCTCCCGGGAAGGAACCTTGAAGCTCTGTAGCCCTAGGAAGGAGACTCAGAAGGGGGGCAACAGTGAGGTGGGGGAAGCAGGAGAAATGTCACATCCTAACACCAAGACAAGAAAGAATTTCAGCCAGAAATGGGCAGCCTCTGTCTTGGAAGCACCAATGAGTCAAATTTAAGGGCAGATGATTAATTATTAGGATGAATCAAAGAAGAAATAAAGAAGTCATTGGTGGTTTCACAAGCATCTTGGGTGGAATAATGGGGATCAAAGCAGCAGTCAAATGCACTAACCAGGGGGTGAAGCGATGACTGCGGGTGAGCAGAGAAACGGTGGGGGGATGTTTGCAGGGATTGGGGCAAATGCCTCTGAGGTCGAGGAAGGCTTATTGTTTGAGATAAGAAGTATGGAGTAGGCTTGTTTGACCACAGGAATGACTCAGTGGAGATGGGAAATTTAATGATACTGGAGACCGGGATAAGAGTAGCTTCTGAGTAAATGAGGAGAGACGTGGAGGATGTGCAGAAGGTCAGCGCGGCGATTGGTTTTTCAGTCAGCTTGGCTGGGTCACAATGCCCAGATATGTGGTCTGATTATTACAGATGCTTCTGTGAGCAGGTGTTTGAATGAAATTAATACTGAAATTGGTAGACTTTGAGTCAAGAGAATTTCCCTCTATAAAAACCTCATTCACTTAGGTGAAAGAGCAGAACAAGAGACCAGCTTCCCTTGAGCAGGGGCGACTCTGCAGCACGGAACTTTTCTCCGGGACCAGAGCCCAGGCTCCGCTCAGCCTGCAGCCTGCAGCCTACCCCACTGCCAGCCTCCAGAGTCACATAAGCCATTTCCTAAAGTACATAAATCTCTTCATGAGTCTTACTGGTTCTGGTATCTGGAGAACCCTGGTAATTTAGTCGCCTTTGAGAGGAGTCTTTCCTGGACTCCTGTAGCAGCAGCAAAAGTGTGGAGCACGACTGCAGATGTCAGTGGCGCCCACAGGAGGAAGACCTTGCAGCTTCTGTCTGACTGCTGTGTTCTTCTGCTGTGTGTGTTCTTCTGCTGTGTGCTGGAAGAACACAGGAAGAATGAAAGAATGAAAACAGAGGCTGAAGATGACAGAAAGGGTCTGCAGAGAGGAGAAGGGGTGTGGTAAGACCAAATACATTCGGAGCAGTAGGCTTTTGGGAATAGTGCACACCTGCTTGAGTTGTGCAGGCCACAGAAGTGGAAGTGTGAGAGTCGACCCCCCTGCTACAACCCCCTCCCCAGAGCGGAGAATGAAAGGGTTAACTCCCTAACTCCCCAGAGCGGGGAATGAAAGGGTTAACTCCCTAACTCCCCAGAGCGGGGAATGAAAGGGTTAACTCCCTAACTCCCCAGAGCAGGGAATGAAAGGGTTGACTCCCTAACTCCCCGGAGCTCTCAGAACAGAGCAGTAAAGAGTGCTTCACTCCCTAAACCTTTCCCAGGAGATAGTCAGAGCAGGGCCAAAAAGAATGTACTGTATAAACAGGACCAGGGAGCACCTGGCACTCTAAGGTCAACCCAAGACCCTCGGTCTCCATGGTTACTCAGCCCCAGACCCTCAAATTAGCATTAGCCAGGTCCTGCGCCGCTCAGAATTAACCAATGCGATTTGCTTCTGTAAACTTGCTTGCCTCCTGCGTGTATCTTTAAAAACCCTGCACAAATTCCCCTCGGGGCCCCTCTGCACTTGTTTGCCTGAGGGACCCCATGCGCATGGAAATAAACTTTTTTTCCTCACCAAGAGTTGAGTCCTTGGGGTCTCTTTCCCTGCGGCGTCGGCCCTAACATCTTGGAGGCCCCACCGAGATAGCACGTCTCACGGAAGGTGACCTCAACGGCTCTGCGGTGGGTGAGTACGACCGGTCGCTTCTTATTTTTACTCTGAGGATCAATCTACCGGTATTTTACGCCCCGAGCCAAACGGCTCCGGTCTAGGGGCAATTTTTGTTACCTGTTTTTGTTATCTGTTCTCTGTTCTTGGGTGATCGGGGGACGCCCCACACGGTTTTCCGTGACTCACCGTCTGCGATAGGATTTTCCTATCGGTTTGGGGCCCAATCTGTGGTCCGTCAGGGCCAATTCGGAGACACCCTCCGAGGTGACTCGTTTGGGGAATTTCATTCCCAATCTGTGGTCCGTCTGGGCCAATCTGGGGAATTTCATTCCCAATCTGTGGTCCGTCCGGGCCAATCTGGAGGCACCCCCTAAGGTGACTCGTTTGATGTGAAACTAATGCGTGAGAGTGAGGTGGCCGGCCTGTTTGTCCTGTGTGTTGTGACTGTTGTGATCGGTTATTTGTTGTGTCGCGCGTACGCTAACCACTCTTTGTCTTCAGAACACCATGGGACAAATGACATCGTCCCCATTGTCCCTCACCCTCGACCATTGGTCGGAGGTTCGAGAGAGGGCTCACAATCTCTCCTTTCAGGTTAAAAAAGTAAATGGCAGACTTTCTGCTCGTCTGAGTGGCCCACATTCTCCGTGGATTGGCCACCAGAGGGGACTTTCCACCTTCCCCTCATCTTAGCAGTTAAGAACATCATCTTCCGCCCTGGACGAGAGAGCCACCCCGACTGGGTCACCTACATCTTGGTATGGCAAGACCTCAGGGAGAAGCCCCCACCGTGGGTAAAACCCTTCCTTCCTCCGCCCTCTCCTTGGTTGCCTGTTTAAACTTGTTACTAACTTAGGGGCTTGTTGCCCATTTCTGTTGCAGGATCCATATGGCTTATTAGATTCAAGGTTCATGATAAGAAAAATTATTTCCTTTAGCTGACCAAACTATGCAAGAAGCTCCCTTTGTTTGTGTCTTTAATGTTGTGGCACCTTGTTTAATATGTAAGACTTCAATTGATTGCTTGCAACCTCGGCATGCCTTTTAAAAGGAGTATTTTTTCTCTCTGGTGAAAATGTAAACATGTACACATATATATGTATATCTATGGTTGTTAAGAGTCATGTCAACTTTGCCAAGTAAAAACCAGGCGGTACTATATTTGAGCCAGTTAAAAGGTTACAGTTTTGTTTTTAAAATACAACATTTTTATGTGGTAAAAAGACGTAAAATAAGTATGTTTTGGGCTACTAGAAGGTGACTTCAAGGGTTTTGTTGAGAGTTTTGATGTTGTCTGAGAAATGAGAAAAAAAGGTAATTGACTGGTAATAGTAAAAAGAGGGACAAAGAGAGTGGTCTTCAAGTAAAGGTGTCTGGCTATGCCAGAATGTAGAAAAAGATTAAAGCTTAGTTTGAGAGGTATTATTGTAAGTTGTAGAAGGCTCAAGAGGATGTGAATTTTATTTGTCTTGGTTTATAGTACTACAAATAACAGGTTTGACAAAAAGTAAATGTGTTCAGAATTTGACAGTATTAGATCAGTTTTGGTAAAAGTATACATAAGATTGTACTTTGCTGCAAAATGTTTTCATTAAAATGAGATTATAGGTGATATTAAAAATAAGATACAAGTTCTTACATGCGCTGTAAACATCTGGGAGATTATACAGCACAATTTTGTTACCTATGAAAAAGCCCTTTTTGTTAAAAATATAATTTTAATAAAATAATGGCCTGTCACGTGACACCCTTGGACAAAAAAACAGTGTGCCATCCAGATGAAGCCGGCTCTCTGATCCGGAATGCCAAAACCATGTTCTCCTTTTGTGCCACCCTGACTGGACATCCAGAGGTAAGGAGGTTTCCCAATATTGCCAGTTGTTCTCTTTGTAACTCAGTCGGCCCCACATGTTAGACAAAAATTACAAAGGTTTGAGAGGTTTAAGAAAATGCCCCTCAGCCAGTTAATAGAGATAGCACAAAAAGGTCTTTGAGAACTGAAAAATTTACAAAAAGATAGCCAAGATGTTAAAATTGCTCTATGAGAAAAACTTTTAAAAAACAGACGAGACTTTCTGGGGGCAGTTGGATACTGTAGGCTAAATTTTACTGAAAAGCTTGCCTCTATATGACTCCCATAAGGGAGAAACTCAAAATTCACTGAACTGGACTGATAAATGTAAACAGGCCTTCCAACAGCTCAAGCGGGCCTTGACAGAGGACCCAGCCCTGGGACTCCCTGACGTTACCAAGCCTTTCATCTTGTTCATAGATAAACTCAGGGACATTGCCAAAAGAGTCCTAACTCAGGACATTGGCCCTTAAAAGAGGCCTATAGCCTACCTCTCCAAAAGACTTGATCCAGTGACAGGAGTATGGCCCCCTGCCTTAGAATACTAGCTACTGTGACAATGTTACTCAAGGAGACAAAAAAAAACTCGCTTTGGGCAAGTGATTTCTGTGGTAACCTCTCACAGTTTAGAGACTCTTATCAAAACCCCCCCTAAAAAAAAAAAAAAAAAAAAAAAGGGCTCTCAAATGCCAGAATTCTACTGTCAAGCCCTGCTTCTAGACCCAGAGTTAATGATATTCAAGACTTCTTCAGCTTTAAACCCAGCCACCCTTATGCCTGATGATGATCCGGAGGAACAAAGGACACCTCTCCATGAGTGTGCTGACATCCTCGAACTGCAGCAGAACCTACAGGCTGATCTTACTGACCAGCTTTTGGGAAATGCCAACAACTGTTCGATGAAAACAGCTTCATCCAAAACGACAAACGAGTGGCCGGGGCAGCAGTGACCACCGAAAAGGAGGTACTCTGGGTTAAGCGGGTAGAGCCTGGCACTTCTGCCCAAAAGGCAGAGCTTGTTGCTTTGACTGAGAGGCTAAAACTAGCCACGGAAAAGAGGGTAAACATTTTTTTACTGAAGACATCCCTTTGCTACTGTACATATACGGGGAAGCCATCTAAAAATGCTCCACAGATTCTAGATTTGCTGGCAGCTGTCTGGCGGCCTCAATGGGTTGCTATTCCTTACAAGGCTCACCCAACCAGAGATAAAAAATAACAACCACATCAGAGGGGTCAACCAAGAAAGTAACTGCTCTGATACTAGTCCTCTGACCTTGTCAGAACTAGTCTACACAAAAAAAAAAGACCTACAGTTGACATCTCAACTTGGAATAAAGTCTCCCACCCCAAGGGGCTAATACCAGTTACCTGATAAACAAGTACTGTTACTGGAGGCACTAAGATGGGAGCTGTTTCACCTTACAGAATTGTTCAGAACTCAGTATTTTATTCCAAAACTCTACAAACTGACCACCTCTTCGAGCTCCAGATGCCCACAGTGTTTGTTAGTCAACTCAGCCAAGAGCTCTGCGTTGGAGACCACCCGACATCAAAAAATTGTTCCAGGAGAACATTAGAAAATAAACTTCATGGACATGGTAAAACTTAATTTACAGGGACACTGCTATCTCTTGGTATTAATAAACATTTTTACTGGCTAGGTAGAGGCTTTCCCTACTAAGTCTGAGTCAGCCTTAGTGGTAGTTAAAAGGCTATTACATGAGATCATACCTTGATTTGGCCTCCCACTATCAATGGGGTCCGATAATGGCCTGGCTTTCATAGCCCGAGTCACCCAAAAGTTAGCCCAGACATTAAAGATTAATTAAAACTCCACTGTGCCTATCAGCCACATAGCTCAAGGCAAATAAAACGTATGAACCAAAGTCTCAAGGACATTTTAGCTAAGCTGTCTTCAAAAACTGGCAATAATTGGATGAGCCTTCTTCCCTTTGCACTGTTAAGAGCTAGATATACCCCATATGTTTCTAAAATTTCCCCCTTTAAAGCCATGTTTGGGAGGCCCCCGCCATTGGTTCCAAGATTGTCAGAAGACAAATTAGCTGAAATTACTAATCAAAATCTTAAGTCCCTACAGACACTCCAACCTGTGTTGGCCTGGATCCACCAGCTGTTTAGACAAAAACACTTGGACCTGCCTTCAGAGACCAAGGCCTCAAGGACTCCAGTCTTGGTTCGATGTCACCACCGTGACTCCCTTAAACCCCGCTGAGAAAGACCTTTCACCGTGGTGCTCAATACCCCCACTGCCATCAAGGTAGCAGGAAAAACTGCGCGGATTCACTACACTCATGTAAAGCCACTGGAAACAGCAGACAACGAGGGACATACTCAGTGGACTACACAACAGACTGGTAACCCTTAAAGTTAAAAATTGACTAACTGTTTTAGCTTGCTTGTTTTGATTTTAATAACATTAATGCCGACCTTACATGGCGGCTTTGGTCCCCCTGTAAGCAAAAAAAAAAACCAATTGTTAAAGATCTTTTGTTTTAAAAAAAAAAAAAAAGGGGGGTCTCTGCGCCGCACTAAAAAAAAAAATGTTGTTTTTACACTGATCATACTGGGATTGTAAAAGATACAATAAAAAAGTTGAGAGAGAAAATCAGATCTCAAGAGCCCCCTTCAAATAAAGCCAAAGTGTTCTCTTTCCGAGAATCAATTCTGCCCTATATCCTCCCTTTATTGAGACCCCTGGCCGGATTCATTATAGTCATGGCTATAGCCCCTTGCCTCATTAACCGAGTAACCCGGTTTGTAAGGGCTCAGATCTCTCAGGTAAAAGTTATGGTGCTACGTCAACAATATGACCCCTTACCTATACAGGACTTTTAGGATTAAAAGTCATTGGAGAAATAAAAGGGGGGAATGTGAGAGTCGACCCCCCTGCTACAACCCCCTCCCCAGAGCGGAGAATGAAAGGGTTAACTCC
Source organism: Cavia porcellus (assembly GCF_034190915.1). Classification (NCBI taxonomy): domain Eukaryota; kingdom Metazoa; phylum Chordata; class Mammalia; order Rodentia; family Caviidae; genus Cavia; species Cavia porcellus. The sequence continues at coordinate 49,669,537 of NW_026947507.1, forward strand.
CTAACTCCCCAGAGCGGGGAATGAAAGGGTTAACTCCCTAACTCCCCAGAGCGGGGAATGAAAGGGTTAACTCCCTAACTCCCCAGAGCAGGGAATGAAAGGGTTGACTCCCTAACTCCCCGGAGCTCTCAGAACAGAGCAGTAAAGAGTGCTTCACTCCCTAAACCTTTCCCAGGAGATAGTCAGAGCAGGGCCAAAAAGAATGTACTGTATAAACAGGACCAGGGAGCACCTGGCACTCTAAGGTCAACCCAAGACCCTCGGTCTCCATGGTTACTCAGCCCCAGACCCTCAAATTAGCATTAGCCAGGTCCTGCGCCGCTCAGAATTAACCAATGCGATTTGCTTCTGTAAACTTGCTTGCCTCCTGCGTGTATCTTTAAAAACCCTGCACAAATTCCCCTCGGGGCCCCTCTGCACTTGTTTGCCTGAGGGACCCCATGCGCATGGAAATAAACTTTTTTTCCTCACCAAGAGTTGAGTCCTTGGGGTCTCTTTCCCTGCGGCGTCGGCCCTAACAGAAGGAGATAATTTGTGTGTTCTCCTTTGGTAGAACTCAGCCACAGATACATGCACAGAACAGGCTGACACAAGGATTCAGGCAGAGGCTTGTCAGGTAGATGGAAGCAGTTGAGATAACTTTGAAGATGATGATCTAATGGTGGCTCAAGATGTGCACATTTGGTAAGGGTGGCATTAAGAATTGGAGAAGAAGTTTTGATGAGGTCAGTTACATGCCAGAATAAAAGTATCATAGTAGTCCTCAGGATGAGAATATTTTGATGTCTCTGTGTTAGGAAGCTCTAAATGTTTTGTGACAACAAAGACCATGGATGTGAAGGAGGATCTGAAGAAAAGATTATTGGAGCCAAGAAAAACCTTAGACCAGGTGACACAAGGTTGTTTTGGGGCTAGATCAACACATAAGTTACTAATAGTTCTCTCGGGTCTTCCAACCTTGCTAACGCTTGGCACTAGCTGAACCTGCCATGGCAGAGACTGACCAGCAGAACAACCTCTTGCCTCTATGATGATTATCCCAAATAGCACACGTGATCTATCTTTCTTAAGTCTAAGTCACAAAATAAAAATCTGAGTTAGGCATTCCAGATGAACAAAAATAACACAGACATTATATATGTATATATATATATATATATATATATATATATATATATATATATTGACTGAGGGAGTTTGTAGAAATGCTTTAACAGAAAAAAGTTTTGGAAAGCAAGAAAAATTTCTACTGGGTAGGAAGCAGACAATGCACCTACTTAAAGTTTTACAGTCCAGTATTGAAAGAGGTCTAACATGTAATTTCTCACTCCAATAGTCTTTAAACTGACCGTTGGCTTATACAGCCCGCAGGGACAAGGAAAGGCTTCTTTAGCCAGCTGATGAGGAAACCCAGCCATCCTGAACTTTTCATTTGTAAACAGACAGAAAACAACCCCATGTTTAATGATATCCCCACTTTACTGACCATGGATGTGAGCAAGACAAGTGCATATTCTTCATTTAATATTGAATAATATTTCGGGTCTGAGAAATTATTTGATTGAAATTTTCTCCCTTCCATTTCTGGAATCTATCATTTTATGTCAATTTAAAAGAAAAGAGTTTTTTGAAATATAGCTGAATGTATTAGCTTAGAAGTTGAAGTTGGGGCTGGGGATTTAGCTCAGCAGCATAAGCGCCTTCCTTTGCCAGTAGGCAGTTGTGAGTTCGATCCCCGGTACCGACAAAAAGGAAAAAGACAAAAAAAAAAAAAAAAAAAAAGTAATCATCTCTAGAGATTGGAACAATAATTACCAAATAAATAATTCCATTTATATATTTATGATGATAGTTACTTATTAGCTTAAGTAAGACACTTTCCTGGCTCCTGATAGCAACTCCTCATTTTCTTCTTTAACTACAATATCACTAGGAAGTTTTCTGGACAACACCAATAATTCAGTGGAGAGGGAAAAATTACCAGGACTAGCATTCTGTTATTTTTCACTCTTTAAAAATTTTTTGATTTTGTGCAAGTTATATCTGCATATAGAGAATTCTGTAAGTTTTCTTTAGAAAACTCTTCTCCTTTTCTACTCTTTTCCCTGTTAGCAAAGGCCTTTGTGTGTGTGTGTGTGTGTGTGTGTGTGTGTGTGTGTGTGTGTGTGTTAGTAGAAACTTCTATTGCTTCTTCCCTGTTCAAGCTGTGGCTGTAGTTTTCTTTTTCTCCTCTCCTCAGATATTCAGATGCATCACTTCAGCCCTTCACCAGCCAGATAAAAATTTAGATTACAGTTATGTCGTCTGAAGTGCTATGGCTCAGCAAACATTATTCAACACTTAGATGATTAATAAATTATGATTATTTTTCAAGTCCTGCTTGAACAGTTCTCAGGTTTTGTTAGAATTAAAATGATCACTTTCTTATATTTCCTTTTATATTTGTCATTAAATTTAGCTGAAAATTCTTTACTGGTTGTCTAACTTTGCTTTTAAGAAGTTGGGTATATTTTAAAAAGTCAATGTTATCTTCTTTAGGAAGACTCTCCCAGTCTTTTGACATTTTCCAAGGTGAACTACTTATCCTCTATAACTTGCGTATATGTGTAGTCTTGAAATTCCCCAATATCACCCCCAAGTATTCTCTTTGCTTCTTTCTTGTGTCGGATCTCTCTTTCTTCATGTACTGTCTGACTCTCAAACAGCACATCAATAAGTAACTTTATGAAAAAAGCTGCACAGGAAGCTAATATTTTGCAAACTTGCATGTCTGAAAATATGTTTACCTATCTCCACAGTGGGTTAACGATTTGACGATATAAAATCCTAAAATGAAAACAATTTTCCTTCAGAATTCTGAACCCTGTCTTCTAATTTTCTTTGTTGCTATTGAGCAAATCACAATCATTCTGCATTCTTCTGTTGTTTGTCCTCTCAGGAAACTTCAAAAATATTCTTTGGTTCTCAAATCACTGGCCACTAATGACAACACACTCAGTGTAGTCTGTGTTCATCTCTTGTTCTTGGCTGTCACCTCACGTCTTTTGGTTCTGACAAATTATTGAATTACTTGATTGATGTTTTCTCTCTTCTTTTTCTGTATTCTCTTATGCAGAACAACTACTTTTCAAATGTTGGGCCCAATTCACTGATTTTTTTAGTTTTCACATCTATGTATGTTTTTTTTTTTCTGGCACTCTTAGAGATTTTATCATTTTATGTTACAAACTATTGATTGCTTCACTTTTCCTTGAAATGTTTGTATTTCTGTGAATTCATTTTGTTCTCTGAGTGTCATTTCTGTGGGTGCTTGTATGTTCTTGTCTGAACTTTGTAAAATTTTCTCTTTCAAAGAGTGTAAGTATTTTTCCGATTTATTAAGGGACATTTTGTGTATTATAAAATTTACCTATGCAAAGTTTACAACTCAACAATTTAAAATGACTTTATCAAAATGTGCAATTATCATCATAAATCCATTTTATTTATTTGCTGCTCATTCACTATTTTCTTTAATCTTGGTTTTGATTCTTGCCCCAGGCAATCACAAACCTATCTCCACAGACTTGCTGTTGTGCACATATCATATAAATAAAATCAAATGCTTTGTGCTGTTTTGTGTCTTTTTCATTTAATATAATATATTTGAGGACCAACCTTCACGTGAGTATCAATAATTTGTTCCAATAAAAATTGGTGAACAATATCTTATTGTACATATATACATTTTATCCATTTACCAGCTGAATGATTTTACCTTTTTTCTGAGTTTTGGTGATTATAAATTATGAATTCTACAAACATTTGTATGCAAGTCTTTGTGTGCATATGAATTTTAATTTCTCTGGATTTCTGGCTTATATGGTAAATGTATGTTTAACTTTTAAGAAACTATCAACCTATTTTCAAAATGACTTCACTATTTTGTTTCCTACTAGTGATAGATGAGTTTTTCTGTATACTCTTGCCAATATTTGTTGTTGTCTGTTTTTGTATCAGCCTTGAGAAAAATACTCCCTTAACTCAAGTTAATGCAGTCATTAAAATGAGAGCTGGAACCATCTGGATGTTTGCAGTACACAATGAGTGACACTCATCATGGAGAGATGGTACATGCACAGGACATGTCCTAATCATCTTTGTTTAAATCTCTTCTCCCCTCCTTACATCTCTTGGTTCCCTTTCCTTTTGTGAGAGATCTGTACTCTGTTTTCTGTGATCTTTTTATTTTACTCTACAATTTATGTATGTTATGGGTGTCTCATATAAGAGAAATGATGCAGTACTTGAGCTTGTATATCTGATTTACTTCACTGAACAGTATGGATTTAAAGCACATTCCTTTTCCTACAAATGATGCAAGTTTATTTTCATAGCAGAGTTTTATTTCATTGTGTGTAAACACCAGTCTTTTTTTGTGTCGGAGATTGAACTGGTGACCTGGCGCTTGCCAGGCAGGCACTTATGCCACTGAACTAAACTCCTGGCCCAACACCACATTTTCGTTATCCATATGTCTGTTGATTGACACACAGGCCACTTCCAAGATTTAGCTATTAGGAATTGTGCTTCTATTAAGATGAGTGTGTATATACCACTATAATATGCTGTCCTTAACTCTCTCAGAAAAGTACCCAGAAGGGAAATGGCTGGGTCAAATGGAATTTCTATTTTTAGGGGAATCACTGTACTGTTTTTTACAGTGGCCATACTAATTTATGTTCCCACTAACAATGTAGAAGTGCTCCTTTCCCCCTATAGTCTTGCCAGAATTTTTTTTCATTTCTTGTTGATAGCTATGCTTTCTAGAGTATGGTCTTTTAAATGGAATCTCATGGTCTTTTAAAAAGTTGAGAATTTTAAATGTATTTATTTGACAGTTATACCTCTTCTGGCCAGTGTCCATTCATTTCACTTGCACATTTATTATTGAGTCTTTTGTTTGGGAGAAGGTCAGATTTTTTTGAGTTTTGTTCTACATACTTGTTCTCTGAGGAGTAGCTGCAAAGTTTTTTTTTTTCATTGTGTAGGTTGTGTCTTCTTTCTGTCGGTTGTTTTCTGTTAAGAGGCTTTTAAATTTGATATGATCTTATTGGTTGAATCGACATTATTTTTTGTGCAGTTGGGGTTCTGTAAGAAAGTCTTTGCCTGTGCTTTTATCTTCAAGACTTTTAACTATTTTTTCTTCTGGAAGATTGTTTCTGTTTTAACATTTAGATCTTTGATCCACTTCAGTTTAGTACATGTTGAGATGTGGTCTATAGTTTTTGAGGAATTTTTGTTTCTATGAACATTACAGAGACTGGTCTGTAGTTCGTCCTACTCCAGTGTTGGAATCAGGGTAAGGCTGACTTCCAGGAATGACTGTGGGAGTACTTCTTCCATGTCAGTTTCATTGAAGTATGTGAGGAGTATTGGTATTAGATCTTCTGTGAAGTTTTTGTAGAATTTAGCAGTGAATCCACTGGGTTCTGGGCTCTTCTTGTTTCATAGCATTTTTAAAAATTATTACTTCTTTAATTTCATAGTCAGTTATTGGATTACTTACATCTTTGTGGCTCAGTTTTGTTAACTCATATATCCCTAGGAATCCATTAATTTCCTCTGGGTTCTCCAATGTATTGGAGTATAAGTTTTCAATGTCGTTATTTATAATCTTCTGAATTTTGGTAGTGTCTGCACCGATTTTGCCTTTTTCATATTTAATTACATTGATTCAGATGTTTTTCTTGTTTTGGTAAAACTGGCTAAAGCTTTGTCTATTTTGTTAATATTGTCAAAGAATCAACTCTTCCATTTATCTATTTGTGTTGATTTTTAAAGCACTTTCATTCTTTAAAATTTTATTTTACTCATTTTAAAGACAGTAAAACAGAATAAAACCAACCAATCCAAACCAGAGTGATACAGAACTTCAAAACATTATAAAATCAACAACAGTTACCATAATGACTTTTGTTGACTTCAAAATTACAGCAGATAACTTCAGACATAGTAAAAATCAAATAGAACAGAATAGAAACAATGAAAATGAAACAATGAATACAGTAAAGAGCTTCAAAACAAGCCAATAGTAAATCCATCTTGCCATCTTTGAAATAGCTGCTCCTGCAGTCGGAAATTTAACATAGTCAAAAGAGAATAGAACCCAACCCAATGAAAATGATATAGGACTTCCAAACAAGACAATAGGGAATCAGTAATGGCTATGATCCTCAGAAGGAGATCTGCCCCCCATGCCACACTGTACCGCTGTCCTCTGAACCTCGGGTCAGACCACTGGCCCTAGACCTGCAAGGTTAGTGAAACACCAAAGCACCCCAGGAAATAACAGTTTCATTAATTTCTTCTGTGATCTTTATAATTTATTTCCCTGTACTAGCTTTGGATTTATATTATTCATGTTTTTCTAGGCCTTCAAGGTGTATAATTATGTTAGTTTTGGGGCACCCACTCTGTTTCTGATGTGGGCCTTCACAGGTACCAACTTCAATCCTAGGACTGCTTTCGTCATGTCCCACAAGTTCTGATATGTTTTACCGGCATTATCATTTGGTTCAAGGAACTGTCTGTTTTCATCCTTGATTTTTCCTGTGACCCACTGACTATTGAACACCATATCACTTAATTATTTGCATTATTTTTGTTATTTACCCTGTCACTGATTTCTAATTACATTGGACCGTAACCTTTTCTAGTTTCACTGGAATATGGTCATTGAACTATGATCTAGTTGATTCACCATTGATTTCTAGTTTCATTGTACTACTACTATTTGGTAACATGTATGGGACAATTTCAGTTCATTAGAATTTACTTAAACATGCTTTATGGGCTAACATGTGGTCTCATTTGGAGAAAGTTCCCTGTGCTCTGAGAAGAATGTGTATTCTTCTGCTGTTGTTTAGAACATTCTGTAGATAAGTCCATTTGTTTGAAGGTTGAATACAACTCTGGCATTTTTTTTCTACTTTTTTGCCTAGATGATTTTTTTTGCTTTTTTTTTTTTTTGAGATGGGGTCTCGCTATGCAGTTCAGGCTGTCCTTGAGCTCACTTTGTAGCCCAGGCTGGTCTTGAACTAGCAACCATCTTCCCACCTCAGCCTCCCAAGTGCTGGGATTACAGGCATGAGCCACCAAGGCCCAGCAGATGATTTGTTTTGTAACAGTGGGTACTGAAGTCTCCCACTATACTTGTGTTGATATTTACGTGATATTTTAGGATCAACAGTGTTTATTTTATGAAGTGGGGTGCACTGGTGTTTGGTGCATATATGTTTATAATTTTTATCTTTTCCTGTCTAATTGTTCCCTCAACCAAAATGCAGTAAATTTCTTTACCTCTTCTGATTAGTTATGTTTTGAAGTCTACTTTGTCTGAAAATAGGATAGCTACCCCTGCTTGTTTAGGGGTTCCTGTTGCATAAAATACTGTTTTCTGTCCTTTCATTTTTATTCTATGGATGTCTTTTTGCGTTAAATGTTTTTCTTGCATACAGGATACTTTGGGTTTTGTTTTTTGATTGGGGAATTGAGACTATTGAAATTTAGAGTTATTACTGAAAGGTATTTTGCATTATTTTCCTGTGCTGATTCCTTCTTCTTTTTTTTTAATTTAAGGAGAAAAAAAAAACAGAAAAAAGGTAAAAGTAATATAAAATTTAAAAAATAAACAGTAAGAAATCACTAGTTAATCGATTACATATTCTCATCTTAGAAATAGTTGTTCAAGTTACAAAATTGAAGCATATAAAGTGGACCTTCAAACAGTGAAAGTGCAAACAGTTTTGTTCAATGATCCAAAAAACACTCAGTAATATGGTTATCAATCTTAAACATATATGCAGTTATAACCTTTAGAGCACTTTCTTTTCTTTTCTTTTGTACAATGACAATTACACATTTTGGGTTTTATTACTCCCACAGTTCTTATTACTTTTTTTGAAGAAAGTAAAACCAAATGCGACATATCAGAACAGAGTCAGTCAAATCAAAAGGATGGACATAATAGATAATGTAAAAACAAAATATAAGGTAATCAGCAATGGTTACCATACTGCCTCTTGCTATTTTAAGAAGAAATGCCAGTTATAATAAAATTGAACTAAACAGTAAAGAATAAAACCAAAGCATTGGAGACATTACAGGATTTTAAAAGAAAATAATAGCCAACCAGCATGGGCGTCATAATGATTCTTATTGTCTTCACAGTTATGCCTATACTTTCAAACTTGGTACTGTCAAGCAAAGCAGAATAGAGGAAAATCAGTCAAAACAAGATGGTGAGGGCAATACAGGATTTCAAAGTAGGTTACTATAATGTATCCTGCTATTTTTTATTTATTTTCCCCCTAATTAAAAAAATAAAAAGAAAAAAGTAAATAATTTTTAAAAAGGGGATTGAGGTAAAAGAGGGCATAACAACAGAACAGTGCAGGTCAAAACATAACCATTTAAGCGAAATAGTGTTTCACCACAAGATATCCTGGCATAAAAATAGTTACCATAGTGTCTCTTTCTTTGAAGTCTTTGAGTATAACTTCTTATACTGTAGTACCAAACATATCAAGACACTATAAAACCATTCAAGAGAATGACATTATTACAGGGTATTTAGAACCAATTAACAGAAAATAAACAATGGTTTCTATATAAACTCCTTGTCTATAAAAGTTTTTGCTTATATTATCATATATAATAAAATCCAATAAGATACAGCCTTTTAAGACTGATGGAGACAGAAGACTAAAAGCTTGATGGGACTTCAAAAGAAGATGATACTAAATCAGCACTCGCTATTATGATGTCTTGTTTTCTCCAGAACAGCTGTTCCTACCATCCGATCTTCTCTGCCTCATTTCTATTGAGCTCTTTTTCTATCGTTTGTTGTCAGTTTGTCTTCTTCATTTCATTTTCTGCTCCTTTCATTGTGGCCTCTCTGCCACTATTTCTGGAATCTTGGTATTTTCCTTTTTTAAGACTATCCTGCAGTATTCTCTGTAGAGTTGAATTGGTGGTTGCAAATTCCCTAGTTCCACTTTATCCTGGAAGCACCTTTTTTCCCACCAATTTCTAGGCACAGTTGTGCAGGATATATCAATCTTGGCTGGAGGTTATTATCTTTCAAAGCTTGAATTATTTCCCCCTATGCTCTTCATGATTTGATGGTTTGTGCTGAGAAGTCTGCTGTAATTCTGATGGGTGTTCCCTTGTAAATGATCTATTTCTTGTCTCTGACGACTTTTAATATTGTGTTCTTATATTAGATTTCTGGAATTTTGATTATTATATGCCTGGGTGTAGCTTTGTTTGGGTTGTAGGTGGCTGGAGTCCTGTATGCCTCATATATCTGAGTATCTTTACCATTTGCTAAATTAGGGAAGTTCTCTTGGATTATTTCTGTGAATAGCTTTTGTAGTCCATTTGTTTGTGTCCCCACTTCTTATGTTCTTAATTCTTAAATTATAGATCCTCTTATCATCTTCTAGCTTTTGTATTGTTGCTGTTTTTTTGTTATTTTTAAGAAGTTTTTCATTTCATGCTCCCATATTACAAATCTGCCCTGCAGTTCAGATAATCTATCCTTAATTTCTTTCAAGTTGTTATGCCAGTTTAGAGTTTTTAGTTTCCTGGTAATCTCTTTGAACCTGCTTCATGTATTCTATGTTTTCTCTGTCTTCTCCATCAAACAATTCTCCCCTTTTTTTCTGTTCTTCCATTCCACCATCTGTTTTTCCTTGGGCGGTGCTTCACATTTCTCTAACTATTCTTCTTATATCTTGCTTCAGGTCATTAATAACTTCATTCCTGAACTCGTCTATGAGGCTCTAGAGATAGCGCTTTATGTCTATTGGTGCCATGTCTGCTATTGCATGTTTCTCAGGATTGGGGGCCAAGGACCCTTTCTTGTTGCTCCCTCTTCCCATAGTCTTTGTTCCTTATATATAAGCATACATAGGAGGCCCAGCTTCCTTCCCTGTCGGCCACAGTCTGTTTGAATTGTGCTGGATAGGTGTTCCTGCCCACTGCAATGCACCAGGGAGACACAGACCTGGGCAGTCTATGCTGGGCCTCCCCCTCCAGGTCAACCTACCGAAGGCTTCACCGCTAGGGTGCACCTCCAGGTGCTGGGACCTGGGTTGGGCTAGCCTACTGGGTCTCAGCCAGCGGCGTATCGCAGGCCAGGCACTCCCCACCAATCCCGCTTGAGAGGGGGATATGTGACTGAAGTCACTACAGCATCTCATTCCGGGAAGTCTGCTCGGTTCGAGTATGTCTTCTGCTGAAGCCTCCTTCTCTATGGAAGGGTCCCCGATCCGCTCACTCACCGTAGATCGATACAGGGCACCTGGCCAGTCCCGCTCCCAACTCCATTCAATGCTTCCCACTCTCAGAGCCTTCGTGCCTCTCCCCCCACCCTGCTGACTGGGAAGCAGCAGTGGCTGCAGGAAATTCAAAATCGCAGTTTCCAGTGGTGCAGGGTCCAGTTTCCATGCTGAGACCTTATTTGTTCCTGCCATATCACTGGGATTGCATTTCCAGTTGGTTTCTCTTAATTTAGTTCATTCTTGGGTCGGCAAAGAATATCCCCCCTTGCCTAGGACTTTTTGCCTGGCACTATTCCTGGATTTCAAGTGCAGTTTCTCAGAGAGCCTCAGAAGCTGCTGCTATCTATTCACCATGTTCTTCTGGAAATCCCTCCTTCTTCTTTTTGATTGAACTAGCCAGTTCCTCCAGAATGGTATTGAATAGTAATGATATTCTTAACTTGTTCCTGACTTGGGGAGACATTTTGTTTTAGAACATTAATTATAGTTTTCACAGTAGTGTTTTTGTAAATGCTCTTTATTATGTAGGGAACTCCTTTTTCACAAGTTTTTTGAGAGATTTTCTATCATTATGGATATTCAGTTTTGTCAGATACTCTTTTCTTTATGCTATTCATGTAATATAGTACATTAACTGACTTTCTGATGTTAAAATAATTTTGTACTTCTAGGATAAACTTATTTGGTAATGATATAAAATGTTTTTAAAAATGTTGGTTTGCTAAAGTTTGTGATGATTTATTATTTATTAGTCTATTTTGTATATCTTCCAAGTATAGGAAGGGTTCTACATTTTTAATTGATTAAGAAAGGAATGGTTTAAAATGAATAGAAAGTATATGAAAATCAAATTTAAATGTCCATCATTATAGTTTTATTGAAACATGATCAGGCTCATTCATTTAAATAATGTCCATGGCCATATTCACATGCAGCAGCAGAGGTGTTGCAACAGGTACTGTGTAGCCTACAAAGCCTAGAAATTTACTTAACATTTTCAGAAAATGTTTGCAATTCCCTGCTACAGATTATTGCAATTGTAACAATTTCTTTTTTTTATTTAGAGAAAAAAAAAGAAAAATGGGTAGAAATAATATAGAAAAAAGTAACAGTATGAAATCACTAGTTAATAAATTACACATTGTTATCTTAGAAGTAGTTGTTCAAGTTACAAAATCAAAGCATAAGAAGTGGACAGACGGCAATTTCTGATTAATTGTTGGATGTTATAGACAGAGGTTAAAGAAATTTTGCATAAAATATCTTACAAAACATTCCATTTTAATTTGGAAGACAATCAAATTACTTGTGCTTGCCTTTATCATGCCAAGGTTTGGCTGTAAACTCAGTGAGGGTCTATGTTTCATCTTTAGTCCTACGGTGTAGATATTACTGCTTGGGCATCCTTCTCAACCCTAAGATGTCTCCTCTTTGGGAGTTTGACAAATGTCTGGGTGTCCATCCCAATTCTCTGCAATGCCTGGACCTCCATACCAATATCTCTTCCTCCCACAGTCATCTCTAAGATCCCTTTAGCAGCCTTATTTGCACAGATTCAGCTTAGGAATTTGCTCTGAAGGGTGTGTCCACAGAGCTTTTGGGTCTGAATGTCCATTGCTGTGCTGTGTCTTCCTCCCAGTGAGATGGCCACTCTGATGGGCACTATTTCTCTGGACCATGGTTTAAAGAATGCACTCAGGATGAAAGATGAGATGAACATGTTGCTCAGCCAATGCACTTCATTTCTTATGTGTTTCCTTTCCCTAAATGATCAGAGTCTTGCATTGGTGATTGTCTGGTATTTTATCCAGCTTTGCAACTTTTCATCTGAGTAAGTTAATGTTAATAATGGCCACTCCATTGTGTCCAAGGCAGGACCAATTTTTAAAAAATGATTTTCACATCAAAGTCTGTATATGTATTACTGCTAATCTATGTGTGTACTGAATTACATACATTATTATGTTCATTTTTATAGGTTTGGAAATGGATGGAAAGTTTAAGAGAGAGAAAAGAAAGTTTAAGAGAATTATTTAGTATTAACCCAGCCAGTTCAGAGTTGGAATTATAACTGTGATTACATTGGCTCCAATTTCTGCTGTAAACATTTTACCAACCTAGTTACTAAGTCAGTCTATAAATTATGGATAACAGTAAAATCTAACCCTAACCTCCTGGGGATCAACATGGAACCTTGCACGTTAGGCAAGTGTTCTACAGGAGTTATCCTCCAGTCCTCCACAGTTATTTTTGCTAATGTATTGAGATATTAAACTAACTTTGATCCATTTAGGAAAACTGATACTAATGAATTAGTTCCTGTACTGAATATGGTAAGCTTCCAGTTGACAGAGATCATGACAAAGATGTACCCTACTTACAACTGCTTTGGGAAATGGAACATTTGAGAACACTAAAAAGCCTTGAAAGCTGTGAAAATGAAGTCTGACCCAGCAAACTCGGCTGTATTCACAACTACTAACATGAATTTTTTCCTCTAACCCTTCATCTGAGTAGGAAAGGTCAAATGTACTCGGCTAGCTGTGTTCCAAGTTGGCCTCAAGGGAAGACATTTCTAAAATGCCTAACAAAATATTTCACAAACAAGAGGAAAAACAGTACACATGTGGGAACAGTCTTTGGACCTGTTGCCTGTTGTGCTTCCCTGTTTTGTTCATGTTTTTGTATCACCTGATACCATCTATGGGCTGTCTTCTTAGAGGACAGTGCTCACGGAAGTTTTGTGCTTTGATACTGTTATGGCTTGTGTTTAATGTACCCCACAAAGCCTCATGTGGTCATGGGGGTGGGCCTTTCAAGGGAGTTGACTCTAGAGTTTGTGATTGATTCACTGTCTAGCGCTGGGACTGGTAGTGTGAGTCCTGCACCGGCCCAGGGGTGGAGCCGACGTACTATGTAGGAGAGGGAAGGAGGCATGCTTTCTCTTTTTCTCCTTTTCCTTCTTGTGGCTTGTATCTGCTATGAACTGTTGCCCCTCAGCCACGCCTCCCTGCTTTGGAGCCAGCTGAGTATGGCCTGAGACGGTGAAAAAATTGTAAGCTAAATAAACCTTTCCCTCAAGTATTTTGTCTCAGCAACAAGAGAAAAGTAACCAAGACAGATACCCAGATAATTTTGCCCATTTCTTGGATGCAGATGTGAAGACAATACCCTTCTCTTCCTCCCTCACAAGTTTCTTACCTCCTTTGCTTGGCTTTCTTGTCTTGTAGATGAGTCTAATCCTGCGAAGTTGTCTTTTCAGATGTTATGTGGTTAGAAATATCCATGGAGTGGATTCAGTCAGGCTCAGGTGAGAAAGAAAGATGTCTGGGGAATGGCATAGGCAGAGGGCAGGGGCCCTGGGCATTTGTGGCAGCCAGCAATTCTGGGCAAGTGTCCAGCCACCTGGAGGGTCATCAGGCACTTTGGGTTGTGATTCTGAAGCTTGATCAACACAAGTGGGGCTTGCACTTACCAAAATAGTCAGGGTGCTTGGTAATGCTGAGGCTAACACTGAGGCCAGCCCTCCCTGGCTTCCCTGTAAGGAGGAATGTCTCAAGATGAGCCCCTCAGAGTGTAGCCCAAGGTAAGTGCCACATGTCCTCAGCCTTTGTCTTTGTTCTCTTCTTTTGGATAAGAGCTCATGGAGGATGGGTTTGAGGCCAAGGGGACAAACAAGACTCAGCAGGAAGGAGGGAAACAGGCCTCCCTGCACTCTTCCATTTTACTCATGTTGGATCAGCAAGGTGACCTCTGTGCCTCGGACACCTGTGCGCTTACCTCGAGTGCGGGTAGCTTTTACAGGACGAATGTGGAACACAGAATGGAGGTGAGATCTGGGGCTGCTCTTCCTGCAGACCAGAAATTAAATAGAAGGCCCGAGAGTGCTCTGAGGTCTTTTCTTACCAGCAGAAGTGAGATCCTCCATTTCTGTCTGTTTCCTCCCTGCCTGACTCAGGGCAGATTTAGATCAGTAGTCTCAAGAGAGGACCACTTACAAATGCAGACACTGAAGTGCAGACGCAGCACCGCGTTGTGACCAGAATGTTCACAGGGAAAGAAGGCAAATGTGAAGGGCAAGGGCTGGAAGTGAGGTCACTCCAGGTAGACCCCTGAGGTGGCCGTGAGCCAGGTTCAGCTTAGCAGGGCTGTTCCATCTGGACTTGGTCTGCGGAATTCTGACGTCAACAAGGTGGTGAGTTTGGTCCTGTGTGTGCAATTCTTCAGGCTGTTGCATACCATCCTGGCTGGGAAAATTCTAGTGGGAAAGGTCATTGAGAAAAAGCAGGGCATCAAGTTAGTTATGAAAATGAAATGTTTGCAGAGGAGTTGAGGGGCATTTCCGTGGTAACCGGGTGTTGCCAATACCCTTTCACCTGAATATTCTACTAAAAACAGGATTTGTTAACTGCACACGGGATCGCACGTTCCTTTTCTCCTCCACTTCTCTCTGGTCTCCTTCTGGTTGAGAAGCTCTGGCGCCTGCCTTTTTGAGTGTTACTTGCTCCCCAACACCTCCTTCTTGCGCAGTCCTGGGACCGATTTTTATTTGCCAGTTTCGGGAGCCCTTGGATCCAGCGGTGGTCTTTAGTACGCTTTTCTGTGAACAACTGTCTCCACCAAACCAGTGGGAGCGATCATTTCCCCACCCTGAGAGGCTTGGGTAACATTTTAAATGCTTCCATCTCATTGCAAGATCCTATGCCTGCCATCTGGGCAAAGGACATTTGAAAAAACCTCTCTCCTCTCAGAGTCAGGCACTAACTGGGGCTGGAGCACTAGGTTTAAAACCTGCCAGGCAGTCGGTGTCCTTTGATACAGGTGTAGTCCTATCCGGGTGAAGCCCCTTCGAGGGTGGGGAGCCGGGAGCCCCCAGACCGTTCCGCGAAGAGTGCTGAACCCCTGGGTCTCATCGCAGGCACAGGCACAAGCAGCCCTGCTGGGTGCTGGTTGCAGGTGCCATGCGGGTCCCTGAGAGAAGTGTCCCTCGCGCTGGAGGCACCCGCTCGCCCTGTGTCCCAGTCCGCGTCCCAGCCACTGAGAGCAAGTGGCTTGGTTGCGGTTCCCTTCGGTGAGCAGCGGTTCCTCCTCCTCTGTCCCAGGCCCGCAGTGGTGCAGGTGTGGTGCTCGGGACGGTGGGTGGCCTTGCCAGGGTCCCCTCCGCGCTAGGGTGCGTCCTCAGCCCACTGTGACCCTGGCACCGAGCTCAGTGCCCAGTGGTCGCTGTCACCGCAGCGGGGAGCACTGACGCAACCCGAGTGGCCAGGGATCTCCGCAGCGCCCCGCGACGGGGCTTGGCGACCGCCTGCTCTCTAAACTCGATTCCGGGACGTGGCCTGGTCCTGGTCCGGGTTCGGGGACTTGGATCAGGACTGAAGAGTAGGGGCAGGGATCCCCGCAGCGCCCCCTGGCGGAGCGGAGCGTATACCCGCTCACTCTTGGTCCTGCAGTCCGGCTCCCTACAGTCCGGCGGGTCAGAACTGGGCCGGGCCGGGCTCCCGCAGCGCCTCCCTGCGGACAGGGTGCAGATCCCACCGGCTCCCCACGTTCATTTCCGTCCTGGCTCGGGGTCTCCTCTGACAGGCTCAAGTCCCCTCTGCCTGGTGCTGGTCCTCAGTCCCGGTTCGGGGTCCCCTCAGTCTCAGCTTGGGGTCCCCTCTGTCCAGCTCAGACTCCCTATCATCAGGCTTGGGGTCCTCTCCATCCCGGCTCTGGGCTGGGCTCGACCCCGCAGCGCCCCCCGGCGGAGCCGCGCGCACTCGGCTCTCGGGTCCCCGCCCGCTCGGTTCGCTCCGGGCCCGGCTCCGGGGACGCGGACGGCGCCTGGCGAGGAAGGCGGGGCGGGCTCCTCCTCCTCCTCCGCCGCCGCCGCCTCCGCCGCCGCCTCGCGGGCGCAGCCGGGCCGGACCGGACCGCGAGGAGGAGCGGCGCGAGGGGAGCGAGGGACCGTGGAGCCGGGTCCGCGCCGCCCCGCCCCCACCCCGCGGCGACCATGCGGCCGGCCGCGCAGTGAGCACCGCGATGTCGCCGCCCGAGCCGCCCGCCGCGCCGGGCCCCGTGGTGACCACCATCGAGCCTCTGCCGGCCGAGCGCGGCCTGTCCGCGTCCCCGCGCGCAGGGGTGCGCCAACGGCTGCGCAGGGCGCTCAGCAGGTGAGCGGGCCGGGGCAGGGGCCGGGACAGCGGGGCCGGGACCAGGGCCGGGGACAGGGACGCGGGCGCAAGGGCCCGGGCCACCCCGGGAGGGTCCGCGCCATTGCGCCTCTCGCACCTGCTCTGCTCTCGGTTGGGCGAGGCGGGGGCTGCGGCGGCCCTGGGGACGCACGGGGACCGCTTCTGCCGCTCACCGCTCGGCCGGTGGGGCTGGGACCAGGGCCAGACGAACGCTCGCCCGGCGCGGGGACACCGGGGTCCAAGCCGGCGACTGCACGCGGTAACCGTGC
This sequence comes from Cavia porcellus, assembly GCF_034190915.1. Taxonomy (NCBI): domain Eukaryota; kingdom Metazoa; phylum Chordata; class Mammalia; order Rodentia; family Caviidae; genus Cavia; species Cavia porcellus. The sequence goes on from NW_026947507.1 coordinate 49,686,307, forward strand.
AGCCCAGCCCCGGCGTCACCGGCGCCGCCACAGCTGGGTCTGTGCAGAGCATCGGAGGGGCATAGGGGCGAGGGTGGGGACCCTGGGATCCGGAGCAGGTCCTGCTCTGCGCTTGTCACCTCGCGGGGATGCGAGAGGGACCTTGGCCATGTAGGCAGCTTGACCCGGGGGCAACGGACACCTTCCCAACCCTGGGGGTACGTGATTCCCGAGGCGGTGAGCTCAGTGCTCCAGCGGCACCGTGGGTGGCAGAGATTCCCCAGGAAGCCACACCAACCGTGGGAGCTGCGAGCTGTGCTGAGAGCGCCGAGTGCGAACAGCGTGAGCTGGGGAAATAACCTCGTTTAGGGAGCAGGGCTTCATTGTGTCAGCTCAGAGCATTGCGAACCCTGGTGCAGATTTGGCGTGCGTAATAACTTAAGAATGGACGCTGGTGCAAGCTTCCATCTGCTGCCCAACAGGATTCACCAAGGGAAGCGTGAGGCGGGTTAGGAAGCCTCTTCCCTGTCATTTGCACCTTAAGATAACACATTCCAAAGATTGCATCTAAAAGGTATTAAGTGGGATAAATCAAAGCGATGGGTCAGTACTTGTTATGTGGCTCCCTATTCTTTGTAACACCTGTAGTTTCTGAATTGCACATGCCTGGGCATGGCAATTTAAAATTTTAAGCAGAATGTTTTTAATTATTAATTTTCCCATCAGGCTGGAAAACTCCAGTATTTTTCAGGTAGTGTAGTCTCCGGCAGTTGCTTCTTGATGTATCATGCATGACGCTAATGAGTCTGAGAGTCCAGGATGAGAGCACTGAGGTGGGCTGAGGGACCTCAGTGGTCATCATTTCTTTGTCCCCAGGCAGCCATGTGGCTTGTGTCACAGCCACATGTCCTTGGTGTATGTATATCCTTTCATTTGTGAAATATGTTTAGCAACAATTGCCTTATTTCCCCTACTCTGGTCTGGAGAATTGGATAATCCTGAAGGAGACACTTGAAAAATAGAAAGCTTTACATCTTTTCGCTTGTCCCCCTTGCCCTTGTTGGCTGGGAAGTTGGTGCGGTCTGGCGGGACACTCTGGGCAGGATGCTGGGTTTGACCCAGACCTTGAGATCTGTGACGTGTGTCCTTTCCGGTACCCAGGGAGGGACTCAGAGTTAGGCTGGGTCGCTGCCATTTCATCTGCACTCTGTACATGAGGGGACCTGGGGTTATCGCCTTTGGACTTAAACTAAAAATAATTATTATTTATGTCTTTTAAAGTTATTCAGAATTTTCAGAATCCTACTTTGTGTTGGATGAATGGCTTTTCATTATCTTTAAAGGACAGGAGAAAATATATCTCCTGAGAGAAGATCTTTACTAAGAAGACTGAGGACAATCAGGATATATTTCAGAAGTCTTTTTGGAACTTTCTTAAGCCTGCCATGAACTTGGTTTGGGTGGCTGCCAGGCCAGAGAGCTTCAGCAGGGGTGTGGGGTCACGGGTAGCAGAAGTTGTGGGGAGGCGCTTACCACTGGCATGAATTCCATGGCCTTCTAGTGTGGACAGCAGTGGCTGAAGGCCTCATGTGAGCATCTTTGCTCATTGTCCAGATCCTCTAGTTCTGCTCACATTTTGTTTCCTCTTTTCCCCTCTTTTTCCTCCTCTTCCTGCCTTAATGCTTCTGCTTCTTTCCCTTGTATCATCCAATCCCCCAGTCTTTAGTTTCTTTTCTTCTACCATCCCTGGCATGCAGCAACTCAGTTCTTAGAAGTAGTTCCAAGTCCAGAAGTTAGGGACCAATGTAAAAACACCTGCCTGCTGTTTGTCATGCACATAACCAGCTGGTGACTTCTGGGACAGTGAGCTCAGCAGTCACCTCTATGTCAGTGGACAGGATGTGGCCCTACCCTCAGCTCTTGCCATCCTTTTGGGCCAAAGGAGCAGCTCTGGGGTCAGGACAGTACCGTGGGATCAGGGTGTTAGGCTGAGGAGGCAAGCCTAGTGGTGAGCTGTCCAGCTGCTGGTCACAACCACCTGTCAACGCAGAGGCAGAAGGGTAAACACATAGTACCGAGATCCTGTTCACCTGTGGACAGTGGTAGAGAGAAACATCAAGTGATAATCAATACAAGGTACTTGCTTCCTAAAAGCTGGAGTGAAAGTCAAGTGTTACATTAATAAAGTCAGCTTGACTTCTCTGTGCTGTGCTGTTTCTTTGAGTCCCACATCCTTGGCCCCGAAGGCTATGGAGCTAGTCTGCTGCATGTGGCCTGCCAGCTGGGCTGTGTCACTGCTGGCTGCCCACTGTGAGGTAGCTAGGCTGGAATGTCCTGGCATTCAAGGCTTGGTGGAAGAGGAGGCGCTAGATGATTCTTTTTTAAACCAGTGAATAGGATGTGTGATAGTATTCTTTCCTGTTTCACTCCCAATTGTTTTGGCACTGGGATGCAAGAAGTGCAAAGATGCAAAACAATGCATTGATTCGGACAAGGAAAATATTTGGCAAACTGTTCTTCATTTTTTTTTAAGAGTGGAATAGTATTTATTATCCTGCCACAGGCAAGCAGGATACAACAAAAGAAAATGCTTCTTGGTCTGCAGTTGATGATCCTTGCACAGGAAGTGCTGGTCAAGTACATTTTTCTAAACATGTAAGAGCAGACACTGAGCTACACACTAAAATGCTGAAAGATTTTTCTTTCAAATTTGTTGATAAAGTGTTCTAGAATAATAAATGTTACTTATTTTGTGCTTTGCATGTGTGTTCTTTTTTATCTTTTCCTACTTGAATATCATTTTCATTTCTTCACAAAAATAACCAGGAATTTCAAGTGTCCATCTAGTTTCTTCCCGGAGAGACACATATTTAATTGTCTTCTGTTGTGAAGAAAGTTTTTACTCTTTTGAGTCCTGTAGTAGTGATGTTTAATCATTATTTGATTGATAAAGCATTTTCAACTTAGATTTAGATTTATTAATTTTGAATTTCTAGAGCTTTTTTGAGTTGTGAATCAAGGCGCATAGAGGATGATATGCTGGAAATTGCTAGCAAAGGCTCGGAAAATCGATGTCTAAGTGGGAAAGGTACCATGTAAGGTGGGTCAAGATGCCTGCATAGCCTTTTTGAGTCATTTCTAACGTGGACAGAACATTGTGAACCAGTGGGCTGCTGCCAGCAAGCCCGCTGTGCCTAGCTGAGAATTAGCTGATGAGATTAGCTGATGAAGTCCTACTATCATCGGGAGCCTCCTTCACAAGTGAGAAGGCCTTTGTGAAGTAGTTGACAGGGAGCTCCAAACTGCTCCTTGTAGCAGATGTCAGAATGAAAAGATGAAGATCATCTGGTAATGAGGATAATTAATACAAAATATTCCACATGGAGCTGGGTGGTGTGACTGAAAACAGACATTTCTAGGATCAGTAGTAAATAAAGAATGTCTGAAGGATACATTTATTTTTTACTAGAAGAACAAAATTACAGCAGTGAAATAAAAGATCTTCTAGGACTCCTATTTGTACACAGGATTTGGAGAAATGAATGTTCATTGTAAAGAATATTCCCATGACAAAAGACGATGCCTTTCCAAATAATGAATGTGTAGTCAAATAGACATGTTTTGTGTAATTTTTCTTTGACTTCTTACTTTCTCAGAATTCTTCAGCACCTTGAGGCCATCATAGTAGGTTCTGTTTTTACCATACACTTCTGTAGATGTAGACAGTACAGGAAATTGAGCTGGCTGCCCATGTGGTTCTAAAGTTACTTAATGTGAGGTGATTTATTATTTAGTTGCTATTTCTCATAAAAGTGAAATTCAGAATGTGAAAGTACCATCACCAGGTTTTTGGTTAGAGTTTTTGTTCCTTTGGGTTCAGAACAATGAACATTCACTGTCCACTGCTCAAGAATGTTACTTCTAGATTGTGCATCTAGAAAAGTGTGATGAGGAAGTCAGACTTCAGTAAACACGGGAAACTCCGTATTTGGTGTAGCCCTTAACTGTAGCGGGGAGATGTGTTTGTTCTGAAGCATGCTTGCAGAGGCATTGGTGACAAAGTGTTATTCTTGGGCTAAATTACCTCAGCATTTAACTGGACACCCAGAATGTGTGTGGCAGTTTAGGATCTAGGGTTGTAATCCGTAATCTCAATTGTTCTACATTATGCCTAACCGGATGCTTCCGAATGTCTAGACCCTGGAATTGTGTAGATAAGGTGCTTAATATGCAATCCATATTAAATTTCTTGGTCTGATATTTTGGCCTTATATAGGGACTGCTTGAATGTACAAGAGTTAAGAAATTTCACAGGAAATGTCAAGGGAAACAAAAATAGATGTGCCTTAGAAAATGTTTTCTTGGAAGAATGTCTCATCTCAGTCAGTGGACATAAGGATGTAATTTGTTTCCATACACTATTTTTTAAAATATTGTTTTCTATTGAATTTAAATCCTAAACTTTCCTGAGGAATATCTACTTAGATGATTTTGTGATGATTGAGAAATACACCATAAACATCATCCTGCAGTTCTGAGACTGCAAGCTGTCAATTCTTACTACAGCTCCTTTTTAAACAATAATTAGGCAGAATTAGGCAGAAATGAATAAGCATTTAATAGATTTGTAAAAGCAAATCCTGCTAATTATGTCCAGATTTATGGTGCTAGGGCTGCAAAGTATGATCGTCTGTGACCTTAAGAAAGCACAGAGCACTGCCTCCCCCTGCTAAGATGGGTCCTCTCCCTATCCTGCCCTTTCTCCTCGACAGCCTGCGCTGCTGGGTTCCACTGGGGCACATTTAATGGACCAGACAACCACATCAGCGACCTTTCCTGTTGAATACAATTGAACTTCTTTCACTTAGAACTTAGAAAGAAAACAAAGACAGGGATCAGCTCTTAACGCGCTCCTCGAACTTCAGTGTTAGGAGAGAAGGAGAATAGATTTGACTCTTGTTCTCCTCACAGGTCACTGACATCTCAAGGAAAGAAGGTTTTCAGAAAGCTCCTGCACACTGTCAGCTTTCAGGCCACTTTGCGGGGCAGGGGCACAGCGTGTGCCTGTGCCAGTGGGGGAGAATGACCATAGGAGATGACCCTGAGGACGGGTGGTGGGGTGGGCTGGAGGCACTGGTGCCTGGCCTGGTAGAAGGTAGCAGGAGTGCTGGACTTACAGTTAGCAGTTAGACCACAGCTCAGGCCATAAATTCCACATAAAACATGTTGTATTATAAAACAATACATTATATTATTCTCCTGATAACCAAGGGTGTTACAATTCTTTTCTAGATGGGGAAACAAATTTATGTGGTCACCCTCACCCATTCATGAGACCACAGGGGAGGGAAAGCAGGTGCGGCCCTTGTCGGGATGCTGGTGCCTGCAGCGGAGCAGGGGGAGGGGAGGAAGGAGGTGGGTGGAGAGAGATGGCAGGGAGGGTTCAGCGTGCAGCCGGACAGCATGGCGGGTGTGTGTGTGTGTGTGTGTGTGTGTGTGTGTGTGTGTGTGTGAGGGGCCAGAGGTTGGGAGCCAAGCGGCAGACTTCCTTCTCGCCGGTACCGTGGCCCGTTACTGACACAGAAACAGTGCCACCAGAGAGTGGCCTGAGCAGGAGTCCTGGGCCCACTCTGAGGCAAGGGGGGTGGTCCCTGGAGACCGCGGATGTTTGATGCCTTTGCATCCAGAGGCTGAAGCTGGTGCTGCAGGGAAAGGCTGCGCAGTGTGCCCCGGCGGCCGGTGCTGGCCAGCAGGTCTGTCCCAGGGTGCTGGGGACCCCTGCCAGACTCGGGCAATGGACCGCACCCCAGGAGGGCAGAAACGCATGTCTGCAGCGTGTCTCAGAGCACTGTGTCTTTTGCTTCACAGTGTAAAACTAGGTCTTGTGTTTGGCTTTTGCTTCCTGCCACTTCATTCTTCTTATAATTGATTTTCGTTGTATTTTACATGAGCATTGTCTGGGGTGAATGGGAAAACAACGGGTTTTACGTGGGACGTCCCGGAGCACAGGGCCTCGTGGCCGGGCATCAGGGCGGGCAGCACAGAGTGGATTCTGGGGTGCGCCCCTTCGCAAGTGGTCCTGGGCTGTAGTGGCCTTGCATACGGCACCAGCTGCCCCGCGTGGACCACAGTGTCTGGATGGCCCGCAGGCGGAGGCCTGGTTGTCAGCGGGTGGCGCCACCCAGAGCCAAGGACGTAGGCAGTAGCCTGGAGGAGGAAGTGGGGTCCCAGGGCCCCTCTCTCTTCCCACCTGTGTCCCCGCTGTTGCGTGGGGAGACATCTCACTCGCTGAGGACCCACGGTCTCCTTCTGTTCCGGCTGGTTCATGGGTGCCGGGTGATCCTGTGTGCGGAGGGCGCTGCCTTCGGACCGCGAGGCAGGGAGATGGCTTGGACTACGTGGGCCAAACCCGGAGCTCCCAGCGGGCGCCTGGTGGACGGGGCTCCAGGGAGCAGGGCAGAGCCACTCTGGGTATGGAGGGACAAGAGGCAAGGACAGCACGTGGAAAGTTCCCAGGGCGATGCTTCCTGGGCCACGTGGAGATCTGTGTGGGCTAAGGTTTGGTGGCATTTTACCTTGGGTGATCAGAAGAGGTGGCATTGCAGCTGCTCTCAGAATGACCAGGAAAGACAGCAGGAAGGGTGTGCAGACTGCGACATCATGGCGAACAGGGAGGGGGAACACAGCAGAACCACGGTGGAGAGGGAGGCGCTCAGGGCTCCTGGCACTGCTCCGGGGGAGCAGAGACTGGGTGGGGCTCAGGCTCAGGCTTCACTAGCTTAAGCTAGTGGCGGCCAGCATGGCAGTGTGGGCCCTGGGACGAAGGATGCCTCAGCCTGCCTGGCCCTGGTGGGGAGGAGTAGGAGAGAAGCATCTGTGGGCAGAGGGATGTGTACTGGAGTGGAGTGCTTGGGGCAGCTGGTGGCCTGAAGAAGAATACAGAGCAGCTCCCAATGGTTTGGGCCCCAACAGCTGGCTGGATGATGTGCCATTTTCTAAGAGAGAAAGACCAGAGAGGAGCAGTTTTTGGGTGAAGTCCAGAGCTTCCTTTTGGCAAGTTCAGGTGACACTTTTGTTGGAAATGCTGGGGTGTGAGGAGGCTCAGAGCTTGGAAGTGGAATCAGGAGCAGAGGGTTTTGGTGAGAGGGCCTGCAGGCCAAGTGCAGAAGGGCAGAGGGGTCCCAGGAGTCCTCTGCAAGCACACAGGTGTGGAGGACCCAGCCGGAGAGCAGGAGGCCAGCGTGCGATGCAGACCCAGGAGTAGGGCACTTGGAGCCCAGAGAAGAAGTTTGGAGAGCAGCTGGTGGTGCTGGGTGTTGAAAGTGAATGCAAACACACCCATGGATGGTGTGTGCAAATTGACCACTGTAGTGGGGCTGTTGGGTGAAAAGACTTGGCCTTAAGAAGTGCTGGCCAGGCTCAGTGGCTTCTGGTGGAGAAGGGACAGTTCGGGGAGCTCAGAGGACTCAATCCCATCATCCTGGAAGGGAGTGAGTCATGTGGAGTCACAGAAGGGCACGGCCTGGAGGGCAGTGCTCCCTGGAGAGAGCCCTATGGTTTCTCCCAGCGAGGACAACTTGGGACTTAAGTGTTCTCATTAGAGGCCAGTTACTGTCTCCCAAGCTCACTTCCCATGAATGTGTGGGATTTTTAACTGAGAAAACATTGAGAGAAGACTCAAAACATAGCCAAGCATCCCACTGTTGTTAGCCTGGTCACAAAGTTCCAAGGAGGGGCTGTGTTTTTGTGACTTTGTGCTGCTTTTGAGCCTGTGAAACCTGCTGCCCATGTCCTTTGCATGCGGTGGGCTTCCATTCCGTCACTGGGTCACTGCTTTGTCCTGTCTTGTGAGTCAGTCAGAGCCTCAGGGGAAGCCAACCTATCTGTGAAGGGCCCTCAGTGTCCCATCTTCTTCCTTCCTCCCCTCTGTCCTTTTCTTTTCCTGGATATATTTAATTTGCTTTTTAAGGATGGTCCATCCTGGAAGGACTCAGCTTCAGGCAAGCTGTATGCTAAGCCTGGCAGTGCTGGGCTTGATGGGCCTGGGCTTGAGGAGGAGGGTATTGGCTTTGGGAAGGGGTTAATGGCTTTTGGGAGCCCTGAAAGACTGCACAGAGGCTGAGTGGGGGACAGAGAGGCTCAGAGGAGCACAGAGAAGCTTTAATGTGCTAATGAAGGCCCCAATGTGATCAGTGGGAGCCTTTGTGATGCTGCCTGGGGGCTATGTCCCATTGGGCCCTGCAACAGGCCTGGACACTGTGCCCTCAGAGCCCTGCAGTACAAGGCCAGGGCCAGGGCCAGGGCCAGGGGTGGGGTGGGCGTGTGGTGTCCCCAAGGTGTCGGGGTCATCTAGAGTGGGGAGTACCCTGCCCAGGTGAAAGAAGCTGGTCCACCCTGGAGATAGAATCAGTGCTTATAGCATTGGGTGGTGAATCTGACACATGGCAGAACCAACTGTGTGGCAAAGCTGTATCTGGTGATTTTACCTGGCAGCTGCTTGTATCTCCTGACACAGGTCTGGAGTCAGGTGTCCTGAGGTCAGGTGTGCTCGGCAGGAGCATGGTGTAGGGGGCTCCTTGCTCACTGGCTGGAGAGACATATGGTCTGAGCTCCTGAAGATGTGCAAACGGATGACCAGCTCAGTATCTTGACCTTTGCTTTTTCTTTTTTAAATGATTGTGGGGATTTATAATATAAAACATGTTATATATTTCCTAAATGTGTAATAGGTGTTCTTTTAGTGACTTTTCTCATTGCTGAGGCAAAATACCTGACACCCAAAGCTAAAGGAGGAAAGGTTTATTGTAGCTTATAGTAGGGGTTTCAGTCCACAGCTGGTCCAAGGCCGGGTGGTGTGGCAGAGAAGAGAAACAGTCCATAACAGGCTGAAGGCAGCAAAGCAGGGACATAGTGAAGAAGCAGCAAGCAAGTGACAACACAGCCCTCTTTCTGTCCCCTTTATTCTGCCTAGGCTACCCGCCCTCAGGGCAGGTAGCATTTGTAGCCTCGCTGGGGCAGCCAGCACCCTAGCATCCCACCACAAATGCCTGCCAGCATTACATCATTAATCACACCCTCTGGATTCAGCCATCTCTGAAAAGCCCCACCTATGACAGTGTGAAGCTTTGGGGGGACATCTAGACACGAGCCATAACAGGTGTTATTTGCAGTGCACCATTGTCTATCCATCTGTCTTTCTGTTGCTCTATTTGTCTCTCTTCTTCTCTTATACTGTGTCACACAAACATACACACATACTCTCATGTTCTCTCTCAGATTGACAGGCTGCAAATAGTCTTCCATTTGGGGTAATTTGTCTTCCTTATTTGTTGATGGTTCCCAGATTTCCTGACTATTTTTTTTTCTGGGGATACAGGAGGAGTTTAGAGGTGGTACAAGAAGAAGGCTTTACTCTTTCCGTGTTTTATTTCTATTTTGGTACTACACTGAGTTGGCATAAACTAAGAAATAAATACAGCAGGGAATTACCTGCACATGGCTGTGTTTGGAAGTGTGAACACACCCACAGTCAGCCTCCACGTAAGCCACTCTCAGAGTCAGGTGTGGTTTTACTCTCTTTACAGTTTTACCTGTCTTGTACCTCTTCTTACTCTTCTACATAGTGTGGTTTTAAGGCAACATTCTTTTTTTTTCTGCTTTTCTTGATGTTTGGCATTTATTTCTTGCCCCATGGGATGCGGGGTTTTGGGATTGATCTTCCCTAGAGAACACTACTTCCCTCATGCCTAGAGAAGTACAAGCAATGAGCTGGTGCCTGCACTGGCTTGAGAAAGCCGATCATTTGCAGCTCTGATGCTGATGGATAGATTTGGTTTTGTCCAATGCTATAAGACCCAATTGTTATTTCTGTGTCCTGAGCTGAGCTGCAGATGGAGAAACTCTTTTCCAGAGTGGCAGATGAGAAGTATCCCCAGAAGCGCTGTTTGTCAAAGACAATGGTGACTGCCCATCGTGTGTGTGCAAGTGAGCCTCAGAGGGAGCTGGCTCTGGGACTTCGTTGGGATTACAACAACAGTGGCAGATTTCTTTTTTTTTTTTTTTTTTTTTTTTTTTTTTTGCGGTACTGGGGATCGAACTCATGACCTTGCGCTTGCCAGGCAGGCGCTTATGCCATTGAGCTAAATCCCCAGCCTGACAGTAGCAGATTTCTTAGCCAAACTGTCATCTACTGTTTTTCTTAGTTCATTGTATTTAGGGATCTGAGGATTGTCTTCTTTTTGAGTTGCTATTAGACAAACAAATAAAAGGACATGATATAAAATGTATTTTAAAAAAAATTTCCATGGCACAGTACTTTACCACAAAGGGGGTGTGAGAGATGGCACTTGCTGGATACCTGGATGGGGCACTTACCATGGTGGCTGAGGAAGAAAGGCCAAGAGATAGTTCAGTTCCCGAAAGCCTTGGTTAAAGGAAATGGGAAGAGGAGCATCATTTCTTGTTCCTGTGCAGTGATCTTCTTCAACAATTTCTACCACTTGGAAGTTGATTTGAGTTAAATTTCTTCTTTATATACATCATTTTGTGAAAATTAAGCAAAATTAGATGGATATCCGCTGCATATCTGCTCTAAGGGAAGGATAGTGCTAAGTGTGCTTAGGAGAGGCAAATGCATAGAGAGCTAGATTCTTTTTGTTTTTAATTTTATTTAAGGAGAAAAAGAAAAAAACAGAAAAAGGGTACAAGTTATACAGAATTTCAGAAAAAATAAACAGTAGGAAATCACTAGTTAATAGATTACATATTATCATCTTAGAAATAGTTGTTCAGGTTACAAAATTAAAGCATCTAAAGTGGACTTTCAAACAGTGAGACTGCAAACAGTTCTGTTCAATGATCCAACAAAACTCAGTAATATGGTTATCTATCTTATACACTTAAATATACATGCAGTTATATCCTTTAGAGCACTTTCTTTTCCTATCTTTTGTACAATGACAATTACACATTTTGGGTTTTATTACTCCCACAGTTCTTATTACTTTTTTTTTGAAGAGAGTAAAACCAAATGTGACATAACAGAACAGAGTCAGTCAAATCAAAAGAATGGACATAATATATAATGTAAAAACATAATACAAGGTGATCAACAATGGTTACCATATTGCCTCTTGCTATCTTAAAAAGAATTGCCTACATTGCAATTTTATATTGCAATATAAAATTGACCAAAACAGTAAAGAATAAAACCAAAACATTGGAGACATTACAGGACTTCAAAAGAAGATAATAGTCAACCAGAATGGGCGTCATAATGAATCTTATTGTTTTCACAGTAGTTGCCTATACTTTCGAACTTGGTACTATCAAGCAAAACAGAATAGAGGAAAATCAGTCAAAACAAGATGGTGAGAGCAATACAGGGTTTCAAATCAAGTTAACAGGAAATCAAAGTGGGTTACTATAATATCCTATTTTTTATTTATTTTCCCTTAATTAAAAAGATAAAAATAATAAATAAAAGGAGATTGAGATAAAAGAGGGCATAACAACAAAACAGTGCAGGGAAAAACATAACCATTTAAGCAAAATAGTGTTTCACCATAAGATATTCCGACATAAAAGTAGTTACCATGGTGTCTCTTTCCTTGAAATCTTTGAGTATAACTTTGTGTACTGTAACATCAAACATATCAAGATAATGTAAAACCATTCAAGAAAATGACAGTATTACAGGGTATTTAGAACCAACTATCAGAAAATGAACAATAGTTTCTGTATAATCTCCTTGTCTATAAAAGTTTTTGTTTATATTATCACATATAATAAAATCCAATAAAATACAACATGTTAAGACCAATAGAGACAGAAGAACAAAAACTTGATGGGACTTCAAAACAAGATGATACTAAATCAGCACTAGCTATTATGATGTCTTGTTTTCTCCAAAATAGCTGTTTCTACCATGCAACCTTCTCTGCCTCATTTCTGTTGAGCTCTTTTTCTGTCATTAGTTGTCAGTTTGTCTTCTTCATTTCGCTTTCTGCTCCATTCATTGTGGCCTCTCTGCCACTGTTTCTGGAATCTTGGTATTTTTCATTTTTAGAATGTCTTGCAGTATTCTCTGTAGAGTTGAACTGGTGGTTGCAAATTCCCCTAGTTTCTCTTTATCCTGGAAGCACCTTGTTTTTCCCTCAATTTCTAGGGACAGTTGTGCAGGATATATCAATCTTGGCTGGAGGTTATTATCTTTCAAAGCTTGAATTATTTCCCCCCACGCTCTTCGTGATTTGATGGTTTGTGCTGAGAAGTCTGCTGTAATTCTAATGGGTGTTCCCTTGTAAATGATCTATTTCTTGTCTCTGATGACTTTTAATATTCTGTTCTTATATTAGATTTCTGGAATTTTGATTATTATATGCCTGGGTATAGCTCTGTTTGGGTTGTAGGTGGCTGGGGTCCTGAATGCTCATACATCTGAGTATCTTTACCTTTTGCTAAATTAAGGAAATTCTCCTGGATTATTTCTGTGAATAGCTTTTGTAGTTCATTTGTTTGTGTCCCTACTTCTTCTTTTATGTTCTTAATTCTTAAGTTATAGATCCTCTTATCATCTTCTAGCCTTAGTATTATTGCTGTTTGTTTTCTTGTTATTTTTAAGAAGTTTTTGATTTCATGCTCCCACATTACAAGGCTGCCCTCCAGTTCAGATAATCTATCCTTAGTTTCTTTTAAGCTGTTATGCCAGCTTTCGATAGAGTTTTTAGTTTCCTGGAAATCTCTTTGAACCTGCTTCATGGGTTTATATTTTCTCTATTTTCTCCATCAAACAATTCTCCCTTATTTTTCTGTTCTTCCATTCCACCATCTGTTTTTTCTTGGGTGGTGCTTAGCATTTCTCTAACTATTCTACTTATATCTTGCTTTATTTTGTTAAATACTTCAGTTTTGAATTCATCTATGAGGCTCTGGAGATATTGCTTTATGTCTATTGGTGCCGTGCCTGATATTGCATGTTTTCTGTCCTCATTCTCCTTTGCATTTATCTTTCCTGGATCAGTGTTCTCAGGACTGGGGACTGAGGACCCTTTCTTGTTGCTTCCTCTTCCCATACTTTTTGTTCCTTCCATACAAATGTATATAGGAGGCCCAGTTTTTTTCTTTGTTGGTTACAGTTTGTTTGAATCCGCCAGCTAGGTGTTCCCACCCATGCGGTGTACTAGGGAGATACAGACCTGGGCAGCCTCTGCTGGGCCTGCCCCTAGGTCAACCTACTGAAGGCTTCATTGTTAGGGTGCACCACCAGGCTCTGGGACCTGGCTTGGGCTAGCCTACTGGGTCTTAGTCCGTGGCGTCACCCGGGCCAAGTGCTCCCCACCAATCCCACTTGAGAGGGGACTATGCGACTAAAGTCACTACAGGGTCCTGTTCCGGCTAGTCTGCCTGGTTCCAGAATGTTCTCTGTTGTAGCCTCTTAGTCTATGGAAGGGTCCCCGTTCCTCTCATCAACCCTGCAGGTTGATGCAGGGTTCCCCGCCAGTCCCACTCTCAACTCTGTTTGCCAATTCCCACTCTCAGAGCTTTTGCGTGTCTCTGTCCCTGCAGTGCCGACTCAGACACAGCAGCGGCGGGAGGAAATTCAAATCGTGGCTTCCAGAGGCATGGGTTCCAGCTTCCATGCTGAGATTTTATCTGTTCTGGTTATAGCACCGGGATTACATTTCCAGTTGGTTTCTCTCAGCTTAGTTCATTCCTAGGTCAGCAGGATATATCTTCCCTTGCTTAGGACTCCTCATACCACACCATTCCTGAATTCTAAGATGGGTATCTCAGAGAGCCTCCATAGCTGCTGTTATCTATCTGCCATATTCTCCCCAAGAGCTAGATATTTGATCACAGATTCATCTTAATCTGATCAGTACTTCCCTAACCAATGAGATTATCCTTATTTAAGAGCTTAATCAGTCACAGGGAAGAATAGAAGTGTTAGTTGAAGGCATTTTTGGAACTTGGGGCATGGGACACAAGGGCCGGTCTGGCTGTGGGAGTTATACCCACAGAGGGCGCTCAGCATTTTGAGTTGGGGTGAGAACACAGAATCATGGGAGGACACCTGAGAATAGCTCTGCTATCTGTGAAGCAGCTCCACTGGGTCAAGCATCATCTCTGGATTTTCACAGGCATTCTGGTCAGCAAATGTCTGAGGATGTATCTATGTGACATCTCAGAGAATTTGATGTCATCTCAAATACATGATCCCTAGGCTCCCTCGATTTCTTAATATCTGACTATCCATTGAAAGTAGTCCAAAGACCTTTTGAAGAATCAAATGAAGTTTATTTCCAAAGCATGCAGTACTTTATCTTTTTTTCTGTGCTGGCCTACACCTAGCAATTTATGTGCATTTATGTCCTGGAGGCCCTGCAGAAAGAGTCTAGATGTTCAGGTCCTGGTTAGGGGACAGTTCAAAGGCAGAGCACTTGCCCTCCATGTGCAAGGTCCTGGCTCCATCCCCAGTACTGGAAATTAGAGAGAGAAAAAGGAAGGAGCTTTAAGATCCTTCTTGGAGCTCCAGCCAATTTTGTGTCTCGGCATATTCAGATAAATCTGGCAGAGGTGAGCTCAGTTTAACTCCACAGGTTTTCTTTGCTGGGGTGGAAGTTGAAATGCATACTTTTTCTAAAAGCCTAGTTGTGTTTCCTGTTCCAGAAACACAGATGTGACCCCTAGAGGAGTAGGGAAGTGGCAGAGGGCTGCTGTCAGTGATGACTTTCTTTTTCCTCTCTCCAGGCTTGGTTGTACCTGAAGCAGGGGTCTTGTCTGGTATAAAGTGCCAGGAGCTTGCTTAGAAATGTTATCAAAGATCTCCTTGCATGAAGGAGATTAATGAAGTCAGTTGGCTTGTGTTCTTGGTGTCATTTGTGTTTCCTCTGGGGAGCATTGAGTGAGGTGCTTTCCACAGCCCCTGCAAGCGGTGTACCTCAAAATGTGAAGTGCTGACTCAACGTAAGCATGCCTGCAGAAGATGATGATTAACTTGAAGAGAAGCTGGAATCAACAAAAAGAAATACAACACACGTTCAACAGCGATGTAGTATATTTACATGTGGCATTTCAGGGCCAGCTACAAGGGAGAAAACTATAATTGTGTCAGGTGGAAGTAAGTGCATTCTTTCCCTTCTGTCATTGGCACTGGATATTTTGTTCTCTACAGCCTTGGTTCTTAGACCTAAGGCATCCACTTCCTCCACTGCTGCCAACCAGTCAGTTCATGGCCCTCTTCTGGACTGGGGGCCAAGAGAGGGTTGTTGGCGTTGGGATGAGTGGGGCCTCAAGATGGCCTCATCAGGCTGATGAGAGAGGGACTGACTGACATCCAATGGTGTCTTAGTTACTTTTTACTCGTCGCTGAGACAAAATACCTAATGCACTAAGTTGGGAAAGGAAAGGTTTATTTCTTACAGTTTTTGGAGGTTTCAGTCCACACTCAGTTGGCTCCAAGGCAGGGTGGCATGGCAGGGCTGCACTTCACAGCGGCTGCAAACAGCAAAGCAGAAACCAGCAAGAGAGCGAGACACACCTTCTTCCAGCCATTACATCACATCCTGGCTCCACTCCTATGTGGGTATAGCACTGACACCACCAATCCAAGCACTATACAATGAACCAATCACAAATGTACAATGCAAACTCATGAGACCTGGAGAACACAGACATAAACCATGACAAATGGGGAGGAAGAGGTATTTCTTCCCTCAATAGATTTCATAAAAGGAATAGTCATTTGCTGCTGGCTGCTACAGGCAGCCACCTCATGACCATGGAAGGAACCAACCTTGGCTGTCATGATGCTGAGGACAACAGAGTGCAGAGGTAAGTGCCACATGCCTGTCACTGACCCCACCACTGGGCTTTCAATGTATGGGTTATTAATATCCTCATTAAGCTGAGATGGATCATGTAATCTGCCATCAGAAGCACCCTTTACCTGTACTTGTCTTTTATGATTCCTTGAGACTGATGACTTTCTTTGAACATCTCTCAACTCATCATGTCTCAGTCCGAACACTTCCACTGAGGAGAAGTAGGGCAGGTTTACTGCAGTCTATGATGTGGAAGGTTGGTTTGCTCCAGATGTGGTTCCCAGAGGGGTAGAACAGACTATGACTGGAAGAAGTGTTGGTTGTCTGCACCAGTCTGTAGCCTTTGTGCAATCTTGTGCTAGCCTGAATTCAGACATATATTGAGGTGATGGGAGTGCTCAAGGCAAGGCTTTTCCATCTCCTTGTCCATTTATCAGCTTGTGGGATAAGCTTTGTTCTGAGCCTTCATCCTGTCAGGCTGGTGTAAGGTATGGGCACGTGAGAGGTCTCACTATTGGAATGGAAAACCATGGTGGCAACAAATAAGCATGGTTGGGAAAGGCATCGGAGCACATGCTGCATGGACTTATGTGGAAGGGAGGAGGAGAATGTGTGCACGTGTGTGCGTGTGCACACACACGTATGCAAAGGCTATAGGGAAGAATGTTTTTAGGCAGAGGAAGCAAATGCTGGAAATTTGCAGAAGCTGAAAGTATGGCACATTCAGGAAAATAACGCAGGTTCAGCTGGCTATCAGCACATGTGAGAGGACACTGTGGGAGAGCTGGAGGGGCAGTTGGAAGTTGGTTGTGTGCTTTGTACCCAGATGGCGGAGCAACCTTGGTTTGTGGAAGGCTGCATGGCTGAGCTCTGTGTTCTTGAGGCCTGGCTGCCTGCAGGGCCAATGGTTGTTTGTGTGGAACCTAGTGAAGACAGTCACAGGTGAGACAGAGAGTTATGGTGTCCATTTAACCTCTCCTTCCAGAAAGCATGTGTTTCAATCTGTAATTTCTACCAGAGAGAGAGATGAATCAGGTAGATGGTGGTCAGATTTTGGTCTCACTTAGTATACTACCCATGTGACCTTAGGCTCATTACTTTAAACTCTGTGAGCTTTTGTTTTATCACCTGCAAAGTGAGAGTAAGAACACCCACTTTCCAGGGCTATGGAGCAGGTTTAAATGAAATAGTAACACTAGATTTGTGGCACTGTGCCTGGAATGTGTTAGCCAGGATGATTATTAATGGTTGGCATAGTAAATGTTGAAGAAAAGGCCCATAAGGAAGGCAGAGGAAGCATTTTTCCTCATGATCTGGGAGCTGAGGCCATGTGAAGGTTGGGAGACAGTGGAGCTGTGGTATGGCTGGTTTTTGTTTGGAAGCTGGACTTGTGATTACTGTGTTGGCAACAAGTGTTCTAGTCATCTTTGTTCTGGGAAGGAGCAGACTAGAAATCGAGACAGAAAGTTGGCTTGCTTTTGGCCAAGGAGCCAGGAGGGTGCTTCACAGGGTAGGGGAAGGGAGCCTGTGACTGGGAGATGCTCAGAGGGGCTGCCTTCTCCACAGGGAGCCCTGGAGGAGAGGAGGTGTTGATTCTCCCAGGGTGCCAGTGTCCATCCTGTTTTTTTCCTCTATATCCTGAGGGCAGTGCCTGCCCAGTGGTCCCCATTGCAGTCAGCAGACACTGGCTGAAGCATTGGAGACATGGATGAAGGGGCAGATGTGCTTTCGCCAGGCTTCAGGATCTGGGTCAGAACTTCTGCTAGGGCTGGACACCTGCTGGGCAGGGGTCCTTCCGTCTGGTGCCTGTGAAGCTGGTTCGTATGTTCTGCTGCCATTAGGGCGGCTAAAGAGAGGAGCTAATCAATAGCTGGTGGACTGATTCATCGAAATAGATTTCTCAGGCTGGAGTTTGAAAGAGAAGAGCAGATTCTTTCCTTGAGCTCTGTGAATGGCTATTTTTAGGTAGCAGATGCTGCAGCTTTTAAGAGGCAGTTGGCAGGGCTTCCTTCCACTCCCAGTTCATCTCAGATATGTAACTTCCATCGCTTCCATTCCGTGAACATGCTGCCCTGTCAGTGTTTTCTGAGGAGAAAGGGGGATTGTGGGAAAGGGTGATGAACAGAAAATACATGAAGTGCTTAGCACAGAACCTGGCCCCATAGTAATGGGCAATAAATAAGAGTGAACATAGAACCTTTCCCAGCGTGCTGGTGGAGCAGGAAGGCAGCAGACATGCTGAACATGTGGGAACTTGCTCTGCATCACTGGGGAAAGCGTGGCTTTCAGCTTCTTCCTCTACCCAAATCAGTTTCTATACCTGGAGTCTGGGCTTATAATTTTAGCTGTCAATACCTATTAGTTAGGGAAGGACCAATCGGTTTTCTTTGTGTGTTGCTTAAAATCAAACACATCCCCTCCAAATCAATTAGGAAAAACACAGTAACTTAATGCCCTGAAGAAAATGGGTCTTTAGGCAGACAGTTCAGAAATGCAGACTGGATGATTAGCAGGAACTTGTGCTGTGGCGAGCTTGAGAAAGTAAAGGCATGGGTGCTGGTTTGCTCCATGCTCGTCGTCCACTGTGAAGTGCCAGACGTGACGTTCTGCTGATGACAGCTAGGAGGCTGATGTCCTCCTCAGCCAGCTCTGCAGGGCTGTGCTTGAGGCTGGTGTTGTGGCCAGTGGATGGGGACAGTCAGCATGGTGATACCAGCTGGCCTCTCTGGAGAAGCAGACTAATAAGAGTGACCTGCATGTGCTTTATGTAGAATGCATTCTTTAATGTATTATTAGATATTACAATATATAATATGTGCACAGAAACAGAGAGAGATAGTGATGGGAGGGTCAGAGAGCAGCATGGCGTATCTCAAGGAATTGACTCCCATACTAGTGGGAGTCTGCTGAGTCTGAGATGGGTGGGGCAGGCCAGCATGCTGGATAGTCAGCCAGGGTTCCACTGTCACAGTCTTGGACTGAATTCCTTACTCTTTGGGAAACCTCAGTGCTTCAATTTGAGCTCCTAAGACCTCATGCTGGTTGGATGTCACCCGTATGTATCATGAACATAGCCTGCCTAACTGCAAGTGTTTACCACATTTACTAAACACCTGCAACTTCTCAACCACTGCTTAATCGGAGAAGCCAACTCAGAATTAATAGCCACAAGGATCCTGAGAGTCCTAGTGATGTTGGCTCCTGCATGCTGATGTCACCACTTACCAGTCGGGCTACCTTGCCAAGGGTTTACATGTATTGTTTTGTATAATTCTTGCAAACCTTTACGTTAAAGATGAAGGCAGCAGGCAGAGAGCTCTGTGAAGCTGCTCAGAGTCACATAGCTTCTGAGCAGCACAGCTAGGGCTTGACCTGCTTGATTCCAAACGCACCTCTTTGCGGCAATCTTGGAGTAGTTATAAGTTTGCCATTACATTTCCTCTTGTAGAAAAAAGCTTGGGTTGGTGGTCAGGTTCTCAGAATCAGAATGGGTAACATCATGAAGGGGGATGGGTTAGCTTGGCTGTCCAGATGGGAGCTGAGAAAGCCCACAGTGGCCATCCATGTGCCAGAGAACCCTGGGTCTGCCTGGTGGTGCAGAAAGCTGCAAGCCACAGAGCACTGGGGTCCAGTGCTGGGGGAGGCTACACACTGAAGCCTCTGCAGAGTGGGCTGTGTGAGTGTGCATGAGAGGATGAAGAAGCTGGAGTCTGAGGTCTTAGGTGATGGCTGCAGCAAAAGATGCACTAGTGACTTGAGCAGCAAGGAGCCTTGCAAGTGTAGGTTGACCTCCTCCTTCCCCTTTCATTCCATCTGGCTGCCAGCCTACAAGATGGTGCCAACTATAATCAGGGCTTGGTTTGCTGGTCTGTGTGCGAGTCGTCTCTGGAAACCTTGCCAGGCACAACCAGAAGTCTGGTAGGTGTCTCAGTTGACTATCACACCTAAATCCAGTGGGGAGGAGCAAGCATACTATTCACTCTCTTAGTCTCACAAAGTCCACAGGAACTGGATGTGAAGACTGAAAGGCTGCTGCAGGGACTTGGCTTGGTTTCATCTGTGTGATTCTGCAAACAGCCTTTCTCTGTGGGAAACAGGTCTCAGCAAGTGGGGAGGGAGCTGTGTCCTCCCACACCTACTCCTATTGCAGAAGATGCCCTGGCTTTGCTGGCATTGTGGGCCATTGCCAATCTTCTTCCTTGGTCCCTGATGATACACTGGGGCCCAGCATGCTGGTCCAAAAGACTCAGGGTCTGTGCAGGGCATGTAATGCCATGTGGGAGCCCAGTCCATGCAGCCTCCATGCCACCAGCTCCCCAGGACACCTCCTTGGAGGGGCTCCACGTTGGTGGCCTCCTGGAATAGACAGGGCAGACAGTTTTGCATCTTACCAGTGGCTAGCAGCACCCTACAGCCCTTGTTGGGGGGAAGACTGTTTCTAGTGCCTTGGGCTATTGAGCGGAAAGTCCTAAACCACTTGGAATTTAAATAAGGACTTGTAGGTTTTTCCTTCAGATTCAAAACATAGGACTAGGCAGGCTTCTTTGCTAAGCCTTAATGCTAAATTAACTTCCCAGTAGGTGCCTAAATAGTAAAAGCTGTCTCAGGGAAGGTAATAGTTCAGACTGATGCTCGTATTGCATTATCAATTCTAACTGCTGATCTCAGATTACCGTGAAATACAGTTGTTTGAATTTCAATCTTCCTGCTAGACTGTGGGCTACCAAGGCGGGGGAGGGGGGGGCAGGGCCCAGTCTCTTTCCCTGGCTAACGCCCCCACAGTTCCTGGCACAGATTTTTGTCACAGTGGGAGCTCGGGAAGTGTTTTTGACCAAATGAATGAATCTGAATCATTAAGGAGTAAAATAACCCATTGTGTGCAGCACCAAGAGCTCTCCCAGGGGATTCTCTGGATTCCCTGAAGGCGCCTGCACACAGAGGGTGAGGGCTCTGGTTCTGCTTGGGTTCTGACTGCCCAATGCGAGTCCTTTACTGTTTGCCTTTTAATCTCTGCACCCTCTACTGCAGATCAAGTGGGAAATGCACTAGTGCCACTTCACAGAGCGGTCAGGAAGGTGGACTGTCAGCCTCTGGTCTGTAGTCCGTATTCTGAAAACATTAGCTATCATAATCACTGTCATTGTTGGGTTGACTTTGATGGCAGAAAGTTACCAGGCCCTGTTCAAACCCAGCAAGCCTCTGGTTTAGCTATGCTTATAATTGTGCCTCAGTGGTATATTGAACTTAGGTCTATCCTTTCTTGCATTGCAAAAGCAAAAAAAGCCTCAAGAAAGCTCTTACAAAGGCAAGCCCCAGACACCTGTGTTCTCTAAGGTGGTGGTTCTCTAAGGCCTCAAGTCCACACTGAGAAAGTTACAGCTGCTCCTCTTGGTGAACCCCAAAGACACTTTTCCATGTACCTGGAATATGGCCTGTGAACGTGGTCAGTTTCTCACTGAGTTCCTGGGAGACTTGTGACTGTCAGGAAACTTCTCCTATGGTTTGATCACTTCTCAGCACAAAAGTTGATGGCCTTTGTGTTCTAAATACTTGCACATCACCCAGGGATGTTTCACTTTGCCACAGTAGAGGTAATTAACTGTGAGGGTGTAAGGGCAGGGCTGGAGGGGTGTGGCCGGGTCCCTGGAGCCATCCTGGAGATTTAGAGCCAGCAGGAGCACTGGGAGTGTACTGGCCTGGGGTTTTGAGAAACTCAGGTTAGAAGTGCCTCTAGGCCAAGGTGGGAAAGTACTTTCCCTGTTTTCATTGTTGCTGCCTCCTGTGTTGCCTGTTGTCTCCAAAGCTTGTGTTGGGATGAGCCCCCTGGCCATGGTATTAGGGGCAGAGTGGCAGGGGGGTGAGGAGGGGTCCCTGACCCTTCTGGGGAGCTCATGTCCCAGGGAAATAGAGGGCTGCCTGCTGGGGCAGATGTAGCACTGCCCCTTGACTTCCTCACATGCCTCTGGTGGAGCAGCACAGAGCACCCTCATGGCTTCAAATCCACCCTGCCCGCCTTGGACTCAGTCCTCGGAACAGTGAGCAAAAATCTTCTCTGTAAATTACCCAATCTGTGATGTTCTGTAACAGCAGCAGGGACAGATGAAGACATGTATTTCATTTTTAAAAACAATTACTATCTTTATTTCATAGGGAATGAAACCAAAATATACACAGTTAAACAAGTTGTAGAGCTGAGATTTGAGTTCGTACAGTTTTTGCTTAAGAGCCTGTAATTTAAAACATTCTTTTGTATCAACAAAGACAGCAACAAAGAACACCTTTCAAGTGTGGTGCAGTCTCTACCCCGATAAATTAATTTCTCTAATCAAATCCAAAATGCAAACTGCTAGAGGAGTCAGATTTTAGGAATTCCAAAGTGTTCAGACCTTACATTTCTAAAATTTAGCTTTCTGATATAAGGTAGGACTGTCCCAAGCATGCTATAATGTTTTCAAGAAACTGAAGGACCATGAGGGATTTCCAGAACTTGGACGGCTTGGATACACAGCATTTTTCCTTAGTTCAGGAAGCTCTTGGGACTTGAGGGCTGCTCAAGCTGGCCTTGGCCTTCGCCCACCCCACCTGGTTCAGGACCTCTGTGCCAGCTTCATGGGCATGCATAGTGCACAGTGGATTTCCCAGCTCATGTCACAAACTCTCGAAGGACAAGCCCAGAACACATGTAGCTTCTGTGCTTTATAGCTGAACATTGCATGGGGGACTCATACTGAGGCTTAAGAAATGAGTATGATACAGATTGAAGTCTGTTGTGGTGGGATGAAGTTGTTTTTACTTAGTGATAACTAATTATGTCCAGTTGTCACTTGGAACATGTCTTAGACAGATGCCTGCATAGTCAAGTGGTATACATTTTATATATTGAATCTTAATAATTTATCAATGTATACTATATTTCGTTTCTTTTTTGTACCAGGGACTGAACACAGGGACTTTGTACTGAGCTACATCCCAGCTCTGTTAATTTTTTTTTAAATTTTGAGACAATGTGGTAAGTTGCTGAGTTGCATGACTATGCTGAAACTTACAGTCCTCCTGCCTCAGTCTCTCAGAGTGTTGGGATTAGGGTTATAGGTATGCACCACTATGCCAAGCCATATACAGTATGTAGACAAAATTTCCTGTTTTTGTTTCCAACAAAAGCAAACCCTCAGAAACACTGTAAATTTTTACATTTTAAAATAGTGAGTCAACTTCAGAATCATATCTACATAAGGGACTCCCATCTACTTTGTTTTTTGAGATGAGGTCTCTGAGTTGCCCAGGCCAGCCTTGAATTTGAGATCCCCCACCTTAGCCTCAGAGTTCCTGGGAATACCGGCAAGTGCCACTGCTCCTGGCTTTCCCATTTACTTGTAAGCATTATTTTTTCAAGCAGCGTGCTGTACACATTCTCACAGGGCTCCTGAGTAAGCATGGATGTCCTGAGATGTGGTGGTTGCCATAGTAATTAATCACCTCCCAAAAGAATAGTGGAGAATATAAATCCATGTAAATTGCCCAGAACATAGTCAGAATTGCCCCCTGGGCATCTTGGTTTATAAAAAATTCAGGCAGAGGGGATGCTTTCCCCTTGTCCTCTTTCATGGGAAGAGAGATGGAAAAAGCAGCTTTGTGCTATAGCTGTCTACTCTCCACCTTGCTGGGAGAGGAGGCCAGGGGTCGAGCAGCAGTCAGGCCATCACACGGCACACAGAGGCACTTGTGATGACCATGATGCAAGACACTTGGGCATGGTGGGCCCATGGCCTTGAGAGTGCCTGCATCCACAGCCCTGACCCTGGCCCCCTTCCAGTGGGTTCAATAGCAGTGCAGAGTGGGAGTTATTCCAAAGCTTGTCGCTGAGCAGGGGTCTGCAGGGCACTGCAGAGGGAAGTTTAGGAGCTACAGGAAAGAGCAGGCGGCCGAGGGTGGCTTTAGAAACTTAAACTCTACTGAGCAGGTGCTGTTTGGGATACACCTTGTAAATCACAACCTGGCTCCAGCCCCTCTAAGGGCTTCAGTGACCTTTGGAAGCCTGGGCACTTGGTGGCTGCACATGGAGCTCCCGGGAGGGCGGGTTCTGAGTGATCAAGATGACCCCTGCTTATCTGTGTGCCTTCCCTATGTGTCATGGGTCACAGACACTGCACCTCATGCTTGAGTGAAGCTGAAACAGACCATTCTTTCTCTGTAAAACACATTGCAGCCTCCTGGCACTTAGGAAGCTAGCCAGCCTTTACTGTATGTCCGAACAGTGAAATCATGACAAAAAGCCTAAAGATGTGAGAACTGAGGCACTAAACAGACCACAAAGAGGACACTCACAGTGTGTGCCCTGAACTGGGAGCAGGTTACTTGTGGTGGAATGACACCTTTTGGGGAAGTAGTGGTGTTGGTTCTCCTGTTGCTGTGGGTTCTTCTGGAGGAGCTTGCTGAGTGAGCTTCTTTCCTGATATGAACTTGGCTGTTCACATCATCAGAGGAGATCGGGACGGGACCTTGTTGTCGCTGAGAATGGCCGTGGTTCACATTGTGGGAGGTCTGGTCTTGTCTTTACCACTTCCTGGCTCTGGAAGGGGAGACGTGTGCTGTTTACTCTCCAGGAGAAGCTCATCATGCTGGCTTCCTAATGTGAACTCCACTGTTCTCATCATTGGAGGAGCTCGGGACCTCAGTGCTGCTGACGGTGGCAGTGGTGCTTTTCAGGGGAGCTCTGGTCCTTACTTTGACATTGTTTTCCTGGAGCAAGGCAGATCCCTCAGCCTGCTGGCACAGCTCCTTCACCCCGCTGACACAGACTTTTTGGCTTCCACTGCTGACCTTTGGGCCTTCCCAGTACAGAGCCGTGAAACAGACTTGCGTGAGACATTGTCATGGGTTCTATGCCTCCAGTTGGACTTGTGTGTGTGTGTGGGGGGGGCATTGTCCTGGGCTCTAGGTCTTCAGATGGACTCAAGCAGGACGTAGGATCTAATTCTTCAGCTGGAGTCTTTGGTCTTAATGTGTGGACAGGTCTCCTGTACTTGTTCTGTGTTTGACTCTTCGAGTGACTGTTATAAAATGATTCTGTGAGTCATGTGTCTCACATTAAATTGCTTTCCTTTCCTGACTACAGCAGTGCTGCTGGGACAGCCCTGCCAGGAACGTGAGTGAGGGTCTCTGCTCCCTGTGTAGGAACCACCTCAGCAGTGCCAGGTGACCTCCAGGATTAAATGACCGTCAGAGGGTAAACAGGCCACAGATGTGGAGTCCACAGTACTGCTTTCATGGAGCTTGGCAACCCGTGTCTATTTCTTCACTATTTGTGCCCTTTCTCAAAGGGTTGGTTTCCTCAAGGAATTCGAAGTCTGTTGCGGTGTGCATCTCCTAGCCAAGGCTTCCTGCTGACAGTCCCTGACGTTCTTGTGTGCTGGGCTGTGCCTTCAGTGGTGGCAGAGAGAACTGAGGGGTTTGCTCCCTCAGGACTGGACATCTGTTCCCTGGGGGCCTGGGGTCTGGGCCTCTCTCATCTGTTGTCTTGTAGGCTGAGTGAGGCTGCCTCACCTCTGCCTGGGGCCCAGAGTGGGTAGGGAGGCTGGGTGGGAAATGCCAGGCCTTTGCCACTCAGCAAGGACCCTGGCCTGGGCCTTCTGCCCACTGTGTGGCTTGTCCCCTCCTGGAGCTGCTCTCTGCTTGGCAGCTGAATTCTTTCCCATGTGATATGAGTCATAATTTCCTGCCAGTATGTTTCTGTCACTCTTTTATTTCTGGATCTCCTCAAAATTTCTGCCTATCTATTTTACCAATTCTTATTTTCTAGCACTATTGTGATTTTTTTCTTCTCAAACTGATTTTTTGATATTTTTAGGAAATTGAAGTGGGAGTAGATAGGCATAAAGGCTTAGTCTGTCATTTTAATTGAATTTCTTATTATTTTAATTTGAAAAAATAACTTGTTTAAAATACTTAGTAGTTTTAAAATGTTCCCAACAGAAATGGCCCCATGCTGGATTTTAAGGCAGGATCTATGAGAAATCCTTCATGGATGGCTTATGCTGGCATCTGTAGATATTACTGTTCTTATATTTCTGTTGTGTGCACATACCCATAGTTGCTCAGACATACTCTCTCAGGATATTTTTATCCTGACTGCTGCTGTGTCTCTGTCATAGCAATGGGCACTGGACGCCATGTGATCATCATGTCCCATCCCCTCCTGGAGGACCTGCTGGGCTGTCCTCAGCTTGCGGGTGAGGAAGGGTGACTGCTTCTAACGCTGTGTGGAGCTGGGCTCTGACTGAACACCCCTTGTGCTCCACCCCTCTCCCCTCTCCCGGATAAAGGCTGGTGGTGCCTCCAGGATGTGGTTGTGGGCTTCCCGTGAGTGTGCTCATGTGTGTAAGAGACAGGAGGCTATGCAGGGTGCAAGGAGAGCGCAAACTCCACCGTGCCAGCTGTGTGGTGGGCATCTGCGCTACACTGTAGTCTGTTACCAAGTGCTTCTTTTTCGTGTTAGAATGAATAACTAAAAGTTCATCTTTCCAAAACAAATTAATGATCAATTTAGTGTCATTATCAACCATTAGAAAATTCCTCTCCCATCTAAGGCATAGCAATCAAACATTTATTTAAGAAAAATAATTCTTGTCTCCCTGGGGTTTTTCATTTGAATAAACAGATAATAAATCAAGAAATACTGTACATAGCAGGCTTCAAGCTCAGAACAGCTCAAAATGCACCCAACATCCATACTGTAGAAACAGGCAAGAATTACTGAATAACTGGATTTAAGTTGGAACAAATACAGCTGCTCTTGTCCATGGAGAAGATGAGCGCCCTGGGCAAACGCAGTGAGAGCCTGGTTTCCAGTGCTCCCAGGTGAGCTGCTTGCGCTCCCAGTGAGCACAGCTGTGGAGGGGAAGCCCTGTGAGTCTTGGGCTGAGCACAACTCCTGCCAGAGGTTACACCTCGTACTTCCATGCCTTTCCGGTCGTCTGCGCCACCAGTAATGTCACAGTTAAATAGGAGCCGCTGAAGTCGGGTGCTGGGGAACAGGCCTGAAAAGAAACCCGCATCCATGAGTTCCCTGTCCCCTCCCCTTCCCTTCCCTTCTTTTTCCTTCTTTCTTTCTTTCTTTCTTTCTTTCTTTCTTTCTTTCTTTCTTTCTTTCTTTCTCTCTCTCTCTCTCTCTCTCTCTCTCTCTCTCTCTCTCTCTCTCTTTCTCTCTCTCTCTTTCTCTTCCTTCCTTCCTTCCTTGCTTCCTTCCTTCCTTCCTTCCTTCCTTCCTTCCTTCCTTCCTCCCCTGCCCTCTCTTTTCTGGTGGCATCATGAGGAGATGCAGAGTGTCTTATCCATACCAAGCACCACTTGCTACTTGTTAGTCTAAGTCAGCTAGGAGATGTTATAGAAATAAACCTCACTGAAATTGAGATGGATAAATTGCCCAGGACCAGAGAAAAGAAATGTCAGCTTTCATGATTTTGGTTAGCACTACCCTGGAGAATTGTGTTGGTATTAAAAACTCCATCTTGTTCTTCTAAATCTGTTTGCTCTGACAGAAACTTTGGTCCATCCTGGCGGCCTTTCTAGAGTTGCCTTCCAGGCCTGTGAGGATGCCTGCTCTGGCGCTGTCGGTCTGCACAGTGCCCTCCATCCCGGATCTGTGCTCCCCAGCGTTTGCCAGGCTGAGGGGCAGATGCTGCTGAGCTCCAGCCTGATCCCCATTGTGGCCCCCTCTCAGGCAGGGGAGAAGCACATGTCTTTCTGCTTGATAGTGTTCAGCTAAACAGCCCCAGCTGGGCAGAGCTGAACATGAGGGCTTTGTCCTGTTATGACTCTTATCCCGTTTGCAGCATGTACCTGTCACAGAGTGACTTTGTGTGGGGCTGGTTATCAGCAGACTAAACCCTGCACCCCCAGTTGCACCTCTTTCTTGACCTCTGGCCCGTCATCCTGCCGTGCTGGACAGCTCCCATCCTGAGAGTGGTTTTCTTTTGTAGATGTCTTACCTGTCCTTCCTGAAGGCTGGTATCTATTTCTCTCCCAAAGTCCTACCAGATGTGCTTGTATGTGCTTGGACTGTAAATCAGCTGTGACTCGAGTGGTTTCCCTGCCCACCAAGGCCTTCGGCCCTAATGCAAATCAGCAGATGTGTTAGGTACTTGTGAGAACAAGCATCACTTAGAGCTGCATCCTGGCGTGTGAGTCTGGCTTCAGCCCAGCCCAGCACCGCATGCCATGCCCAGTTCTTTCTTTTCCCCTGTGTGTGCTTCTCTGACATCTTCCAGTTTGAGCAGCACATTACAGGACACTAAAGTTGTGTGAACGTTCCAGATCTCGGTTTCTATGACCATCCGTTCATCTTTGCGATTGTATCATCCTCTCTAACAGTTACCCAAAATTTTAGTCAAATGGAATCCAATATACCTTTGTCTGTAGTTTTGGACAAAGATGGTGAAAACAGACCCAAAGGATGTAAACCTGAACTATAACAGATAGCCACTGCAGTCCTTGTGAGAGGGGGAAGAAGAGACAGGTGGGTTATCGAGTGTCTAAGGTGGTGTTGTGTTCACATTGCTCTCTTCTTCTGCTGTTGTTAGGAGTGTCCCCCTCTTCCATCAGCCCAGCCCAGAGGAAGGACCGTGCACACAGAGGGGCACCACTCAGGACACTGTTTCTTCCATCTTCTTAAACACACAAAACTGACAGCTCACAATGCACCTGCATGGTGCTCAGTGACCTGAGGCTAGATGTGACGCCTGAACCAGGTCCCGGTTTCTGTGCACTTGGTGTTGGGAGACCTGCATGTTAGCTGCGCCATTTATAGTAATGTTTAGAATCCACATGTATCCTCTTTTGAAAATCCTACATGAAAACTGGTGTTTCATGAAAGAACATGAAAGATCTAGAACCTCTTGAAAAAAATACATACTTTCCTTCCCTCCTTCCTTCCTTCCATCCATCCATCCTTCCTTCCTTTTTGTCTTTTCTGAGACAGGACCTCACTATGCAGTTCAGACTGGCACTTTGTAGCCCAGGCTAGTCTCGAACTTGCAGCGATCCTCCTGCTTTAGCCACCTGAGTGGCTGGGATTACAAGCAAAAATCTAACTTAGAAATAGTTATTTTTTAGGCTGTTATGCTTCAAATGAGAAAACACATTGGAAAGTTCTTTGCTTCTTTAAGATGTTTAGAAACAAATGGGTCTTATTACTTTGTTTTGCATTCAAAGTAAAGCCCTCTTTTTGTTGTTCTGTGTCTATAACCAAGGTAGAAAGGTTTATGGGGCAGCAATAGCATCCTTGATGAAACCCCAGAGTCAAAGCCAGTCAATAACAATAGCAAAACCACTGCAATGACTCTGCACGGAAACCTCGAAGCATAGTGATGTCCAGGGAGCTCTTGTGGCTTGGACTTAGCCACTGACCTTTATGCTCATGGCTTTTATTCTTTTCTTTCCTACAATGTTCTACTCACTTTTGGAAAAATTAGTGATTACAAAACTGATAATGCATTAGTTTAATTTTCAGTTAAGAAACAAATTCATTCTACGGAAGTCGTTCATGTGCTACAGAAGCCTTGAATGTATATTTATATACTAAATATATTTCATCATGCTTTTTGTTTTCTTGAGGCTTTTCTTTATGTAGAAAGACTTCTTTTTCACCCATTTTGGATTTCTTATCCAAGCCTGAACATCATTGATAAATTGATACTACTCCATAGTTCTGTTGACCATCCAGGAATTAAATACACAGATTTCCTTCTGTGTCATGCTGTCATTTGAGGAATGGTCACATGGTGTCTCCCTGTGGAGAGTGTCCCAGGAATACCTCTTCCTTGTGCTCATAAGCATCATCATCCAGGTGGAGAAAAAAGTGACAGAAAGGTCGGCAATACATATATTTTATTAAGATAATTATTTAATCCTCTCAGCAACAATTGAAGGTGTTGTGTCTTTTGATGGGTTTTGGTACTCAGCAATGCAGTGGTCAAATGCTGTGTGGCTGAAACGTTAAAGTTTAATTATTCTGTGGACATTTTCACATTTCAACTAATTTCAGAATCAGTTATGTGGCCATTACTGTTTTTGGCAAGATAACTTGTGAAGTTGCAGTTTTGTGGTTTATATTTAATGTTGCATATTCTTGAAGTAACGCATTCATTTAGAAACAATCTAAGAACAGATAGTTTTTATTTCTTAGGCAAGTTATGAAACAATTATGATCAATTTCTCTTAGTTCTCAATGTGTCCTTTGTCAGTGTGCCCTACTGAGCTTCCCATTCTAATCCAATCAATAATCAGGTACCTCTGAGATGGTGTTTCTTCTCCAGTGCACCAATCTTATTATTGATCTGTTTGGGATGTGTTTTCCAGATCGTGTTAATGGAGTTCTAAAATATACAATATTTTAAATTCCATTTGAATGCAATCCGGATATCTTCAGTCAGGTGTTTGGTGGATCTTTCCTGCTGAGTAATGTTTCAGGCTAGGAGTGGACATTTGGAAATAGCCCCCAAACACCCTGAAATGTATCTATAGTTTTTCAAATATGTTAGTGTCATGCCAGCAGTGAGATCATCAGTTGTGAGTGGGAGTCTAGGTAAGCCCACAATAATCTCTTTGAATGGGCAAAAGCTACATTGTTACTGGACATGCTATGCACATTTTCTGCCCAACGTTCACTGATTTACAAGGAACTAAAAAGTTTAATATCGGGAAAATAAAAAAAAATTGAGTTGTTAAGACCACGGACATTGATATCAGTATGAAATTTTGTGTAATTTGTGCTTTAAGCATATGTAAGTGGTGGACCAGAAATAACTGAAATAATCTTTTTTTTTTTTTTTTTTTTTTTTTTGTAGGTCAGGGACCCAGGTTGATGGTATTTATTTATAATATCAGAAATTGGGAACATGTGAGATGAATGTAGCCCATAGATCTAAATTTTGTTTTTCTTAATATCGTATTTAAAAACCAAGACATTCCTGTAAGTCTACATTTTCAGCCTCTTAAGGCAGAAATGTACCTTCAAATGAAGATGCCCCATCTGTGTTCCTTTTTCTATGGTCCTCAGTAACCCTTGTTCCTTAGGTGCTTGGCTCCCAAAAGTATTTGAAATTGTGGTCTTTGGGTTAGAAGCTGCAGAGGTCACTACATCCATGCCCTCAACTAAGGGTTGGCAAAGCATTCCTTGAAGCAGAGAGCTGTTTCCTTCTTGCGAGGGAGGGACTTGATGTAGGGGTGCACAAGTCTTGCAATAACAATGGTCGTAATACTATAGTTGGAAAGGAATCAGTTGAGTCCCACCCTGACCAGACAGTTAGTCTCTCTTTTGCTTCTTCTTTTTGGCTCTCTGGTTAGTGCTGACTCTAGTTCTTTCCCCCTCTGGGTGCTGCTCCCTCTTTTTCTTATCTCTGCTTTGTATTTCTCTAGTCCCACCATCCTCATCTTCATCACATACACCCAAGGTCTCTTCCTCCTGAGGGTGCTGTCTTTTCTTCTTGCTGCTTTTATTACTGTGCATTTTGCTTTCTGTTTTCCTGGTCTCACCATCTAAAGCTATCTCCTCCCCTCCATCCTCTTTTTTCAAGTCCTCCTCATGCTGTCTCTTTTTGTTTCTGCTGCTGGGTTCAGTGCACACTCTGCTGTCTACTTTTTCCCAGACATGCCCCACAGCCTCCTTCCCTCTTCTCTCTTTATCCAAAATCCCAGTATCATCCTCCTCCTCCTCCTTTTTGTGCTGTTGCCTCTTCTTTTTTTTGTGAGGCTGATTGGATTGTGTTCTGTTAAATTCTCCAAGCCCTGTAGCCTGCTCCTCCTCCTTCCCTAAGGCTCCTTCTCTCTCGTCTATAACATATTCTTTATGTCCTCTTTTCTTCTTGCTTTTCCTGATGCTCTGGTTGGTGTATTCTAGGTGCTCATTGTGTAGGTGCTCCTGATTCTTTTCCACTGTTCTAGCCTCCTCTTCTTGCTTCCTTTTCTTTTTCTTTTTTTTGGGGGGGCTTGCTCTCATTCTGTGATGGAAAGGGCCCCGTGTCTTGGCCTTTGAGATGAGCCAGGAAGGCCTGCTCCTGGGCCTCTAGCCGAGCAAGCTTAGCCTTCATTGTGATTCCAAGACGGGCAGCCTTGTGTGCTGTTCGTCCCTCACAGGCCTGGAGCAGCATCTCGTCAGTCAGAATCTTTGGAGGCGTGGGCCCTTGCTTGTCATCAGTGCAGCTCTCCAAGTCTCTGTCTGGCTTTTCTTCACCTGAAGTCAGTGTGGCTGTCTTCACAAACTTCTGATACAGCAAGTTGGGCTTGGGACGATTACGCTGGGTGGTCTCCTTAGAGAGATGCCTAATCTGTACTCCATCCTGCCCAGTTTCCACCACCAAATTAGCTGCAGTCTTGTTGAAGAGCTCATTCCACCACTGGTTTGTAAACTCCGTGGAAGGATCATGTCCCACCCCATGAGTGTCTTGCTTCAATGTCACCTTGAGGGCCTGGGTGATGCCATTCTCCTTTCGGCCCAGGCCTTTACCTTGAGTCCATCCATGCTTTAGCAGCTGCTCCTCAGCAAACTTCATTCCTCGACTCTTGACATCTGGGATAACACTCATGGTCAGTAAAGACGTCTCAGGATCTCACCAGGGGAGGAGAGAACATTGTCCTTTTCAGAGGGAAAAAGAGTGGGCTGGAGATTTAGCTCAGTGGTGTAAGTGCCTGCCTGGCAAGTGCAAGGTCCTAAGTTGAATCCCTTCACTGAGTCCTTTCCGCGGAAGCATGTGCCCCATCAGCCATGTGCACCGCCATCTTCCACTGAAATAATCTTGCAAAGGAAATAACCTAAATTCTTGGTTCTATTTTAAGTGTTTTATGATGGGTAAATCTTTTCATCTGATTATTCATGTGATGGATAAATATTATTGGGCAGACTCGAAAAATAAGTTTCTCATATTTGTAGATCTTGGATGTTTGGGAATCTCTGTACATAAAATGTGTTTTTCCAGCTTCACTTCACTTTTTAAATATCATCTGCCTGCAGCTGCCGACCTTTCCCTCATGTAGACTCATGAGGTCTCAGAGAATGGAGTCAGAGATGGTGTTGGAAGCGCTCTGCGCCTCTGGCCTGGCAGCAACACCTGGCATGCAGCGGTCCGGCCGGTCCGCCAGCCTCTCCATGGGACGCACAGCCTCGCTCTGCAGATGCGGGATTGGTCAGCACGCGTGCTTTCGCTGTGATTGGTTTTGAAAAGCAGAGAAGTGGCAATCATAAGATAATTTCCTGCAATTTTATTTGGTACTCTTGTTTTATTTTGATGGCTACTCAAAACCAAAGTTCGAGCAGTTGTGGGGCACTGTCTGCAACAGGCTCCTCCTGTGCACCGTGTGCTCTGCTGCCCTCTGTACCTCCAGCAGTGCGAAGGCCATTAGGGAGGAGAAGGGGGAGACTCTGGGTGCAGGAGGAGTGAATCACCTCTCACATCACGGTCACGGGGTCAGAGTATCCCACTGTGTTGCCGATGTTCGTGTAAACCCGGTTGTTGTGCTCAGGACTGTGTGGCTATGGAAGAATGCATAGAATAAAGGAAGAGTTTGAAAGGTAGTGGAGAGGATGCTGAGTACGTTTATTATGACCAAGCAGGTAGAGATAGAATCTGGGCCAGGAAGTCCCCACAGGTCCGTGTGCCTAGGCTTGGTCCCCAGCAGGTGTCACTGGAAGGTGTCAGAGCCCTTTAGGAAGTACAGCTTGGAGGAGTTCTTGATTCGGGGCTTGCACCTGGAGGGCAGTGGGATCCAGCCTTTTCTGTTTGCTTCCTGCTGTGCAGCAAGCAGCTTTGCTAGGCCGCACCTTCCTACCATGATGCCCTGCCTTGTCACAGGCACCGGAGCAGGAGGACCAACACGCCATGGACTAGAGCCTCCTAAACACTGAGCCCACACTCAGTTTTCCTTTATAATTTACGGCAGTGACAGAAGGCCAGCACAGTGAGTTATTATTTTTGTTTTTATTCTGTAAACAAAGTTTACAGCTCTGCTTTTTAGAGAGCCCACTCTCCACACACAGACACCCACACATGCAAGTGGAGGGTATATTCTAAATGCAAGTACACAATAAGTATTTGTTGATTTGTTTCAACGTACTTTCCTACCATATTTATGGGTACATCTGTTTCAGAGAGAAAATGCCTGCATACAAACATGGAACATTTACCAGACTTTATAGGATTCAGATGTTGAAGAGTAATTTGTAAGCAGTTTTGAGATGTGATACTTATTTCAGCATGAAGCTTTTCTTACCTTTACTTTCTTTCTTTCTTTCTTTCTTTTTTTTAAATCGGTACCGGGAATTGAACTCATGACCACCTGCTTGCAAGGCAGGTGCTTATGCCACTGAGCTAAATCCCCAGCCCCTAACAATTTTTTTTTTGTCTTTTTCCTTTTTATCGGTACCCGGGATCGAACTCACGACTGCCTGCTTGCAAGGCAGGTGCTTATGCTGCTGAGCTAAATCCCCAGCCTCCCCTTTACTTTCATTTTTGCTGAAATTTGAGTGTTTTTACCTGTTCCAAATGGTCTGGCTTCTGGTGATGAGGCTGCTACATCTGTCTTTGAAAAGGGACAGCAGGTTGGGGGTGGGAGGCAGACCAGGGCCATCCTCTTGGAGGAGCAGGATACTGGGCCCAACTGTGGGGCTCTGAGGGTCAGACAGGGGTCCTGTCTTTGGGCCATGTAACAATTGTCGTCACTCCTCCGTGCTGCCCAGGCTCAGTTGAGTGATCCACCAGCTCTCTTTCAGTCATAGAAGGGATGGTCCCTGTGTAGAAAGAATTCTAAACTATATACTTACAAGTCTACAGCCGTTTATTCAATATTTGCCTTGTGCAGTATGCAGCTTA
This sequence comes from Cavia porcellus, assembly GCF_034190915.1. Classification (NCBI taxonomy): domain Eukaryota; kingdom Metazoa; phylum Chordata; class Mammalia; order Rodentia; family Caviidae; genus Cavia; species Cavia porcellus. Next base: position 49,720,970 of record NW_026947507.1, read on the forward strand.
ATCCTCAGTGTAGCTTACAGTACTATTGCCCTGCTTTAGAAATAAGTAAACTACTATTCAGGGAAAATGACTTATACATAATATATCTCAGAGCTTTTGTTTTTGAAAAGTAAGTTAATTGATCATGGTGATTATTTTGGACAGGGTTGCTTGTGTTTAAAATGCTCACTTCTTATAAGTTAGAGGCAGCATCCATTTCCTTGCCCTCAAATTTATAAGCCTGCAGGTAAAGAGGTGCTTCTAGTATCAGAGCCTTCCCGTGGCCCCCTGTTTTCTCTGTACTCTGCGGATTTGAGTTGTCATGAGCCTCTGCAGTTGGATTGTAACGTAAAGCTCTTCTCTCCTGGATATTAGCATGTTTTTCTTTTTATGTTTAGGGACAGTTTTAATGTTGGGGAAGTTGTTAGTTGTTCAGTGTTGTGGTTCCCCCTAATGGGTAGATGGATCTCAGAAGGGCTGATAATAGAAACGTCACGAGGAAAGAAACTAGAGTCCTAGGAGGAAAATTACAGTTGTTAAAATGATGAATATTTTCCATGAGCTGAATAGTTACTTTCCCATTGTTGGGACAAATGCCAGGCATCTGAAACTTCAAGGAGGGAGGTTTATTTTGGCTCACAGTCTCAGTGGGCTCAGTCAATGGTCAGCCAGTTCCCATGCAATGTCCTGTCAGAAGACAGTTGCCTCACTAGCAAAATGACTTTAGCCAAGATGTGTGGATCCTCCACAGGCCATGTGGGGAGCCCAGGCAGTGGGAATGATGAGTGTAAACATTGCAGTGCAAGGTATTGGACATTCAGAGTGTACCAGGAGACCACAAGGACCCCTGAGGACTGGAAAGGCAGTGAGGAAGTCTCCAGACCAAGGGAGGAGGCCCATGGACCATTGTGGAGACTTTGGCTGTTATTCTCAGTGGAATGAAAGTCACCTGGGAATGTTCACAGAGGAGGGGTATAATCTGATTTCTAAGAGATCACCCTCACTACTATAAAGGGACAGTTGGAGGTGGGGTTCAAGTTGGGAAGATTATTTAAAAGATGACAGGAGTAATCCAGGCATGGGATGATGATAACAGCACAGGTGATAGAAGGTAGTAGGATTCTGGATCTATCTTGAGTAAGAGGCATCAGGATTCTAGACTGACTGGATGTGGGGTGTGAAAGAAGCAGTGGAATTGAAGGATAGATTGTGGTCATTGATGAGGTGGATCCGTGGGACAGGACTGGGGAAGTATCAGCAATTTGGTGTTGTATTCGAAATGTGAGTTACAGATTCATGTTGAGTGGCTGAGTGGCAGTTGGATCTGGAGCAGGGGAAAGTTCTTGCCAGACATACCTGTTTGAGTCACTGCAGTGGATATTTAAACTGATGGTGCTAGATGAAATCTCCAAAAAGTAACCACAGATGAAGAGCAAAGAGGACCCAGCACTGAGTCCTGCCTGAGTCACTCCTACAGGAGGAGCTGGAGAAGAGATGAACAGCCAGTTTGGAGGCAGGAGCAGTACACATTTTGTGAACTGTTAGGTTAATTCATATCTTGAAATTCCTTTTAATTGTGAAACAACAATAAAGGAATCTGCAAAACAATAGCTAGTAGTGTAGGGAAAAACTGGAAAAGACAGGTTTTAAACTTAGACACATCTTAACTGTACTAAGTAGCAGAGCTGAGCAGTGAGAGCCAGAAATGAAGAAGCAATACCCTTTTCATTTCCCCCAAGCTCTCCTCCTGAAGATCTACTAGTCCGACTCGGTTAGGGTGAGGGTTAGAGTTAGGGTTGGGGGTGTCCTGGATTCTGCATGAACAGAACCCTGCTCTTTACTGGGCCCTGCAATTTGAGTCCACTTGCTGTGCCTTATGCATCCCTTGAGGTTCTTGTGGTGAAGGATGGAGAGAGGATGAGAAAATAAAGAAGAGACAAAGCTGGGGTCAGGTGGAGCCCTGACCCTCCTCAGGGGGAAAAGGTACTGCTCAACCAGTGCAGAATGCTTATTTATATTCTTGGAATAATGATGTCAGTTTCAACCCACTGCCTAGCAACACATTGCTTGGATTGTCTAGCAGCTTGGTGTTTGTCTGGGCTGTAGCAACTTCTTTACCTGGCTTGCCGTGGCACTCTTTGTTTTTGGGATTGGTCATGCCCTGGCTGTACTGTGGCCCTGCACATGTGGTCGATTTCCAGTTTCAATGGCTCCCACCATCCCTGCTTTCTGAATTGTTTTCATAATGTGGAAGAAGAATTGTGTTCTCCTTGACTTGATTACTATTTACAATCTTGCCTCTGATGCTTAAGGGTGGCAGCATTGAAATCTGCAGAAGGGTCTGGATTTGTCACCATGGCCTTTATTTTTTATTTAGCAAACATTTTTCAGAATCGGTTACATATCAAGTTTGTCCTTAATGTTGGAGACACAAGAATTGAATAGGCTAACTTCCTTTCCAGTGCATGACTGACTGCAGTGCAGAGGGATGTATGTGTGCTAGAGCAGAAAGGAACACAGAGGAAGAATTCCTTTAAAAGACTGGGAGAGCAGCAGCTTCCTGGCAGGTGCTGAAGAGTGCTTTGCACAGGAGTAGTCCCCAAGCCTAGTCCTGAAGCATCTGTGAGACATTTGTAGGGAACAAGAGGGCTCAGGGCATCCCCAGCAGGTGGAGGGTGTGAGTGTGGGAATCAGCATGGAAGAGTTTAGAAAGAACACTGGGGATGAGGTCAGCAAGTCTGCCCGTGGCTGGGGGATCGAGGCGGCCTGTGCCCTGCAGGGGCACTGTTCTTACCACTTCTCGTGCATTTGCCCACTCATTTCTCAGCCTCTGAGATGCAGTGCTGACATTGTCTTTGCAGATGTGTGTCCTGGGCGTCGGAGGAGGAAGTGGTTCCTCGCTCGCGGAGCCGGTGAGCTGTGGCACTGCACTGGGCATGTTTGGTGTGAACGGTGTTGATGGGTGAACCCGATACTCATCCTCAACATCCTGCGATTGTCAGAAAGCTCCTCTCATTGTGCATTCTTCTCCACAGCCTATCGTTGTCCTTTCTCATATCAGGTTTGACAGACTTTAATTTTTTTCTGTTTTTCTCCTCTTTCTGCAAAAGTGAATTTAGAGTCTCTCTGGTCAGCGAAGACTCATTCAGGACCCATAACTTGCTACTTGTGAGCTAGGGCTCAGGATCACTTCCATGGTTCCCACCGCCCATGAAACCTGCTGTCCAGGCCCCGGCGACTATTACCACCACTTATCGATGTGTGGCAAGGCCGCGGCTCACTGGGTCCCCAGGTGCCGGGCACCCCTGGCGGCGGGAGGGCTGTGGGTAGGAGGTGGGAGCGCTGTGCATGCTGTTGGCTGAGGACTGGCTTCCTCATCTCTGTGGCCTGTGTCTCGGGAGGATGACGGGGTGCTTGCTCTTGGCCGTGTGTTCTCTTGGGAGCTGTGTGGCGTGAAATGCTCCTCAGCTGCAGTCTGAGAGGCCTCTGAGGAGTCTCACGTTACAGGGTAAGCTCTGTGACTCCACACTACCGATTTCCCTTCACACACGACACCGCAGTCTTCCTCTCAGGGATGCTGTGTCTGCCCAGGGACTCTTCGTCCTTCTCAGGAAGCTGGCAGAGAAGTGTCTCCAGCGCCTCGTATCACTCGGAGCAGAGCGTGCGATGCTGACCTGCAGCACAGTAATGGGAACCTCCCGGGGGAGTGGCACGGCTGCAGTGGCTCTGTCTCCTCTGCTGAGTTCTAGGCCTGGGTGCTTGCTGGGCTCCCTGTGTCCCAGCAAATCTGACCCCTAATAACAGACTCTTGCCGATCTCCATCTGTTGTGTCTGCTGCCTCCCTGCTTCTTAATGTGAAGGACTAATGCTGTGCTGGTTTTGTTAATAAGCGTTAACTGGGCACCCTTTATTGATTACTCTGTGCCACACACCGTGTCAGACCCTGAGGCACAAAGGACCTGCTTTCAAGGAGCCTCACTGTCCCCAGAGTGGCCCAAACGTCAGTGCCCATGACCACTGCATGGACTTAGTTCACAGGTTCTTGGTATAGGTAGCCACACATTCAAGACACAGGACAAAAATGATGGGAAAAGGGAAGTCATCTGGAATCTTATTTATTCATTTATTTATTTATGTTTGGTCTTTCTGAGACAGGGTCTCGCTATGCAGTTAAGGCTGACCTTGAGCTCACTTTGTTGCCCAGGCTAGTCTCAAACTCGCCACGATCCTCCCAAGTGCTGGTATTACAGGCATGCACCACCATGCCCGTCTCCGAGATCATTTTTAAACATTAACAGTAAACACAGTTAAAACCTTTAATTTAAAAGTGTGCAGTGTTGGAATTTTAATGCCTCAAGTTACCATTAAAGACCATAAGAAAGCAGGTATTCAGGCATCAACGTCTGATAAATAAGAACATTTTAAGTAGTTCAAGGCCTTCCTAAGAAATGGAAATAAATTTTTAAATGCTTCAACTTATAAAGAATACATTTTTAAGTATGACTAAACTAAAATGAAAATCACACGTATGTGCAGCTGAATAAATTTACTTTTCACTTCTGTTTGGATGTTCTATACTTAGACTCAAGTGGGATTATTTCTTTTCATAAGAAATTTACTCCAAGAGCATGAATCTGTAAAAAAAGATGTCTCATAGTTTGTGCAGAGCCCAGCATCATTCAGAAATGGATTGAAGTGGGGCTTGGGCTTTGGATCAGGGTGGGAAAGTCTGCGTGGTTGAGGGATGAAATTCAGTGCCCTGAAAGGCTGGGACTAATCTGCCCTGTGTCAGGAAGAAAAGCCCACAAAGAAGAAGAGGGTCATATTGCGTGGAGGAGAGCTGTGCTGTGGGTTAAGTGTGAAAGAGTTTTATGTCAGGGTGACAATCGGCACCTACAGCTCTTCTGGACAGGAAAAAAGTCACTGGAAATTTAGCGGTGTTACTTCATTTTACCAAGGAAAAGGGATAAAATGAAATGCAGTTCATGGGTGGAAAGTTATTGAGGAAAATTAGGAGGATTGTATTACCTCATACCAACACCGGGGAAACACAACAACCAAAGAAAAAAGTGAAAGGAGAGATTTCTATAAGCTTATGGCATGATCTAATTTTTCTCTCTTTGAAAGTTCTGGGCCCTCTGGACCAGTGTTTCACCAGTTTGCTTCTCTGCTGTGTGGGATGCAGAATGCATCTGGATAAGAGGCTGGGAGACCCTCACTGTGACCTGGAGCCAGGTTCAGGACTCCACATGGATGCTTTTTGCTCGGACCTGACCCTTGGCTGAGAATGGCAGCAGCACCCTAGGGAGGTGGAGACGCTGGAGTCTGGGGTTGTGGTGGGAGGCGGGCAGCGTGGCTATGTGGTGTTTCTCTGAAGGGGGCGGAGCTGGTACCTTGGGGCACGGCCCCCCACCTCGCTGTTCCCCCTCCCCTGGGCCATCTGCTGCTGCCTCCATGAATGGAGCTCAGAACAATAGCTTTCATGGTGTGACCTGCATTCTGATGGTGGGATTGAGAGAGAGAGACAGAAAGACAAGGAGAGGGAGGCTGTGCTCTCAGACTGGCCGAACCTCCTGGCCGGTTCCCTCCAGCTGCGCACAGCACGCAGGAGCCTTCTGTGTTTGGTTCCTCTGAGACTTGTGCTGGCCTACTCTTCTCCCAGCCTGGTGTGCTGTTCCCTGCACACAGCTCACTTCCCCTAGGACGGATCTCTGTCTTTTTGGTCGTGTTGGTGAAGTTTGGCCTCGGAATTGAACAGGGAGGGGGCTTTTCCTTTTTTGGGGCTGTGGCTGTTGGTGCCCTCGGGTCCTGCAGCCCCCCAGAAAGGGGGGTTTTCTGAGTTTTGTCGGCCTTGGCTGGCTCTTCTCGATTATAAAGGAGAGCTGGAAACACAAAAGACAAATCTAACCTTGCCCAGGAGAGGATTGATCGGGAGTTTGCTGTGCTCACCCTTGGAGACAGAGACCCCGTTTCCACCTGTCGATAAGGGTGCTGTGGTGGGGGTCTTTAACCTTCAGAAAGGAACTAAGGGGGAGACTTTTAAAGATGGGTTGCTAGACTAGATGATAAGTTCATCTAGTTTCTGATTTTTTGAGAGAGAAAATAAAATGGCATTTTGAGTAAAATATTGCCCAGAATGTTCCCTCCTGAGCCAGATGCAATTCCAGGTACTCTGGTAGTGGGGAGGGAGGTGGGCCAGACAGGACCTGTGGGGTTCCTTGAAGTGGGGTGCGGCTGAACCACAGTACAAAACAGTTGCTGTTTGCTATTTTGTGGCCTGACTGGGATCTCTTCCTGTCAGGTTGGGCTACCACTGGCAGAGGACAGAATAAGTGAGAACTCAAAATCCCTGCCTTTCGCAAATGCAGTTTAAAATTGACAGTCTGCTGCCATATGCCGAGCCTTCCCTACCTGATTGTCCCGTGGTATTAGTACCTTTAGAACCTTCTTCACTGTGAGGAGGTTTTAACTTCTACTGACTTTTTTCTTCTAATATGTATTTATATAACATGCATGTCTACATATTTATTTATAAATACTCAAGGGTAAAATTCATATTTGCACATTTTGTGCTGAGAGACACATGTCCCCGGTGGTACACAAGAATGTGGACAGCCCTAAACTTCCTTACCATGCCCTAAACTTTATTTCTGTAGCTCTCCGTTTCCAGGTAGAGCTGTCAGCTGATGTGAGAACATGAGAGTCCACACTGCTCTCGAGTTGGAGGAGTGTGTGGACCTGCGACCCCCGGAGGCCACGGTGGTGTGTCAGTTTGTTTCGGAATGAAGCTTTGGGAGATGAGCAGACCTGGAGTGCAGGCCATCGGAGAGGCATGTGTGGGGGCGACTGCCGCTCTGGGCGGACAGAGATGATTTATTGCTGGCTCTGGGTCATGGTGACCATGGGGGAGCAAGAACAGTGGTTACTCGACACGGGATGTGGTTCCCAGTGTTTGTGGTAATACCACGGGCTCTGGACAAAGATCCTCAGCCTGCAGTAGATTTCAGAGAGTACCCTAAGTTCTGTAAGCAGTTGTGAGGAAAGCTTAGTAACTCCAGGAAACAAAAGCTATCTAAGTTTTTTCAGGCATGTAATGCTTCCTAAGTCTCAGCCAGTGCAGTGGTTTCAGTGTGACCACAGGTTATCAAAGTGGTTCAGAGAGATGCAGCAGAGCACTGTCAGAGGTGAGCCAAGTGGCTGAGGTGGCAATTCTGAGACAGCGCTGTGCCAACCTGCAGATTTGCAAGGTCAGAGATGGGGCTCTTGGTGCAGATTTTATTCCACATTTGGTGAGGCCTTTCTTTTCCTCAGTTTTCTCCTCAGTGTCCCTACTTGAGTATACAAGAACTGCAGTGATGATAGTATAAGTCTTTGTTGGCTATCGTTACTCGTTGGCTATCAAAATGTGCTAAGTATAAAATATGGTCTTTCGAGGCTAAGTATGGTGGTACATGCCAGTAATCCCAGTCCCAGGAGGCTGAGGCAGGAGGATTGCCACAAGGCTAGCCTGAACTACTTAACAAGACCCTATCTCAATAAAAACAAACCAAAAGTGGCATTTGAGCATATTTTATTGTAACTGACCTAAAATTTTAAATATGAACCCATCTATAATTCATTTCAAACTTGTCATTAGTCTTAATGTTAAATTAAGTGTCACAGTTAATTCCCGGACTGTTGCAACTATCTAGGAGATAGCACCTTACTTTGCAGACTTATGAGAAATTGCTTTCTCATGGTCCATGTGTTTGTACCACTTACTGTACTGCAGAAACCCATCGCTTTTTCCATCTCAGGATTTGTAACTCCTGACTGTTAAGCTGCCCTTCCAGAAGAAGTATCCAAGGGTCTTCAGCAATGGTTAGCATTCAAGCTGCATCTGCAGGGCTCCATGCCTCACATTGTGGCAATCCTGTCTCCCATGCTCACGCTGAGCCCATGGTGCAGTGCAGAGTTGGCAAATGACCTGACAAGGGGTCTTGAGTTTAGAGTCAGAGCTGTCACCTAGATGCTGCTACTGCTGTCCAGACCCAGAGCTAGAGCCACTGACTAGGTCTTCAGCGTCTGCTAGTGGCACTTGCACCAGGCAGGATGGCAGCGTATCTGACTCCAGGTTCTCTGTTATTGCCACGTCCCAAGGGGACGCCTGCCATTGTGCAATCCACAGTGGTGGACAGGACTCTGAGGGCCCAGCGCTTGTGGAGATCATGGAGATGTACGCTTGGGCTCAGTGCACTTTTGCTGCAGGCCATGTTTGCCTCTTGGTCTCATGGATGCCGGTGCTAACTTTGCTCCGGCCCACGTTGCCCTGTTGAGCGGGAAGTTTACTGTCCAACTCTCCGGAACAGCACAGTGGACAGTGGCAACAGAGTGGGGGCTGAGAGTCTTTGTATCCACTGGGCTGTGGGGCATCAAGCACTGTGAGCACTGGGCTTGCCCAGGATGAGCAGCCCTGGCCCCTATGCCAACCCTGACTAAGAGCATCTGCGGCTGCATGGAGCCAGGCTCCTTGCTGTGCTGCGGGGGCTTTGTGGCGAGTGGATCCTTGCCCTGCACAGTAGATGTGAGGCTGGGTGAAACCTCTGAGGAGGCCCCTATGTTAGCATCCCAGATCGGGCCCAGACTGCTCATCTCACCAAGATGTGTGGGGCTGGAAGTGTGATTGCTCTTTGTGCATGCCCTGGGCCTCCTTTAGCGGCCACGGCCGGGCTGTGCCTGGACCTTTTGGAGGTGCTGCAGATGGAGAAACACCTCACCTCCTGCTGGAAACCTTGGGCCTCTCCATCTCTGAGCCCTGCTGGTGGGTCCGACCTTGGGTAGAGACCGTGGGGTGCAGGGTTTGGTGGTCCCAAGAAGGGCACGGACTCAGTCTTCCTAGTGCACAGAGTTGCAGGATTTCACTCAGACAGATCTCACCCTCTAAGCCAGGCATTTGTCCTGACCCTGACACCAAAGCGAGCCTGAGCTGAGAAGGAGAGAGAATGAAGGGGCATCCTGTCCCAACCTGGAAAAGAGCCACTGCTCCTCTCCCCAGAGTGCGGCTTCTTGGGATGGGTGGGCGAGGGTTCCCCCCATCCTGTCGCCACCTGATGATTCAGGACTCCGCCTGAGCATCCAGCGTGCTGTCATTTCCTCTTCTGTCTCCGGGCATGTTTCTAGGTAAAATGCACTTTCAGCAAAGTAAGAAAGGCTCCATCACTTGGTGCGTGCATTAGTGTTTCTGGAATCGCACTTCTCTGTGGCTTCGCTTTGTCCTCTCTGTCGCATTCATTATTCAGGGATGGGAGAACTGGAGTGACACAAGGCCTCTGGGGCCAGTAGCGGCCTGGAGGTGGACAGAAGGCATCAGAGTGGGAGCACCTGAGTGGCAAATGCTGCATCTTCAAGTTTTCAAAATAGATTCCACTGACCACCTAAAGGAGCTTGCATTTTAATCTGATCCTGACAGAAATGTCTGAAAAAATAGTTTGGAAGTATAATCTATTATCCTTTTGTCATTTTTACTGAGAAATTGGAAGTTTTTAGATACCAGGGTGATGGAAGGTGACAGAGAAGCTGTGGTCTGTGGTCTGAGCAGTGAGCGTGTACCCAGTTTGTGGATGGCTGCTGTAAGCTGTGGCACTCTCAGCTGGTGCCAACGGTGAAGAGAAGCTGTGTTTGGCTGGCAGAGCTCTGGGTCTGCAGGGCTCTGGAATCCTGAACTCGCAGGCTGTCCCCACTCTGTAGATTCCTGCCTGGAGAAGTGGCTCAGTCAGTATTTTAGATGAGAGGGGACTTCGGGGGCAGACTCTGGTTCCCACCACCTTCATTCCTGGTTGTACGATCTTGGGTGAACTGGGGCATCTCTGTGTGTCAGCTTCTCAGCAGTGCAGTGGGGCTCTTCCCAAGTTCTGTGACCGGGGCAGTGCATTGGAGGGACGGGACACGTGCATACACTGTGCAGGTTCATTGTTTACTACACCTGAAGCTCAGGGTGGAGCAGCTGACTGTGTGAGGAGGCCTGGGAACTGCAGGTACCGCACACTGAGGGCCTGCTGGTCACTCCCCAGGGCTGTGCGCAGCATAGTCTGCTCATCTGACTGCTGTTCTCTGGGTCCAGGACATGTAGGACTTCATGAACGGGGTCTTTGGACATTTCAGCAACTAAATCTCTGAAAACTCCCCCGTGCTTAGGTTTGTTTTACAACAAAGAGTTTCCTGTCTCCTCAGTTCCAGCGTGTTACATCCAAGAGGAAAACAGTTCTAGTATCTGGAATAGAGGTGCCTTGCTGTCCCCAGATGTAGGAGACATCAGTTGATACATACATAAATACACAGATATGAACACAAACCTCGCTGAGATTTTCTGACTAAATAATGCATAGATAAGAAACAGAAAGACCCAATAATGTGTGAAACTTCTGACTTCTCTGTGCAGTTGAATGGAAGCCTGCTAGACCAAGGGGTTTAGAGGAGACAGATGCTTTTGGGCTGGTGGTGTAAGGGTGGGCACAGCTGCCATCCATGTAAGGCAGCCCCGACATGTGGCTGCACAGAAAACACGTTTGGTGGAAACCGTGTTGATCTGCTCCCGTGTGACCTGCATGTGCACAGGCTTCCTCAGCTAATGCCCTCCACAAGCAAATGAGTTCCATGTTCCTGTGCTAAGTTTTAGAGAGTAAAACTTCAGCTGTGAGAATTGTTTGAGGCTGTAGACAGCCAACTAATAAGACAGCTTTCAAGCCCAGGAATTTCGGACTCTGAATCCCCATACTTTCCAGTATAATCTTATTGTATTTCAAGGGTAATTTGATTCAGTGCAGTGGAAAACTACAAAGCTTGTATTGTGTGCAAGGCAGCAAGGGAGGGCGTGGGGATAACAGGCGAAGCAGAGCATGGAGAGGCTGAGGTCTGGATGGCGACATCTGTGACAGCGTCTCTTTCTTCCCATGCATTCCTGGAGCCATGGCTCAGATGCTGGTGGCCTTGAGCATGGTGCGGATAACATGTGAGCACTTAGCACCTGCTTCCCAAGGATGGCGTCTGGGGGTCTTCATCCATGTTAAAGTACGCACATTGCACTCCCCTCTACGGAGATGGCCGCCGACGTGGCTGCTTACAGCAAAGACTGGACACTTGAGCTCATCCTTAACTTGGTTTCCTTGAAGATTCAGGAGAATTACCACTCAGCATGTTATAGCATGTCTCGTATGACCTCTGATGTGTCAGCTTTCTTCCTTCCCTCATGATGCCACAGAGGCCAAGACCCCTGTGGATGCTGGGGACAGAGGAGAAGAGCAGGGGGAGCTCTGCACAGGGGAGAACCCATGAGTGATCTGACACTTGGAAGAAGGACAAGTTATCAGATGGACCTGGGACAACAAGGACAGGTATCCAGACAGGCAGAAGAGGACAAACGTGGGGTGGGTTCAAAGAGCTTGCTTTAGGGAAGATTGTGTCATTTGTTTATTTCTACCTGGTTACTTAGAGGGACCCTGCATTCCTTCATGGACCCAGGCCTTTGCACCCAGGAGTGGGTCTTCTATTTATCTCGAGAGCTCTGGAGAAGACAGATGTGTGCCCCATGCCCATGACAGCCTGCCCAGCGCCACTCCACTTAGGCTAACCTGGCACAGCTCAGCAGAGCACTGCAGCATTCTGTGTGCAAGCAGTGAGCAAGGGAAAGGGAACCGTCAGGAGAACAAGGATGCGCATCGCTGCCCAGTGGAGAACCACACATTTCCTTTCCTGCCTTGGGACCCGGTGGCTGCTCATTTGTAATGGGAACGTCTCAAGGAACTCCCTGAAAGGCCAGGGAATGAGACCCAGGCAGCTCCGTGAGAGTGTCTCACTGATTTAATTATTGTGACAATATTTTATTCTGCTTGTCGCTTAAACTCTCCAGAAAGCCAGAGGGATTGCAGCAGGACCCCCAGACTTCTGATCATCCCCGAGATGAGAATGGTTCATGAAGCCAAACAGAAAGCAGGGTCCCTCCCTTCCCCATGAGTCCCAGGGAGTCCAGACAAAGCAGCCATTGATGGAGGACAGGGCGGCCTACGCTCTTGGTTCTAGAAGGGAAGGAGATTCCAGGGCCCTCAGCCATGGGCCTGGCCTCTCTGTCCTTTTTTCCGCCCTTGTCCTCTCAGCTGCTCCCTGCTCCCCTGACCTCAGGCCCGGCTGCATCGTGCTTCCCAAGGGGTTTTCCAACCTTTTGTCTTGATTTTGCTATCAGTTTTTTACACCTAAATATTTGTTGATTCTGAAATCTCTCGCTGGGCATACAACCTACCTACTCGGCATGAATTTAATTTCCCAGCAACCCACTGTAAAATGATAGATTTCTTTCCAATATTGAACATACTAATGTGGGACAGAGCTCATTTTCTGTCACTCTAATTGCAAACCACTTCTTTGTGTTAATGTCTAGCCTGTAATGCCCACTTGTCCCAGACTGTAGATAAAAATACACGGAACAGATTGTCCAGAATCAGATGGAAGGGCGCGGTAGTAGAGTGCTATTTGCAGTGGGATGAATGTGTGCTGGGGCTGTTACACGCGTGTGAGGTCCTGTGTCTGAGGACGCCGGGCTGTGCACATCACACCTGGACGTTTACTGACTCTCCTCTTACAGGCTGAGTCACTCCATGTCCATCCCATGGTCTGGAGCCTCCATGTGTTACAGGTTTTTAGACTCTGGGGCCAGTTTGTTGCAAAGCCCAGTCATAAGCTCATTTAAGAGCCAACACCGGCGAGGCTCGTCCCCGTCTGTGTCTGTAGGATGAGCTCGCACAAGCCTAAAATATCTCCCAGTCTCCTAGTGCAGAAACTCAAAACCCAGGGTGTGATGTTTTGTAAGACAGTGAGAATTACTCATTTTCTCCCTTACTTTCTAAAGATTCCCATTGTTTCTGGGGCCTTTCAGCATTTACATTTTGAAATGACCTCCGCCCTGTTTTTGCAAACCTAGTTCCATGAATGCCCATCTTGGAGCCTTACAAAGGCTTTTAAGATACATTCTTCTGTGATGTGGGACCAGGGTCTTGTATAATCATTTGCTCACGCGGAGAGCAGATGCTGCTCTTTCCTAGCAGACAAAGCTTGGAGAAGGGCATCCATGCAGGGAGGCTGTCACTGCCCCCACTCTGCTCTGACAGCTGTTGGACTTCTCTGCAGTCTGATGGCTCCGCCAGCTGCTGGACATAGGACCCCCAAGGGATCAAAGGGGAAAGTGTCTGGGAGCACAGTGTACCCGAGAAGGCGCACATAAAATGCAGACAGCATGAGACTCTGGCTGAGCCGGGGAGCTCTGATTGGTGACAGCTGCCCTGCCCACTTCCTGTTGTGGGACCTGCAGACTTTGGAGTCCCCATAAGCTTCGCGCAAGGCTTAGCCCCCAAGCCTGCTTCCTCAGGCTGTGTCTGGGGCAGGTGCACTGGGAAGGCTGATCCTAACATTTGCCAATTTCCATGGTGTGACTACTTCCATTAGGTAATTTCAGGTCCCAGCAGTTGTGGCTTGCAAAATTCCACAGTATTTAATAATACACTCATTAGCTGGCACAAACTTGTCATCACTGATTTGCTAACAAGCCTAAGAGAACTCACCTACTTGCCTGTGATGAGGATCCGGGCGACAGCATGCGGAAAGTTCTCACACCCTAAGTCACAGCATACAGCAAACTCTTGGTGATGAGTGACAGTTTTCATTGTTTCAGGGCTGCATAACACTTTGCCATTTTTAACTTTTATTTCTATCTGAGTGCAGTACTATTTGCAGTACTAAAGATTACACGCACCGTGGGGAACTTGTGCCTATACACAACAAGTCTTAATTCTTTTTACTTCCTCTTCTCCCAGTGCCTTCCCTCCATCTTTTGATCTGCTTTCCATTTGCCAAAGATCTGTCTCCCTACTTTCTGTTTTCTATCCTTTATTTAGCTATTCATTTCTGTTTCGAGTTTCTCATATGAGAGAAACCATGCAGTGTTTAAACTTGGGTGTCTGATTTATTTCACTAAGCGTTATGGTCTCAAGATGCATCCATTTACCTATGATGCTGTGAGTTTACCCTTCTTTGTAGCAGAGTGGTACTCCATCGTGTGTAAATACACTTTATTTATTCCTGCCTCTGTTATTGGACATATGGGTTGTTTCCAGTGTTTACCTATTACGAACTGAGCTGCTATAAACATAGATATGCATGGGTCACTGTAATATGATTAACTTTCTTGGAAAAATAACTTTTAAGGAGTCTTTGTACTGATAGTTATAACTTTGGTTTTAAAGTAGTATATCACAAATAAGTTAGATTTAAAGCAAAATTCCAATGATAAGACCAATTTCTAATTATGAATAATCATTGTGTCCTGGAGGACAAATTTAAAGGAAAGAAAGGGCTATTTCACAAAGGGCAAGTGTACTTTCTCACGGAAACTGGTAAGTAATGCTTGTTAAAATCTTTATCTTTTTGTATTTTAAAGAGAAAAAATAAGAGCAAAGTTAACAACAAAACAGTTTTAAAATAGGGTAATAGGCGAGTACAGTAATGCATTTCACATTACTGTCTTCATAGTAGTTACTCAGAGTGTAAGATACAGGCAGGAAGCGTTGTGCACACAATGTTAGCACAAGCCTTTCTTTTCAGTGAAGGGAAAACCGCCATGTGACTGTTGGGACTGTCTCGCATATGTTTTTCCTTCCCTTCCTTCCCCTTTTCCTCGTCCCAGTTTCTCTTTTAAGCAGTTTCTTCCCATTTCACAATATCTGTTGTACATTTGGGGCTTATTTCCTCACTCAGCTTCTCACCCTAGTGAGATGATGAGATATTTGCTGTGTAAAGTCTCCATCTTTCTGGACAGTTGTTTCTTTTGGAGTTTTGAAGCTCTTTTGTCCAATCTCGAGTATCTTTTGTTGTTCTTGTGATGGCTCCCATGCTCTGCATCACTCTGATCGCTGTATCTGGGGTAGCTGAGCTCCAGTGTTTGCTCAGGTCCTCTTGCCCAGTGTCTGTGGTCCTGGGATCCTTCTAAGCTCTCTGGTCGCTCTGATGCCCTAGCACGTTGGCCTTGGACTTCACTCTTGTGTCTGACTCCAGATCTCTTCCTCTAGGATTGGAGGTGGTGGTGTTCTGCTGTCTTCTAGCCTGGCCCGCGAGCTCTCCCAGGGCTGGCTGCAGGAGGGGGCAGGAAAGGTCACCCTTTCCCGTGTAACAGGACCCTGCTCTCCTCTGGGCCCCTTCCCTGCCCAGCAGGGCCCAGTCCCCAGAGCAGTCCAGGTGGGTGCACTTGGAGGTGGGCTCCTGGAGGGGTGCCCTGGAGGCTCCCAGGGCTGGGTGGCCCTGCATTCATTGAGGTAGAGGCTTGGGTTCTGCTCTGGCCAGCTGTCCAACACAGGGCTTCAGTCACTCTGCTTGCTGCATGGACTCTGCAGGGGCTTCTGGAGAGCAGGACCCAGCTTGCCAGCCATGGCTTGCTATGGACATGAAGCTTCTGGGAGCCTCAATCAGTCCTCCCTCTCGCTCTCAGTTTCACAAACCTGGCTGGCCAGGCAAGAGCAGTGGGGGGAGGAATACTGGTCTTCTGCTCCTGTGTTTGCCCCAGCTTCTTGCAGTGGATATCCTGCAGGCCTTTTGCCTGTGCCTGTGCCTGGGAGAGGCGTACCTGCCTGTGTGCTGGCTCCCAGCAGGAGCTGTGTCCCTTGGGAGACAGGCGGCCCATGAGTTCTTGCTGGCCAGTTTGGGGTTATGCTCAGGACTGTCACAGCCAAGTCCCGCGATGGGTTGGACATGGTTCTTGGAGTTCGGGTGTTGGAGACAGAAGGCCAGCAGGTTGGGTTTCTCCTGAGGACCCTTGAATGGACTTGCAAATGGTATCCTCTCCCTGTGTTTTCCCTCTATGTCTTGAACCCGAGTGTCCTCTCCCTGTGAGGTCATATTGCTTAGAATAATGACCTCATTTTATATCAAGTCTGTAAAAGCTTTGCTTCTCATGCAGTCACAGTCTGAGGTCCTGGGATTTGACATCAGCATTTCAGCGTCTTCGTAGATGCTTTTGCTGCGATGCCTTTGGCTTGTTTCAGCCTTGGCTCTTTCCTCGCTACTTGGAAGCAGTATAAAAAGCCCACTTCAGCTCTTCTTGCAGGTAAAGCTGTGGTAGAATGTGTTTGAGCCCTTACTTTGTATCCATCATGAAAATAGTTAAAAGCATGAATTATACAAACAGTTGCTTAGAGAGTACCTGGCAGGAGGAGAGGAAAAAATGAAAGGAAAATTAACAGTGAAATACAGGAATAGCTGAAGAAGGATAGAAGATACAGGAAAAATGGAAATACTAAAAGTTTATTTTGAAACCAAAGAAGAAAACTCATACTCCATCCTTAAAATGTGAACATGTAGAATTCTGCAATCAAACTCCACGAAGAAAATGTTCTGTGCTGGGCACAGTGGTGCCCACCTATGATCCTGGCTACTTGGAGGCCAAGGCAAGAGAATTGCAAATGTAAGTCCAGCATGGGTGACTTAGCAAGACTCTGTCCCCAAATTTAAAAACATCTGGGGAGCAGCTCAGCACTCTGTGGGTTCAGTCTACAGTACTGAGAAAGACAAAGCAAAATGTTTTATGAATTTAATAAAAAAAAGTTACAGTTATTGCCTACCAATAACACAGAAATTAGTAGGTGATTCCTCCTGGCTTGTCTGCCTAAGTCATGATTTGGCCTTCTCAGGGGTCTCTTGACCTCTGAAGACAGCCTTTGTTCCATTCCACAGATTGGCCTTCTGGCCCTGCTTACTCTGGTCTTCAAAGCTAAGCGTTGGCCGCTCATTTGGCCTTCAAAGGCCATGACAAAATACCTCGGGCTCCTGGCTTGTAAACAACAGAACTGATTTTCCCACAGCCGCGGAAGCTGGGGGCTTTGGTGTCCTCTGTGGTCTCTCTCCTTGGCCTCTGATGGCAACCTCATTCCTGTGTCCTCATGTGGCTTCTCTGTGTGTCCCCAGCGTCTCTCTCTTATGAGTACCTCAATGTATTGGATCGGGCTTGACCCATACCCCTTGCTTCACTTGGCTCATCTCCTTAGACACCCTGTCTCCAAAGGCAGTCTCACTCTGAGGTGAATTTGGGATTAGAGCTTCAATGTTTGAATCTGAGGAGAACAGTGTGGCCAGTGGCTGATGGGCCATCCATCGATCTTAAAATAGCTGTCCCCAAGTGTGCACAGAGGACTCCCAGGGAGCTGGTGTGACAATGGGCCACCTCCTGGCCCTCTTTCTGTATGTCAGGGTCAGGATTTGTCTTTGAGACACTCTGCTTTGCCATTACTGGTAATAGTAGAGTTCTTTCCTAACAACTTTTATCATGTGGACGAGGCTCAGAGTTCCCATCTACCTAACTTGTTAGTCCAGTCTGAAGGCTCTGGGGATAAACAGTAAGCTCACTGTCACAGTCCCTCCGGCTCACACTTCAGGGGGTCTCAGTGCTGCTGTGGGTTTGCATAGTCATCATGTGTGGCTGTTCTGGGTTCCATTCCCAGCCTTGCTGGGTGGCACCAGGTAGGACATGCAGGGTCAGGGCAGTGACTCTGCCAGCTCAAGTGCTGGCTCTGCCACTTGGAAGCTCAGTCCTATGAACAAATGGCTTCATCCCACCTAGCTCCTCACCTGTAGGAAGATAGCAATGGTGCATTGGGTCCTAGCAGGGAGCCGGCGTGCTGTGCTGGGAAGCAGCCGAACAGGGTCTCCCATGCAACCTGCACTTAACACGTGGTGCATCTTATTATTGACAGCAGGTGCTTACAGGTTTTCCAGACTGAAAAGACACTGTTTATATTTCCAATCTGTCAGTTTTCCAAACCTTGCCATATTTTCACATGAGAGGTGCTAGATACATATTTATTGAATAGATAGATGAATGACTGATATTTGAAAATTCTTATTAGGCGGTTCTGCACTGCAATGAAATTTAATTTGGATTCTGAGTAGCACAAAATCAAACAAAAACACTTTTTAACTCTGAAGGAGAGCAGAAGGTCACTGTGTGAAAAACCAGAGCGGTCTTATGTCTGGGCTCAACATTAACTTACGTTTTCAATTCTGACCCAAAGTAGAAATTGTCATAACTCTTCTTGAAAATTTAGGTCTAGGGCCTATTATACTCCTTAAAATTATTTAGGATCCAAAAAGCTTTTGTCTATGTGGGTTATGTTGATCCATATTTAGTCTATTAGAAATAAACATAGGAAAATTTAAAAATATTTACGTGTTGTCCACAACAGCCATTGGGGCTGGGAATTTAGCTGAGAGGCATAAAGTGCCTGCCTTACAAGCGTGCAGTCGTGAGTTGGATCCCCAGTACCGATAAAAAAAAAAAAAAAGTAAACTCATTATAGATTAACAAATAATGTTTTTTTATGAAAAACAACTTTTTCTAAAACACAGGTTTTGAGTGTGAAATGATGTTATTTTACATTTTTGCGAATCTCCTTCATGTCTGATTACTAGGAGACAGGTAGTGACTTGCTCCTCACCAGTCTGTGGGAAAGCTCAAACCGAATGCGGCAGATGGATGAAGAGAAAGAGAAACAGGCTGTGAGCATGGGGTAGCGGTGGTGTTTGTGGTCAGGGCCGCCTAAAGCGCCTGGGTATGCTCCAGCCGCACACTGGGAGTCCCAGGGCCTGCAGCTCTCGGTTATCAGCACTGATGAGGTGAGCAGACAGAAACGTTTGCACCCTCCCATTGATGTTCAGAAACAAGGTGACCAAAGTGCTTTTCCAGAGCCTGTCACCCCTCTTCGGTTGTGCTGCCAGTCATGGATGGAGTGTGTTGTCGAATGTCTTTGACAAAAAGAAGAAATGAAGGAAGGGAGAAAGAGCAGCGGGGAGGAGAGAGGGAAAGGAAGCAAGGAGGAATGGGTTTGGGTTCGAGTTCACCGCATTGTTAATGTCTAAAGACAGCGTGTTGCCCTGCAGCAATTTAAAGTCATTTATGTGAGGACTTTCTTGGAGATTGGCTGGTAGTGTCTCAGTAAAGGTCTAGGAGCATTGTTGAATTACAGAAATAGAACTTGGGAAATTACTTTCATTTGAATGTAATCTTCCACTTTGAGGAGCTGGAATTCATTGTGTGTTTCAACCACCTTTCGATGTGTCATTCCTACAGGAAGATGCAACACTGATGCCCAGATGCAGTGATAGGAGAAGTGTATTGCCTCTCTGTCTCTGTCTCTGTCTTTGTCTCTGTCTGTCTGGCTGTCTGTCTCTCTCTGTCTCTCTCTTTTTCTCTCTCTGATGAGAATCTACCAGCTATGTAACGACGAATCTGTCCTGTGCATGCTCTGTATTGTGCTGAAAGTATCATAGTCTCCACTCTAAATGATTTCTACTTTGATTTTGTTTTTGATCTAGCAAGTTGTCTTATTATTTTAATTTTTAAGTAATGATTCATAGCTCTTTATATTAAGTCTGAGGAACCACTCAAACTGCTTCAAAGCTCAGGAGCATCTGAGGACACTTGAGGACGTGACCTCACTGTCTACAGCAGGTGCACAAGTGGATACAGTTTTGTAACCATGGCTTGGCACAGGTAAACAGATGTGTGTGGGTTACAGCACTATCCAAGAATGTAAAAATGTGATAACAACCTGTGTAAGAATTATACAATAAGGATGCAGACTGCGCCTGTGCTCTTGTGCTTTTGCGTTCTGTCTGCTCCATGCTAGCTGTGTTGCTGCTGACGTCTTACACACATGTGGTCTTTAACCTGGGAACAGAAATCTCTTTGGGCCCTCCAGTGGGCTGATATTAATAATCCTTAAAGTAGTCCTCTTCTGTCATTGCAGAAGAACAGTCACTTCCTTTATGGAAATCTGGCCCTTACACATGAGGCTAATAAGTGATTTCCCACATCAGACCATCCTCACTCTGTGTGTGACCCACTTGGGTGGCACAGGACAAGAGGACATTCCCAGTCCCTCCCATGCTTTTAAGATAAATTAATACTCTAGCTTGAGGACAAGCGCCTTCCCATATAGACACTGTGCATGCTCAAAGCCTGAGTAATCACCCATTCTCAGGACTTTGATTCAAGCCATGTGGGTTCTCTGTCCAGTTAGCGCAAGCGTGTTTCTCCCAGGTGATGCACACCCTGGCTCTTTCAGTTCTGAGTATTTAAAAATTCTGTGCCAAACTCATAAAAGGACACTGATTTGTATTCATGCCTAGAGTGGCAACAATAAATTCTCCACTCTGTTGTCTTCAAGATCAAAATGCAGAAGCCTGGGCCAAAAGAGGGTTGCTAGTGGTATCCTTTCCCTTCAGAAGAAGAGTTGTGGACTTTACAAATTTTGGGTTGTAAAAAAAATCAAATAGCATATCACATACTGTAGCTGTTGGATTATGTGTCAGACTCAGTTTTAAGGGGAAAATTGAATTGGGGAACAAAGATTTTTGTACGTTTTCTTTATTCAGTTTAATTCCTGTTCATTTTTATTATATTGTTGAGGTAACAATAGAAGGGCTTCAGGACAGAAGACAATTGATAAATATGTGTTAAAATAAAGACCAGGATTTTATTTAATTCCCATACGTATCCTGCATATTCTTGGATTAATCCATGTTTCCATTTTCCTTCTTATAATGAAGCAAAGCTTGATGGCTAAAGTTGGTTCTGCTATTTTTCTTCAGTGATTGTAAAGGTAGTATACATGTATTGTGGAAATTTTGGAAAAATGTTTAAAGAGAAACAGTTACTTCACAATAACAGTTCATTTAATCATAGCAGACATCTTGGTATATTTTCTTCTGTTTTATATATAATTGTGATCATGCTATGTAGAGACATACAAATACGTTTTGTGCACTGCTGTAAAACTCAGCGTTTCTTCCATTGTTTTCCTGCGTTAAGTGCAGTTTTTTTCACTGCACGGTATTCTGTTTGTGCTGCTTTGCCACTGGAGACACCCACGTGTTTTCCTCTCTCCTGCAGTGAGTGGGGTGGCAGATACCTCTTCCCACACCTCCTTGACAACACAGCTGATGACAGGTTCGGGGAGGAATTCCTAGGTGGAAAAGCGTGATTATTTTTAAAGTTTTTGACAAACACTGTTAAATTACTTGCTAGACAGTTTTTAAACCAATTTATGTTGTAGGAGAGTGCCTGGAACTCATTAACTATCCTCATTAGTGTGGAATATTTCAATTTTTAAAAATAATAGCTAATTTGACAGGTGAAAATGTTAGCTTCTGTTTGATGTGGAAAGGATGTCCTTGATTGTTAGGAGAGGCAACTCTTCTCTGTATTTACTAAGTAATTTTTGCTTTTCTATGAGTTATCATTTCATGACTTTTCTCTATATAATATGGCAGATTTTATCTTTTCAGATGAGTTGGTGCGAATGACGATGATTAATATCTTTACCTAAAGGGTTGTATTTGGGATGTTTCCTACTTTGTACTTGGCCAGTAAGGTTTTTTTGCATTTAAATCTGTTGAATCCTTTTGTGATTTTGGTTTTTAATGCATGACTATACATAAGGTTGTTATTGAAATATTTTGTTATATTTAGGAAAGAATTTTCAAATCAGTGACTTTTAAATTTTAGCTTCATTTGGTAATAGAGTTCTAGGAGAAACCAGTTAAGATAATATTGAGAAAAATTATTTGTATGTTAATTTGGGGATAGATTTAAATTTTAGTTGAGCTTCAGGAAAAGTGTGTTTCATGTCACACCTAAGCTCTTCTGATAGACTAATAGATGCCTTTATTACAGTTGCTTTTCAGAGTACACTCACTATTGTGTGTTCTCATGTGGGCTGAATTTCTTATCCTGTGGAACTCTTTTCCCTACAAGGCAGTGAAGTGGTGCCTCATACTTTTGTGCTTTAGAAATCCGGTGTGCAGATTAAGGGCCGGTTTCCTCTATGGTTTCACTTCTGGAGTATTCCTATGAAGAACCAGGCTGCCATGCTCCTTGTGCAGGGAGACCTCAGCAGGACACCCAGGTTAGGTGTCCCGCTCCTTAGGGATGCCATCGCCACTGACCTCTCCATCCTGGCCACAGCGGCCCAAGCTGTGCAGTCTCTATGCTGTGTGCCTACAGCCTCCGCTCATCTTCACAGCAGGCTGGCTCACCTCCCCTCCCCATGTGCTGAGCACTGGCCTTTTCCTCTGGCTCTGGCTGGCTTTGGACTTCAGCCGTCTCTCCTTGGCAGAGCCCTCGAGTGTGTCTTGCTGGGTTCTCCTCCTGTGTTGCTTTTCTCTCTTCCGAGAGACTCCTGAGCTGGTGTCTGAGTCAGGTGTTCAGGTCTCCTTCTCTCCTGTCAGGTCATGGTGAACCCCATGTCCTTCCATCAGCGTTGCCAGGTTTAGCAAATAAAAAAATCGGATACCTCTTTTGAATTGGAATATCAGCTCCACAAAGAAGAGTATTTTTGTATAAGCAGATATCGGGCAACATTGGCATATTCCTTATATTCCAAAATTAGTCCAGAATTCAGATCTAAGGGAAGATCCACATTCAGGCTGGCAGAATGTGGATCTTTCGTTTGGCGCTCAGCTCCTCTAACTCCTGCTGGTCCCTGCAGAGCTCTGTCCTCAGGCCTGCCACAGGCCTGAACTCACCATCACTGGTCCCAGGATCGATCTCTTCCTTGCATGCTTGGCGCCATAACTTCTTTCAATGCTCCGTGAACACATTTTTTCAGTTTACCCTGAGCTGTTGTCTGACTCCCTCATTGCAACTAGATGTCTTTGTGGCTGGAGTGAGCCAAGGGAAGAAGCCCCACTCATCTCCCCAATGCCTCATCCTCTGTGTCCCAGGGCACCAACTGATTCCAATTCCAGAAGTGGAGGTGGAGCCATGGCTCGGATTGTGAACTTCTCTTTGCATGGCCTGTGAAAGCCAATCCCTCCTAACTCTGCCAGAAGATTTCGGTGTGGGGTGGTGCTAGCTGCTGGTCTTTGAAAACCCTGTAAAGACTTTATAGTGTGTATAAAGCAAATATCAGCAGATACAGCTCTTAAGGATTGGCCTCACATTTTTCTTTTTTCTAACGGAAGTGGATTTCAAATGCATTCATTTCATCTTGCCCACATCTAGAAAGTATTAATAGCTCCTTTCCTTTCACTAACCCAGCTTGCTTTCTGGTAGTCAGCACGCTGGTATGTTCCTGGTCCCGCTGTGGCCTGCCTTTACATTCAAAAGAGAACATTTTGCTTAAGTCCCTCCTTTTAAATCACACAAGCGTTAAATTCTATTATTATGTATTCCTTTTCTTCTCTGAGCCCAGGGTCACTGACAGGGTGTGAGGTGGAGAGAAGCAGGGGAACTGGGGCCCCATGCTCAGCTGGGGTGTCCTACGAGGCCACTGCTGTCACTGGCCTTTGTCCACTGTTCTGCGGCAGCAGCTGATGTGGTTTCCAGCCCCGGAGCCTTTTGTCTGCCAGCACCACGGGAAGACGGAGTTTCTGCATCTCAGTGGCAGTGTTTGACTGGCATTTGTCTTAGCTCTTTGAGCAAAAATTGCTTGCCAGAATGTCTGTTCCCTTCTGCGTGGTGACAAGTTGTAGCCATGAAATTCCATCCGCCACATGCAGCCGTGGAGCCAGCTGCCAGTTGCCACCACCCGAAGCTCACATAGGAAGTAGCAGCACAAGGCAGGCTCTGTTTAGGATGCGTTCTTCACATTTTTTGCTGTTATTTTGTGAGGGGAAGCTTTGGAAACCCATGTGGCTAAACTTCCTCAACTGGGTACAGGAGGTCAGATGGACAAGGTGACCACCATGGCCCCTGCTGGGGGCTGAGGTTTTCGGGTACACATGGTACATGGTTAAAGCACCAGGGACCTGGGGGGCTGCAGATGCTCTTGACCCCCTCCAGACAGTCTTCCAACTCCCAGTTCTCAAAGCCCTGATAATTTCATGGAGGCAGAATTGGGTGAACTTTGGGCTCTAGTGTTGCATGGGTTTAAGTGCCCACTTAATTCAGCACTTATACATTTCAGTGGAAGGTATTAGAATTTTTAGAAACCTGATGGGACCTAGGAAAAAGCTAAGATGGGACAGAAAGGAATTGCTGTTTTCATTCATTTATTTATTGATTATTATACCATTTCTGTCTCCTAACCCTGCACTGTTTTGGTTGGTGAAGTCTGTAGTTTAGAGACATCAAGTTTATAAAAAGATACACATAGAAAAAGTAACCAGCGTACACTGTAGAAAAGACTGGCTAGAAATGAGCACAGCCTTCATAAGAGGACGGCAGAGTCTGTGAAAGGGAACCCCTTCTGTGGAGATAATTTGGCTTTTCCAAGTAGGTGGCATTGAGAGAAACTTGGCCAGAGTCAGTAGCTCATCAGCTGGACCCACGGGTGTTCCAGGGATGGGGGATGTGAATAAAGACACAGGCAGGGCGCTCTTCTCAGATCACGAGATGTTAGAATTATCTCGTGGCCCCAGAGATCCCTGGCTGAACTGTATGGTGACTTTTCAGAGTGACTCTTAGAATCCAGGAAGATCACTGCAGGCCCGTGCTAAGAAGCTGGGGTGAGGCGGAGTCTGGGAGGAGAAGGGAGGGGAACCTGACAGAGTGTGGAGTGGGAGGGAAGGAGCACAGGAGGGGAGGAGCAGCGCACCCGTCCCGGCTAGCAGGGGCATCTAAGTGGCCATCACTGAGGAGAGAAGTTGAGGATGAAAGGAGTTTTAGAAACATTTTGGTCATGTTGGGTTAGAAGGCAGAGTGTGTAGCCAGAGATGCTGGAAATCCTGAGGTGGAGGCTGGGAGAGAAGTGGGGTGGCTGTGTCACTCAGGCCATCCCCTGGGCCTTGGTGGTGACGAAGCTGTGGGGCTGGAGGAGACCACCAGGGAGGTCGAGGCATGTGAACTGGAGGGGCAGCCCTGGCTCTCGTGAGCTGGTAAAAGCGAGAACAACAAGGGCTGCAGTGGGGCTGGCTGCAGGGCGCCTGCCTGGGCTGAGGTGCTGGGGGTCAGCCAGTCCCTGGGGCGACACAGCCCCACAGCATGCGAGCATGGCCTCCACTTAGCTCTGGAAGCTTCTCCTGTGTGCAGGGAGCCGAGCGCCAGGCACTGGCACCCTTCACAGTGATGGGGGAGAGGAGCTGCACGGAGCCGATGACGGTGCACAGTCAGAGTTTATTTTTAGACCTGCACTAAGCGAACTCTGTAGGGAATATGTGGTGGTGGAATACATTTTGTATATTCACATCACAACCTGTACTATTCTCCTACAACCCAAATCTTTGGTGCAGAGACCAGCATTGTTTTTACTTTGTATTTTTAATTTCTATTTATGTATTTTTTCGGGAAGAGCTCATTTCAAGGCAGGCAGTGATCCCTGTAGATGCTGGTGCCTGGCTTCCTGGGGGTCGAGGACACTGGCTCTTTGGGGTCTTTAGGTGACTGTCACCCTTGAGGTGCTGGGCTGCTGTATCTTGTTTCTAAGAGAACTGGCCTCATGTTTGATTTGTGCTTGATTAGAATCCCTGAATCTATTTCTGTCAAACTCATATGTGAAATCTATTTATCTGAAGTTTCTGCTTTTCTTTCCAAATGAATTAGGCTGTTTTGATTCACACTGATGTGCTCTGCCTCCTAAAGTCACTCAGTTACGGGACAGAAAGTTATTTAGACTCTCTGTTAGCTTTCCCTTCTGAGATGACAAGGTGACAACAGAAAGGTACCAAAATGCAAAATGTAGGGAAGGAGACCAGGAAGTCATCATTTAGAGACAGTTTGGATTAGCATTGAAACATTCATTTTCAAAAGGTAAAAATTCCTAGGATTTCAGA
The DNA here is from genome assembly GCF_034190915.1 of Cavia porcellus. Taxonomy (NCBI): domain Eukaryota; kingdom Metazoa; phylum Chordata; class Mammalia; order Rodentia; family Caviidae; genus Cavia; species Cavia porcellus. Next base: position 49,746,728 of record NW_026947507.1, read on the forward strand.
GAACGACAGGTTCTTTGCGGCTTTTCCTTTCCCTTTCTTCACACACAAAATGCTAGGGAACTTAGAAACCAAGAAACAGTCTCAGCTTTTCCTACAGCACTCAAAAGCTCAGCAGTGGTGAGCTGCTGTTTGGCTGGAACAGCATCCCTGACCACCTGGGCAGAGGGGCTTGGGGACACTCAGACTGCACTGGCCCTCGGACCAGGGTGCACTTCAGCTGGCCACATCATGTGGCTGCCCTGGAAACTCAAAAGGGGATGTGTAAAAGACACAGTTCCCCCAGGGCTGAGGTGTTCCACGGGCAGAGTGAGTGTGGGCTGGACACTGGAAGCCACAGAGCACAGACATGACCTGAAGCAAAAACTCACACATTTTTTACCCTCTTAAGTTTTCTACTCATCATCATTCCTTTAAAAACATCAGAAAATCAGCTGGTCTGACTTGGCAGCATTCCCTGGAGGCTCTGGGACTGTGTTTATTAACTTTTTCTACCTTCGGGTTCCCAGCTGCAGGGCTCCTCTGTTATCCGCCCTCACATTGATTGCTACCGTGACCCCAGGCATCTCAGCCGCCCTACCGCTGCCAGACCTTCCCTGATTCTGCCCCTGAACTGAAGAGTCTTGGACCAGAGCATTTGGTGCAGGAGAAAAAGATGTACTTGTCCCCCATTGCACTTACGTCAGCTGGTGTGTACTTGTGTCCCTGGGGCTGGATGGGCTATCACCAGCAGCAGAGACGCAGCTGAATCCACATCCCGGGAAGTCCTCCAGGCAGGTCCTGTGGACAGGTGACTGACGCACTGTCTTCGGTAGATGACGTATTGTCAGATCTAAGTTGCAAAGGCGGAAAGAGCAGCAGGAAGTCTTCCAGCAGTGGATTTCCTTAGATCCCAGCTGGCTACTCACCCCCCTGCCTTACACAAGGAGCTAGGAAACCCTGCCATGCTTTTTGAAAAACAAGGAACTCTTCCCTTCTCTACAAAACTTTTGCCATTTTGACCTCACTGGAGAACTAGAAACATCTTTGAAGGCAAAGTGGTAAAACCAGTTGGTATTACGGGTGAGAACCTAAAATAGAAGTGCTCTCTGCAGTTTAATTAAAATCCATGCTGAGTCTTCACATCTGCATTTGAGTGTCAAATGTGCATGTCCACGAGCTGCATGCCTGGGCTCCTGTGTGGACAGGGGTCAGCTGAGGGCTGAAGCTGTGGTGAAGGACAGGGATCCCCAGCCTTCTTGAGCCTTTTCAGAGGTACGTTTCATCATGTCATGGGAACCCACCCAAAATTCCTCTTATAGCCTTGCCTTCAAATGGCAGCTTACATTGAAGGAAATAAGCAAATGCATTTTCCTTATTTTTAAAGTCACCTTCTGTGTTGACAGTAGCACAATCCTTTCCATGTTTCCAGTGCTTACTATTAATGGCAGCACCAGAACTGCTTTTCAGGGCTTGCTCTAGGAAAGGCCTGCTGCTTGTTGCAGTATGACTTGTCACCTAACAATTATTCTTATGCTTTTAATTGCTTGAAATGAAATAAAAAACTTTCATGATGTGCAAATGTGGGAAACTCCAGTGTCACCGAGTGGCGGCCGTGCCCCTTCATTTACACGTGCTTTTCACAGATTAGCGCTCATCGGCCATGGCCTGATATGGTGTGGGTATACCTGGACCACTCTCTTCCTGCCTGCGAGGACGTGGTGGCTTGCACCGCTGTGACTCGCTGAAACAGCTTGGCAGTGCTACCTCGTGGCACACACCAAATGGCATCGCTTGTTGGCTGGCAAATCGGCCCACTTCTGTAGTCCTGTTGTGTCTTCTGCACTGCTGTCTAGTTCTCCATCTCTGTCCAGTTGCAGGGTCAGGAATGTTACCTGGGACAGCTGAGCATGAGAGAGGTCACAGTGAGATAAGTCTCTTCCTTAACTGAATAAGTGATCCATCAAACTATGCTGTTGACAGAGCCTTTAGTTATACGAATCTATGAGAACTAAATTCAACCCATTTTCCCTACCCCCTCAATCCCCTGATGAGGGGCTTCCTCCAGTAAACAGTGGGCAAACTGACTGGTGTTTGTGGAGCTGGGGACTGAAAAGCAGCCCTAGGAGTCAGTGAGTGCTTTGGATTTAGTGCTGGTAGTGGAGCTTTTAAAACTCATTTAAAAGTGATTGTAATCATTTAGATTTCTCCGTTTTTTTGTTTTTTGTTTTTTTGTTTTTTTTTTTTTTTGGTGGTGTTGGTACTGGGATTGCTCAGAACCTTGCGTTTTCCAGACAGGCTACATTTCTCCATTTTGAGTGGCAATACTCAGCCTAAGACAAACATCAAGTAATTTGTTTGTGCTCGAGAAGCAATATACAGATTTATAATTCAGCTCGTGGGCAGGGCCACTTATTATATTTAAAATGCAATATTATGAAGACATTCCATCTACATTTCAACAGAGAATCTGGGATGTCCATCAAACAGCGTAACAGAGCAGGAGGGCCACTGCACAGCTCTGTTGGCAGTCTGGCCCTGCATGTGTGCATCCCTTCAGTCTGTGCTCTGTGTATTAAGAGATTCTCCAAAAAACTGAATACAGTAGGACTCTCCCCACTGACACAACTCTTGTTGACTCTCAAGTCTTTGAATTAGTGAAGAAAGAAAAACAATTTATAAACTCTGTTCAAATTTGCCTTAATGTATCTTTAATTTGTGAAAAAATGAGATAAACATACCTGCCCTCAGGTTGAGTATCTGTCTTGAAGTTCGGCCTCTCTAGTTGCAAGCAACAGAAACTAGCAGGAGCTCAGATACGAAGGGGGACTCTGTGTTGTAGGCAGATGTGACCTGCTGAAACCGCGGCTGCTGACAGGACGTCCTCACAAGGACAGGGTGGACCGGAGTGTCCCGAATCTGAGTTCGTACCCTTTGGGTCCCCCAAGCCAGGTAGTCTCGTGTGTCAGGTTCCTGTCATGCCTGTGTCCAGCTGGCTCTGTGCAGAGCAAGGCTTTTCTGCTCCTTCATCCACATATTGCTCACCAGGAACCAAGCAATGGCCCAGTCCCAAGTCCAGGAAGAGAACATCTGACTGGCTTAGCTCAGATCAGGGGGCCCCTCTGGGGCCACCCAGCTGTGGCCCGGAATGCGGGTGCTGCCAGCTAAGCGTGGCTGTGGAGCCCATGCTGGGCTCAGGGGACTTTGGGCGGGGGGCGGGGGGGGGGGGAGCTGCCGGCTGAGCTCATCACAGGAGGCGTCTGCTGCACTCTTCTAGTGCCCAAGTCAGACCGAAAATGAACGGACTGCCTCTTTATTAGCTTTACTTTTCTTGACTCAGAAAAGTTTCCTAAGATTTTATTTTTGAGTTTTCCTACTTTGTTTTGTTTTGTATTTTGTACTGGGGATTGAACTCATGACCTTGTGCTTGCCAGATACACACAGTTATGCACTGAGCTAAATCCCCAGCCCTTCTTTTATTTCTGACAAATGCTAGTGCCACCTGAAGTGTGGGGTGTTTGAAGTGGAATGTCTGAGAAACTCAGCACTGGCCTGTGCCCAAGCCTGTGGTAGTCTCAGTTTCCCGGCTCTGAGGCAGTTCCCCTCTGAGTGGCTGACCAGCCCTCCACCTTCATGTGCAGGACGCTGTCCGTCTGTTCCTTTGCTCTAGAGAACTTTGAAAAGTGGGGAACCTCTGCATTCACTTTACTTGTTCTAGCTGCAGAGACTTGTGGGCGCTCCTGAGGTGCCTGCCGCTTCTCTTCAGCAGCTCTAGAGCTCTCGCTCTCCATGGCTGCAGCAGGTTCCGCCATTGAGCCGATTTCCAGCAGCCTGTTTTGGGTTCTGGTTGAGCTCACTCTTCAGCCAGCAGGACAGGCAGCCTGTTAGGTGCAGTGGTGACAGACCTACAGAAAATTGATCTCCATAATTTGCAGGAGGCTGCCTGCACAACTGACTGGGGACATGGTGGTGGCAAACTGCAGAAGAGAAAGACACACCTTCTTCCCACAGTTACACTGTATGCTGGCTCCACCCCTGTGTGGGTGTAGCACTCATATCACCAATCCGAGCATTGGACAACAAATCAATCACAAATACTAGATTCAGCCACATCCATGATTACATGAGACTTGGAGGGGGACACTGACATAAACCATGACATCCCACCCTTGGTCCCCAAAGACTCATGCACATCCTTTATACAAAAGACATTTAGTCCATCTCCAAGCATTGCAAAAGTCATAACAGTTTCAGCATTACTGAAAGGTCCAAGTCCTAAATCTCCTCTGAGATCTATGGCAAACTCTTAGATGCAACCCGCTGTACAAATGAAACAAGGTTAAACATTTCCAAAAAGTAAAGGCACAAGAGAAACATTACCATTCCAAGTTACAAACAGGGAAGTACAAAGCACTGGAACCAAAGCAAGTTCAGAATTAAGCAGGGTGAACATTAAGTCTTGGTGTGCCATGCTCAGCATCTGAAGCAATCTGGTTGCAAGCTCCAAGAAGCTTGAATGACTCCATTCCCAAAACCAGGGATTTTAATGCCTGCAGCTTCTCTCTTAAGCCCACTCTTCTCAGTCTTTGCAGCTTTCCTTGGATGATCCAAGTTCCTGGCTCTTCTAACCCTTTGGGGTCTCCACTGTATCTTTGGCCTCTCACAGCTTTGCTCTCAAAGGCACAATGCTTGGCCTCCTAGGCCTTCTGAAATTGGGGTGAAGCTGCCTTAATCTCAGAACTCGTGCATTCTCCATTTGCTTAAAATCAGTGCCACATGGATGCTGCTGAGGTCTGCTGCCAGCTGGAGCAGTAGCTAGGCTTTCCTCTCTCTTGGCTATAGGGGTCGAATGGCTGGGTCACTTCTTAGCTCTCTGAACATGATTGTGAGGAACAGCTTCTCTAAGTTGCTGCCATTCTGGAATCTGGTGTGGCCACTGCTGTTTTGGAACCACCTGTCATCTCTGTCGCCACCCTGGACCCTGGCACTCTACAGTTTTCTTCTCCAAACAAAGTCTTTCACCTTTGCAGTTTTAAGTTTGCAAAGGGTGGAGACCCACTGCTTCCCAGGATGCCCCCAGACCATCTTTTTTATTTTTTTGGTCCTTTTCAGTAATCAAAGTCTCAGCTCTATCTTTACAGCCCGCAGCTTTCTGGCCAAATTTACGACATTTTAAATCATTCTGCTAGGTTCTTTGCTCTTGATTTGCAATACAAACCTAGCCAAAAGCCCTCAAGAATAGCCATGCCACCAATTCAACATTTGACTGCCTTGGAATTTCTTTTGCCAGATTAATCAGGTCGCTGCCTTAATCTCAGTCTCAGGCAAAGTCTCTGAACACAACCAAAATGCAGACAAACTTTCTGCTAATCCTTAACACACATTGTGTGGAGTCCTTCCCAGCAGAAACTTTCCAAGCTTGGTCTTTAATAGCAGGCTTTCTATCAGCCTTCTGGTCTCCTGAGCTCTGAGCAGAATCTTCCCTCAGAACAGCCAAAGCTGTTACAGCGCCACTCTTTCAGGTGACATCTCCAAACCTTTCCCAACTCTTCAGACAAGCCATTCCCAAAAGCTCTTGAGCTACATGGTCAGGTATATCACAGCAATAGCCCCATTCTAGTATCAAATTCTGTTATAGTTACTTTTTTCTCTCATTGTTGAGACAAAATACCTGATGCCCAAATTGGGGAAGGGAAGGTTTATTTCTTACAAGTTGGAGCTTTCAGTCCATACTCAGCTGGCTCCAAGGCAGGGTGGCATGGCTGAGGGGCAGCTGCAAACAGCAAGTGCAAATAAAGCAAAAGAGAGAAGCCATGCCTTTCTCCCACAGTTACACTGTATACTGACTCCACCCATGGGTGGGGTAGCACGTGTGCCACCAATTTCTGTGCTAGACAATGAACCAATCACAAATGCTAGATTCAGCCACACCCATGATTGCATGAGACTTGTGGGGGGCACTGACATAAACCATGACAAGGGTCGAAGTCTGTTCTTCATTTCACTTAGCAAAGTATAAATGTGAAAGTTTCTTTAAGCCACAGAAGACATCTCCTAAGAGAAAAGCAGAAGGAAGTCCCTGTTAAAATGCAGCTGGAGCGGGGTGTGGTGGCTCATGCCTGTAATTCCATCACTCAGGAGGCTGAGGCAGGAGGTTCATTGTGAGTTCGAGACCAGCCTGGGCTACAAGGTGAACTCAAGGCCAGCCTGAACTGCACAGAGAGACCCTGACTCAAAAAGACCAAAAAAAAAAAAAAATAAATAAATAAATAAAATAAAAAGTGCAGCTGAATCCTCCAATCTGCTCCAATCTTCCTATGCAGACTGTGGTGAGCAGAGCTGCAAGCCACCAACTCTGTGGAGAGGTCCCAGGGAAGGGCTCTGGTCTGCAGTTCTGGTCACAGATGTTCCCGGGGACTCCACAGACTGCCGTGACCACCATCACCTTTATGTGTGTCATATTGAAGGATTCCTGGCACGGAAGACCTCCTCGAACCAGCAGAATGATTTCCCCTAAGGAGGGGAAAGTTGGGTATCTAGTGCTGATCATAGATGTTTGCTTTGGCTGGAGGGAAAGTGGTGCTTGTTGGTTCATGGATGCAGAGTCCCAGTCAGGAATTTTGAGAAAGTTCTGGAGATGAACAGTGGCGATTATTGTGCAGTGTGGATATATTTGATGCCACTGAAATATACACTTACTGGCAGTTAAAATGGATGTTTCATGTTGTGATATGAATGTATCAGAAAAAGAGGTTCTGTCTTGGGAGTATGGGGAGGGGCCATGTCACAGCTGCAGTTCTTACGTCTCTGTGAGGAGGTGTTTAGAGCAGAAGCTAGAAGAACCTGGGGAGCCCATTGGGTCTCCAGTCCCTGGAGATTTGTGGCTAGTGACCTCTCATGGTTATCTCCATGAGGCCCTCTGAGAGAGAAACCCTCACCCCTTGCCCAGACGAGGCCCCAGCACCCTGAGCATTGTATGGGGGTAAATAATGGATCTCGGTCTCTGCACAAGTCACCCCAACAGCGTCCTTGTGCCATTGTTAGCTGAATATGGTGTGTTCTTATCTGTCCCCAAATTGGGAGGCTGTCTCTGTGCTGTCAAACAGCATATCACACTTCCTGAAAGAATCAGCTGTGACAAAGAGCTTCCTGCTGTAACCTGTCAGATAATTTGGATTCTTCTACAGGTAAAGTAGCGGCCTGTCTAGGGAGAAAAGCTCTCCCACTCTTGAGTAACTTTCAGTCTGATTTTCATATGTGGTTTTTGTTTTGAGAAGATTAATTCTAGGCATTTAATTTTAGAACATGCAAGTTACAAATGAAATATAATTTCCAAACTTACAAATGATTTGCTTTTTTGTTAATTAAAAACCTAAAGTCCTAAGTGCAAAGTTTAATCTTCAGTATTCATAAACTGGTAACAAACATTAAGCCTGACATTGATTTAATTCAGTTTTTCAGTGAATATGGCTACAAATTTAGAGCTATGGTTTACAGGTAGAATAGAGGAAGGCATGAGTGTTAAGAACATTAACAAAGCTTTTGTATGCCTTAGGAAAAGGGAAAACAGAAAGACCAAAGCAAAGCCTGAGTTGATTTTTTAGCAAAGCTTTTAGGGAAGCACCAAGATCATTTGGCCGGATGAAGGACAATGGATTTTCCATTTTGCAAGTTGCTATATATATATATATATAATTTTTTTGTAGCTAAATCCAGTTAAGTATGTCTTTGTGATAGTAAAGCATCTAAATTCAGGGTTTTCTTTCTTCCTGAAAGTCTGATTCAAAGTGATATCTGACAGTTTTCATTTCCCTTGGTTAAATGTGGCTAAGGGAGGGGCTCCCCATTTGAAGGGCACCTGAACCATTTAAATGTTTTCTTAAAAAAATTAAAAAGCTGTTAGTTGGAGACCATTTACCCCTTGGCATATCTCCTGATTTTTAGCAGCAGCAGAATTCTGAATCCTGCGTGCTGGGTTCAGTGTTATTTTCTGCAGGAAATGACTGGAAGTGTATGGTCAGAGCTTGGGGGCTCCATGGAGGCTGAGATTGCCCCCCTCCATGGAATAGCTTCCACTTATCTAGTGGTAGATTTACCTGAAGTTCTCGGGTGACTGGAGAGGTGTGTTATTTTAGTAGTCTCACAGAAATTGACAGAATTCACAAAATTTGCAGAAGAAATAAGACATTTTGTTGTACAAAATAATGAGGCACAGGACCCTCACAAATGCTGGTTGCTCACATTTGCATCTCTGTTTGCATTTTGCTGAGTGAGTGAGGCAAAGTTGTCCTTCTGGTCTGAGCAGTGTGAGTTTCTGAACTTCGAGGGTACCCTGATGCCTTCCTGTTTGAGGACCTTGTGGAAGGTGTCCGGGTTTGCAGCTAGCCTTCTGGGTACTTTATACCACTCCTGGGTTATCATCAGATGTAATACAATGAAAACACTCTGTACATGGTCGTTACACTATTGGTACCTGACTCAGGGAATGATGGGAAGAAACTAGTCTGTTGGCCTCTGTCCCCAGATTATGTCAGTCTGAGGTGGGCTGAAGGGGAGGACTTAGAACAGACAGCCTACTGTACCTTGGCCCATTCATTTTGGGATTGTCCTGGGGCCAATGCACTCTCAGTTACTTTTCTTTTGTGGCTGAGACAAAATACCCAATGCCCAAAATGAAGGAAGGAAAGGTTTATTTAGCTCATAGTTTGTATAAGTTTCATTCCATAATCAGCTGGCTCGAAAGCTGGGTGGCTTGGCATAGGGACGACAGTTCGTGGCAGTGGAAGAAAGTAAAGTCAAGGGCAAAAGTGTGCAGGAAGCAAGGCTCTTCTCCTCCCTCGTACTGTGTGCAGGCCACCTGCCCTGAGCTGGCTGTAGCTCTCACACCATCACTGTGCCCTACTGATGCTGAGGATGTCTACAAAGTGAGGACTCTGGCCCCCTGCAGAGTCACTTAATTGAACTTATAAACTTCTCAAGTTGACACAGTGTATCGACTCTGTGTGTGGCTCCATTTCTGGGTGTCAGAGGGCTTGAACAAGAGCAAGACCTGCGTCCCCCTGAACACTCCCTGCTGTAAAGTGGGGCTCAGGCTCACAGCAGAGAAGGGGTCATCCTGAGAAGAGGCCCTGGGGTAGGATAGCTGCTGTCAGACATGACAGTCTTCACCAAGGACAGGACTTGATATTGCCCAGCTTCTGGGGTCTTGATGACATTGTGCCCTAAATAGCAAATATAGGCTATGAATTTATAAAGTGAGTGATTTGCTGGTTTTAAACTTTTTTCTGATTAGAAAACTAAGTGAACAATCGGCAGAAATTACTGAAAATGCAGGAGGAAGGAAAAATCATGGTCTCCTGGGTTAGGGTGAGACGGAGGCATTAGGCAGAGAGTACCATTATACATTTCAGCCACACCTGTCGTGCAGAGTGAGGGCAGTAGGCACTGCACTGCACTGTGAGGAAGCACAACTGTGATCTGAGTCTGCACGTGTAGCTAATTAGCTGCTCTTTTGGTTTTTTAGTCATGAAGTTCTATAGAAAATAATGTCTTTCTGTCACCCTTGGTGAGCTGGGCTCTGGGCACCTGCTGGGAGTCTCCTCTGACTCTGAGACAGTCACCTCTCTGCTGTGCTTAGAGCCCTGGAGTTTTCTGGAGGACGTCACTCTGGGTCCTTGTGGGAGCCCTGAAACCATCGCAGCCTGGGGCCCTCTGTGAGCCTTTCCGGCCACTCCTTCATAACTGGCCTTGGTACCCACATCCCTCTCCTCTCCTCCTCTTCCTGGCTTCTTATTTAAGAAGTGTAGAACCTAGACTTTGTCTTCGCAGCTTGGCCATGTAGAAATCATGCTCACAGGGAAGTCGAGTTAGGAAATTTGATTACTCTGTGCTTCATATGCCTTCTGTCGGGAAACTGTTGATGTTAAAAGTGTTTCTCCAGCTCTAACCATTTATCTGTCTTTCTGTGAGAGGGATTTTGAATGGAATGGCGATGACTGTTTCTCAGACCCTATGAAGAGACAGAAGTGGAACGGTGTTAAGCTGAGTGGTGCAGACAGACGCTGGCTTTCTTACCTGGAGACTGATTGATCGCCTTCTTGGAGTCCTCTGGGTCCCGGGCAGGGTACCCCCATTAGCCTCACCTTTTCCAGTCATTAGACAGGGACTTTGCAGATGGCTCCAGGCCATGCTTCATTTCTGGGCCGAGTACACCCTGACAATGCCATCCATTCATCCACAAAGCTTGTGGCAGTGCCCTGAACATCTGCACACAATGCAGCCTTTCATGCCAAGAAAGCCAAGGGCCCTGCTTATCAAGGCGTCTGCAGGCTCCCTCTTCCTGCTCAGCTGGCCTAGAGGCCCTGCTGCCCTGAGTGAGGCGTGCCAGCAGCCCTGAGCCTGGTGAGCCGTCCATGGGGCACAGCCTTGCTGTTCCGCGGATGGGCACAGCCAGTAGCCTGCGCAGCAGTGTCTTCCTGCATTAGCTTCACTCCCAAGCCACAGCTCAGACAAGTGACTCCCACGGTCCTGTTCTTCCTCACTCGTGTGTCCCGTGTCAAGCAAACTCGAAGTGTTGACACTGCAGTGAGAGAGAGATAGACAGACAGAGAGACAGACACAGAGAGACAGAGAGAGAGAGAGAGAGACAGAGACAGAAAGAGACAGACAGAGAAAGAGAGAGATAGACAGAGAAAGACAGACACAGAAAGGCAGACAGAGAGAGACAGAAAGACAGACAGAGAAAAAACCATGGCAAGCACCATCATTGTCCCGTTTCCACTGTGGCAAGAACTCTTGCCTTTTCCCAGTTAGCAGGTATTTGTGAGCAGCTCCTGTGCCAGGCTAGCAATGGGAGTAAGGAAGAAGGTGTTTTACGCTCTTCTGTATAATTCAAGCACAAGATAATTTGGCCCAATCCTTTGAGAACTTTTCTTTATTATTTTTCAATGAACAAATTAGCTTTCACTTGTTCATAATTATAGCTTAATTTAGATCCTAGGCTGAGGAAAATCTGAGGGGTCTGTGATCTCAGTGGATGGCTGTCCTCCCTCTGCCTGCTTTCTTCCCAGAGAGGCTGTGCAAGCTCCCACAGCCCACTGCCAGCCCACGTGTGTCACAGCCACACGAAGGCCAGGAAATCCATGCTGGCGCAGGCCTTGGTGAAATCAGCCGTCTCTGCGACCACGGTGCCGATGGCCGCGTGCCCATGGCTTGAAGCTGCACATGTCTGTTACAAAGCGTCCTGTAGGCCAAGGACTTGGTGGTTTGCTGCTTCTTCCACATGAATGTCTCGAGGTGGGAACTAAGTGTCTCCTGACCTGAAGGCTCCCCTGGGGCTCCCCAGGAGAGGCTGCTCTGAGCCCTTCAGGTGTTGGCAGAGTTTGGTTCCTCATGGTAGTATCACTGACGTCCTTGCTTCCATGCTGGTGGCTAGCCAAGAGACCTTTTGGGCTCCATGGGCTGCCTGTATGCCTGCCCACCCTGCCCCCTCCCTCTTCCCACTGGGAGCACTTTTCCAGGACCTCCCTGAGTGTCCCCTTGTCCTTCACCCCACTCATCTCTGGCTTCTACCAGAGAAAATTCTCTCTAAGCTCATGTGGTCAGACGTGGCAGCATGGGTAACTGGGAGGTCAGGTCCACAGCCTTATCCGGTCCCTTGGCTATGGAGTGTCCGCGGGCTAAGATACTGACATCTCTGGGGATCATTTGCTGGGTCACAGCTGTCCAGACCTCCCCTGCAGAGCTCGACCTCACTGTTCACACCTTCCCCATGCACTGTGACCCTGTCCTGGCAGCCTGAATGCCTGGGGTCCTAGGACAAGGCTTGCCGTGGACAGAAGTGTGCTGCACTGTTGGCGGATGAGATGCTGGTCTACAGAGGAAATTTCATGATTGGGTAAAGTTAAATCTCATCAGGATACTTAGGATTCCCAGAAAGCTAAGGAGAATGAGAGCACGTATCCATCTTCCTGAATAAGTTCTGTTTTGGAAATTTATAATTCCAGGTGTTTTTTTTTTCAGTTTTTAGGCAAACCAATTAGTTCCACTAAAGTGTTTTAACATATAGAATGCTTCATTGTTCACATATTGGCCTCAGTAACTATACTGGTCTCTAATGTTTTATACACCAGCATCCTTGGAATTGCGGTACATCTTAGGGACCATCTCTCCCCCTCACCTGAGTTAGGAGCCTACGTGCAGTGTTTCAGGCTGCCCATAGTGGTCTGGCCAGTGCTAGGTGTTGGGGTCACCAGCAACTTTCATATTCATGATATCTTTCCTTAAGAAGTATTTTATTTCTCTCATTTTCCATCACTGTTATTTACTGCAAATCTGAGGATAAATTTTAAGTGTACTTACCTATTTGAAAGGTAAATTAGACAAACATATCTAAGTATTTTGCCAAATACCACTGAGGACCTTTAAGAATTCCACTTACCAGGTGTGGTGGTACAAGCCTGTAATCCCAGCACCCTGGGAGGCTGTGGAAGGATGGCAGTTTGTGCCCAAAATGAGGAATTCAACAGCTTGGCAAATCCCTATCTCAAAAAGTTAATAAGGAAGACTGGCCATACAGCTTAGTGTGAAGGCCTGATTTCAATCTCCCCAGAGGGGAATTCCACCTGCACTGAGGCTCAGGGAAGGGAGGGTGTGGTCTCACACTCAGCAGCTTGGGCCTGACATGGGCCATGTGGTAAATACTCATCAAGGAGGTGAAACCACGAATGGGGTTCCACTTTCTACCTACACAGAGAAGTATTCAAAATTCTGATTCAGAATGGCCAAATACATTTCATTTGGACATTTTGATAGATTGGATGGGCTGTATGCTATCATAAATCACAATGGCGCTCTTTACTTGGGAGCGCGTAAGCAAGAAAAGTGAGTACATATTTTCTCATTTATATTTTTCATTTGCATGGGTCAGAGAATATAAATAATTTTCTGTTCAATATTCTTTTCAGAAATGCCAACAGTTAAGAGGAAACCCTAAGTCCTCCGTATTTATATTTGTTAACTTAAAAATCTCAAAAACATCCATGATAAAATACTGCTTCCAGTGCAAAACCTAAAATCCAAGGGCACTAGATTAGTGCAGTAATACAGCCTTATGCAATTGTGCCAAGGAAAAAGCTCCTCTTTTTAGTTCAAGTAATGGTTTTCCAAAGTCATTTCAAGTGCTGTCTCCAGTGATTCTTACTACCAGAGATGACATTCATGTCTATGCCAAAAATTACTTTTATGCCATGAGAACTCCTCAGCAGTGGAAGAAAGGCCATGAGATATGAGAAATGTAGTCGCATAAGGGAGAAAATAAAGAATTTCTTCAGACACTCTTCAGAAAGTTGGCAGTCCCTTGAAAACTTCAAATTTATTATTATTAGATCAGCTTTGTCATCAGTCATGCACACATTTGCAAGGTCTGCTTTACCTCCTTACGCTTCCCCATGGCCATGAAGGGGTCTTTGTGACACTTCTGATTCTGCACACAGGTACCAGTTCTGCAGTGATGCCTCAGTTCACCAGTACTTCTGTTTGCAAACAAAAGTCTCTGGCAAAATTTTGCTTTTATACACAAACTGCATCAGATGAGAGTAACAACCATGGCCACAAACAAATGCAGCCATCTTCCCCAAGATCATAAACCAAATTAAGTCCATAAACCAGGTCACCACTCCGTATCCATATGGGTTTATTTAGCAGGAAATGGAATCATGGGTGAACTCATGATGAGGTTGTCTGAAACCGTATCTGGAGACGGTTAATTGCGCATCAGTGGATGCCTGTGTGGCCTCTCAAGATACCCTGGGCCACCCTTGTTGTGGCATAACCGAGACCCTGTGTGCCTAGGTGTGGGATGCTCCCAGCAAACCCAGGTGTGCAAGAAGGCTGCTCTGCTGACTGCCTAGAGGCCGTGGCCTGTTAGAGGCCATGGGGTCATGGACATGGTGCTCTGGGGAGTGGCTTCGAGAGCTCTGGGTCCCACTGTCTTGGCAGCCTGTGGGCTGCGGTCTCTGCGTGGGTTTCATTCTTGAGGTTGGGCAGCCACATCTCCCTCTAGCTGTGCAGCTGGGCTGAGAGGTGGGCACTGGGGTGCCCCTCAGGGATGGTCCTGAGAGTGCGCTGTCCAGGTGCTGAGGGAGAACAGAGGAAAGGAAGCAGCTTGATCTTCTTGTGCCTTCCAGTGTTGTGCCACGGCTTCGGAAGACGATGGGTGTTACCACATGTGTGGCTGTATCGCCACACCACACACCTAGCTTTAATGAATGGTTTGCAGTCTTGTTTTCAGAGGGTGCTTGAAATTGTGTGAAGCTTCAGTTCCTTGTCTGCCTGGCAGACAGAAATGAAAAAGGCAAAGCCAAAAAGAAGAGCAGAATCCCCACTTAAGGAGGGAGACGAGGGAAGAAGAGGAGGCACACACTTATAATCCTGGCCCTCTGGGAGGCTGAGGCAGGAAAATCACAAGTTCAAGCCCAGCCTGAACTCCTTAAGGATTTAGTGAGACCCTGCCTCAGAATGAAAAGGCTGGGGTCACAGCATAGGGTGAAGACCCTGGCTTCAGTGCCCTGTACTGGAGTGGGGCTGGAACGTTTGCTTATTCCTTGTGCAGCCTCTGAATCTTTATCTGTAAAATAGGGGCCACAGCACCTCTATCTCACAGGGCTGTGGGGCTGCCAGGTGAGGCACACGCAAGGGTAACTCAGGTGCAAACCGCCAAGCACCATTAACATCCTGCAGGCTCAGGTGCAGGTGCAGGTGCTGTGGTTTGCAGCTGTTCCAAGACATCTGGCAGGGCATGCAGCAGGCCACCTCCATGTGTTCCTCATTCTCCGTACGTTTATTTCTTCTGGGAAGCATCGTTGCACAGGATCCTTTGGGAGTGTTGGGAACACTGTTTTAAACTTTTAATTTTTGTTTGTTGCAAACCCCAGTTTTGGGAGAGAATGGTCTCGCAGACAAAAGCAGGCAGGACACTGTTCAGCACCCCACGACTTCCTTTTGATGTCTCACATCATTCGCCTTTAACAGTAGACCCAGAATTCCCTAGGATTCCCACTCTTGTGATTCCGCTCATTTTGTGGCTCGCCTTCCCATGCTGCCCCCACTGCATGGTCCCCTGAATCCCCTGCCACCTGCCTCGCCTTTTCTTTCCTCAGCCGATCCTCCTGTCCTTACGAAGCTCGCCTCATGAGACCACACTGGCTGTGGCTGTGGAAGCTCCGCGGCCTTCTGTAGCTCACAGTGTCCCTGCAGCATCCACCGCACCTGCAGTGCATTCTCCTCTCTAGTTGGACTGGCTTCCTGCGACCCAGGCGCCTCCTGGCTCCACTAGGGAGCCCCTCATGCCCTACTCTATGGGGTCGCTTTTTCCTGAGGATTGCACCTGTTCCTGTGCATTATTCTCTTCCCCTCCATGGGTCAGAACCCCAATGTGGATTGCAGGAGGATTTGTTCATGGTGGTTTTGGCCCACAGTTGGCCGGTTTGTTGCTGAGCCTGGGGTAAGGGAGAACATTATGGCTAGAGGGTCTGGTAGAAGAAGGCTGCTCAGCTCATGGCAGCAAGAAAGCAGAGTAGAAAGCGAGACAGCATGAAGACATGTCCTCCAGCCCCACATGGCCTGCCTGCCCCAGCCTTATGCGGTCAGCACTCTCCTGACTCAGCCACCTCTCTAGGCTTGTCTCTGAGCATCACAGAGTGGAGTCAGGCCCTCAGTACATGTGTCTCTGGGGGACAGGTCACCATGCATTGGTAACATTATGCATGTCCACACACAGCACTGATAAGGTTGGGGCAAATCTTTAAATTGTTCACGAGTCTGACGTTTAAAAACAAAGCGGAGCCTGCAGCATGAGGAAGTCAAGACAAAGCCCACCCTGGAGTGTTCCTCGTGGGCAGTGGGCTGGGGCTGTGGGCTGCTGCATGATGTCCTTGCTGAAGATTTGCAGGATACAGATTTAGCTCAGGACTCTGAAGAGTAAGAGAAGCTCTTCTGGAAGTCACTTGCAGGATTGGAATCTGAACTCACATGCAGTGCTGGTGGCAGCAGGCAGGGCTTGACCAGATAGTCAGATGGTGGTGGCCTGTGTGCGTGGCATGCGACAATAGTCCTGAACCTCTGCCTGCTGCCCAGACCCTTGGGCATGGTGCCCACATGCTCTTCCTCGGGGTCCAGCCCTTCCACTCAGGTTCCCTTTCTGTTATTAGGGAGAGGCACAGCATGGAGAATTTCAGAAGGTGCTGTGGTTTTTACACGCATGGGAGGAGGAGACTTCCAGTGCCTCAAGTCCATGTGTGTCCCCACATGTGACTGGGTGTACTCTGTTGTGTTCTCTGGATGTGTCATGGGCTTCTCATGGATGAGAGCACCGTGCTGGTGCTGGGGTGGAGCATCACTATTTCACTCTGTGAAGGCCCCCCAAGTACCCTTCCATGCCAGGTGCTGTGCTTGGCCTTGGCTGTGAGAGCAAGCCAGACCCTGGCTGCTGCCCTGGGGACAAGGCCATGCGATGTGCCAGCCCCTTGTTCTGTGATGCTGGCCTCAGGGTGTGCTGCAGGTGGGGGGGGGGCTGGGTACTTACGGCATCAGGGACTGCCAGAGCCAGGTGCAGGCGGTCACACTGTGCCAGGTCCCGTGTGCCACACCATCTCTCGGTGTGCGAATCTGAAGAAATCGGAGTGGAAACACTTTGCAAGACCAGAGTTTGTATGAAGAAAGTAGGAGTCACCCCAGCCTGCTCTTGGCTTTCTGTGCTTGTACCAGTGTGCCTGGTGGTGTTGGATAGGGTCTCAGAGCTATAAGACCTGGACAGGCCCAGTAGGTCACTGCCTTGACTCCAGCAACGTGCATCGACCCTCTTGGCTCCTCTGCCTTGCTGTTGTCCTAGTGTGTTCATCAGTGTCCTGTCAGGAAAAGGACTTTCAAAATGACAAGCTTGGTTCTGTAACACACACTGTATTCTCATTTTCTCAAGGGATTGTGAGTTTGGATTGGCCAGGCTGTATTTTCAGGTATTTCTCCCTAGACTTTTATTCTGTCTTTTCCTACTTAAGGGTACAATTTCCAAGTGCCTGGTGCCTGGCTTCTGGAGGAATTCTCTTGTGTGCAGGAAGTTTGCATGCCAGGAAGTAGTGATGGGCAAACTCTGCCTCTGTAACTGCTGAACCCTGCAGGTAGAATCCATGTGTGTCTACGACATTGATGTTATTTGTTCCGTTTAAGACTGAAGTGTGCTTTCATAGGTGTGAATCGACTAGACCAAGCTTCTTAAGTAAACTGTACTGTGACAGCACACAGAAGGAGTTTAATGTTCAGAGTGCCAATTCCAGAGTTTGAGGTAAGAAGTCTTTTATAATCCAAGAATGGCTCTCTTTTCCTGGACCTGAGTATGAATCAGTTTTGCCAGTGTTTTATGCAGCAATCTATTGAAGAACCTTGTATTAGTATGTTTTGTTTCAGAACAGTAATGCCACTTAATTTTACATCAGTCTCCTTAGGAAGACATGAGGGTGATTCCTTTGATATTAATATACTGCAAGGATTAATTGTTGGTGGAAAGCTCTTGAATATATTTCTAGAGCTAATATGCAACCTTGTGTCAAGACAAACATCAGAAAAAATAAAAGTAGATACAATATTTCAAGAATGGACAGCTGTCCTGCATTGGACCACATCAGTCAGCCTGATGCCCAAGTCCATGGCTTGGCCACTTGGGGCTAGGGCAGCTGATTAGAGAATGTCCTGTTCATGCTGTGTAAAGTACGCTCCATGTGTGTTCCCGGAAGGGGTGTTTCTCCTCCAGGAGGTGCAGAACCTGTGACTGTCTTCTGCTTTTCACAGCAGAGCTCTAGAGGCTGGCACGGTGTGGGTGGATAGTATTAGAGTAAGCCCCTCTCCGCCCACCGCCTCTGGAGCAAGGTGTGTGCTGGCGAAAATCGCTTCACCTTCCATCTGCTCGTGAGAGAGCTGGACACTGGCTCTCCCAGGGGTGTCTTGCTTCTGGGCCACCTGTGGCTGTAGCTAGAAGGGGCGAGATGGCTGCTGGCATCTGCAGTGGCATCAGGAGAGCCTGGCATTCTCAGGTTTTTCCTGCCCACAGGGTAAGTAGAGTGATGACTGAAGACTGGGCAGGGTCTGAAACCAGCTGAGGGCCAGGGCCATGGATATATTTACTCTCTTACTTGCAGGCCAACCAGAAGAAGAGAGAACACTGCTTCGAATCCTTAGAAGAAACACTTCACATGAATTTAATGTTAATATTTTTCATGTCTCTAACAGCAGAGTTAGTGGTGTGCATGGACCTTTAAGAAAGGAAACCTGGAGGAGAAGGAATAGGGAAGGCATGTGCCCGAAGTTACGTGAAGTGTCAGCTTGTGCTCCAAACACTGGTGACCAGGGACACTGCTGAACAAGCATGGGAGGCCAGCAGGTGTGGCGGTGAGGGGAGGGCTGGGACCGCTGCTTTGTTCTGCTGGAGCTGTGTGTTTTTAAACTCCTAGTAAGTTTAGCAGGTATTCTGCTCTTCCTCGAGAAGCTGAAGCTATCCCATAATAATATACAGGATGATAAGCTGGAGAAAGAAAATGAACTGCACACATGGAAGAGGAGACCTGTGGCTCCATGGGGCAGGCGGCCCTGGGGCTGCTGGCCCTGTTGCCTGGCCCTCCCTGCCCGGGTATCCTGCTTGAAGCCATCCAGGCCTCCTCCCTCAGCCGTGCCCCTCCCCGTGGGGAGAGCAGCCTCTGCCCATTTGCACCTGGCTGTTCTGTGAGGGGGAGAGGCCTGTGTTACTGTGGACATCCTTACCTCCGTCTACTACCGACTCTTTGGCCATCGGCATGGAAACAGGGCCTCCAAGACAACCGTCAGCGCCCCGCTTGGATAGAGACTCTTTTCTGTCACCACCAGCGATGGCTGCACGTTGCGCAAGTGCCGTCCCCTGCCAGCGCCAGCCTTCTCTGGCAGTTACTTGAAATTTGGGTGGATGTGATCTTTTCTTTCTCTTTGAGCAGTTTGTTCATTGTTGCAGCAGTAATCATGGAAATAGGTCAGGGCCTTCTTTGAGCTGGGCTCGTCCAACACCCCCAGAGAACAGCCCTTAAATATTAATAGCACCACTGCAGAAACACGGCAGCTATTTCTTTGCTTTCTGCACCTCAATGAAGAGTTGTTCAGTGCGTGCCCCAGTGCTCTGGGCTCATGAATGGACGTGATTGTAGGAAGCCGTCTCCTGCCACGGCGAGACGTGATGCGTGAACAAAGGCTGGTTTTCAGCCTGCTGGGATGAGCTCACCCCACTGCCCATGTGGGGAATCTTGAGTCTGGTCCAGGTGCCAGCGTTTTGCGTGCATGACATTCCTGGGGGAGCTGCAGGCCTGGGCCTCCAGACTCGGTTCTGCACTGCACAGGTGAGGAGTCGGCTGGGGTGAAAGCACTGTGTCTGTGCAGTCTGGTTCCTGAGAGGAGGGGGTCGCCTCGCTCTGTGCGGGGAGCAGCATGTTCAGTGCGCAGACTAGGAGGGGCCTCACTCTGCAGGGTACCGCGTCTGTGAGGAGTGCGCTTCTCCCTGCCTGCCAGGGCCTGCCTGGGTACAGGAGCAGAGGACCAGGAAAGGTGGCTGCAGGGGACGGAACACCGCATGGGATCCGCTTGGATCTGTGGCATCTTAAAGCCACTCTGAGTGCTGGTTTTTCGTGGAAGTGATGACTTGATTGCTTTATTATGCAGTCGTAACTTCTTAGTTGGCTCTGAGGAAAACCCATCCAGCTTTGTGGACAGATTGAAACCAAATGACCTTACTGCTCCACACACCGGAGAGTTTCCATCCTTGCTGCAGGTTGTGTGCATGGGTGGATTTTCCACCCGCAGTGTTCCTTGCACTGCACCACATCATCCAAGTTGAGGTCTGAGGAATTCACAGCGTAGACCTAGAAAGTGTTGCAGGGATGGGTCCTCTGCTGCCGTGTGGAAAGGAAACAGTGCTGGAACCCAGCATGGCTGTGGGGCACGGTTCGCAGCCAGGGCTGTCATCATCCATGTCTGTTACCTGTGCTGCATGGCCTGATTCCTGTCTTCCTCCCTGTCTTGGGAATAGCAGCCGTGCTGCCTTGATGGCATGCGGCCATGCTAGCAGCACCCATCGCACCTGAAAACTCACCCACTCTGTCTGAGTCCTCCGCTATTCTCAAGACCTGGAGGGGACAGAGTGGGAGGACTCCGGGATCCAGGGCCCAGTGTCCTGGCTGCGGGCTGGAGCGGTTCGGGAGGAGCTCTCATGGGGCTGGGCTGAGCTCCGTGTGGTTTTTCCCTCATTCTGAACAGCTCTTCTCAGGTCAGCTCCCTCCATATGTGTCTTTTCTTCGTACCTGACCTTGGACTGTGACACGAAAAGCCTTTGTTTCCTAACCAGAAAGATGACACCACACCTCTAAATTCCTTGAAGACACCCTCTTCCACTTCTACTGGACCCAATTCCTGTGTGAACAGGCAAGGTCCACGAAGCATACCCTAGACCTTGTTACTTCTCAGAACAAGCTGATGCTGCTGATACGGCTTTGAACAGCTAAGAAGCCCAGTCATGTGCTAAAGGAGACTACACACACTGTGTAGAAGACAATTAACAAAGTTAATGTCATTTTCTGGGGATGATTTTATCATTAAAGAAGCCCATTGAGTGGGAATATGCACATGGACTTTTCAAGATGTCTTGATCTGGAAACATGTCCCAATTTTCCAGCTTTCCTGCTCAAATGAGTTTTATTTTGGGAGAATTCAGAATGCCCCTGGTTTCTTCTTATGTCTCAATGTTTGGATCAGTTTGCTCCATTGTGAATGAGGTATGGATATGTGGTAAACAACACAAATTTATTACGGTAAAGACATACCATGAATTCTCAGAGCCCCACACCTTAAACACACTTGTGCCATCATTCTCGACACTCTCTGAAGCAGATCTGGAAGTCTCCTTTTGTGAGCGTCTGTAGTTATGCTATCAAGGCTACCTCAGTACCCTCTGTCCACTTGAAATGGTTGCTTTTCATGTGATTTCAACTTTGGGGAAGAACCAGACTTGGTGGATAAGATAGATGAGGACACATCACAGTGTCCACAGGAGCCTGCCTTTCTGGGTGGCCTTCAGCAGCAGGGTTCATCGGAGTTTGGATCACACATTGTGAAGACACTTGGGAAAGAGCACTTCCAGAACTGCTTCAGCAAGTGGCGGAAACATGGATAAGAGTGTTTGAATGGAGGGCAGTACTTTGATTAATTGTAATGGATTTTTTAGGCTAATACATTTAAAAATTTAAGTATTTGCTGTGTATTTTGGTCACATCTAATAAGAAATTTTCTTTAACTTGAGAATTAATGTTTCCCCTATGGAACATTGTTAAGTCAGCCTCAGGAGTCCACCAAGCAGGTATCTGGGTCCTGTATCTTGAGCTGTTATTCTTACCACATTGGCATCTGTCCGTGTGTGTGTGTGTGTGTGTGTGTGTGTGTGTGTGTACCCTAAGGATATAGGGTCTGTGAAATATTTACTGTTTCATGCTGAACACAAGAAAAAAATCATTCATTGTAAAATATCATTTCCCTCAGGAACACCAAAGTAAAGAAATTCTGTAAGCATTTTATATGCTTAGAAACATTGTTTTTTGAACCTATTTCATCAGCAAGGCTGAGAGGGAGAAGATCATGACTTATGTTCTGTTTCTGGTAATTTGAGTCAGTCAGTAGTCCAGGGGTGGGCAGCAAATGCTGTCTGTCCAGGAGTGGTGTTTGGGGAAGACACAGGGCGCGGGGATGGGCTGCGGATCGGTGTCTGCCCGTGTCTGAGCTGATGTTTGCTCAGCACTTGAATTCACCAGCTCTGGATTCTTTTCTGCTGCCCTGGCTTCTCCTCATCCACGGGTTTCTTTTTAAAGACCTGTGGCTGCATTTCAAGTTCAAAAGGAGTGACTTCTAATTAATATTTCCACAAGGAAAAGACTCCAAGCTGTCTTTTCTCTCCGTCGATAACACGCCCTGAAGATTTCTCCCCTCCCCTCCCGTCAGCAGCAAAACACTCGCATGACCCTGCTCTTCTTGGGGGCCTGCAAGGCAGTCTTGCTTTCCCAGAGTGAGGAGATGGCTAGGTTCTCCTGGGACAGGCTCTGTCTCACGCCCTGGAATATTCCTGGGAAAAACGGGTGCTGCAGGAAGCAGCACGGGAGAGGAAACTTTGGCTCTGGGTACCCTGGTCTTCTGAGCTGCCTCCAGGGCTCTGAAGCAGCTATCTGTGGCAGGCTGTGGGAAGAGGGGTGAGCAGGCCCAGCCTGAGCTGCAGGCCTGTCCCTTGTCCCTCTGGAAGGAACAACTGGGTTCTCGTCTGTTTTGTCACGTCCCTGGGTCCTAGGAAGCCAGGGTGGAATGCAGCTTCTAGTCGGGGGCTTTTGAGCAGTGTTTAGCTTGGGCTGTGCTGTCACCTAATAAAAGTCCTAAATACACAGTGGGATTGAGCACTCTCGGGCCACCGCTCTTCAGCTTCTCCTGATGGGCATTTAGTGGGTAGCAGACGCTCAGCTTCAAGCAGAGCACGTCTTTCTAAATAGTAGCAACTTGTCAGCGGCTGCAGGAGCTGTGCTAATTATGTTTCTGTCACTCATCGGCAGTAGATCTTTTGTGGCTTTCATATAAAATAGCTCCAGGGTATTATTTCTGCGCACTTATGTAAGCTCTGCTCATTAAGCAAAGTGCTCCCAGTTAAGTTCCCTTTTAATTTTGTTTTCTAAGATCCTCGTAATAAGAGAGGGCCTGTGCCACAGCGAGTCCTTTCTGTGGAACAGTTAATGGCAGGTTGATATAAGATCAAATCTGTAATGCATTTGTAATAATGCATAAAGACGTCAATGGGACTTATCATTACCTCACACTTCACTTTCCAGGCCTCAAGCATTAGCCCAGAGTAGCACAATAACCGTTCACAGGGTGTTTGATAAGTGGTCGTCATTGGGACCTGGCTTCTCCAGCTGGGAGGAGGACTAGACCTGTCATTGAAGGACAGAGTTCTCTAGCGCTCAGTAATCCCTGCCATTGCTCTGATCACTTCTCTTATTGTTTAAAAGCGGCCCTCACGATTCCCACCTATGGGTCCTCTTCCTGTAGCTCCAGGGCTGTGATGAGTGTGAAGGATTTACTTCTTTCAAGTCCAAAGCACTTAGCAGATGGGCACGTTGTCCCGTCTTCAAAACTGCTGGGTTTTTTTTGCCATTGTTATTAACACCACGCTGCTCTGGATAGGAATATTTAATATTTAAATATTAAATATCTGGGTAAGCCATGGGTTCCGTGTTTGGGGATCTGCACAGAAGGCCTTGTAGGAGCCCTTGAGCACTGAACTGTAACAAGCTGCATTGTATGGGGCAGTCTCATCCCCAGCTCCATGCCGGCTGACCCGAGGGGCCTGCAGCTCTATGTGTTCCACGTTTGTGTCTTGGCATCCTGCATTGACCAGCCTTTCCTGACCCTCAGCTGGGAGCTCTGAGGCTCCTCGAGTCACAGGCGCAGATGGAGAGGTCCAATGGGGTCTGCAGGAGTCATGCTTGCTAGGATGGTTGCAACAGACAGCTTATTATTATTATTATTGGTACTGGGGATCGAACTCACAACCTCATGCTTGCCAGGCACTTATGTAGTTTAAATAGCTAGGAAGATTTCGGCATTGTATGCCAACTGGATCAATTCAAGAAAGATCAGGTGAGTTGCTGTCACCAAGTATCTTTTCTCTCCCATGAAGTTTTAGACTTGTGCATGCATACATTTGTCACATAGTTTCCAAAATGTAAAACTAAGTAAGTTTTGATTCTTCCCAGCACTGGATTTGAACAAATAACAGTTTAGATATTAGAATACATGTGTTAATATATACTGTAAGTTTGCTATTTTACATTGTCTAGTGTTTAGTGTTGTCAGTATATCTCTTTATCTATATACACACACATGTTACACAGCATGTAAATAAAATTTCTCTTGGTATTTTCAGAGCAAAATGAATTATCTGTGTGTGGCCACTGAATGGTCTTCTGTGTAAATGTGAAAAAAGAGTGATGAGACACTCGTGGAGAACCTGATGGTTGGAGCAAGTCCAACTGCGTCTCTTTACTTTGCAGAGATAGATCCCATTAGCATCACCAGAAGATAACTGGTACCCACTCCGGAATGGAAACTCTGGTGGGTACTTTAGGATTTTAGAAGAGGGAAGAGAGAAAGAGGAAATGTTAAAAATCCACACTATTTTAGTTTTTAAGCATGAATAACCCTTATATGAGTATTCCTAATGTGTGATAGTCCTCACTGGAGCTTCTGTAGTACACAGACTAATAATCAAGTGACTTCACCTCTTCCATTTAACTTCATTTCAGGCTGAACCCCTTGGACAATGCTGGTGGGAAAATTACAGGTCTATTTTGTAATAGTTGAATTGTGGTGGTATTCTTCAATTAAGTTGCTATTTTTCTTCAGTAAAGAGTCATTTTTAACAAAACACTCATCTTTTTTGTGTTGTACCCTTCATCATGGAGGAAGTAATTCACTGTAATGCCCCCCCCCCCCTGAGGAATGGTTTTGAGTGTTAGACAAATGCCAGCACTTTGAAACAGTATCAGAGGTTGCCCCCAGGCAGTTTTGAAGATTCAGTGAAAACACAGGCTAGCACTAATGAGTCCTTATCATTATACACATTTGTCCCTTTCTGCTTGCTTTCCCAGAGACATTATTAGGACATATTAACATATGCTTATCATGTAGAACTATCCCTGTACTCCAGTCTCTTCCTGAGACACCTAAAAGCTGCGTGACATCTGCACACGACCAACCAGCTTGGGTGTGAGGCTGACTGCTGGATATGCACTCAGTGTCAGAAGTTACCTATGCAAGGCAGGGCATGTTGTCCCCACTCAGGGTGCATAATCATTGGAAAGTGAAGCAAATGGCCACATGGAAGTGAACACAGGCGCTTAACTAGGGTGGCAGGGCCCCAGCCCCAGATGAAAGTGCTTGATCAGGGCTGGAGAATGTGAAGAATTAGCAGTGTCCAGGATCTCTGTGGTAAATGCAGTGCCCTTAGAATGCAGGTGAAGAAACTGAAATAACTTACTTGGCTTCAAATAGCTACTAAGGTGGATAGAGGTTAACATTTTGTCGGGTGCAGGGAGGGAAGGGTGACACCTGAGTAGGTTCCCTGGGGGGGTTAGGAGAGAGCAAAGCATGGATGTGGGGAGTCAGGCCCATTACTCCACCCAGCCCAAGTTAGCTGGGTGGGGAGGGTACAACTGAGCAGTCCTGGGTTACCACGAGTATTGGCCTGGCATGGTAAAGATGCTGTACACAAAACTACATTGGAGGTGTGACTGGCAAATATGGTGCATGCGTAAAAGGCACACTGCCATAAATGCCCCTGGAGATACTTCCCTCACTTGGAACGCTCACATCTCATCATTCCTGCCATTTTCTGCAGTAGCTCTGCAGTCCTCTTTCCTGAGTGTCTCTAGTTGTGCTAGTGTGGCTGCTTAGTGTCTTGAATCCATGCAAAATATTTCCCTTCATGGTCATTTCGACTTTGGGGAAGAGCCAGAAGCTGCACAGCACCAGACTGGGTAAACACAGTGGGTGAGGACAGAGGGCAGCGTTGTTTTGAAACTGCCTTTCTGTAGGTCGGTGCTCGGCAGCAGCATTCATAGAATTTCTAGTCATATATTATAATGACACTCAGGAAAGAGAACTTCCAGAATTGCTTCAGAACTTGTCAGGAAACATGGGATAAGTGTGCTCAAAGTTAGGGGAGCTTTGTGATATTAGGAGTGGATGGTAATGTGACTTTACTAGAATAATCTTTTAAATTTAAACTCTTGCTCACATCTCCTAAGTTTGTGTAGGCTTAAGGGGTAGGCCTATGAAGGGAGCTTTGAAAATGAAATATAATGACTTGGTGAAATGGAACAGGAAATTGTTGCAGACTTTTGTGTGAAGAGAAATAAAAGAGAGTTTGTTAAGAGGGTTAATTTGAGTGCTATCTTGAAAATGTTTGAGGGGCACAAGACTAGGCCCTAGACTCAAGTCAAGAGCCCAGAGATTGCTACTATGACTCACCTGGGGACCTAGATCTAGAGAAGGAGTCAGCACTGGAGATTGGGGTGAAGGACAAATCACAGACACAGCAGTGAAGGGGTCTCAAAGGGATGAGCGTGGACAATTCAGATTCCCGCCTGTGCTCAACATGACATTGAAATGGGCAGTGAAGTGAAATCTTCTACTTAGTGATTTACTTAATGCATCAGAGAGCAGAAAAACATCCGTTGCTCCTGGACAGGTGGAATCAACATAGTCAAAATGGCTCTACTTCCAAAACCAACATATAGGTTGAATCCAATTCTAGTCAAAATACCAACTGGATTCTTCACAGAACTAGAAAAAAATCCAAAAATTTATCTGGTATCAGAAAGATCCAGAATATCCAAAGCAACCCTGAGCAATAAGAACAAAGCAGGAGGTACTAAAAGAATAGATTTAAAGTTCTTTTACAAAGCTACAGTGATAAAAAGAGCACAGTGCTGGAACAAAAGCAGATGTGGATCAATGGAAAATAACAGAGAAAGCAGGCAACCCCAGGCACATTCCACCAACTGGTCTTTGACAAAGGGGCCAAAAACATACACAGAAGGAAAGATAGCTTCTTTAACAAATATTGCTGGGAAAACTGGCTATCCATATGCACAAGAATGAATCTAGAGCCATGTCTGTCACCAACTACTAGATTAAAATCAAAACGAAACAAAGATCTAAATGTTAAAAGCAGAAACATTGAATCTACTGGTAGATAAGATAGGTAAAACTTTTGAAGACATAGCCATAGACAAAGGCTTTCTGAATAGAACACCAATTACATAAGCAACAACACCGAGAATGAACAAATGGGATTATATCAAATTTAATAGTTTCTGCACAGCAAAGGAAATCACCAACAGAGTCAGGAGACAACCTACAGAAGGGAAGAAGTTTTGATCAGGTATTTTAAAAATTCAACATCTCTGTCCATTACAGAACTACAAATTCAAACAATGCTGAGAATCCATTGTACTCCAGAAAGAATGGCAATCATCAAGAAATGAAATAATAACTAATTCTGGCCAGGCCGTGTGGGTAAAGGAACCCGTCTAAGGTGTTGTGGGCAGGTGAGGGAAATTTGAGGAATTTTCAAAAAGTTAGAAATTCCATTTGGCTAGCTCTTCCTGAATGAGTTAAAGGGATCACATTTCAGTGATACACTCACATGTTTACTGCAACATGACTCATAATAGATAAATCTTAGAGCAACCTATATGCCTATCAACAGGTGAATGAAGGGGTGATATTAGGGGTGGATGGTAATGTGACTTTACTAGAAGAATCTTTTAAATTTAAACTCTTGCTCACATCTCCTAAGTTTGTGTAGAGTGACTTATATTTACAGCATAGTACTATGCCATAAAATGATAAATCTGAACATGGATACACCTAGAGACACTGTTAAGTGAAGTAAGCCAGACAGAAAGTTAAAAACTACACAGTTTATCTTCAGTGAGAAACCCAAAATATCCACAACGTAAAGAGCAAAATAAAAGACAGATGCTGGGGAAGGGAGGCAGCCTCTGCAGAGCTGGGTGGCCCAGTGATGCCAGAGGCGGAAAGGATGCTGATGATTAAGCTGGAGTGCGTCCCTGCCAGGTCCCGAAGGTGTGCATCATTCCTAGTATTGGGGTCTGTACCTAGATCCCCAACCCCCAGATGGGTGCATGGTGAAGGCCCAAAGGAAAGAGACAGGCGGCCTGCTCTTTGGGGCTGCAGGAGGAGTGAGATCCTCGGCAGAGCCCATAACTCTGCTAGCCGACTGACCAGCCCGTATTTAATCAGAACTAGCAAGGCGTTGAGTGGGCAATGGAGGAAATCTGAGCAGGATCTTGGGAGGAGGTCAAGGACCCCTCAGAGCAACAGAGGATGCTAATTAAGGAAAACTATCCAGAAGGTCTCCAGGGGGCCCCAGCTGTGGCCTATCTTACCCCTCAAGGTGTCTCAGTTCAGCCTTCTGTCCTCAGTTCAGCCACATGGGGCCACACCACAGCCCTGCACGTGTACTCAGCTTCGGTGCTGACTAACACCTCGGGAAGGAAATATACAAGAGAAGTCTGTGATCAGGAAGGCCCGGAAGGACTTCTAAGTGGCCCTGGTGAACGCAGAGGCCCCTGAGGGAAAGGGGCTGCAGTTGGTGGGCCTGGGGGTCTAAACCCGGAGAATCCGGAGCCGGAGTTCCTGTCTCTGCGCTCTGGTGAACACCCTCTCCCTGTCCCCTCTTTGTCCTGCTTGCTTGTGAATAGCTAAGGTAATGGGAATGGCTGGTTCTGCAGGGCAGGGACTGGGTGGGCAAAAGGCCAGGGCCGGCCTCTGCAGGTCCCCTCCCACCTGCCTCATCTGAGGACTGGGGAAGCCTCTGGCGTCCCGCAGAGATCGGAGCTGGGCTTGGCTGGGCTTCCACAGCTCCCCCCAGCTCCCTTTCCCTACATGGTCGCAGCCCAAGGCAGAGAGCCCTCAGAGTAAGGCTCCCAACCCTCCTGCGTGCAGACCTTGGATTTCTCAGCTCCACGAAGTTCAGCACGAGGGGTTGCGATGTGGTCTTTTCGTCCCGTGGAGGAGAGGCTGGGCAGTGTTTAGCTGCAGGTTAGTTAGCTCGCAGGAAGGAGCTGTGAGACTGGGGGAGCTGCTCCTCAGCACCCCGACTTGCTCGTGGCCCCTGCCCCCAAACAGCATAATAAGCAAAAGAGAAATCCTCCATGAGTCTACCAGCTTCCTCCAATGTATTTTTAATTTATGCAAAGAAGCCCATTGAGATCAAAAGAAAAGCTTCTAATTTTAGCAGTAGAAAATCTCTAATATCTTAAAGTGTCAAATAATCTAATTTATTTTGAAAGAATTGCTGTGAAAAATTTAAAACATAAAAGCTTTCTTTTCCCCCTAAAATGCAGTGTCCCTTCATTTGGAAGGGGGAAGTATACAAGAGAATTTATCATTGATTCAGGTCTTCATTGATATTTTATTTTATTTTATTTAAAGAGAGAAAAAAAGGACATAAAAATGCAGTAAAAGGGTACAAATAATATAGTATCTCTAGAAAAAATATATATACAGTACGAAATCACCAGTTAACAGGCTACACATTATCTTCCCAGAAACAGGTGGCCATATCACTAAATTAAAGCATATAAAGTGAACATTCATACAGTGAAATTGGAGACAGTTCCGTTCAATGATCCAACAAAAGCTCAGTTATATGATTTTCCGCATACCTGCGGTTATATCCCTTAGTCCACCTTACTTTCCTCTCTTGTTTACAATAACAATTAGACTTTTAGGGTTTTATTACTCTCACAGTTCTTATTACTTTTTTGAAGAGAATAAAACCAAATGTGACTAAGCAAAACAGAGTCAGTTAGAACAGAAGGGTGGGCATAGTACATGATGCAAAAATAGAATACCAGGTAATCAAAGGTGGTTACCATTGTGCCTCTTGCTATTTTTAAATTGAGTTGTCTATATCATCAGGTATAATAGAATTGATCAAAACAGTACAGAACAAAACCAATAAAACCTACACTGAGAACCTTACAGGACTTCAAAAAAAGGATACTCTAGTCAATCCATATTGGGCATCATAGTATATCTTATTGCCTTCCAATGATTGCCTATATCCTCAAACTTGAATACTATCAAACAAAATGGAATATATAATAATCAGACAGAACAAGATGGGGAGAGCAAAACTGGGGTTCAAGTCAGGTTATTAGGACAACAAAAAAGTTACTATAATATGTCCCATTATTTTTTAATTTAGTTTTCCCTTAATTACAAGAATGAGAGAAAATAGATTAATTTAAAAATAGGGGGGAGATTGAGATAAGAGAGGACATTGTAATAGAACAAGGCAGGGCAGAACCAAGCAATTCAAGCATCATTGTGTTTCACCACCAGATAATCTAACATAATAGTAGTTGCTATAGTGCCTCTTTCCTTGAATTATTTGAGTGTAACTTCGCGTGCTATAATATCAAGCATATCTAGACAGTGTGAAGCCTTTCAAGAGAATGCAAGACTTACAGGGTATTTAGAACCTGCTAATATAAAACAAACAATGGTTTCTATATTATCTCTTTGCCTATAAAGAATTTTGTTTATACTATAGCATATAGTGAAATATAGTAAGATACAACATGTTAAAACCAGTGGGAACAGATGTACTACAGCTTGATGGGACTTCAAAACAAGATGATATTAAATCAGCACTAGTTTTTATGTTGTGTTGTTTTCTTCAAAATAGCTATTTGTACTATCACAGATACTAAAATTGAACAACCCAGGTTAAAACCATTGCAATTAATGAGTGAAAACATTGTATGACTTCAAACCAATATGATTGGGAATCATGATTACCACGTACTTCTATGTATTCTTATCATTTCTTACACTAGGGAAAGTACTCGGTATTTATACATGTGAGTTTGATTTATTTCACTTATGAGTATGGTCTCAAGCTGCGTCCATTTATTTATAAATGTCTCAATGTGATCATTCTTTATAGCTGAGTAGTACTCCATTGTATAAAAATACCACAATTTTTTTTATCCATTCTTCAGTCAATGGACACTTAGGTTGTTTCCAAGATTTGGCTATTACAAATTGTGCTGCTATAAACATGGGTGCACATATATCACTGTGGTATGATGCTTTCAGTTCTTCTGGGAATATGCCTAGAAGTGGTATAGCTGGGTCATATTTCCAGTCCTAGTTTTCTGAGAAATCTCCAGACTGACCTCCACAAAGGCTGCACCAGTCTACACTCCCACCAACAGTGCAGGAGAGTTCCTTTTTCCCCACAGCCTCTCCAGCATTTGTTGTTGTTGGTTTTCTTGATCTTGGCCATTCTTTCAGGAGTGAAGATGAAATCTCAGTGTGGTTTTGATTTGCATTTCTCTAATGACCACTGATGATGAACATTTTTTCGTATATTTATTTGCCATTTGTATTTCTTCATCTGAGAATTGTTTATTCATCTCAGATGCCCATTTTTGGATTGGGTCTTTGAGTTTTGGGGGTCTGATTTTTTTAAATTCTTTATATGTTTTAGACAGAAGTCCTTTGTCTGAGGGCAGTTCACTAAGATTTTTTCCCAGTTTGTGGGTTTTCTTCTCAACACGCTGGAGACTTCTTTTGACGTGCAGAAACTTTTTAATAAGAGGTGATCCCAGTTATTGATTCTGGGAAGTATTTCCTGTGCGGTTTGAGTCCTGTTCATGAATTCTCTACCTAACTCCTATATCTTCAAGGTTTTTACCCAATTTGTCTTCCAATAGATTTAGTGTTTCTGTTTCAATATTTAGATCTTTGATCCATTTAGATTTTATTTTAGTACATGGTGATAGGCATGGGTCTAGTTTTAGTTTTTGACATATGGAGAGCCAGTTTTTCCAGCACCATTTATTAAAGAGACTGTCGTTTTCCCAGTGAACATGTTTGGCCCCTTTATCAAAGATAAGGTGGTTGAGTGTGTTTGTAGTCATGGTTGTATCTTCTAATCTATTCCATTGATCTTCAGCTCTGTTTTGGTTCCAGTACCATGTTGATTTTACTACAGTTGCTTTGTAGTATAATTTCAAGTCAGGGATTGTGATGCCTCCTGCCTTGCCTTTGCTGCTTAGAACTGCCCTTGCTATTCTAGGTCTCTTCTCGCTCCAGATGAATTTTAGGTGTGATTTCTCGAAATCTATGAGGTATGTTGATGGTATATTTATCGGGATTGCATTGAATCTGTATAAAAGTTTTGGGAGGATGGCCATTTTCACAATATTTATTCTTCCTATCCATGAGCAAGGGATGTCTTTCCATTTTCTGAGATCATCTTCAATTTCATTTTTCAGTGTAATATAATTTTTCCTGTACAGGTCTTTCACTTCTTTCGTGAGAGTAATTCCTAGATATTTCATTTTTTTGGTTGCTAGTGTGAAGGGTGTGGCTTCTCTTATTTCTGTAACTTTGTTGTTGGTGTATAGGAATGCTATTGATTTTTGAGTATTGATTTTATAGCCAGCTACATTACTGTCATGATTTATGTCTGTGTCCCCCAGGCCTCATGAGTTTCCTTGTGTATTTGTGATTGGTTCATTGTCTAGTGCTTGAATTGATGGTGTCAGTGCTCCACCCACATAGGGCTGGAGCCAGGATGTGATGTAATTGAGGAAGAAGCTGTGTCTTGCTCTTTGCCAGTTCTGCTTTGCTGTTTGCAGCTGCCATGAAAGGCAGCCCAGCCATGCCCGCCTGTCTTGGAGCCAACTGAGTGTGGACTGAAACCTCCAAAAAACTGTAAGAAATAAACCTTTCCTTTCCCAACTTTGGGCTTCAGGCATTTTATCTCAGCAAAGAAGTAAAAAGTAACAAAGACAGGAATTTGGTACTGAGGAGTGGGGTTGTTTGCTGTGACTATACCTGACCATGTTTTTCGAGAGGCTTTGGAAATGGCTTGTGGGCGGAGTTTGGAAAGGTTTGGACATGTCGCCTGGATGCATAGAGCTGGAGCAGCTTAGGCTGTTCTGTAGAGGAGATTCTGGTCAGAGCTCAGGAGACCAGAAGGCTGATAGAAAGCTGGATGGTAAAGACCAGCCTTGGGAGGTTTCTTCTGGGAAGAAGGACTACATTGGTTGTTGGACTCCACATGATATGTGTTATGGTTTGGCAGAAAGTTTGTCTGCATTTTGCTCCTGCCCAGAGATGTTGCCTGAGACTGAGACATAGGGCAAATCAAGAGCAAAGAGCCAAGCAGGATAATTTAAAATGCTGTGAGTTTGACCAGAAGGAAAATTCCAGGAAGGCTGTGAATTGTAAAGACAGAGTTGAGATTTTGTTTCCTGAAGACAAATGAGAAATAAGAAAGATGGCCCCGGGGCATCCCTGGAAGCGGGTCCCCACCCTGTGCAGCCTCACAGCAAAGGTGAAAAAAATTTGCTCAGAGGGAAAAGTTGCAGAGCACCATGTTCTGGGATCGCGACAGTGGCCACATGAGGTTCCAGAGTGGCGGCAACATAGAGAAGGTTTTTCTCACAACAAGGCAAACAGAGCCCTGCGATCCAAGCAACTGACCCCTACAGCCGAGAAAGAGAAAAGCCTGGTTACTGCTTCAGTTGGCAGCAAACCTTGGCAGTATCCACAAGGTGCTGATTTTAGGTGCAAGAAAAATGCACGAATTCTGAGGGTAAGACGGCTTCCACCTCGATTGCAAAGGGCCTGGGAGACCAAGCAGTGTGCCCCTGAGAGGGCCATTTGTAAAGATATAAGGGTGAAGCTGAAGGTGCAGTGGAGACCCCAGAAGTTTGGAAAAGTCAGGAATGTGGATGATCCAAGGGAAGCTGCAAAAAGCGAGCAGAGAAGATTTAAGAGAAAAGCTGCGGGAGTTGAAATCACCAGAAGTGCCATGGGGGTGGAATCCCCAAGCTTTTTGGAGCTTGCAACCAGATTGCTTCAGATGCTGAGCGTGGACCTCTAGGACTTAATGTTTGCCCTGCTGGATGTTGGACTTACTTTGTTTCCAATGCTTTATATTTCCCTGTTTGTAACTTTTGGAATGGTAATGTTTATTTTGTGCCTTTGCATTTGAGAAATGTTTAACCTTGTTTCATTTGTACAGGGACTTACAGTTAACAGTTTGTGGTAGATCTTGGAAGACACTTGGGACTTGGACTGTTCAGCAATGCTGAAACTTAAGACTTTGGCAAATCTTGGAGGTGGACTAAATATCTTTTGTATAAAGGATATACATGAGTCCTGGGGGCCAGGAGTGGAATGTCATGTGTGTGTCCCCCAGGCTTCATGAGTTTCCATTGTGTATTTGTGATTGGTTCATTGTCTAGTGCTTGAATTGATGGTGTCAGTGCTCTACCCACATAGGGGTGGAGCCAGGATGTGATGTAATTGAGGAAGAAGCTGTGTCTTGCTCTTTGCCAGTTCTGCTTTGCTGTTGCAGCTGCCATGAAAGGCAGCCCAGCCATGCCTACCTGTGTTGAAGCCAACTGAGTGTGGACTGAAACCTCCAAAAGACTGTTAAAAATAAACCTTTCCTTTATCAACTTTGGGCTTCAGGTATTTTGTCTCAGTGATGAAGTAAAAACTAACTAAGACAATTACTAAATTTATTTATTATATCTAGCAGTCTTTCAATGGAGTTTTTGGGATCTTCTATATAGAGTATCATGTCATCTGCAAATAATGATAACTTAACTTCTTCTTTTCCTATCTTTACGCCTTTTATTTCTCTCTCTTGTCTAATTGCTCAGGCTAGTGTTTCCAGTACTATATTGAATAGGAGTGGAGATAAAGGACATCCTTGTCTTGTGCCTGACTTTAAAGTATTTTCAATTTTTGGCCATTTAGTATGATATTGGCTGTTGGTTTGTCATAGAAGGCCTTTATTATATTGAGGTAAAGACCATCTATTCCAATTTTCTGCAGGGTTCATATCATGAATGAATGTTGGGCCTTATCAAAAGCTTTTTCTGCATGTATAGAAATGATCATGTGGTTCTTACATTTGGCTCTATTGATATGGTGTATTATATTTATTGATTTACGTATATTGAACCATCCCTGCAGGCCTGGGATGAATCCCACTTGGTCATGGTGTATGATCTTCTTGATGATTTGCTGCATCCTATTTGCCAATATTTTATTGAGGATTTTTGCATCTGTGTTCATTAGGGAGATCGATCTGTAGTTCTCTTTTTTAGTTGGGTCTTTCTCAGATTTTGGTACTAGAGTAATATTTGCTTCCAGGAATGACTTAGGAAGGATTGCTTCCCTTTCAATTTCATTGAAGAGTTTGAGGAATGTTGGCATTAGGTCTTCTTTGTATTTCTTATAGAATTCTGCAGTGAATCTGTCTGGGCCTGGGCTCTTCTTTGTAGGTAAAGATTTAATTACATTTTCAATTTCATTAATAGAGATTGGGTTATTCAGTAGTTTTACATCTTCATGACCTAGCTTTGGTACTTCACATGCTTCTAGGAATCTGTCCATTTCCTCTGTGTTATCAAACCTTTGAGAGTAGAGGTTTTCGAAATAGGTGTTGATGATTTTCTGTATTTCTATAGGGTCTGTAGTGATTTCTCCTCTTTCATTCCTTATTGCATGAATTTGAGCTTTTTCTTCCCTTTTTTAAAATAAGGTTGACTAGGGGCTTATCAATTTTATTTATTCTTTCAAAGAACCAACTCTTTGATTCATTGATTTTTTTTTGGATTTTTTTTAGTCTCTATTGTATTGATTTCTGCTCTGATTTGTATAATTTCTTCTCTTCTTTTGACTTTGGGCTTGACTTGTTCTTCTTTTTCTAGATGTTTGAGGTGTAACATCAGGTTATTTATTTGTATTCATTCTGATTTCCTGATGTGTGAACTCAGTGCTATAAATTTTCCTCTGAGGATAGCTTTCATTGCATCCCACAAATTCCGGTACGTTGTATTTGTGTTTTTATTTTCTTGTAGGTAGTGTTTAATTTCTTCTTTGATTTCCTCTGTGACCCACTGATTACTCAAGAGTGTGTTATTCAGTTTCCATGTGTTTGTGGGAGTTTTGTAGTATCTTTTATCATTAATTTCTAATTTCATAGTGCTATGGTCTGATAGCATGCAAGGGATGATTTTAACCCTTTTGCATTTATTTAGATATGTTTTGTGAATTAATATATGGTCTATTTTAGAAAATGACCCATGTACTGCTGAGAAGAATGTGTATTCTGTTGTTGTTGGGTGGAATACTCCGTATATGTCTATTAAGTCCATTTGTTCACAGGTGCAATTCAGTTCTTTTATTTCTTTGCTGATTTTCTGTCTGGTTAATTTGTCCATTGGTGTCAATGGTGTGTTAAGATCTCCTGTTAGAATTGTGTCACTGTTAACTTGGTTTTTGATTTCTGTTAGTACTTGTTTTATATAACTGGGTGCTCTGGAATTTGGTGCATATATATTTAAGATAGTTATCTCTTCGTCTTAGAATTTTCCCCTAACCAGTATGTAAGTGACCTTCTTTATCCCTTCTGATCATTATTGGCTTGAAGTTCACATTGTCTGCAAACAGAATAGCCACCCCACTTTTTTTTGGGTTCCTGTTGCATGAAGTATTGTTTTTCATCCTTTGACTTTCAGTCTGTGGGTATCCTTTTGGGTTGGATGGGTTTCTTGTAGACAACATATGGTTGAATTTTGTTTCTTGATCCATTCTGCCAGTCTGTTTCTTTTAATTGGTGCATGGAGACCATTTACATTAATGGTTATAACTGTTATATATTGGTTTATTGTTGACATGTTATCTCTCTGCTGTTGCATCTTTGTCTTTTGGTTCTGTTTAATTGTCTGCTTTAGTTAGTGGTTTTTTCCTAGATGCATCTAGGCTTGGTGATCATGTAGTTTTTCAGCTGTTGTCATGGAAGTATCTTATTTCTCCATCCATTTTGAAGGACAGTTTTGCAGGATACGTCAGCCTAGGTCGGAAATCATTTTCTTTTAGGATCTGAAATACTTCACTCCATGCTCTTCTTGACTTTATTGTTTGTGCTGAGAAGTCTGCTGTGATTCTGATAGGTTTTCCTTTATAGGTGATCTGTCTTTTCTCTCTGACAGCTTTTAATATTCTATTCTTTTGTTAGATTTCTGGGATGGCCATTACTATGTGTCTGGGTGTAGTTTTATTTTGGTTATGGCTATCTGGAGTTCTATATGCTTCACTGATCTTGGTATCGGTTTCCAGTCTCATGTTTGGGAAATTTTCAGGTATTACTTCTCTAAATATCCTCTTGACATCCTTTATGTTGTTCCCTTCTTTTTCATTTATCCCTATTAACCTTATGTTGTTCCTTTTTGCGTCATCCTGCAGGTGTTGAATTTTTATTTCCTGATTTCTTGTTATTTTTAAAGATCTTTCCTTTCCTGTTCACTGGCTGCAGTCTTGTCTTCAAGGTCTGAAATTCTATCTTCACATTCATTGAGGCGGTTTTTACAACTTTCGATAGAGTTTTTGATTTCCTGTATATCTCTTTGCATACAATATATATATATATATTCTGTTGTTTATATATTCTGTTTGTTTCTTATATTGTTCATCCAGGGATTCTATCTTTTTGTTTATCTCCTCAAGTTTTTTAACTGTGTCTTCTTTAGATACGTTCAGCATCTCCTTCATTTCTTTTATCATTTCTTCTTTTACCTGAGAGATTATTTCTAGTTTGATTTCCTTTAAGCCTTCCCAGAGTCGCTTCTTTATTTCAGTTACTATTATTTCAGGTATTTCAGGTGTGTTGCATGTATTTTCTTCTATGCACATGGCTCCTAGGCTTTCTTAGGATGGGCTGGATGTTTGAGACTGCATTTTGGTCTTTTGTTTTGTCATTTTCCTATATTTTTGAGCTTCAAGTTTTGTTCCAAGTGAGGTAGAGAGGTCAGCCACGCTGGGACAGAATTCCCTGTTCCCTCCTTACTCACTGATTTCGACAGGAACCCAAATCCTGGACCCCAGGCGAAGAAGAGAGTTCCATGCCTCCACTGGACTTACTGGACCCACAGGAAGCTGGATCCTGGGCCCCAGGCAAAGAAAACAGTTTGCCGGCCTAGGGCGGGGTTCCCTGCCTCTGCTGGTCTTACTAGACCATCAGGGAGCTGGAGCCTGGCCCCCAGGTGAAGAGGAGAGTTCCACGCCTGCACTGGACTTATGTGACCCACAGGAAGCTGGATCCTGGGCCGCAGGCAAAGAAAACAGTTTGCAGGCCTAGGGCATGGTTCCCTGCCTCTGCTGGTCTTACTGGACCATCAGGGAGCTGGAGCCTGGCCCCCAGGTGAAGAGGAGAGTTCCATGCCTCCGTTGGACTTATTCGACCCACAGGTGATATTTTATTTTAGATAAAATTTACAAAGTGAATTTCTGCAAGTATATGCAGTTCAATGGCTTTCAGTGAAAAATGCATTAACTTCTCTGTGATCCTAAAGTAAAGAAAGTTGCATGCAAAGGTGAAACAATTGTTTAAAAATATACACTAAATATACAACAATTATGGAACAAATTTTAAAACTGTTAAGTTTGCTTGTATTAAGAAATGTTGTTTGCAGCTTCTAACCTTGATATGTTCTTGTCCGGGGGTATATTTCCTTACAGGGCAAGGGTCTAGATACCACTTAAATCTTTATCACCCAGAAGAGAGTTAACATGTGTTATAGTCTGTGTCTGGATGTCCTCCCAGTGCCTCAAGCAGTTGAGGGGAATGGGTTTTTCAGAGGTGGCTGAATCTAGAGTTTGTAATCACAAATCAGCTCATTATCTATTGCTGGGGTTGGTGATGTGAGTGCTGTATCTGCCCTAAGACAGAGCCTGTGTACAACACAAGGGAGGAAAAACACTTGCTCTCCCCTTTTGCTCTTGTTCCTATTATTTCCCATCATCACGAACTGTTGCCCCTCAGCCATGTGCCATCCTGCCTTAGAGACAGCTGATAGGGACTAAAGCTTCTACAAACTGTGAGTTAGATAAACATTTTCTGCCTTAACTTTAGGTATTATGTATTTTGTCTTAGCAATGAAAGGAAAATAATACTTTTAAGACAACATGTAACATTTTGTGATAATGTTTTAATGTTTAAAATTGATTTACTCCTTAAGTATAATCTGTATTTTAGATAGTTTTAGTTTTTATGGTAAATGGATCATATAGAGTCCTCATGTATTCCCCATGTGGATTCCCTTTATTATTAACATCCTATTTAAGTTACATTATGTACTTCAATTAATGAACCAACATGAGCCCTTTTTATTAATTGAACTCCATACTTTATTCAGATTTTCTTAGTTTTCTATATTGTCCTTTTTTTCCCCCTCTAGATTTTTATTAGTTACTTTCCTATCACTGGTACAAAATACATGACACCCCTGAAAGGAGGAGACTTTAATTTTGGCTCATGGTTTCAGGGGGTTCAGTCCATGGTCAGCTGGCTTTGAGGCAAGGCTATCATGGCAGCAGGCTGCTCATTTCATGATTGGGGAACAGAGCAGATGGCAGAACTAGCAACACAAGGCCTCCAAGGCACACTCCCAGTGGGCCATTTCCTAGCCACACATTTGGCTGTGAACATCTCTTGATTAATCTGCTGATGAACATAGCAATCCATGATCTAACCACCTCTTTTGGAGTGAATTAATCCAGTCAAGTTGGCAATTAAAGAGATACTTACAGCCTCTGCTTTCCTCTTACCCCCGGTCCAGGAAGACTGAACATTACCCACATAGGAGCACCTGCAACACAGAAATTAGGACTCAGGGCATGTAGGTAAAGGCTGTGGGAGTTCTATAAGTCAGTGTTACAGTCTACAAGTTCACTTTCCTGCTGAGGATATTCCAGTGGGTCCTGGGCTTTTCCACTTATAACCTAGACCTTCAAGTGCAGAAAGGACTCGGAGGTTGTGGGAAGGTGGCACAACCTGTCAGGGGAAATGCTGGGCAGGACTCATTTCTTTTGGTGTGGATTTACAGGCAGTGTGATTAGTTTAAGTTGGTAGCTACAGGTTTGACAGTGTGGAGTCAATCTTTGCTTGTGACTAATTAGTTAATGAGAACAAGGTCATTTGGCTCCAGAACGTGTTGATAAGATACTGACACACCCACGACGTAGGCGGCTCCCACAAGCCCCAACTACAACTATATAAGGCTTCGAGGGAACATCTAGATACAAGCCATAGCATGCATCTAGTAAAAAGTTAAAAATAAAATGGGAGATAAGAAACAAACCTAAGGGAACCAGGGGGGACTGTCCATAGAACTGCCACAGGGGACAGAAGAGGCAGCGTGGAGACCGATGGAGAGGCTTTTGGAAGGACCATGATCCTGAGGACAGAGGGGGGTGGGGTAAGGACTCAGAACAGACACACTCTTTGCTTAGAAGCAGTGTCATTGATGACCTTGAAGCGCAGTGAGAAAAAGGACAAATACCTGAGAATGGAGGCAGTGGCACTCTCGTGTCAGGGTGTCCAATGTGTATTCCAACAGCTACAGATTAAATATCCTGTTTACAAAAATGTGACAGAGTTTTTAAAAGGGTTCTTTACTGGAAGAGTTTTAGGTGATTGTTTTCTTCACTGCTTAGCTGCCTTTGTCTGCTGGTGTGAATCACTAAACCCTGGAGAGAGGAGCTATACATGCAGCATTTCCAGCTCCCTGGCCTTTACATCTCCCTTCTTCCTGTTCTGGAGTGTCTTCCTGGAGGAACAGTCTTCAAAGAAAGGCAGACACTTGCCTGGGGCAATAGTTCGTCCTGCACAGGTGTGATGTGATGGGCATCATGGACGTGATGTGAGAGGAGTGTGCATATGCTTCCTCACTGAAGTGTGCTGGGGCAGACAATGGACTGAAGACTAGCAGGAGTGAAGAGGCCATGCTTCCAGCTGAGGGATCAGGCCCATTCCCAGCTCAGAGTGCACAGGTGATGGCAGCCTTCTGGTGTGTAGGATGGGACGGTGGGCTGCAGGGGTGGTCACAGGGAGTGAGCAAAGTCATGATTCTGAGGCTGTCGGGGCAGTGCTCTGGCTGAGGGCTTCCCCGAACCAGTGTGGGGAGGACAAGTGTTGGCTCTGAGTGGTCAGGAGCAGCAGCCAGCATCTCCGTGGCTGATGCCCCACTGCTGCAGAGGGACGTGGGCAGCATGGTTCTGCTCTGGCCTATCCCCGGAGAGCAGAGCACAGCTTTGTGTGAGAGCGCAGTGCCCATCAGCTGAGGCTCTCCGGCCCGAGAACCCCGTGGAGGCGCACCCCGCCATCTGAGTGCCAAGCAGAGGAGCGTGTGGATCTTGGGTCGGGCCGGGTGGAAACCCGCTCACCCGTTGGCAGGCTGCACACTGCACACACAGACTGGACATGGTGAAGACTCCGCCTGGGGTTTAAAGGTGGCACTGGCGGTGCTGTGTGACTGACTGCTCTCTCTGGGGGCTTTCATCAGCTGTGATTTAAGCAGCGCTCTCTTACCTTGAGTGGCAGAGAGCTGTTCCACATCCTTGGTTTACTCTTGAGATGGATCCACTTACTGACGGTAGCATTTTGTCATACATAAGTGCTCAAGTCCTCAGAAGTGATTTGTTATTTATTTAATAGATTTTAGACTTTAGGGCAGCTTTAGTTCCCAGCAGAATGGAGTGGAAAGTGCAGAGACTGCCTGGGCCTCTGTCCCCACCCAGGGAGAGCTCCTCATGTTGGCTTCCCACACCAGAGCACTCTGCTTCTAGGATGAGTATGGGACTTTATTTTTTAATAAGATGGGATGAGAAGAGAACAGCTACATTTTTGAGATGGGTTTGTCCAGAATGTGCCTGTTCATTTAGCACTTCTTGGTAAAGCTTCCTTTCTTTATCCCTTACACCTGAAACTTAGCAGTGATCTTTACGTGAATACGTGTCTGAAACTGCAAGTTACCTTGGTGTGAATATTACCCCAGGGCCTGGGGTGAGCTAATGGATCTTAGCTAATTTGCAGATGATTGATTTTAGTGGAGGGCACTGCCCTGTGGACAAGGGAGCTCTGGATTCCCACCTGTTTCGTCTGACCCACAGAGGCCTTGCTGGGGCAGGGGATGATTCAAACAGCGAGGTCTGCATGGCTGGAACATAGTTGGATTTCTTATCCATGTAGCTGTTAAGCTGGAGGCCTGTATGTGAAATCCGTCAGGCTACACTAAAATCAATGCTTAGACTGGCACAGTAGACCTGATGTATGTGCTCTACTGGGTTGTGTGTCTTTGTCATCTGTCTGAGATAATGGCTTTCTGTTCATATCACAAGGTGTGATGTCTGGAATCATTATTTTCAGTGCCAGGGCCTCAGCTAATGGAGCATGTGTCCAACCGCTAAGCCCCACCCTCAACCCATCGCTGACTTTCCTTAGCGGGGGAAAATAAAGGAGGATACAAGAAGAGGATGAGTACAGGTGGGTTTGCAGATGCGGGGACACAAAGTGGAGATGGCTACTCTTTGTGATCTTAATCACTATGCATGGAGCAGACTTCGCTCAGTCCAATGTAGCTCGGACTCTTGAGTGGGCACAGCAGGTGCCTGGGCTTCAGGTCTGTCCCCAGAGCCATGTCCTCCCCTCTGTCTCTCCTTCCTCTCCCCCTGTTGAAGGCAGAAGTAATAACAGGAATCAAATCTGAGATGGCTTACGTGTGCAGTGGGCTCTTCCCTTCCAGGCTGAGGTAGCTGTTGCAGAGACTCCTGGGCAGTGAATGAATGACTGTGAGATTGGCACTGGTAGATGTTACAGCGTGTGATTCCACTCAGCTTCCCTTTCCTTCCACTGCCATTTCCCAGGCTCCCCCACAGCACAGAAGCGCTGATGGTGCTCAGGGTCGTGGTAAACCCCTTCAGGAGTGAACCTGCTTTCTTGTCCTGAGTCCTTTAGATCTGTACCTGAGGCGGGTAAAGGCCTCTCCTTTAATCACATTCTCAAGTTTCCCCACCAGTTTGTTTGGGTCCTTCAGACCTGCCCACCTGCCCGGGGCACTGAGGCTACACGGGAGGCATTTTACTTTGGGTGATGTCTCCTGAGGGACACTGTCATGTGTTTGCTTCTATGTCTGTGATCCTGAGCTGCTTGTCTTTTGGCCTGAAGTGGGTCACAGGCTCTGTGTTAGTAGAAATCTCATAGGCAGCGAAGCCTAATGTCCAGTGCAGAGCAGGGAGCAGCCATGCAGTCACCTTGTCGCTGACATGGCCTGCAGAACCGTCCTGGTGTGGAGGACGCAGTCACTGAGTAAACGTCAAGGCCTCTGCAGGAGCCTGTGGGTTTGCTGAAGCCCAGGCCAGCTCTCGTCCGTCCTTCTGTTGTGGCCACAGTGGGGCTGCAGGGTGTAGGAGGGGCTCCCCACACAGGCCTTCCCTGCACGGGTCCTCCAGGAGGGCACTGAGCGGGGAAGAGGATGGTGGGCGGTGGCATCTGAGTTTCTGGCCGTGGAGCAATCTGATGACTGCAGGTCACAAACTCGGTCCTCTGACCAGGAGAAACTTTTGTGCTGAGACCAACCGTAAGTATTTTAGTGAGCTACATGTGGTCATATTTAAATATTTTTGTGAACTGCACGTGATCATTATTGCTCCATGTGTTTTGTTCATGTTTTGTTTTTCCAGACACTTTACAGATGTAAAATCTTTGAGGACAATACAGAAAAGTCCTGGCTGGGTTTGGCCTGCAGGTTGTAGTTTTTCTGCTATAGAACAAAAATCTTTAGAAAGATATCCATGGAGTTTGTGTCTGTTTAGTAATCTGAAAAAATTTCAGGTACTATATTTTTTTTCAAATAAAAAGATCCAATGTGTTGTTTTTCATAGATTATATTTTTCTGTGGATTTTTTTCCTGCAGCTGGTCAGCCCATTTTGGTCAGTGCCCGACCCATCTGACACTTTGCTCTGTAAAGTCGAGGACTGACTGCAGCTCTGTCTGCTTCGAGGTGCCTGACCTGTCGCCCACGTGGGTGCTGCTCAGCCTGAGACCTGTGTGGTCTCCCCGGGGTTTCCTTCTGTCTTCTGCCCTGTGGGATTTTCTCCCTCCTCTGTGGCTGTGGGCTCTACTTTTCCTGTGCTTCCAGCCAAGAGAGGGCAAGGTTTCTGTCATCTCAGTGGCTGAGGCCCACATCTGCTGTCTGATGGAGGCACACTCAGGCGAGGACACTAAGGAAAACTGCACCCACAATTCCTGCTGAATGCTTCTCAGATTCCCGCGCTCGCTGCTGTTCAGGGTCTCCGGTAGAATCACTGCTGTTGCTTTTCCAGAAGGTAGTCATGGGGAGGGTGGACTGTGGAAAACTGCAATGCCATTGAAGAACTGGGAATTATCTAGAGTCCTTGTGTTAATAAAGAAGAAAGTTACTTCAGTGAAGAACAGAGCAGTGATAGGGCAGCAGGAGTGCCAGCACGATTCTAAAAGTGTTTAAGGATCTTCTGTTACATGGAGATAATGTTTACATCGTCAATAAGTTACTCTAGAATGTCACAGAATAGAGAGTTAGAAATCAGGGTCGGATGGAATTAAAAGTTGTAAATCTAACCTTACCACATTGCACACCATGTAGAGCTCACGTGTCCTGAAGTCTGGTTGTTACATTGCCCAGTCCCAAACCTAAAACTTAGGCACCATTTTATAAAGGCGAGAACCCAGGCAAGCCTGTGGGTAGATATTTGTTGCACTGAGTCTATCACATAGGCCTAATTTAAAATTCATTTATTTTGGTCCAGGCATATAAATTAAGATTTCATTGTCCACTATTTCTGATTTTAGAAAGTGTTATGAGAAGTAGGAAAAGGATTTAAATTGAGATGCTCTGTTTTTATAACAATATTAACTAAATTAAAAAGAATAATAAGTAGTATAATCTAAAATTTGC
Source organism: Cavia porcellus (assembly GCF_034190915.1). Classification (NCBI taxonomy): domain Eukaryota; kingdom Metazoa; phylum Chordata; class Mammalia; order Rodentia; family Caviidae; genus Cavia; species Cavia porcellus. Next base: position 49,791,206 of record NW_026947507.1, read on the forward strand.
AAGACTTGATGCTGGTTATGGTGGTGGAAGTAACTGAATCGGTTATTGAAATACGTATTTTAGCAAAGTAATTAAAATATAAGAGATATATAGAAAGGTCAAATATTTGGGAGTATTTCAGAGCGCTTTGTTATATTAATCTCCCCATTATAGATGTTTTGCATTTGTGTTTAACAATGTCTGTTAAATGTGCGTGTCTTTGGTAATGTTGCTTCCGTGTAGAATGTAAACAGCACACCTGCCACGCTCCCTGATTATATAAGTGACAGTACTTATCTGCGTGTCAGCCTTGATTACTGACCTCATCTAACACTCCAGTCATTGGAACAGCTCTTCCTGAATGCCAACCATGTGCCAGGCAGCAATTTAGATACCTCAGGTGTAGTGAGGGGGTGGGTGTTGGAGAAGATATGAACAAAAAGCCAAGTAAACAAATAAGTAAGAGTTCCAAAGACTGGGGTCCAGTCTGGGGGGAGAAAGTAGGGTGCTCTGAGGCAGAGGCTTAGAGAAAGGGTTCTTTGACTGGCTCTTACTGTAACTTAGTGTTAAGCACCCTTTAAGGATCTTGCAAGCAGTGGGGGTGGTGATGGAGAAAGATACTAAAACAGCCACAGGCTTGACGTGTGAGGGAGACAAGGATGGTGGTGCTGGGGACTCTGCTTGAGGAAGGCAGGGCTTAGGGAAATGGTCACACTTGAGGCATCAGGACCTTGTGAACTATAAGGAGGACTTCCGCGTTTACTCACGGTCATTTGCTAAGCTAAACAGACTTTATTTTTTAAAAATATGGCTTCACATAGCCTTTTACACCTGGTTGTTCCCAAATGGGGCACGCTCTGCCTCAGTTCTTCCGCCCTGCCTCTACTCCTTTTTTACCTGTGAAACTCGTACCTAATATTGTCCATGAGTCCTTTTTGACTACTCCAAGGTGTTTTCCTTTTCTCATCTCTAGCCATTTTCTTTGAAAGTGAAATATTCACGACAATTTTCCACATAGCAGGCCTATGCTAAGCTTGGAAAGATAAAGGTAAGTGTTGTCTTTGCCCATAGAAATCTCACCATTTAGTGACAAAGGATGATGGCTGCATCATTACAGGGATGTCATGCATGTGAGCAGGTCATTGTCAGTCAGGGCAATGGAGGCTGAAACCAGTGAGAAGTGAAGACTGTTGATTGACAGCACCATGGAGAAACACTACCCCTACTCGAGCCGTTTCAAAAGATGAGCAGGATTTGGCTACCCGCAGAGGGTGTAAAGGCCATCTCCGACCCTAAGTCTGAGTGGGCATTTGTGGAAGTTTCAGCTGAGTCCTAGAAATTAGGGCATTAGGTGACAGGAGGTGGTACCGGCACTGTCGCACCTTGCCGAGGGGTTTGGACTTTAGGTGTGTGGCCATGAATCCTGATACTTCAGCTTCGCTGGGCTGAGAAACACTGAGCAGGTAGCAGCACGTGCTCGGGGGTGTCTGGGTGGGAGGTGGAGCTGTGGCCTTGCGTGCTATACCTGGTCATCTCTAGCTGTTTCCTGAGCCCAGCGCTTTGCTTTTCCACACCTTCCCATCACGATGTTTCTGCCTGGGAGCCAGCCCACCACAGACCCCTTAAAATGTGGTAAGATGTGAACACTGAATATTGTGTCCAGCAACCGGCAAGCTGGCACATCCATAGCACTGGTACTGAAAGTGGGGTTGATGCTGTGGCTGTTCCTGGCCCCGTGGTTTTGAATCCATCAGAACTAATTTGGAAATTTGAGGCAATAATTAGTTCCATTTTGAGCAGGTCGTGTTGGAGGTTTGTACGGCACACCCTAGGTACCTGTTTCACTTACTGAGCTTGTAGCTCTGTTGGTCCTTGGCAGCTGTGGCCATGCATCTTGTGTTAGCAGCATCCTGTTAATGCAGATGACCCATCTGACTGGTTTGGCCGTGAGAGGACAGAACCACACAGTGGAGTTCCCTGGCAGCAGACGTGCGATCTGCGCTCAGCAGATGCTGTCTCTGTCCGTGGTCTGGGCCATAACTGCATACCACAGGCTGGGTCCACTGTAAACAACAGAAGCTCGCGTGGCCCGTGGTTCTGAAGCCTGAATGGCCGGACAGACTTCAGCCCTGGTGTTAGATCAGCCATGCCCTGCTGCTTCATGGCGGGTGAGAGGTGGGGTGAGAGGGCTCTCGAAAGGACTGACCTGTTCATGGGGCAGCAGCGCCATCCCAGTCACAGGGAGGAGTCCTCAGATCTGATCACCTCCTAACCTCCGCCTGTGAATTCTGTGAGTAAATGTCAGTGTGAGCTTTGGAAAGAACCCTCAACCCACAGAGCTGCTTGACCGATATATAGGGAAGAATGCATAACTAAGAGAGGATGCTGCTTTACCATTGTTTTGATCATTCTTGGGGCCCGGGGGATTTAGTGATGTACCAAGTGAGCTCCTTTGTCAAGTGCCAGCCTGGCTGGCCACCCAGACCTCTCAGTCGGGAGAAGCATCTTGGCTCCGGGCGGGCCTCCTGTCCCTGAAAATGGGCTTCTCTTGCAGTGTGCAGCGGGTGATGTGGGGGTGGCCTGTGCTCTGTGGAGGTGGCATTTTCTGAAGGTGCCAGGTGACCAGGGCCATACCTGTCTCACTGTCACTGTCCCGATGTCTAGAGCTACACTTGGTGCAGGGCAGAATTTTAATGTTTGGCAGATGAGTGGATGAGGTAGGTGTCTCCATGCACTGGCTGCCCTTGGGCATTTCACACACTGCTGAGAGTGTACCCTCACCTTGGCCTTCCTCAGTCCTGAAAGCATTTCAGGTGCCATGTACCAGAAGGCCTTTGGTGCTTTCGTCAGGTAGTGGTGACTTCTCTTCTAGTGTGCTTTGCTCACATCAGTGGAAAGGAAAGTGGCTTTTCTCTCTGTCAGTGTCTCCAGGGTTGTCTTTCAGGGAAGTCTGATTGACTGTTGTCAGTGAGACTGTGACCGGCTCCCTTGGATTTGTCACGCCCGGAGTAACTCAGGAGGGGAGGCAAGGACTGTGGCTCCCTAGGGAGAGCTTGCAGAGCTGCACAGACGCCCAGATGGTCTCAAGCTACAGCCACAGCACAGGTCCCCTTTGGCCCCCTCTCCTTGGGTTCGGCCCCTTTCCTGGCTTTATCTTGCCGCCATTGTGGGAAACAGAGGACACACACCTGTCCTGGTGACCTTCCTCCTTGCTACAGGGCCAGCCATGAACCTCTTGGTGGCCCTGCCTCTGCCTCTGCTGCTGCCCCTTATGCCCTGGCCTTTCTGTCCCCTCATGTGGTTCAGCCTTCTTCCTGCCACTCTGCTCTCTGAGGTCTCGGAGGTCTCTGTAGCTGTTGTGTCTGTGGGCTAGCCCTGCTCCAGGGCTTCTCCTCTGGGCCTGAAGGAAGGCAAGGAGAAGGTATTTCTGCATCAAGAGCCACGCAGGCTTGGGCCAGGGGTTGTATTTCCCTGAGGCACCAGACAGAGTTCTGCCTCAGAGGAACTGGGATGCACAGTTGAGTGCCCCAAATATGGCCAGCTGGAGCTGAGGGGTGCGGGGCCACTGGGCCGGGATGGGCATAGAGGAGGGGAAGGCCTGGCTCTCAGCACGCTGGTGAAGTCCCACTTTGTCGTCTTCGGACCCCGTTCCTCTCAGACCCTCTGCTTGGCCTCTAGTCTTTGTCCCTTTCTTCACTGCTTTGCTGTGGATCAGGGTTCAGCTGTCTCCCTGTAGCACATGATCCTTTTTTTTCGGAAAGGAGAGAGGGCCTTGGAAGCCATGGGTGGCAAATGGGAGACTGTGAACATTCTGCACGATACTTGTGCGTTGTATACATGATCTGCTATGTGTGTAGCATATGCTATACCTGAAATTCAAAGTGTATTTTCAATGAATGCTTCAAGACTAAGCCTTCATACACTGGGAGATACAAAGGAATGTTTTCAAGAAAGAATTTTATTTTGTTATACTGTGTATTTTCAAAGGCAAAATACAAACTTTCTGGAAGCCAAGCTCTGTTAACAGATTTACTTTTAAATGACTTACATTGTGGTGTCAGAATTGGTGAGGTTTCAGTGTCAGCACTGTGTCTTCCATCATCAACCTCATCAGTCCTGATGAAGAGATGCTGAAATTCAGATGCACCCTGCTACCCGGGAGGCTGAGGCTGGAGCTCAGGGCCAGGGTAGGTAGCACAACAAGAGCCCATTGAGGCTGGGGAGGCAGGGGAGGGGAGGGAAGGAGAAACAGGAAAAGAAAAGGAGGAGAGGAGAGGAGAGGAGAGGAGAGGAGAGGAGAGGAGAGGAGAGGAGAGGAGAGGAGAGGAGCCACAGAGACAGAAAGGAGAGACAGGACAGAGACGGAGGAAGAAGAAGAGATGGAGGAGGCAGAGGAGGAGGAGGAGAGGGAAGAGAGGGGAGAGAGGAGAGGAAAGGGAAACCAAGTGAACTTGCAACCAGAAAGGAAAAGTGTCTCACAAGCTGTCCCGGCTGTTCACCTGCCCCTGATCCTGTGGTGTCTGCACTGAGAGTCTCAGTTGCTGCTAGGAGAGGGAGACTGAGGGCACATGAGCCCAGCACCCATCCTGCTGGATACCGAGCTCTGCACCAGCACAGAGGTGCTGAAGTCCACAATCTTATATCTGCATTTCTCTCCACAGATGCTCGTCACGGCCCAGCCCTCCTCTTCCCAAACCCATGCACAGAGAAGGACTCACAGCCGATTCCCTGTCTTGGGGACTTACTGAGCACGTTCCCTGGGATCCTGAGTGGCTGTGACCTTCTGGGAGGAGGGTGGGGGACAGACGTAGCACAGGGGTCTCCCCCAGAGGCACTGACAATTCGCCCTTACGCACATTCGGAGCGAAGCTGAGGGATGGGTTTTAGCAAGACTCTTATGTGGCTTGCTAGTTCTTCTTTTTTCTTAGATGTTATCATCATTTATTTGTCTCCCCAGATATCTTAGTTGAATGTAAAACCAATTAATTTATGAGGTAAGTGGGTGGCAGGTGGAATATCTTTTCCATGGAACTGCGAATTTATCAGATGGCTGTAACCTTATTGTGTAGAAACCATTCCAGTACTCGTAGCCAAATACTTAATATGCACAGGCATTTGAAGAAATTTGTGAGCACTTTTCTAAAACAATTCAGGGATCTGTGGACACTTGTCCTTTGGAAAGTGAGTTGGCTTTTTAAGCAAAGTTTGGCATGTTTAAAACCTGACTAAACTAACAATTCTTTATGCACTGCTCATTACCAAGTAAAATTTAACTTAAGCCTCAAATCCAACCCTATTCATTATAACAGTAGCAGCATCTCATTGACAACCTCAGGGCGCAGGGAAGCCAGTATCAGTTTTGTACTTGCAGCTTCTGTCCATCTGTCTGTCCTGTCCCTGTGGAGGTCAGAATGAGTTAGGTGTGCCACACTTGGGAGGTTCAGAATTGCTATGGTTGAATCAGCAGTGCCTTCCAGAAGGCCCTGTGTTGACAGTGTGGTTCCCAGCCAGGGGGACATCCCCAGTGCTGGGACAGGTTGGAGATTTGAGAGGTGGGGCCTCCTGGAGGAAGTCCTCAGAGGTGCTGGGACCCTTCCTCTGTGTGTTTCCTGGAGCTCTGCTGGGCCCCACACTCCCAACCATGATGCTCTGTCACCACGGGGCCAAAAGCGAGGGAGCTAGGGACCAGGGCTGAGACCTCTGCACCCAGAGCAGGGGATATCCTTTCCCCTATAAGGGCTCTTCCTGGGGATAGGACGCTGGCAACGTGTGCTCAGCAGCGTGAGACTTGGTGATGGGGCCAGAATCTCGGTGTGACGCTTTGGTACGGTGGTAGGTGATGTCTGTGCCTCACTGCCTGCCATTTCTTTATCTCAATGCCTAGGTTAATGTCACCAAATCTCAAAGCTGTGAGAATTGAGAGATGGTACGTGAGGCTCGGCATTGTGTCTGTCATGGTATGTGCTGTACACAAGCCAAAGACTTTAGACAGGATTTTATTTGATCTTGAAAAAACTGAGATGCAGCGGTTACTGTTGTGCCCATTTTTCAGACAAGCAAGCAAAGTCACAGTGAGATGAAGCTGCTTGCTAAGGGTTACTAGCAAATAAAATGGAGGAACTGGATTTCTAGCTTGTTCTCTGACTCAAGTTTTCCAACTTCAAGCTGTCACGACTGGTTTTCTCTAATCACTGCAGATAGATTTTTTTTAAATTGAAAAGATTGGAATTTATCTTCCAGTTTCACTGGGAAGCAGTCCATTTCCCTGCCATCTTCTCAGGCTCTCTCCACCCTGCCCTGGTGCTGGCTGGCTGAGTCCCCCTCCCCTGCACCTGGGCCAGGAGTCCTCTGAGAGTGTTTCTGGGGAGCTGGTGGGGAGGTGGGAAGCGTGTCTGGGAGGAAATGAGAATGCACCTGGGGTGTGGGAGTGGGGCCATGTCACTCTCAAGGGCACCTCAAAGCCTGCTGGCCGCTGCCCCAAAATCCAGCCCTTGTAGAGGGCATCGGGATGTTTGAGGTAGGAGGCATGGGCTGAGCAACATCCTGCCATTCTACACTGCAGGAGCCGAGATGCTGGTACCCACCTGGGCAGATGGGTCTCACCCTGCACGGGTGGCCTTGTGGGTCTTCCAGCCCCCTCTGCTCTGGTCCTCGACCCAACCCTTTGCTCTACGCACCATGACAGATGGGCCTCCCACAGGCCAGCTGTGGGGCTACAGCATCAGCTGGAGCCCCGGAGCTGGCAGCTGAGTGAGCTGTCCCTCCTGCATGACCTGTACTCGAATCTCGTAACTGGGAGGTGACACTGACTGATACGCCTCCCTCCCCCGAGGCTGTAGTGAGGACTGCGTGATCGCTGAGTATTTGTTACTAATCCATACTCCCTCTAACTGAAACTCTTGGATAATTCCTTCGTCTTCTCAAAAGAAAAAAAAAAAAAACCTGCAAGCATCACACTCCTTGCAACATAGGATTATAAAATGACTCGGTCGTCTGTGAGCTGTCGAGTGCAAGCTGCTTGGGGGAATCAGCGAGTGCTGAGCAGTGGGAGACAAGGGCATGGCTCGGCACCCTTCCTAGACAGCAGCGTGGTCTCCAGAGAGGGGGTTTGCAATTGTAAGGAGACAGTGCTGTTCTTAAAGCCAGTGCTTTATAAGTGCTAAAAGGTCAACAGTGCACGTAACTGGGAAATGGACTTCAAGGTAAGTTTTTAGTCTGGATTGTCCGAATACTTCACCTGTGTCCTTCAACAAAATGTGCGATTCTCTGGACTTGATTGTCAGGGGAAGGAAAAGAATGTCTGGCTGTCCACACGCTTGGCTGTAAAGCTGTGGGCACAGGTGTCCCTTTCACAGCACTCTCTGCATCTCTGCCTGGGGATGACCTGGATACTGCCCTGCGCTTCGCCCAGGTCCGAGTCAAGGTGGAAGCCAAGGAGCCCTGGTGGCCGTGTCCACCCACTGTGCCCCCTCAGCGTGATCTGGGGCCAAACCTGGCCTGGCTGGGGCCATTCTGCTCCAGCTCTGCTCCTCCCACCCCAAGGGGTGGGGCAAAGAGCCCTGCCGCTCCTCGTGTGCTTTGCCAGGCTAGGTCTGCTGCCCGTCAGCTGCGATTTCCTGCAGGACTCCTTCTTGGTCCTGTGCTGCCCCCACCACCAAGGCTACTGCCCAGCCTTGCGTTCCTGTCCCTGGACTCTGTCACTGTACTCGTTACACTGTGATGCAAGTCTCAGTTGATTTTTTAAAAACACATTTTGATCTTTCCCCCCCACTAAGTACAGCAATGAATTCCTTGAGAACCGTCTTGTCTATGGCCATTATGTCCAGGGCAGGTGATGAGTTTGGTGTCTTGGACTTGTGTTGTGAAGCTTAGGAAGCCCCATGTTGTGAAGACGAGAGTAATGTTAGAAATCATCACGTGTATCAGCAAATGAAACCCAGTGGTTTCATAAAGAAGTGCTTCATAAAGAAATGCTTTATGAAGTTTGCCTAACTTTATTTTTTTATACAAGATGGTATAAAGCAGACTACAAAAGGTTCATATGTATTGAAAATTGCTCAAATGCATCAAATAAAACTTAATACTCTAGAATACCCCAAAGGGCTCAAAGTCTATAGGGGAAGCACCAGATATGTGAGGTGAATGCCTAGACTTTGAGTTGACAGGAAACAGTTCCCTTTTGAATTGTGAGAGGATGTTACAAACTCTTTGTACCTAACATTTGTAAAGATGGGAACAGCGGGGGAATAAGAACTACTGCATCCCACCTCAGCTGGCAACAAAAGAGCCATCAGTCAGTCTGAAGTGAGGGGGAGCAAGGCAGTGGAGTTTAATTAAAATAAAACACTTCCCCCAAAATCTTTTTGTCTTCCTATGTTCAGCTAAAAATATATTTAGTAATTATTGAATTCTCTTGAGAATATGTCTTTTCATGCATTTAGACAAAGAGTATTTATGAAAATACTTCCCAGTCTACCTTGTTTTAGCAAATGACTTTTCCTTAGGTTCGAGCTGCTCTTGCATGCATGAAATCCTCTGAAACTAACAATTTCATAAAAAAAAAGTGTTTTCAGTGTTTCAACTTTTATTCTGGAAATAATTTGGTGACAGAACAGCCAGAGTTTGGTTTAATTTTAGATGGGACACAGAATTCCCCACAACCTCGTCAAGGGCATGGGACCAGTGACCTTGACCTTTCACGAGACCCACTTCCAGGAGGTCCATGTGCCTTCCAAGGCCACCTCTGGGGACCAGACTTTCATGTGTGGACTCTGAGAGCCACGCAGAACCTAAACTAGAGCAAGGGGCTTACAACAAATAAAATTTGTAATATTTATTTCAACCAGTGCAGGCATGCCGTGGTCTCAGGGCTCTCTTACGGGACAAGCTCTGAAGTGCTCTCTGCACAGATAACACAAGGTTCCAGCTGCCCACACCTCCTCGATGCCACGTCCCAGGCTGGTCTCCAGCCACAGCCTCACTTCATGACTCCAACTGACAAATCCCATTTATCTCGTGCTTCTCCCCTGCCCAGTAGAGTGTGCCCAGCACACTCCAAATATGACAGCTAAGGAAGCAACTTGGCAACCACGCCCAGCTCCCCCTTTGACTAAAACCATGCTAACAGACATCGCCTGCAACAGCCCATCACACAAAACAACTTTTATTTCCCTGGGTATTGTTCATACACAATTGTAAGCCCTTGAAACAATAAAAAACCAGAGTTCCCTAAATGCTAACAGGAGATGGACACGTTTTCCTGATTTATAAATAAATGCCGTTCTTAGTTACTGCGGCACAGTCCTTTTTGTGAAGTCTCTTGTATTCATCACTTCTCTGTTGCTGTGATAAAATACTGAATATCTATCACCTGAGGAGGAGAGGTTTACTTTGGCTCATGATTAGGTTTCAGCCCCTAGTCACCTGGCTCCAGGCAGAAATATCATGGGGAAGGCTACTCACATGGTGGCAGCCAGGAAATGGAGCAGGGGAAGACCCCCATGGAAGGGGTCCCTGAGGTCCCAAATGACCCACGCGGACACACTTCGCAGTGCCTTTCACTAGTATCCTAGGTGTCTCTCAGGCCAATCAGGATGACTGTCACGGTTAACTGTCACATCTCTTATGATTCAAGAGTGCTGTTTTTACCTTAGAGCTCCTCGACCAGATCTGCAGTATGCAAGGACAGTCACTCATTTAGACACAGCATCTGGGCTGGCCAGGCAGTGTAAGGACATGCATTGGTGTTGTGAAATGGCCTTATCTGTGAGGAAATGCATCCTGTGAGGAAACCTGGCCAGACAAGTTTCATTACGGACCCTAAGCAAACAGGAGTCATGCTAACTCCAGATTTCTTCCTTGAACTAGCAGTCCAGTTGTGAAATATTCCTGCTCTCTGGCATTCTGAAGAGAGAGTGCATTCCTTTACTGCTGCTTGGGGCTTATTAGATTGAAGAGGACTCTCTTTCTATATTTCTGTCTAGAATGGAGACCCAGGATGAAGTTCCGGGGAGCCAGGCTGGTGTTGCACCATCACAGAGGTGAACAAAGCACTGCCATGCTGTCTGAGACTTGGACCCAGCTCTCTGGGGAGGAAAAGGAATCTTCCTTATCCCCCAAACCTTATTTTAAGTTTAAAGGTATTATGAAAACGTCCATGGTCATTGCATAAATCTTCCCTGACCCTTGTACTCTAACTTGGTTGCATTTTGAAATCCTTTTTTCTCTACTCTCTGCCCTTGGGCTCGCTTGTTCACCAGTTCGGACCCCGGTGAACCCGAGGGGTGTGCATCCACCTTCTGGGCAGCACCATGTTCTCATTGCGTTCACACTTGGGACCCTGCGGGGTGGAAGCTCTGGCATGATCTGAAGATCCCGTTTTTAGGGTTTGTATTTTGTAGGTGTTTCAATGTTTGTGTGATAAACACCTCCATGCACTTAAATGTTTTCATTTGAGTATTTCAGGGTGAGTTCAGTATGGACTGGGCCACGGAGGGATGTGGCTGTGGTTCTGAGCTCTCACGCCATGTCCTGCAGCAGCTGCTTAGTCCACATTCTTTTTTTTTTTTTTTTTTTGTCTTTTTCCTTTTTATCGGTACCAGGGATCGAACTCACGACTGCCTGCTTGCAAGGCAGGTGCTTATGCCGCTGAGCTAAATCCCCAGCCCCTTAGTCCACATTCTTAAAAGTAAATTTGTTTTATATCATTTCAGTTATCACATCGTCTCCTTACATGAAGCACTACCGTGGTCTCCTCTAAGAAACAAACCCTGTCCCTGTGCATCTCAGACACAGGGCTGGTCTCACACAGCCACGTCCGTCCTCACAGAGACCCACATGAGTGCTCGGTATGGGAGGCTTCATGGGTTCTGTGAGGTCACTTTCACAGTCACGTGAAAAGTTGGAGTTGGTCTTTGTGTGGTAACTGCCTCGCATTTGGGAAAACTAAGGAACAGAAACAGGGACTGATTTGTCCTTGTTTTGTTACCAGACCATCATGGTTGACAGTGAGCAGGACTCCTTCTTAACCTTGTCATCAGTGGCCACTCACAGGAGCAAACAGGCAAGGCAGGGAGACAGGAAGGTATCAGGAGCTGGGTCCTCACTCATTTCTCCACATAGGGGTGCAGTGCCCCTGAAAGCCATCCCCTGTCTCAGAACTCTGACCTCCAGACCCCCATGAGGCAGCATTCAGGTTGGCCCAACACACAGATGCCCTACAAGGGTGCCGGGAGACAGCACTGCTGCAGCTACCTGATGATCACAGCACTGCTGACCAGCACCGTGCTGGCAAGATCACCACCTTGCCTTTGGATGCTTTGCCATGGGCCTTGATGGTGCCGGGTGGGTGTGAGCGCTGCCATGGGCCCTGCCCTGGCCCCTCCATCCCAGGAAGAGCCATGTGGGTTCTGAGACAACGTCAGGCAGGTGAGGCTCTGGCAGGTACGTTAGCTGTGCGGGGAAATGCGCCATTTAATGTGGTCAGTGAGAACCTAAGAAAGCGTAGTAAAAAGGAAGCTTCCTCTTCCTAATTTGCTGTCAGATTAATCTGCCAAAAAGCTGCTATCGGGGCTGGGGATTTAGCTCAGCGGCATAAGCAACTGCCTTGCAAGCAGGCAGTCGTGAGTTCGATCCCCGGTACCGATAAAAAGGAAAAAGACAAAAAAATAAAAAAAATAAAAAAATAAATAAAAACCAAAAACAAAAAACCCAAAAAGCTCCTGTCTTACTCTTTGGCTTCTATATTCGGGTTAGTGAGCTTTGGAAAGACAGGTGGAAGTTTGCTATGGACGAAGCAAAATACTAGAAAAATCCTGGCTTATCAAAAGGCTCTGGGAAAAAAATAACACTCACAAGAGTCTGACTGCTGCACACAGGGCCTGTGGATCTCCCTGGGCCCCTGTGTGTGTGACCAGCGCCTGGACCAGACTTTTTCATCTTCCGGGACCCATGCACCCTGCCAGTCACTGCTCTTAGGCACTAATCTCAGCCCTATCTTGTCACCAGACTGTATTTCTCGGTTATCTCCAAGTCCTGCAGTGTCCACTGCATTACCTTGAGATTTCCACGAGCTGGGTAATGCATTTCTGGGTGGATCTGGAAGCACTCAGGTTGGAGGTTGTCAGGCTCGCAGGAGTTTCCAAGCAGCATCACAGTCAGGAAGTGGCTGTTTCTGCTGTGGGATTGCAGAATGGCTTGAAATAGTCAGCTTATTAAACAGTGTTATTTGCCTTGAGAATCATGTGTTTCTTTCTAATAAATCTGGGCTTGCTGTGTTTCTGTTGGCCTCTGATATTACAAGTTGGAATTGCAAAAATATTTCATAAAATAGAATGCAATTCATTTTCTATAATAAGATCAGCTTTAATTTAGTTTCAGTGCAGTGAAAAATATAATGAAAGTCTCAGCTTCGGAATACAGAATCTGGAGAAATGTGCCATCAATAGCAAGAAGAAATCATAACCTTTCAAAAATATAATAAAATATTTCATTTTTCACTGAAATTATCTGTGGGCTTTAACAGTATCCTCTGATAAAAAAAAAAAAAAGGCAAGCTCGGTGGGTTGGTTTGTTGCAATTCATCACCCCAAGGATACTTTACTTGGTTATTCAGGATGGGGAATGGTACAGGCAGTCACCAAACCCAGGAGCAATGCCTGCTGTGGTTGCTTCACGCTCACCATGCTGGGGCTGGTACCTGGGTCGCACTTACAGGAGAACTAAGAGTCCTGTCATTGTTGAGAATGCCAAGTACACAGTGAGAGGAGCATGGGGACAGCTACGGCTTTCCACCCTCCTGACCACTTACGCGGTGGCAAGGAGGGGAATGGTTGGGGGGATCGTAAACTGAAGGAAGATGACTTCTGACCATTGGGCTATCAGATGGTCAGAGTGCGGTGTGGAAAAGTTGTTTCTTTGTTCTAGATGTGGCTCTCAGTAAATGTGCATTGATTGTAGGCTGTCGCCAATCAGGCTGGTTGGGACATGGTGATAAGTGACTTTGCAATCTGAGCCAGGCACTGCCTGTGAGAGTGGCAGGCTGGCACTGTGGGCGAGGCCCAGGTGAGTAAGCACTGCCTGCCCCACGAGTTCACCACTTTGCAGGTGGGGAAGGGGCAGGGGCACGTGCTTGTCCTAAGCTTCCTTTGCGGCAGTTTGGAGGCCAACAGCATCCAGCTGTGGAAGAAGCCTTCCCAACAGCCCCCGAGGCCGCTGACAGACAGATGTCCTCCTAGGCTAAGGGTGAGTTTCCAGTGAGGCAGGTGAGGATCTCTAGTGTTTGTAACATCTCCAAGGTGCTTGTGAAGTGAGCTTGTAAGCAGAGGCAAGATTGCACCCTCAAAGAGCATGTGTGCTGAAGGGCAAGTAAGCATGTAATTATGTGGGGCCGGGTAGTTACTGGGAGGACAGATCATGAATATGAAGGCCAGGTAATGAGAGAGGACAGTCACGTGCATCACACTGAACTTGGGGCTGGACAGACACTCGCCCCATGCTCAAGGCCCTGGCTTCCAGCTGGAGGGGAAAGGAAGGAAGAGGGGTGGGAGACAGCAAAGGAGGGGAAGAAGAAAGGAAAAAGAGAAAGGAAGGAAGGATGTATATAGAGAGGACTTCAGCAGGATTCTGACACAGAGGTCCCTCAGCTCACAAACTTCATTCCACGTTTCTGTTCGCGAACTCAACTAGACGAGAACTGAATTAAATTTCCCTGTGAGGTCAGCACCGAACCTCACTGCTGAGTTTGACTGGGTTCTCCTCTGATTCACTTGTGACTGGAATTGTGGAGAGAATGAAGTTCGTGGACTGAGGTGCTTCTCTGCATCTTTTTAATGAACATAAAGGGGTCCTTCGCTGCTGCCCCGCAGATGCCTGAGGGGCTGGCAGGCTGCTCACTGTCTCGCAGGGACTGATGTCACTGTGCAGAGCTGCCTTTAAACCTCTAGAAATCTCAAGTCCAAAGCTCACTCCGTCAGAGATGGTCTCTCTTATAAACAAGAGAAGATTATGGGTATAAAATCAGGAAAAATGGAATGCAGGAAGGAAGAAAAGATGAAGAAGTAGGGCTTTTGTGAAATGGGATGTGATGGTGTGGCTTTTGTCAGTGTGAACTGAGGCTGTTTAGTGAAACAGACACTGTGCTGACCCGCATTTACCACGCAGTCCTCCCCAGGTCTGGCTGATTGCGGTGGAGATGAGCGGCTGTCCGGTCACACGGAGGGAGCGCGAGAGGCGGGACAGGCCTGGGCCAAGCTCGTCAGCCTGCAGTGGGAGCCCTCTTTCTGGGCTTCCTGACACGTGCAGGCTGGGAGACACAAAGTGGACAGGGATCTATGCAGCAGCAGAAGACATCTATACCTGGGGACAGGGCCACCAAGGGGCTTGGAGTTACATCTGTGCATCCAGTGGAAGCCTCCACACACGGCAGTCAGAGTTAACAAGGGAAGTGGTGGGGGCTGCCAGCCCTTCTGTTGTTATTTTTAGAGAAAATGGATTGTACAGTCTGGCCCCAATTCCTAGGCCTCTAAAATTGCTTTCTCTTGATAGATCATGCTTTTTTTCTTTAATTAGAAATGAGAATGAACTCCTAATGCTTGCTTACTTGATAGTTTTTGACAAATGCTAGCATAAAAAATTGGACAATGGTTCTCATATGACCTACTAAATATGAACACAGACAAGATTTACTGTGCATATGTTCATGTGTGTATGTAGATTGCATATATATTTATTTGGTATCTTTCTGTATGTTATTTAACTGTGCATATGACTTGGGTCTTTACTCCACATTATACGATGGTTTTACTATATTTTACCAAACACTTTTTTTCATTTTTAGAAAAAGGGGCTGGAAATGAAGGCCCCATATACACAAGGGTGCTGACTGAGGGTGCTGACTGATGACAGAGCTTCCACAAACACTGAATCTGTTGTTTCAGACAGCGCCTGAGTCTGAGCCACGTGGCTATTAGACTCGTCTTCCACAGTAACAGAGTGCAGACCGGCTGTCATACCTGGGGCCACACTGCTTCAAAAAGAGATCAAAGAGAAGTAAATTTAGGTGGCATAATAAGATGCTTTCTACTTACATTGGTTTCGAGTTATTTCCCTAATTAAATGCCACCAACTAGGCTTACAAAATGTGTCTTTATAAGAATAATGATAACAGAGTGCTTGAACTTTTAAGGTTTTTTTCTTCTAATAAGAAATTAAAATGAGATTTTGAGCACATTAAAATACATGATTTTCAATGAAACACAGTAGTTGTATATGATAATATTGTATAAGACATTGAAAGAAAAACTTCCTCTGATCCAGGCAACTTAGCAAGATCTTGTCTCAAAATAAAAAATAAAAGGTTCTGATGATGGAGTGGCAGAGAGCTTGCTTAGTAAGTGCAAGGCCCTGGTTTAAAAAAGGAAAAAAAAAGACCTTGCCTTATTTTTTAAAAAATCACATAAAAGATATTTTAATTAAGGAAGAAGTTGATCACTTGTGATATTCAAATAATTGGATAACAAGTGAAAAAGAAAAACCACCAACTCCTAAATTAGTATTAAATAAATATTTGGCACCTTCCTTAGTTAAAAATAAATTCAGAATCAGAGCACACTGCAGTTTGCTTCTCAGGTGAGGAGAGTTCGTGCTAGAGGACGCAGGGTCAGGGGTGTGTGCCAAGGTTCCTTGGCACTCAGGCTTCTCTCTCGGGAGACAGCAGCCCAGTCGTGCTGTGCCAGGACAAAAAAATCACAGAGGTGCGGTGTCTCTGAGGGAGGAGAACCCTACCCATCTCGGGTGAAACTCTGTACATTTTCTTAACTTACACCTTCCAGCGAATTTTTATGTTTAACTTGTCATCAGGTGCTCATGGTACGTTCTAAATTATTTTCATTATGAGTTAGTGCTGGAGTAGGAATCATTACTCCATCATAGAATGGTTAGAGGACAAAGCAGATTCCTAAGTGGCAGAAAGATTTCATTTTCTCCTTTTCTGTGGACCTTCCCGTCCTCTACCCCAGCCAGTGGCCCCAGACTTATCCCTGGGGTGCTGGAATGCTGGGGTGCTGCAAGTGTCTGTGGGGAACTGTGACGGGAGCGCATTTCCTGCCAGACTTTTCTTTTAAGTGGGTGAGAGCACCCCTCTACCTATACCGCCCCATCAAGGCTGTGCTCTCAACCAGCCTGCCTTTGCCCTCAATGCAGTACTCCAGAGAGTGTCTGCCCACTGGAGGATTCACACTCATGGCTCCCCTGAGGTTTTTGTTTGTTCTTCCTTTTGGTGTTAGAGGTTAAACCTGTGCCTCGATGTTGGGTGTGCTAGGCAAGCACTCCACTGCTGAGCTCCTTCCTGTCTTTTGGACAAGGTCTTGCTAAGTTGTCCAGGCTGGCCTTGAACTTGCAGTGCTCTTGCTTCAGCCTTCGAGTGGTTGAGGTGACAGGCGTGCGTCACCTTGCAGGCCCGTTCTAGGTTTGTATCATGTCAATTCAACGGTCCACGAGGACCTGTGAGTCACTTCTGCATGGGGCCTGGCATCAAGAGGTCTTCAGTCCAAAGTCTCAGCCCCATGTCACCGTCTCCTGAGAGTGGCACTGGGTGCCGTGTATGTGAGTATGTGGTCCCGTACTCACATGAGATGAGGACGGCTGGGAGCCAGTGGGAAGGAGTCAACTTGGACTTTGGCTGCTCACACAAGTTCAGATTTTCTTGGATTCTGCTAGCAAACTGAGGTGCCTCATTCTCTATGGATGAGCGATAAACTCCAGATTCTTAGTGTGTGTCCTAGACATCGCAGTGCCCCTGGCCATTTATTGTGCCAGCCTGCAGGCCTGTCAGCTCTCAGGGTGAGGGCTGCTGTCTGGGATGCACTTCTGTCCAGCATATCATCTCATTCTCGAGGCTGGCTTCCTTGGAAACCAGCACAAGTTTCACCCCCAGTCTGCATACAAAGGGCAGGTCACACAGATGATCCAGACCACAGATTCCTGAATTAGTGGCTTCACTCTGGGAAAGGATCCTGAATTATTTCACAGTCTCCACAGGCTTTGTACAGGGTGCAGAGATGGAGGAACCCAATCCTCCGCCCAGGTTCTTGCTTATTCACAATGTATAAATGTGGCCACACAGAACTTCCTGGGGAGGAAGAGTAGAAAAGAAACCTGCCTTGCTTATTTTAGAGCAGGATACCAAATTAAGAGCATCTGAAGCCTGCTATCTGCAAAGCTTAGAGATGTGGAAAGAAGACCAAAAAATCATTTTTAACTTGATTTTACAGAAACTTTTATTTCACTGACATGGTGATTGATGAATTGCTACACTGTGTTGTCTAAGTCAACCGGTACTCACTATGGAAAAGGTATCCTGAGCATGAAACAGAAAGCTGAAAATTTTCCAGGCACAGGGCCTGGGGCCTGCAGTCCCAATAATGAGGGAGCCTGAGGCAGGAGAATCAAAGTTTAAGTCACACCTGCACAGCTGAGCTAGGCTAAAGCTAAACAGAATAAAATATAATAAAGTAGGCTGGACATGGGGCACATGTCTGTAATCCCAGCACTCAGGATGCTGAGGCAGGAGGATTGCTGCAAGTTCAAGGCCAATGTGGGCAAAACAGAGAGTACAAGGCTGGCTGAACTATGTAGCAAGACCCTGTCTCAACCTCGAAAAGCAAACAAACAAACTATAAAAAGAACTGGGGCTATTGCAGTAGGCCACTCCTTGTTTCAATCCTCAGCACCACACACACACACACACACACACACACACACACACAAGATCTAAAAAATAAGAATAAAAATATCACTATTGAACAAAGGCTGAAATGGCTCCTTGCAGGAAGATTTACATAAAACTGGCTGAAAATTTTTCTGCTAATTAATTAAATTTAATGAAGCTTTATTGTGACAATGCAGATTAATTTCATAAAAATTAGGTAATTGATCCATCATCATAGAATGTCTCGGATTTATAAAATTATGCTGTTGATTTGGATGATTCACTTTTGCATAAGTTTGAAGCCAAATTATCACTAGTATAATTGAAAAGTTTTTCTCTTGCAATCAGTTTTATAACTTTTTAGAGATTTTGTTTGCAGTGTAAAATAAAACCATGGAATGATTACTTGTAGTGATTATACCTTGTAGTGATTACCAAGGCACGAGCCTTAACTCTGAATTAGATTCAACTGGAATTTTGGCTAAACGTGAAGATCTGTGATGTGAGAACTTTAGGGTGTGAGTTTCAGAGTCTGCACTTTTTAGAAGCACCTCTGAGAACTTTATGCAGAGTGTCACAGATACTGGAAATAATCTTTTTTTGTTTAACCTTAGGAATGTAGGGTTGTTTTTTTGTTGTTGTTTGTAGTACCAGAGTTGACTTATTTCTAACAGCGGAATCATTTAAGTAAGTATTAACAGCTTAGTGAAACCCATTCCTGGAGTCTCCTAAGGCAAATCCCATTATTCTGTGTGGAGGAAATGAGGCGTGAATGGCAGAGGCCACTCCAGTTGGAGCGGGTGACCCACTGAGGGTGAGGAAGCAGAGACAAGAAGGCCTTATCCAAGCTCCGGCACACACAGCACACAGCTGGACCGCGTCCTGGAGGATCCGAGTCAGCACCTCTAACTGGAGCCCGAGAGGCTCATAGGTACCACAGCTTCTTCAGAGAAAGAATAAAGATTCTATTGATTACGCCACTTTCGAATTGTGTAGTTGTTACACTCTGTGGTCCTAGAGCCCAGACCTGGCTTCGCCTTTGGTTGCAAGCGTTTCATCTTCAGCAACATCCAGAAGCAGAAGGGGAATTTGGAGTCTTATGATCCTTTCTGAATGAAGAAAGGTACACCCGCCTCTCCTGCCACCTCTTGTCCTCTTATCTGGGTCACACCTGATGTGCGTGCCTGACCCTCACCTGGCTGGGGAGTGGAGTCAGCCGCTACCTGGTAACATCAGGGTTCTCATCTTGGCGATGCTTGCACGGCACCTCAGGAAAAGGACCTCAGAGACTGTAGCCTGTCACTGGACACTGGCATTTTCAAAGCTGTTCAGGCAGCTCTAGTGTGCAGCATGGCCTGAGCTGGGTACTCACATTCTCAGAGTTGTGAAGGCACAATTTCTGCGGCCTCTACTCCATTCAGAGAGGGAAGCAGTAATTTGTGTTTCTCCCAGTTCCCAAGTGCTGGTGCTGGGAGAAGGTTGTGGTTTGAGGCCCGGAGGGTGGGAGGAAGCCTCGAACCCTGTAGCTGAGTCAGATCTCTCAGCAGGAGGTGGCAGCAGCCTCAGTCTCCTGCTCACTGCTACAGCTCACTGCTGTAACCTCCAGCCTCGAGGACAGCTTTCAGGATTATCCCCCAAGAAAAAGCAGCCTCCAGCGTTGGCCCTGAAAACTTAGGTTCTACGGTGCCTACAGGAGTTACTGGGAGAACAGGTCATGGGTGTGACTGGCTGTGTTATCCATCATTGCTGACCACCGGAAAATCAAAATCAGCCTCCATCGTAAAGCAGCACACAAATCACGTCCATGGATTCGACCACTGGTGTAATAGGTCAAAAATACTCAAAAAACAAAACTGCATCTATACTGAACACGCAAAGACTTTTCTCCTTGTTACTCCCTAACCAATTCCATATAACAACCATTTACAGAGCTTTTTCACGACATCAGGTTTAAGTAACTGCAAGATGATGTGACGGGTGTATCTCGTGGGGACACCGCCCCATTCTGCATTAGGGGCTTGAGCATGCGTGGGTTTTGGTGTCCACAGGGGTCCTGGAACCCATCATCCCTCCCATGCCAACGAAGGACATGCGCACATGTGTTCACACACACATGTGTACTTTAGACATGCAGAAACAAGTGTTGTGTTTAAGGACTGGATTATCCACAGAGTTCAAAAGTAGAAGGAGAGGAAGAGAGAGCTTGAAATTAAGAGTTTAAAAAAGTAAGCATGGAGGCAATGTTTAGTTTTAGTATTTCCTTAGCCTTTTAAATATCTGGAACTTCTGTACTTTTGAATTAGGGAAGGGGTCAGGATTCTCCAGAGGGATGAGACCACTGGATGTATAGGTGGGGACACAGGTGTTAGGGCATCAGCCCATCCCTGATATGGCTCAGAATTGCTGGAACAGCGCCTGCAAGTGGGATGCACAGAGAAGTGGGTCTGTCCAGGCCTGAAAGTCCCAGAACTAAGGAAGCTGATGGTATAATAATCTGTCGAGCCTCTGCACCCAGAGGCTGCTGGTGCAAAGCCTGGGTCCAAATATTGGAGGACCAGAAGTTCCGATATCCAAGTGCAGGAGAAATTTGTCCCTGGAGAGAGGCAGAGACAGACAGACAGGCAGGCAGGCAGTGACAGTGACAGAGCCAGAACCAGGGTGAGGAAGAGAGTGCGCAAATTCACCTTTCCTCTGCCTCTCCTGCTGCCTGGGCCCTGCCTAGCTGGACTGTGCCCGCCCTGCTGAGGATGAGTCTCCTCTCCAGAGCTGCTGCACTCTGGGCCTCCCTAATCCCACCAAGCTGAGAGAGCAGAGAGAATGAAGTTTCTCTAAAGGGCAGACATGGGTACGAGGATGCCAGGTCCTTCCTGTGTCTCTGAGCAAGCAGAGAAGCAGCCAGGGAGCAGCCCTGCTGCCAGAAGGAAAACAAATGGTGCCCCCTCTTAACCGTCCCAGCTTGGAAGGACCAGGGTCTTTGCCACTGGACACTTTGGCTAGCAGAAGGGAAGGCAGGGCAGAGAGCTGTGCTCCAGGACACTTTGCCTGCTGTTGGGCTGGTCAAACCTACCCGGGGCATGTATGCTGTTGACAGTGGGCTGCAGTAACGGGCACTTGTCCTGGGTCAAGCAGGTCCATGTGTTACCGTCTTACCCAGACCTTATGACTGTCACGTAAAGCTGGCCTTGATAGAAAACATCACTTTTTCATTGCATACAGGGCAGTTACAAAAGAGTGATAAAAACACCATTAAATAGAAAATAGATCATTTTTTTTAAAGAATAAGACCTCAGGGAAGCATTTAAATTGAAAACTAAAGCAAGTGAAACAAAAATATTCCACTAATAGTAGACATGTAGCATATAGCAGAAGCCATGAATACATTTGAATGACCAAAGTAAATATTCAAGAACCAAATTTTGTGCCCAGTGTCCATCAAAACACTTAAAAAATAGAAAAGCTGATACAGAATGGGTTTGTTTAACAAGACTGTTGTCATTTCAAATATTACCAGCATGAAACACACGTATTGTCATCATTTATCATTCACCTGAGATCACTTAATGCTCATAGATATTACTTAAACATCTAATTTGTATAATATACAACTCTTCCTTTGATTTCTTATTTTGTTTTTAATGGTTTTCCCATTGGGTCAAGGTAGCATAAGATTCTCATTCAAAAAAGATTAAATCTGAAGTCTTCATGTCATCTTCAAAGTCCATCTCAGGGCCTGACCAATGACATCATGGGAGACTTTCGGCTTTTTGCCTAAAGACCAGTATTGTCTTGACAGAGCCAGTGGACTCAGCCATCCTGTTCAGTGTCTCTGCTGCCCGGTTCCTTCCCCTTGGGATATGTCTAGAATCAGGCCCAAAGAGAAGAGAGGCTCTGCTAAAACCCCCTTGGCAAGGTAAACTTATTTTTGTGAACTTCAGCTTGCCAATCAACTTCAACAGTTTTGTGAGACACGTAGAGAATAAAGAGGAAGACTGTCATAGCAATGCTTAGCAAGCCTCCTTGTTGGCTTTCCTAGTGAGTATCTAGCTACTAAACTATTCTTTGCAGTAGAAATAATTATAATTATTTACCATTTTTGATTGATTGAGAAAGTACAGTTTACATTGAGAACTTAAAATGAACTCTATTTCTTTTGTGTCTAAAAGAACAGAGACTCCCAGTACCCAGAAATGAAATCATTTGTGCAAGAATTTTAATTTAATTAAAGGTAACTTAATTGATGCATAATGTATTATGCAGTGAAGACTGAGGGAATATAACATGGAGTTTTAAAACGAAGCAAACTGCTTCTTTCAGACAGAGGGAAGACCTCACTCTCAGAGGAGCAGCAGTGGGCACTAAATCTTACCATGCGAGCTTTATTTCCAGCTGGCGTTTATGTTGCTCTTGTGGCACAGCAGGTGTGAGAACATAAATCTTGCATCAAGAAGCTGAAATCTGCTTTAAACAATGACCATAAATTCTATATTCTTGGACAAGGTTAAGCACAGAAAGTAGACAGTGCTCAAAAAAGGAAGTTTGCACCTACCCATGCCTACTGAATATAGAAAGATAAAATGTGAGCAAGCCAGTTATAGAACTCACCACATTTAGTTAACCTAAAATCAAAATGAGATTTATAATTGAAGCCTTATGTAACAGTCAGATGGACGTATGTTAACATTTTCAATATCAGTGTTTGAAGAGAGTCCCCTGCCACTGTATTTTGAATAATGATGGATAAATATTTTTATGTGTTGTCTCAGGTTGTATTAAAAAAAAAAGAATAGCATTTACTACCTAATGATTAATCTAACATGAGACGAATTAGTCTCTTGTTAAATGGGTCCACACAGCTTCAGCTGATTTATAATATGAATGGCGCAAGGTAACTTATCTCAGGCTGATTTAGGGATAGAAGGAGAGCCTGTGTTTTATTGTTTTGCTGTCAGCAAACAGAGGCAAAAGCTGCTTGTCAAGACTGGAGGTGTTTCTTGCTGACTGATTATACAAATCCAATTCCTTTCGCCTTTCCCTTGGACATTTTCCATTTCCGGTAGCTTGTCTTCATGAGCGCGCCCTCAGGTGGGGAAGGAGTAGTGCTCTGAAGAAGGGACCTTGAGGTTCAGTCCCACCTCCTCTGCAGACTCCTGGGGCCCTTTCTGTTCCTGCAGCTGCAAAGCCTTGGTGCTGAGGACGGTGCTGCTCTCCACTCCTGCGATCCTGGCGCGCCGTGGCAGAGGCCACCACACCTTCCTCCCTGGACAGGGCTGAGCTGCTGTGTCCCGGGTGTGGGCTGTCCACTAATTTTGCTCCTTCACCTGACTGCCAGGGCTCCTTGGCAGACATCATGTGCCCTGGGTGAGCTCCTTGGAAGCACAGAAGGGCAGCCTGACTTCTGTTCTCACACCTGCGGGGAGCTGCCCACAAACTCCTGGTCTCCATTCAGGATCTGCAGACCAAAATGTTTCCTTTGCGGGTCTGGTGATTCCATGGATCCCAAAGTCAAGCCATCTGGTACCTGCCAGGTACTTTGAGACATGCAGGCTGAAGAATCAGCCATTTGGGCTTGCGTGCTCTAGGTTTGCTGCCCAAGTGCCGGAGCCCAATTTTCTAGCAGAGCTCTACAGCCACGTCCCATGTCTCTGGGTCAGATGGACAGGTCCAGATGCAATCGGGTTCCGCCCAGACACAATGCCTGTTAGTGAGAGTCTGGGATCTTTACTAGGGTTTCCTTAAACTAAGTGGTTGAATTCTTACTGAACCTACCACCCAGGTCAGAATATAATTGAGGCTTAGAACCTCTCTTGCTTGGCATAATACTTGAAAGTATTTTAGTTTCCTCAGTGATTTTGTACCAGTCACCTCAGTGGGTGACTAACAATGACATAAGAACCTAAAGCTACATGATAAATAGGAATCCATGTTTGTCCCAAAGGAAACCTCTTACTAATTTTATGTTGGCATCCTCCTAGCATTGCTAACTAGTCCATTCTGAGTGTGTGGTTGCACGACCACGCGTTTTTCTTCTGGAAACATTTCAGGACTGTTAACTCAGTGTAAAGATTAACATGACAAGTACTGTAATTAGGTAGGTAGACAGTAGGGACACCCCTGACTAGAGTTAGGATCAGAGCTGCGTTGTGTCTTTGTGCCTCAGTCCTGAGGCACAGATCCTCCTGTGGCTGGCGTGTTGGTTCTCTCATTGCTTGTTCATGGAGTTGATCACAGTGCTGATGGCTAAGGATGCCGATGCAGGTGGATCTTGCACACACACCACCACCACCGGTGTGGTGTGGGGCGAGTAATGTGGGCAGATTTGTCATTTTCCTTCATGGCAAAAGAAGTCAGATGTTTGTCTTAAGCAGTACTGCGTTTATAAACTTTAGGCCAGGAGTTATAATGGATCTTCTTTAGAGATGCGGAAAATCTGTTTGTGCTGCGCCTGGGTCCCCACAGGTAGCCGTCTCCTCGCAGTCCGTGCCGCCTCCGCCTTCCACGCTGTCTGCGGCCCTGCTGGAAAAGCCACCTTAATGGGTGGGGTCTGCCTGGCCTCTGCCCTGACTCTATGCTTTCTGCTTTGGAGAACCGACCACCTGTGTGATGTGTGAGAAACTTTTCCCACTGCCAGATGATAATTGTTTTCTGTGTTTCCATCCTTAATTTTCACATTTAAATGTTTAATGTATTAAGAATTTACTTTTGCTCTACAATGAGGTGAGAAGCTTTATTTAGCCAATTATTTTCAACATTACTTATTTAGTAGTTCATATTCTCACCATGAATTTGAAATACTCTTTATTATGTACCACATTATTATACATATATAGCATTGATTCCTTCATTACATTCTTTCAATATTATAGGCAGTAAGGCTGTATCATATTTATTATATATAAGACCATCTCTCTTCTTAAAACTCTTTTGCCTATTTTTGTGCAACTGCATCATAGGTTTTCTTTAGAAAACCTTACTTTCTTCTCAAGCTCCCTTCCCCTCCTCCATCTACACCACTGTCCCCAAATCCTATGTTTTTAATCAAAAATTGATATCTTATTGATTAATATTTGGAGAACTTATATTTTCAGTTCTGCATATTTATAAATAAAGCATGGCATGTTTTTCATTTAAGTGGAAAATACCAGCAGTGTAGATGCTCAGGATCCACAGGGTGAGGTGCAGTGTGTGTGGGTGCAGAAGCAAGCTCAGCCTTGCAGGGAATGCTGGGAAAATCTCTGGAAAGGGATGCATGCTGGGATGGATAGGGCCCTAGGCAGTAAGGGAGCCATGCAGAACTTCTGAACCCTGTTGTCAGGTCATGGTTTCCAGTGTGTCACCTTAGCAAGTATATAAATGGACACAATCCTTTGACCAGTTTACAAGGGGAACAAGGAAATGCTCTTTGAGAACCTAGATTGAAAGAACCTTTAGGTTCACTGGCTGAAAATGGAATGGATAAAATTCTATCCTAGCTTTTTGTTTCAAAGAAATCTTTTTATCTAATTGATCTCATACTGACTTTAGGGTTTTGAGTTTCTTCATAGTAAACTTTGAAAGCAATAACTAGTGGTCACCTTCAGCAAATCAACATAGGAAGTAAAAGTGCGGGACAGCAGACCAAAGGTGAAAGTGGTTTCATGTAGCAGCATGGGCAGCGCATGGAGGATTCCGATGATGCACATGAGCTTCAGACCTGAGAGATTGAGGAACTCCCAGAAAGCCCAGAAATGATAGAAGGTCACTCTGAGACCTCCTCACCTGCCACAGATGTGCTACTTAAAGCATCTGTCACCTGGTCTGGTTGTTTTAATTTTCTACCGAAGTTTTTCTTAGTAGAGGGTTAAGCTTGCCATTGGCAGTCAGTTTAAGTCCTGCCTCTCGAGAGTAAAAATCCCATCAGGAGGTGAGCATCTGTCTTTAACTGATGTGCTTCAAAGACCGAGTAATAGGAACTCTGGAGTGGCCTCACCTCACTGGTGTCCACTCATGTGTGAGATGTGGGTGGGGAGTGCTTTTCTTATCTTTCCTGATTAAGGATGGCAGCATTCTCAGGCTCCTTCTTTCTTTGTTTCTATTCAAAGTTTAGAGAAAGAATGTAGGACAAAAAGTGTAGCTCAAGTTGAAGGCATGGAAAATAAGAGAGGTGGAGGTGAGTGGGGCTTGGAAACTTAGGAAGCAAACTCATGCATTTTCCTTTGGTTGTTTAACACTGTGGGAAATCTTAAATGAATACATGCCTTGGAAACGGGAACTAGCAGTGTGTACCATATTAGTATGTCCCACTGAGACCCACAAAGCTTTCTTACACATCAGGTTTGAAGGAAGCTGAAGCTGGTGCAAAAACATAAAATAAAAAAATTGCGCAACTGTACTTTCCGAACCCTTGAAGCTGTATTCCCACGGTAGTGGACTGCACTCGGGTTTTACTTTCTCCAGTCCCAGTTCAGTCATTGCCACTGGGAGGACTCAATTCAGAGTTCAGTCTCCTGTCTGGTCTGCAGTTCTTTTGCACGGGGTCCCCTCTGCTCCTCTGCCCCAAACAGATACTGGGGTTCAGGGAAGTATCTTTTCTGCGGGATCAGAGCCCAGTCTTGGGGCAACAGGCGTCTGGCCTTGGTTCTGTCTCCTGACCCTGGTGGCCCTGAGAGTTCCCCTCAGCCTATGGGTGCTGGGTGTCCTGAGCCTGCCACTTCGGGCTGGTTTCTCGGGGCCTGGTGAACACCCCCGCTGGCCCCATTGCTCCATCTCGGCCTTTGAATACCGTGCAGCCTCCTGGTCCTGTGGTAAAATGGGCAGCCCATACAGTTTACTTCTCACTGCATGTGGGTGCTGGTTCAGTGGCAGTGAATACATTCACAGCTGCTACCGCTGTTATTTCTAGACTTTCTCAGCATCCCTAACAGAAAGTCTGCACCCAAGAAATCATTACTCTGTGTCCGACTTTCCTCCCAGCTCTTGTTAACTTCCACCCAATGTCTGTCCCTGTGGATTTGATTGTTCTAGGCCCCTCATCCAAGAGAAATACTAAGGGTTTCTCCTGCCTGGGGAGGTAGCTCAGTGGTTAGTGCTGGTTCAGTCCCCTGGCCCGAAAAACATTTCTCCATTTCCATCTGTTTATTTCACTTAGCTTGATGTCTTTTTAAGACTTGTCAGATAGCGTGCATCTGATTTTCACTCCTCTTTGTGATGTGATAGTGTTCTGTCATTTGTGTGTACCACAGTTTCACTTATCCCTAGAGCCTGTGTCTACTCTCTGGCTACTGTGAGTATCGGTGTGCACCCATCTGGCTGTGTGCAGGCGAGGAATCCTGGAGAGGGCCTCCTTTGTGTCTTGTGACACTTTGTGCAGTATCTGTCTGTGGCCCAGGACCTAAAACTCTTACTCCTACTTGACGGTGTGAAAGGGCAGCAAATTCGAGGCCGCCCTGCATCTGTCTGTGGGTGATGAGTTTTTCCTCTGTCTGCCTGCTGTGCCCTTGGTGCTGCCTGTGTGTGGATACCGCTGAGGGGACACAGGGACAGCCCCCGCCATCTCCTGCAGCCTCTGTGATAGAAGGCTCCGGGCCCTGGAGGGGCGAAGCCTAGACACACCTTGTGTGAGCGTCCTATGCACTTCCTGCCATCACCAGTGGCAGTGTGTCCTCCTCACGCTGGACGCTTTGCCTGGTGTGCTGGGGATGGGCGTGTAACTCAGTGGCAGAAAGGAAATCACACTCAAATCTGCACCAAGCTGAATCCCTGCCCATGAGTGTGGCATTCAATGAGCCTGGACGTAGGAGGCCAAAAGCACGGTGCAGGAAAATCCAATAGGATTTCCTCTTCCTTTTCTTTCTGGAAGTCCTAGGGATTGAACTCAGGCTTTTGTGCATACATTTTGGAAAAGGACTTTTAAAGTTTAGAATTCCTGTTACCTTCAGCAATGCTTATTATTTTCAAAATGTTTTCTTACTCTGAACATTAAAAAATCCAGCATGAGACTTGAGTTGAGCTTTAACCTGTCTCTTCCTAAAGGGTCAGCTTCCGGAGTAATGGTGTCATCAGTTTAGTCAGGAAGGATTACAGGACAGGAAACAACCTCTGTATGAAAGCTCTCTCCTTTGTGCGTGGGCTATACTCCTTACCGGCCAGTTCCTAGGCAGCTTGTCTTTGCTCTGACCCTGTGTCCCTGTCCCTGTGCTCTGGCTTGGGTGAAAGCGTGGTGCTGTGGAGGGCAGGGGCTTGCACCAGGCAGGGTGCATGCAGGAGAGAGGCCCAGAGCCCTGCTGTCACCAAGGCTCGCAGTGTCTCTCCAGATTCAGTGAGCGTTGTCAGGCTGGAGTGCACTGTGGGTTTCCTTTTGATGCACACCCTGAACAGTACAGGAAGGTGAAGGTATCCCTTGATTGCATGGTTAAAAATAACTGCAGTTCAGACTATTTTTATGATTATGAGTTTCTCATGGCTTTACTGTGACTTTAACTGAGCTATTAGAAGTGAAGCAAGGTTTAAAATAAAATGCAAGAGTTCAGAGCGTACACAGGAGCCTTTGGCATTGATCAAACCAGTCCCTAAGGAGGCAGTGGGAATCTTTACTGTGCTCAGCTTTGTGTGGCTGCCCTCTCCTGGTGGTGTGACCCTGCACTCTGCAGCATCCCGGAGAGAGGGCTGAGGAGCGGGTGACAGTCCCTGCAGAGCAGGACACCGTGAGAAGCCGGCAGTACCCAGAAGCACATCAGGGTCCTTCTCTCTCTGTGCAGTGTTTCCTGGGAACATGAATTCCTAGCCACTTCCATGGCATGAGATACAATCACTATATAAGACAATGTTCAAATTTTTTAAAATTATTACCATAAAGGGCACATTGCCACACATTCCCCTAGCTTTGAATACACTTACTCAATCCTCACCGCTTTCTACAACAGTCCTGGGGTCCTTTTTCCTGAGGTCATTAATTTGTTGTCGTGGCTACCTCAGTGTCCTGAGTTGACTCAAAGCGTTCACCTTCTGTGGTCATTTTTGACTGAGGAAGAGCCAGGAGTTGCAGTATGCCAGATCCAGTGGGTAAAGACCCAGTCCTGTATTGTTCCAAGCCTGCCTTTCTGTTGGATGGTGCTTGGCAGCACCAGCCCCATTTTTTTGATCTCACGTGTAAAGACCCTCAGGAAAGAGGACTTTTGGAGCTACTTCAGAAAGTGGCAGAACAATGGGATGGATGCGGCTGAAGCCAGGGAGGGTTTGGAGGGGACTTATGGCTGTGTGCCTTCCCTGTACAGTTATTTTTTTTTAGAATTTTTGAACACTTACCATATACTTTGATCCCTCCCATATACACTGGATTATTTCCCCTAGGAAACCCTGTCTACACCCAGGAAGCCTGGGTCCTCTGCTCCTGCTCCTGACAACATATCTCAGGCTCAGAGCTCCACAAGCAGCCTTCTCTTCATTCTGTTCGCCAGGGCTCTCCTTAGACCCTCATTTGGACCAGGGGCTACGCCCTGATGTTCACACTGCAGGCAAGAAGATTCTCCTCTTCGAGAGCTCTGTGCACAGAGGGCAGGCCTTGTGTCAAACTGGGCCCGGACTCGTGGGGAGCAGCTTGGGGTGGTGAGCCCGGGTCTGCTACTGGAGCCCCAGTTCTGAACTTCATGTCTGCTCACTTTGCAGAGCCGATCTGCCTTCTGTTGGAGGATGTGGCCTGGAGTGCTGTTGCAGCGTTACTTGTGCAGCTCAGTGCTGTCGCTGTGTGAGTCCGGGCCGGCCAGTGCCAAGCCTTCCAAATGTGGTGACTCTAGCCTGTTTCTCTGCAGAGCCTGTTTGCCTGAGTCTGCAGAACAGCTAGGCTTAGGGATTCATTTAATTCAGCGGCTCGTAGCAGGAAGATGGTTGTGAGTGCACCTGGGGAATCATGAACGCTTTTAAAGACCCATTAAATCAAAGTCTCCGAGCCTCTTTCTCAGAGCATGTCTGTAAAGCAGGTGCCATGACTCTGGTCGCCAGCCAAACCCCTGTCTGAGGTTGGGGTTCGGGAATTGGTGATTTT
Source organism: Cavia porcellus (assembly GCF_034190915.1). NCBI lineage: Eukaryota > Metazoa > Chordata > Mammalia > Rodentia > Caviidae > Cavia > Cavia porcellus. The sequence goes on from NW_026947507.1 coordinate 49,820,908, forward strand.
CAGAGCGGAACAAGTGGCCCTTGTTCTCATGCATCCCTGTGAGATGTGCAGACCCAAACCCCTATTTACAGAGTGGGTGCCCGGCCTGGGTAGAGGACCTAGAACCATTCAGGGCTGAGCAGACTGGTCCCCCAGACAGGGCAGGGAAAAGACCTGCTAGGCGAGAAAAAGCAGCAGCTGTTCTCTGAGTGCAAACAGAGTGATGCGCATCTCCTCAAACCCCAGAAGTCATCCGACTCCACAGTCCACAGGGAATTGCTTGTAAAGAGAAGGCGTTTCTTACCTGGCTGTCTTGGTGATCCACTGTGGGGGGGATGTGAGACCGCAGCGAAGCTGGATGGTCCCCCATTTAATACTGTCAGTCTGAGGTGACAAAGTGAACAAATGTGAGAACAGACTCTCAAATGGGTGTTGATAAACTGTCCAAGATAAAGGGTAACTCCATGGTAGAGCCGTCAGGGTTAGGTGTCCTTCTGGATTTCTGTGGGAACCTGTTTCTGTACTGAGATGATGACCTTGAACTGGAGCTGCCCACAGCTTCCCAAAAACCTGTTCAGTGATGCTTACAGGAAAAGAAATCATGAGGAGATGTGAAGGTAAAAGACATGTAATTCAAAATTTATTAAAATCACCCAGCAGCACTTCCTTCCCAAACGTTAAAAGCACATAATTAAAGGAACCCTTTTTGCAGAATCCAAGGACACTTGTGTTGCTGTTACAAGTCAAGGTCAAAAATAATTTAGTACCAGATTCTCTGCTGTTCACGGTGCCCTTTAAAAACGCCCCGTGATGGATCGCCACGGGTATTCGGCACAACATGTTACAAATAGCGTCTGACTTCTGGGTACCGCAGAACAATGGCCTGCAGCTCAGCTGTCATTAATTAGCATGTTTCCGGGGGATCCTTCTTGCCCCCTCAGGTTATGAGAGGTATCTTTCTCAGCTCCACCAGTGCAAACTCTCTGGAATCCCATCTGTGGGTTTCCCTGGGATCACTGTTTCGTAGTGTGGTGTGTCCTCATTCTTCTGTTTGGTGACACTCAGCCCAGCCTGTGTCTGCTCAGTCTTGCCTGCCTTTTCATTTCTGTGCTTTCCTGAAGGTCTGGGTCAGCTGTTCTGCTGCCCATTTGCAAGTTCTGATTACTTGGGTATTCTGCACAAGGTCCGGCCCTTCACACTCAGTCACAGTGGCTGCGTGCTCTCCTGCAGCCCTCCTCACCCCTCAGCGTCAGCTCTCTGTCTCGCTCCCCTCCCACTGTGTCTCCCAGGGATGAAGCACTCAGCATGGCTGTTGTCACCTTTCCCTGCCGCACCTGCCTGTGCCCCTGCAGTCCCCTTCTTTCTTCCTTAACTGCCTTATGTGGAATCAGGCTTGGAAGGGTAGGCTGCTGACTTCATTCCCGGATTTCTGAACCCTGCAAAGCCGATCTGCAATGACTGCTGTATATTTTGGTCTACAAGTTTCTGTGGGCCCTATTCCTGCCCCGAAGGTCTCTGCATGGGCTTGGCACAGCCTGGATAGCTTAAATCTATGGACACTTGGGGTCTCATGGTTCTGGAGGCTGGGGATGGAGATGGAGGTGTTGCAGAGCTGGTGTCTTCTACGGCCTCTGCCCATGAGTGGCTCTGTCACTGACCCCATCCAGGTTCCTCTTACAAAGGCTGCTGTCACACTGTGTTAAAGCAGTGGTTGCAAGCCTGTGGTGCACATCTGCAGCTGGCTGTTTGTTACCACTTAAAGTGCTAAAAAGATCTGTCTCCCACTCTGGATCACAGACTCCTGACCTCATTTTAACTTCATCACCTCGTTACAGACCCCATCTCCAAGTTCTGTTCCATTTAGAGGCACTGATGGCCAGGATTTCAATGTGCTTAAATCAGGGACTCAGTTCAGCCCAGAATGGCCCTTTTCCCCGTCAGCAGCTGGTGCCAGCAGGCCACCACTGGGTTCCCAGAGCAGGCAGATTCGGTTGTTGTTCATGAAGGTGATGTGTCAGTAAGTAGTGAAGGTCATGCCTGCTGAGCTGCTCTTCCTGGCTCGGGCCAGGCTCCACGGCATCACTGCCCTTCCTCTGGATGGAGCCCTCCTCCTCCCCCACCTCTTCCTCTACCTCCACTTCCTTGTTCTCCTCCTTCTTTGCCTCCTCTTCCTGCCTCTCTCCTTGCCTGTCTGGGTCGCTTCAAGCATGCACCCTCTACATGGCCCAGTGACAGCTTCAGAGTCCCCCCACCCTCCCAGATGCTGAGCTCTGAGGCCAGCGGGTTTCCTGGGTCCAGGGTAAGCTCAGTGCTCCCCCGTGCTGATGCCGCTCACCCAGCGAGTCTCACACTTCTGGACAGTGAGTATCACCAGGACATGGCATTGCCCTCTTCATCTGTGCCCACCGAAGCAGCACACACTCAGCAGAACTGAACTGGCCTAAGTCTTCTCATGGGTTTAGAACAGCAATCCAAGCAATGGGCATTTAAGTCACATTTTGTAGTTACACATATTCTTGGAAGGGCCATACTGATGCAGTTAATGTAATGATCCTCGGATTATTGGAGCCAGCATTTTTAAAGCTACTAAGTATTGGGCCTCATTAAAGTGTATGTCTTTGCATGCATTTTTCATGGTGATCTTGCCAAAGGCACTGCCTCTGTTAGCGCTAATTTCTCATTTATTATTTACAGTGGAGGGTCTTTTGGTCCACTTCCCTTGTTCATTATTTCCAACTGTAGTCTTTGTGAGCAGAGACTGCAGCCGAGATGTCCCCCCAGACGCCATGCGGTGCATGGCTGGAAGGAAACATGGAGTCCAGCAGGTGCCCCTTTGCCGTTTGTCTCACAGCCTCCCTTCCTCGTGCCTCACTCAGAGCAGGTGGTGAGCACTCACCCAGCACTCGTCCTCATGGGAGCATGCAGTGAGCACCAGCCACAACACCGCTTTCCTTAGACGTGAGAGGGAGGTCTTGGGAAGTAAGCTACAGTGGGAGGTGCAGAGCACAGAGAGGCAAGTGGGGTGGTTGTACAGGTTTTCCACTGAACAAGGCTTCCACCTAAGAAGTAATGGGACCAATGCCAATCTAACCAAACCTTTTGAGGCTACATACCCTAGCAGGAGACTTGGAACTCAGGGTACTACTGCTGGAAGTCGGGCAGAGCTTGGTGGAAGGAAGTGTGGCATGGAGGGATATAGGGGCCCAGTTCCATCTCTCTGTCTCTGTCTCTGTCTCTCTCTGCTCTCTTGGCTGCCACAGGCAAGCCGCCTTGTTTCCCCTGCCTGATGTTCTGCCCCATTCCAGGCCTCAACCAACTATGGACTAGATCTTCTAACCTGTTTGCCAGAATAAGTCTTCCTCCTTCTGAGTTGTTTGTCTCAATCATTGTGTCATAGTGATGGAAGGCTGACCAGCCCAGCCAGAGACAGGGAGAAAAACACCCCACACCTCTGCTGCTGGCTGTGAACCATGAGTCTGAGTGCTAAGGCTGTGTCTGCCCAGAGGGCCCAGCTTTGCAGTGGGAGAGAGGGCTCACCAGGGACCAGAGCAGCATGGTGATGGAGGAGATGGACCTGCTACACTGCATAAGTGGAAGCAGGGAGAGCATGTAACAAGTGACTGCAGGAATTGGGAAGGAGACACAGACCTAGGGTGGGGTCATGGCAGAGGAGATCCACTGAGGCAGCTGTGATGGGTGAGTATAGGAACAAGGGGAGAGAGGGGTCCAGACATGTGGCCCAGAGCCCGATGACCACTGTTTCTATTGAGATGGGGAAGGCCAGGGTGGGCAGAGAGGTGAGGAGGAGATTATTGCTGCATTTTGAGGGGCTCTCACCGTAGGGACTGCCGCTCAAGTTTCCTACTCCATGTAACTTGGAGCACCACAGAACGGCCAGGACACAGGTCAGCCTTCTGTGTTCCTGCAACCCAAAGACACAAAAGCCCGTGGGCTGCGAGGTGAGACACATCAAGTCAGCATCGCTGGGCCCCTTGCCCAAGGAGCTAGGTGTTCAGTATTCTCAGTCTTTTCCTGCCATCGAGCTCTGCTATTAATTTATGCTATCTGACTCTTATTTGTGTGATGTCTCCATGTGGGACTCACAGCTTGGAAAGAGAGGTGGCACTGACAATTACTTACTAATGCAGGTTCTCCAAGCTGAAACCCAGTCAGCAACACATCTGAAGTGGCCCCCAGCTGCTGCCTAGTGTATTTCTGCAGCAGGGACGGCATGAAGACAGACATGGGAAGGCTCCTGGCCTAGTTCCTGCCTGACTTGCCTGTGAAATCCTGCTTTTCCGCATAGGTGTGGGGCCCAGGGACGTCTGTGGATCACAGGTTGCTGTTAACAGCTCCCCAGACAACCACCAGCATCCAAGTTGGCTTTGCAGAATTGGAAGAAAAGTCCATTTCCCATAAGCCAATTTCATGAAGCAGAAAACAGTGCCTCTGTTCTTGACTCAAAGTCGAAAAACTGTAATAACCCCATAAATGATTAAAACAGCAGCTGGTGATGTCTTAGAAACAGATTGTTGGTTTGGAAGGCCTTAGAACCTGCATGGATCCTGCATGCCTTTGAGCAGTGTGAGCTAATTCTGATGTGAGGCCAGTGTGCCTGGATGTTTGGATCCCGAAGATGTGAAGACCACCATGCAACCCTGAGCAGCAGCTGCATTGCTCAAGGACAGTGCCCTGACAAGTGTCTCTTGGGAACGTTTGTGGCAGATGGAGCCCACAGTGGCCCTGTTTTGCTGGCTCAGATGCTCAATGTCAAATATCTCAATGTTGTCTTGACACACAAAACTGTGAGTCTGTCCATGGGTCTGATGTAAGGAAGAATTCTGAGTGAGACAGGATTCCTGCCTTGCTGAGTCTATGTGTGATATGAGGAGACAGAAAATAATGTATAAAATAAGCAGCATCTCTAACTTCACAGAGCGGTGAGAGCCATTGCTCTTAGGGGAAGGGGCGAGACCGGACTTCAAAGGAGGATACTGCAGGCACTGCTGAAAGGTAGTTAATTTTTTTTTTTCATACTGGGGATTGAACTCACTACCTCGTGCTTGCCAGGTGGGCACTTATGCTGCGGAGCTAAACCCTCAGCCCCTAAGAGGTGTTGTCGGAGCAGAGGACAGCATCGAGTAGCTGGGCCAGCCTGGCGGGTGCAGTGGGCCAGATCAGACATGGAAAGGAAAGCGATGGAATGAGGTGCTGTCTCCAGGCCAGAAGGAGTGGTGTTTCGTTCCATGGGACTGGGGGAGGCCTTTAGGGAGCTGTGGATTATCACACAAGCATCCTCGGTGCACCTCTACAGCGATGGCATGGGGCACACTGGGTGAAGGACGAAGCAGGCAGAGAAGCTAGTGGGTGTGGCGAGGGTGCAGTGGGCACAGGTGGTGGATGTGGCCCGGTGAGCCTGGAGACTCTGCCATCGTGGCGGAAGAGCCCTGAGGTCCCTGACAGACCAGCCAGTTGGGCACTCGTGGCTCAAGGTGTGGACCTGAAACATTAAAACAGAGGCAGCTGAAAAGCTGTTGTGGGGAGCAGTGGAGGATGTGGAGGCAGAAGAGTAGAAAGGGGAGCAGAGGCAGGGTGAAGGGCACCCTGGCTCAGTGTTCAGGGACGTCCAGGCACACCCTTCGCCACCCCTTCTTTGTCACCAGCAGACTGCCGCGCCCCAGACCTGCAGCCGCAGTTTACAAAGTTGGCCTTGGCAGAAAAGCAGTGAGAACCAGGGACGGCTCTGCGCTCTCAGCCATGAGGAGGAGAAAGGTGCTGGGTCCTTGAGAGAAGGGACATTGCTGAGCCCTGTCTGTCTCCTGTGTCTGACTCAGCCTCTCCCTTCAGTCAATGAAGCTGGTGCTTCAGGTCAAATTTCAGTCCACAAATACTGAATAAGGACAAGGACACAATACTACACTTGAGGAAAACATAGGTATCCTAGGTGAGCCTTGCTACAACTTGTATTTTTTTTTTTTTCCTTTTTTATCGGTACCAGGGATCGAACTCGCAACTGCCTGCTTGCAAGGCAGGCACTTATGCCGCTGAGCTAAATCCCCAGCCCCCTTGCTACAACTTGTACCCCAGAGCAGATCCACGTTTCCTTCTGTTAGGACAGAGCAGAGGACAGGGCTGTCAGGTGAAGAGGAAGCCCTTGTGAGGCACATCCTTGCAGAAGGGCTGCCTCTCCCACCCAGCCCAGATCCTTCCTGGAAAAAGCCAGGCTGTGAACGGAGAGTGCTCTTGGCAGAGTCTGTGGTGCTGGGCGTTCAGGTGTTCTCAGCTGCACCCTCAGCAGCTCCTGGTCCCCGGTTTGGTCATGAGGTTGCCTCTGAGTGCACAGGAGATAAGCTTTCTGGGTGTTTCAGAAGCCTGAGACCTGACTGTCAGGGCTCAGGACTGTCTTGTTCCTTTCCCTCTGAGGTATTCAGTGAGCTCAGGGGTTGACAGTCACCTGCCTCCTAGGGGCAGAGAAGTCATTCAGGCTCACTGTGGGAGGAGACAGCATTGATGGAGAGGGCAGGTCCCAGACTGGAAGCTGCTTTGTTATTCAGGGCTCCCTCTTAGGCCCACTGCAGACCTGCTGTTTCCCTGCCATGTCCGAGTTCCTCCACTCAAGTCCTGGAACCAGGCTCCCTTGATTCCTCACAGCATTGGTCATGAAACCTAGTCATTGCTCCTCTCCGGCGTCTGCTGGATGGAGCCCTCTTCAGCATCTTCCCTGCCAAGGCCCAGCTCTCTTTCCTCTGAAGTCATCTTTGTTCAGTTTCCCTCTTTGCAGCCCAAGTGATCTTTCTGAAGCCCAAAGCTGCCACTCCCCCCTTTCTAACTCAGCGGCTCCTGTCCTGTAGGAGGCCACACCATGAAGCTGATTTGCACCCAGGCTCAGCCATGAGTGCCCCTGCTTCCCCTCAGCCTCTCCCTTCCCTTCACCCTGCCCAGGCCACTTGCACTCAGCGGCCATGCTGATGACAGCAAGCCTTACCAGGCTGCATGGGGAAGAGGTGCTGCCAGAGAGCCCCCTCTTCCTTGGAGAGCTCCTCGCCCATTTCCCGGTGCCCTGCTGCAGCAGGAAAGGCCTCCTTCCCCCTGCTTTATTTAGGAGCTTCTGTCAGTTGTGCCTTGAGGCTGTGCACCAAGGACTCTTTCTCCTTGCCATGGGACACCGAGATGAAAGCCACCTCAGTCTGAAGGGCGCCACTAGGAGCGGGGTCAGTCCCGAGCTGGGCCATGGCAGAGAGGCGAATGCAGAGGGGCTCACTCACACTGCAGTGCAGCTGCAGATGGAGCCAGGAGGTCGCATTCTGCTCCATACGCCTCGCAGGGCTCCCACACCCATGATGCTCACCAGGACAGTCACCGGCTGCCTCCCAGGACCGCGAGCACAGGCTCAGCCTAAGTATGTGGTGCAGCACTGGGGCATGATCGTCCTGGGTCTGAGCGTTTCCAGGTGCTGTGTGAGCTGCCTTTCTGACAACTGGTCCATGTGGCAGAGTGTCCCCAGTATTGTGCTCTGACAGGGCACATGTGGCAGACCAGAGCACCTGGTAACAAGAGTACCCTAGCTCGCCCACAGCAGATCTGGAATCTGACAGGAGGCGGTCGGAGGGTGAGGAAGCCTTCACCATGCCTTCGTGTGGCACAGCCCAGCTCTGGGGTCCACGTGCCCACAGGAAGTAGACTGGAAAAGAGGGAGCAGTGCTCACATGTTAAGGAAACCCGGAGCTGGGGATCTGATGATGATAGAAATATGAGAACTGGGTAAGGAGGAAGTCTCTGCCTGTGCCCCCAGGATGCGGCTGTTCCTCTGCAGGCTTCTCCCTTGTCCGTCTTGCTTCTCTGATTGGGCTTCATCTAAATAGTGCCCTCAAATGGTCCTCCAGGGAAGTCCTGTGCCCACCTCCACCCGCCACATTTATTTGGTCACTGCTATGAAGCCTCTCATCGGTTCCCATAAGGAACGTGGCTGGATGGGGGACTGCGTTGAAAGCAGTTTGGATGATACGTGTCAGCTGTGTGGACAGTGTCTGTGTGTCTGCCTGTTTTTGTGGTGCTGGGGATGGAACCCAGGGCCTCACACATACTACTGAAGCGCTCTTCCACATCCACATCCTGCCAAGGGTGCTGTTGATGTGGAAGAAGTGAGTGGGAGAGGAGGGATGACCCACTGTCCTGCCCAGTGCATCCTTCCTGCTCTTCTTCATCTTCTTGCCCCAGGTCCCCCACAGCCTCCAGGGAATGGAGAGTGCTGGCATGAAGGGAAGTTTCCGGAAATCCAGCCGGCCTTAAGGCAGAGGAAACCCCGCCAGACTCACCTGCACTCTCGGCTCCAGGAGACAGGTGTCACAGCAGGATGCTGGGTGACTTGTACCAGGGCGCCTGTCTGACACTAGGACACAGGCATCTCCAAAAGTGGTTCCTGAATTCAGGAGACTCCCCAAGTGGAAGGTCTGGTGGATGAGATGCCTGTTCCACCCAGTTTCTGGTGCCAGAAGCCTGGCTCTGGCCTTGGGAGAGTTCGCACTGAAAACCACTGACTTGGACACACAGGCATTGCTTCCAGAAGGGGAGCACCAGGAGACCACAGGCCCCAGTCACGTCCTCCCCAGATCCCCTTTACCTCTCTTTCTCCTCCTCCCAGTCCCTTACTCAGGGCTCACATCTGCCTCTGACCCTGAGCACTGCCCCACAGTCTTTCTCTAAGCAGAATCCACATAGCAAATGGACTGAAGGCCGAGGCCCTGGACTGAAGATGGCCAAGTGCCTGGGTGCCTTGTGAGCCCCTCATACCTGCTTGGCCTGAGTGGGGCTATGGCTTCACTGTCACAGGCGAGGTATGCATCCTTGTCCCTGCTCCCATGTCCAGATGCAGCCCTGGAAACCGGCCCTTGTGTAGATGTCCAGAAGCCATGTGTGATATGACAATGAAGCAAAGATAAAAACCAGCAGCGGGTGCCTGGCCATTTTAAATAGGCCACATCGCCTTGTCCACTTGTGACAGGCAAAACTGGCGAAGCCTCCAGAGCACTTTGCGTGCAGAGCACACTGGTCTTGCAGCTGCTGGGAAGATGGAGTTATTGTTTCCTCCTCGTAAAGGAGGAAGCCGAGGCCTGGAGGTTTGGGTAACTTGCCCGACACCCCATGAGCTGAGTGGCAGGCAGCATGGGTGTGGCCATCTGGTCCAGCACCAGGGCCCATTTCACCAGGACCCAGCCTGGCATGCTCCCTTCAGTCTACGGCACTGCCCTTGGCGAGTGGCCCCAAGCTTAGAAACTCAGCTGCCCATGAAAGCCAGGGCACAGGCTGCCCACCAGAGCCCAGCCTGTATGCAGGTTCTGGCCGTCCTCAGGCAGACAGTGGCTCCTGACCCAGGACCTGTGACAACTCCCAGTGCCCGTGAGGCCAAGAACAGCTGGCAGAGCTCAGGAGCATGGCCTCTTGGGAGTAGGGCTGAGGAAGGGTCACCTTGCCATTCTCAGGAGACAGCCTCTGTCCCTCAGGACAAGGTGGCCTCTGAGGAGGCCAGGCACTGCTCAGTATCATCCCACGCTGCCCCCTGAGCCCTGGCCCACAGCCTTTCTCGGAGCTTCTCTGTGTCACCCCGCTGGTGACGTGAATCCTCAGCCCTAGGTGGCTGGAGCTGTCCCTCTAGGCAGGACTGATACATGCCACTGGCCTCAGCTCTCACCCCTCCTGGCTGTGGCCCCTCCCCTGTGTGAGTAACCTCACCAGTGTGACCACCAGGCAGGCTCTGCTCTGCCCCAGCAGCACTCTGGCCTCTCAGGTGCTGACCTCTAGGGCCTGGATGAAGGCCATTGGGTCCTTTGTTCCATAGTGTGCAGCCCCATCCACATGCAGCAGTGTCACCGCATGGGTAGGGGTCTCTCTGGAGATCCTTATAAGCATCGGCAGGTACAGGTCACGAGGGGGACCTGGAGGGGCCTGCAGAACCAGAGGAAGGGGTCTCCTGAGAATGGCCCTGGGCTCTGGCTGGGAGCCTGCCTTCCTCCCACTGCCAGTGTGCAGGGTGTGCACCCATCTTCTAGGAGCTGAGGGAGCTGAGGGAGTCACCAAAGGCAGGACAGGAAGTTCTGGTGGGGAGAACACAGTTCTACAGGGGAGCCCACCCATGCTCCTGGTGTGCACGCTTGCAGGTACGAGCAGCAGACCTGCCACAGCAGGGGGGCCACCACAGCCACATCACCCACAAGTGTCTCTTCCGCAGAGTGCACTGAGATAGGCAGGGTTTGCACAAGTGAGCTCCTGCACAATCCAGCCCTTCTTTCTGCAGGCCAAGCCCCAATGGATGCATTTAGACAGAGCCCCCCAGCCTGCAGGTGCAGAGGGAAGGTGGGCCTGGCCTGGCCTGGCCTGGTCTGAGCTGACATTAGGTCCTGACGTGGGCTTTGCCTCCTCTCCGCTGTTCTGCATGTGTCCCTCTGAACAGCACTGCTGGGCCACAGCCCAGATAGCAGCAGTGTCCAGTGGCACTTCCTTGTCCAGTTCCACAGTGAAGGAGTAGTGGCTGATACTCAGGTGTAGCTGCCAGGTGTGATTGCCTCCTAGCCTCATGATGACTTCATTCCTAGGGAGCCGCCTGTGGGTCATGGTGGAGTTCACCCCATGGGGAACCTGAGTCCCCCAGTGCTCAGCTTTCCTCCTTCTTCCCTGCTTCCTCCTTCTGGTTTTTGAATACTTTATCTAAATATTCTGTGAAGATGTCTAGGGGTGACACTGCGTAGCCAGGATGGTCCAGAGGCTGTGGACCCCTTTTTATGACAGACTGAGCAGGGCTGAGTCTTGGCCGTCATCTGATACTGCTTCCCTAAAATAAGACCAAGCAGGAAAATAATCAGCCTTGAAAACCAGAGACAGACTTCCTGTTCCATACAGACCCACCTGCCGCATCACTTGTGGCTTGAGACCCTCCAGTTCAGCCACTGCTGAAGCTCTATCATAAGCAAATCAGCAGAAAGGGAGAATCAGGCTGAAAATGCAGAGGCCGGGGCTGGGGATTTAGCTCAGCGGCATAAGCGCCTGCCTTGAAAGCAGGCAGTCGTGAGTTCCATCCCTGGTACCAATAAAAAGGAAAAAGACAAAAAAAAAAAAAAAAAGAAAATGCAGAGGCCCTTGATTCTGGAAGTCTCCGTTGCTGCTGCAGATAGAGCTGCAAAGTGTGGGACCATCGTCCCCTGGGCTGCCCAGCCTAGAAGGCCCTGCAGCTCTGAACACTCCACCTTAACCCATTGTCTCCAGGCCTCCCTGGTCTCTTTGCTACCGCCACTGAGGGCTTCACATCACGGCCCCTGTGTGAGGAGCCAGCCATAGTGGATTTGCACTGGGCCCAGCCTCTGCTTCTAAGCATGCCCACCTGCCCCTCCCAAAGACCAAGATCACTGGATGGCCACTCAGGAGCCTGTGACATGAGGGCTGTGTGGCTACTGAGAGCCCCACACGCTGAGCCTCGGTTCTCCCAGTGTCTCTCCTCCTTCTGACCTTGTCCACTCTGTGCTAGGACCCTGTTATGTGTCCACCCGATCCACAGTCATGCCTCTGATGTGAACAACCCGGGTGTCCTGTGTGTGCACTCACTTCCTCCCCAGTGACTGCAATAGTTGGGGCTCTGTCCATGTCGTCCTTGCCCCCCAACCCAACCCTGGTGTCCTTCAGCACCATCAGGACCCTGTTGATGCCTCAGTCCCTCTGTTCACTGTGTTTTTGTGATGCTTATCAGACAAAATAGGAATTTTATTCAGCTTTAGGTTTATTTGTACTGTCCCTGGCCAGTGGCCTATTGGAAGTAGACACCACGATGACACGGCTGTAGTTGCCACCTCAGAGACCCTACCCACTGCCTGGCAGTGACTCCCCAGAGTCCTTTAGCTTCCTTAGAGATGGAGCCTGGCACTGCCCATTGTACTGGTGGGAGAGCCTGCCTGGAAGAAGCCACAGATCTCAGCCTGGGTCGTGAGGTCTTAAGTGGCAGGGCTTGGGCTTGGAGAGGGCTGAGTTTGACTCCAGGGCCTGAACATTTTGCCATCATCCCAGGCTAGTGAAAGTGACATCGCTGTCACAGCTTTCATTCTTACTTCTCGCACCTGCCCCAGGCTGCTAGTGTGTTTTAGTCACCAAGTGACTCAAGGTTTTTGTTTCCCCAGTCTCTTGTATTTGGTATCAGCTGGACCATTTGCCCCACCCTTGGCCGCATGGCTTCTGGTTTGCCCTGGGGATCTGGACCCCAGTACTGCCTTGACCTTAGGCCGCTGTGTCTCTCCCTTTCATCCCAGGACTCACAGGCGTGGCTCTGGAAAGGGCTGTCTTGCTATTGAATGGGATCTAGGTGCCCAGTGGGGAGAGCTGATTTAAAGTATATAGTGTTTCCATTAAATGTAAGCAAATAATTAAAAAATCTTTAAAAAGGGAAGAAGTTTTAGAGAAGAAAATTTGCTTTTTTTAACAGCCATGTGGAGGTACCACCTGGCACAGAGGGAAGGTGCTTTATTCCTTCCTTCTTGGTGTCCAGTCTCCCCATGGAATGGATGAGCTCCTGCCTGACTCCCACACTCCTGGTCCTGTCAGGATCTCTGTCCATGTCGGCCTCAGATGCCTCTGGGCACTGGTGAGCAATTCTTTGCTAGGACAGCTCTGTTCTAATACAGAGCAGGGGCAAGTACATCTAGGGCTCACCCTTTCTCTGCATGTGCTTCGATGCCCTCCAGTGTGCACAGAGTGTGTGACAGTGTGTACTCCTATGTATATGTGGCACATTATGATAACGTCATGTGTTAAATGGTTCACCCCAAAAGAGCAGAATGGCTCTCCTGAGAAGCAGCACCCGGGATGCTGTTGCCTTTACCAGGCTGGGTTACAGTATGTGCAGCGACAGAGCCTGGTCTTGACCTTAGGCATCTGTCAAGGTCATGCTCTGTGGTGTTCAGAAATGAACTTCGGCTCCCACTTTGTGTCTGGCCTGCCTGAGTCTCTGGTACATTTCCATCCATAGCTCCTTAGTGAGCAGCAAGTTATAGCGCTGAGAGGAAGTGTGTATGCCTGAGGGTCACAGGCACCGTCACCTGTCTCCAGGGACAGGGGCTGAGGAAGAAGGTCCTGCTGCTTGCTGAGGAAGGGGGTCCTGCGGCTGCTGGAGAGGAGGAGCGTGCTCTCCGCGGTGCAGGCAGTTGGCAGAAAAAGTGGCAGCAAACGGGAATAGGATGGTGCTTTTTGCACCTCTGCACTATTTGTGCAGGGTACACGTGTTCATGTGCATAATATCCGGCAGTCTGTGTGATGCTCACTGTCCAGGGCTCCTTCTGGGCCCCTTGCCTCGTTCGCTCAGGACGGGTCCCGGCACAGCGCTGACACTACCGCAGTGTGGAGAGGAGCCTGCACCTGCGTCCCCTGCACCCTGACCCTGACGTGATCTGCGCCACCTGGCCTGTGCTGTGCAGTTCGCTCTTAATCACACCTCGGAAATTATCTTTTCACATTTCCCCCAAATACCACCTAATGCATACTGACGTGCATTCTGACAGGAAGCCACGTGACACTTCCAGTTGCCTGTGCACCATAAGTGACATTAAAATCAAGTGAGACACCATCACTCCTTATGGTGAAGGCGCTGGAACATCCAGTCTTGGAGAGTGTGAGCCCCACTGCCATCTGCCATTGTGCTCTGTGTGCTCACACCTGGGACCTCTCCATCTTCTCGGGCCGCAGCTTGGCACCCAGGCTCCGTCGCTGCCCACCCTCCCATTCACTGTGCCTCGCCTCTCAGACCTGCCCAAGCAGAGGCCACTCTGACCAGCTTGTTCCCTGCACGGGCTGGACCTGGATCCATGACGCTACAGCAGGTGAAGAGGCTGAGCATGACTTGCAGTCTCTGCACTTGGGCGACCGCAGGTCAGCCCCTCTTAGCCAGGGTGAGATGGCATCTGGGCATTTGCACTGTTGTCACCAAACTCTACCCAGAGTCACTCGTGAGGGACACAGTTCATCAGGCAGTCCACTGTCATTTCCAGCAGCTGCAAATTTGACATTTGCTTTGTACGTACACAAATGCTATGATTTGAGCAAGTGACCCCTATTCTGCTACCAGACGCCCCTGTACCTCAGTCTTCTTTGACAAAATGAGATTTTCTGTCCCCGCCTGTGGCAGATGGCAGCGAGGTAAGGGCTTTGTGTCTCCTCATCAATGGCACTATTTGCATATATTTGGTTCTAAATGATATTAACACAGAAATTTTCAAGAGTCATCTAAGGAATTCTGACTCTGTTCCTAAGTGGAGGGATATTTTTTGTACAGCACCTAACTCCTCCAGCAATTGTGTGTTTACTGCCTTTGGCGGGGGCCGAGAGAGCACAAAAGTGGGTATTTACCATAACTGCCTTCTTCAAACATAAATAGAAAGGAAAGAGTGATGTTTTATTGGATCAACCACAGAGTAAGGGGATTTCGAGGTTATCAGAGTTTATTTTCCAGATAACAAGGTCCAAATTTGGAGTCAACTTTATTAATCTATAATAAGTGGACTGAATAAAATCTGATTTAGAGTAAGGTTTTCATTGAAGGGTGACTCACAAGGGCGAGTCCATCCCTGATCACTCAGGCATGCTCAGGACGTGGCTGAGCTGAAACACTGAATTTGACCCAGACCTGGTCACAGTTTGTTCTCATATGTCGCTGGACCTTGGCCCTGTTGATGGCCTCCAGACTTGCTGGCCCTTCTAGCAGAGTGGCTCATCTGATGCTTGGATGGGGCTCACATTTGTACCTCCTGGAACCCAGTGGGGAGAAGGCACCGTGTTCACTTTTGTGGGGTCCAGGGCTCATACACAGTCATGAGCTGTTGCAGAATCAACACCCAGAGCGTTTCTGTGGCTCACAGTGCCTGCGCCCCCGAAGGGAATGCAGTTTTCAGAGCCCACAGGAAGGCAGGTGGTGACTGTTATCTCTAATCACACGTGAACCTGGTCCTGCAGCACTTTCCTGTTTGTTGACTGCTCCCACGTAGCTGGTACAGTTGCAGTTTGTTTGTGCTGCCATATGCATTAGATTCCCTGCCTTTCTGTAGCTGAGTATTGTTCTGTGATTTTGTTTCTCCATTATCAGCTGAGGAAGATTTCAGTTGCTTCCAGGTTTTGGTTATTATGAGTGATGCTATATGGATGTGTGGATGTGTTTTTATTCCTGTGAGGAAAGTGCCTGGGAGTGGGATTGCTGGTCACATGAAAGATGTCTAAGTCTGCAAGGCTCTCCAAAGTTTCTGTACTACTTTACCTCGATTTTTTACCCCAGCTCATCAGTCTTAGAAACTTTAACCATTCATGTGGGGTAAATGGGCACCTCAATGGGTGTGTGTGTGTGTGTGTGTGTGTGTGTCCCTGTGTGTCAGTGTGTGTGTGTGTGTGTGTGTGTGTGTGTCTTTTGAGACAAGCATTCATTATGCAGTTCAGGCTGGCCTTGAGCTCAAACTTATGGCAGTCCTCCTGCCTCAGCCTCCCAAGTGCTGAGATTACAGGTGTGTGCCACTACACCTGGCTCTTATTGTGGTTTTAACTTGCTTTCCTTTGGCAATTACTGGTACGCACCATCTTTCCATGCTTTTGCCTGATTATGTGTGCTGTCGAGACCTGCAACTGTGGTGGGACAGAGGACGCAAAGGTTACTCAGAGATGAGACTTGCCCTGAACCCCGGGAGGCCTTAAGAGGCTGTCAGAAGCCAGAGCACCCAGCGTTAGGGAGACTCCCGAGAGCAGCACTAAAGCTGAGAATTGTCTGGCTTTTGTTTAGAAAATCAATGTAAGAAGAAAAGCAGGACCAGGGCTGTTTGGACAGGAACTGTCTCCAGGCACGGCAGTTTCCTGAGGAAGGGAAAGGGTGGCCTGGACACCTCGTGCCTCTTGGTCTGAACTTCTGACAAAGCCTGCTGCCTTTGCCCATTTTACCGTTTCACCCGCAGCCAAGGCCTCCCCAGGGAGGTATCTGTTCTAATCTTTTGTCCATTTTAAATCGGGTTATTTGCCTTAAAAATAGCTCATCTCACAGAACCCAGGAGTGTAAGCTCTCAGAAAGCCCTATGTGTGGGAAAAGGAACACTTCTAGCGGGTAGAGAAGAATTCCTATCCAAGGACTATGACGGGGCAGGGCCGAGCTCAGAGGCCTCTTTCCCACCATGACCCCAAGACAAGGTGTAACCAAACCCTCCCAGATGGAAATGGTGACTCTAGGGAAATATGTGCTTCTTGGTTGTTGCTTTTTGTTTTGTTTTTTGCTATGGAGACCTGTATTCTTCTTGAACTAAAGACAATAACTTATTGTGTCTTTTTAATATATGCTCCCCAAAATAGTGGAAGGTGACCTTCAGACTTACACTGGAATTAGAGATGTTAATGAAGCCATGTGATTTACATCTCACATTGTGAAGTGATTTAAAATTAGGTAAATATTGCCCAGTGACCATTAATTCTTGTGGTAGAGGGAAAGAAATAAAGCATAAGTGTTCTGCTTTTTAAAATTTAAAATAGGATACTTATATACAACATGATGTAAAATAATTCAGCAGTAACAATATTTTATTATAGAGCATAGACATTTACTTATTATTGGCTAGTTTACAATAATGCTGTCTAACACAGAATAATTTTGTACTAAGAAGTCATTATAGCGCAGTGTTTATTCAGTGTCATTGATATATTGCATGGTATCCATGGGAGTTAACCAGCATAATCTCAGAGTCCCGTCACCCCACCTAAAACGTATGGGATGCAGATAATATTGTGCTTGTTTTTACAGGATAAAACTAAACACACATTTTTAGGGACATTCAGACCACTATGGCTTTTTTTTTTTAGAAGGTTTTCAATTCAAACTACATAAATAGCTTGTGTTTTGTACTACTGTAGCTTAATAAATTGAGTGTTCAACAGATAAAACTAGAGATAAAATACACTGGGAAGTCAAGCATAATGAAACCTTTTGTGAAAATAATAAGGTCACATATTGAAAAAGGTAATCCTTGGAATGGAGACCAGAAAAAATGGCATAACATGCAGTTCGTGGTCATCACACACTCGGAGCTGCGCTGGCCCTGCCTGCGCTGGAGTCGGCCCTCGCTTGGGAGCAGCCCTGCGTGGCTTCTGGGCAGATTTGACCCTGATAAGAGACACACAGATCCCTTCCCATGGTGCCTGGCACGGAGCAGGCAGCGCTCACAATTTGGTTACTGTGTGGAAATTCTCAGAAACTGAGTTTCATTCAGAGCAAAGCACTTTTCCTCTTTTACACCTGGTGAGAAGCCGTGGCTCTACAAACAGAGTTGCCACTGGGCAAAGCAGCGTGAGCTATGCGGATTGTTCTGGAAAGCCCACCCAAAGGTAGGCACATGCCATGCACATAGGGCCATACCTATCAGCCGCTGTCTCCACAGTCAGGAGTCGCATAGAATTTGTTCCAAGTGTGAGGAGACCAGGGCTCACCTTCAGAGATACAGACTCACACATGCTAACACTTAAAATATCCAGGAAGGTTGGGAACCCCCTTCATGTGGCCATAGGTGAGGCTGCGGGGAAGATCTGGTCACAGAGCCCACAGCTTACCCAGTCCTTTCCTCACATGGCTCTGTCCTTGGGAACCTGGGCTGAGGGCTTTGCACTTCATGCTTCTGCTCACCTTTTCTCAAGATCGTTCCAAATATGAGCACTGGCTTCATCCACAAACTTGCCTAACTCGCCCAAAATCCTGAATGGAGAATTTTTTCTTTGATTTTCTTTTTTGTTTAATTGACACATGCTTGTGCAAAGAATGGAGAAATTGTGATGGCTGAAGATAGTGAAGGAGTGGCCCCGATGGGGGGGGGGGCGACCTCCCTGCCACCCTGAAAGCCAGCAGGAGTAACCCGTCGGTTCCCTGAGAAGTTTAACAAGGAAAGGAGACAGCCCTTTGGCTCTGCTGCCGACTTGCAGTGTGAAATCTCAGGCCTCAGCTGCAGCAGCTGAAGATTGTCCACCTTCCTGCCATGATAACCCTTCTTTCTCCTGTCCTGTAAGCTCTCTGAAGTTTTTAATAATCCCGTCAAAAATGTATTTTTCCCTAAGTGAGCTCAAAACTGCTTTTGAAGGCCAATTGTTAAAAATCATAAAATCTTACAACAATTTACAAGTTCAGACTCAGGAACAGGAAGATGGATTGAGTGCTGCTTCTCGCATCTGCCCTCTCGTTTACCAGGATGAGCACTGGATGTTCTCTCTTGTGTCTTACTAGTTGCTCAGAAAAGTTATTTATAAACTCAATGTACCCAGCATGCTGCAGACTTCTCAACCCTCCCCTAACCCAGTCTTCACAAAGCCTTTGAGAGTCACCTCTGTGCCACTGCCAGCCGAGCAGTGAACCCAGGGAGCTTTGCGCAGTGCCAGGCCCTGCACTAAAGCTGCAGAGAAGGCGTTGAACCCTGTGCTTCTGAGATGTCTTTCCCCACTGCACAAACAGGTCCTCAGGCCGCCTCTTTCAGGACCATCTCAGGCAGCCAACCTCTAGCACAGAATGATTTAAGTCATTCATGTAAATTTCTCTTTAAAGACATTCCTACCATCTCCTGAGATGCATTTTGTTGCTTAACATCACCCTGAAAAATGTCAGTTAGCTGAGCACTTAAGTGCTTAATCCTAGTACTCTGGAAGGTGAGGAGGATCACAAATTTGAGCCCAACTTGGGAAATTTAGGAGCTTTGTAAGAGTCTATCTCAAAAAAAACAGTAAAGAGGGATGCAGATTTAGTTAGTTCAGTGTGAAGGAACTAGGTTCAATGCCTGCCAAAATCAATCAATCAATCAATCAATCAATAAACAAACAAACATTGTCTTTATTTCTGAACTTAGCCCTTCTACAATCTCCCTTGATCTTTTTCTTTTATTTTTTTCCTCAGGTGAAGGGTATTGTAGTCAGAGTTTGCAAGAAAATAGATGTAATATAGGACACATAATTTATAAGACTATTTTATAATATTTACCCAAAAAGTCAAATGTAGAAGAATATGGCAGATCTGGCCACACACTGAAGACTCAAAGAATCCAACTGAGGGCCTGGGCCCCAAGGCAGTGTCCTGTACAAGTCCAGCTGAGGCCTAGAGCCCACCACAATGTCTCATGCAAGACTGTATCAAGGATTTGCACTGGGAAGGCCCAAAGTTCAGTGGTGGAAACCAGCAAGTCTGCAGGGTAGGATGGATCTGTGCTGGCAGGCTGAGGGATCTGCACTAGAGCCAGGAATCGACACTCAAGGTAAGGACCAGAGCTCCCCAGAGACAGCCTCAGCAATCCTCAGCAGCACTGAGGAGGACCCAAGCCCCTCTGGTGAGCGCTGTTGAGTTCCTATCAGGAAAGGCAGCATGACAAGCTTCTCCAGGACAATCAGCAGCACCATCGTCCCCTCCAGTTCTGCTTTGATGCTGTTGACAGCAATCCTCAGGTGGGCCTTCTGCACCCAGCACCACGCTGACTTAGTTCCACTCAGTGTCGCAAACTGACCATTAGTTCATCCACCACAAAGTGTGGTGAATGAATTCTCAGCCACATCAGCCATGTATGATAGCAGACATCAGGGGAAATGCAGCTCCCAGGTGTTTAGACAGCTACACAACACAGACTGTTACATGATTTAACAGTGGAATGAGGGTTTTTGAAGTGAGCCTCTCACACACCCCACGCTTAACAGCCTCTCAGACCCAATCTCATCAGATCCTACAAGCAAGAGATTTCCCTCTTCAGAATTCTGTTTTCTTTAGACAGCAAAATTACCATAGAAAATGAGATTCTAATAAAAATAAACTCTGTTTTAATGTTTATATTGCAATTTAGGGCCCCAGTGATATTTTATTTTTGTATCTCAGCTGATAAAAAATGTAATAAATTGAATGGAGTACACAAATACATTGCAATTGGAGAATTTAGCGTGGTATGTTTGCGGTTCCAATAAGTATCTTTAAGTCTTTAAGCCCATATTTCTTTTCTTTTTTTACTTTTTGTTTTGTTTTACTCAAGAAAAAAGTGGAAATGCACCAGACCCAATGGTGTCCAGCAACTGAAGTCCTGTGCTCGCCTGTGTGAACACCTTTATTAGATGAGCTCTGCCAAGGCAAAGAGACTGTTTTTCCTGATCAGGTCTAAAGTACCCAGTGAATACCAGGAGTTCCAATTGAATCCCAGCAATGGGAACCAGGGAGAGTGCAAATAATGAGATGTGTGTGACAAAGAAAGTTTACTTTCATGGTGTGCTTTCAATATCATACCTTGCCAGCTCTCAGCCAGCGCTCCCGAAGAATGACAAATGGGTTATTGTGTCCTGCATCACTGATGCCCCCTCATCCCCGCATGGGAAACTAACAAGCTGTGTTATGGCCAAAAGGCAGGCAGCAAGAAAGAGAAGGGGGAAAGCGGTTGGGCTCATTTCAGACCTGGCTAATTGGCATCCTGACAATTAAGACTCACTTTAAAATACCAGCCGACACCTAAAAGGGGCTCCATGATGAATAGGGCACTGGGAAGACCATTGGCAGTGTTGGAACATTTATCAACTAGTAGGAGACCATGGCTGTGGGCTAGAAGTAAGAAGTTAGCGGGGACCCAAGTAGGAGGGAGGAAATCGGACAGCTCGCTGGCAGCCGTGAAGTCATCTAATAACTGGGAAAAAAATCAGCTTTCACTTTCAGCAGAGACACGGTGGGTAATTGGTAGTTTGAACAGGATTTATTCACAAAAGGTCCTTTTTAGCTTGTTCAATTTGTGTTGTATAATAAATGCCTATCTATAAGCTAGAGATGAAACACTAGGAGAAACAGTTCTTTGGCTACGTCCCCAGGTTCAGGTAGAGTGGAGGGTGAAGACAATCACCCAGAAAATTTAAAGGAAAACAGTCTCACTTTTTGAAAGAGTTTTTGGTGCGATGAAAGAGAGAATATAAAGTAAAAATAGCCTTTATTCCAAGGACGTGGAGAGAAATCCATGACTGCAGTCGGCCTGGCTTCCTCTGACCGGAGTGTGGGGTATGGGATACACATATAACCTCTGAGTGGAGTGGTGTTTAGGGTGGGCATTGATGATACGCAAGGAGCTGATTGGAGTTTTTTTTTGTGTGTGTACAAACAGGAAGGAGAGTTACAATTAAGGCTGAGGAAGAAGCAGGAAGTGGTAGGCATTCTCGCTTCGGCCTGCCATCACGGTAGACCACCGCCATAATTTCTATAAGGCAAGAACCTTTCACTTTTGCCTAAATGAATAGGCAGGTTCACCCAAAGTTACATTTCCCTTTAACTCCAGTACTTACCACTCATTGGGTAGAACTGGCTTCCACAGGTAGTATGTTTGATAGAGACTAAAGGACCAGTCTTAGAAACTCAATACCAAATGACAATCATTTTACAGAGGCGCTGTGGAGAAGGGTTCCACACAGTCATGCTTAGTGACTGGAAAGGAAAGAAACAGCCTCTGTGCCCTCCAAGACCATGACTGCCCTCAGTGCTGGCCCCTGTACACGCCAGTGCTCCGAGAATACGTCTCTGCCTCCTTGGTCTTCCCTAACAAGCACGACAGGCTCCAGATCTAACGTGGAAAACCCTTCTGAGCTGACACCTGTGGCCTCTGTTGAGCCTCTGTATCTTGTCAAAGCCTGCCTCCACCCCCTGCCATAACTTGCTTGTCCACTTTTGCCCCTGGATCAGAGTTTCTGGAATCTGGGGGGTCAAAATGGCACTAGTAGAGGCATTCATCTTTACACTGATTAGGGGGTCAAGATGATGATAGCAGAGACACTCACCTTTACACTGACGAAGGAGCTCAGAGAGATGACTTCCAAAGCCTGTGCAGTATGTGCAGGGGAGCACTGTCACCTGCTCTCCTTGGGAAGGTGACTACTCCACGGTGGGCCCTCCTGGGCACCGGGCGGTGGCATTTGCAAATGCATCCTGAGTGGAAACACAGACTATGTAGCACTGAGCAAAAATACAAATTAAGACTCAAATAGAGAGCACTTTGAGAAGCATTTGTTACTTTGGGGATTCGTGGTCTTAGGGTATATCCTGTTTTCTCAAATACCAAGCCATCTGGAGACATTCAGGGCTAGATGCTCAAGCCAGGAACTGGGGTTATGGGCTCCAGGGCTGGTCCCCCTCTCCAGCAGCAACATGGGGTTATGCACAAAGCCTCTTCCAATTTTATTTTTCTCCACTCTGACATGAAAAGGTTGGACTATGTGATTCTTAAGGTCACTCAATTTATCAGAATTTCATGCTTTAAATTACTGTATAATGATGCTTAAGGATTGTTAAATCTGATTGGCTTTCAGGATACAAAATCAGCACACAAAATCAATAACTTTACATTAGTAATGACACCATTGAGAAGGAAATGAGGAAAACAATTCTATACACCAGAGCTTTAAACAATTAAAATACCAAGAAATCAACCTAACCAAGAAGGGGAAAGATATTTGCAGTGAAAATTTCTAAGGAAGTTAAGGAAGAAATTGAAGAGATTTTAAAAATGGAAATATTTCCTTCATTCATGGATTTGCATAACTAATATTTTTCAAATGACCCCATTACCAAGAATAATGTGCAGATTCAAAACAATCCCTATTAAAATCCAACCACATTCTTCATAGAACCAGAAAAAATTATCCTAAAATATGGAAACACAAAAGACCCAGAATATCCAAATACCCTTAGCAAAAGTAGCAATGCTGGCAGCTTCACAACACTCAATTCAAAATATAGAACGGAGCCGTAGCAACAAAAACAGCATGGCACTGACACAAGACGGATTTGTGCGTTGCTGGAGCACAGCAGCCGATGCAGGACCAGTCTCATGCAGCTGCAGACAACACCTTGACAGAGTGAAAATACATAAATTGGAGAAAAGATGCCTCCAACAAATGGACCAGGGAAAGTGGTATATCCACGGAGAAGATTGAAGCTGGATGTTATCTTTCTACCTGTACCAAAATCACATTAAAATGAATCAAAACCCTCAACATAGGACCAGAAAGCTTGAGAGCTTGAAACGATGGTTGGAATGAAGCATGGGTGAAACACTTGACACCATTGGCACAGGCAGAGCCTTCCTGCACAGGTTGCCCTGGGCACAGGAGGCAGTATGAGATTCACCAGAGGGGACTGCATCCGATGATAAAGCTTGAGCACTGCAGAGGGCACAGAGTAAAGAGACGGCCTACAGAACAGGAGAAAATCTTTGCTAGCTTTTATTCAATAGAGGATTAATATCTAGAATATATAAGGAACTCAAAAACCTTAACACCAAAATAAGCCAAATAAACCAAACGAATTCAATAAGTTCTTGAAAGAAGTACAAATGACCAATAAGGGTATGAAAAATATTCAGCATGTTTAGCCATCGAGGAGATGCAAGTGGACACACAAAAGCAGAGACTTCTGGAGAGGAGTCTGGACACTGCATTGCTGTGGGAATGTGAACTGGTCAGCCGCTGTGGAGGTTGGCACGGCTTCCAACTCACAAAGCCGTGAAATACTGGAGCCAGGTATCCCCAGCCCGACAGGCTCACAGTGAACTGAGAGCAGCAGACCAGTGATGCATGCGCACTTATGTTTGCACTCGCACAGCTCAAGTTGCTGGGACCGGATGTCCATCAATGGACAAGTGGGTGAAGAAGCTGTGACGTGTGCTGCACTCATCAGTTAGTTCCAGGAGCTGTGGCAAGTCCAGGGAAGAGGGGTACTGAGCAAACTGTTCTGGCTGGGAAGGCGGTGAGTGATGAGGCGGTGGGCCCCAAATCTGGCTTGCAGCGTGAGTACCAGAGGGCATATACTGGGCGTGGTTTTACACCAGAATTTTTTGAGCAACAAATTGGAAGCCTTCCAAAGTAGTGCAAAAGTCTGACTACAATAATTTGGCAAAAAAATGAAATCGTGTCATTTCCAGGAAAATGATTGAAACTGAAGACTATCACATTTAGTGAAATAAGCCAGTCTCAGCAAGTTAAATATTGCATGATTCCTACTCTATAAGCACTCTACAGGTAAATTTTTTTTATCGGTACCAGTGATCAAACTCATGACCACTTGCAAGGCAGATGCTTATGCCACTGAGCTAAATCCCCAGCCCCAACAGGTAAATTTTAAATAAATAAACAAGGGAAATTAGAAGATGGACTACCAGAGATAGGAGGTTGATCAGTGGAGGAGGAAGGAAGGAGAGGAAGCAGCAGAGATGAAATTAAAACCCCCCACATGCGTGGAGCAGTGTAGCAAAGCAACCTCTGTTCTGTGTCACTAATGCACCCACTGCAGAAAGAATTAAAAACCCAGTTGACCTGGTGTGACAGTTCCTTCTCCACTGCACCCTACAGGCCCAGGCTCTGAGTCCCCTGCGAGGCCCTGGGTGGCCCTATAAGAGGAGGGGGTAAAGGAGTGGCCGTTGGTGCCTACTCTGGGTGGAGGCTCCTGGCCTGCCTGAGATCACTCCTTGATGTACACATCACTACTGTGGGAAGGGCCTGAATTCGACCAAAGCTTCAGTTCTTCCTCACAAACTATGCCTGGATATTCAAATTCTGTCTCAAGATCACTTCAGAAAATTCTATGGATTCTCAAGGTGTTGCTACAAACCCACACCATAAAAATGATTAATCAGTACAACTGTGAGAGTGGCTCTGGCTTCTGACCTGCTTTTTCTACAATTCATTGTTCTTCATGATGTGCAGTGATTGGTGGCCACTGCATGAGTGGCAACACAAAACTCGGTCCCCAGGAGCAGGGGCGAGGATGCTGATGTTTCCTCCCATTCCTCTGGCTCCTGGCCACATGGGCAGCCATTACTGACCCTCTGGGTGCAGGAGGAAGTGCTGCGGCTGTGCTGTTATGAGAAAACAACAAGAACTTGTTGGTGAAAGTCCAGCGTCCCTGACGCACAGCAGCAGTGGCACCATCTCCAAGCTGCTCCGCCTCACGGGACGTGAGGAGAGAGCAGCACACGGAGCGCAGCCTCTGCCCTCCGCCGTCGTGGTCTCATGGCCACCGCCAGCCAGAATGCTCAGGGCGCTATCCTTATTCATGGAATTCTGATCGGGAAAAATCAGCAGACTGCTCTTGAGAAAGGCCTGGCAAGAGCAAAAACCCTACTCTGACAGGCCCTGCACATCTGCAGGCAAATTCCGAGCTTTGGGCTTATTGGGCCACCAGGGAGGCCTCTGGGCCTTGTTCCTCAGTTTTTCCCCCACTTAGTGTTCACCACAAAGCAGGCAAGCTCCCCGGGCCCGGGCTGGGCAGGCGGCCGCAAGACCAGGTTGCAACTGGCCTGCTGTCAGGGTGCCGGCAGACCAGCCAGAACCACCTGTGAGTGGGCAGGGCCTGCAGCAGTGGGGGGTTTGCCACGTGGCCTTGCTTGTGTCACTGTGTCCCTCCGGCAGCCAGGCCACACGGAGGAGGCCAGTGGTGCTGGGCAGCTGGCTCTCGGGCTCCTGCCTGCCGGAAGGTGACTGGCCTTCCTTCTGCATGGCTTGGTTCCTGGGGCCGTGGACACATGAAGTTAGAGGGGACACGTGGTTAGTGGACACATGAAGTTAGAAGGCACACGTGGTTAGTGGACACATGAAGTTAGAGGGAACACAGGGTTAGGCAGATACATTTCTTGGTTTGGTATCAGTTGCCCTGAGGGTGGGTACAGCTGGGGACTGAGCGCTGCACAGCTGAGCACCATGGAGAGTGAATTTCAGACTTTCTCATCCCCAGAAGCATGGTGGGTGTGTTCAATCAGTTAATGATTTAATCATCCCTCATTGTATTCAAAAATCATAACCTCTGCTCTGTACCCCATGAATATTTACAACTCTAATTTGTCAGGGTGTAATAAAAATAAATTTTAAAAACTCAGCAGAGCGACACAGGATTAAATTTTTGAAAAAGTAAAATCAGCCTGTGCACAGTTGGGTCTCATTGGGAGGCTGGGTAGTGCCTTCCAGCCGGCAGCTCTGGACCCCTCTCATGGAGGGAGTTTGGGGAGAGATGCCAGCCCAGCTCCCCTTGGAGGTTTTGGTTTTGGTTAGGTGAACTGATTTGTATCAAACACTTAGTAGTCTGCTGAGTAACAAGTGTTAGGTTGGGCTACTTTTCCAGTTTTACCTTTGAATTTCATTGTTTGACTTTGGATATTCCATTGGGAGGAGTTCCTGGGCAGCCTTGCTGGGCCTTGCTGTTAATTCCTGGGCCCTTGTCAGTGATGTCATTGTGTCCTAGGTGAGAGATTGAGAAGATGCTGCTTGCACAGGAGGTGTCCACCCTGTTCCTTACAGCTGCAGGCCCAGCCTGGCAGCTCTGGGGCAGATGTGGGACAGTGGCTTCTCCAGGGGTTTCCAGGGAGGGTGACAGCACCTAAAGGTGGGAGGGATTCAAGTGGAGAGTTCTGCGAGTTGCTGGGGTAGTGCCCAGGAGCCAGGGGGATGGGCTTGTGGAAGGAAGGCAGAGGTCAGGATCCTCGAGTGGACATCAGGTGACCTGTATTTCCGGGAGCTCCCTTCAGTGCATCCGGACCAGCAGACCCAGGGGCAGCTGTGGGCTCTATCACAAGTGTCCTGGGCTCTGGGGAGGCTAGTGACTGGGGCCAGGGTACTGGCTGTGGGGTGAGGTGTGAATTTGCAGGCAGAGCAGGAAGTTGAATCAGCAGGACTGGGGCGGGGGGCAAATAGATTAACCTGGGCTGGGAGAGCAAGGACGTGAAATGGAAAGCCTCAGCTCAATGTTTTCCTATAAGGGAACAATCTGTACCCATTTAAGGTCCTTCATCCCTAATGCAGAGTCACACTTAGGTCCTCCACCTGGCTGGAGAGCTGAGACTGCGGAAGACTGTTGCAGGGAAGACATTTTGGGACCCCTTCACTGACTGTGAAGATGGTAGATAAATTCCAGACGCGTGTCTCTGCGAGGTTGTCTGTTGCCTCACCTGTAATCTTCCTGACTCTCCTCCCCCTGCTCATAGTGTAGAGTATGGTTCTTAACAAAATGCATTATAATTTCAGACTTCTAGAGCATCATGTGATTGGCGCTTTAGATATTTGACTTCTTAGCTTGAAACCAAGTGTTGCCTCTCTGAAGTTGTAATCTGTAATCTGGAAATTAATGCTAGTGTCTCTGGTGGAGATTGTTGAGGAAGTGACAGCCACTGGAAGCGCTGTGCACCTGCCCGGCACTTCAGGACACTTCCATCATTATTATTATCACTACTAGCACTGTCAGTCTCCTTAGGAGAGATGGATGCTTTATTCTGTGTCTCTGTAAAATGGTGCTCGTTCCCTCCCCAGAAATCAGTGGAAAGAACTGCTTCATTTAGAACACTGCATCTGCCTTGGAAAGCTGTAATTTAAGGGAAAGAGGGTCTGTGGTTTTGGAGGTGTTTCATACTAGATGCGCAGCTCTTGGCCTGGCCTCCCCACATTACACAAGGTCCAGTATTGACAGTCCTGAGACGCGTAACCCTGAAGGTAATCGTTTTTTGCTTTTACCCACAAGTTCGTATTCAGAGACTTGCTCCTACTTTGCATGCATGAGGCAGTATTATTATCTCCCACCTATTTGTACTGCACTACAATCAGAAAGGATTTGAGCTGGATTACAGTAAAGGGCCCAGAGATCATAAATCATTTAAACAAAAGTAACAGAACCAAAGCCAATAAAGGAAGAGGGAAAGTATGCAAAGAGTTTATGAATATTTTATGGTTTTCACAACTAGGAATTTTCCATGAAGCTACTCGAGGATATTTTACTAACTCCTGATTCATCATGGTGAGATAGGTGGGCTGTCGTGGTAGCAAGGGCTGCCCCCACACCAGGCAGGGAAACGGCCCAGTGCATCTGCTGTCCCGGCTGGGCTCAGTGTGCACCCTTGTGGGTCTTCCAGCGCTGTGCCCATTGTATTAGTGTTATAGTGTATTTGTTCCTGTAATTCCAAGTTCTCCATGGTTAACTTCATAGAGAACAGATTCGCAAGTAAGAAATTTAGATCCATCAATATTGTAAAATGCAGAAAGTTTAAAAACTGTGATTGTACATAAACTAATTGTATGCTTGTACAGTCAGAGCACAGAAACAACGTCCTTTAGTGTGTGTGTCAGGAATTGAACTCAGGACCTCCAGCTTGCCAGGCAGGTGCTGTACCACTGAGCTGTACCCCAGGCCCCACAGAAACATTTCCATAGTAGAGTTTTGCATGCAGTGTTGTATCCTAAGCACTCTCTTGTCATTACAGTCTTGCAGCAATGAAAGGAAGTTGCTGTCTATGGTTTGGCCAGGTCAGTGCATTGCGATGTTGCTGTGAGTGATGACGTTAAACTTGTTCACCTCTGATTCTGTGTTATGAGTGATCGTCACGACACGAGTCCTGTTTCTGTCTCCTGGGTGATTCCCTGGTGTCCTTGGTGGGAGTGCTGGGAAGTGTGAGAGGACAGCAGGTGGCTGTCCCCCATCCCTCTGTGCCCCCTTCATGCCTCAGCGGGTGCGCCCTCCCGCTGACGTTAGCAGGGGGAGGTTCGAGTCTGCTGACCACGCTGGCGTCCAAGGCAGGGGAGTGCACTGTTCCCTCCCATAGCTACTCAGCCTCGTACACTTATAATTACATAAAATGAGCTCTGAAAAAGGTGGTACGCATCACCCTCTGATTAATCATTTCATTTCTATGCTAAGATCAATGACTTCCTTTTTCTTAAATAGGTTTTTCTAAAAATACATGATTTTCTAAAAATACATGATATTTTTAGCGCTGCTGTTAAGAAAACTGTGACCTCCCAGCAACATCAGGTGCATAAGCCACCCTTTGCATCCTGTTTTGTAAGGACCTTGAAAGAGGGAACCTCAGCGCTTGGGAACTGTCCGGAACTGTCCTGAACTGCCTTAGCTCGGGACTCCCAAGAGTGGAACAGGGCTGGGCAGATTGGACCTCCTTCCTCCTCGGCCCACTTTTCCCGCCCTCCCAAGGCCATCCTCTGGGACAGAGGATGTAAAAAGTAGAAGAGGAAAGAATTAATGAGGGAAAAATAAGTGATAAAGATGAAAAATACAAATGTCACATGTCTGATGTGCTGGTGAGCTCCTGATTTCTGCCCGAGAGCTCAGCGGAGATGCACTGAGGGCATGTCCATCTCTCACACTGTGTGGCTGTGTCACCTGGCACAAAGCCTTCACCTGTTTTGTGCCATCTCCTCTCCTGGAAAGCGGAGACAGTCAAAATGCCTGGTGAGGCTTTGCTACAGGGTAACACTTGGAAAGCCAGCAGAGCATTTGCTGCTAGAAAGTGCTTGGCAACCACGTCAAGGTTATCGTCACTGCCACCATGTAAGAGCCAACATCTCCACAGTGACTTCTGTCTCTCAGCGAGGATAAGCAGAGAGGGTTCATTTCGTGGCGTTCCTCAGATGCCCTCCAGACATCAGCCAAGGCTGACCACACTGTGGGGAAGCGTGGGTCCTCGCCAATCTGTCAGCTGCTCTTGGAGCTGATTCCCCTTCACGTTCCCTGATGGAGTCGCCTGAGACACAGGAAGGCGAGAGGGACCAGGAGGGGGTCTCTCCTGTGACATGACGTGAGGCCCAGAGTCCCCTGGCTGTGGCGCAGGAACTGAACCTTCCGGGGCTAGGTCTGACCTGGGGGGAGCAGGTCTAGGAGCCAGGGCATTTACTAAGGCGATAGCACCTTGGGTGACAGAGGCAGGAGGTTTTCCACCCAAAGGTGTGGCCCAGCCCTGGGCCCTGGGGGCACGTGAGCCTCAGAGTTCTATAGCCTGGGCCTCTTGATGCTAAAGAAAAAGGAGAGAAAGGAAAGAAAAGGCTAAAGACAAAACCCTCTGCAGAAGCTTGCCTTCCCAGGGTCTCCAGTGAGCAGAAACCAGAGCCTGACTGAGAAGATGGTTTTTCAAAATTGAGAGGCAGGGCTATTTTTAGTTTCTAAAAAAAAAAAAGTCATTTATTTTCAGTGAAACTGGTTTTTAGATGCATAAATGACAATATTTCTGGCTAGAAAAAAATGAATTTTCACATAGAACAAGTTTACGGAAAGGTTAATCATATTGATAGAATAAAATAGGCCAGATTCTACTGCAAAGAAATAGTTCACTGTGCAAAATTACCACAGGGAAGAACGTTTTCTCTTGCTTTTCATTGTGGAGTTGAATTTATGTGAAGCTGCTTTTCACCTCTCGAGGAGGAAAGGTTCTGACTTCTCTTTTCCTCCCTGTGATGCAGACACAGGTGCTATGTCGTGCCAGTTATTGTTACAGATGATTACAGATTTTTAAAAAACGTTTTAGAAACCGGATTTGCCCATGGGCCAGCAGCTGGCTTGGACAGCTGTGTGTCCTGGACATGGCCTGCGGCTCCTGGTGCCAGGGCGGCCCTGCAGTGGGAGTGACCAGAACTCTGCCTGTTGCAATGCAGCCTGGTCTCCATTTACCCTCCCTGGAGCTCTCTGTCCCGTCCCTCTGCCTTGGCTCCTCACCTTCCTAAGTGTTTCAGGGACCTCGCAGGTTGGGGACATAAATGGCATCACAGAGGGAAGAAATACCTGTGCTGGACAGGCCTGGGCACCAGGCCAGAAAAGCACGGTTGCCCCTGGTGTGGGACTGGGGAGAGGGACCCCTGTGCAGCAGGTGAGGCTGAGACGGCCACATGGCACAGCTATTGTGCTCACTCCCCAGCTGACAGCGGTGCCTGAGAGGATTGAGCAGCCTCAGATTGCACGTCCAATCCCTGAGAGACTGTGCACCGAGGCCGTCTCCCAAGACACACCTGCGGGCAAGGACATGCCCTGTGCTGCGGGCTCTTCCCTCAGCACAGGAGCCGCAGGCCCGCGCAACTGCCAGGGCCCCTGCTGTCCCTACTTCCTCCCACCCCAGTCTCCTCCAGGGCTCCTCGACCATGCTGTTGAATATGGGATAGAATTTGAGTGTTTGTAGTAGGGCAAGGTGAGGCACCTTGTAATTCCAGCACTCTAGGAGGCTGAGGCAGGAGGATGGCAAGTTCAAGCCCAGTGGACACAAACTATCAACTGAGACCCTGTCTCAAAACAAAAAGTTGAAAAACAACTAGGGATGTAACTCGGTGTGTGACCCTGGATTCAATCCCCTGTTCTGGTGGAGTGAAGGAGGCCGAGGAGAACAACACCCTGCACTAAACCCAGGGCACACGCAGCTCCTTCCTCTCTAGCATGCTCCCCGCGATGTCCCCTGGCATGCTCCTTGTGGGAGCAGTATGCCCAGTGTGGCCACTCATGCCTCATAGCTGGGAGATGCCTTCTGCTGCCTTCCCTGGAGGCTGGCAGCCAGGTATGCACCCTGCCCAAGACACTGGCCCTGAACACTTGTCTCCACGGAACCTGCAGCTGCTGGCTTTATCCACATGGTGGGTCCCATTGTTGTCTCTTCAGCTTTGTGAAATCTGGACTTGGATTTGTCCCTCTAGTGCTGAAACATTTGACATAGCTCATTTTCAAATACCTTCAGTATTTAATCATCTTTATTTGAGATTTTTGTCTCTGTGTTAATATGCATGCTCTGGTAAAAGTAAGCCTTTTTATTTCTTTTCGTTTCTAATTTTATTAGAGTCAAGTCATAATACTGTATCCTGAGGGTTTGCTTTTGCAGTACTAGAAGGGGGATCATCTCTCCTGTTCCAGCTGTTTTAGATCTTTCGTGTCCCCCTGTGGCCGTGGTGGAGCTTGGTCTCTGGCCTCCTACAAGAGGTCTGATAGGAAGTATTCAGGTCACTGTGGGCTTGCCATTGAAAAGGAGTTGAGGACTCGGGCCCCTCTTCCCCTCTTTTGCTTTCTGGCTGTGGGAGAGTGGTCTCTCTCTTCTCAGAGCTCCTGCCATGATGTTCTGCTCACCACAGGTACAAGGCAACAGGGCAAATCGATCAGGGACTGAAGCCACTGAAACCATGAACCAAACAAGTTGTAAGCTGATTCTCAAGTATTTGCAGCAACAGGAAGCCTACTAACACAACCTGTCTACTTCTACATTCTTTTTTCGTTAAGACTGAAACCAGTCTGAGTCTTTTCCTACTGTGTCACTTTAAATAAATTTTTCCATTAATGTCAAAAGGGAAAGCATTGCATATGTGTTCTGGGATTGTTTACTGAAGCAAAACACCCTGTACCAAACAGAAAAACACAAGACAGGGAGAAAACAGTGCCTCTCGTGCCTCTTACTAATTTATCTTCAGCAGCGTTGGAGGCTCTGGAGGAGTGGACCATGCAGTATGGTGCCCACAGCCTCACTTTCCAACCTCAGGGGACTGTGGGGCTGGAGTACAGACCGGGCCACATCAGTTCACCCGAAGCTAGGACCCTTACCCACTTCCCAGCCGTCTCAGGCGGGTTCTTCATGTTGTCTTAGAATAGTGAATGATCATCACTTACGAATGGCTCTGTTCTCCTGGACACTGTTGAACACAGCCCCTTCCCTGTGCCTCCCTCATCCTGTGTCATCCGAGCATCTCTCTGCTTGGCAAATCTTTGCGTTCGACCCTTTCTGTACCCGCTTTGACTTTATCCATCCTACTCTCAGTCAAAAGAATTACATTCCTTGCACATCATAAACTTCCAAGCATTTGACAGAGGAGCACAAGAGAGGCGATTTTAGGGAAGCAAGACACTTTCCTCTTAGCTACCAACATGGAAATAACCTCTGAGAGTGGAAGGAATGGAGGCCTTTGGTCACACAAATTTTCACAAAACAAATTGTACCCTGATCTCTTGGTCCAGAGTCAGAGGAAGATCTATTGGCTATTTGGGAAGAAAAGTTTCCCCTCACTGTCCTCCCTTCCCAGTCCTTTCAACTGCCCCTTGTCCTTCTGGGACCAAACAGGTGGCCCAGACACACAGGGCTGCCACTGCCCATTGTGTGCTTTCTAGGCCTGCACTCTCTCAGACCCTAGCAGCTCTGTGGGACATCTTCATGGGCTTCATGGGCATCAGCTTCTCTGATGGTCTACAAGTCATCCTGCTACCACACACATGTCTGTGATGTCTCCTGGCCATCTGGTACCAGTCTTGGGGGTCCTCTTCACTCAGAACTTCCATGTCCTCCTCTGTCTGGGGTAGCCTTTCCTGGCCCCAACAGAGTTCCCTCTTCAGGATTCTAGACACAGGCGGGAGAAGCCTTCAGGCAAGAGGTGTTTCAGGGCACTCTGTTTCCTTCCAGATAAAACATCCTTGTGGCAGGAGCTCACAATCCTAGAGGGAAAAATATAGACAAAACATATAACTAAATGCCTCAGTTAATGGCTTCACCATTGACGTGGTGTGAACTGGCCTCTTTCAGTCAGCTGTTTGGAGGTTAATGTCATGCCTGTCCTGCTCAGGGAACAAAGACCCAAGTCAGCCAGGCCTCTGCTTCTCGCTGCACAGATGTGTCAGGGACTAAGTCATAGACGAGACCTGTTCTGCTCTTGGCACTTACAGAACTTTGTTAAGTTTGTCTGACATGTGCTTGAGAAATAATATAATTTATGTTGCTCCAAGTAATTTAATTAGAATTCAATTAAACTGAGCAGAATGCGTCTGTCACTTCACACGTTGCATCTTGGTTACTTCACTTGCTAGTTTTGGCTGAAGATGCGGTAGGGTTATTGGGCCACAGCAGTCGTCTGAGACAGCGCATTCTGTCATCTTAGTGGCCCCAGAAGGGCAGAACCAGGCTGTGGGTTGGGGGTTCCGGAAGCTCATTTCAGAAAGGCGGGTGCTTCCTGTGCACTCACTACCTCTTTCTCCCAGGAAGCACCCAAGCATGGATCATAGGAAGAGCAGTGATGTTCACTTCCGTCTGTTGCTGTTGCCCTCCCAATTAACACTTTCCCATGAAGCAGCCCTCATGCTGCCCCGGGACATAGCCAGTCTTAGAGGGCTGCAAAGTGGGGCTGGGTGATGCTCGCTCACCCCATTCCCGTTCTAGGAAGCCACCTGACTGTCTTGGGGCTGCTCTCGGCTGTGACTGAGTTATTACAGCAGATCCCTGCCAAGGGTGCCTGCTCCTGTGGCTGCAGAAACAAGAGCACAGTCTGTCCTCCCCAGCCACCCATGAGTGAGCATGGACAAGGCAGGCAAAGGCCATCGCCGTCCCTGAGCCATTCTCAGGTGTCTGGCTGTGTCCGTGCCAGTGGTCCAGGGAGTACTGAAGGGTCCAGGAACTTGCAAGCTGCTGCCAGGAGTTGCAAAGTGGGGAGGAGGCACCCAGCTGGCAGAAAGGAACAAAAACCAAAAACACACGTGTTAGACTTAAGCTGGAGTAGTTGCTTTTTAGCTTTTGAAGTTTTGTTTTGTCTCTTTAGTGGAAATGTTAAGACACTGAGTGAGGCCATTCTCATTGTTTTCAATCTCTCGTGGGGTTTTGCTGCACACTCTTGGCCTGGGGACCTCTAGACTCCTTAGAAACATTGCAGCAGCCTGCGCTGGGTCAGAACAGTGGTCAGAGGTGTGGACTGCCACAGGCCAACTGGTCTTAACACCAGAGATGCAGAAAGGAATGTGCAGCTCAGGCTGCGGGGAGCGGGTGCTGTGGACAGGCAGTGTGTGAGCGGCAGAAATTCACGTCTCACAGTTCTGCTTGATGGGAGTCAAGGTCTCCATGCTTGACTGGAGGAGTCTGGAAAGGGGCCTTCTTCAGGGTTGCGGGCTGTCACTGTGCTCCACAGGGTGGGAAGAGCAGAGCTCTCTGGGACCCACTCCTGGTGGACGTCACCTTCTTGACCCAAGCAATTCTCCAAGTAAGACTTCCAGGGACATCGCTCAGGGCAGGGTAGGATTTCAACATAGGAATTTGGGGCTGGGGAGTGGTAAACTTTCAGTCCATGCAGAGTGGTCTGCACCCCATTTCTGTTGGGAAGCAGTGATTGCCTTTCCTGCTAGTCCACACCAGAGTGGAGCAGGGCCGACCAGAGGCGGCCAGGAACTCAGGGAAGTGCGAGGACTTGTCCCTTTGCATCCCGCAGGGATGTCCCTGCCGGACAGACCGCATTATGCTCCAGCAGGAGGAAGGTGAGGGTGTGGCCTTTGTCCAGGAAGGAGGTGGCTTTTCCCTCTTGTGCTCCTGAAATGTCCCCAGGCATAGCCTGGCCTCTCTGTGACCTGGCAGTGGCACCTCCTGCTTTTTATCCCTTGGAGCGCAAGTCTTAGGAGCACACTCCTGCCCTAGGGCAGCACAATTGCATTTGGCTGTGAACCCACTTGGCCTGTTTGTCTTGCCTTATGTGTCGCCGCAGTGCTTGTAGCTTTGTAAAAGGCAGAAACTCTTCGCCACAGGGCCAGTCCATGCTTCTCCTCCCAGCACGGTGCCCATGTGTCTCTCTCCCACTCCTGGCCACCAGCAATCTTCAAGTGTCATTCACAGACTGCCGGGCCCTGAGCCTTCTCCTGTGCTGTCCTCTGTCCTCTGCAGTCTGAAGGGTAGGCGGCTGAGAACTTGAGGGTGCTCAGCAGGATGTCCGTTTCTTCTAGCTGCCTCTCCTTCGGTTAATCATAGGATTTTTTTTTTATTAAGCTGGTAGAATTTCTCCCCCATCTCTATTATATTTAATGATGGTAAATATCTGATTTTTTATTCTTACAGGAGGCCTTTGCCACTAGAATAAGTTGCCGAGTGCAAAAATTGGACTCTCATATACTTTTAAGGCATTTTTCAGTGGTCTCTTGGAAATAGGTGAGGGAAAATTACTCCCTTGCTATCGCACTCTAGGAGCAGGACTCTCGGAATCATCTCCTGATGCAAAAGAAAAGAAAAAGCTGTGTGTGAGCTCCTTGCAAAAGACCCTGCCAATGCTGCAGGAACCAGCACCACAGTCTACTGCATCGAGGCTCAGCTGCTCTGGTTATGTGCCCCAAGTTCCTGTATGTGCTCCAAATAATGGATTTTAATTGTGTGCAGAGGAGTTCAGCACGTAGTGGGACCAATTTGGCCCATCTTCTGTACTTCAAATGCACTATACTTCATGCATAGAAGTTTGGTACATATGTAACAAAATAATGGAATGTGATGTGAGTTTTTAGTTTAAAATAGTCATCAGTCTACTTGCATTCCTTTTTTTTTATTCAGAAGATTTCAAAGTTAGATGTTTGCCATTTGGCCTCAGGGTTCACTAACATAATTCAAAGTGCAAAGCTAAAAGCATTTCATAATGAAAAATGTCAAAGGCATTTTAAAATGCGTAAAGAATGAAACCCCAGCAACACAGCCATCCTCAGATTGACACCATTCCTGCTCTCCTTGCTGTGTGAGAAACAGCTCCTCTCCTGTTTAGAACTGAGCTCTGTTGGTTTCTCAGTCATGGCATCACACAGGTCTCCTCTAATGGGCCCGGCTTTTTGTTTATTTGTTGTTTTCTTTCCTCAATTTCTGAATGGCAAACTTTCATGATTAGGAAATAAATTTGGGAGTGAAGAAATGAACCTGAGAGGCAGTTAGCAGTATTTTTGTTTTCTTACAATGTATCATGACCCAGTCTCGTAAGCACCGTGCATTAGTAGGATCCTTGGTTCTTCCAAGGGACTAACAGGTATGAAGGCTGTTATTTGGAGGGTGCCCTATGGGCCAGGGATTGTGGGAGGTAACTTAGGCACGGTGCCTTACTCAGGCCTCGTGATGACCTTCTGATCTGTGTGATTATACCCATTTTACAACTGGAACATGAATCTCAGTGAATTAGTGGATGTCTTAATTACTTTTATCTCATTGCTGAGAAAAAATACTTGATTCCCAAAATGAAGTAAGGAAAGGCTTATTTATCTTACAATTTTTTTGCAAGTTTTAGTCCATACTCAGCTGGCTTCAATGTAGGAACAGCCATTCAGGTGGCCACAGGTGACAAGAGTGAAAGAGCAAAAGAGAAGGAACATGGAGAGAAGAGTCTGTGAGTTGTCCACAAACTCTAGAAGCCACCTCCATGACTACATGAGGATTTCAGAGGACATCCAGACTCCAGCCATAACAGTGGCGAAGTCAGTGTCTAAATGCAGTCTATTCGTTTCAGCATGCTCTCATTTTACTATCCCACACTGAAAGAAAAGAGCGAAGAACTGCAGTCAAGAAAATGATTAAACAGGTTTTTTCCCCTGGTAGTTGCCACCATAATATGTGTCCCTGAGGGAATACAAGATGATCCCCTAGGATCGGGGAAGAAGCTACTATCACTACTTTGTATGGGAAAAGCAAGACAACCTTGGAATACTGCACACTCTTCCTCCTTCGAAGCTGCGGAAGGTTGTAGGAGCTGAACTGCATATTTGCGGAGGTGGCGTCTGGCCTTAGGCTTTGCGATGCTGGGTGAAGGTGCAGACTCCAGTGAGCCAGGGCCACAGGTGGTGACCCTGGCATCAACACATCTCCTGCAAGGACTTGCACAGAGGCACCTGGCTTTTCAGATTGGCCTCCTACTGAACCATCTTTGTTCCACAAAGCAATCTTGATTTGGTTCTAACAGTGAGCAGAGTCACTGGGGGCATTGTGCTTACTTCATTTCCTTGGTCAAAACCACAGAGGCAAGCTCCCCATGGAGTGAATCTCCTGCTCTGTGAGACCCTTGGCACTGGCCATCTGCACTGGTGTGTCCTGTTACGATGCTTCCTCACTCACCATCCGAGCAGGCCCTCTGCTGAGATCAGGTCTCTCCCCTGCTGGAGGGGACTGTAAGAGGCCACACGCACACACACTGGTCAGAAGACCCCATTTACACCAGGAAACCAGCCTTCCAGGACTCAGGGCTCACTTAGCAGGAGGCACATCAGTGGCTTCTCCAGACATGGTGTGGAGCGCGTGTAAGCACCTCGCTCCCAAGGCTGAGACCTCAGGTCTCATCACCGGTACCAAGCTCCCAGAAGTGCTCAGTGTGTTCAGCAGAACTTCATGGTGGCTGTCTCAGCTCCTTCTACCTGATGAAAAAATGAAGGAACTAGTTCCCACAGAGTCAAGAACAGATTTGATTCCATCAATACAAAATCTAAGGCAAAGAAGCCCCAATTAATTATTTTCTTTTTAAAAAAATTTTATTTAAGGAGAAAAAGAAAAAAAACAGAAAAAGGGTACAAGTTATACAGAATTTCAGAAAAATAAACAGTAGGAAATCACTAGTTAATAGATTACATATTGTCATCTTAGAAATAGTTGTTCAAGTTACAAAATTAAAGCATATAAAGTGGACATTCGAACAGTGAGACTGCAAACAGTTCTGTTCAGTGATCCAACAAAAGCTTAGTAATATGGTTATCTATATTATACACATAAATATACATGCAGTTATATCCTTTAGAGTACTTTCTTTTCCTCCCTTTTGTACAATGACAATTACACATTTTGGGTTTGATTACTCCCACAGTTCTTATTACTTTTTTTTGAAGAGAGTAAAACCAAATGTGACATAACAAAACAGAGTCAGTCAAATCAAAAGGATGGAAATAATACATAATGTAAAAACAAAATACAAGGTGATCAACAATGGTTACCATAATGCCTCTTGCTATCTTAAAAAGAATTGCCTATATCATCAGTTGTAATAAAATTGAACAAAACAGTAAAGAACAAAACCAACAAAACCAAAACATTGAAGACATTATAGGTCTTCAAAAGTAGATAATAGTCAGCCAGAATGGGTGTCATAATGAATCCCACTATCTTCACAGCCGCTGCCTAAACTTTTGAACCTGGTACTATCAAGCAAAACAGAATAGAGGAACATCAGTCAAAACAAGATGGCGAGAGCAATACAGGGCTTTAAATCAAGATAATGGAAAGTCAAAGTGGGTTACTATAATATATTCTGCTATTTTTAATTTATTTTTCCCTTAATTAAAAAGATAAAAATAAAAAAGTAAATAATAAAAAAAGGAGTTTGAGATAAAAGAGGGTATAACAACAAAACAGCACAGGTCAAAACAGAGCCATTTAAGCAAAATAGTGTTTCACCACAAGATATCCTAACATAAAAGTAGTTACCATAGTGTCTCTTTCCTTGAAATCTTTGAGTATAGCTTCGTATACTGTAGCATCAAACATATCAAGACAATGTAAAACCATTCGAGAGAATGACAGTATTACAGGGTATTTAGGATCAGCTAACAGAAAATGAGCAATGGTTTCTGTATAGTCTCCTTGTTTATAAAAGTTTTTGTTTATATTATCACATATAATAAAATCCAATAAGATACAACATGTTAAGACCGATGGAGACAGAAGAACAAAAGCTTGATGGGACTTCAAAGCAAGGTGATGATAAATCAGCACTAGCTATTATGATGTCTTATTTTCTCCAAAATACCTGTTCCTACCATGCAACCTTCTCTGCCTCATTTCTGTTGAGCTCTTTTTCTGTCATTAGTTGTCAGTTTGTGTTCTTCATTTCGCTTTCTGCTCCATTCATTATGGCCTCTCTGCCACTGTTTCTGGAATCTTGGTATTTTTCTTTTTTAGAATGTCCTGCAGTATTCTCTGTAAAGTTGAATTGGTGATTGCAAATTACCCTAGTTCCTCTTTATCCTGGAAACACCTTGTTTTTCCCTCAATTTCTAGGGACAGTTGTGCAGGATATATCAATCTTGGCTGGAGGTTATTATCTTTTAAAGCTTGAATTATTTCCCCCCACACTCTTCATAATTTGATGGTTGGTGCTGAGAAGTCTACTGTAATTCTGATGGGTGTTCCCCTGTAAGTGATCTATTTCTTGTCTCTGAGAGCTTTTAATATTCTGTTCTTATATTGGATTTCTGGAATTTTGATTATTATATGCCTGGGTGTAGCTCTGTTTGGGTTGTAGGTGGCTGGGGTCCTGTATGCCTCATACATCTGAGTATCTTTACCTTTTGCTAAATTAGGGAAATTCTTCTGGATTATTTCTGTGAATAGCCTTTGTAGTTCATTTGTTTGTGTCTCTACTTCTTCTTTCATGTTCTTAATTCTTAAGTTATAGATCCTTTTATCATCTTCTAGCCTTTGTATTATTGCTGTTTGTTTCCTTGTTATTTTTAAGAAGTTTTTCCTTTCATGCTCCCACATTACAGATCTGTCCTCCAGTTCAGACAATCTATCCTTAGTTTCTTTCAAACTGTTATGCCAGCTTTCAATAGAGTTTTTAGTTTCCTGGTAATCTCTTTGAACCTGCTCCACATATTCTATGTTTTTTCTATTTCTCCATCAAACAATTCTCCCCTTTTTTTCTGTTCTTCCATTCCACCATCTGTTTTTTGTTGAGTGGTGCTTAGCATTTCTCTAACTATTCTACTTATATCTTGCTTTACTTCATTAAATACTTCACTTTTGAACTCGTCTATGAGGCTCCGGAGACATCACTTTATGTCTATTGGTGCTGTGTCTGATATTGCATGTTTTCTGTCCTCATTCTCCTTTGCATTTACCTTTCCTGGATCAGTGTTCTCAGGATTGGGGACTGAGGACCCTTTCTTGTTGCTCCCTCTTCCCATAGTTTTTGTTCCTTCCATACAAGCATATGCTGGAGGCCCAGTTTCTTTCTTTGTCAGTTACAGTTTGTTTGAATCACACCGGCTAGGTTCTCCCACCCATTGCAGTGTACTAGGGAGACACAGACCTGGGCAGCCTATGCTGGGCCCACCCCTCTAGGTCAACCTACTGAAGGCTTCACTGCTAGGGGGCACCGCCAGGCTTCGGGCCCTGGTTTGGGCTAGCCTACTGGCTCTTAGTCTGTGGTGTCACCCAGGCCAAGCATTCTTTACCAATCCCACTTGAGATGGGAATATGCGACTAAAGTCACTGCAGCATCCTCTTCCGGCTAGTCTGCCTGGTCCCAGAATGTCCTCTGTTCAAGGCTCCTTATCTATGGAGGGATCCCCGTTCCTCTCACTCAACACAGGTTGATGCGGGGCTCCCCACCAGTCCTGCTCTCAACTCCATTTGCCAATTCCTGCTCTCAGAGCTTTCGCGTCTCTGTCCCTGCCTTGCCAATGCAGACATAGCAGCGGCGGCAGGAAATTCAAATCACACGGGTTCCAGCTTCGGCGTTGAGATTTTATCTGTTCTGGTTATAGCACCAGGATTGCATTTCCAGTTGGTTTCTCTCAGCTTAGTTCGTTCCTGGGTCAGCAGGGTATATCTCCCCTTGCTTAGGACTCCTCACACTGCACCATTCCTGGATTCTAAGCTGGCTATCTCAGAGATCCTCCACAACTGTTGTTATCCATCCACCATGTTCTGGAGACAGGATGCCCCAATTAATATTAAACTCCTTGAGGTATGGATTTGCCTCTTGTCTGATAATCTTCTTACAAAGAAGTTTAATTCATGCTGGATGTGTTAAAAAAAAAAAAAAAGCAAAGGAAAGAAATCTTTTAACAAAGAGCTTCCAGGTGTCAACGGCCTGGCTTCTGCACACAGGAATCTCATCAGAAGACAGTCAGTTGCTTCTCCCACCTTCCCTGGGTGACATGAGAGCTGGGCAGGATGCACAGCTGTGTTCACACAGGTATGGGAATCTGTGGGGGCACCCAGCTCTGACACTATTGGAAGGAATATCCTTACTCACACATGTGGACGGGCTTCCACTCAGACCAGAGCACAATTATTCACTCTCATGGCAGAGAATTAATTCCACACATTAGTTCCACTGAACTCCTTCCTCCTAAAAGAATGTATCTCACTAATAAGACAAGAAAGCAGGATACAACTTAGGGTTTATTTTTAATCTTATTTTGAATATCTGATTTTCAGCACAACTTTGTTCTCAGCCTTGCAGTCCATGTCTGTAGCAGAGCAAAGTGCTGCTGGTTATGGTTCTGTTGGTTTTCATGAGTACGATCTCTGCTAGAATGGGCACTCGGCTCCCAGCAGCTCTGCTTTCCCTGAGGCTCATGCATTTTTCATTGTCTCGTCCTTCTGAATCTAAAGTAGATGAGATGTCCTTTAAACACATAAACAAAGCTGGGGAACATGTGTCTCATAACCTCCTTTCCATTTCTGCTACTAAAATTATAGAGAATATGTATCTTATGTTAGGTGCATCTGGTGTGCTATTCCATATCCTATATGAATATCCAACAGCTTGCTGTGCAAAATTTCACCCTGCACCATATTTAGCATCATTTTTGCAAGATAGCACCTACCAGGCTTGTTCAAAAATGCTCCAGAAAATAGCTTATTAATCTCAGTGTCTGACTGGTAGATGGAATACAGTGAACACAAGGCATTTTTGGTGGCTCAAAGCTTGTAGTTTTTCAGGATAGGATCAGCCATCTTTTAAGTCGTCTAAGCTTTTCCTTTTCCACAGACAGATACCTGTACAAGTGTCATCCATGCATTTCGTGTTTATTGAGCATCTGTTTCCTTTCTGTCCAGCAGCTCTAAGACACCAGACCATAGAAGTCAATAAAATACATTTCTGTCTTTTCAGGAGCTCATGAACTCTCAGTACCATGAGTGAAAGTAGCGACAGGGG
This sequence comes from Cavia porcellus, assembly GCF_034190915.1. NCBI lineage: Eukaryota > Metazoa > Chordata > Mammalia > Rodentia > Caviidae > Cavia > Cavia porcellus. The sequence goes on from NW_026947507.1 coordinate 49,863,337, forward strand.
CATCAGATGAGGACACTTAACTCAGATATGGGGCACAGGGCAAGGCCCACAGGGGCTCCCTGGACTACGGGGAGGTGGACGAAGGGACCACAAATTAATCACAGTGGTTACCAAAGGAAAAAGTGGTCAGGAGGGGCCAAGTGACTGAACGAGCTGAGGTCCTAGGCAGAGAGCAGGGCAACATTTCTGGGTAACACAAATTTGTCCATCTGCTAACAGAACAAAGGCACACTGGGCAGCGGCAGTTAACAGACTGCCAACACGTGGGCTCTGGGCTTCTTCATATGTCCTTCACTCACTCACTCTTTCCTCTGGTTGCAGTGGCCCCAGCAGCAGCTCCGTGGTGCAGACTCCTGTACCAGGAGGGGTTCATACCTTCGCATTCTTCTGCATGGCCAGACCACCACAGTTTACATGAGCAGCAACTGAAGGACATGGCCCTTCACTAAAACCTGAAACTGAAAGCAGCAGCTCTGTGGCTCCACTTGGTTAAGGAAGCAGGAAGAAGCCATGATGACCTCTCCATGAGCTCCCATGCACAGCTGTCTTGATGGCAGTGCTCGTAGAGAGGCAGTCAGGCCAGGGTTCCTCTCTTCGTCTGTACTGTCTGCTGGGTTTCTCTGGAAACCAGCCCCTTAGGCTGTTTGGTGTATGGTGGCCTAGTGTAGTAATGAAGAGGTCAGGACTGGGAAGGATGTCACCTAGCTTCCATATAAGTCTTCCCAGTGTGGTCTTAACTGGTCGCTTACCCTCTCTCAGCATCAGTGATGATCTGCAAAATGGGACCACAACAATGCCTGTCTTCTAAGGGCTTCTAGGGATTCAGTGTGATAGTTCAAATAAATTTAAGCCCAACATAAGAAAAACTTATTAAATCAATAAGGGTTGATTAATTAATTTCACCTTAATTGGCTCCATTTTATTCAAGGTTGTGTAGGAACCCAGTTCCCAGGGTGGAGTCTAATAGCTGCTGGTCACCAGGGCTGCCCATCTTTCTGTGTAGTGTGTGCTGGTAGGAGGTGAGTACCACTCTGCAGGGGAGCCCAAGAAAGATGGAGTCTCCCTCTTCCATAAGTAATCTGTCATCTTGTGTGGCTGATTTTGCTCAGAAAGGCATGAATGTTGTCAGGGCTCTGAATACCATGGTGGTCATCTGAAGAGCAGCAGAAGGACCAGGCCACCTCAGAGGTCTCTGCCCTTTCCCCACAGGGACACCTTCTACCCCAGCATCCTCAGGCAGATGTACTCAGTGCCAGGAACAATTCTGGGACTTACTGGCTGGAACACTACCCACTTCTCTCTCACTGAAAAATGTGAGTTGTTAGGAAAATAATCAAGAGTGGCCTATGATAAGCTAATCATTAATCTGCTATACATGTTAGCCATTATTTTAGCTGTCACTGGTATTGTTATGTGGTGGCTGGATCACACTTCCTTAGAGAACTTTTTGAATTCTTCCCAGTCAACACCAACTCCCACTGCTTCTGGTTCACTCTCTCCCTGCCCCCCACATCAGAGATTTCATTCCCTTGGTTTCCATGGCAACAGGATTATTTTGGTTCTCCTCACTCAGCCAGAACTTATCATTTAAAGGCTGGCAGTTACTACAAATCATCCTTGCCAATTCTTCATTCTGTGTACCTGCAGGCAGCCTTCGGTGTGCCAGCAGTCTCCTCCACCAACATCTTTCCCATGGTCTTCTTGGACCAGGCCCTGTCCTGACCTCTGCTTGTCCTGTGTCCTCTACAGACTGACCCCAGCAATGTGCCAGTCCCAACCTGCAGACTTCTCAAGGGTCTTTCCTGAGTCCCCTTATTTCCTCTCTTTCGGGGTGTTGTTTATTTCTGGCGCATTCACCATCACTTTTGTAAGTGTGCCCTCCACATATTTACCTCCTCCTGGCTGACCGCTCTCTGATTTTATGATGCTGAACCGCTTGGACACTGTGGTCTTGCCACCACAGCTGGCTCCTTATCGTGGTTTTTGTCAGTGAATATTACATGTCTCTTAGCTTAAGAACTGTTAATTCTGATTCTTCTCTTACCCGGCCTCTTTGTAAAATCACCTTTCCACTCTCATGGACTATTTCATGCAGCATGCACCCAGCCCACCTGCACGTCCCCCACTCTCTGCCTCCTTCATGGGGTCTTCTGACCTCAGACTCAACGGAGAGCACTGTGTGACCTTCGTCTGGGGAAGGCAGAGGTGGGGGCAGAGGCAGAAGAAAAGAGGAGGTGACTGCCTGCAGAGGCTGGGAGTTGCCTGCTAAGGCGCGGGGAACATTCTGGAGGCAGCAGCATGTGCAGTGGCACAGAAGTATGTGGTGCCCAGGGAGGTGCAGGTGGCTCACGAGGTTGGGGTGCTGGCCCATGGAGGGTGGCACATGGGGAGCAGAGGAGGAGGTGGGTGGTCAGGAAGGGCAGTAGGGTGTCACCTCATGACTGGCTGCCATATGCCATGGTGAAGCCGAGTGACCGGGACAGTATGGAGCTTTCCCTCTCCGCCATGGGTACACAGCCGTCTCTGTGTGGTGAGGGCAAGACTGACAGAGCAGCAAGTGCCAACTCTTCCCACCCTGGCTGTCCCTCAGGGTGGCGGCTGGGCCAGCCGGCTTCTCCCTCCCCCACCACAGGCTTCTTCAAACCATGGAAGCTGCAGCGTTTCCCCAGGGCAGCCCTCCGCTTCCTGGGCACAGGCCTCTCGGCCACCCTGGCCCAAGGGAGTGCCAGCCTGGTCCATGCAGATCATGCCCACAGACCTCCAGATCCGCAGGGAGGGTGCAGGGTCCAGGCAGCAGCTGATGTGTCATAAGCATATCCTTGACTCTTTCTAGAGACTGAGTTCAGGAGTCAGGGCCAGAACCTGGACACAGGTTAACCTCAGGGCAGCATCATCAAGGGCCTGCAGGCTTTGATAGCCCTTCTCTTCCTCAAGAAAGCACCTGTGACTGGTGCTTTTTGTTTTAAATCAAAACCACATCAAAGGAGTTCCCAGGAGTCTGCTTCTTCCAGAGTAATAGACTTATGGCTGCCATGGGGAAGGAAGCTCTGATGCTGTCCTATGGTGCCCACTACAGGGGTCAGTGCTGTGGAAAGGGCACAGGAGACACTGGCATGGCTGGAAAGGTATTCTTATGCCACCACTACTGTGCTGCAGAACTGCCTTCAGGACTTAGTGTGAACTATGCAAGCAGTCGCCCTTCAGGCAGAAGAGAGCAGACAGCTAGTACTTAGGAGAACTTTCCAGAGCAAGTGGAGGGCTAGGTGTCAGAAGGGAGAAGAGGGGCTGCTCCGGGTTTTCAGGGGTGGTGTGGCCCTTTCACCCGAGTGTTTCTGGGCCCAGGGCTGCAATCTGTCGACAAGTGCCTTCCTGTAATGGATGCTGGGAATCTGCCGAGGAAGCAGAGACCGGGACCCAGGCAAGTTTTGTTGTTTCCTAGTTCTGTGGCTGACAAATCTCTCACCAGGTTAAGCTTTCGTTCCTAATTCTGCAGATGCCTCAGCACTGCATATGATATTGCTGGAATGGAGAAAATAAAATACTTGCTGCCCTTAACTTAGAGGAGTGGTGGAGGACACAGAGTCCTCTGTCAACATGCAAGCCAGGTTGCCCAGCAGCCCAGCATCACATGACGGTTGTGCCGTGATGTACACAGTCAGTGGGGTCCTGAGAGGGGTGACGGGAGATTCAGAAAAACTACAGACACCTAATGAAAGGAAAGCAGGACTGGGTGGGGTTTGACTTCCCTGATGGAGAGGCAGTGACAATCCAGCACAGCCTGCATCTTTGTTTATACATAGTAAAGAAGGAGGAAGCACATGCCAGTGCCGAAACTGTAAGGTTTCAGGGTTTTGCTGAGAACACAGAAAGTGGAACATTCTCAGAGCTACCTGTGCTGTAGTTAACAGGGAGGAGCATGAAGGCTGAACACATGCTGGGCTGGCCCTGCTCTAGTCCCAGCAGCTTGTTCGCACAGCGGGCCTCTGGAGCACCCTGTCCCCAGGGCCAGCTTGCTCCAGCCCTGAATGTGTGGTCAAGCTGCTGCTGAGCTGCTCCTTAAATAGCTGTTTTTCTAAACTAAACCCTCAGCATCCAGGTTTAACTGCAGTGTTGGTACTTTGTGATAAGTTAGTGGGTTCTGGGTTACAGTTTATTAACTTGTCTCTAAAAGGTTGGTTCACTGTCATTGACCTGTTGGCTCCTAGGAATAACCAGTATATCTTAACTGCCATTGTTTTAATGAACTTCCTGTTTCTTTCTCAGGGAGATGCTAATCTCTGTGGCGCTGGGCCAGGTACTGTCCCTCCTCATCTGCGGAATTAGCTTGACCAGCAAGTACCTGTCAGAAGATTTCCACGCCAACACGCCAGTTTTTCAGAGCTTCCTCAATTATATCCTTCTCTTCTTGGTCTACACCACCACCCTCGCTGTCCGACAAGGTAAGTTCTTGGAAACACCAGGTGTTTGCCTTTTACAAACTGAGAAGAATGTGATCTGTAACTTGATGACCTTTTATCATTTATAGGGTCAGCAAGACCATTCCAAACCCCAGACCTCACTTTTCTATTTTTTTTAGAAATATCACCAACAAAATAAATGAATAAACCACAAAGCATAAATTGTGCAGATAAGCAGGAAGTACAAGTGCTTGTATAGGTGGAAATGTATGATTGCTTACACCAGAACTGCTTAATTACAATACTTTGGCCAGTTTTAGTTTTCACGTGTGTAATGTTTGATATACTGTGTCAACTTGAGAAGCCTAGAAGTCTAACTAAGTAACTCAGCAGTTCTACATCCTAGGGTGTACAGGACATGCCCTAGGGTGACTGTTCACAGCCAGCACGTTGTACTGGTCGATTCATTGTGTCAACTTGAGAAGTTTAGAAGTTTAGCTAAGTGACTGGTAGGGCCCATGGTCCTCACTCTGTAAATATCCTCATCTTGTATTAGAGGAAAACAGGGGGATGGTGTACCTATAAAGGACCCACCCTGTGCGGGTAACCTGCTTATAATAAAAAGGAGGAGAAAAGGTTTGTTCTCCCCATTTTTGCTTTTGTCACTTAGCTGTTTTCGATCACCGCAAACAGCTGAGCCACAGCCACAGCACCCTGCCTTGGAGCCAGCTGAAAGTGGACTGAAACCTCCACAGTGAGCTAAATAAACCTTTCCTCCCTTCGTTTTGGATGTTGAATATTTTGTTTCTGCAGTGAGATAAATGTAACTAATACAATATTAGAGGAGAATACAAATGAACATGCTGAGATTGAAATAATTTGGGATTTTTTTTAAAGTGTTATAGAAGCTAATTTCATTTACTTTTCAAAAACTGGTGTTATTAGTGTTTTTGTTTTGTTTTGGCTTGGTTTGGTTTAGTTTTTTGAGACAAGGTGTTACTATGCAGCTCAGGCTGGCCTCAGACTCATGGTACTCCTGCCTTAGCCTCTCAAATGCTGGGATTACAGGCATACACAGGCTATTTTAAAAAATATTTGAACATTAGTAGACAAAATTACTTTAAGGATAAGTATAAGCTAAAATCATAGCTGACAAGCTATAGAGATTGAATCTCAGTAGTTTCTTCAGTGTGCTTTGGGACCTAAAGTTCCAACTGATATAAATGTGTTGCCCAGTGGTTACCTAGCATTTGACAAAGGGTTTTTAAATCAGGACCACTATGTGAGGGCATGGGAATGCATGAATTACAAATAACTTCTGGGACCGGGAATGGGTGGCTTGGCACACCAAGAAGTAAGCTCCGAGTTGAACATAAAACTCATTTTATGTGATTTATAATCAGTATGAAAAAAATCAGTTAGCCCAGTACAAGGTATATAATTAAGAATAATACGATTAAATTAAGAACAATTTTTGCAAAATTCTAATGCTAAAAAAAGTTCACAGGGAAGTAACGAATTTATCTTTTCTGGTGATTTTTATAGCTAAAGTCTAAACTATGAGGCAGTGGATTAGACCATGGCCTGGTTCCTAACCATTTCACCTCCACAAGTCTAGATATTTACCATGAATGTACATCAGGGAACGACAATTAAGCATCTGAACAGCAGAGGGAATAATCTCAGCAGTTATGGGAGAAGCCAGAAAACACCATCCAGGAAAAGACCCAAAGTTAATCCCATCTGGTGTGACTTTCTAGGGTGCCAGCCACTGTGTCTGTGAATTACACCCCAGGAAACAGGTATTATTCCCAAAACTTATCAGTGAGAAGGCCAAAGTGCAGGTGTCCTCGGTCTGCAGGAGGGTGTAATTGGGAGTAGAAGGGGCCACCTCAGCTGGCTCGGGAGGCTGAAAGGACTGAAGACCTTTGGGGCAAAAGGAAGGATTGTTTCCTAGAGATTCAGTGCCCTGGTGTAAGCTCTGGAGAGGCAGAGGTCCTGACCGTGCAGGAAGCAGGGTGCGGAGGGAAGATGGTGACAGAAGAGGCCAAGGTTAGAGTGGACAGAGGCTCTGATCGACTCCCAGGCGGCCGGGGACCTGTTTCCACTGCACTGTCTCCTGAGATGCTTTCTGCCTCAGAGCATCATCAGATTTGCCAGCAGGTCTTCATTTGGGTGTGTACTAAAAAAGTCTCATTATTCAGGTCCTCCAGATTTGGTGGTGGCGGGGGTGAGCAACATGGTGGAGGAAGGAAAATCTGGTGCATGGGGGAGGATTCCAGCCCAGCCACAGCTTTCCCAGAGCCCTGAGGCTGCAGGCTGGTCTGAGCTGGCTGTCTCCCAGCTCTCCCCACAGACTTCTCCCATCCCACCAGGGCCCTGGGTTACACTGATGCCACCTTGTTTGCATAGCAGCAAAAAGTAGACTCAGAGATACAGTTTTTTTAAACAGATCTCAATCATTTTTATCATACAGCTTCTAAAAATGTGTGGCTTCCACATTCAAACGTGATAAAATGCAAAAAGCCTCCATGAGCATTAAGGATGATAACATTAAAAAATCTCATAAAATTTGACTTCAAAGTAAACCGAGTCCTCTCAATGAAATTTGTGTGGAACCAGGGATCAAAAGACACAGGAGTAGCAGGTTCCAGGCAAGGCTCCAGCATGAAGTAGGGGTTTGATTCTTAATTTCTACGAATATTTGAGTAACATCCTCCTGAACAATAACAAAAATTATATCCTGTTAAGCAAAGTTCAAATCTAGTCCTCTTTGTGGTTAGAGGCAGGTTTTCTTCCAGGTGGTTCTAAAGCTCCAAAAGGATGCTCCTGGATCAGCATGACCAGGTCCCCGGAGAGCAATGCTGTTACTGAGCTGCAAAGGTGGAGTCTTGACTCTCCAGAAGTCCTGGGACAGTGCCACTGTCCTAAGCCTGCTGAGGGTACGTCCTTGGAGCCTCTTAGAATCTTTGAGTCTTCTGAAGGACACTGCTTAGCAAACTTCAATACCAATTCCCTTCAGGTCACACTGATTTTTGCTTCTCAAGTAGAGTTAAATAGATTTGGCCCCCATTGTATAGAACAATTTCATTTCCAGAATTGCTAAAATGAGGTCATAGTAGATACCCCAGGGGGATTTGGATTATGTCAGGCACAGAGGAAGAGCACATTTGGGACCGGGGTGTCACATGTATCATGCTAGGAAACAATGAGAAAATCAGAAACCACTTCTAGCAGAGCTGCCTGCACACCTATGCCACAACCAGAGCCCTCAGGTCCTGTTGGTGGGGACACTGCATGGTAGTACCACTTTGGAAGGCAGCTTGGCATGTGCTTATACAGTTAAACGTGCACGTGCCTTGTGAGCCAAGGGTCACTTTCTTCTGGGAGAAATGGAAGCACGGTGTCCACACAGGAAACTGTGTGCACTGCTCAGCTGCTTCATTTATGCCTGCTAAAGGCCATAAACTATCCTTCAGTGCCACTTAAGATAAAGAAAATGGATAAATTCATGCAATGGAAGGCCACTCATCAATAAAATGGAAAAAGGTCCCATTCCTGCACCAGTACAGACCGGTTTCCAAAGCAGCACACTAAATGCAAGAAGCCAAACACAAAGGCATCTCCACTGTGTAACTGCACGCCATGTGGTTGTATGCTGTTGTGGGAAAGGCAGTATATCTGATGCACAGAAGAGAGATAGGAGTAGCCAGGGCCTAGGTCGTCACTGTGAAGCAGCAGTCAGCGAATTTTGGGGCCCATAGTACTGTTCTATGCACAGTGTACCCCCCGAAGTCACAGTTCAGAGTTAGAGACCTCATTGTTCATGGGATTCTTCCTTAGAGCTCAACTGATAATCGTTCACAGAAGCCCCACAGCTTTGTGGAAGGGCAGCCACCCTCCGCTGTTGTTTCTGAGTGCTCCTCAGTCCTCCCTGCTGCTGACTGGCCGCTGCCTCATAGTCCGCCTGGCAGAGGCACCAGCATCCCACATCAGGACAACGCTGTACCGCATGTGGCCTCTCTGGGGGCTTCGTTTTGTTCTTCTTAAAGCCCTAAGGGCCCTAAGATGCCACAAAACACCCTGTACCTTCTAAGGATTTATTAATACAGTATTTTATTAAATTAAATTACATAACTGTGAGACACACAGCATGTTTAGGGTTTAGCGTTAGGGTTAGGGTTAGGTATTAAAACTAGGCACTTATAGGCAGTTTTCTGACCATGTCTGAAATTTGCAGTTTTTCACATTTCATGGGTACTCTAGGAATGTAACTCCTGCATATTTCAGGGATCCCCTGTATCTCAAATACATACTGGCCCCATGGCTATGTACTTAAGATAGATGAATTTTATTGTGTATGAATTATACTTCTATGTACCTGACCAGAAAGGGGAAAAAGAAAGAAAATGGACTGTTATAGCCTGAGGTTATCTAGATGGAATAAGATATTGTTGGACTCAGGATTTCCAGTCTCTAGCTATTCCTTCAGTCACAGCTCTCAGGAAATGCCATTTAAAGTGACCCGCTTTATGTGGGATCGTTTTAAACTACAAGAATGAGTGCCCATCCCCACTCCCTGCATACATCTACTGCAAAGAACCTGCAAGTGTCACGTGACCCATCAGGCTTATCATCCATTGGACAGTGCAGAAGACCACAAAAGACGTGGTGTGTCCAGCAGAAACTGTCCTGTTGGGGTGAAAGTGTGTGGCCCTGAGAGTGACCCCTGACACTGATCCCTCAGTGCCACTGTGTGCTGAGGGAGGCCTAGATGGACAGAGGTGGACTTGAATGTGCACCACCGCCACTGTCCTTTAATGGATGCTCCTGTAAACATGCACACTCCCACACAAGCATGCCTTTCACATCAGCCCTCCCTCCCCCATCCCCCACACCACGTTTCACTGATGAAGCCCCTCAGCCTCGCTCCCTGTCATCAGCACAGGCCTGCATGGGGAGAGCTGTCCCAGTATCATCTGGGGTCTACGTGGACTGCACCTCGGGCCAGGTGTGCAGTGGTCTCCGAGCCTGGAGGCTGCGCAGGAGGTGACACTTACAGCGCTGGATGTGGGTAAGGGCCTTGTGCTAAAAACAGCTTCCTGTGGAGTCAGGGAAGCAAGTTCATCATTTTCATTAAGAGTCACAATCAGGGAACAGATGCCTACAGTGAGCGGAGCTGCTCTCAGAGGTCTCCAGCACACCAGAGCCTGCAGTGGCATCTGTAGAGTCAGCCGCAGGGACCCCAGAGGATAGCAGCCCGATGTCTTGGGGTGCATGCCACTCCCACACCCTCAGTAATTGCTTGGCTTCTCTGGTTTTGGTTTCTCAAGTCCGGGGCCCACAGAGGAGTTGGCAGTGAACCCACTTAGACGTGGCCCTCAAGCTCTGCACGTGTCCGAGGGACTGGGCCCCTGGTGACCACATGAGAGGACCAGAGGGCCCTAACTGCCAGGGGAGGAAGGCATGAGAGGTGCATGTGGCCTTGAGCACCTTCTGTTCCATGGTCTTGAACTCCTTTCTCAGAAACTGTGTGAGTGTTGCTTTCATTTGCCTTTAATAGCTTACTTAGTCATTTCTCAGAAAATATATAACTTCAAGAATTATATTTAGGATTTATTACCTTAGTGCAATAAATTAAAATTAATTTTAAATAAGTAGAGTCTTTTGGCTTGCCTGGGCCACACCAAGTGAAAAGGAACTGTCTTGAGCTGCATATAAAATATAGAAATTTAACGTGTATAAATAGCAATTCTTTTTTCATATTTTCATTATATGATTTTTAAAAAGTAGGCAAATCACCCTCCACCCACAGGTTGACTTGCCTGGTTGAGACCTCTTGAAGCGCCAGTGAGTTTCCCTAACTTGCTTGTGCTGCTTCTTCCCATGTTATTAATCTGGATAACAACAGAAACTGCCTCCTGGGGTCCCTATGAGGCACAAGAGGTGACACACAAAACTCCCAGCAAGTGTGCAGTGTACAGACAGCATCCCATCAGTAGGATGTGCTATTGCCAGCATTTGATGAGCTTAATAAATAGTTGTTCTTCCTCCAGAAGTCAGATTGCATACATGTCATTTGAATTTGAATGACTTCTCTCATGAGGGCCCAACCCAGTGGTCACATTCCAGCATTCTTATTATGGCTTGGGTCTAGATGACCCCGGAGCCTCATGCAGTCATGGGTGGGGCTTTTTCAGAGGTGGCTGAGTTTAGAGTGTGTGATGTGAGGATTAAGGGTGCATTGGTTACTAAATCAGCCCACTGACTGGTTTGGCACAGTCCTCAGTGCGAGCCCTACCCAGAGGCATAGTCCAGGGCATAGTGCTTCTGCCTGAGAAAGTCAAGCCAAGAGAAACAGTGAGCGCTGGCTTGTCTGGAAGGGTCAGACCTGCCCTTGACTTCTGGACATATCTGTACCCACACAGTCTCATGAGGATCTGGAAATGGAAGAAAGGGACCCCAAAGGAAGAAATTGAAAGAGCTACTTCCTAGGCCCCATGCCCACTCCAGGAGAGGAAGGCTTTGTTCTTAAACTTTGCTTAGGACCATGAATTCCTAAGCAGAATTCCACTCTCTCTGGTCTCTGCCCTTTCATTGTGTATGTTTCTTATCTCTCATTTCCTCTCTTTGTCCCACCCTCTTCCTTCCCAGACAGTTTTAACTGATATTTGAGCGAGGAAAATAGGAAGGAAAACATCTCCCTTCCCTTAATGGAGACAGGAATGTGACACACCTATATGATGAAGGGAAAGACCCAATTCTGTCCAAAGGTATGTCTGTAGATAACCACTCCTGGTCACTGTTCTTTGCTCAGAGGGCAAAGATATGGTCAACTGTCATTCGCTCAGTTTGACCACCTCCTTTCTTGAAGGCTCCTTCTTCCATGACATGCACAGGATGCATCTGTGAGCTACAGACAACTGAGCACCTGTACGGAAAGCAAATAGATAGAGCAGCTGCAGAATCCACTGGCTGCTGCCCAAGTCTAAGGCCAGCTGGAGAGGAAGAGGAAGAGGAGGCTTGTCTGAAGCCAGGCTGGAGAGCTTTCTGTCTAGGCTGTGTCCCTGAGCACTTCTAACAGGCAATCACTTCTTGGGACAGGAGCCATAGACGCCCTGGGAGGCCCCATCATGGCAGCAGTGATGACTTCAGACACATTCCAAGAGGGAGAGGGGTCACTATCATATCCTCAGAATCCCACATGTTCATCAGTGAAGAGCACATCCCTGTCAAGTCCATTTCAGTGGATGCTGCTAGAAGAAACCTCAAAGCAAAGACCCATCCCTACTGTGCACTCCAAAGACAAGAACTGCCTATAGCAGGCTCATCAGAACATCCGTTCCCATTTTTGGCAGGCTGAGAATATTCAATATTATTTCTCTTTCAAATTTAAAAGGTAAAATTAGGATGTTTGTTAAAATTAGGATGGAGAAAAGAAAATTCTTAAAAAATGATCCAAAGTGGAAGAGAACCCACAAAATGCCTTGGGAAATGCAGAGCACATGGGGTCACACAGACAGAGACATGGCTCTGGTTCTCCTGTGCCCTAGGTCGAGGGAAAGATGCCCTTTGCAGATGTGGCACTGCTGTCCCACTGCTGGCAAAGAGGAGGAGCCTGTGTGCACACTCACGGGAACACCAAGGCCTAAGCAGACCCAAGCAGCAGCTGCCCCATGGCACGGACATTTATTCTGGTGTTTAGCTTCCTGGTTGTCATTTGCTCAGGCTGAAACTTTCCTCTGTGCAGTGTTAAATGTAGGACCATTATAGCACAGTTTTGAGCAAACTATTGATTTAAAACTTTCGTTAGACTAAAAGAACAGTTAGATCACTCAGAAGCAGGCAGAGAACTGAACTTCTAAAAATGAAGTGCAGGAACTTGCTAAGTACTTCTTTAGACAAAGAAATGTGTAGGCATTGCTTATGTAAGTGACATAAATACAGGAGTCTCAGAAAGATAAATGATGATGTTATTTACTCTGGGGAAATGTAACAGCTCCAAGCCTTGATTTCTCTTGTTTGACCGCAGATATATTAAGTAGTTCAGATAATAAGGAAAAATTCTGGGAAGTGTGTTTCCATACTGAGTCACTCAACTCAGCTGTCAGCCTAATGAACAGCCCCTCTTAGAGACGTTCTAGAATTTTAGGTTGACCTGGGTTTACGTCTGTGTCTTCCTGGTTGCTGAGACAAAATACTGACACTGTGTGTGATGGAGGAGAGGTTTATTTTGGCTCAGGCTTTGGAAGTTTCAGTCCTTGGATGGTCAGTGGCAAGGTGAGGGCCTGAGGGAGGAGAGCTGCTCAGGCATGGTGGGCAGGAAGGAGAGGGAGAAGGAAGAAAGTGGCAGGGAGAGGCATCCCTCCGGCCACGCCCCAGTGACCCACATCTTCCGGTAACCTTACCTCTCATTACATTTAGCTATAGTTTCCCCATGTTTCAGACCTGTGCAAAAGCCCTCCCTTTGAGCCTCTCAATATCTATTATTTGAATCATCCTTGAGGAGCACATCCCTGTCGATCCAGAAGGCTCCAGCTTGATTACAGCTTATTCACACATTTCTTTTTTTTTTTTTTTGTCTTTTTCCTTTTTATCGGTACCGGGGATCGAACTCACGACTGCCTGCTTCCAAGGCAGGCGCTTATGCCGCTGAGCTAAACCTCCAGCCCCTACATTTCTTATATAACTTGCTTCTGCTTTCCCCATCACTTATTTCTTTGTGATTCACTCTAATTTTTACCATTTATTATTCACTTATTCAGCAAGGGCTTTGGGAATGCCTTCACCTTCCAAGTGCTATGGCACTTGGTGTGAAAGACTACCTCATCCAGTAAAGACGTCTCTGTCGTCTGTTCACCACCACCCTCCCCCGGCATGCTCACAGACAAGGACAGTGACAAGCAGAGTCTCTGATTGCAGATGCACAATTTGAGGCTGCTCTACTCTCCTATCCAACACTCATATCCTTCATTGCAGTGTGCTCACTTGGCCTCTGTCATCCATTCCACATCAGTTTTCTGAATTTTCCCATCAGGAAAACCCCAGAAGCAGCACTTAGAGTCAGTCCATTGCTGTTACTGAGCCTTTCTGGAACAGAGCACATGCCCCTGGCAAAGAAGACCCCAACTTTGCATTAGGAAGAGCTACATTCTCCTGTCTGGCCCAGTACCACCTCATGCCTCATCATCCCCCTGGGAGCGTACTGAACAAACATCATCCTCTGCTTCCCTTAGAGCAAGTTGTGGCAATTGGTTGGCTGCTGGATTCCATGAGGTAGACCAGTTGGCTGTTCTCATGATCACTGATGACTCTTCAGGCCCTTGAAAGTCTTTTTTTCCTGTACCAGCAATGACAGAGGGCTCCCTTGTGTGATTTAAGTGCCCTCTCTGGTTAGAGGCAAATAGCCCTTTCCTTTCTTGGCTTACCTCTCTGATGTCTGACTTCTCTAGGTGACTTGGTAAGGTACCTCCAGCACTTGAGTTCTGAATTTCAGCTGTTTCCAAAAACCCCATAAAATATTAGAAACCACAATAATCTTATATTATAAAGTCAAACCAGTGGGGAATATCAGCGTTCACGGGCTTTGTCCTGATGCTGACAGAAGTTGGCATTCTCTGGAGCCCTCAGAATCTGCAGAAAGGGCAGGAAAGAGAGCAAAGCATCCACCTCTGGCTTGGCCAACTGGACCCTCTTATTGTCCCAGGGTGCAGCAGATTCCATCCAGCAAGTGGTCATTGCATTTTCAGAGTGTAAGATATCATCTCAGACTATTCTAGAACAGTTAGTTAGTGGTGTCTTGATGGTAGGGTCACAACATGCACAATTTCCAACAGTCCTAAGTTTTTAGAAAGTAGCACAGATACTACCCAATCACAGGTAGCCATGGTTATGATTGCTTTGCAGAAACCTTTACTATATCCTATTTTGTGTCAGCATCCTTGATGTAGATCTATCATGGCTTCACTTAAAAAGCAGAAAAGAGTATCTGACTCTGGGAAAGTATCTCCAGTCACACCACCCTGTGCCTCTCTTCAGCCTCCCATGGCTAACATTTACACACATTCCACAGACTAACATGGAAAGCTGCATCTTTGGGGGTAGGAATGTAACTTGACTGCGGGGTACACTGGCTGATGGAAAGCTGTCCGCAGTTAGACTTCTCAAGCATCTGAGGCCCGCTGTGAGCCCAGCACCACGCGCAATCCCTCCTCCTCTCCCTTCCTGTCAGCTCTAGTTCTGCCCCAAACCAAGCTCCTCCCTCGCCTGACAGTGCTACTACCCCGCAAAACTGCCCACAAAGCACCTGCACACCCCCATCACGAGGATTTCATTCTTTTAAAACTTTATTTACTCTGAGTAGACTGGGCCCTGGATGGTCATTTAAACTTTTCTTCACTTATGATTCTGATTGAAATCAAGACTTAAAAACACAGCTGGGGAGGAGCTGGTTAATAAAAAGTGCTCATTTTCCATCCCCACTGAAATCAGCATGTACTTCTCTATGTCATTCTGTGAACGGAAATAAGGTCCTTTAGGAAGGACTCAAAGAAGCTCAAAATCAACGTAGGAGGATGTTGCTATTCCTGCCTTCTAATTAGCTTGTCTACTTGAGGAAAAAAGGCCAAAGCTGTAATATGCTAATTTTTATTCTCTGAGCAGGAGCCCTCCTGAAGTGCAAGCCTGTTTACCTTGGATTTCAAAGAAGATGCTGTTCCAAATGTAAAAAATAAAATAAATGTAATATTTCAGGTCTTAATTTTACAACAAATAACCTTGAATGTTACCACATTCTACACACAGCCTTATTGCTAAACTGAAGAACTCCATTCAGCTCTTAACATAGAACTTGCAGTTAAAATCAGCACAGTCCATTCATCTTGAATGAGTTAAACTGAAAGACCTTAGCACTGCATCTCCTGGCTACACGTCTTCACTGGGCTGCCTCTAAGGCAGATGTGGACTTTATGAAAACTGCTGGATTCTAGAAGAAGCTTCCGAAGCAGTGTTTGAGATGATAATAATATTGAAAGTTTTAAAAATTTATTTTTATTTTTAAAATTACTCATCCATATATAGAGAAGTATGATGTTTTAAAAAGTGAGGTGCTTCCCGGGTGCCAGCAAGTCTACTCTCTTCCTCAGAGGAAAGCTCTTAAAGTGTGCTGTTCTTTTTTCTTGGCATTTCCTGTGCATCTGCATTCATATGCAGTTCTAAGGCTAGTTTTTCAACTCGGTGCAAGGACTCATATGCATTGTTCTGCAGCTTGCTTTGTTCACTTGCTAATTTCACTATATTCCCTGGAGAAATTTCCATCACAGTACTTGTATTGCAGTTTTTCATTGCTGCAGTAATATCGATAGGCACAAAGTTACTGATTATACAGATGATTTCCACCTTTTTTATCCCATCTACTTCGTAAGAAACATCCTTGTAGGTATATATTTTATTATATTTGAGAGTGCTTTGTAGTTTAGATTTTTTATAAATTTAGATGCTGAGTCAAAGGGCATTCTAAATATTGATAGAAATCACCAAGTCCCCCTTCCACACATACACCTGCATGACTGTCCATCAGCAAAAGGCATTTCCAGTTCAAAACCTTACTGATAATATTCATAATACTCACTTCTTCATTTATTTGCCACCTTTGGATAGTATCAGTTTTGGTTATCTAAAAGGTGATTTAAATTTCATTTTCTTAATTACCAATGAATAAGCATCTTTGTGTGTGTCTCTACATAATGAAGTGAGTTTTGAATCCTGAAATAAGAATGACCCATGATAATGGTCCCTCCAGGCCTGCTCTTGGTGAAGAGTATGTCCCAACAAGCTACTTTCCTCCTGTTGTTTCCAGTCTCTTGTTTTGGTTGCCTTGTGAATTAGTGCAAAGAAGGAAAAGCAGATGAGCCATGATAGCTTCCCCTGGAAGGAAGCCACTGGGAGAGCCTGGGTGATAATAGTGGCATTCAGGTCATCACAAACTATACGGGAGCGTAAGTGATGGGCTGTTAGTACCATCAAGCCCTGCTTGCTCCACTGCTAGAAACACAGCTTGTGGTCACATAAGTCACACCAGTTCCAGTACTCTAGGGGATCTTGTGAACTAATGCGTGTGAGACACTTGTGCTTCATTAGAATCACGATGCAAAAATGTTTCCATCTTTTTCCTTGGAGAGCAGAGTGTGAAGGATGACCACTGGGCATTTCCAGTACTTGGGTTTTGGATTCTGGGGCTGAATTACTGGAATTGAGTGGGCCACAGAGGAATTTTTTCTAGCATCACTGTGAGTTTATCCCCTTCAGACAGATCCTGTTCTTACAGCTCCGTGTCACTGACTTGTGATTTTCTGCAGTCTTGTGGTTCTCTCACTAATACTGGATCCAAAACCAAGAGTGAAATGTGTTTAGCACGTGTGCTTCTTGTCTCCAAAATATAATGAATGAATGAGGCATAGAAGTAGATTCCAGAAACCCCAAACCACGATTAGCTGCATGATTTTACGTTAATGCTGTGGAAATCAGGAAAGAGACCTCAAGAAAGGTCTTTCCTGGCTGGGGCCATTGGTCAGCAGAGAGCCTTTGCCTTGAATGTGAGGGGCACAACAAGAAAAAACAGCAGGAACAGCAGCTGCACTGTGATGGGTCTGTGTTGTGGCTGTGTGCCTCCCCCACGCATGTGACCTCAAGGTCTCTGTGGTTCGGATTTCCTGGCTGAATAAATGGTGATGTCTGTCAGACAGAATCTGTTTATAACCTATATCAATCATTTTATGTACTCAGACATAGGAGCTTATAAATGATAAGTCCATTAAAATGTTAATCTCCTTGGTGATATTTTCAGAGTCAGTATTAAATTGTGACTTTTTAGAGATGCCAGCTAATTTATTTAAGCCATAGCTCAGATTAAACCTAAAAGTAACTAATATATCCTAAGATGAGTAAGAAGCAACAACTGAAAAGAATGCAAAATTAAACAAAGGAGGAAAGATAGTACCCAGTGAAGCTGTGTGATTTTATGACCACACATTGAACTATTTCGAGTACACTCAAAGGAAAAAGAGAAAGGAAATGAAAGCACACAGCAGTCACCTTGTCTTGGAGCCACACAGTGGTCCCAAGAGTTATTTTACAGATGAAGAATGTGAGACTTAGAGAGGTTAACTTAGCAAAAATTAGAGAGTGGCTTTCACTTAGGACATAGTGAAATAGAGGAATGAAGCTCCTGACCTACTATATGTATGAATTTGTATTCTCTAAAATCTCAGAATGAATTTTAGGAACAACAGAGATTAAGAGTGGAATATATTTATTGAGAGAAAGAAAGCTTCTGTCTAAGAGATAGACAGAAGGGGTCCCCAGCAGGTTGACAAAGACTGGTCTTTTTAAGGGGTTTTTATAGAGTAAAATTATGAGGTGAGATAGGTACAAGGTGGGAAAAATGGGAACTTTGAAGGTGGGCATAAGGTGGGTCAGAACTGTGGTCAACCAATAAGATTAAATTGCTCAGGTAAAATTGATTAAGTCGGGGGCAGATGGGGAAGTAAGTCATGTGGTAATCAGGGATGCTTAACAGCAGTGACCCTTCCTGTAGGGGTGGGATGCTGACTCCTTACTTCCCCAGGGTGATAGAGAACTATTTGGACTATGGAGCCTTAGGATGTGATTGCATTTGCTTTGTCTTTTGTCTTGAGATATGGTCCACAGCAGGAGGTGTCTGTCTCCTCCTAGGCTGGAAGATACCTGAACTTCTGCACTGGCTCCTTTGAGGGCCCAGCCCTATCTGACTGTCTGTAATATTTCTAACTAACTGATCTGCATGTAACAATAGTAAGTCATGAAACACCACCAACAATAAAAGCAAGCCTACAAAATTCATTTCTCAAACCTACCAGAAAGCTAAGAATGAAAAGAAACCTAAATGTGAAGAATCTCAGGAAATTCCCATGTAGGAGAAAAAAATAGATAGCTTCTCTCATCCCTGGCTGAGAAAAACCAGTACTGACTTTGCTCTTAAAATACTTTAAAACAGTGATGAATTAAACCAAACTAAAGATGTGAGAGAGCCCAGTTTCCCTGGCCAGTTTGATTCAGTCCCTGACAAAGAAGCTTCATAACCAGAAAGGGAACAGGCCAGCGTGGGACTGAACGTATCTGTTAGAGTATTATGGCAACTAGGGAATAAAAAGTATAAAATGAACAGCTTTATTGAGGTGAGGATGTGGAGAGGAGCACACAACCCATGGAGGCTGGGCTGCCTCTTTTGACCACACACAGAGAGGCAGAGGGCTACATGACCTCTGATCAGAAGTGGTGCGTGGGGCGGGCATTGACAACCTGTGAGGAACCCACTGGAATTCTCTGCGCCTGCAAACAGGAAGGGGGGTGCAGTTAGGGCTGAAGAAGGAGAAAGTATAAGTGTCCGGCTTTGGCCTTCCTTCGGGTTGGACCACCGCCATAACTGTACATAATTTATAGGAGGGCAGGAACCTTTCGGTGTCCATTTAGTTCCGACTGCCCAGGTACCAGGAAACGTTACTAGGTATGTAAAGGAACACAGCTGACGGTCAGGAGACGCTGCTGGTACAGAGTGGCCAGATGGCTGCCAGGCTTCCCTGCACGCTCTGGTGAAGAGGACAGCAGTCATGGGAAAACGGGAGATTTCACCAGACACCAAAAGCTTTTTAAAACAGCCAAAGACAAATAATAAAAACAAAAACAGTAGTAAAAGACACGAGGAAGGCAGTACTTCGGAGAGGACACAGTGACCAGAGGGTGGGAGAGTACCGTGTCCAGCAGACACGAGAGCCGCGAGAAGCCAGAGCAGATGCAGTGCGCGTGGGAGAACAGGAAATGGTGCGCCGCGTGTGCAAGCCGCAGGGTGGGCTCTGGGGGCGGGGAGGCACGCTTGGGAAGGTAACAGCTGAAAGACACTCCTAGATCAAGATGCTTCGTAAGTTCTGGTAAGACAAAATGAAAGAGATGCGCAACCCAAGCGTATGACAGTCACAAAAGAAAAGCTTGACTACGCTGAGGAAGCGCACGCATTACGCCAGGAACAATGGGGCGCGGGAAGCAGCACAGCACAATTAAAGTCCTGGGAGAAGAGACCGGCATAAAGGCTCCTGCCGATCCCGAGACACCGGGACCCAGTCTGCAGGAGTCGGAATGCGGTGAGGCGGGGTGAGGCCGTGGCCTGCGGCTTGCTCGGGCTGGCTAGAGGCTTCAGCAGCTCGCCTTTACCTGTGCGGTTTGAAATTTATTTTTACTGTGAAATCGTGGTCTTATTAAAACCTGAACCAGCAAAGACAGTCAAATCCAGCCAGCTTGTGGACTGCCGAAGGCTGCGAAAGGGCATGTGAGGAGCGGGAGCCGAGGCCGCTGTCTGCGCGTTCTCCAGCGCGGTCAGCTGTGGGCTCTCCGGGGGAGACTCAGGCTGCAGTCAGACCAAGAAAGTAACCCTGCGAATCCAGGATTTCTGTTTCTTTCTACCCCACGGAAAATCACCAGAAAGATTAAAACGCTCTAATTAACGCAGTACAATGACACGAAAATCACGACTTGGATTACAAAAGACAGCAGACGGCCGCGTGTGGCTCCTGCGGTGTCCAAGCTGCTGATGCCCGCGGCCCAAGCCATCTCGGCCTCGCCTGCACGGGCACTGCCTCAGCCCTGACGTTCCCGTGTTTCAGCCGCGTCTGGGGCAGAGCCAAGCGCAGTGTGGCTGCTTTGGGGAAAGTGTCGGTCCCCTCCGTTGCTCTGCGCTTCCTAATCCAGCTCCAGACAGGGAAATAACGTCCCTGGATTATATCCCATTCACGGGAGGTGACCCATCAGCGGAGGACCCCAGAGTGCCCGCTCCACCATCTCGGCCGGGGACCCCGAGCCCATCTGCCCGCCGCGCACTCTGGCCTGGCCTTGCTTCCTTGCGCTGAGCCCCGATCTGTGCCCGGAGCCGCTCCGGGCAAGGCCTTCAGTTGCTCCTCTCCAGCCGGCCTGCACTTCTTTCCTTCTCAACCTGGATGTCCTGGGCCAGAGCCACCGCCCTGCTTTCCTCCTGCGTCCTCCTGCACATGCGCATGGCCGCTTCCCACACGCTAGGACCACGTTGCCCTTCTCAGCGCTCGGGTGCCTCCCCGCCCCTCCTGTGACCTCGTCACTCATAAGCCTGGCTCCTGCTGTCACTCACAGCTCTGAGCCTAAAAAACTGCAGGTTATTTACAGGTACATATCCTTTACAGATCCCTACCTGTAAAGCCGCAGGTTGCTTTTCCTTACTGCAGGAAAGCGTTCTCCCAGCAGCCCATTCCCGACCTGTTAAGTTGTTACAAGTCCTTTTTTTTACGATACTTGACCGAATTGTTTCTTCCGTGGCACTGGAAACTCACATCTCCCCAATAACCGTGTGTATCCCTCAAGGTCACCCCGAGTCGTGTTAAATCACTAGATCTCGTCTCTCTGAGGGCTGCTGCAGACCTAAAGCTCCCTTGATAGGGCCTATTTCCTGTGCTCACTGTGGCTTTCCTCCCTCACTCCAGCTTCTCTTTGATCTCTTCACATCCTAAAACTGTGAGGCTGTAAGTTAGATGCTGTGTGTTACAACTGACAGAACTTCATCTTTTCTGATCATGCTTCCCAATTCTTGCGCTATCTTTGGAAAATTTCATTTTGTGTTTCTTATGTAAATCAAAACTGCTTTCTTATGTAAATCAAAACAGCCAGTGTTTAAATGACAGATGTGACCTTCACAAGTGGTCAGGAAGGTACAGGAGAAAATCCCGTTAAGCAGGCCAATGAATTTCATCATGAAAACTCAGACTAAAAAGAGGAGTTAAATTTCTTTAAGAAAGTCCTTATACAGCAGTGTGCAGCACCTAGGCCTTCAGTCTAGGTACTGGGAAGGCTGAGGCAGGAGGGTCACTTGGACCCAGGTGTTTAAGACCAGCCTGGCACAAATTGAGACCTGAATGTCAAAGAAAGAGAGACACACAGACCAGACCAGACCTTGAGTTTAAGAGAGATTGGGTCAGAGCTTCAGACAGGGGTTGATCTCCATTCTGGTCTGGTCCACAGCCACTGCTAGCCCAAACACTTCTTGATGACCTGTGATGGTTACAAATTGTGCAGTTCCTTCCTTTTTGGTGGTAAATATTCACAGTTGAAGGGGGGGGGATCCTCCCCAGCCTTGGTTCCCTTGTGTGCTGAGCTCCGACGGTGGCCCCTGCCCAGGGTGGGGAGCACGTCAGTACAGTGCAGATCCGCTGCTCACTAGTGCATTGTGGATGTTCTCCCTCTGCTGCAGCTGCTCCACCTTGTGTCTCAGTGTCCCTACCTATAAACCACAGCACTCATTCCTGCCTCGGCTTCCTGTCCCCAGGGTTAAAACCCTGTAATCCTGTGCCTTTGGGGTGTGCTCCCTGTGCCTGCTGCCCATGCCCTGAAGGGTCCTGCCTCTGTCCCTTTTCCTCCCTCTTCACAGGCAGCCTGCACTTGCTTCCTCCCCTGAACCCCTCTCCAGGGTGCCCAGGTGTGCAGGAAGACCTGTGTTCCCATGCAGCTTTTTATGAAGTCTGCATTCTGTCACTATGGCGTTCCATCCAGCCGACTGATCTATTTGTAAGAGTTCACTTTTGGTAATTGTTGTTTTTAACATTAACAGTGAACATCAGCATATTTGAACTTTCTAATTATACCTTTCTCTTTATCATTTTCTAAGAAGATAGGAACCAGGACGGTTTCAGGGTAATCCTATGACCAGAACCCAGATCCCTCCTGCACTCCACTACGACTGGGACTTGGATAAAATTCCCCTCCTCAGGGGAGACCCTCTTCTACCCATAGTCAGCCAGAGGGACTGACATCCCCTGTGAAGAAGCCCAGGTAGCCTGTGGACAGACAGAAGATAAGGCGAGTCTTTCTCCCCAGGTATCTTAGTGCCTCTGACAGTAGATTTGTGCACCAGAAGCCAGGGCAGTGACTGACGTCTCATCAGATCCCCTATGGAGCATTGCTCCTCAGTCTGTCAGAACTGAACTTAGATATCAGCACAGTGGTTCTGAGCATTCTCTTTCAGAATATTTTATGGGGAAGCTACATCCACATTTTAAAAAGTTAATTACAACTTTGCTATGCAGTCAACACACAAGTCAGCTGGCTCACCTTTTCCAGGTTGAAATGAGCTTTTTCTCCTAGTCAGTTTTGTGTGCACCTTTGCATAGGGTGGGGGCTGAGGAGAAGCTGCCGCACAGGCTGGTCTTGGGGCTTGGTGTACATCTGGCTGGTGGGTTCTCCAGAGACTCCACACATAGGAAGCAGAACTGGTTCAATGGTTGTGGGGGCCAAGCTGCCCATGAGCTGCAGACTGAGAGCTGGAACGGTCCGTGGTGTCACTGAGTCTGAGTCCAAAGCCCTGAGCACAGGGGAGGGACATCAGTGTCAGTGCAGAGTCCTGAGGCCTGGGTGCCAAGTGGTCTGGGGTCCGGGGCAGAGAAGCTGGAGTCCTGGCTGCGGGCGAGAGGGGCGAGTCATTGTCTTTGGCCCTTGGTCCTAACAGGGCCTCCCTATGGGAGGATGCCCCACCCTGGTGACAGGCATCTCCTCACTCAGTCCTTGATTCAAACTCTGTTCTGTCCTGGAAGCATTCCACAGACTCTCCTAGAACTCATGTTTGACACTACCTGGAAACCCATGCCCTGGTCAAGTCAAGCACCCAAGAGTTCTGATTTTTTCGTTATTTGTAAAGATGGAATATATGTTCTCCAGAAACACTTCCCACTAGAGCGCCTTTGGGTGGATTGTGGGGAGAATGCAAGGCTTAAACCCAGGGCTTTTGTGCTGAGCTATCGCTCTAGCCCTTATTTTTTTGAGGCAGGATCTCACTAAATTGCCCAAGTCAGGATTTGAATTTGCAATCCTCTTGCCTCAGCCTTTCAAATGCTGGAATTACTGGCATGCAGCACTCTCCTGGCTGAAAACAAATTCTCTCAGTTCTTTTTTTAAGCATCACTAATCTTCTATGCAAGGTTCTGGAATTTGTGGAAGAACTGTAAGCACCAATAAATTTTTTATTGAGTTGCGTGAGAGGTGTTCCAGGTCGTCTCCACATTTGAAAGCCAGTGTTTAAATGACAGATGTGATTCCACTACAGAGAGAGTTAGTACACTGGCAGCTGTTCCTTAAAAATTTATCAAGTGTGCAGCACACAAAGATGAAAATAGACGCTGTTCATGATGAGCAGAATGAGAGTGTGCACCAGGAACTCAGAGTCTAGAAGGACACCCAGGGGTTCTGAAGAGGAGTGACAGCAGTCTTCCCAGAATTTTTCTTAAAAAACCAAATTCCTAGGTTCTGAAAGTCTAGTGAATACAAAGCAAGGTAACAAAAATACAGCCCTATGTGGACACTTGATAGTAACACTGCAGAGCACCAAGGAAAAGACCTTAAACACAACAAGAGATGGACTGAACAGTAACATCTGGAGTACAGTAATGCAGTTAAATACAGTATAATATAATACAGTTATCCTTTTCAAAAGCAGGTACACTGAACATACTTCCTGACAAATTGTTGGTACTAACAGATTTTTGTTAAGGAAATCCAAAGAGTGTACTCCAACAAAACAAAAACCATCTTAGGAAGGCTGAGGTTTGAGAAGGAATGATAAAAAATGTGGCAGGCTGAAGGAAGATATATGAATCTCAATTATAAAGCATAATGGCAGTTTCTTTTGTGAAATTAGGAAGTGGTAGCTGGGATTAAAATGTTCCAGGGATTTTATGGTTTAAAATAGATGCTAGAAGGTTACATTTCTTAAGTAACCACTAAAAGAACAGAAATAGAAGCCATAGTTTAAAACCTGTTGGAGGAAGACAATGAAATGTGGGAGGGAAAATCAGTAAATCAAAAAGCAAGAAAAATGTCCAGCAGGGAGAAGACACAATGATGAGACAAAATGTTCAAAGCATGTCAAAAATTCATAGAATGCTTCAGAAATCGCAAACAGTGTAAGTGCATGAGCCTTTCTATAAAAAATAGGATGAATTTTTCATGTTCTAGCTATACAGTGATTATAAAAGACACATATAAAATGGAAAGATTTTTAAAAAGTTAAAGATGAAGAAATATCTTGGGAAAACATCATAAAAAAGAGCTACCATAAATGCATTTGATAAAACATTTAAAACAAAAATATAAGTGATTACTATTCTATGCTTATAAGTACCTTGTAATATGGATTCAAAATAGATAAAATAAAAATTGGCCCATCAAAGTAGAAAATTTCAAGATGATTCTTAATAATTGACAGATCAAGAAATGTTATAAAAGTGCTTGATAATTTATGTGCATTTGTTTACTTATTTTTGCATTGCTGGGGCTGAACCCAGGAAGCTCTGAATTACATCTTTAGGGCTTTGTAAATTTTATTTTGGAACAAGGTCTTACTAACTTGCCCAGGCTGGTCTTGAACTCGTGATCTTCTACTTCAGCCTCCCAAACAGTTGGGATTAAGGTGCACACCATGGCATCAGATGCTAATTTTATTTTTTAATGAACTAACTTCAGACTAGGATGATATGTTCCATCATGTCTTTGGTTTTTGTAGTTATTTTCTCCTCTTATCTTTTAT
The DNA here is from genome assembly GCF_034190915.1 of Cavia porcellus. Classification (NCBI taxonomy): domain Eukaryota; kingdom Metazoa; phylum Chordata; class Mammalia; order Rodentia; family Caviidae; genus Cavia; species Cavia porcellus. The sequence continues at coordinate 49,888,360 of NW_026947507.1, forward strand.
TATCTTTTTTCTTAACTTTTCTTTAGTTGACAAAATTTAATCAATTACACAATAAACACAAGAAATTAATAAACCCAAGCATGAGAAATCCATTTAAAAACAATCAAGAGGTTAACAGAAGTGGGTGTTCTACATTCTTCACCATCATGAAATGGCATTTTTGTTTTCATATGTATGACATACACTGTGCACAGAACATTTTGTAGCATAATTGTATCTTACAGACTTATCAAAGACCTGTAACATAAAATAACCTTGATGGTACATTTTCATGATCAATTCTTTTTTTATTTTAAACCAAAAAAAAAAAAAAAAAAACCCAAAAGAATACAGAACAAAGCAGGTGAGAACAAAATGATGCACGCAACATAGGTTTCAAAACAGGACAACAAGAAATCAACATTGGCTACCACAATGTCTCCTCTTCTCCTCGAAATAGTTGTCTATATCTTCACAAACAATGAATTCAAATAAAACAAAACAATATAAAATTGATCAAAACAAAAGAATGAAAGTATTACAGACCTTCAAAACCAGACAATAGGAAAATCAACAATAGTTACCATACTGTCTCTTATTCTCTTCAAAATAGCTGTCCATACCTTGATACTTCTTGAAATCAAATAATAGAAAACAGTTAAACCAATCAAAACAAAGAATAAAAGCATTATTGGACTTAAAAACAAGACAATAGAAAACCAACAATGGCTCTCATAATGTCTCATTTTCTTAAAAGTAGCTGCTCACATCATACATAATAAAATCAACTCTTGTAAATTCTTTAGGAGAAGTTCTAGGTATGTATAAGCTATACATGTACATCCTATCCTTTCTGTATTAGTGGGAAAAACAAACCAAAACAAAATACAAAAAAAAAAAAAAAACACAACAAGAAACAAAAGAGACAAATTTATAAAAATAACAAAGAGCCCAGAACACTAATGATATAGGCTTTCAAAACCAGATGGTAGGAACATAACTAAGGTTGTTATTTTGCATAGTTATCTTCAAAAGAGTTACTCAGATTATCAGACATAAACATGCAAAATTGATCTAATTCTATGGATGTTAACTGTTTTGTTCCAACTAAGAGAATTAGTACCAATCATCTTAGCTATCTTAAGTATATATATATACAAATTTATATCTTTTTTATTTTTCCTTCCTTTTTTTCTCCTTTTCCCTGAGTTACTTTTTCCCCTTTAAGCAGTGTATTACCCTTTCACAATATTTATTCAAGATTGTGTATCTTATTTATTCTTTCAGTTTCTTACACTAGAGGAACAAGACAGTGTTTACACATGTGAGTTTGATTTATTTCACTTACGAGTATGGTCTCAAGTTGCATCCATTTACCTCTAAAAGTCTCAATATGATCCTTCTTTATATCTGAGTAGTACTCCATTGTATAAAATACCATATCTTTTTTATCTATTCCTCAGCTGATGGACATTTAGGTTATTTCCAAGATCTGGCTATTACAAATTGTGCTGCTATAAACATAGGTGCACATATATCACTATGGTATGATGTTATCACTTCTTCTGGGAATATGCCCAGAAGTGGAATAGCCGGGTCAAATGGGACTTCCCATCCCAGCTTTTTGAGGAACCTCCAGACTGACCTCCACAGTGGTTGCACCAGTCTGCACTCCCTCCAACAGTGCAGAAGAAGAGTTCCTTTTCCCCCTAAAGCCCCTCTAACATTTGTATTGGTGGTTTTCTTGGTCCTGGCCATTCGTTCTGGAGTGAGATGAAATCTCAGTGTTGTTTTAATTTGCATTTCTTTAATGACCAATGATGCTGAACATTTTTTCATGTCTTTATTTGCCATTTGTATTTCTTCAACTGTGTATTCATTTTATGAGTACCCAGCTCATTTTTGTGTTGGATCTTTGAATTTTGGGGGCCTGATTTTCTATTAATTCTTTATATGTTCCAGATAGAAGTCCTTTGTCTGAAGGACAGTTGACTGAGATTTTTTTCCCAATTCATGGGTTTTCTTTTCACTCTGTTGAAGATTTGACATGCATAAACTTTTTAATAAGATGAGATCCCAGTTGTTTATTCTGGTAATTATTTCCCATGCAGTTTGATTTTTGTTTGTAAATTCTTTGCCTACCCCTATGTCTTCAAGATTTCTACCTATTTTGTCTTCTAGCAGATTTACTGTTTTAATATTTAGAGCTTTGATTCACTTTGACTTTTGCCTAGTGCATGGTGGTGGACATGGGTCTGATTTCAGTTTTCCTCATATAGAAAGCCAGTTTTGTAGCACCACCTATTAAAGAGTCTATCTTTCCTCCAGTGAATGTGTTTGGCTCCTTTGTCAAAGATAGGGTGGCTGAATGAGTTGTAGTTGTATCTTCTAATCTATATCATTGATCTTCAGGTCTGTTTTTATTCCAGTACCATGCTGATTTTATCACAGAAGCTTTGTGGTATAACTTCAAATCAGAGATTGTGATACCTCCTGCCTTGCTTTTGTTGCCCAGAATTGCCTTTTCTATCCTAAGTTTCTTCTGGTTTCAGATGAATTTTAGTAGCGATTCTCTAGGTCTGTGAGGTATGTTAATGGTATTTTTATTGGAATTACATTAAATCTGTACAACAATTTTGGGAGAATGGCCATTTTCACAATGTTTGTTCTTCCTATCCACTTTCTTAAATCTTCTTCAATTTCTTTTCTCAGAGTATTGTAATTTAGATCTTTTATTTCCTTTGTTAGATTGATTCCTAAGTATTTCATTTTTTTGGATGCTATTGTGAGGAGTGTGGTTTCTCTTATTTCTCTCAGTGAGTTGTTTGTGTACAGGAATGCTATTGATTTTTGAGTGTTGACTTTGTATCTAGCTACATCACTGAATTTGATTAGTATATATAGGAGTCTTTCAGTGGAGTTTTGGGTATCTGCAATGGAGTATCATGTCATCAGCAAATAATGATGATTTAACTTCTTCCTTTCCTATCCTTATTCTTTTTATTTCTCTCTCTTGTCTAATTGTTCTGGCTAATGTTTCCAGCACATATTGAATAGGAGTGGTGATAATGGACATTTTTGTCTTGTTCTTCATTTTAGAGTGAAAGATTTCTGTTTTTGACAATTTAATATGATGCTGGCTGTTGGTTTGTCATAGGTGGCTTTTATCAGATTGAGGTAATGCCCATGTATTCTGATTTTCCATAGGGATCTTATCACGAATGAGTGTTGGACTGTATCAAAAGTTTTTTCTAAATCTATTGAAATGGTCATGTGATTATCTTTGGCTCTACTGATATGATGTATTACATTTATTGATTTGCATATGTTAAACCATCCCTGAATTCCTGGTGTATAATCTTCTTGATGACTTGCTGCATTCTGTTTGCCAGTATCTTATTGATGATTTTTGCATCGATTTTCATTAGGGAGATTGGCCGGTAGTTCTCTTTGTGGTTGTGTCTTTCTCTGGTTTTGATGTTAGAGTAATACTTGCTTCCGGGAATGAGTTAGAAGAATTGCTTCCCTTTCAAGTTCATTGAAGAGTTTGAGGCATGTTGGAATTAAGCCTTTGTTGAATTTTTTGCAGAATTCCACAGTGAATCTATCAGGACCTGGGATTTTCTTTGTTGGTAAGGTTCTAATTAGATTTTCAATTTTATTAATTGAAATTGTGTTATTCAGCAGTTTTACATCTTCTTGATACAGCTTTGGTAATTCATATGTGTTTAGGAATCTGTCCATTTCTTCTGTATTATCGAACCTATGAAAGTAAAGGTTTTTAAAGGAGGTACTGATGATCTTCTGTATTTCCACAGGGTCTGTAGTGATTTTGCCCTTTCATTTCTTATTGCATGGATTTCAGGTTTTTTTTTTTTTCATTTTTGTAATAAGGCTGGCGAGGTGCTTGTTAATTTTATTTAGTCTTTCAAAGAACGAACTTTTTTACTCATTCATTTTTTGTATTGTTTTCTTAGTCTCTATTGCTCTATTGCTTTATAGTTACCTACTTTCTTTGGCTTTGGGCTTAACTTGCTCTTCTTTTACTAGATGTTTGAGGTATAGCATCAGGTTATTTGTGTTCATTCTATTTTCCTGATGTGGGAATTCATCACAGTAAATTTCCCTCTGAGGACTGTTTTCATTGCATCTTACAGGTTTCAGTAAGTTGTATTTGTATTTTCGTTTGCTTGTAGATACTGTCGAATTTCTTCTTTAATTTCCTCTGAGACCCACTGATTGTTCAGGAGTGTATTATTTAATTTCCATGTATTTATGGAATTTTTGCAGTTTCTTTTGTCATTAATTTCTAGTTTTATGACACTATGATCAGATAATATGCATTGGATAATTTCAGTTCTTTTGCATTTACTTATGCATGTTCTGTGGGCTAATATATGGTCTATTTTAGAGAATGGCCCATGTGAAACTGAGAGGAGTGTATATTCTGATGTCATTAGGTGAAACACCATACTCGTACATCTACTAAGTCCATTTGTTCACAAGTTTAATTCAATTCTGTTATTTGTTTGCTGATTTTCTGTCTCTGTGTCAATGGGGTATTAAGGTCTCCCATTAAAATTGTGTTATTGCTTATTTGATTTTTCATTTCTATTAAAGTTTGCTTTATGTAGTTGGGTGCTCCCATATTTGATGCACATATATTAACGATGGTTGACTCTTCCTCTTGAAGTTTTCCCCTAACTCCCCTAAAGTAGTGACCTTCTTTATCTCTTCTGATCACTCTTGGTTTGAAGTTCACATTGTCTGCAAACAGCAAAGCTACCCCTGCTTTTTTTGGGTTCCTATTGCATGAAGTAATTTTCCATCCTTTGACTTTCAGTCTATAAATAACCTTTTGGGTTAGATGGGTTTCTTGTATATAGTATGTTGTTTTTTAATCTATTCTACCAGTCTGTTTCTTTTAATTGGTGAATTGAAGCCATTTACATTAACTGTTATAACAGTTATAACTGATATATATTGGCTGGGGGAGTTTTAGTGGGTTTCTCTGTTTGCTTTTTGATTTGTTTTCTTTTGCTTTTGGTACCAGGGATCAAACTCATGACCTTGCACTTACTAAGTGAATGTCTGAACCTCTGAGCTAAATCCTCAGCGATGTTGGCTTATTTTTGTCATATTATCTTTCTGCTATTGGTTCTTTACCTTTCCCCTTTGTTTAATTTTTTGTCTCACTTAGTGTTTTTTTTTTTTATTTTGGTGTTCTTGAAGTCATAGTTATTTTTATGTCTTCTAGAATGTCTCAGTATTCTTTGCAGGGTTGGTTTGGTAGTCATGAAGTTTTTAAGCAGTTATTTGTTGTATAAATATCTTATTTCTCCATCAATTTTAAAGGACAGTTTTTCAGGGTATATCAATCTGGGTTGGAAGTTGTTTTCCATTAGGATCTAAAATACTTCACTCTATGTTCTTCTTGACTTCATTGTTTGTGTTGAGAAGTCTGCTGTGATTCTGATTCCTTTATAGGTGATTTGTCTTTTTTCTCTAACAGCTTTTAATATTCTGTTCTTATGTTGAATTTCTGGAATGTTGATTACTATATGTCTGGGTACAGATTTATTTTGCGTATGGCTAATTGGAATACTATATGCCTCACTTATCTTATGTCAGTTTCCTTTCCCATATTTGGGAAATTTTCAGCTATTACTTCTGTGAATAGTCCTTTTATATCATTTGTGTTGTCACTCTCTTTTTTGTTTACACCTATTAATCTTAGTATTTCTTTGCATCATCTTGCAACTGTTGAATTGTTATTTCCTGATTCCTTGTTATTTATAAAAGATCTTTCCTTTCCTGTTCATTAACTGCAATCTTGTCTTTGAGACCCGAAAGTCTATCTTCATGTTCATTCAGGCAGTTTTGCCAGCTTTTGATGGAATTTTTGCAGTGCTCTTGTCAATTTTTTAAAACTATGTCTTCTTTAGATGTGTTCGGCATCTCTTTTATTATGTTTACCATTTCTTCTTTTACCTGGGACATTATTTATGATCTGAGTTTCTTTACAGCTTCATGGAGCTGCTTCTTTACTTCAGTTGCTAACATTTCAGAAGTTTCATGTGTATGGCTTACATTTTCTTCTATGTCAGTGTCTCCTAGGCTTGTTTGGGATGGGCTGGAGGTTTGAGATTGCATTTTGCTCATTCATTTTGTCATTTTCCTGTATTCCCCTGAGGAAGCTGAATGTGAGGTGTCAGTTGCTTCCTGGGTTGAGGATGTCTGTCCGTACTGCAAGTAGTTTCCCTAGTTGAGTGGGGGTCATTAGGCAGGTCTTATCATGTCCCTAGTGGCACTCAAAGGCTCCTCATATGTGGGGAGAATGCTGGGCAAACCTTCAGCACACTCCATGTGGCACTCCAAAGGTCCTTGGCTGCTTGAAGTAGCTGGTCAGGACTCTACCGGTTACTGAGTGGTGTACCAAGGCTGAACAGCTAGATGGCGTACACTGTGCAGGACTTCAGCTCATGCCACATGGTACACCAAAGCTCCCCAGCTGTTTGGGATGCTGGGTGGGGCCCTACAAGGTTCCAAGCAAAGTGGTTAGGTTGCATGGCTAAAAGACTGTTAGAGTAAAATTTAAGTAGTTTTAATGATTAAGCAGTTCTCTGCTCCATTGAATAAATTATGGCCTATCATTATATTTTGGTAATATAATGCCTTGGAAGGATTTATCTTCCATCTAACTCTAAAATTCTAAATGCTCTTCTCAAAATCTGGGATTCACATTGCTCCAATCATGGTAACATCAGATGTTTGGTGTACCGTGAGCAGCAAAGATCTTTATTTTCAAAAGCTGAGCCAGTGGCCCTGATCCCATTCTGGATAGCAGAGAATTAGAGAGCAGATTTGTGTCTGTGGTCATAACTGAAGCTAAAGCCTGGCTCTCCAAAGTTATGGTTAGAAATGAATTCCACCAGGATGGTGAGAGCCCCTCTTGACGATGGTGTGGGGACAAAGCTTGGTGGCACCAAGTCCTGTGTAGAAGAGAAAGAAGAATCACCATGAAATGACAGCAGAAAGAGTGATCAGAGCTCAGCGAAGGCCATTAGGAGCAGCCTGCTCACTGTATGTGTATATAAACTGTACCAGTGAGCTTAGAAAAGAAACGTGTCCTCGGAAGACAGCACTTCCCAGTGAGCTCTAGTGACCCAGAATTCTAACCTGCTGAATCCTGCCTAATCAGGCTGACACCCTCCTAAGGGGAGCGGACAAGCCTGATGTCCACAGTGGGCTCTGTGGCCAACTTAACATCAGCTGAGGCCTCTGCAAGTTACCATGAACTTGCTTTTCTTCCCACCATATCGTTTTGCTTTGTTTTTTAAAATCATTCCTTTGAATTCTTCCTTATAGGTAGGAGGACAAATATTCTCTAACCCATGACCATTTTTCATCTCCATGGTCTTTCTGTATCAGGAGAGAGATGGCGGAGACAGGTCGAGGGGGACACAGGCAGGACGTAGGGTATGACCTAAGTGGTTGATGTGGCTGCAGTTATAGAAATGACCCCACACTTACTTTGCACTGTACTAGAAAGTTGCACTTTGTAACCTCTGCATGCATTTACTGTGTGTCCTAGACCCCGTGACCCTTAGCTCACCTCAGAAACAAAGACCAAGGCCCTGACTGGCCAAGAGTACACCAATTAGCAAAACAGTTGTATTCAGGGACCAGCTTACCTCTGTGAGTGTGAGCAGGTGAAGACCCCAGCTGAGAAACTCATAGAGTTTTCCCTGCCCTGTAGGCTGCTACCTGGAAGCTTTATCCTGACCTTTGAGATCCTATGAACATCTGCTTTGGACTGCTTTGGTTTCTGACTTCTTCCTTTTTTGCTGGGTATGAATTCCCCATTTTTTGCCAGAGCTCTTTGGCCTGGAGCCAGCTCACTCTCACTTCTTCGTGCTTCCCTGGAGTGTGGGGTGAACCTGGAGGAACAGAGGGTCTTTTCATGGGAGACCCCCAGTTCCTCTCAGCCCTACAGGATGCTCCAAGATAAATTTCTTTCCACCCACCTCTACCTACTGTGGAACAATGGCTCTTTCAGGAACAATCTTAGTTGGATCACTAGTGGACCAGCACACACCTTCCCCAGGGTTGTGGTTCATCCAGGATGGGACATTTTCCTGACAAAACCCAGAGTGCAGGTCACAATGTAAACACCCCAGGAGAGGGTCTCCCCACAGTCAGGTGGGATGGCCATGTACCCATCAGTGTGGTTCTTCCTGCATGTGTTCTAGATTAACTTTTAATAGAAAGACTCTCAGACATGTTCCTAGAAGAAGGCTGCCTGCCCACCACACATGAAGCAGTGTTGCCCAGAAATCTAGTCCAAAGGGTCTCCATGTTCCTCTGTAGCACAGACCTGTTCCAAGTACTCTGTCAGGGAGAGCATGCTGGGCAGAGCCTTCTCTGCAGCACTGGAGACCAAGTGTTAGCAGCTGTCCTGATTACTTCTTCACTGCTGAGATAAAATACCAAACACCCAAAGTTAAACAAGGGAAAGTTTATTTTGGTTCATAGTTTGTAGTTGTTTCAGTCCCCACTTAGCTGGTTCCAAGGCAGGGTGGCATGGCAGAGGGGCATCACAGAGGAGAAGCAGCCCATAGCCTGGCAGCAGTGAAACAAGCATCCTTTCTCTTTTATCTCATCCAGGCTACCAGACTTTGGAGCGGTGCCACCCAAACCCAGCATGGGCCTCCGGTTGTCCACACCTAGAGTCATACACTCAAGACACAACCAGCCCTGAAAATCCCCACCTATGAGTGCATGAGGTTTTGGGGTGGGGGGATCCAGGTACAAACTGTAATAGCAGCTGAAGCCCCAACCCTACTTGAGGCTTCTACCTGTGAGTCCTCCAAGGGGACCATAGTGTCCTCACCTGGATGCCTAGGAAGGGCCTGGCCAGAACTGTCCTTAGAGTCCTTCCAGATCAGGACATTGAATGTATCACAGAAACAGAAACAGAAGCAAAAACAAAAACAACAACTGTGCCATACAGATCTGTACTAAAAAGGAAAAACAGTTCTGAAAGAATTTTATGCAAAAGCATGGACACTTTAGAGTGTGATGTCTCTAAGTAAAATGTAACAGGCTGGAATTTCAAGCCACATCCCTAGATGTAGAGGAATTAACACAGCTCCTGTGAGTCCATCTGTTCTAACTTTGGCCACCATAAGGAGGCAGAAGAAGACTTCACCATGATCACACTTGGGCTTGTCCCCTCCCTATTGCTTTCTGAGACCAAGGGTGGGACAAAGGTTCTGGGGCCACAGTCCCCGGCACAGAAAACCAGGGGAACTCATCACTGCTAAGTCGCTGGCTGCCCTGCCTGCTTGGGCCCTGGTGCCTGACAGTCACTGGTCCTGTGCGGGAGTGAAGATACACTTTTCACTTTGTCCACAGCCCCTCTGGGATGGACCACCCCATTTGGTCACTTGATGCTGGGCACTGAGTGGGTCAGGCTGAGCACCTGGGCTTTGTGTGTGGCCAGGAACTGTTTCTTGTCCTCCTCCTCGGGGAGGAGTCACTTCTTTCTCACCTGGAACAGGAGGGAAGAGATGCTTTGTCCTTTGTGGAAAATCCTCCTTCCTTTACTTCTGCTGCAAATTACTGCTAAGGTTTTAGGCTAGGGGAGGTAAAACCCAGGAAGATTTGCAGGATAATCCTTCTCTGACGTTGGCCAGTAAGACAGACCATGGTGGAATAAAGGCGGGAAGGGGCAAAGCACCGGTGAGGAAAACCTCTCTGAACAGTGTCTAGGAAGACAAAACCCAGCAGATCTAAGTTCCAACACTCTTTCCCCCACAGGAACCTTGGTGTGGGTGCGGTTCCCGCAGGAAGCATCCTTTAACGGTGACAGAGCCATGTGGCTTGTGATAGCCTTAGGTAGCACACTGATTATTCCTTTCATAACAGGTTCTTAAAATTATTTAATGCAGAAGTGACAAACCAGCCAGCTGCAGGCCAAGTCTGGGGTGCAGATGTTGTTGTGTTTGACCCTCAGGATGTTTATAACAATTTAATTAGTTGGGCACATTCTAGAATCAGGGCACTTCATCTAAAAATTATACTTCCTGAGGCCGCTGAGAGCCAGAACTGAACTGGTGACAGTGGCCCTGTGTGAGTGACAGCAGCTGTGTCACTCAGTCCTGAGCTGTGGCGCCCAATGAAGCAGCCCTTTTGGGGCTCCCACCCCCATCGGTCACTTGCTGCTGAGCAAGGTGTGAGCTGGGGTGACTGCCTGGGCTTTGTCCCCTATGTTGGGGGTCACAGGCCATGTCTACTATGTATAGTGCTTGCTACTTCTGTCTACAACATCTGAATTCAGCTCTCCCCCAACCCCAGATGTGTGGTTCTTACTCAGCTCTGCATTGTTTAACCGGGGTGCAGTGCGTTGCTGTGACATCACCCAACACACTTGTGCAGTGTGCAACCTGAGCCACACAAGCTTATCCTTGGCCCACCTGGGGGCAGACTCTCAGGACCTCTTTGACCTCCCAGGTCACTGTGTCACGCTGTCTCTTCCACACACGGTGCATGGACACACACACCGGGGCATAGTCTGCAGCCCCTGAGGTCACAGTGGTGTGGCTGACATGAGCCTCCTCACAGAAGACAGGAGGTTCCGGTTCTGTTGGGCCCCACGTCCAGCACAGTGCCGACCCTGACACAGGTACTTTCCCCTCTGCTCTTCAGCTCTCTGCATCCGGCTGCTGCCCCAGAGCTCAGCACCAGAGAATCAAAGTGCACATTGCTTCCGGCTTCCGGTCCTCACATAGTGCCATCCTGATGTGCCAAAGCATGTCTTCCTTTGGCAACGTGTAAATGACCATCTTTGCTCCCCTCTCCCCAATCTGCAAACTCTTCCCCATTTTAGAAACGATTCCCAAGGCCATATATGTGTGTATTCATTTTGAATAAACTTACTGGAAAGAGAGCTCAAGCTTCAAAGCAAAACGTGCATTGGTCCACACCCCTGGCATGGACTCAGTGCCCATTTGCTCAGTGGCTTTGCCTAGCTGGCATCCGGTGAGGTGCTGGAATGTGTGGTGGGCGTTCCTGCAGCCATGTTGTGGGAGGAGGGAAGAGTGGAGTCAGTCACTCACTCTGTGCCACCACCACAGCCCAGTAAAGGTCCCGCTGAGCTGCTGAGGACTCCCCACAGATTTCCTAGGCACCTGCACCACGCCAGCTTCCCGGGCTGTGGGCGTCTTCTCCAGCCAGTGTGGACACTCCTCCCTCCCTCCCTCCCTTCCTCCCTCTCTCCCTCCCTTCTTCCCTCCTTTTTTCCTTCCTTCCTTCCTTCCTTCCTTCCTTCCTTCCTTCCTTCCTTCCTTCCTTCCAGAGATGCCTGCTTCCCACATCATCCCATCCACCTCCTCTCTCTTCCTGTCGCTCCCTCCCTCACTGCCAATTTCTGGGAAGGTGGCATCTCCTGATACACGAAGCTGGGACCCAGCACCGCCCTGTGCTCTGTGTCCCCGAGTCAGAACCTGTGAAGGGAGCTGTTCCAGTAGCATTGCCTGCACAGGGCAGGCAGCTGGCGGTCACCTCTCTTCTCAATCTCCTCCCCAGCACCAGGGCCAGCTGCTCTTCTGGCAGAGGTGCTCGCACCCTTGGAGAGCATGTGTGTTTCGCTCTCCTCCCTCCTGTCTCCTGAGACTGCCAACCCCTCCCCCAGATGGAAGGAAAGAGACCTAGAAAACGTGGCAACTCAGGAAGGCAGTGTTCTGAGTACGGCAGTGAGAAAGAAACCCCCAAAGAAGGTGGGTTTTCAGTTTCCGCACTCTGTCACCCTTCAGTCCCGACAGGCTTTCTTCCCTGCTGAGGGAGTCTGCGCATTGCTGTCTGACTGTTTCCTTGACAGCCTTTATCAGGTTCCTGTCATCTGGTGTGGGTACTGGAAGGACTTTTCCAGAAGCTTCCAGATGAATCACTCGCCGAGAAATGTGTGAACCCAGCCTGCAGCCCAGCCAACGTACAGACCTCAGTGAGTCACTGTGTGTTAAGAAGTGCAGGAAACAGGCTTCTCAGCTGAGACAGCTGGCACAGCCTTTGTCACAGGCAGGAGAGGCTCCGTGCTTGCCTAGCATAGGAGTCTTCACAGCTGCACACGGGGTGATGCCCATGCGGGCCTCTTACTCTCTGCCCTGCCAGGCTGACTCCCTCAGCCAGGTCCTCTGGATACCTGCCACAGCGTGTTGGCACTCTTGGCCACATCGTCAGGCAGTCAGTTCTTACCAGGGGACTCAGTTCTGCCTGCTGGCTTCAGACATGTGCCACCCTGAATGGACCACAGTACCAGATGGTCCCTCAGGATGTGACTTGGACTCTCAGAACCAGCTGGGGCATCTGCCACCTGGCACCCCCTGGGGGCTGCTGTCCTTCCTGGGGACAGCACCCCTGAGTCCCTGAAAGTTCCTTTCATAGTTCTGCTGTCACTCGAGCCACCGTCCTGGCTGAAGTTTAGCCAAGGAAAAGCACGGTGCTTCTGGTCAGAGTCCTGTAAGCTGATGAGGGCAGCCGCGGTTCTCTAAGAGCTGCGTAATGTTGTGTCGATTGTGTGAGATGGACGTACGTGTCCTCGGATGTCTACCGACAGATGCTGTCCCAGCCTTGGCCATGGTGAACGATGCCATGGTGACAAATAGGGTGCACTGTGCTCTCTGGAGTGCCGACTTCGTTCCTTTGGGTGGAAACTGAAGAGGCCTCGCTGGATGGTCTGGCGCTCTGATTTTGAACTTCTGAGGAACCTCCACAGCAGCGTCTTCCACTGGGATTGCCACGGACAGGGTGTGAGCGTTCTCTTCTGCACACCTGTCAGCACCTGTCTGTCGCTTTTTGCTTTGTTTTGGTGCCAACTATCCTCACGGCTGTGCGCTGACTGGGCAGGTTTAATTTGCATTTCCTGGTGATTAGTGCCACCTCTTTTTCATGCACCTCTTAGCCATTTTCTTCACCTCTTTCTTGCAGAAATGTCTGTCTGGCCTTTTATCCATTTTGTCTTTTTTCTTTTTTTATCAGTACCGGGGATCGAACTCACAACCACACACTTGCAAGGCAGGCACTTATGCCACTGAGCTAAAGCCCCAGCCCCAAAGTTATTTTTTTTTTTGCTTTTATCCATTTTTAATGAAGTTATTCATTCTCCTGTCGAGTTGTGAGTTCCTAATATAACTTGGATATTAATCCCTCACCAGATGTATGCGTCATGCTTGCTTCTCCCAATCCGTAGGCTGCTTTCTTCACTTTGTCGAGTGCCTCCTTTGCGGTTCGGGGTTCTTCAGTTTGGTACAAACTTTCCCAGCTTGTTCATTTCTGCTTTCATGGCCAGGGCTTGTGATGTGATATCCAGAAAATCAAGGTCTGGGTCCATGTGCAGGAGCTTCTTTCTACAGTTTCTTCTAAGGTCTTTAGCGTTTCTGGTCTTACCTCCCTGTATTTAATGTGTTTGTATTGCTTTTGTCTGTGGTGTAGTTTTAAAGGCCTGGTTTCACTCACTTGCATGTAGACATTCAGTTTTCCCAGTACCATCTGTTGAGGAGACTCCCCCCACTGTGTCTTTCCTGTCCCTTGTGGAATATGTGCTCCCCAGGAACAGAGTCAGAGACCTTTTCAGGATAAAGAGCAGACACCTCTGAGGCCTCAGGTCAACCGGTTACCTGCTGGGACCACAGAGTGTACTCTGCCCCGACCCCTACCTCGACGGCTGTGTCCTCGGCCAGGAGACCTTCCCTGTGGTGCCTCTGGAATAAACTAGACTGAGAATGAAGACATCAGACCTCATCCTAGAGGGACAAAGGACAACCAGGCCTCATCCAAAGCCTGGTTTGTCTGCTGCCGAGAGAGGTCAGGGCTGGCAGGTGCGCTGGGGAACTGAAGGTCAGATGGACTTTGGCAGCTTGTTTTCTATCCGTGTCCTTAGGAAGATCCTGGGTCAGGTCCCCCTCAGCTCATGCAGGGAGTGTCTCTAGTGCAAGGTTAACTAGCCCTAAATTTACATCATCTGTCCCCCCCAAGACTATCGTTTGCACCTGGAGCCGTTCCCTCACCATAGGGTCACCCCGACTTGCATAGAGCTCCACCCACTGAGATGTCCCCAAGTGGGCTTTTCGTGGGGACTGGGCCCTCTCCTCCTGGGATTAGGATTGCCGGGCCACTTGCAGAACTGAGAAGGCAAGTAGGCCCCGCCCACCCCATAGCACCGAGCAGGCTGGTCCCTGACTTGGGGTGAGCAAGGGTCAAGGCGAGCCTTCTGCTCCCCACCACTGAAGTCCCCCCACCCCATCTGTCTTTCGAACTCTGCTGGCCTGGAGTCAACCCGGGTGCCCCATTGTGCCAGACTCTTCTCAGTGTGGATACTTCGAGGACCCACCGGGCTGAGGCGCAGGCCCCTCCTCCCCCTTAGGGGCCTCGCCCACCCCAGCCCTTGACAGTGCGCATGCTCAAGTCAACAGTCCCTGGACTGCTCCGTAGCTCTGTGTGGCTCTTTTCATCCCCAAGCTATACTGTTCTGATTAATATGGATTCTAATTCAATGTTAAATCATACATGTGCACAGTGGAATATTACTCATAAACCAAACAAAAATATGGCATACTACCTTGTATATGTGACATCTTAGGAAGAAAGGAGGGAGAAAGGAAGGACAGAGGGATGATGGAAGGAAGGAAAGCGTAAACCAGAAGCAGCCCAGCAGGGATGCGGCGGAGCCTGCACAGTATGAGGACTGGAGGCAGCAAGGGGGCTGCAGCCTGCAGTGCGCCATGTGTTAGGAGCGCTTGCAGGGGTTCTTAGGAAGAAACGCTGGCTGGCTGCAGTGTGGAGGACGCACACGTTAGGGACGCCTTGGCCGGGAGCGGCTGCTGCCTGCAGTGAGAGGCCTCGCTGCCCGCTGCCCGTGGGCTGCCCGCAGGCTCACGGGCCGTGCCTCCTGCGCCTCTCCCTCTCTTTCCTTTCCTGCCCTTCACGGCTTCATTCTGGCCTCGGTTTCCTCCTCCCTCCTCCTGTGCTCCGTCTTTCTTCCTGTTTTTCGTCTTTAGAGAACCTAAGCAGAATCTGATTTGACTCAGGGTGACAGCTGCGTCCTGGGGGAGACAGAAATTGTCTGTTAAAGGGAGACAGCGCACTTCGGGCACCGTGACGATGCAGTGCAGGAATAAAGTCCTGCAGAGCTGCAGAGCTGCCCTGCACTTAGGGCGAAGGGCCCTGGAGGCCAAGGTCACCCTGACAGGCCAGGAGGCGTTGGGAATAGCGCATCTCTGCTCCTAAATATGTGTCCCCAGGAAAGACCAGGGCCTGGGCCACACTGAGTTCATCCTGTCCTCATGTTGCCCTTGTAGCAATTCAGGATTGGACTTTTAGGACTTGGGCCTTTTTCACAGGAAGCAAGGCAGAAAATGCCCCGGTCCTATGTGGAAAGCTCTCCCTGGAAAGCTGCTCCCACCATGAGGGTGGAGACTGCCCTGCCTCGGCCTCCTCCTGGCCATAGTCTCGTCCTTGGCAGAGATAAGGGGTGCACAAACACTCCCTCAGCCTGCAGCAGAGGCGGAGGGGACAATGCTGGCACAGGCTGGGCCTAGGTGCACATGCTTAGAAGAGGCCACATGGACTGTACCACTGTGACGGAGGTCACAGTCACACAGGCCCAGTGCACACTCCACTCCCACGAGTGACTGCGACACCCCATGGCAGGCAGAGGCCCTTCCGCATGTTCCAGCGTTGCGCAGGTCAGTGGCCTGCAGCGGGAGGACCTCAGTTGGGTCCACCTGCATCCAGGGACAGGGGAAGTGCCTGTGACCTCACCGGCCGGAGTGGACCTGGAGCACCTCCGTGGGTAAGGGCCCGAGGTGTGCAAACCTTCAGGCACCTTGGTGCCCAGGAAAGATACCCTTGCCTTGCGGCAGGCGGACAAAGGCCAGGAGGACACCGCCCAGCAGTGCTGCAAGTGCGCCGGCAGCAGGTTGGAGTCTGAGCTGAGTCCACCTAGGTGGGCAGTGGCTTTCCGCTTGAGTGGGGGCGATGGTGGGGAGGGGCAAGAAAGGGAAGGATAGGGGAGGGGCAGGGAATCTGCCTGCAGGTGGAGCCCCTCTGAGGTCCTCTGCGGTTTCCCCAGCCGGCAAATTCCCAGTTCAGCCAGGACCAAAAAGAGCACTGCTCAAGCTCTACTCATTACGCTCGTTAATAACACAGCGGCTAAAACAATGCCTGCCTTTTCCCAGTTAATGTAAAGGATGAGTCAAGGGTATACTCGTAGAAGGCAGGGCTTTTTTCAGGGCCATGATTTTAACAATCTATCACAGTCCACCGCCGAATCCTTGGTCTACTCTTAGAACAAAGTCAGAAAAATCTCACTTTATTATCATTGGACTTGTACACTAAGCAAAATCCCCTAAAGAAAAAGGTTCAGAGACAAAGGGATTCCATGAGTAATACACACGTGAGAGTTAAAATTCTCTGTCAGCTGGGTGGCTTGGCACTCACCTAAGGGAGAGCACACCTTCTGGTGTGAGGGGTCATCGGGGATGACCCTGGGGTCCCTGTCTGGCGGCTTGCCCTTCTTCCCTGGTGCTGCTCCCTACTCTGCTTCCAACCCACCCAGCCATGCCCTCCGCTGGACAGCTGCCTCACAGCCAGCCTCCTGTGAGTTAGTCCTCTGAGATTGGAACCTACCTCTCCTCCTCTACACTGTGACAGTAATTTGTCCCAGCAACCAGAAAGCTGACTAACGGGATGTGCTGAAAAGACTCAGGCTGACAGAGAGCTATACTGGAGACCTCTGCTTTGGCCAGGGCCTCTGGTTCCTCACTATCCCCGAGCCTCAGAAAACATGAGTCTCTCACTCTCTTTGCCCAAGGTGCTCCTGCCTCTGCCTCTGCCTCTGCCTCGCCTCCCCACCTTGCCTGGCAGCAGGTGCTGGAGCCCAGGGAGGAGCACACCTTGTGTGACCTTGTACCTTGTCCTTGGCCAGGTTGTGATAGTTTTCCAGCTCTTTATGATCCACTCCTTTGTGATCCTGCAAAGCCATTTTCTCTCTCTCATCCAAAAACATGCAGTAATGAAATGAGAACCTATCACAGAGTGAACAGAGTTCATAAAATGATGACAAATGACTTTGCAGTTTTCTTTGGCGAGACATTTATTATTCAGTATTGTGGGTTAAATCATTTTCTGATTTTGTTATAAATCTTTTAGAGTATGAAAGTTCAAACTTACCTTGTGAAGAGAAATTTATCTTACAGAAACTCCTTGTGACCATTAATCCTGACATGTCTACCTCATTGCATTAAGGAACACCCACCAGATTAGCAAAACGTGCTGCTGGGTGTGTCTGGGTGGACATGACCCTGGGACATGTTCCTGTCCATCACTGTTCCCCTGCTCCGCTTTCCAGCCATCATAAGCTAAGCTGGCTCTGCCATGCCCTTGTGCCATGAGGGTCCTGCCTCAGACCCAGCTGCCTAAGACTGAATGCCCCCAAAGCTTGTGCTACATTAACCCTTTCCACTTCTAAATTGTGAGGGTTGGGAATTCCGTTCAGCAGCAGGAAAGCTGACTAATAAGCAAATCAGTGCCACAGAAGTGAAGTCATCCCTGTGACTGTACTTGACTGGTTTAGAGGTCTTAGAACTAGTATACAGAGGGATCTTGGAAAGATTTGGAGAAGTGGACTACAGGAACCCTACAACACTGTAAACAGAGGTTGATGGGTGGTTCAAGGAGCACATCCTGTGTGACCCTGTACCCTCTTCTTGGCCAGGTTGTATCAGAATGCAGACAGTAAAGGCCAGGCTCAGGAGGTTTCAGTTGACAATAGGGTTTCCATTGACAGTTGGACTATAGGCAATGTGTGTTATATTATGACAATGAATTTATTAACATTTTAACCATTTACTGAGGCTTTGGAGAAGAGAGAGATTAAGAGCAGTGGACTAACTAATCTGGCAGAAGAAATTTCCAAACAGCTTAACATGCAGGCCATAACATGGATGCTACTGGCTACTTTTAGTTGTGTTTATAATGAGAATCAGGGGCAAAAAGTAGAGCAAAAATGCTTTTAAACAGTGAATTTTGGTTCAGAAGGAATCGTTTATAAAGTTGAGGCCAAAGAGTTATGCTATTAAGAGATTAGCACCGTTAAAAAGAAACCAACTGTTTTGTACCAGGTGAGGAAAAAGGTGAACAAGGGTGTTTTAGGAATTACCAACAATTCATGCATGGCAGGCTCAAGGGTACAAAAGGTCAACCATCCATTTGCAGAGAGAGTCCCTGAAACCCCTGGTGGAGATGAACTTCCCAGAGAATTTACTCCTTAAGATTCATTTCACTGTGTTCAGCCATCTGGGCACTCAGGGACCGCTGTAGCCATGGTCCAATGGGGTCTGGCTACTGCTCATGCTGACACCAGACTTTGGTGTCATTCATGTGATGCTAGTTTATTGGCATGTAGAATGCAAGGACTGTGCACTCAGGGCAGCTTCCACTTGTATTTCAAAGGAACCCCTGGAAGGCCAGACAAGGAGCCGCTGCATGCATTCCCCACACGTGAAACTATAGGAATGAAACCGAAGATGAAGTGCAGACTCCTAAAAGTTGAAGATGCCAGGAATATGCAATGTTAGCTAAGAAAATCTCAGGTCCTGACTAGAGCAAACCCAAAGGAGAGGGCTCATGCGCTTCAACTGATAAGACCCCCGGAATGGGCCATATGTGCCCTTTTGGACTCACATTGCACTAGGTTATGCCCTGCATACTGGACATGGAGCTCTAGGATTAAAGTTTGCTCTACTGATTTTCAGTCTTTGTTTGGTCAGATTCTTTCCTATCTCTCTTTTTTTCTCTTTGGGAATGAGGATATTTTCCCTGTGACATTGTACTTTGGGATTATATACCTTTTTAAAAATGCTGCAGAGTTTCAGAGCTAAGAGCTTGCTTTGAGTCTCAGAAGAGACTTGAATTTGGACTTTTGCAAAATTCTAGAACTGTTGACACTTTGGAGAAGGGATTATTGCTTTTCTGATTGTACACTGGATAATGCTATTATGTTAGGCAGAATTATGAGCTTGTTACTGTCTTTATTTGGTGATAAAGCATGATTTAAGGAAATGTGTTTGGGTTAAATTTGACAAGGGGTGGATTGTGTCCCTAAATCCTGATGTGTCAGCTTCATTGGATTGAGAAATGTCGCTCCGATTCTCAACTGCTGGGTATGCATGGGTGGGTAGATTTGTATCCAGTAACTACCCATTCCTGTCTGGTGTGTTCCTCTGTTCTGTTCTGTGACCACCATGAATCAAACAGCTCTGCTCTGCCACACGCTTCACCATGATGTTCTTCGTTGCACTCAGCTACCTACGGACTGAATCCCTCAAACCAGCACTAAATTAAACCTGCCTTCCTTTGAGTTGTGATTGTCAGGTTTCGTGTCTAGGAGTGGGAGAGTAAACTAATGCACTCCATGATTTGGAGCATGCAGACTTTTTAGGTGATTATATGTGGTTTCTAATTATGAGAGAAATTCATGAATATTAAAAAATATTGGGAAATACATGTTACTAGACAGAAAAAAATATCGATTTTGCCGTCACCTAATCACAAGTACCTGATAAAACTTTGGTACCATCTTTACAACCTTTCCATTCTTAAATATTTGTGCTTTTATTTTATATAATTGAAGTCACACTGCATTTACCTTTTCATACCTCTTTTTTGTATATTCAATATTTTATCATAGTCATTTTTGCACTGATTTACAGTCTTTTTAAAGACACTTTTAAAAATGTATATTCCTTGGGAAATAAGTTGGTATAGTAGAATTTGTCTCTATAAGTGGACAATTAAGTGCATTAAGCCCAACATTTTGAAAACTAAATCTCCTATTATAGGATCCACAACCTGTTTCTTCCTTCTTTTTTTTAGCAGCCATGACATTTCAGAAATCTGGTCAACAAAGCAATAAAGTTATCTTAAATTATCTTTAAAGAATTTACATGTCCCTGCAATGGAGAGAGTCCAGAAATGTCCTATCCAAGTTTTCCTGTATACTTTATTATCTTACCTATTACAATAATTTTCCTAGGACAATCCACATGACAGAAGGAAAAATTTCATCTGCCCTTTGCTATTCCAGACTGTTTTAGTGGTCTGGTGTATACCTCGGTGGAGATGGTGGTGGGATATGATCGGATGCTACAGCAGAGAGCAGGAGGGGCCCGGTGTGCGGAGAGCCACCACTCACAGCCCTTTGTCCTCGAGTCTGGGGCAGGAGAAAGTGGCAAGTCTGTAGTTTCCTGTCTCTGTGTGATTAGCCTTGCTTAAAATTAAAATTAGACCTAATTATGATTCTATTATTCAACTATTAAGAATTACCCCACGTGACAGATATATTCAAATGTTTTATTCTCTTATTTCCTAATCCTTCTGAAGATACTTTTCCTTATAAAGTTTTTATCACTCATCTATGACAGTCTCATTGAAGCTTTTGCCAGTTAGACTTCTTGGAGTGACAAGTGACCAAAAAGATCATGTTCTAATTTCTTGAATAATAATAAAATGGCAACAACAAAAAAAAAAAAGAAAGGAAAAAAGGAAGAGAGGAGTAGGGGGAGGGGAGGGGAACTGAGGAGCAGTGCTGGGCTAATGTAGCTTGGTGGCTCAGACAGCATCCTAGGGCCAGAGTTCCTGGTTTCCACACCTCTTTCTCTGGCCTCCCCTCGGGAAGATCTGTTCTTGAGCCTTTCCTCTTCTGCGATTATAGGAAATCTATCCCAGGCCCAACCTTCAGTCTTCAGGTCAGACGGTTGATGAAAAAGCTGAGGTTTTTCCTGCTGTTCAGTGAAACCTGTCCAGCTGCGGCTCTGGCTGGGCTGTGTCTGACCCTAAGTTGGCTGCTTCTCCGAGGATTGTTCCATACCTGGTCAGTGCTGACCTCCCACAGGAAGCTGTCCCTAAGCTCTGGTCTGGGTTGAATCATGTTAACCCAAATTCATATTTTGAAGTCCTAACCCTCAGCGTCTCAGATGTGACTGTGTTTGAAGGTATTTGCACAGATAATTAAGGTGTGACTGTGTTTGAAGGTATTTGCACAGGTAATTAAGGTCAGATGAGGTCACATAAATGGATTCCACTCCCATGACTGGTGTTCTTGTGAAAAGAGAGCAGGGCAGAGGAAAATACCATGCAGATGTCACAGGAAACAAGCCAAGGTGAGAACCTCGGAAGACCTCTGTCCTGTAAGACATCAGTCTTGGATGTCCAGCCTCCAGAATGGTGGGAAAGTAAATTTGTGTTGTTTGAGACACAGTCTCTAATGCCTTGTCATGGGAGCCAACCAAAGGAGCACACTATCCGGTCGAGGATGGTGAACCTTTCAGAGACGAGTGCCCACAATGCACCTGAAACCCATTTGCTATGTTTATTACAAACCACCAGTGCTGCAGTTAAACCTGAACACTGAAGTTTTAGTTTAGAGGAAAAAAAAAACCCAACTCAGACCTTAACATTATTTGTCTTAAAAATAAGTAACACATGTGCCATAGGTTCACTGACACTGTCCTACTCAGAAATAAGCACCTTTTCTTCAGAATTTCTGCTGTCTGTCATCTGGATCCTTCCCCCTTCTCCCTTGGGATACAGTCATGTGCCTGAGTCACGTTTGTCTCTTCCAAGACCATAAGACCCCAATTGTGACTGACTCCCGCCCAGCCTATCCTGCTCTCAAGAGTGCATCAGGGAACTGCATACCTGCAGTGCATACCTCCCATATCAGGCTAGGAGCCAGCACTCAGTGCCCTTTTGTGAAAGAATCTGACCCCAAGAAGTGAGTGACTGAGACACTCTGTGTCAGTCCTTAGAGGACACAGCTTGGCCTGCAGCAACCACCGGGAACACGTAGACAGCTCTGAGGCAGAGGTAGGTCGGCACCCTGACCACATCTCAAGGACCCACAGCACCGGAATCACTTTATGGAGCTCTGCCCCTCAAAGAGAGAAGCGCAGGCAGTATAAACAGGTCATGATTACAACAAATGCCTTGTCCAACCTTGGCCAGAAGCAGGGTCAGCTGAGCAGAGAGGCATTGAAGAGCTTAATTGATGCATTGCCTAAATAACTGGAATCCTCAGATAAGGACAGTAATTGTACATTTTTTCAGATTAAGTTTAGTACACAAGCATCCATGGCTCATAGGAAAGGAAGCAGAATTGTACGTAGTAAACACAGGGACCAGAGTAGTAGGAGAAAAATTATTTTGCAGGGCAAAGGACATCTGAATTCTGATTTCAAGAAATCGGTTTGCTTGCACATAACATGCCTTGATTCTCTTTCCATCCTGTCCTCTCCCCTCCCTGTGCCTCTTGATCCCCTTTTGGCTGGGAGCTCAGTCTCCTCGTCCAGACCACTCATCGCATGGTCACTCCTAGTGGCGCTGGGCCATCCTGGTTTCCTCAGGGAGATGAGCTGTCTGTGTGTGTCCCTCTCAGTGAGTTCTTTCCAGGTGCCCTGGGCTTCTCTGCCCAAGAGCAGGGCAGGTGGCCCCAACTCGGCCAGTCTTTCTTTCCCCTCCATCTGGCCAAAATGGAATGGGGTGAACTGCGTGCGGTTGCTCCTGACCGTCGCGACAACAGTATTAGAGGATGATCCACTTTCACACCTCGGCCTGCAAGTCTTGACTCCTCTCTTCCTTCAAGCCCACTCCCAGCCTTCCAGCCACTTCCCTTTCTAATCACAGCCATCACGGAGGGCGTCTGCTGAGTCCCATCATGAAAATCCTGATGTAGAAATAATTGTATCGTCAGCATTTCTCCGCATCCCTCAGCAGTGCTGCCCTACATTATTTAAGATGATAATTAAGCTATTTTTCTTAAAGACATAGATACCAAGCTAACTTTGGGAAATCTCCTAGCATTTAAACACCATTTATATTAGGATTTTTTTGTCTAAAAATTAAAACCAAAAAGACTAGTGGTATGATGCTCCGTGGCATTTATTATAGACCTGCAGGCGCAAGTCCAGGTGAGTTTGGGCACCCTGAGCACTGTTTCCAATTCAGCAGTGCACGGAGCCCCACTCCAGCTCTGCTCTTCTCGTGTCTCTGCACTCGGCCTTTCCTGTCACTTGATCTTAACTGGAATTCACTGCATTAACAGTGAAGAGCCCAAATAGAAATGTTATGCCATATTGTAATTATTGACTCTGTACTAGTGATCACTTAAGGGTTGCTGAATTTGATTGTTTTAGTGACAAAACATAAAACTGAAGAGATTGTCCTTTTTGTGCCTGGTGCGATAAAAATGCAGAATGTGTTTATGTAGCAAGGATGGGGGGAAGAAAACTTGCTACTGGTGGACTGTAAATTTGCTTGAGCAGCAGAGTAATTTGGTTGTAGGTTAAGAATATGAACATGAGCATATTTTATGAACCAGGGGCCTGGGGTATTGGTAAATTTCTTGCAGGCCTAAGATAGGCTTCCTGCAGCCCTGAAGACTGGAAATAATCTACTAGCCCGAGCATGGGAAGGATGGGTAAATTAATGTAGCATGCTTCCTGCAAATTTTAAATATTGAATCAGATTTACTAGTGCACAATATGGTAACTCACAAACACAAAGTGAAAGAAAACAAGTTACAAAATTATACATAGAAGAGTCTGATATCAGTATTATACATTTTGTAAAATTTACAAAGCATGTCGTATGTGGATATGCATACACCTGCATAAACCTCTTTGTAAACATGTATTAATATGGTTTGTGAGGTAATTCATAAATTCTTTTAGTATTCCTTATGAGAATGAGAAGAAATAATATTGAAGGTGAAGGAAAGTAAAGACTTCAACTTAATATGGAATTTTTTTGTTAATGTTACTTTATTTTGTTAATTGTTCTTTAATGTCATTTTTAAAAATTATCAGTTTTCAAAAAAATTATCAGCCTTCTGTTTTGGCCACATTGGTATGGCCAGTTAACCCTGTTTTGTTTTGTTTTTTTAACTGTTTCAAAACCGTAAGTCTTCCAAAGACTACCATTATCTATGACACGAGATGCTTGATTCAGTCATTCATTCTACAAATGAACACTGCTGCCTGCTATCTGTAGGCTGCATGTGTTACCATGGAAAGAGCAAAGATGTGGAAGACATGGTTCTGTCCTTGACGATCTTATTGATTCAGAGTATAGAAGTTCCTGCTGGAGAAGGGGCGTGTGGGAGCAGGCACGCCCCCTTGAGGAAGTGTTTTCCACAGTCCCTGACAGGAATTATTACTGCTGTCATGAGGCTACATGGAGTGGGGTTTCCTCTACAAAAGCATAAAGGAATCTCACCACTAACAAATGATTAACATAAGGTGTGACTGGCACTTTAAACGGGTAATTCCTTTTTAAGAGATGATTTGTTGTGGACCTCTTCTTGGCTGTATACAATGCAATGATGTGCACAAAACCCTCCTCGTGCCACCGCTTTGGGTACCTTGCACCCTGTGGAGGACGGTCTGCCAGCACGGAAGCTGCCCTAGGGTCCTGTCCGGTGGCGTGTGAAAGGTGAGCCTTGCGCGCAGAAACTTGCAGCTGAGGACATTGCTCCGTGGCCAGGGCAGGGCACAAGTGGAACCCGGTGCAGAAGCCCTGTCCAGAGAGGCCCTGTGTGAGAGCGTCTCAGACTGTGGAGATCCTGCACGTGCCTGTGGCGAGAGGGCGCAGTGGATACTGGTGTGAGCTGTTTCCAAGACACCAACGGTTATGGTGGCTCTGATGAGGAAGGGCCAGGAAGTTCTGGAGGAAAGGACGTGACGAGGTACAGCATGACATTTGCATGGAGAGCTGTGAGCAGAAGACCGTCAGTGAAGAGAAAGGGTGAAACTGAGCTTGTGAAAGCTGCTAATGGGAGAGCCCGCCCAGGGAACCTGACACCTGCCGCAGGACCCGGAGATCCCTGGCTGAGCTCTGAGTGCACCGTACATGCAGACCTTCTGGTCCCTGGGAGGAAATGAAGCCCATGGTGCACGCAGCTTTGCCAACTCCAGGGGCTCCTGGGCTCTACCCTCAGAGGACGCTCAGCGTTCATGGCACCTGGTCCCCCTCCCAGGAATACTGGTTTTCAGCATGCTTTTGCACAATCTCCTTCTTCCTTGTGTTGTGTTTGCCTAAGATGCCAGGTTTAATGTGAAAACACCTAATCAATTGCAAAGAGACAAAAGCAGTAGCATCTGTTGCGGGGGGGGGGGGTGCGTGTGTGAGAGAGAGAGATTCCATGACTCAGAGTCCTTTTGGTGACTCTGTGGCTTTTACATTTTAGCTTTTGGTCCTGTCTCCCTCCCTCTCTTAAAAAGGATTGACTGATGACTGGCAGGCACTGATAAGGTGTTTTTGTGAGTGGTACCTTTCGTCAGACCTTTCTCCAGGGACCTCATAACAGGAGACAACAGGGGACCCCAGCCTTGCCTCACCCGATGTGGTCCTTGGGATTCTCAGCAGAGGCAAAGTGGGCTTCAAGGCAGGAGGCCCTGATGCCTGAGCAGACACTGTCACTTGCAGTGGTCCTGGGCGGCCACGCGTGCTCTGCTCCTCTCTCTCCAGCCATGTTGCAAGGCCTTGAGGTAGAGATGAAACAGAAGAGAGCTGAAAACCGCATACAAATTTCTCCTTGCAGTCTTGTACCTCAGAAAGTACAGGTAATTTAAACTGCATGTGAGAAGAAGGGTATTTTTGAAAGTTTTCAGTAATAAAAAAGACTGAGAAGTGCTTTAAACTAATACATGATAGTGATTATCTGCCTGCACAGAGGAGATGGTCTTGTTGCTAGGTAACAGAGACAGGGAGACAATGGTGGGCCATGAAGGCAGAGGCACCCCTGAGTGTTTTGATGTGAATTCTTGTCACAACGGGAACTGTGCTGACACACTTCTCCCACACAATGGGAAAAGGCAGAGAGAGAGGTTTGGCAGCCTGAGAGAGGTGAGCTTCCTGACCTGATTTGCTTAACATATTTGATCCTTAGGGGGTGCAATTAAAACTTCTGTCAATGCAGCAAAGTCTTCTCCTGGTGGAGAATGTTCTAACTCCTCAGCTGTACTGATGACACTGTCAGTGGAAGGAGCTGCAGGATCCCACATACCAATTTGTAACACACTTGAACAGCTACCATGGACAGAGGCTACATTTGCAGCCCTTGGAAATGTGAAGATGGTATGTTCAGAATGAAACTCAAGAGCCACCAAGCACTGCCCATCAAAGGGAGATGGGCATCACTTAAGAGTGAAATCCATTTGACAGGCAGTGGCAGGTGGTAAAGCAGATTTCATGCCATGGTTTTCCTCCCGAGAGTGTGAACACTCTTTATTTCAGGGACTAGGCACACAGAAGGTTCAGCTTGAGTGTTTTTACCCTAGATCACCAATCCTTTGAGACTGTTATTTTATCATTCCTATAACTAAAATATTGAATGGGAGAAAAGAAGAAAAGTGCTCTTCCTCTTGACTCCTCCTAAGAACTGTGGGAGAAAGTGAGCAGAGGACATTTTGAGGAGTGAAAACAGGAAAAGGGAAACAGACAGAAAAACTCATTGGGTCAGAGGCCCTAATGTGTCATTTACAAGGAAGCCCATGCTGTAAAAAAGGACTGTGTTTATTAGCTGTCCTGCAGGTAGTTACTGCATAGATTTCTATTCTTATCCTTCAAAGAGCTGTAACTTCTGAACAGAGCAGTACTATATTACAGACATGATTCTTGACGTTCACAGAATGTGAAGGTATACATTTTACATTACATACTAATCTATTACAGAAATCAACTGAGTTCAAAAACAGCAGTTACCTGGATTTCTCATCTAATGTGAACATCATAATGCCCCCTTATTCCTCATTCCCTCACTTCTTTTGCATAGACTGGCTGGAGGTTGTGTTAGACTCCAAATGATTCAAACTGAGTTAATGTGGAAGAGGATATGGAAGAATTGATATGGATATCCTAATCACATATGAGCCAGTGATTCGAAAGAGCCAGTAAAGATGACAACAGAAAGGAACCAAAAGAACTGGATGAAGAAGGTTCCTGTGGCTCCTACGGTTTCAGGTGACTTGCTGATGACAGTTCATCACCTATATTCCCGCTTCTGTGTCCCCAGAGAATACAAGCAGGGTGTCGGACAGATGCGTCTGCATGAATGCTCAAAGCAGCGTTATTCAGAAAACCCCAAGGCAGAAAACAACCCAAGTGTCTATCAATGAATAAGTGTAATATAGCCACACTTTGGAATGTTTCCAGGCCTTGAAAGGAATGAAATTCTGATTCCTGCTACAGCATGAATGAGCTTCAAAAACACGGTGAGCAAAATAATCTAAACACAAAAGGAGGAACACTACAGTGTGATTCTACTTCTGTAAGGCACCAAGATAATCAATAGGAAGCAAAACCCTGGCCACCAATGCCTGGGGTTTCAGAATTTTAGAATGAGATGATAAGAACTCTGGAGATAATGGTGGTGGAGATTGTACAACATTAGCATACATAAAGCCACGGAACTGCACATCCAAAAATGGTTTAAATTATATCTTCTCTTGTATGTATATTTTATTATACTGAAACATAATAACATGAAAAAGCCTGCTTCATCCTAACTAGACCCTTGAAATTTTCCTTGATGAAGTTGTGCTTTCTGCTTTTTAGCCTCTGACCTCGGTTAAAAATAACAATGACTTCACAACAGCCTTAGTGTAAGCTCTAATAGGACACTACAAGGTCAGCAGCATTTTCTGGACCTGGAAATGTTACTTTCTTCAAACATGAATTCATTTGCTGACCTCCAAGGCCAGCCCTGCACTTTGAGCATGGCAGGGAGGAGGAGCAAGAAGCTGATTGCCCTGCCAGGCTGCAGCTCGCGGGACAGATGGCCCATGCAGACGTCAGGTCTGAGACAGACAGGTGGCCTGGCCCTCGTTCTGCCAGAATGGCATCGCTGGGATCTGGGTTCAGTTGTACCAGACTGCGAGTGAGTCTCACTTCTGTCACGAAGGAACAGGTGAATGGCTGCTCTGGGAGTTAAGCAGGAGAAGGAGAGAGACGATGGACTCTGGGCCAGTGCACCCGGACACATGCGAAAGGCTCTCAGCCTGCTGATTGTCGCCTTGACACCGTCCACTGTCAGATTTCCTGCCGCAGGCCTAGCAATGCCAGCAGCCTGGTTTCTCAGCTGAATGATACCCCTCAGACTTCCGGCCATACCTCTCATGAGAGAACACTCGTCCCAGCTGAAGTCAGATCTGGAGATCACTGGGTGTTGTAGTGGCAGTGAGTGGGCACCCCGACTCCAGCTTTGAGGCAGATCTTGACGTAAGAGGTGGAGGGACAGTCAGCTGGTGGGGTTACTTTGGAGAGCAGCTGGAACTGTCCATGTTTACATTAAGATTCTGGAGCTTGGTGGTGCCGTTTCCTCACCCTGCATTGCCTTTCTTTACCACAAAGGCACTCGCCGGAAGGGTCTGGGCAGTGTTGGGCTGGGCCGGGAGCCTGCACTGGGACTGAAGCCTGGCACAGTCAGGTTGTCAGCTTCTCAGAGCACCAAGTCCGAGGAGGAAACTAGTCTTCAAGAAAAGTGATTAACACAGACAGAGGTGCTTTTGCTTTCTGTGGGGTTTTCAAAACTTATTTTATTGTGCAATGGACCTACAGGGAACACATATATATATATTTTTTGTCTTTTCATTTTTATCAGGGATTGAACTCACGACTGCCTGCTTGCAAGGCAGGCGCTTATGCCGCTGAGCTAAATCCCCAGCCCCAGAACACATATATTTTAACATGGGTCTACACGTATGTGCTAGAGTTCAAACGTCATCAATAAATGAGTGAAATCTGCAGCCAGCTAAGCAGGCCCTAGCTGCAGCATGTACATAGTAGAAGGTAAGAAAAACAGAGACCTTAGTCTAGATCTACAGTGTGTATGCTTTAAGATTTGTCTGTAATAACTCAGTAAATATTTGTTAATCAGACCATGTCTGACCATGTGAATGTAAAAGAAAAGGATTATTATGGGCCTCCCTATCGCTCAGTGTGAGGAAGTAACACGTACAACGAAGGGCAGGATTAATTCCAGATCAGCAGATTAATTCCAGATGCATAAGAATTAAGAACTCAGAGAAACAGTCAGGTGGGTCCAGGTGCTGGAATTTCCCAGAAAAGGGATGACTTCAAGGCTCACAGGGCCCCTGAGGGTCCCCTAGCTCAGGGCTGGCTGTTCTCACACCAGAACCGGCCTCACTCCCTGCTCCCCGCCACTGGCTAGCAAGCCCAGAGAACAGCCCAATTTAAACCCAGTGTGGTAGTCAGGGGTTACAAGGAGAACAATTACATACAGGACACAGAATTTATACTACTTTACAATAATCACCCAGAGTTAAATACAAGAAAGTGCAGGAAATCTGCCTACAACACGAAAGACCCAAGAAAATTCAACTGAGAGCCTGGGTTCCACAGCAATGGCCTGCATGAGTCCAGCTGAAGACCTAGAGCTGATGACAATGCCTCTCATGAGTCTAGCTGGAGATCTAGAGCCCATAACAATGACTCATGCCAATCTGTTTAATGGATCTACACTGGGAAGGTCCAAAGATCAGCAGTGAAACCTTGAAGTCTGTGCCAGCTTGGTGAAGGGTCTGTGCCAGTAGGAGGAGGGTTTTACACTGGAGCCAAGAAATGACTCGAGATAGGGACCAGGGCTCCCCTGAAAAGCACCACAGCCATCCTCAGCAACAATGAGGTCCTGAGGTCTTCTGATAACAGTGGAGTACATGTCACTGAGCCAGTGTGACAAGCTTCTCCTGGAGATTAAATGGCACATATCTTCCCCTTCAGAGCTAGGAAGCCATGCTCAAATTAAGGACCAGAGCTCCCCCAAAGTGAACCACAGCCACTCTCCGCAACAGGGTCCCAAGCTCCTCCGATGATAATGGCCGAATACACATCGGGGAAGCCAGCACGACAAACTCCTCCAGGAGAACCAACAGCTCCAAACAATAATGCCTAAGAGAACCCACAATGCTCCACTCTTCCTCTCCATGTCTCTTTTTATGCTGGCAACTTTCTGCCACCGACACTCAGCACCATGCTGACTTAATTCAGCTGGTATTAAATTGACCACTAGTTTTTAATCCACCCAGATTGCCAAAGCCAAGTTAGAAGTGCCACCACAGAAGGGCTTTAAATGCTTCGGGTCCTGAGCCCAGTGTGGCCCAACCCTGCCCTGTGGATGACACGAACCCACTCGTGTTAGGAGTCAGACTAGACACATCAGCAAGAGCAACTCAAAACGTAACATGGTCAAGAAGTAAATAAATTCTCCTGTAATCTTAAGCCCATCTGGAGCACTAGATGCACTTTACTTTGTTCTCTTGCTTCCAAAACATCCCAGCACAGCCGAGGGCCCTGTTCAGGTCTGTGTGTGGCAGAGGCGGAACCATGGGAGCTCAGGGACTGCATGGCATGATGGCTGGCACACGTGATGCTCCCGGTATAAGCTGGCCACTTGGCATGCTGTCCTCTCTGGCTCTCGGTGGCCGCTGTTCGAATCACTC
This sequence comes from Cavia porcellus, assembly GCF_034190915.1. NCBI lineage: Eukaryota > Metazoa > Chordata > Mammalia > Rodentia > Caviidae > Cavia > Cavia porcellus. Next base: position 49,918,911 of record NW_026947507.1, read on the forward strand.
CCTTACCCCTTCTGAAGACAGCAGCCCCTGCTCTCTAGAGGACAAAGGTCCTCTGCCCCAGCTTACCACAGCTGCTCTACTTGGCACACACATTGCATAAGCAACCAGATTCCCTGGGAGACTGTTGTGTCCCAAACAAGGGTGTGCCCTGTCAAGGGTGTACCAAGGGCAGGAGACAAGTGGCCCTCAGTACAAGGGCAGATGCCACCATAGGCACAGAATGCGTGGACCACCTTGTCCAAGTTTCCGCAAGAAGAGTCACCCATGGCTCCTTCTGCATCCCAAACCTGCAGTGGGGAGGAACAGACAGGAGACATCAGACTGCTTTTGGCTGCTGAGGAGAATGGTGTCACCTGTCGTCAAGGGCAGGAAGGGAGGACGCGATCAGTGGAGGTCACGGTGACACCATCAGTGCCTGTGGTCTCCAGCCAGGGCTGCGCCATGGGCCAAGGCTTCCCCTGACAGTGGAGGTCTTCTTTTGATATAAATGCTTTATTACCAAAAATTTCTACTATATAGAAAAGTAGACAGAACAGTCTAATAAACAACTGTACAATAATGCACCAACTTAAGCAGATTTCAGCTGATAGCTCATCCCCGCACCACCTGCCTCCCCTGCGTTACTCAGATCTCACATCATTTCCTCTGTAACAGTCTTCTCTGCGCATTGCTAGGCTGTAAGGACTTAAAGATGACATAACAACAACATTATGAGCACATTTAAATAAACTAGAATTCCAAATATGCTGTCAAGTGTTCAGGTTTCCTGACATAATGTCAAGTGGTCTCATAGATGGGTATTTTTAGTCTTTTTAACTAGAATGCACGTAATGTCTGCAGGTGGCAAGCAGTTGATTTTTTCCTAAGTATTTCTAAAGCTATAGATTTCTCTTTCTTTGTTATTGCAGTTTTGGTTGGAGCAATCACCCTTGACCAAATGACCAGTGTTTCTCCAGCCTCCTCCGCTGCCTCCTTTCCGGAGTTAGACACAGATTCCAGGTTACTCCGTGTCTTAGTTACTTTATGCTCATCGCTGAGACAAAATACCTGATGCCCAAGTTGGGAAAGGAAAGGTTTATTTCTCACAGTTTTTGGAGGTTTCAGTCCACACTCAGTTGGCTCCCAGGCAGGCGGGCATGGCTGGGCCGCCTTTCCATGGCGGCTGCAAACAGCAAACCGGAACCAGCAAAAGAGCAAGACACACCTTCTTCCTGCCATTACATCACATGCTGGCTCCACCCCTATGTGAGTGGAGCATTGACACCATCAATCCAAGCACTAGACAACAAACCAATCACAAGTACACAATGCAAACTCATGAGGCCTGGGGGACACAGACATAAACCATGACACTCCGCCTGGGCAGGACTGAGGTTCCGAGTCTCATGCACTCCCTTTGTATCCAGTCAGTGCCGGGGCTGCCTCGGACAGAGCAGACTGGAGTGGCCAGGTGGTGGCTGAGTGTGGTTCCACACACTCCTCTTGGCTGTCTCCTAGGTCGCTAGTTGAATACAGAGGCTTGGTCAGCTTTGAGCTTGTGTTTTGTATGTGTGGAGCAGGGCGGATGTGCATACAATGTAGTGGTTGGTTGTCTCTTCCTTGGTAATACTCCAAGAGCATGCCCTTTAAGGCTTAGACATTCATTCACTAGGACACACTGACGATGATACATTAAATCTCCCATTTCTTACTCCTAGAATATTACCACACAAAACAAATCTCTAGTTAGTTACTCAGTGTTAGAGTTCATATAAAATTTCAGGGGAAAAGCCTGACGCTTTTCTTTGATTTGCCAGCTTTCAAAATAATGTCTGGGATCAACCACGGCTTCCTGATCTGTTTTTTACTAGTACTTGTCAGGTGGTAGTTGTAGTTGCTGCTGTTTTAAGTGTGTTTTGATCTCCTGAGCATTTTGCATGCATTTCTGTTCATTTTGGTGTTTCATGAGAAAGGCTCTGAGTCCTGTGACACAGCACTGTGGTCTCTGAGCACACCCTTCCTCTTCCTCCTGATGGGATGTTCTGAGTTCAACTTGCATGTCACGTTTCCAGGACCTGGATCTGTTAGAGCCATTCTGCAAGGATCATCATTTCTTGTGGTGGGAAAGTGTGTCTTAAGAGCTCAGTTGGGTGCTGTGTGCCCACTGCCTCTGGGCTGTGTAAGGAAAACATTTCAGTCCCACAGATGTGTTCTGCTGCCCTTTCAGCTGGGATGAGTGTGTGTGTGTGTGTGTGTGTGTGTGTGTGTGTGTGTGTGTGCATGCGTATACATTCTAGAAGTATCACATGCTGTGATCACACTGCTTTCTAAATGCTTCTTCCAAACATAATTTCAGAAAGATAATAGAAATAGTAATGCCTCTCATTTGCTTACTAAATGTACCATATATAAGCAGTAAGCACCATTCTTAGAGTAGTGGATACTTTGTAACAAAAACCAAAACAAGCCTTGGAGAAATGTTTCAACTGCTAAATCCAATTTCATGATCTGAAAAACACCTTCTTCACATGGCTGTTGTAACAAAGCTGTCATTTACCAAGAATTTATCGCAAGCCAGACACTTCCTATACATGTTCTTTTCATTGAATCTTTATAGCAACATTTTCAAGTAGGTGCTGTTTGCTCCTTTCATAAGTAGACAACTTTCCCACAGTGACCCGGGGGTTACTTGTGGCAGTGGCTCTGAGCTTTTAACCTAGAGTTTCAGGCATTGGTTTTGTGAGGGGAGGAGTAGATGGTGGCACCAGCCCATCCACCAGCAGCCACGCCAGGGGGTCTCTGCACAGCACACAGCATGGGAGGTGAAGGCTGTGTGACCCGCTTTCTGCTTTGCCAAGCCTCACCTGTGTGTCCAGCGTGACCACTGCACCTAGGCGGAGCTCGAGCCGGCACCTTCTGCCGTTCCGTCCTCGGAGCACACCGGTGGGGCAGGCGTCCAGAGCGAGTGCACTGAGCCCCTGTTCTCCAGTCATGTGTTACAAGCTGCTCCTCAGCCTTTGTTCAAAGCAGAATTCACAAAACTGACAGATTCATCTGCTTATGTCAGGAGCCATCAGAGCCAATCACAGGACAGTCCCGGGAGGCAGATGGGGTCACTTTTCACAGAATAGGAGAAAGAAAACAAAAATTCTCTTGTCATTAAAAAGGACAAATACATTTCCCCACAGCGAGCTCATTCCCGGGAAACAGAGATTTATACTAATGCAGAGTTCCATTAGGAGATTTTGAATAATTCCAAATCAAAACCTCACCCACCCCCTCCCCATCAAGCTGTCATTATCCAGTTCGAGCCAGTGAGCAGTAGTTCCTATGGTGAGTGATGTCTTCCTAATAACAGAAACTTGGGGGACAGAGCACAAAATATGACAGGCTTTCTAGGTAGCACATAACTACACACACTGTTTAAACTCATCTAGAATGGGACTGTGTGTGTGTGCATGCGTGTGTGTGCATGTGTGCTCTCCCAAGACAGGACAGTCACTGCCTGTAGCAGTCACCAAGAAGAGGCCAACAGCGGCCAGTAAGGCATCCAGGAAGAACAGCAGCAGTGGAACCTGGAGCCCTCCCACAAGGTGAACACTAAGATGCTACAGCTGTCAGCATTCTCATGTCTCCAGAACCTCACTGTTCTGTTTAACTTTGTCTCACAGGAGAAGAAAACCTCCTGGCAATTCTGCGGCGAAGATGGTGGAAGTACATGATCCTGGGCCTCATCGACCTGGAGGCCAACTACCTGGTGGTGAAGGCCTACCAGTACACCACGCTGACCAGCGTCCAGGTGTGTGCCGGCGCCCACCAGGCTCCCCCGTGGCTACTCTAGGAGTCTTGCAATAGAAGAAGAGATGGGCTGGGTAAAGCTTAACTTGGGCTTCATGTCTTTCTATTAATTTTATTAATTCTTGTATAGTTGGGCAACTTTTTCCTCTTTATTCTGAATATGCCATGATAATTAGCAGTAATGTAGGAAAATAATTTATGGCTATGAATATTGCCAACTAACCTTGTGTCAGCAGAATTATTAGTAAGTGTAAACATAAATCTATTTTTATCACAGCTTAACTTTTCAGAATATTAATAGACTAAGTAATCAAGCCACTTAATAATCTTTTCTTTTAGCTTATTTTGAATATATAAAATTTAGAATCTGAAGGAAAACATGAGTAATGTAGATAAAACTCCTAAAATGCATTATGCATGAAGATGGCTACTGAGTCCTATCTCCTCCTCCTACGGCTCTCTCTCTGTGTCACACACACACACACACACACACACACACACACACAGGTACGCATGCTCATACACACACGTACAAGTTTAATCTAGTTTTTCAAGTTTTCTAGTTTTGCCAGGGATATATTCTCCACTGCACCGTAAATGATAAGCTTAACTGTATTTATCTGTATGTATCACCCTCGTTTTTCTTTGTAGGGAAATATGGTGAAATTCATAGCCATTCCAAAGCTGTGGAAAAAAAATAAAACATGACTCACATACTAGATGTAGCTTACCATTGGTATTTCAACAAAATTTCTGCCATCCTGTTAATTTTCCTGGAGCAACAATAGTAAAACATGGAAAAACAAGCTAACCATGTACCTAAATTTAAAGCTTCTAGGTCAGATGCTCTTACCCTAATTTAACTTCCCTATGGTCTGATTTGTAAGTGAACTTCAAAGCTGAGGTCTCAGTACGCTATTACTGCTGTAATGGGAGGTCTTGGACCAGATCCTTTATGATGATTGCAAGTCCACCAGCTCACAGTTCTGGGGATCAGCAGAGCCTTCCTGGCCGGGGCGTGTCCTCAGCAAAGGGGAAAGCAGGAGGCGAGGGGAGAGTGCATGCTGCACTGGGCGTCCCTCATCTGACCATGGCCGCAAGGCCTGACGTTGCCCGCATCCACCCTCAGAGCCCTCGTGAGGGCCGTGCCCCAGCCTGTGCACAGGCCAGGGAAGCCTGAGGGATCCCAGCACTGGCATCTGCCCTTGGCAGGCCAGAGCCACACAAACACTGCAGGACGAGAGCCTTGAGGTGCCCACAGGTCTGGGGCTTTGGAACTGGCACCATGGGCCAGCAGCGAGGAACCCGAATGGGGGCTTCACTGCAGTACCCATCCAGGATCCTCTCGGGCTGTGCAGGGTCTCAGACCTGGCCTCTTTCCTCCAAGTTTAAGGGTCCGAGGTTGGCTCAAGAATTTCTACCTTTTTCTTTTTCGTCTCTTCCTCTATGGAAAAGAAATTTCCCCAAATGCCCCATGCACGATATATAACATTCCTTTTGGTTAAAAAAATATACGGACCTGCCGGTTTGCATTACCTCTTTATGTATCATCCATGGTTCTTGCTAAGACTTAAAAGATCTTAAAAGCAAGAATCTTAAAAATAATTTATAAATCATCCTAATACAGCACCATACATAAATTAGCACAGAGACATAAATACATCAAATATAAATACAGTTAACCCCACATCCTGAGCCCCTTATTTACATTTGCTTTATCTTTTTTCTTTAAAGATCTCACTGAATTTCAAAGCAAACACACATACACAAGACAGCTACAAACTTCAAAGGGAGAAGGATCAAGCTCTTGTCTCCTCTGTACAGTGACTGTTTTGTGCCTCTGTGTTCATACTTCCTTATAGTAATGCTCTGAAACATAAAAGCCCATCAGACAAGTCACAGTTACACCCACATGTTACACATTGTACACCAATCAGTTGGGTTTCCTGAACTGAGTACATTTACCACAAATTTACACTTTTAAGCTTTTTAATATTTTCAATGATAAATATACTGGGACAATTTTTGGAAGCCAAAGCCTGGGGAGCACTCCCTTTGTATAAATTAACACCATTGCTTCGATAAAATCAGGAACCTGGAGTTGCCCTAGGAAAGCAGCCTTCTCTGACCACATCTTTTTCTTTGTCTTATTTTTCTTCAGTTAGAAGCAAGATGTAAAAGTGAGCTATCTTACTGCAGTGGCCCATGATCACCTTAAGTTGCACACACAGGCACACACACACACACACACACACACACTCCACACTGCATTTTCCTCCTGGGCAGCTTTGATCAAGCTTGTGTAGGACCGAGAACATCCTTCTCTACATGCCCCACTGAAATCTGGCCCTTTGCACGCTCAGAATGCTTGCAGACCTAACTGGAGAAAGCTCTCCCAAGAGCGCCTTTGAAGATAAGGGACTCTTTTGGTTCTGATAACTGGGGCATCAGGAAAAAGGACATCAGCCTACAGGGTCGTGAGAGTCACCGGGGGCTCAGTTTCAGTCTTTACCTTAAAGCAGCCTCTCTGCTGGTCACAGATGGCTGTTGGCATGGAGGGGGCTGTCCTCTTCTTCCTTCCTGACCAGTGACGGAAAGATGGTGGGCCACACCACTGAGTAGGAGTCCAGAGCTTTGTTCTCATTGGACCATGCTAATTGCTGGAGGAATGCCGTGAGCTCATTGACATAGACCTGGGCTCTCTAAGCCAGTAGATGGAAAGTTCTCTCCATGGCTTAGACAGGTGTTTCTTTACAGTCTACCACTGACATTTGGAGTGGGCTGCACCCAAGCCCAGAGTCAGGAGGGAACCAGTGCTGCCCAGCCATGCATCTGTCACCCATGGAGGGGAGGATGAGGCAGGTGAGTGCAGGAGGACCAGCCATGATGTCCCCGCACCTCACCCCCATGGACCCTGTGATGAGAGCAGGTTCTTTTCATGCTCTAGCAGGGCTTCAACTTCAGCTCTGTTTCCTCAGTCTCCCACATGAGAACAACATCTGCTTGTGTTGGTCACCTCACCAAGCTGTGAGAGCCTCCACCGCAAGGACAGTGCTTGTCTACCTCGTGATCTCGGGCACTCACAGGGTGCCCAGCAGACCCTAGGTGGTAACTGTCTAAGGAGACTGGTAGCATGGCTTCAGGGAGATGTTTAGGAAGAATACCTGTTTGGGAATTATAAAACTGGTCCAGGAGCCGAGAGGCAAACCTGTAAACTGGGAGGGGAGATCCAGAAGTGATCCCCGCCCTGGGAAATAGATGTGATTTTCTCTTTATACTCTTTTCTCTTTTGTTCTGTTCAGCATTGAAAAAAATCACAACTCCTTGCTGGTTTCTTAACTTCTGTGACTTTCCCCAAAGCAGTTACCTGGTTTGTGTGTACACGTGAACAGTCCCGGCCTGTTGCTAGCATTCCCCTGAGCCTCAGGCATCTCTCTCAGCGCACGAGTGCATCTCCAGTCACCTGTCCACCCCACAACCCTGCCGGCCCACCCAGAGTAGCTTTTGGACACGCTGTGTAATGCCACAGTCTGGGAAAATGTTTCTTTTAACTCTATAGTATGACACAAAGAGAATAAAATTCCAGTGACTCACCAATTGATCTCTGTAATACCGAACAGGAATAAGGGGAAGGAAAGGAGCAGGTTGAACCTAACAATTCTGGAACCATTTTGTCACTTGCAATAACTAAGCCTATTAAATAATAATAAATGGCCCAGACAGCAGCCATTTGCTCTAGAAATCGTATCTGTATTTCTGTTCAGTAATTTTATTCCATTTACTCATTGCAAATTGGCAAAATGAAGGAGAACCAATGCCAGTTGTGCCTCTTTCCTTGGAGAATGCTCTGAGCATGTAGCAGGTGCTATCGTCAGATTGATCGGTAATGGAATCCCTTGCCACACACCAGGAGATGCCCCACTTGCAGCAGATGCTGCAGAGACATGAGCCAGCCTTGCACTCCAGGACACGCAGGCCAGTAGAGAGACAGGGGCACAGCGAAGGACACAAAGGCTGTGCACCTCAAAGGGCCAGATTGCAAAGGGGACAGATTTCCCAGGAGGCAGAAAGAGTGATTACCTGCATAGTGAAGAGAGTGTCCATCTCTGCATCTGGATAAAAGGTGGGGAGCAGAGAATGTGGGGTAACTTCTCCCATGGAGTCAGCAGAATGAGGAATCTGTGGCAGGTGAGCAAATATCCTGTTCAAATCATAGTGGCTGAAACCAGCACCCTGGTCTCCTTGTTTGGGACATTGTATTAGGTGACAGTCACACTTGTAAGCCTTGGTGCATTCATCAAACAACCCTTGGATGTGCGGTTCCCATCAAGAGTGCACATTCTGAAGCTCAACACAGTTCCAGTGGAATCTGTCAATACCTCACAATATAACTTGGGCTTTGGGGAAGATTTTCCTGAGAATGCAGCTTGGGCTGATGTCCAGGAGGGCAGGTGGGATGGGACACAATCCAGGCAGACCATGGGACGTGTGGACCAGGCAGGACACGGCCCTGGCCCAGGCCTCACAGCTGGGCAAGGAGCCTGGGAGATCAGACTTCCAAACGGGAGGGAGGGGAGGTAGGTGCTGGCCCAGCAGGGCTTGGTGGCCCAGCTGGCACCATGGGACCCCGAAGGGAAGGCGCTCAATTGGAAGGGGATGGGACAGGTTTAGGTTTCAGAGATGATACCACCTCGGGGTGGAGAACCAGGGAAGGTCAGAGGATGGAGGGGCTGCCCATAGAGTCAGGGCCACGCCATGGGTCTTCAGGGCCAAGGCTGGGGTGTGACTGGATATCCCAGGTGACAGCAAGCCTGAGGGTTTGAGCAAGTAGCAAGGGACCAGACATGGCCTGAGCACACGTGCTTTGTAAGAGACTTCATCCAGGAGCACACGGACCAAGACTCGGAACCCGAGCGCGTAGAGCAGATGGACGCGGAGCCGCTCCACGCTCTGCCCTCTGACCCATGCGTGCATTTCTTCGCCAGCCTCGTAGTTAAATGTAGTGATGAAGTGTAAAGCTGGAGAGGAAAATGTGTTTTTTGAAGAGATTATTTACTCTCAGGAAATTTCAAAAGCTGCATCCCATCCTTGGAACTCTTCACGCAGCTTTTTCCAGCAGTGACTTTTTTCTGTGGCTTTAGTACAATGTCATGTCCATTGACATTGACCCAGTGTTGTTGGCGAGAATGCAGCCCTTCGATGTTGACTCAGTTTTCAACCACTGAGTCTTCTTGCCTGTGTGTGTCTGCGGGTATGCATGTGTCTTTGCATGTACGTCTGCATGTCTGTGTGTGTCTGTCTGCATGTGTCTATATGTGTGTCTGCATAAGTCTGTGTGTCTGCGTGTGTCTCTGTGTCTCTGAGTCTGTGTGTCTACATGTATCTGTGTGTGTGTGTCTGTGTATCAGTGTGTGCCTCTGTGTGTCTGCATGTGTCTGTGTGTGTCTCTGTCTGTGTCTGTGTGTCTGTGTGTTTGTGTGTGTCTCTGTGTGATTCTCCACAACGGGATCCTATGTAACCACACCAGTCAGGTTACAGTATTTGATGTTACATTACTTTTTACTTTAGCCATTCTAAAAGAGGTATAGTAATAATTCATTGCAGTTTTAATTTGCATTTCTTAATGATCAATGAAGGCTACCTTTGTGTGGAAAATATATTTTAAACTTTGCCTTTGTAATTAGAAGGCAGAGAAAATTAAATGGCAAAAAGATAACTTCCGTGTGGGGAAAGTGATAGAAGAGGCACTGAAGTAAAGCATCTCAGCTGTCCCCTCACTGGAGAGTGAAAAGCAGGACAGTCACACCATCAGGTTGGATTCGAAGGATTTTATTCTAAGTTGCATTTGCAGGTTTTTATTCTCTTGGCCTGTGAAGGATGAACAGGCTGTGGCTGATCAGCAGTGACTTTGGCTACATCGTAGCTGCTATGCTTGAACCATTTCACAGCAACTTTATGACCGCTTGTCCAAAGATTATTCATCTTTTCTCAACTGTGTAGAGCAAAATGCAAACAGGTTAAACGCACTGCTGGGAAAGAAGAATGCAGTCTCTCCGTACCCTGCAGTGTGGTGATCACAGCTGACCCACACTGAAGCCAGCCCCGCCACTCTTGCTGACTGCTCTGGGGTCTGTACCTCTGACACCAGCCCTGCTGCACCCTGCATTTCCCTGGGAACCGTATCTTCCTCTTTACACGTGCTCTTTCTACTTGTTCAAATGCCAGACCCTGGGAGTTTAATGACTACTTAAGGATATTTTTAGAGTACAAGGCAAAGCTTTTAAATCCAGACAAAGTTCCTACCCATGAAGGGAATGTGGTATTCTGACTCTCCTCAGATTGCTTAGGTTCAGACATCCCATTTCTGTGCTTGCAAAAATAACTTAACTACATTTGCATTTCCTAATGACCAATAAAGTCTATCTTTGTGTAGAAAATATATTTTTTAACTTTCAAGCAGCTTGAATCTGAACTCCCAGCCAGGTTCTGTGTCACACTCTGTGCTGACCTGAGTTACAACCCTGCTGCCCCCTAGAGCAGCACCCTGAATCCCTCTCCTGCTATTCTCTCACCTCGCTGGCCCCTACCTGTCTCTCCATGCCCTGGGCACTGTCTGCAGAGAGCATCCATCCCACCCACCTGCTGGCCCAGGTCCCCTACCAGTGCCAGCAGTAAGGTCATGGAAAGGCAGGAGGACATCGATGTCCATTAGGTAATGGCTCTGGCAGGACAAGAAAACACATGTCTGACCCTGCCTGAATTCTTCACACTCCTCCTCATTTTCTCTTTCCCCTGGTCGCTGTCCCTTTCCTCCAGGTCTGATGGCTGTTTATTTACACTTCTCCCCACTCACTCAGGACATCAGGTAGTGGAAGGCAAGACCAGCATATGATCGCGTTTGCTTTCTTTGCAGCACCATGTAAATGATAGATGATAAAAACTTTAATGAAGGAGATAGTGGATAGAAGGGTGAGTTTCTAAAGCCAGCCTTTGGCCAAGGCAACACTGTGGGCTCTGCTAAGCATGCTCACTCACGCGGCACACAAGAGTCTTGGTATTCTGCTGTGCTCAGCACTAGGAAATGCACCAGAGTATTCTTGAATAGAAAAATCAGGCTGTACTTGGGGTAACAGTTCACGCCTGCTTCCTTGGGCATGCTTTCCATACGCCCGGGCAGTGGGAAGTGTAACACCCCTGCAGCCATTAACCACAGCAGGGCTGCATCTTGAAATTCTCAGAGCCGGTGGTGAGTGGCCTGCTGGCCTGGAGAACACGGGTGGGCAAGCAGGGAAGGGGCTTCATGTCCACCTCCTCTCCAGGTGACCTGCAGCCCAGCCTGCACTGCACCCAATGTGGTCACTCGCCACCTGTGGGCAGTCCGGGATGATAGGGAGCAGTGAGAAGTGTTTCTTTCATTTCAGCATTAGTGCAGAGAGGGTTAGAGAGTGCCGTAGGGAATGTGTGTGTGACAGACAGAGACACAGGTAGACAGAGGGGCAGAGAGACAGAGGAAAAACGAAGTACACAGTGTTTGAAAACCAGAAGTTTAATGGCCAAGTAAATAAATTTTAAACTCAAATTTTTCTTTGCTTTGAAAACTTGTATATTCCAGGCCTTGATAAAACAAATGTTAATTAAATGAAAAGCCCAGTGTTCCAGTTAACTACATTTTAAGATCTTACTAATCAAGATATACTCATTGCTGAAATGTGTGTTTATTCTTTAAATGATTTTTAAAAGAAATCTTTTGTTCAGAATTTAGAATTATATTTTTATTTGAGTCATCCTTCTTGCTCCCTCCCAGAAAAATTCTGTAATTAACACAGTTGATAATTTCTCAGTTTTTTTCCAAATAATTACTCCTTGGTTCTTGAAACATTAAAGATCATTGATGAGTAGAAGGAGAAAATAAAGAATTTTCTATGTTGGATGCAAGATTGCAGGATTTTTAAAGCAATAATATAGTCGGGGCTCACTTAAAAACAATACTATGCCCTATAAGGGATTTAATTAGAGAATACAATCTGAAAAGATAGTGAATTTCTTAAAAATTAATTTTGTCGCTACATTTTAGAGGTAATCATTGCATTTATCACAGGGAATTTGCACCTGTACCTGACACATGGATTCTTTTCTCCCCTCCCTTCCTCCCCTGAGCCCTTCCTTCCCTCCTCATTTCCAGTTTTCCTTGTATTCTCCTTTCCCCGTTTCCCCTTCCTTCCTTTCCCCTCCCCTTCCCCATTTCCCCTCTCCACGTGAGCATTTTCCTGTTTCACAGTATGTACTACAGATTTTGGTCCTTATTTGCACTTTCAGTTTCTCACATCACAGGACCATGTGATATTTACACATGGGTCCAATTTATTTCACTTCAGAGTTTGGCCTCCGATGTATCAATGTATGTAAAGATATCTTACGTTTAACCTTTATAGCTGACTAGTCTCCATTGTATAAAGGACACACATCTTCTCTATCCATTCCTCAGCTGACGGGCACTTGGGCTGTTTCCAAGATTTAGGTATTAACAAACTGTGCCATTATAAACATGGGTGTACAAACATCATGTGGTATGATGCTTTTAATTCTTGCAGGAAGATACCAAGAAGTTGAATAAGTGAGTCAAATGAGACCTCCAGTCCTAGTTTTTTGAGGAATCTCCACACTGACTTCCACAATGTTTGTACCACTCTACAAGGGGTCTTTCCCCCACGTCTTCACCAGCTTTCTTATTGGTTGATTTCTTGATAATAGTCATTCTTTCTGGGGTGAGATGGAATCTCAGCACTGTTTTAATTTGCATCTCTTAAATGACCAGTGATTTTGAACATTTTTTCATATATTTATTTGCCATTTGTATTTCTTTGGGAAGATATCAAGAAGTGAGAAGTGTGTATTCATTTCAGATGCACATTTTTGGAATAGGTCGTTGAATTTGGGTGGGTTTTTTTTTTAGTTCTTTATTTGTTCTTGATAGTAGTCCTTTTTCTGAGGAACAGCTGGCAAAAACCTTTTCCCACACTGTGGGTTGTCTCTTCACTGTGTTGGTGGTTTCTTTTGCTATGTGAAAATATTTAATGACATCTCAGTTGATTCTTTGTGATATTTCCTGTGCAACTGGGGTTTTGTTAATAAAGTCTTTGCATACTTTGGTATCTTCAGGAGTTCTACCTGTTCTACCTTCTAGCAGATTTAGTATTTCTGTTTTAATATTTATATCTTTAATCCATCTCGATTTTAGTTTAGTGCAAGGTGAGAGACATGGGTCTAGTTTTAGCCTTTAGCATGTAGAAAGCCAGTTTTTCCAGTATCATTTATTAAAGAAGCTATCTTTCTTTCAGTGAAGGTGTTCAGCCTCTTTGTCAAGGACAAGATGGCTGAGTATGTTTGGAATTGTTTCTATGTCTTCTGTTATGTTCTATTAATCCTTCTGTCTGTTCTTTTTTTACATTACCATGCTACTTTTATTATTGTAGATTTGTAGTATAATTTCAAGTCAGTGATTGTGATGCTCCCGCCTTGCCTTTGTTGCCCGGAATTGCCTTTTCTATTTGGGTCTCTTCCTAGTTCCAAATGAATTTTGTATTGTTCTCTGTAATTCTGTGAGGCATGTTGTTGGTATTTTGATAAGAATTGTATTACATCTACATAACAATTTTGGGAGTATGGCCATTTTTCATTGTGTTGGTTCTTTCTACCCATGAACAAAGAATATATTTCCATTTTCTGATATTCTTTTTAATCTGCTTTCTCAGAGTACTGTACTTTTCAGTATAAAGACCTTTTGCTATCTCCATTATATTGATTCCTAAGTATTTTTTCCTTTTGTTGGTGGCTACTGTGAGAGGTACGGCGACCCTAATTTTTCACTCAGTGAGTTTGTTATTTGTGTATAGGAATGCTCTTTGATTTTTGAATGTTGATTTTGTATACAAATATGTTACTGAATTTGCTTATTAAATTGAGAAGTCTTTTGGTGGAGTTTTTGGGGTCTTCTATGTACAATATCATGTCATCTGAAAATGATGATAATTTAATTTATTTTCCTACACTTATTCCTTTTATTTTTTTCTCTTGTCTGATTGCTCTGGCTGATGTTTGTAGAGCTGTATTGAATGAGAGTAGTAATAGCAGGGCTTGGAACTTAGCTCAGTGGCATATGTACCTGCCTTGCAAGCAGGCAGTCGTGAGTTCGATCCCCAGTACCAATGGAAAAAAAAAAGTAATAATAGCAGATAACCTTGTCATGACTTTAGAGCAAAAATCTTTAGGTTTTGACCATTTAGTATGACATTGGCTGTTGGTTTGCTATATATGACTTTTATCACATTAAGATAAAGACCATCTATTCCAATTTTCTATCGTGTTTTTGTTATCATGAATGAGTGTTGGACTTTTTCAAAAGCTTTTTCTCCATCTATGGAGATGATCATGTGGTTTTTGTCCTTGGCTCTGTAGATATGGTATGTTACATGTATTGATTTGCATAAGTTGAACCATCCCCTTATCCTTGGAATTAATTCTACTTGTCAATGGTATATAATTTTCTTGATTATTTGTTATATTCTGTTTGCCAGTATCTTACTGAGGATTTTTGCATCTGTGTTCATTAGGAAGACTAGTGTGTTGCTCTTTTTTGGGTGAGACCTCTCTGGTTTTGGTGTCAAAGTAATGCTTGCCTCCAGGAATTAATTTGGGAGTTTGCTCCCCGTTCAGTTTAACAACTTTGAGGAGTAGTAGCATTAGATTGACTCTAAATTTTATTAGAATTCAGCAGTGAATCTATCAGGGACTGGGCTTTCCATTGCTGGTGGATGTTTACTTAAGTCTTTAATTTCATTGACTATATTGGGTTATTTCGAATATATGTTCTGGATTCAGCTTTGCAAATTCATATGTATCTAAGAATATGTCCATTTCTACTGTTTTCCATCTTATTAGAATGCGGGGTCTTAAAGTGAATATTAAGGAGCTTCTGGACTTCTGCTGGATGCATTTGATTCTACTTCTTTCATTCCTGATTACATGGATGTGAGTCTTTTCTTTCCCTTTTCTCATAAGGTAGGCAAAGGGTCGGTCAGTTTTATTTAATCTCCCAAAGAACCAACTCTTCAATTCATTAATTCCTTTTTTGTTTTCTTAGTCTCAACTTCATTAATTTCTGCTCTAATCTTTATCATTTCCTCCTTCATATGAGCTTTAGGCTTGACTTTCTCTACTTTTCCTAGAATTTTGGTGTTTAACATTAGGTTATTTATTTGAACTTATTTTGTTTTTCAGATGTGGGAATTTATAACTATAAATTTCCTTCATAGGACGTTTATGTTGTATCCCATAAGTTTGAGTACGTTTTATTGGCATTATCATTTAATTGTAGAAACTGTTTAATTTCATTTGTGACCCATTGGTTGGTCAGGAGGGTGTTATTTAATTTCCATGTGTTTATGAAGTTCTTGTGGTTTCTTTTGCCATTGATTTCCAATTTCATTGCACTATGATCTGACAATATGCATCGGATAGCTTCAATTCCTTTGCATTTGCTTAAGCATGTTTGATAAGCTTTGCATTTACTTAAGCATGTTCTATGAGCTCGTATGTTGTCCATTTTGAAGAATGTCCCATGTGCAGCTGAGAAGAATGTGTATTCTGATGTATAGTGTAACACTCTGTAAATATCTACTGAGCCCATTTGTTCAAAAATTTGGTTCAATTCTGATATCTGTTGATTTTTTTTGTCTAGTTGATCAGTCTATTTGTAACAGTGGAGTGTTGAAGTCTCCCATTACAACTGTATTAGTGCTTATTTGATTTTTCATGTCTGTTAATCTTTGTTTTGTGTAGTTGCATGCACTGGTATTTGGTGTATATATGTTTAGGATTATTATCTATTCCTCTTACATTATTACCTTAACAAGGATATAGTAACTTTTTTGTCTTTCTTGATCAGCCTTGGCTTGAAACTGACTTTGGAAATAGAACAGCTGCTCCTACTCTTTCTGGATTCCTTTTGCATGGAGTATTATTTTCATCCTTTGACTTTCAGTCTATGAATTTCTTTTTTTAATAAAATGTGTTTCCTGTGTGCAGAATATTGTTGGATCTTTTTTCTTGGTCTGTTCTGCCAGTCTGCTTCTTTCAGTTCGTGAATTGAGACCATTTACACTGATATTTATAACTGATATGTACTGACTTATCCTTGTCATGTTATTTTGCTGTTATTGCTTCCCTTTCTTTCCCATTTAATAACTTGCTTTGTCATCCTGTCGGGGATCATAGAATTGTAGTCTCCATTATCTCTTCTAGAATATCTTTCAGAACATTTTGGAGTACAGGTTCATGAATTTCCTCAGGTATTCTTTGTCATGGAAGTATCTTATTTCTCCATCAATTTTGAAAGATAATTTTGTGGAGTACATCAAACTTCCCAGAGATGTCTTCCAGGTATAGTTGGCTTTGGATTTTGAGCCTGTTGCAAAATCCTACTTCTTCAATTAATTGGGGATGAGAATTTGCTGCCTATCTGAACTCACCCCTGGTTGTTTGGTTCTGGTCTGTCCTATTGTTTATGACCCTCAGGAAGTCTTGGTCTTGGCATACAAGGAATAACTGATTAGATCAATGATATCACCTTAGCTAAAATAGTACAATCAGTAAAAACAAGAGTATCAAACACAGCCTAGAAAATGACAAACTGGTAACTATTAATTTGCCACCTTTAACCATATAACAGGATTTGTAGTTATATAACCAAATCTAAAATAAATCATAAAATTGTGTACAGTAAATATCCCCTCAATGTGATGGTTTTGCCCTCAGGAGATAAAATTTAGAAGGGGGCTGGGGGAAAATATAGAGAAATAAAAGAAGATGAAGGGATTAGAAACAAGGTTGGAGGACAAAGGAAGATTATGCAAGCTTTGGGAACTGGTGAAGAAGAGTGGAGGGAAAGAAAGAAGGAAGAAACAGAAATAAAACCAGAACAGAACAAACAAAACCTAGAAACAATGTCCTCACTCCTATAAAAACAAGAACAATCAAGAAAAAGAGGTGCAGTAGTTAATACACTGTGTCAAATTGAGAAGTTTAGAAGTTTAACTAAGTGACTCAACAGAGAGCTGGGGACCTTGCTTTGTAAACATACTAGTCTTGTGCAAGAAGAGGGCATGGAGACGCTGTGGGCAGATAGCCTGCATACAATAAAGGGAGGAAAAGAGGCTTGCTCGCCCTGCTTTTACTCTTGCTGTTTTTGCCATCTTTTGCCACCTAGAGCTGTTGTCCCCATGCAATGCCACCCTGCTTTAGAGCCAGGTGATTATGAACTGAAACCTGCCCAAACTATGAGCTAACTAAACCTTTCCTTCCTTAATTTTGGGTGCCAGGTATTTTGTCCCAGCAAAGCAAGAAAAGTAACCAAGATTAGAAGGTAATAAAAGAAAAAAGGAAAAACAAAAGTAAGAAAGCCTGGAAAACAAGGTCTACTTCAGGGTGTGTCTCTGCTTTCTTTTTTTTTTTTTTTTTATTTATTTTTTTTAAATTTTATTTAAGGAGAAAAGAAAAAAAGCAGAGAAAGGGTACAAGTTATACAGATTTGCAGAAAAAAAATGAACAGTAGGAAATTACTAGTTAATGGATTACATATTGTCATCTTAGAAATAATTGTTCAAGTCACAAAATTAAAGCTTGTAAAGTGGACATTCCATCAATGATACTGCAAACAGTTCTGTTCAATGATCCAATAAAACTCTGTGATATCATTTTCTATCTTATACACTTAAATATACATGCAGTTATATAGTACAGAGCACTTTCTTTTCCTCTCTTTTGTACAATGACTATTACACATTTTGGGTTTCATTGCTCCCATGGTTCTTATTACTTTTTTGGAAGAGAGTAAAACCAAGTGTGACATAACAGAACAGAATCGGTCAAGTCAAAAGGGTGGACATAATAGATAATGTGAAAACATAATACAAGGTGATCAACAATGGTTACCATAATGCCTCCCGCTATCTCTAATAGAATTGCCTATATTGTTAGTTACAATGCAATTGAACAAAACTGTAAAGAATAAAACCGACAAAACCAAAACATTGGAGACATTGTAGGTCTTCAAAAATAGATAAAAGTCAATGAGAATGGGCGTCATAATGAATCTCATTATCTTCACAGCTGATGCCTAAATTTTTGAACCTGATACTATCCAGCAAAACAGAATGGGGGAACATCAGTTAAAAACCAGATGGTGAGAGTAATACAGGGCTTTAAATCGAGGTAATGGAAAGTCAAAGTGGGTTACTATAATATATCCTGCTATTTTTTTCCTTTAATTAAAAGGATAAAAATAAAAAAGTAAATAATGGAGTGGAGATTGAGATAAAAGAGGGCATAACAACGAAACAGCACAGATCAAAACATAACCATTTAAGCAGAATAGTGTTTCACCACCAGATAATCCTGACCTAAAAGTAGTTACCATATTATCTCTTTCCTTGAAATCCTTGAGTACAATTTCGTATACTGTAGCATTAAGTATATCAAAACAATGTAAAACCATTCAAGAGAATGACAGCATTACAGAGTATTTAGAATCGACTAACAGAAAATGAACAATGGTTTCTGTATAATCTCCTTGTCTTTAAAAGGTTTTTGCTTATACTATCATACATAATAAAATCCAGTAAGATACAACCTATTTGGACCATTGGAGACAGAAGGACAAAAGCTAGATGAGACTTCAAAACAAGATGATACTAAATCAGTATTACCTATTAAGATGTCATTTTCTCCAAAATAGCTGTTCCTATCATCCAATCTTCTCTGCCTCATTTCTGTTGAGCTCTTATTCTGTCAGTAGCTGTCAGTTTGTCTTCTTCACTTTGTTCTCTGCTCCATTCGTTGTGGCCTCCATTATTTCTGGATTCTTTGTATTTTTCTTTTTTTAGAATATCCTGCAATACTCTCTGTAGAGTTGAATTGGTGGTTGCAAATTCCCCCAGTTCCTCTTTATCCTGGAAGCACCTTGTTTTTCCATCAATTTCGAGGGACAGTTGTGCAGGATATCTCAATCTTGGCTGGAGATTATTATCTTTCAAAGCTTGAATTATTTCCCCCCAAGCTCTTCGTGATTTGATGGTTTGTGCAGAGAAATCTGCTGTAATTCTGATGGGTGCTCCCTTGTAA
This sequence comes from Cavia porcellus, assembly GCF_034190915.1. Lineage (NCBI taxonomy): Eukaryota > Metazoa > Chordata > Mammalia > Rodentia > Caviidae > Cavia > Cavia porcellus. The sequence goes on from NW_026947507.1 coordinate 49,937,865, forward strand.
GTGGTCTGCTTCTTGTCTCTGACAGCTTTTAATATTCTGTTCTTGTATTGAATTTCTGGAATTTTTATTATTATATGCCTGGGTGTTGCTCTGTTTGGGTTGTAGGTAGCTGGGGTCCTGTATGCCTCATACATCTGAGTATCTTTACCTTTTGCTAAATTAGGAAAATTCTCCTGGATTATTTCTGTGAGTAGCTTTTGTAGTTCATTTGTTTGTGTCCCTACTTCTTCTTTTATGTTCTTAATCCTTAAGTTATGGCTCCTCTTATCATCTTCTTGTCTTTGTATTATTGCTGTTTGTTTCTTTGTTATTTTTAAGAAGTTTTTCATTTCATTCTCCCATATTACAATTCTGCCCTCCAGTTCAGATAGTCTGTCCTTAGTTTCTTTCAAGCTGTTATGCCAGTCTTCGATAGACTTCTTAGTTTCTTGGTAGTCCCTTTGAACCTGCTTCACGTATTCTATGCTTTCCCTGTTTTCTCCATCAAACACTTCTCCCCTCTTTTTCTGTTCTTCCATTCCACCATCTGTTTTTTCTTGGGTGGTGCTTAGTATTTCTCTAACTATTTTGCATACTTCTAGCTTCAGGTCGTTGATAACTTCATTCCTGAATTGGTCTATGAGGCTCTCTATATGGCGCCTTATGTGTAATGGTGCGGTGTCTGTTATTGCCTGTTTCTCAGAATTGGGGGCCGAGGAGCCTTTCTTGTTGCTGCCTCTTCCCATATTCTCTGTTCCTTATGTATGCAAGCTTATATGAGAGGCCTAGCTTCTCTCTCTGTCAGCCACAGCCTGATCGAATTGCGCCGGTTAGGTGTTTCCACTCACTGCTGCACACCAGGCAGCCTACGCGGGGGCCCGCCCCTCCCGGCCTCCGTCAGGCTCTGGGATCTGGGTTGGGCCAGCCTACGGGGTCTGCCGGCAGCGTCACGCAGGCCAGGCACTTTTCACCAATCCCGCCCGACAGGGGAATGTGTGGCTGGAGTCGCCAGTGCGCCCTGCTCCCGCAGGACTGCCCGGGCCCAGAAAGTCCGCTGGAGTCAAACTGTGGTGGAGTGTCAGTTTCTCTCACTCACCTCGCCACAAGTCAGAACATGCCTCCCTGCCTGTCCTGTTTTCGACTCTGTTCACAGACTCCCGTTCTCAGAGTTTCCGTGCGTCTCTCTCCTTGCCGAGCCGATGTAGAGGCAGCCAGCCACCGCGCGGCGGGAAACCCAAATGGCGTGGGGTCCAGCCTCAGCAGCGAGGCTTTTCTGTTCCTGTTTTAGCACCAGGACTGCATTCCGAGTTGGTTTCTCTCAGCCGAGTTCGTTCCTGAGTCAGCAGAGCATAACTCCACCTGCTTATGTCTCTTTAGTCCGCACCATACCTGGCTTCTGAGCCTAGTTTTCAGAGAGCCTCCGGTAGTTGCTGTTATCTGTCCGCCATGTTCTCCCGGAAGTCGTGTCTCTGCTTTCAATGGTAGGCAGAGTGGACAGATAGAATCCCAATCCATGTTGGTTGATCCAAACAAGCCAGCAGTAGAATTATGGTGGTGGTAGATAATCTCAGCAAAACTCACCCTTTAGGTCCACTGAAGTTCAGGCTACTTCTGGTTTCTGACTGTGAGACTAGGACCCAAGTTTTTCAGTCTGCAACACCTCAAGCAAGTTCTGCTACCTTGAACTCAGCTCCCTGACCCCTTCCCTGTTTGACTTCAGTTGCCTCACCTGACACTCAAGGCTAATAGATGTAGCCAACCTATAGCTGTTTTGAGTTCTGACTTCCACTGACCCCTTTCCAAATTGGTCACCAGCCAATCACCCTCTCTTTGGGGTGTTTCAGCCCTAATAATTCACTGGACACTTAAATCCGCAGTGTCCACTACTCTGTTCCATGGAGGCCTCTGGCATTGCCAGTGTTCAAGGAGCTTCTGTAAGCTCTGATTGAGCTTGGGCTCAGGGGAAAAGTACCCTTGCCACCTCCTTCCTTCACATTGTGGTCCCTCTGCTCATTCTCCCCAGGGACTCTAATTCTCAGCTTAGATCCTTACTTGGTCCTGGGGACCCACTTCCCTCTTCCTTGTCTTCCTCATGTTGCTATATCCCAGCACCTGGATTCCAGACATCAGAGAGGCTGTTCCTCTGCTGCTTACCATTCACTATCTTCATGGAAGTCCTGGAAAAAATGATGAACTTGAAAAGGTCTAGTTCGTAAAAAAAATGATTTCCCTTATAAGACAGTGCAACTTGAAAATTAAGAAATAAGCAATATCCACTGACTTTCATTGGCTATATATTTCCATGTAAGAATTCTCTTTATAACTAAAAAAGTCCTTGAACTAATAAGAGTATTTATTATATCACATAGGAATAAAGAGGTTAAATAAGCAATACACCTAAATCTATATTATCCTTCAAAACACTTCTCTGTTAATATTATATATTTTTAGAATTTCTCTTTTGAAATCTCTAGAACCAATTTATCATGCAAATTTTATGACTTTCTTTCTCTTCTTTCCTCCATCCTCCCTCTCTCCTGCTTTCCTTTCCTTTTCTTCTTTCCTTCCTTCCTTTCTGAATCTAGAAAGCATTATCCAGCTTAAGCTAGCATTTTGGTTCTTTCCAAATAATAAAGCCCAACTTCAAAGAATGAGAAATTGCTTGCATTAATGAATGCTCAGAAGGCAAGTCCAACAATTCAAAATGTTTTAAGTAATGAGTTATTCATTAAAATACAACCGTGACCTTGCAGAGTGATTATCTTCAATGACAATAGAATTAGTTGGGGTTCTCTTGAGAAACAGAATCAACAGAAATATGAGTCATTATGAAAGGAGATCTATTAGGTAAGGCAGAAGAGTCCACAGTTGTCATCTGTGCCCTGGAGAACTAAAGAGTCCAGGATCTGCCCAGCCCATGAAGACAGAAGCTGCAGGACAAGAGAGATGGAGGATGGTGCACAGTCCAAGGTCAGAGTCCTAGACACTCCCTAGAGTGACCATGGTGTGAGTTTGCATTGGAGGTAGAAGAAACTGGAAGTGAATGTCCAAGAGCAATGTTGAAGACTAGAGCTGTACCAAAACAGGACCACTTCCTCCTTCTTTCCCTCTTTATTTCATCTAGGCTCCCAGCCTATGGTTCGTGGCTACCCACATCAAGGTTGGTCTTCCTTCTCAGTTTTCAGTCTACTCATCAGTCATCACAGACACAGCCAGAACTGTGCTTTTTTAATCTACTAGGTATCACTTTTTCCATTCAAGTTGTAATTAATTGTCACAATACAACCCATGTCAACTTGACAACCAGATGTAAAGCAGAAGATGCTCGACACCCACGATGTAAAGGAGAAGAGATTTAATTTGCTTACAGTTTCAGTTTATGATCAGCTGGTTTCATGGCAGTACAGCATGATGGAGCAAGGTGGCTCCATTCATGGCAGCTGGGAGGCAGAACAGGGGAAGCATTCCAGAGCTGAAGAGCCAGGGAGCAGAAATGGACCCCAAAGGCTGTGCCTCTATGAGTCACCCTGACACACACAGCAGTGTGCAACACCCATCCCTGGGCAGCTTCCAAGCCGAACAACTTGAAACTTCACCCAAACCACCACATCCTACCCCTTTCTAACCTTCTGCCCACATTTATCTTCTTAAACCATATTTAATCTCCACATAAAGGCAATAGCAAGTTCATGATTCTGACCGGCATAATACAGCTATCCTGTGTACAATCAGAAAATAACCAATTCCCTCCCTAAGAAGACAAAAGTTTTCTGCAAATGATGCTTACTATTTTCCTGTCATTCTTAAATACTGTAATGTAGCTTTAACAATACTGAAGTACCCATACTAAGTCGATCAATGTTACGTTACAAAAAAAGAGACAAAGACATCCTGTGTCTATGTGCACAAACATTTATGCATATTAACAAAGTAGGAAAGAAATACTTATAACAATTATAATCCTCATTTTTTTAACTGATCATGCAATCTAGCTGGTATTTAAGATGACCTTCTTCCATTACCCATTATCTATTCTCTTGACCTTCAGCAAGCACCCTATCCAGTCTTGGTTCTTTACCTGGTACATTTATCATATGTTCACGCCTGAAGGATTTTGACCATTTGTCATCCTGCCTGGATGGGGTGGGTGTAGTTTCCCATTGATCTTAATAGCATGGGGAGATACCTTAAGGGATGTCCCACACTGCAAACAAATGTTCTTCCTTACCACCATTGTGGAGTAGTCCAACTTCCACTTGTTGGACTGAATCACTCACCCCTGCCAACTGGGACTGCCTTTTTAGTTTGTTAAATCACAGGCATGAAGGGTCCAAAATGGCCAGGGGGAAGGTTTGGCATCCAGCTCAGTGGAATCATTGCTGTCCCTCTTGGTAGAAGCAGTTTCCCGTTTGGAACAGAGGCTTCTAAGTCAAACCATAAGGTCATGAGAACATGCAGCAAAAAGTTTGCACATGAGTCCCTATGGGTAAAGATAAATTCCACCCCTTGATTCTTGGTCCTGTGAGTCCTTGCTATGGGAGACACAGTACCCATAACTGGATGCTGATTCTACCTTTTGGGGAGCCTTGCCCCAGCCCTGGGAGGTATTACCATCTAGCTGGAACTGCAGTTAGGTCTTCAGGAAGCCATTCCACTTCCTGTTAATCCAGCTGCTTCTAGATAGTGAAGAACATGTCAGTGAATCCAGGAGCATGAGCTCACTATCACACTCTTTAGCCAAATAAGTGCATTCCTTGGTCAAAAGCTGTGCTACATGGAATACACTGATGATGGATGAGGCATTCTGCATGCAGGGAAGGCAGATCCATACCTAGAAAAAGTGCCTATTCTCCCACGAGAATAAAGTGCCGCCTTCTCTATGCTGAAAGTGATTCAATATAATCAGCCAGCCACCAGTCACAGGCTGATCCTTCCAGTAGTGGAGCTGGGAGGATATACTGGGGACTCAGTGTTGGTCTCTGCTGCTGCCACATTGAGCATTCAGTGGCTGTAACTAGGTCAGCTTTAGTGAGTGAGAGTTCGTGTTGCCGAGCCCATGCATAACCTCCATTCCTGCCAACATGGCCACTTTGTTCAACCTAGGCAGAGATGGGGAAGCTAAAGAAAAAGGTTGACTGTTACCCACAGAACGTGTCACCCTACCCACTTGATTAATCAAGTCCTCTTCTGCTGAAGTCACTTAATGAGCATTTACATTGGACACAAATTTCTTCACATCCTTCACCCACATGGAGAAGTCTATCCACATACTACTTCCCCTGATGTCCTTCTCACTAATTTTCCAGTTATGTTGCTTCTAAGTCCTTGACCATCCATCTAGATCACTGGTTACAGCCCATGAATCAGTATACACTCGCATATCTGGCCTTTTTTTTTTTTTCCAAGCAAAATGTGCCACCACGTAGAAGTTCTGCCCACTGTGAAGATTTTCCCTCACCACTGTCCTCAAGATGTTCTGCAAAGGAGCTGTACCTGCAGCTATTCATTTTAGGGAGGTACCTGTATAACAAGCAGAACCGTCTGTAAACCAGGCCCTAAGCTTCTCCTCCTCTGTCAGCTGATCCTATGGTACACCCCACAAGGCCATTGGTGCATGCCGGAAGACAGAGGGTAATACATCAGGAGTAGGAGCTGTGAGCATCTGGGCAACTTCTTCACGTAACTTCCTTTCGCGTTCAAGACATGCTTGGGCCTGGTCATGTACATACCATTTCTGTTTAATGATGGACAATTGCTGTGCGCCTTCAACTTTACAATTCAGTGGTCAGACAGCACCCAGGTCACGATGGGCAGCTCAGATCACCTGTAATCTGATGTCCTATGGTCAAGCGTTCAGTTTCCACTGGGGTGCAGTAACAGGCCAAGAGTCTTCTCAGAGGGAGATTAGTGGTCTACAGATAACAGCTGAGCTTCTCTCTAATCTCCCAAGGCCTCTACTAGGATTCACCTATGGGGCCTTCCAGAGACTCCAAAGAGACTCCAGACATCCTGTCTGCCACTGACTCTGAAGAACCATTGGCTCTTCTGATCTGTGGCCCACAATGGAAGAGTAGCTTGAACAGCAGTGTGGGCCTACTGTGGGGCCTCCTTCCCAGCCCCACTCAAAATTAGCAGCTTTTGGAGTTTTGCAAATGGGCAAGAGTAACCTACGCAAGTGAGGAATGTGTTCTCTCTGAAATCCAAATAAGCCCATAAGAGGAGTTTGTTTCAGTTTTGGTTGCAGAAAGGAGCAGATTCAGTAACTTAGCCTTCACCTTAGAAGGGATAGCTCCACGTGCCCTATGGTACTGGACCCCTAGACATTTATTGAGCTAGAGGGCCTTTGAATTTTATTTGGTTCATTTGTCATCCTCTCACATGCACATGCTTTACTAACAAGTCCAGAGTGGTCGCTGCCTCCTACTCTGTCCAGTCAGCATAGTAACATCCACGAAATGACCAGGGTGATACCCTGTGGGAGAGAAAGGCACTCCAGAGCCCACGAGCTAGACTGTGACACAAGGCTGGGAAGCTGAGGCCCTCCTAAGGTGGGAAAGCAAAGGTGCAGTGCTGAAGCCAGCTGAAAGGAAACTGCTTCCGGTGGGGCCTATGGAGCTGGACCTCGGCAAAAGCGCCATTAGTCACCTGACCTCCATTGGCTTCTATTTTCCAGCCTGAGGCCATCTCAGGCAATTTAACAGTTTAGTGTGACCCTGTCTCAAAATGCAAAAAATCCAAAGACAGGGCTGAGGATACCGCACACTGAAAAGGCCCTGGGTTCAGTCCCCAGCACCGAGAAGAGCGGGGAGGGAGAAGGTAGCGTCCAAAGCTGGGTGGTCATGGTCAGGGTCTGTCCTTTGTGGGACACTGAGGAGTGGGCGAGATCCCAATGCCAGAGTAGGTAACTGAGGATCCATCAGCGCGCGTTGTGAGGAGTGCAAGCCGTGGCACTGTGGGGCGGCTGGGTGGAGATGAAGGGCAGGGGATGGGCAGCCCACAGACTGGATGGACAGACAGGGTGGAGACGGAGAAGCTTATGGGCTGTAGCAGGGTCCCAGGAAAGTGAAGGGCAGGCTCCAAGGCAGGGGACAGCATGATCCTGAGCACCAGCCACACCTTCCTGTAAGCAGTGGGGAAATCATTCCCCCTGGCAGCGGCCGCTTAGCCGGCACAGCCTCCTTCCCAAGGCCCCGGCCCCCACAGAGCTGGGCACAATGAGCACTCAGTTGTTGCCAGATGCATGGACAAGGAAACTTCTGCTGTAAAGCCCTGAAAGTCTGACTTCCCCTTTTCTTTAACAAAACCTAGAATAGTGAGTTAAGCTAGAAATAGATTCCCAAAAGAACAAGATGTTTTCCTCTAGCTTTTGAAATTGTTTCGCTCTGTTGTTTTGGGCTCAGAGGAATCAAAAGTAATGAAAAGTTAATGCAGGATTAATATTTTGTCAAGAAACTTCCATTTCTTCAGAGCTCTGAGCTCCAGAACATGGGCGTGTTCATCATCCTTCATGTTCTGAGGCCCCTGATTTTGTCCATAGGAAGCTGGAGTTGGGGCTCGGTGGTCTGGGAGTGGCCACGTCCACTGAGGGCCCAGGGCCACAAGGGCTGGAAGCTCATCCCACCCATGCACTGTGTGTCCTATGCTGCACTTCCTTTGGTTCTGGCAGTGCGGGGGCCATTCCTAGCCAGGGTCCCTTTGTGGACAGCTCACTGCTCCTGCTACGAGGGTAGTACTCCCTGCTGGAGCACCTGTCCTGCCCATACCTGCTCGTAAGACCATTCCTGTGCAGAAATGGCAGATCAGGGACCACCGACTGTCACACTTACTATCACGTGACTCTTCGCCTGTAACATGGAAAAGACAAGGCACTGTCACCTCGCCTGCTGCAGATGTACAACAAATGCCATTGGCCATTGCTTGCTTCTCCCTCTAGGACCTGGCTTGCTGATGCCTGAAACACATGGTGACTAAAGCCCCATGAGCTTGAGGTCACTGGCCAGCAGGAGTCTGTCTTCCCTGCCCTGCTCTGCTCCTGGCAGCAGGTGTCCCTACAGAGCAGGGAGCTGTATCTGATGATCTGTATCTCCAGTCAGCAAGACTCCAGGTGCTTGTCCCAGATTTCAATGTATGGCAGGACTCCTCTCTCTCTCTCTCTCTCTTTCTCTCTCTCTCTCTGTTATCTAAGCCATGAAAGTCAAGGTACTTGCATAACTAGGTAGTGCTGCTGACTGGCACAGCGTGGCCAGTGATATCCACACAGCTGAAATTTATCGCTGGAAGCAGAGGATGGTGTGGTGAAAATGTTTCTCCAAATTGTCCACCCAGGGCCTGTCCTGGGATGGGGCTGCCACGCGGTGGGCACAGTGCACCTTCTGTTAGCTCAGACCCTATGGTGACATGGTAGGAGCCAGGCTTCCTCAGGGTGACTATTTTAAGGTCACCAAAAACTAAACCTGAATGGACACGGGGAAGGAAGGCATGGGCGAAACAGCCCTGGAGGAAGAGAGAAGCTGGGCATAGGGTGTAACGGCCAGGTTGCCACTGCCCAGGGGCATCTGATCCCTGAGTGCACCCTGATCGGACTCTCAGATGGCAGGAATCAGGATGGGGTTGATGGCATGTGACGGTGTGGTCCTCGAATAATGGTCTCTCCAGTAAACGGTAGCCATCTAGGATTCCAGAGCACATGTTCCTGCAGTTGAGAACTTTCCCATGAATGCTTCCATCATATTTAGTGGAGAAAGATTTCCATGTGCATCATAGGAGAAGACAAGTGTGGGGCAGTGCGCTTTCCTGGTCACCTGCCAGTGGCAGCTGCACAGGCCTGGAGGAGAGCACTAATGAGGAGGCAGATGGCTCCGTCTCCCAGAGCACTCCAGGCAGAGGCTGTGGGCACCTCATCACCTGTGCTGGACTGGGACACAGGGGTGTGTGAGGATTGGAGAACACTGCTAAGCCATCAGCTTCCAGATGGAAACGCTGCCCTGACTGGCAGAGTTTTGCAGTCTTATGACTGGGTATTTTACACACTGTGAAAGCTGTGAGTGTCCCCAAGAGGAAGTGTGGAGGCCACCATGAATTCGGGCTGTGGAGCTGTGAAGACTGGGTCACCCCACTCAAAGACAAGCGTTGCTAGTGCTGTGTTCAGCAGATTCTACTTCCCTTCGAGAGACTTGGATGCCCTGTACTAAGGGATGTAGGTTCATGATCAGGAAAGGAATTTCCACATGGACACAAACCAAGCAGAGACACAGGGAGCATAGCGGGGAGCAGCCCTGTGCCCCAGGATGCCACCAGACTTCCTTCTTCCCTGTCCCTCATGCACCCAGCTCGGGGGAGGCCACCCATCCAGGGTGGAATGCAGGGTATGTGAAATGGAAAGGGAAGGAACCATCTCCAAGGACCTCGCTTCTGCTGCTGTATGTGTTGGTGAGAAGGTCCCTGGCCGCAGGCATCCCTGGGACCCCACACTGCCACGCATCTAACAGGGACCTATGCTTTTCTCATAAAGTGTGAGTTTTATGTCCGTCAAGATTTGCCAAAGTATAAGATGGCTATGAAATAACGGCTCCTTGTTTGCTTTGGTTTTGACACTTTATGGTTTTCTTTTGGTTAGAGAAATGGATGCAGAGAAAGCTAAATCTTCTAAATAGATGATGACAGAATGAGAGGGTTTTCTTAGTTTCTCTACTTTTTCACTTTTAACAGTTCCAGCTCCAAACAGCTAGCACAACCCTTCTCTTTTTATTACTCTGACAATCTTTTTGCTAAGAAACTAAGCTCTCAGAAAACTTTTGGAAATCATTTTGTCAGTTTACCTCATGTCATGTAACCACAGAGTAGAGGAGGCTGGAGGCAAAAAAATCGCTAAAAATATTACCTCCTTCCTAAGCAGCCACCAAGTAGTCTCTCATCTGTAGTCACGGACACCACAGCAGCAGCTCCAGCCTCAGGAATTAAATGTCCTGCCACGGCCTTCGTTAAATACTGTTCAAAGATGTCATCATTTTAACTCCTGCTAACATCAGCAGTTTGTGTGACCTGGGGGACATCATTCCCTGCACGGGATCTGGGTGACGCTGGAACACATGGTTGTGACCCAGTGGCTCTGGGGCCCAGGCCTAGCATGGCTGCCCTGTGGGCCTGTGAGCCTTCCGTGGCCAGGCACATGCACACCTTGCAACTGCCCCACGCCTCACACTCAGCCACACCCCATTCATCCCTTCCCAGACCCCAGAACCCAGCGTCTCTGCTTTCCAGAAGTCTCTCCTTTCCCGCAATTTCCTGACTCAAAGAAGGATTTGCTGACAGGCTGACATGGAAATCGCCTACAGCCCTCAAAAGGATCTCAGGTGGCTGGTGACCCTGAGAGGATCACCTCTTCCAGGGTGGACAGTGGTCCATAATTCAGGCCTGTAATTCAGGAGTGGGAGCTGTTAACCACCCCCACCAGGGATCTGGTGGATGACAGAACCCAGTAGTGGGGTGCAGGGAGCCGTTCAGTTCGGTTCAATCTTCTTTAATTTAAAAAGCATTGTTTTGTGCCCAGCCCTGCTGCGGTGGCCTCCGGTGCCTGAGCACCCATCTCCACCCCGAGTACCCTCTGCAAGGCTGCTGGCTGCGGCCAAGCAGGACACCAAGGCCTCTGGTGCCATCATACAGCTGCACGAGACCCAGACTCTGATGCACGTCTCCAGCCCTCCACAGGCTCCTCTTGAGCTCTGCACCTGCTCTGACTCATGCCACCGGGCATCTTTGCCCAGAGCCTCTGCTGACATGACACTCTTTTTGTTGTTCTAGTCTTCATGCAACTTTTATCAATCTTTTCAAACAACAGCACTATTAACGTATTTGTTAAGTTTTGAGACTGATACTTGTATTAATATTCAGAGCAATTTCTTCTTAGAATAAAATGACTAGGACAGATCAGTAACTTCGGTTGGGTCTGGAGAGATGGTATCAGGGGAGAAATTAATGTCAGCTTTTGTGTCAGTTCTGAGAATCTGTGGGACAGCGTCAGACCTCTGCACCCCACTTGCATCCCCAGTGCTCCTGTGACCAAGCAAGGGTCCCAGCTATCGGCACAGGGCCCCTACCTTTGCTCTGTGTGTTCCCAGGGCATCAGGCAGTCAGGGAGTCCTTTCTCCAGGGCCACACTTCCTGTCCCTGTGCCCCAGCCTGCGCTTCTGAGCCCTTTTCTGTTGCGCCCTGTCTCGCAGCTCCTGGACTGCTTCGTGATCCCGGTGGTGATCCTGCTGTCCTGGTTCTTCCTGCTGGTCCGGTATAAGGCCGTGCACTTCCTGGGCATCGTGGTCTGCATCCTGGGCATGGGCTGCATGGTGGGCGCTGATGTGCTGGTGGGCAGACACCAGGGAGCAGGTGAGTCTGGGTCTCAGGGCTTCTGGGCAGGCGAGGTCCCAACGAGGAGGGTCAGGAGGTACGCAACAAGGGCTCAGGAAGCTGGCTCTCCGAGCTGCGCTCTGCCACACGTGTTCTGTGCCAGAAAAACCGGGGTGCAAGCAGAGCTTGTGTTCCTCAGGTGAATGAACAATGGGAAATCAGGCTCTTGTGCCCTTGCCATGTGACCTCAAGAGGCACTTAGCACCAGTGTGCCATGGGCCTGGGGAGTGTTTTGGAGGCCGGGGCAGCTGGCTGGAGGTGCCAGAGCTGGACACACACACTCCTGAGTACACAGCTTCCCCACCACCAGGCAGAGGCTGGTACAGCCCACATGGACATTTGACATCAGGAGGCTGGATCAGGAGTGCTTAGTACCTCAAGAGAGAGAGCAAAGCTCAGCCTCCTGTATGTGGCTTTTGTTTGTTGTTGTGGGTAGAGGGTAATTGGTAAAACTGCCATGCAGAGATGCATCTGGTGAAGCTTCATGCCTGGCTGGCACCTGCATTGGGTGTGTGGGGAGCCCTGGACAGTTGGCACTCAGTGGGCCCTTTATAATATAAATGCACCACTTTCCAATGGACCTGGATCTGCCGGCTGCAGAAGAGATTTTGGAACAGGAAAAAAAAAAAAAAAAAAAAAAAAGACTCCCGTTGTTAACACTGAAGCACAAGAGAAAGCACCACTTTTCTACAGCCCTGGAATTGCTCTTTCTGCTGGGAAATTAGACAATAAAAACTCAAATAGGGATGTTTTACTTTATGAGACCAGGTCATTCAAAGGCTGAAACAATGTCATTTGTATTGTGCCACAGAACTTTACAGCTGGTGGGGACCTCATTTAGCCCCTATCTGTGCGACACACAAGACCCTCAAGATCCAGGCAACCAGGGAAGTTGCCCAGGACCACTGAGCTAAGAGAGCACAGAGTCTCAGCCCCCAAGCTCCTGACCCCAAGCAGGCGCCCTCCTGTCTGTGCTAGGAGTAGAAGACACAGCACAGGGGAGAGACAGTGAGTCCCCCAGCCCCAGTCCCACCCTGACAGGTGGACAGAAATACACTCGCAGCATCTCCTGACCCCTGAGCTCTTCTCCAGGTATTGCAGGATCCCTGGTGTACTGACAGCTATCACAGCAAGAGCCAGCCTCATGCTCTGCAAGAGTCAATAGGCTCGGGGTGGACAGTCTCTTCAGAACGAATCAGAGGGCCTTTACATTGGGTATGATGTGGCCAGTTGTTCTAAGTCCCAACTTAATTACCCTCCTCAAGCTTCTGCCCGCCAGAACCACGCATCTTTGAAGTGGGTTCATAAACAACACAGGAATCCAAGCGGCCAAATTGATAAATTATGGAATTTTATTAGCTAAGCTCAGCGACCACGCCTAGACCTCTGTCTCAGAGTCAAAATGAGTGGCCCTGAACTGGAGGGTTACAGGGCATTTAAAGCAGAAAACTGCAAAGCAAGACATTCTGTTGGAAACAGTTTAGCTAGAATCTTACATTAATTTTGGTTGATACCTGTATCCTGCTTCTTTGTTGAGCAGGTTAATTTTTCTCTCTGTGGGTGCATCTCATTCTGTTCTTCTCATGGGACTTGTACCCTGAGCAATTTCTGGGTTAAACATAGGGCACAAGTCAAATACAGGGCACAAGATGGCATCAGTTATGCCAAACTACAGCAGCTGTCATTTGTCATCCTGTGGGCAGGGCCAGTGGCGGGCCTGATAGATCCAAGTGTCTAAGCCTGGTGTTCACTTGACTTCAGTGGGTTCCCTGGGTTTTGTGCCCGAGTTCTGTAAAAGATATCCTTAAGCTTTCAAACGAAGTGTTAAGAAAGAAATACCATTGAAGAAAAAGACAGGAAGTCCATCAGAGAGAGGGCCATTCCAGAGCAGTCATACTTTCCTTTTTTGCTTTTTAAAATATAGATGTGGTAAAAGCATCCTGAACTGGCATCTCATCTGTCCACACAAATCTGCCTTAGACCGGTAGCATCAGTGACCTGTGACACAGGAAGCAGTGCATCAGCAGAATCCGCTTTCTCAGGGGCTCCCAGGTCCTGGTCTGATGTTCCAGGTCCGACTTAGATATGGTGCTCCACAGATCACCCTACAAAATCAAGACTGAACATAATTCACCCCATAAACTGTTTAATTCAGCAGCAATTTAAGCTGTTGTATAAAATATTTTTAAAAAAGAAAATAAACACAGAGAAGACAGGAAATTTGTGCAAGCTGGCTGTCATCTAGACAGTATTCTTTCTTTACATCTCTGAATCCTTGTTTCTTCAGAGCAGTGACTGCTGAAAGAAATGTACCATTATTGTAACACAGTAACTTAGGGTGAACAGCTCTTGCAGCTCACCCAGAGTAGAGGATCTCTCAGATATGCAAATTTTGAAATTCCAGCTGAGTCCCTGCCCAATAAAACAGTCTGAGACTCCAGGGTGAGGTGGGGTGGGTGCGTTTTTGTGAACTGTGGACTGCTTCAATGCCATTCAGTGTCGGACCTCATGGCGAGCAGTGATTTTAAATAACCTTTCCGCTCCTCTGCCACTGTTGATGCCCACATCGGCCTCCAAACAGTACTTGGGGTAATTAAAACCAAACTCCAGTGAGGAAATTGGGGTTCCACACAGCAGTGACAACTACGTTGATGTGGATCAAGGAGCAGAGGGAACAGGAAGGGCTCACCCAAGGCATTGCTGGTCACTCGCAGGAGCGAGCACTCACTTTCTGAGCACTGCTTATGAGGGGCTTGTAAGTGCCAGGTGGCTCTAAGCTTTGACACCTGCTAGGCTTCTAACAAGAACCACACTTCGAGACAAGGAAAAAGTTCAAAAAGACCCTCAGGTCTGCCCAGTATTCCACAGTTCAAAAGTGAAGGTGTCATTCTCCAGGACTCTACCCAACTATATGCTACTGCCACCAAGCCACCTCCGCAGGGTGGAAGGGACCCACAGTCAGCATGACTCCTGCAGGTGCTCACCGTGAGCTTGCCCTGTCCTGAGAGCCACACTTGGGGCCACACAGAATACACGGCTAAGTCACAGTCTGTGTTCTCCACTTGACAAGTCACATGTGTGGAGAGGCAGGTCCATAGGTGGCAGGTCCATAGGTGCCATCGGTACAGCGAGTGGAGGGGTGGCAGGTCGGTTGGACGTCTCACACTGTCAGATGGGTCTACTCACCCTAAATTTAAAAGCACTGTTGCTTGTTGTGGCTTCATGCATTTATATGACGGCTTTGCTGAGCATAACTTCAGCCCAGAAATCTTCTACAAACACCAGCCGCAGCACCCTACCAGATGCGTGGAGTACAGAGAAATGTGTTAACTCTTAGTTAACGCAGCACAAGTGTTAGACACAAACAATGAATTTCCCTATCACACCAAACACTTCAGTATACGGTGTGACTGTGTAGAATTGCATTCTGCTTAGTTTAATTGTATTTGTCAGCTACATTTTCATGTTATGCTAGTCAGCTTTGCATAATTAATCAATTTAAGGGGAAGAAACAGTTATTGTGATGCAGGGTTGGAAATTTCAGTCTGGCAAGGGCTCTTTACAGGAGTGGCTGGCTGTGCACACCGAGTGTGCACATACCCACTGCAAAATGATGCTAGAATTAATGAGTACATTTGCTGGGGAAACTGTAGGAAAAAATGTTTAGCATTTTTGTCACTGGTAACAAGACATTTCTGAACTTGCTGATACAAAAACCATTGTATTCATCAAGTAATTATCCCAAAGACTCAAAAACTGGTGAGTAGGTTCTGCAGGGAGGCCAGAACTGGAGTTTGAAAAACTCAGTGAGACTATGCACTAGGACAGCATGTCTTCTTTTTAGGACTTTTGAAAGATAGCTCGATGTTAATAATTCCTGTTAATATGCTCAGTTATAATTTGGCTTTCCTGTGTCCTGTGGTATAAAAGTAATTTTAGTAACCAAGGACCCTGCAGTGTCTCCTGAATGAAGAGACCAGTAATTTTATCATTTTAGTTACAGGTCTGTTTTCTCTTATGGGTTGTTCCTTCGTGGACTCCTCAAAGTTGAAAGTTTATCGCTGTTCTGTTGTTGGCTCATAGAGGAGGCCCAGGTGAGCAAGCCCTAGCAGCCTGATTTTCCAGAGGGACAAGCTCGCCCCACCTCCCAGGCCAGCTTCTCCTGGGATCCCAGCTCTTGGTTGGGGAATGAGGGCCAAGCCCTCCACAACCGTGAATCCACCAAGTTCAGTCCTGTCCTTAGCACTGCCCCCGAGAGCAAGGCCTCCTCAGCTGTCCCTCCAGTCCTTGCCCCAGAAAAATCAGCCCCATCTAGAGCACTGCTCTAGTGTTCCAAGGTCCTTCAGGTTGCCCATCCTCTCCTGTGAAGCCATACCCACAGGTTTGCTCCATGCTTGCCTGGGCAGAGGGACCCACTCAGCATCTGAGGAGATGGAGACCAGGCCAGTGCCTTGCTGGACTCTTGTTGAGGCTGCAGCCTATTGTCCGCACCACACTGGCTGGGCTTGCTGGGTGCGGGGCTGCTGCCAGGGACAGAGCCCACCAGGGAGGCTCCCCTGCTGCCGGGCTCCTCTCCCCTCCTTCTCTGGCTCCCTGGAGTGGCGAGAGTTCACCTAATTGTAGAAATCTCAGATAACACACTTCTTAAAACTTGGACTGGAAACAAAACCAATACTGAGCTGAAAATGTTGCAAAGATCTGATATCAAACCAAATGGAAGATCTTGCACACCAAGGAGGTTGGAAGGCAATGATTTACTATGCCAGCAGGTCGGTGGGAATCAGTTCCAAATCACCAGCCAGGAGTCTGCTCTGGGTTTATTTTATATAGGATTTGCAAGCAGGAAGTACGAAGCTGACAGCAGGTTATCACCCTGTGCTCTCTTGGTCCCAGGGGAAAACAAGCTGGTAGGGGACCTCCTGGTGCTCGGAGGGGCCACGCTGTATGGCATCTCTAACGTCTGGGAGGAGTATATCATCCGGACACGCAGCCGTGTGGAGTTCCTGGGCATGATCGGGCTCTTCGGTGCCTTCTTCAGTGGGATTCAACTGTAAGTAGAAACAGCAAGGAGGTCCCCAGGTGGTGAGGGACTGCTGGTGCAGCTCTGTCTGAGGTCACAGAGGGCAAGGCCGGAGAGCAGTCACAGTCTCCCACACAGAACTCTGATGAAATCTGCAAATGTATTAGTAAATTACTCCCAATCTAAGCAAGTATGTTATAAATTATTATAAAGCATTTCATGGGTCTTGAAGATAATTTGTGAGAAAATTTTAGAAGAATGTCCATTCTCCCAAACCGCTGAGCAAGTCATTACTTAGAGAAGCAGAAAAATTAAGCATGAATGTCACAATTCAATGCACTTCTGAAAAGAGACACCCTGTTTACTGATGACAACGGTTAGAAAATTCACAGTTTAAACTCGCTTTCTTAAAAATTCTTTTATTGCCCATGGATACACAAAAATAAACCATACTTCACATTTGTTTCTTAGAACTTAGGATTTCCATTTTCCTTAAAATGATAAAGGTATAATACAATCATTCACTAAGGATCAGAAAGACAAAAGCACCAGTTTTGCAATACTTGTGGAGCAAATAATTCATCACTTAGAACACCAGTTAGTGTCTGAACACTTATTGTTAAAATGAGGGCCAAAGACAGTGTAATTTGCTACCAATAAAGGACGTACATCTTAGGTTCACGTAAGGGTGAAGAATGAGAACATAATCTCCAGCCTAACACCACCAACTGCTTTTCCACAGAGAAGTAACTCTTAGTTCACTACATTTCTTTCTACAAAGTGAGCACTTTGAAATTGTACTGGGTCGGTGTCCTTGTAATCCTAGCACTGTAGGTGGTTGAGACAGGAGGATTGTAAGTTCAAGTCCAGCCTAGGAAATTTAGTAACTTAGCAAGATCCTGTCTAAAAAAAAAAAAAAAAAAGAGCTCTGTGGATCCATTGAGGATCCAAAAAAATGTAGCTCTGTGGATCCAATCTCTAGTGCCACAAATAAAAGTAAAAAGCTCCATAGCGAAGACATAAAAATGGAAGACTCCACGGAGGATTTATTGGGGTAAGATGTGAAAGTGCAAAGCTTTGGTGGGAGGAAAAGCATTGCCCTGTTTGGCTCTGCGGAGCCAATCTTTATAGTTGGTGATCATGCCTGAGTCTAGGGCTTCTCTTCAGAGGTCCAGTATTCACCTGCTTCCCTCACAGCCCTGTATCTTGGACTGAGGCCCCAAGGACAACGCCTCAGACTTGCATGGCAAACGGTCACCTCCGGGACATGCAGGACCCACTGTGAATGGTGGGGTGGGCCCGGCTCAGCCTGGGTCCTCTAGAGCCTGGGACTCACAGTGCAGCAGCCTTGCGCTTGTGAGGACTCAGCACAACTGCCCCGCAGGAGCTGCCAGCTGTGCCCACCTGTGAGAAGTTCTACTGGGGGGAGTGCAGCCAGAGGTGGGCTCACCCTGTGTGGAAGGCAGCAATCTCCCACCCTAGCCCCTGCTTCTCAGAGAGCCACTGAGAAGGCTGGGGCAGGCACAGATGAGTGGACAGCAACATCGGGCAGGGTCCTCTGTGCCCACTGAGCCCTCTGAACCAGCTGCCAGTTGCACTGGGCAAGGCCTTCAGGCTGAGCTACGCAGCCTCTGTGTGCCCGGAGCCATGTGCATCCAGCTGGAGGCTTCTTTGCCTCAGGGTGGTAAAGAGCAAGGAAGTAGGGTGCAGGGTACTTTGCTCATCAGTCCCACTGTCCTTGAATCCACAGAGCCATCATGGAGCACAAGGAACTGCTGAAGGTTCCCTGGGACTGGCAGATAGGTAAGGCCATGGTGCCCGCATGGGTGGCGGGGGCGGGGAGATGGGGGTGGCACTGGGAAGGAGGAAAGTGCACAGGCTCAGACGCGCAGGAGACTGGGCAGCTGAGCCCCTTGGCATCTTAGGGACTCCATGTGCTGCCCGGGCCTGGGCTACAGGGCGCAACACATCTCCAGTGTGAGCATCGGTCTGGAACAGGAGCACTGCCAAGGGCAGCTCGGGGCCAGGGAGGTGCAGCCCTGGGGTAAAAAGCAGAAAGAAAGTGAAATGCTCCAAGACGCAATAGTGTGTGCTCTGGCCGCCAAACACCAAACTGACACGATCTTTATAAAGTGGCACTTTAATAAAGAGGAACAAAAGCAGGACAGGGATGAGGGAACAAGGTTCTGCCTTGTGCACCTCACAGAAAGGAGCAGTTTGCTTGGAGGAGAGCTGACCCCGCCCTTCCTGGTGGGTGCTGCATAGGCCATGCCCACTGAGCCTCGCACTATGCCTCGCTCCCTTTTCTCTCCAAATGGGGGCCTAGGGCTTCAGAGCCTCGGTGGTGCCCTCGGGCTTCCCACAGGGTCTTCCCAAGGTGCAGGGTCCCTGCAGGGACATAGAGCCGGCCGGACAGCAGGGGCCTGGGGTGGTGTGGAGAGAGGGGTGTGGATGCGGCCATGTTGAGGCTGGCCACACTCATGGTGTCTTCAGCCACATTCTCCTGCTGTGAGGAAGGACAACAGTGGCAGCTGTGCCCTGCACACTTGGCCACCTGGCTCCGAGCCTCAGCATCCAGCCACTTGCTGCCAGCACCATTCCCCCTCAGTGCCCTGAAACTGCGGAGGCACACGTGACCGCCCAAAGGTTTTCTCCAGGGACTTCAGTGCATGAGTCACTCCTGCCTGTCACAGAGTCTTGCCACTTACCTTTTCAACCGCGTGGCACAGAACGCTGTAACTCAATGAAAACCCCGGGCAAGGCAGGGCGGGGAGGAGGTGAGGCTGCAGGTATGGGTCCACTGCTTATGCGCTCAAGCCGGCATCCAAGGTGACCTATGCCTGGCAGCGCTTCAGCCAGGACCTCTGAGGATAAATTAATTTGCTATTGGTGGGAACTGCAATGACCAAAAAGAACTTGTCCTCTGACTGGATGGACGCTGGACACATGTCCACAGAGGCTCTGTTATCTCAGTTTTAGTTAAACGTGGCCTCCAAAGGTAGCTTTATTCTGGGATCTCTGGCTTGGCATTCAGATGTCAGTCCCAGGAAGTCTGGACAATGGGGAAGGTTCGGAAGGAGCACATTGTAGGCCCCCGTGTAACTCCTGGAAATGGAGGTCCGAGGAGAGCAAGAGCTCCTGCTGATCTCTCTGAAGCTCCTCTGGGGTTGTGGTGTTGACTTCAGGCCACCTTCATCCTCTTTGGCTCATGGTGACTGTCGTGTGTGGTTTAGCTCAGTTCCTGGCAGGTGGTGTTTGTAGAATCTGCTTATGAAGCAGGAGGCAGCAAGTGATGTTCTGCCCGCTCTGGCTCACGGGACACAGACATGGGAGTGAGGTGGGCATGGGCTTGGCCTGTGCTTTCCGCTGGGCACCAAGTGGCACAGTAGCCACTGAGGGGCAGGGAGGAGACCTTGAAGAAGAGCTGAGCCCTGGCCACTGCCTCCTCCTCAGGGAGGGGCGTTTCCACGCTCCTGGCCTCTTTCCAGGACTCCCGTCCACCTCACCAGGCTTCCTGGGCGATTTTCCTCTTCGGATAAGTGGAATAATGTTTTCTACTTTCTTGACTTCAAGATATTTTTTTAAACAGACTTATTTTCCTACAAGAGACTGATTAAGAGCAAGGAAACAATAGCTCTTATTGTTTGTTTTGTGCTACTGAATGCAGGAACGGGTTGTATTTAGCTGTTGGGTAAACCCACGGGAAGCATGGGAATTGACACAGCTGAGTATGAGCCTGGGTGCAGGAGTGTTAGACACTTGGCCAGAGATCTAGTGAGCACCCCCATGCCCTCCTAATATCACACTAACGGCGGTGGACTACAGGAGCTGGCACAGACCCAAATACCACAGGGAAGCAAAGTGCGCAGGGGTCAGGCCCCAGAGACACTCGGGACCCTGAAGCTTTCCAACTTCAGGAGTCATGGTGGATCCTTGTTTTGGGTTTTCACTACCATGGCCAGAACGCGTAACGGCCCTGAAGTTGGGCAGTGGGACTACGGAGCAGGAGCACTGAGAGGTACTTAGGCACAAACAAGTCTGCTGCTGGCACTGGACCCGGGGCCTGGGTACCTGACAGCTCCTCACAGGTCTCACAGGCTTAGCCTCAAACCTGCACTCTTGCACACTTGTCTTACCCAGCCACTGTTCTGAAGAACTAAAGATAATATTTTAGGAATCTAGTGTATACAAAAGAAAGAGAAAGAGAAAGCACACATAGCATACACAGACATATATGTCTTATGTGCTGTTTTACATAAGCCACATGTAAAATGAGAGGCTCGTTAGATTTAGCTGTGTGCTATCCGCAGGCCTCATCTCTCTGCATGAGGATTAATAACATGATCAAGTTAAGAGTATCTCTGCCTCGGTTTCCACACCCATTCCCCACCTGCTCTGCTCAGGCGGAGGGTACCTACGGAGGCATCCCTGGCCAGGCATCCCCGTACCCTGGCTCCCCACTGGGTTTGGGCGGCATCAGAGGAGACAGGAGGTGGAAACCAAGGATTTCTTTATTTCTGGCTGTTTGGGTCAGATCTCCAGAAATGACTGAGTCTCCTGGGCCTCTGTCTTTGGCGCATCCCCAACATCTGATCCCTGACCAAGGCCTCAGCCTGTGTTCCTCCAGCCTCCAGCCCTTGCTCATCTCCAAGGGCCCCTACCCTGCTTGGCTGGTCACCTGTGGACGCCTTTGGAGTCTTGCTCCATGGCCTTCCTGCTGCCGACCCTGGCGAGGCTGTGTCTCCTTCTGCAGCCTGTCCCTTCCTGGTGCCAAGAAGTGGACCATAGTGAGTGCCTGTCCAGCATGCAGCACAGCCGGTGGCGTTGCTTTCAGTCTCCTTAGTTTAAATCCTTTTAGATCACAAGGATGACAGTGACCAAATTCTGACTGAGAGAGAGAAATATTCCAAATAAGGAATGGCTGGGCATGCAGTGGTCTGTAGTTGCACTGTTGCAGCGATATACTGGCTGCAAAGTGATCAGGTCATTCTTTCACCCACATTGATCATCTGGGACCCCGTTTGGACAGTGGTTGGGTCTTCAGATGCATGCTGACATTCCCTAGTAGCTGGCATCATCTTGGGGCAGAAATCTGCACAGGGGAGCAATGCTGTGTTCCAACACCCATCTAGTCAGGGTCATTTGGCTGACTGCCTCACTTGCAAAACGGGCATTCATACCCCAAATTCTCCTCAACCTAGCAATTGTGACAGTGCATGGGTACCCCTATATCACATTCCTGCAGCTTCAACACATGCTTGGAATGTTTCTCCTGGAGGTGTCCTGAGCCAGCCAGTCAGGAGTATGGGAGCAAGCTGTGTACTTCTCCTCCCTCCATGTGGAAGACAGCTGTTCAAGGCATGGTGGCCAGGAAGCAGAAAGAGGGGACTCTTCCAGGCCGCGCCCAGTATCTGCCTCTTCTGAACCCATCACAGCTGTGGGCCACCAGCTCTGGGCCAGTGCCCCTGCCAAGGCCCTGCTGGACTGCATGAGGGTTGGGGACAGAGGGAGCTCTGGAACCCTCAAGATCAGTCACAACGTCATCTAAGTCATGCTGCACCGCTGTGGAAAAGGTCTGGTATGGCTGGACTGAGTTCAGCCCCGATTCGATTATTTTTTGTGGATTAATTGATGGATGAATCCTGTTCCTGGTGGGTTGATCAGGGATTGATCCTATCTTTCCATGTATCAGTCGTAGGTTATGCAGTGTTTATTGAATTTTTAGTTCCTCAATTAAAAGGAAGATGGATTGTAAGGACCACAGAAGCCCAGGGCAGGGAAGCAGACTGTGGTCGGAGCTGACGTGTGGAGAACCAGGTCCTAGACCCTGCTCCTGGTCACGAGGCTTCCTCTCCCCCTTCCACCCCGTGAGCGCGCATCTTCCCCACTAGAGGGCACTCTCGCGCTGATTTTGTGCCTACATCCACAGTAATTTTTTTTATGTGGATCTGATGTGACTTTTCTTTTATTTCTTTATTATTTTTGTTGCGACTTTTCTTAAACTTACAATCAGAAAAGTACAGAATTCAGATTTATTCCCTAACTACTTTTAATAAGAGCAAATTAAATTTCTCTCTGAAGGAATCACTGGTCTCCATAAATTAGAGGCATGGAGAGCCACTCCCCTTATGTCACTGCAGATTCACAGGGTCCAGAGGAAATCATCTGGCCACAGCTGCCACCAGGCACCTGTAATCAGGGCTCAGGAAACATCCACGGAATTTATTACTTATGCTTGTTCTGCCCCCTTGTTCTTTCAATGCAGAAATGTGAGCATTATTTTTCTACGTTTGCATGGTAGCGAAATCTGGGAAAGATAAAGCTAATTTTGGAATTAGCTGTGAGCTTCTGTCTGGATCCCTAGAATACTGAGTGGCTGGGACTTGTGTTAGCCAGTGTGTGTGGAGCCGTGAGTGGGTAGGGAGAGGCTGACTGACTCACACACGGGAGCCCACGGTACCTAAGAACTAGGGAAGGCAGAGCTCAGGGGCTGGAGTGGGGTTGGACAGAGTTCTTGGGCAGAACCTGAGCGCCCCTTCCTAGAGGGAGGAGTGGGCCCCCCAGAGCCGTGGGCTGGGATGCCAGACCCTGCACTCAGCCTGTGACAGGTCAACTCTTCCATTTCAGTGACTATGCAGATACTGAGCAGAGTTGTTCCAATTTTACAAATAAAAACCCAAGAGGTTAAATGTTTTTCAGATACATGAATAGCAAGTAGTTAATGACAGTGAGGCTGAGGCAGGGGGATTGCTAAGAGTTCGAGGCCAGCCTGGGCTACAAAGTGAGTTCAAAGCCAGCCTGAGCTGCATAGCAATACTCTGTCTCAAAAAGGAAAAGCAAAAAAAAAAAAAAAAGGCAGGGAATTAGCTCACCGGAATAAGCATCCACCTAACAAACGCGAGAGGTCGTGAGTTCAATCCCTGGTACCAAAACGAACAAAGAAAAAAAGGTCAGTGACGACCAGCTTGGCAGGGGAGTCCAGGCGGACACGCGGAACCCCAGAACCCCAGAACCCCAGCCACATAGCGAGCCGCGGCAAGCCCGTCCAAGTGGGAATCCAGACCCCGCGTCCTGCTGGCGTGGTGTTCAGCCCGCGGGCAGCGTGCACGCGAGGAGAGCGCCACCCTGCGTCCGCG
This sequence comes from Cavia porcellus, assembly GCF_034190915.1. Classification (NCBI taxonomy): domain Eukaryota; kingdom Metazoa; phylum Chordata; class Mammalia; order Rodentia; family Caviidae; genus Cavia; species Cavia porcellus. The sequence goes on from NW_026947507.1 coordinate 49,961,400, forward strand.
TCCCGCCCCGCCGCCCCGCGTGACGCTCTCTCTGCCCCCCAGGACTGCTCTACGTGGGCTTCAGCGCCTGCATGTTCGGTCTCTACAGCTTTATGCCCATCGTCATCAAGAAGACCAGCGCCACCGCCGTCAACCTGTCCCTGCTCACGGCGGACCTGTACAGCCTGTTCTGCGGGCTCTTTCTGTTCCACTACAAGGTTCGGGCCTTCGGGGACAGGGAGGCGGCAGGGGGGCTCCAGGGTGTGGGCTGCTGGGGGGACCGAGGCAGCTCTACTCGGCTCCATCCTCACGCGGAGGTGCACCCTGAGGCGGAGAAGGCAGCCTGTCCAGCACAGAGGACTAGGGGCCGCTGAGGGCAGGGCGTAACAGGTGCGCGTGGGCCAGCGCGAAGGGCCTCCCCCTGCGGCCCCAGGAGCAGGCACAGTGCTGCGGTTCCTGCTCTGCAGCTGGTTTTATTTACTTATTATTTTTTTTTAAAAGCAAAACAGAAACGATACAGAATTTCAAAAAAGTAGGAAATTAACACTAATTAATATGTTGCATATTGTTGTCCTAGATATAGTTCAGGTTACACGATCTAGGCATTGTCAGACAATGGAAACACAAACTGTTCTTTTGGATGAACTAACAGGTCAATAGTGTAGCTGTCTATCTTGTGTGCACACGTGCATATTTACATGTACACCTATGTGCATACAATCTTTTACCTCCTGCCTTCTCTGCCTTCCCCATCCCAGTTCTTTCCTTTTCCTTTCATTATCACAATATCTATTATACATTTTGGATCTTGTTACTCTTTCAGGTTTTTTTATAGTAGGGAGACAACATGATATTTACAACTATGAGTTTAATTTATTTCACTTATGAGTATGGTCTCAAATTGCCTCTATTTACCTATAAAATATAAAATTCTCAAGATTATCCTTTATAGCTGAGTACTATCCCACATCTTTTTCATCCACTCTGCAGTTGATGGGCATTTGGGTTGTTTCCAAGACTTAGTTATTACCAATTGTGCTGCTATAAACGTGAGCGCACATATACTGCTGCCGCGTGACATAGCAGAAGTTAGCAGTGTGACTACCTTAACGGTCTGTGTATATGTATACTTTTCCCTTTACTCATTCTTACTTTCCCCCATCACAGTTTGTCCATTCCAAATCATGGTGCCTATTGTACACTTTTTTCTTTTAAGAAATAAAAAAACCAGAAAAATCAAGATGCAAACAAACCTCAAAAACAACAAAAGTAATGACAGCAGCAACAGCAACAAGACAACAACAACTATACAGGTCTTCAAAACACGGTGATAGAAACTTAACACTGACTGTTACACCGCATGTTATTTTCTCTTTGAGATAGTTGCTCCGGTTACCAGAAACAGAAATAAAACAAAACAGTAAAATGAAACAAAACATTAGATTTCAGAAACAAGGCAGAAGGAAATCCCCACAGCTGCCACGGTGCACACTGCCATCCTCCAGGTAGATGCCCAGACCTCCAGCCCAGGCCTTCAGGGTCAGCCACACAGCACAAGCACCCAGCCCCTCCCTTCCCTCAGGTGCGGTCAGCTCACCTGAGTCCTCTGAATCAGCCAGGTGCTTCCGGAGGGGAGGGGGTACTCTTCTGGCTTCCCAGCCTGCGAAGCACCGGCTGGTTCATGGGAGGGCGTCCATTGTCCTTGCTGAGTAGTCTCCCCCGGCCCCTGGCAGAGCCCAGCTCTCTGCAGATGGTATCACAACAAACATGAAGGAACGTGCACTCAGGGAAAAGGGTTTCCTACTGTAAGACGGCTTTTCACTGGGAGGTGTTCACAGTGCATCTGCCCTGTCTGAACTGGCTGTCCCTTAGGACACCAGGCCTACACAGCCTTCCCCTGCAGGAGGACCAATAGATCCAACACCTGCCGGGCACAGTTCCTCTGTTATCACACTACTGCGGTCACTGGCGGTCAGACAAGTGACACTGGCCAGTCCTCCACTAGTCCTTTAAGGTCAGGGCCCCTCAGCCCACAGCACAGCAGTCACAAGAGGCCACTGGAGGGAGACTCAGCCTGGCCACTGAGAGCCACATGGCCTCAGAGTCGAGATAGCCAGCCCGATAAGGTGGCCGGGGAACAAGTGCTACAGGGAGGAGTGTCCCTTTGGCCAGCTGAGGCCGGTGGCAGGGCTGGTGAGGAAGGACAGGCTGGGAAGTGGAGGCACCAAGAGGCAGGGGCCACGGGGAGTAATTGCAGCACCCCCAGCGCGGCCATGGCCAAGGCCAAGCCAAAACGCAGCGGGGACAGCACACACTGGGCTGGCGGAAGCCAGGAGAGGTTGAGACAGAGGCTGAGCCCTGTGTTTTCCTCAGTGTTAACAAATAAAAGTGTGAGGCTGGGGATTTAGTTCAGCGGCATAAACACCTGCCTGGCAAGCACAAGGTCGTGAGTTTGATCCCCTGTACCAGAAAAAATATTTTAAAAATTAAAAAAAAAAAAACCTAATAAAAGTGCGTGTATTCAGGTCTGCAGTACGGCATTTGGATGTAGGTCTGCATGTTAAATGTCTGCCACAGTCAAGCTTTGTCACCACGTCCATCACAGAGCATCTAGGTTATTTTATTTTTCCCTTATTCTCTCCTCCTCTTCCTCTTCCTCTCTCTCTCTCTCTCTCTCTCTCTCTCTCTCTTTCTCTCTATCTCTGACTTTAGTAAGAATATAGTGGTGAATTCTGACTATTCATCTTCATTAACTGTAGACATTGGGTCTCCTGAACAACTTCAACTCAAGACCAAAACTCGGTGCCCTTTCTCCAGCCAACACCTCCCCATCTCCCTCCTGAGTTCCTATTTTAGAAGAGACTTGTGGCCAGTGTCATGGCGAAAATGACAGCGACAGAAACTGCCTGGGGTGGACCCTGCTTATCGTTCGTGACTTGTCTGCGCAGTGCACTTTTCGTGTTCCCAGCTCACCAGGGTCCTCTTAGCCACCTGACCGTAACGCTGGGAGGACTTCATGTCCCAGTTGCTGGGGACCACGTGGCCCAGCCTTGCCACTCTGCAGTGGAGTAGTGCCTACTCTGCCTCTGGTCTGTCCCTCGGGGTGCACTGAATGGGAGTAATCTCTTTAGTCTCCCTTGAGGAAAGACAGCTTAAATTCACTGTCCTCATTGAGGACAGGGTCACTTCTTGGGGTTCCAACCCAGCCCAGCACCCAGGCTCCCCTAGGGCAGGGTTGCAGCTGTCTGGCTACATCTGGGGTGTCTCCTAAACTGCAGGTGTGGGCCACACAACAGAGCAGAGGCTTGGAGTCTGGGGGAGTCACCTCTTTAAACAGGCTCCCTCGAGGCCCCGTGATCTATGAATCTGGGACCACCGCAGTCCTGGGGGTGTCAGGGGTGTGTGCACAGTCGGCTGCACCCTGCTCTTCCACTGGCTTTGGGGTGGATCTGGGGCTCCTCACATTTACTTGGGATCAGGAACTGAGAAGGCTGAGGAGTCACATGGGCAGAATCCTCTGCCCTCCCGTGCCCACCTGTGCCCTCCCGTGCCCTTGTGTGCCCTCATGTGCCCTCGTGTGCCCTCCCGTGCCCTCCCGTGCCCTCGTGTGCCCCCTACTTACTTACTCAGCTGCATTACGTGATTACTTTGCTGCAGAGACACCATGGTGATGCCCACCATCCATCAGAAGGCAAAATTAAATTATCACCAGTTTGGAGGTATGATGTGTATTTTTGTTTCTTAAAGCAATGCTTTTTATTACACACATATATTTTGCAACTATTTGAAAGACAGGTTTCCTGAGGATTGCCCAACACAGGAGGTATTTTTCTTGTTAAGTTGATCCTATGTCTCTCTTTAAAAATTAAACTTTTCTTTTTTTTTTTTTTTTAGATGGGGAGAGCAATACTGGGGTTCAAATCAGGTTAATAGGAAAACAAAAAAGTTACTATAATATGTTCTGCTATTTTTAAATTTAGTTTTCCCCTAATTAAAAAAAATGAGAGAAAATAGATCAATTTAAAAAGGGGGGGAGATTGAGATAAGAGAAGACATTGTAACAGAACAACGCAGGAACAATTTAAGCATCATTGTGTTTCACCACCAGATAATCTAACATAATTAGTAGTCGCCATAGTGCCTCTTTCCTTGAATTATTTGAGTGTAACTTCGTATGCTATAGCATCAAGCATATGAAGAGAGTGTGAAGCCATTCAAGAGAATGCAAGAATTACAGGGTATTTAGAACCAGCTAATAGAAAACAAATAACGGTTTCTATATTATCTCCTTGCCTATAAAGAATTTTGTTTATACTATCACATATAGTGAAATATAGTAAGATACAACATGTTAAAACCAGTGGAAACAGATGTACCACAGCTTGATGGGACTTCAAAACAAGATGATATTAAATCAGCACTAGTTTTTATATTGTGTTGTTTTCTTCAAAATAGCTATTCGTACTATCACAGATACTAAAATTGAACAACCCAGGTTAAAACCATTGCAATTAATGAGTGAAAACATTGTATGGCTTCAAACCAATATGATTGGGAATCATGATTACCACATACTTTTATGTATTCTTATCATTTCTTATACTAGGGAAACTATTCGGTATTTATACATGTGAGTTTGATTTATTTCACTTCTGAATATGGTCTCAAGCTGCGTCCATTTATATATAAATGTCTCAATGTGATCATTCTTTATAGCTGAGTAGTACTCCATTGTATAAAAATACCACAACTTTTTTATCCATTCTTCAGTTGATGGACACTTAGGTTGTTTCCAAGATCTGGCTATTACAAACTGTGCTGCTATAAACATGGGGGCACATATATCACTGTGGTATGATGCTTTCAGTTCTTCTGGGAATATGCCTAGAAGTGGTATCGCTGGGTTAAATGGGGCTTCTGGTCCCAGTTTTCTGAGAAATCTCCGGACTGACCTCCACAATGGTTGCACTAGTCTACACTCTCACCAACAGTGCAAGAGAGTTCCTTTTCCCCCACAGCCTCTCCAGCATTTGTTGTTGGTGGTTTTCTTGATCTTGGCCATTCTTCCAGGAGTGAGATGAAATCTCAGTATGGTTTTAATTTGCATTTCTCTAATGACTAATGACGATGAACATTGTTTCATGTATTTATTTGCCGTTTGTATTTCTTCATCTGAGAATTGTTTATTCATCTCAGATGCCCATTTTTGGATTGAGTCTTTGAATTTTGGGGGTCTGTTTTTTTAATTCTTTATACATTTTAGACAGAAGTCCTTTGTCTGAGGGGAAGTTCACTAAGATTTTTTCCCAGTTTGTGGGTTTTCTGTTCACTGTGCTGGAAATTTCTTTTGACATGCAGAAACTTTTTAATAGAGGTGATCTCAGTTATTGACTCTGGGAAGTATTTCCCGTGCGGTTTGAGTCCTATTCATGAATTCTCTACCTACTCCTATGTCTTCAAAGTTTTTACCCAATTTGTCTTCCAATAGATTTAGTGTTTCTGTTTTAATATTTAGATCTTTGATCCATTTAGTACATGGTGATAGGCATGGGTCTAGTTTTAGTTTTTGGCATATGGAGAGCCAGTTTTTCCAACACCATTTATTAAAGAGACTGTCGTTCTCCCAGGGAACATGTTTGGCCCCTTTATCAAAGATAAGGTGGTTGAGTGTGTTTGTAGTTGTGGTTGTATCTTCTAATCTATTCCACTGATCTTCAGCTCTGTTTTGGTTCCAGTACCATGTTGATTTTACTACGACTGCTTTGTGGTATAACTTCAAGTCAAGGATTGTGATACTTCCTGCCTTGCCTTTGCTGCTTAGAACTGTCCTTGCTATTCTAGGTCTCTTCTCGCTCCAGATGAATTTTAGGTGTGATTTCTCGAGTTCTATGAGGTATTTTGATGGTATTTTTATTGGGATTGCATTGAATCTGTATAACAGTTTTGGGAGAATGGCCATTTTCACAATATTTATTCTTCTTATCCATGAGCAAGGGATGTTTTTCCATTTTCTGAGATCATCTTCAATTTCATTTTTCAGTGTATTATAATTTTCCCTGTACAGGTCTTTCACTTCTTTCGTGAGAGTAATTCCTAAATATTTCATTTTTTTTGGTTGATAGTGTGAAGGGTGTGGCTTCTCTTATTTCTCTCTCTGTGACTTTGTTGTTAGTGTATAGGAATGCTATTGATTTTTGAGTATTGATTTTATATCCAGCTACATTACTGAATTTATTTATTATATCTAGCAGTCTTTTAATGGAGTTTTGAGGATCTTCTATAAAGAGTATCATCTTATCTGCAATTAATGATAGCTTAACTTCTTATTTTCCTATCTTTATGCCTTTTATTTCTCTCTCTTGTCTAATTGCTCTGACTAGTATTTCCAGTACTATATTAAAAAAGAGCGGTGATAAGGGACTTCCTTGTCTTGTGCCTGATTGTAAAGTAAAAGCCTTCAATTTTTGGCCCTTTAGTATGATATTGGCTGTTGGTTTGTCATAGATGGCCTTTATTATATTGAGGTAAAGACTATCTATTCCAATTTTCTGCAAGGTTCTTATCATAAATGAATGTTGGACCGTATCAAAAGCTTTTTCTGCATCTATAGGAATGATCATGTGGTTCTTACTTTTGGCTCTATTGATATGGTGTATTACATTTATTGATTTACGTATATTGAACCATCCCTGCAGAATAGGTCATGGGAACTGGTGAAAAATCCCACACACATGGTCTTCACATGCTCTGGGGTCTCGTACTTGACTAAGTCCCATTCATTTTTCCAGCTGGCTTTGCCCTGGCTTATCTCCTGTCACAACCTGACCTCAGAGGCCACCCTGGGGAGGAGGTGGGCACGGGCGCCTGGCGGTTCAATCTGGCCTCAGCTTCCCAAGGCAGAGCTTGGTCTACACCAAACCCTGTGTGCACTGTTTAACAGGGTGCTTCCAAGGTTAAAAGGTTTTAATGTCCTACTGCTGCTGTAACCAGGGACCACAGATTTACTTTCTGAAGCCGGAGGTCTCCTTGGGCTAAAGTCAAGTTCCAGTGGCGCTGTTGCACCAGGAGGTCCAGGGAAGAGCCCGTCGCTTCCCTCACAGCTTTCAAGGCTCCCACGCCCTGGGTTTGCTCTGTGCATCTTTAGGCCAGTTCTTGATTCCTCCCAAACTGTGGCACTATAACATTTGCCTTACAGAGGTTTTCAAGGGATTAAATTAGAACATATAAATGATGGTCAGCAGCCATGAATGTCTCCGATTAGTCATAACCCATTCACTTTTGGACCATTGGCTTTAAGATTTTGTAATTGGATGGAGTTGTTAATAATTTTGTGAGTTCTTGCTGACTTATTCTTTGTTTGAAAGGCTAAACATAGAGTCTCGTGCATGAAAATGTAGAAAAATCTTATCCATCATTTTAACTGAATTCTTTCATGCCTTCACTTTTTACAGTGGAATTTTTAGGTCATAACCAAAAATTCAAACTGGAGAGCTTTTAAAGAACACTGAAAAATTTATCCACTGCCATATGCTGTCATGTGCTAAGAATTCAATTTTCTAGCTGATATAGTAGAAGTTGTTATCTTAGAAGAATTCTTCACCAAGTAGTCACCAACAGCAAATGTGCTCATTCTTCTTTCTGCCCGACAGTCACAATGAAGAACGGCTTGTGTCACACACTTGCCCTTGTCTTGCCAAGGTGTGATGTCGCAGAATCGGTGTCATGTTAAGCTTGAGGGGCATCTCATAAGAGGGCATCTCATAAGCTCTTTTCAGAGCTTTGCTAAAATAAATCAGAAGTTGATAGAAAAAAGCGCATTGTGAATTCTAAGACCTCTGCAAACACTTCCTGCATACCAGTGGTAGCGAACCTACGGCTCATGTGCTGCTGCAGGCTGTTTGTGTCGTTGAAAGCTCTAAAAGGTTCACTGTGACCCCTTAGACCATGGGCTCCTCTGGTTCTCCACATTGACCAGCTGAAGTCCCAGGTGACCTCTTGGGAGAGGAAGGTGTGGACTCACAAACTTCTATCCTTGCCGCAGGGATGGGTCTTTGCCATCCAAATGCTCACTGGTGAAAAGGGCAGAGAGAGGTTTAAGATAATTTGTTGAAAAAGGCTACCTCTGCTATTCCAGGTATGGTGGGGTTGCAGAATTTCAATCTGCACATTTTCATTAGAGCACATTCTACGTGTTTTAGTCCCCTTTGAACACCAGATTTTTAAAAAATAATTGCTGTGAGTTATGCAACAGTTAGAGAAGTTTCTGAGGCCCAGCTGTCTGTGTTGTAGTCCGGGTTTCCACCCAGGAGGGTGGGCATCAAGCTCTGCATCCACCTGGCCTTGCTGCTGTCTGCCCTGAGATCTGTGTTGCTGTTGTTGTTTTATTGTCCTCGGAGATTTAGGAAGCAAACTTGGCTCTCTCTGGACATGGAGCGATTTATTGTGGAGTCATATTATTATGCATTAAATTTAAGAGAACTTCATCCAGCAAATATTTATTCTGTGTGCATGTGTGTCAGCCTGTTTGTGGCTTACTCATGGTTTCTAAATAAAGATGACAAGGATGCTGCTCAGCACCTGACAGATGGATGCCAAAGGTGAGACTCCAAAGGCTGCAACTCAAACAGACCAGCAATTCCGAGTATTCTCACCATCGGAGGGCCTGTGGCAGGGAGTTGGCGAGCCTGGCAACTTTCATAAAGCCTGGACTCTTTCATTAGGCATGGAGCAGAATCCGGAGCCCACAGCCCTGTTGATCCTGGCGCAGGAACCAGCTGGGCATGCAGCTGCGCCCTCAAAGCCAGGGCCAGCGGCTACCAAGGAGCCGGAAAGCAGCTCTCCAGGGAGTGTTTATGGAAATGCCCCCACAGTTGCCTGGCCTATGTCTTTTTAGAAGAATGACATCTTAAAACACTTAGGAATTTTAAGCTCATAATGCCCAATTATAATTGTACATTGGAGATTTAAAACTTAATACTTGCCTTTAATGGCTGTCTTCAGTTTTCCTTTCTGTAGTACTAAGTGTTCAACCCCAGGCCTTCGCACCGAGCTGCATCCCCAGCCCCCTTTATGTGTGAGTGTGAGTGTGTATGTATGAGGGTTTTTTGGTGTTTGTTTGTCTTGTTATATTGCCAAGGATGGGCTTATAGTCCTTTGGCCTCACACTCCCAGAGTGCTAGTACTACAGGTATGAGCCACCACACTGGGGTTATCTTCAGGAGTTTTAACACTATTTGGTGAGTAGAGAGTTGGGAAACTGGCACCCCTGCGGCCCAAATGCATTTCACAGGAACTACCAAGGTGCTGTCACAGCCTTCCCTGAGGGGCTTCTTGCCAGGTGGGCCAAAGTGAGTGTGGCTGGCTTCCAGCAACAGGCAAGGCTATTTTCCTCAGTTTCTGAGGAACCTGACTGGTTCCTTTCCCCTTGGGACTCTGCTGTCTTGTGACCATGGATCAGGAGCTATAGCGAGGGGCAGGCTACTTCCCTTTGTCATACAGTTCTGCTGAGCACGCCCATGGCCATTTCTTTGCACAGCAACCATCATTTGAGTAACCTAAAATATTTACCATCTGGTCCCTTCAAAAGAAATCACCAAAGCTTCACAAGGCCTTGGGAGTGTTAGAAGACTCTGTAAGACATGTATGGCTCTGTCTATCACAACAGGACCACCCTATGCTGTTGGCTGGAACACAGCCATGGGGCTACAGCTAATTGCAAGGCAGACTGGGAAATGTGCAAGGCAGGCTGGGAAATGTAGTCAGGCCACTTGTGCAGGAAGAAATGAAAACAGGTAAACAAATTTTCATTTGCCATTTCATAATGGAATGGAGAAATGGCAGTTAAATTATAAGGTCATCCCAGGATTACAGCCGGAAGTAAAAGTTCCTTCCACATGAGTCTTTTCATGAACTCTATATCACAGAGTAGATACTTTGGACTCACAGCCTCAGGACAAATTGAGCAAAACTAGATCAGGCCAGGAGTGTTGAGAAGTTTGGAAGGGAAGAGCTTGTGATTGAAATGAGAGTAGCCAGGAGAAACCCGCTAGCTGCTCTGACAAAGCCCAAATAGCATGGGCTGCCCCAGCCTGCATAGTCAGACCTCAGAGTCTACAAGGACCAGGTTCTGAGGGTTCATCCCCAAGGCAGAAGATCCAGGGCAAATCCCCAGCTCAGAGCATGGTCACGCTGAGGGTAACTGATAGGCAGTGCCCACTGGGCCAGCAGAGAGGTGCTTTCTACCAGCTGTGTATTCCAGACTTCAAGAGTTTTCATTCACTCTTTCCCTAAAAGATGAGTAGCACTGCCTCTCTCTCATTTCTTTGTTATATTTTTACATGATCAAATATTATAACTTCCGTAAGTATAATTCCTCCAGGTTTTAAGCCATATTTTCTCCCACACTGCCTTTGCTATTCTACTAGACTTTGGAATGCTGACTTCTCTTTTTTGAATTCCTGTTTTCTCTGTACTAATTTTTATTAGTTCATGTCCGCAGTACTTAATAGTTGCATTCTGTGTGGAGCTGTGCGTGCACGTAATGCATCCTAGTTCCTTTCCCGCCCCCTTTCCTTCTCCAGCCCTTCCGTCCAAGTAAGCTCTTTTGTCCTACTTCCTATTATTTGTTTTATTTTACTCTTTATTTATATTTTTGTTTCTCATGTCAGAGAAACCATACGAGGTTTAGCTGTGTGTCTGGTTTATTTAACTTGCCATGTTAGACTTTCCACCTCAAGTTGATGAAACCAGCTGAAAAGCAAACTCTGTAGCCCTCTGTAGCCCTGATCACCTCATGGTGGGAACCTGGATTGGATTTATTCTCTGGTGGAGAGGATAGGCTGTGATGAGAGGGAACATTTCAGGGAACTAGGAAATCAGTCAAGGCCATGGTAGTGGTGTGCAGCGTCATGAGAGGACCAGAGAAGGGACCTGTGTTAAAGGGTGAAAATGTGCTAGGAATTTACTTAGAGAATGGTATCATACCTAATGTGGGGATTTACCACTCAGGAGCCTCCTTCAGGAAGGTGGTTACATGAGTCCCTGTCACATGCTGTGTTTGCATGTCTTCCTAGGTATGCGGATATGGGCCAGGACTCAGCAAGGTTTCCTTCTCCTCCACCTGGGCCAGGCATGTAGCGCCCCGTGGCGCAGACCCCAGGAGGCCAGCCTTCGATGGCCCCTCCCTCCCTCTGGGTCTCCACTCCTCACCTTCCCCTCAGAGCTCTGTGTCTCCTCATCTCCACAGTGGGCTTGCTCCTGTTTCTACCGCAGCTGTCCTGGTTTTAGTAACTTCCTGGGGAGATGCAGACCCCGACTCAGGGGCAGGGATGTGAGCAGCAGCCACTCGCCCATGTGGGGCTCCCGCGTCGGTGCGTAAGGCGCTTGCCACAGCCAGTACTCAGGCCCGAACACAGCCGCCTGATCATCCAGCGACGAACATCTGTAATTCATATACCATACGGTTTACTCGTGTGAAGTCTACTATTCGGTGGCCAAAGCCTTTTATCCTATTTGTTTTTCATAAACTTAGTAAATATGTTAACAAAATTGCCATTACAAGTTATAGGCCCCTGACACAGTTACACATGCTGTGTTACACAACTTGCTGCTGCTGTGTCAACACTGTTCCTCACACTAAACAAGTCTTTGACCACTGAGCACTAATGCCAAATGCCACCCCTCTCCTTTAGTCTAACTGCGGTGCATGTGAAGTGGCTGGTTGTAGATATTTTATCTAAGTGAAATCAGATGGTTACTGGTCCTTTTGTGCTTGGTTATTCACTTAGTCTAATATTCTCAGGTTTATTTACGTTGTAACATGTACCAAAACTCCGTTCCTCCTCACAGCTGAATAATATACCATGGGTGCTTACCCACTCCTGGATAGTCACTCTCTGGCTCATGCCTTTCCTGCCATCATCTTTTGGGCCCAAACTGCCACCTCTCAGTTGGGTCACAATGGACCCTCCGTCTTTCTGCTTCTCCTGCTCTCTCTCCATAGCCAACCATGCACTACCAGCCAGGGAACCTCTGAAAATGTGAGTTAGGCCATGATCTTTGCTAGACAGGCTGTAGTAGCGCTCTCTCCCTGCATTTCTCACACTCTGCTGGCCATCCCGCCACCTGGTTACTTCAACTGAGCTACAGGTTAATTCCTCCAGGGTGTTTGCAGTCTACTCCTGTGGCCAGGGGGAATGTGCACTGTACCACACTCCATGTGCCCCTAGCAGGACAGGCTTGGGGCACCTGTAGGCTGGCTGTGCATGGGTGGCCCCGGGATTCCACTCACCTACATTATTTCTCAGGCAGCGCAGTGCCCTGTGGCTGGTCCAATCTGTCTTCTGCAGCCACTGGAAAGGGTCACCACTAACTGTGGCCAAAACAACAGAAGTGCAGCTTTCCCGGGCCCGGAGGTGGTGCACAGGGCTGGTGGGTGCTGCAGCACAGGTCTGGGCCTGGTGTTCCAGCTTCTGGGCTGCCAGTGGGCCCAGGCTGTCCAGCCCTCACCCCAGAAGGTGACTGAGGCCTCACAGCTCAAGGCATCCAGCTGCGCATGCCACCTGGATGGGGTGGTGGTAGTGCTGCGCCCAACTCAGGGTGCCAATGCCTAGGGGTCCCCTGGTCCCCATCCCCAGTGTGGAGTAGTGGCTTGTACCCCTGGAGTCAGGACAGATCCAGCGTGTCACTGTGGGGAGAGGCTGAGCTGAGGCTGGGCTGGAGATCATCTACACATCTGGGGCCAGAGCAAGACCAACCCAGGGGCATGGGCTGCCCATGTGGACAAGCTGACCCCTAGGTCAGCCGCATATCAGCGGGCATCCAGCCTCGGTGCTGCTCCCTGTTAACTACAGCACAGGCAGCTCTGAGAATGTTCCGCTTTCCATGTTCTTAGCAAAACACTGAAACCTTGCAGTTTCAGCCCTGCATGTGCTTCCCCTTCTTTACTGTGTATAAACAAAGATGCAGGCTGAGCTGGGTTGTCACTGCCTCTCCATCAGGGAGGTCAGGTCCCAGCCGGTTCCAGCTCTCCTTTCATTATGTGTCTTCTCTCGATCTCCCGACGCCCCCTCTCAGAATCCCACTGGCCAAGCAGGACTCACATCTCTCCTTTCTCGGCTGTTGACTCAGAAGCAGGCGGTGCTGGTGGTCACAGTGACAGCCCAACATCCTGTCCTGTGGAATGACCTCTGTCTCCTGGTGTTGTAGTCAAAGATTGCAAGGAGAACAATTACATAAGGACATAGAATTTATAACATTATTTCATGATGTCCACCCGGAGTTAAATACAAGAAAATGCAGGAAATATGTTCACAACACTAAAGACCCAGAATTTTCAGCCAAGGGCCTGGATACCACAGCAGTGACCTGCATGAGTCCAGCTAAAGACTCAGAGCCTATGAAAAGTCTCCCATAAGATCAACTGGAGGTCTAGAGCCCATGAAAATGATTCATGCCACTCTGTTTTATGGATCTGCATTGGGAATGCCCAAAGGTCAGCACTGAAGCCAGAAAGTCTGTGCCAGCAGGGTGAAGGATCTGTGCCAGTAGGTTGAGGATTCCACAACTGGAGTCAAGAAGCAATGCTTAAAATACGGACCAGAGCTCCCCCAAACAGTGCCACGGCCATCCTCAGTAACAGTGAGGTCCTGAGCTCCTCAGATGATGAGAACAGCCGAGTTTGTATGAGGAAACCAGCGTGACAAGCTTCTTCTAGAGACTGAACAGCACACATCTTCCCCTTCAGAGCCGGGAAGCAATGGTCAACATAAGGATCAAAGCTTCCCCAAGTGAACCGCAGCCACTCTTAGCAACAGTGAGGTCCCGAGCTCCTCCAGTAATAATGGCCGAGTTCATATCAGGGGAGCCAGCAGACAAGCTCCTCCAGGAGAACCAACAGCTCCAAACAGTGATACTTAGGAGAACCCACAACACCCTGCTCTTCCTTTCCACATCTCCTTTTATGCGGGCAACTTTGTGTAGGTGGGTCACCGACACTCAGCATCATGCTTTTTTAATTCAGCTGGTGTTCATTTGGCCACCAGTTTTTAATCTGTAACACCTGGGGTGGGCCATGTCTCTTTGGAACTGAAACTTGCTAGTGGGTCAGCAGGTAAAGTAGGGGTACGGCCTCTCAGCTTCCTCCCTCCACTCTGCCATACAGCCATGGACTGGGCTATCTGAGCTGCAAAATCCAGGCTCCACAAACCAAACTGCGTCTCCTTCACCACTTCCCAAGCCCCTCCTGCCTGCCAGCCCCCACCTGAGTGCACCCTTCCTGTGCCAAGAACAGTAGAGTCCTGGGGTAAGGCGGCCACAGCTCTGGCTGTTGGTACAAATGTCACCCTCCTTGACCATACAGTGCTGGGATAGGGACACAGGAGCCAGGCAATCACACGGGTGTTATGGAGCCAGTCTCAACAGCTGCAGAGCCAGCCCTTCTACTCAGCTGTTACAGCCTTTTTCTTTCTGGACTGCAAAAAATAGAAATCTGCATGAACATGGGTTTCTATGAATTCGTCAAGCCAAGTAAAAGTGTCTGTCATATCAAAGGTAATGGCAAAGTCCACGTTAGCTCTCTGTTGCTGCACTAGTATGTGAAATTACCCAGGGGGAGGTACTGGCCTATAAAAGCACTTGGCTTCCGGTGTGATTGGCTGCACAGATTATACTGCCACTGGAATGAGCTCTGTGAACCACCTGAGGCCTAATAAATCACGCTGGGACTGCACTAAGGATGTGCCTGGCCCTGATGGCTATGGGGCATATCGCTGCAGGTGCCTGGTGGCCGCTGCTTTTTTTCTTAACACCCGGATGCTTAGGAAAGAGTCATCTTCCAAGTGTGAAGATGATTTGGTGATGCTTTCACTTTCTGACACAGAGAGAAACCACTTTCCATTCTAATGGAGGCACTCCCTGGGGTCTTGTCTTGGTTACTTTTTGTTGTTGCTGTTACTGAGGCAAACACCCAAAATGAGGTTTATTTAGCTTAAAGTTTTTGGAGGTTTTGTGTATATTTAACTAAGTGGTATGACTAAGGAGTGACCATTTATGGCAGCTGCAAGCTACAAGCAAACAGGGTAAAAAGGGAAAAGCATGCTTTTTTTCTTTCTTATGTTGTATGTCAGCTCCTCACCCCTAGGTGGGTGCAGCACCCATACTGCCAATCCCATTGCTAGACAATGAACCAATCACAAATACTAGACTTAGCCACCTCCATGACTGCATGAGGCTTTGGGGGAACATTTAAATGCATAGCTTCTACCCTCTGACCCCCCAAAGACTCATGTACATCCTTTATGCAAAAGACATTTAGTTTAAGAGTTACCAAAGTCTTAAGACTTTTAACGTTGCTGAAAAGCTCAAGTCTCAAGTCTCTTTTGAAATCTAAGGCCAACTCTTATCTGTAAGCCTCTGTATAAAGGAAAATGAAGTTGAATACTTTTAACATATAATGGTATAAAATAAACATTATCATTTAAAAAGGTACAAATGGGATATAAAGGACTGGAATCAAAACAAGTCTAAAATCTAGGAGGGCTAACATTAAATGTTGAAGTTTTATGTTTTGCATCTGAAGCAATCTGATGTGAGCTCTCAATGGCTGAGTGACTCCACCCCCACAGCACTTTTGGTGGTTGGTTAGAGCTTTTGGGGCCTTTTTTAAAGGCTTGCTTTACTTTTGCTCTTTTTGGGGAAGGCAGGTTTTTTTTAAGATGATCTATGTTTTGGGGTTTTTTAAAGTTTGGGGGCTTTTATTGTATCTTTGGCTTCATATTTACAGTTTTGTATATTGCCTTTAGAGGCATACTGTCAGGCCTTTTGAAATTGGAGTAGAAGCCTTTTTAATGTCAGAACTTAAACATTTTATATGTGTTGAAAACCAGTACCACATGGATGTTGTCAAGGTCCACTGCCAGCTGGAGGAGGAGCCAGGCTTTTTTTTTTTTTTTTCTTTTGGCTCTAGGGATTGAGTGCCTGGACTGCACTCTGAACCTGATTGTAAGGAACAGTTTTTTTTTTTTTTTCTTTTGGAACTGGGGATCAAACTCACAACCTCACACTTGCCAGGCCAGGTGCTTATGCCACGGAGCTAAATCCACAGTCTGAGGAACAGATTTTGTTATGCTGCTTTTATTTTGGAACCACATGTGGCCACCACTGTCATTTGGAACATAGTATGGCTGTTGTCATTTTGGAACATGGCTTTCTGTAGCTTTTTTTTAAGCAAAGTTTTTTACTTTTGTAGTTTTCAAGATATAAAGTAGTTTCAAGACCTGTTACCTCTTTTTGTGTTGTCTATAAGCCATCTTTTATTATTTTTATTTTTTTTTTTTAGCAGTTGAGATCTCTTTATCTTTGTAGTTTATAACTTTACTGGAGTTTTTTTTTTTCCAAACTCACAATATTTTAAATCATTTTGCTGGCTTCTGTGGTCTTGGTTTACTACCTAAATCTGGCTGAAAGCCCCCAACTATAAGCCATGCCACTGCCTCAACATCTAACTGCCTTGAATTTTTTTTTTTGCCAGATTAATTAACCTGTCATCTTTAATCTCAGTCTCAGGAGAAGTCTTTGGACATGAACAAAATATAGACAAACTGTTTGCCAAGCTATAACACATGTCATCTGGAGTCCAGCACCCAATGCAGTCTTTTTTTCTTTCTTTCTTTCTTTTCTTTTCTTTCAGAAACCTTTAGAGTCTGGTCTTTATCGGTAGGGTTTTTATTATTTTTTGATCTTTTGAGATCTCCCATATAGAACAGGCTAAGGTGTTTAGAGATACTATTTTAGGCAACATCTCTGAAACTTTTAAAACTTTTTCTGTAAGCCATTTTAAAGGCTCTTGAATTACAGGGTCAGGTATAATTATAGCTGCAACCCCACTCCTGATACCAAATTTTGTCTTGGTTACCTTTTGTTGTTGTTGTTGCTGAGGCAAAATACCAGGCACCAAGATGAGGGAAGGAAAGGTTTATCTAAGCTTTTAGTGTTGGAAAGTTTTAGTCTATACTCAGGCTAAGGGGCCACTGTTCATGGTGGCACAAGTGACAAGTGAACAGGGTTAAAGAGGACAATCACAATTTCTTCCTCCTTTGTATTGTATGCCAGCCACCCTCCCCTGGGCAGATACAGCACTCACACTGCCAACGTCAGCACTAGACAATGAGCCAATCACAAATGCTAGATTTAGCTCCCTCCATGACTGTATGAGGCGTTAGGGGGTACATTAAACACAAACCATAACAGTCCTACATTGAATTAGTGTGGATTTAGAGTTGAAACTCCTTGGGGAAGAACAGGTAGGGAGTGGTTGGGTCAAAATTCTGGGTCTCCAGAAACAGCTGTATCAGTATTGTCACCTTTAATATTTTAATGGTGGTGCATTGTTGTATTCAGGGTTTACAAGAGAAAAGATTTAATACAGGACACACAATTTATGGATTATTTTATAATATTCACTGAAACAGTGAAATACAAAGGAATGCAAGAAATCTGTCCACACAGTAGAGACCCAAAGAATCCAGCTGAGGGATGGGACCCCACAGCAATGACCTGCACAAGTCCAGCAGAGGTCTAGAGCCCATGACAAGGCTCATGCAAGTCTGTACTAAGGATCTGCCCTGGGAAGACCCAAAGGTCAGCGGTGGGAGCTAGAAAGTCTGCACCAGTGGGATGAACGATCTGTGCCATCAGGCTGAGGGATCTGCACTGGAGCCAGGAAGTGGCCCTCCTGGTAAGGACCAGAGCTCCCCCAAATCAATGCACAGCCATTTTCAACAACAGTGAGGACCCAAGCTCCTCTGACAATAAGAACAGATAAGTTTACATCAGAAAAGACACCATGACCAGCTTCTCTAGAATCAACAGCACCGTCTTCCCCTCCAGTTCTGCTTCATATGTTCGCAACAATCCTCAAGTGGGCCTTTCACACCCAGCATCACACCACAAAAAGAGTTTATCTGGGTGTCACAAATTGACTGTCACTTCATCCACCAAGGCCTTAAAAACTTTTCAGGATTTAACCAGAAACAATAAGACCACTTTTTCCTAATAAAAATAGACGGAGAATGAGGGAAGAAGAAGGAGAAAGAGAAGAAGGAGGAGGAGGAGGAGGAGAAAAAAAAGGAGGAGGAGGAGGAGCAGACAGATAATGATCGAGGAGTTGGAAAATGTTTGAGAAAGTCGTGTTTCTCCAGGCCATTTATTTCAAGCTCTGCTACCCCAGAAGTCCAGCCTTTATATTTTTACTGCAGTTAATAATAATAAAAATGACTTTGTTAGTTTAGTGCAGAGCTGGACTCAGGAGGCCTTGGCAGGCTGGCTGCTCTGCTCTTGCCATGGAGCCAGCTCTGTTCGCTCCCTGGGTCTGGTGGAGCCACAGGGGCTGGAGATGCAGCCACCATAGAGCTGCATGCACAATCCTAGCCACGCCACAGCGCATGCGCAGAGCCCCCAACCTCTCTCCAGACTCAGGCTGCATCCTGAGCCACTGGAGAAGTGGCGGCCTCAGAGACAGATGTGTCATCACTGCTGCGCTTCCTCCCCTGTCCGGGGGCATGCAGTGCCAGGGCTGTGCCTCTTCCAAGGTGGTCACTAAGGCAGTACAGACAGAGTGGCCACACAGTGCACAGGGCTCCTGTGAGCAGCTCCTCAGTGGAGCAGCAATTAGCACAGGGCTCCTGCTGCCCAGCTGCTGGTGCCGTGTGCACCACCCAGCACCCAGGACTCTTCCACCTCCAATACGCTGGGGCTCATTATGGGTCGCTGTGAGACGCTTGGCCACTTTCTCTCCATGTGTTTATTTTATATCTCCAGGAAGGTGCAGGGGAAGGGCAGGCTTTGATTTACACTGCAAAGACATTTGGGACATTTTTACAGGTGTGAGTCGCTGTCTGATGATTATGCTCGAGTCAGGAGGTGGGTTTCCCTACATGGAAACTCTCACTGCACTCTATTTTTTTTTTAATTTTTTTTATTTTAAAGAGATTAAGACAAAAGAGGACATAATAAAGCAGATCAGAACAGAACAATTTAAGCAACACAGTATTTCACCGTAAGACAACTAGATATAACAGTAGCTATCATAATGTCTCTTTCTTTGAAATAGTTGAGCATAACTTCATTTCCAATAGTATCAAACATAACAAAATAGTATAAAACAATTAAAGAGAATGAAAGTATTACAGGGCATTAGAACCGAATAACAAAGAATGAACAATGGCTACTATATTATCTCATTGTCCATAAAAAATTTGTTTATACTATAGCACATAATAAAATATAACATGATAGAACCAATAGAAACAGAAGAACAAAAGCATGGTAAGACTTCAAAGCAAGATGATATTAAATCAGCAACTGAATTATTATAATGTCTTGTTTTCTTCAAAATAGCTGTTCAGGATAAAACCACTCCAACTAATGAATGAGAGCATTATAAGGCTTATAAGCAATGTAATGGGGAATCATGATTATCATAAACTCTAATGTACTCTTACCATTTCTTGTACTAGGGGGAATATATGGTATTTACACATGTGAGTTTGATTTATTTCACTTTTGAGTATGGTCTCAAATCTATGCCCATTTATTTATAAATATCTCAATGTGATCATTTTTTATAGCTGAGTAGCACTCCATTGTATAAAAGTAAGACAACTTTTTCTATCCATTCCTCAGTTGATGGACACTTAGGTTGTTTCCAAGATCTGGCTATTACAAATTGTGCTGCTATAAACATGGGTGCACATATATCACTTGGGGTGTGATGTTTTCAGTTCTAGGAATGTGCCTAGAAGCAGAATAGCTAGATCAAATGAGACTTCCAATCCCAGCTTTACGAGAAATTTCCAGAGTGACCTCCACAAAGGTTGTACCAGTCTACACTCCCACCAACTGTGCAGGAGAGTTCCTTTTCTCCCACAGCCTCTCCAGCATTTGTTGTTGGTAGTTTTCTTGATCCTAGCCATTCTTTCTGGAGTGAGATGGAATCTCAGTGTTGTTTTAATTTGCATTTCTCTAATGAGTAATGATGATGAACATTTTTTCATGTATTTATTTGCCATTTGTATTTCTTTATCTGAGAACTGTGTATTCTCAGATGCCCATTTTTTGGATCGGGTCTTTGAATTTTGGGGGTCTGATTTTTTAAAATTCTTTATGTTTTAGACAGAAGTTCTTTGTCTGAGGGGCAGTTCACTAAGATTTTTTCCCAGTTTGTGGGTTTTCTTTTCACTATGCTGGAGATTTCTTTTGACATGCAGAAACTTTTTAATAAGACGTGATCCCAGTTGTTGATTCTGGGAAGTATTTCCCGTGTGGTTTGATTCCTGTTCATGAATTGTCTACCTACCCCTATGTCTTCAAGGTTTTTACCTAATTTGTCTTCCAACATACTTAGTGTTTCTGTTTGAATATTCAGATCTTTGATCCATTTAGATTTTATTTTAGTACATGGTGATAGGCATGAGTCTAGTTTTAGTTTTCAGCATATGGAGAGCCAGTTTTCCAACACCATTTATTAAAGAGACTGTTGTTCTTCCAGTGAACATGTTTGGCCCTTTTATCAAAGATAAGGTGGTTGAGTGTGTAGGTAGTTGTGGTTGTATCTTCTTATCTATTCCATTGATCTTTGGCTCTGTTTTTATTCCAGTACCATGTTGATTTTACTACAGTTGCTTTGTGGTATAACTTCAAGTCAGGGATTGTGATGCCTCCTGCCTTGCCTTTGCTATTCTAGGTCTCTCCTGGTTCCAGATGAATTTTAGGATTGATTTCTCTAGATTTATGGGGTATGTTGATGGTATTTTCATTGGGATTGCATAGAATCTGTGTAACAGTTTTGGGAGAATGACCATTTTCACTATATTTAGTCTCCCTATCCATGAACAAGGGATGTCTTTCCATTGTCTGAGATCCTTTTAGATTTCTTTTTTCAGGGCATTATAATTTTCCCTGTATAGATCTTTTACTTCTTTTGTGAAATTAATTCCTAAGTATTTCATTTTGGCGGGATGCTAGTGTGAAGGGTGTGGCTTCTCTTATTTCTCTCTCAGTAATTTTGTTGTTAGTGTATAGGAATGTTATTGATTTTTGCATATTGGTTTTGTATCCAACTGCACTGCTAAATTTATTTATTATATCTAGGAGTCTTTTAGTGGAGTTTTGGGGGTCTTATATGTTTCATGTCATCCACAAATAATGATAATTTAACTTCCTCTTTTCCTATCTTTACCCCTTTTATTTCTCTCTCTTGTCTAATTGCTCTGGCTAGTATTTCCAGTACTATGGTGAATAGAAGTGGTGACTTGTCTTGTGCCTGATTTTAAGTTAAAGGCCTTCAGTTTTTGTTGGCTGTTGATTTGTCATAGATGGCCTTTATCATATTGAGGTAAAGACCATGTATTCCAATTTTCCGTAAGGTTCTTACCATGAATGAGTGTTGGACCTTATCACAAGCTTTTTCTGCATCTATAGAAATGATCATGTGATTCTTACTTTTGGCTTTATTGATATGGTGGATTACATTTATTGATTTACATATGTTGAACCATCCCTGCATGCCTGGGATGAATCCCACTTGATCATGGTGTATAATCTTCTTGATGATTTGCTGCATCCTGTTTGCCAATATTTCATTGAGGATTTTTGCATCTGTGTTCATTAGGGAAATTGGCCTGTAGTTCTCTTTTGTAGTTGGATCTTTCTCAGGTTTTGGTACTAGAGTAATATTTGCTTCCAGGAACGACCTAGAAAGAATTGCTTCCCTTTTGATTTCATTGAAGAGTTTGAGGAGTGTCAGCATTAAGTCTTCTTTGTATTTCTTGTAGAACTCCCCAGTAAATCCGTCTGGGCCTAGGCTCTTCTTTGAGGGTAAAGACTTAATTACATTTTCAGTTTCATTAATAGAAACTGGGTTATTCAGCAGTTTTACATCTTCCTGACCCAGCTTTGGTACTTCATATGTTCCTAGGAATCTCTCCATTTCTTCTGTGTTATCGAACCTATGAGACTAGAGGTTTTTGAAATAGGTGTTGATTATCTTCTGATTTCCACATAGTCTACAGTGATTTCACCTTTTTCATTCCTCATTGCATGAATTTGAGTTTTTCATCCTTTTTTAAAATAAGGTTGGCTAGGGGATTATCAATTTTATTTATTCTTTCAAAGAACCAAGTCTTTGATTCACTGAGTCTTTGGATTATTTTCTTAGTCTCTATTGCATTAGTTTATGCTCTGATTTTTATAATTTCCTCTCTTCTTTTGGCTTTGGGCTTGACTTAGTCTTCTTTTTATAGATGTTTGAGGTGTAGCATCAATTTGTTTATTTGTATTTGTTATGCTTTCCTGATGTGGGAACTAAGTGCAATAAATTTTACTCTGAGGACTGCTTTCATTGCATCCCACAGATTCCGGTAAGTTGTATTTGTATTTTCGTTTGCTTGTAGGTATTGTTTAATTTCTTCTTTAATTTCCCCTGTGACCCATTGATTGGTCAAGAGTGTATTATTTAAGAGTGTGTTTGTGGGGTTTTTGCAGTTTCTTTTATCGTTAATGTCTAGTTTCATGGTGCTATGATCCGATAACATGCATGGGATTATTTCAACTCTTTTGCATTTACTTAAATCTGTTTTGTGGGCTAGTATATGGTCTGTAATTTCCCATGTACTGCTAAGAAGAATGTGTAATCTGATGCTGTTGGAAGGAAAACTCTGTATACATCTATCAAGTCCATTTGTTCACAGGTGTGATTTTGTTCTGTTATTTCTTTGCTGATTTTCTGTCTGGTTGATCTGTCCCTTGGTGTCTGTGGTGTGTTAAGGTGTCCTGTTATAATTGTGTTATTGATTATTTGATCTTTCATTTCTGTTAATACTTGCCTTGTATAGCTTGGTGCTCTGGAATTTGGTACATATATATTTGAGATTGTAATTTCTTCCTCTTGAAGTTTTCCCCTAACTAGTATGTAGTGACCTTCTTTATGTCTTAGGATCATTCTTGGTTTGAAGTTCACATTGTCTGCAAACAAAATGGCTACCCCTGCTTTTTTTGGGAAAGGGGGGGTTTCTTGTTGCATGAAGTATTGTTTTCCATTCTTTGACTTTCAGTCTGTGAGTTTCCTTTTGGATTAGATGGGTTTCTTGTAGACAGCATATGGTTGGATGTTGTTTATTGATCCATTCTGCCAGTCTGTTTCTTTTAATTGGTGAATTGAGACCATTTACATTAATGATTATAACTGTTATATGCTGGTTTATTGTTGACATGTTTCTGCTGTTGCATCTTTATCTTTTCATTCTGTTTAATTATCTGCCTTGTTAAGTGGTTTTTTCCTATGTGCATCTAGACTGTCTTTCAGTATTTTTTTCAGGTTGGATTTGCTGATCATGAAGTTCTTCAGCTGTTCTTTGTCATGGAAGTATCTTATTTCTCCATCCCTTTTGAAGGACAGTTTTACAGGGTACATCAGTCTTGGTTGGAAATCATTTTCCATTAGGATCTGAAATACTTTACTCTCTGCTCTTCTTGACTTTATTGTTTGTGCTGAGAAGTCTGCTGTGATTCTGATAGGTTTTCCTTTATAGGTGATCTGTCTTTTGTCTCTAACAGCTTTTAATATTCTATTCTTATTGGATTTCTGGGATGGTGATTATTATATGTCTAGGTGTAGTTTTATTTTGGTTATGGCTATTTTGAGTTCTATATGCTTCACTAATCTTCCTAATGTCAGTTTCCATTCTCATGTTTGGGAAGTTTTCAGAGCCCATGTCTCTCCCTGTGCTTTTGAGACCAAGTTAGCAACCTTCTGCATGATCTTGGGGTGACCTGTTGGGGTGACCTGTTACCACTCCTGTGCTGCCCTGATGTCTAAACATACACTAGGTTCTGTATTTCTAGATCCTGCACTTCAAAATGATTTTCTGCCAGTTAAATATATGGGAAGATTTAATGATTTGGGTGTCATTAAAAAGAATAAACTGAATGATGGCTAGAAAGGGAAGGATTATGTGGCCACCTGTTCATCTTGTTTGTGAAATTCTGCATCACCCCAAGTGATGTCTTGGTTCAGAAGGCAGCAAGCCAGAGTAGGACACAGAGAGGTATTTGTGTGGAGACAAAGATAGACAGGTAACTCAGGGACTCAGCAAGACCCTGGCTCAAAATAAAAAATAAAGGGTCAAAGTGTGACTGAGTGCAAAGTCTTTGGGTTCAATCATAGCACCACACACACACACACACACACACACACACACACACACACACATCTATGCACTCATAATACACACATGTATGTACATATGAATGCGTAGGTAAACACCTGCATCCTTACACATAAAATTTAAATGAAGGGGAACAGATGGAACACAATTTAGACTAAACAATTTTTGTTTACCAAGTTCTGTGGTTCCCTTTCTTCCTGGGTATTGAAATTTTTTCTTTACTATCTTTTCCTGCTCATTTGCCCTGGATTTGTTCTGCCTTCCCACTTCCATCTCCACATGGCACTGGCTCTCAGGCTCCATCTGCCATCACCTTCTCCCCAGAGAACTCCAGGGGCCCGGCCAGTCACACCCTACTCCTCCCTTCCCAAGGATGCCCTCACCATTCACAATCCTCCTTCTGCCTCTGACAAATAAGTTTCTTTTCCATGGACTCTTTCTGATGTAAAGTACCATACAGCCCTTTAAAAAGCAAAGCCTCCTCGATTAAACCAGCAGTCTGAGCTCCTCATTAGCAAGTATAGCTGTCATCTGCAGACACGCCCCAAGGCCACCTTCAGAGTTATCTCACTCAGAGGCAGCAGTCTGGGCCTTCTTTGGGGACCAAGAGAAGCCAGGCCTGCCTCACCACAGGCTCTCTGTGCCCCGCTGGCTCCCTCTGCAGCCCTCTGAGTACTGCCCTGCTCTCTACCCTCCTCTGTTGTCAGCTTTCTGCTCAGGAGGGGAGGTTCATTCTGCCTTAGGGCTCCAGACAGACCACCTGGATCTGTGTTTGGGTGCCAGAAAGCTTCTGGGAATTCTGAGTGCCTAACTCATTATCTGTGAGAAATACCCCCAACCCCAAGCAAAGGCCACGGGAGGTCCTGGAGACTCCTGTGTTTGGGTTTGGGTGAGTGGAGAGGATGTGCACGGGGAAGGAGGGCCAGGTGGAGGACAGCTGTTGACAGCAAGGCAGCCAGGAGTCGGGGGAGTGAGGGACGATTCTGGGCTAATGTAGCTTGGTGGCTCAGACAGCATCCTAGGATTGGAGTTCCTGGTTTCCACACCTCTTTCCTCTGGCCTCCCCTCGGGAAAATCCGTTCTCGAACCTTTCCTTTTGCTGAGATTATAAGAAATTGGTCCTGGCCCAGGGTGGTGGTGCTGTGCATACAGGCTGTGTCCTCCCAGGACTGCTGAGTGGGCACAGAGGTCTGCAGCCCACAGTACACAGCTCGTTCTTGGCCATGCTCAGCGCAGGTGAGCTCAGGGTACACACGGCAGTCCCCAACCCCACAGAAGAAAGAGCTCCTGCCTCTGACAGACCTCACCAGTCTCCAGGACCTCCTGTGGCCCTTGCTTGGGGGTGGGGGTATTTCTCACAGATAATGAGTTAGGCACTCAGAATGCCCAGAAGCTTTGTCCAGTGGGCTTTGAAAGTGGACAGTCCACAAAAAAACAGCAGCAATCACATCCAGATAGGGGAGGGTCTGTTTGCATCTCTTACTTAGTTTTTTTTTCTATTAAGCTAAAAACAGGAAGGAATTGAAACTTTCTTTCCTTTTTTAAAAAAATAAAGCTTTTTGTTGCCATTTGAATCATCCAGCATTTATCCTGATTAAGCCTACTGCTTGTGGGCCCACTCTTTTGGGGAAGCGGAAACTTTCTGTACGGAAACTTTCTGTACCGTCTGCTGACAACACCTAGGGCTCTTTCCAAGATGCCTCCCATCCTATGAGAATCCAAACTGTCTATCTTGTGAGCAGTGTTAGAGAGAATTCTAGGTTAACCCATTTATACCAGAGACGGAAATTCTAAAATTTCTGCATGAAATTTATGTATTTTACCTAGAAATACTCAAGGAATATGAATCTGCAGACATTTCATTATGTCTGTTGTCACAGGTGCTCTAAAAGTAGGTCACCAGACATTGGAGGGTTTCACACAAACACTGAAAATAAGGTGACATTGCTGGCCTAAAGCTGTACTCTGCAAGGACACTGGGTGGTGGGTTTGTCACTTGCTCCGTGACTCCATGTCCGGAAGAAGGCCAACCCGAGTCGGGGGCTGGAGGCTGGAAAGTGGGTGTTCCTGGGAGCTTGCCATGAGGGGTGCCCTGAGGAGCACTGCACAGGCTTCATCCAGTCCCTCGACCCGCACCAGGCAGTGCGCTTGCTCAGCAAGGAAGCCAGGGCCAGGAGGCTTAAGAAACTAGTCCAGAGTCACAGCGGGAGGAGAGGGGAGCTGGGGCCTGAACCCAGTTTGTGGGTAGAATGCACTGGTAACTGCAATGCCCCGTCTCCCTCCCTCCGCAGCAAGAGAGGCAGCACATGTCCAAGGCCACGAGAGGCTCCTCCTCTGGCAGGACCCCGAGTATGAGCCTCAGATGTAGCTGAGTATGTAGCTGAGGTGATGGTAATGTCTGGAACACACTGTTTTGTGCACTGAAGTCTTAGCTACAGGTGAAGCTCTTGAATACAGAACTTCAGGAAGCAAGCTTTGGGTCAGGCAGGTTTTCGGAGATCATTCACAATGGAATGAAGGTAGAGGCCTTTGTTTCCTATCTTTTTATTTTACACACAAATCAAAATGAAGCACAGTTATCTCCATAGGGAAAACAAAATTAATTATTTCAAGTTAATTAAATGAAGCCATTGCCAATGGAATCCAGCACATAAATCCATCTGAGGAATGGTTACCAGATGGCTCAAGCATGCAAAATAAAGGAATCAAGGGACAGAGTGAGGGACATCCGAGAAAGAAAATCACTTTAGAGAGAAAAAAAGAGGGAGAGACCACAATGCTGCCACAAGCACCCATGGTGCCTTCCCCAGGGCCGGGTTCTAGCCTGCCTTTCCTGTCACAAGCCACCAAACCCTGCATGGTTTCAGCTTTTGCTCCCATCCTGTAAGTTACTTCAGAGCCTCTGGGTCATTTCCCTGTTCTCTTTCCTTCCACCCTCCAATGAATATTTGTCTTTTTGCCAGTTATTGGTTCTCCCAGAGTAGGACAATCAAAAATAAAATAGGAAGATAGCATTGAGGCCTTTTCCACAGAAGCAGACCATATCAGCAACAGGATACTAGCCGGTGACTGACAGGAGACCCGCACACGGTGAACACCATGGGTTTTACTCCTCCATGCCTCTGTTTCCCTACAGATGCCACAGGTGGGGACAACCCAATCTGTCTCTTCTCTTTCCCTAGTGCAGTGTTCAGCAAGGTGCAGGAGGCCTTGCAGGAAGCTCCTCAGTCAACACAGTGAGCAGATCAGTGAGTAAGTGAGGTGTCATCTTGTCTCCCCAGCAGCTATTCGGGCCACTGTGCCGGCTTCTCGAGTTCTGTTTCTTCAGTGTTTTCGTCACTGGTCGCAGTACACAGTGACTGCGTTCCTCTCCCAGCATGGCTCATGTGTCATTTCCTCCTTTGTGCCATTTCCCCCCTCGGTCCCCTCACCTTTGCAAAAGCGCTGTCCCCCCCAACCTCTTTCACTTCCTTATGTGCAGTGTGACTTTTTCACCTAAGAGAATCCATGTAACGTTCTATAATTTTCAAAAAACCTCCATAAACCCCTGAGACTTGTATAAACTCAAGCCCACCCACGTCCCCTGAAGAACCACTATGAACTATCAAGCAAGTTTAGGGAGAAGCACACTGCATAGACAGCTTTGTTATGGGTGGGGCAGGAACGGTAAATCATATTTCTTTCTCTTCAAAGATAGTCAGATTCCTATTTTCTCAGTTCATTGAAAGAAAGGTTTGTGCTAATATTGTTTGAACCAGATATGATGCCTGTATCTTGTACTCTAACCACTATGAAGACAAAAATATGCAATTATTAGAACTGTCCTGATAACTATTTTGAAACTGTTTTACTTTTTAAAAAAAAAATTAGATCCCACAAAGACAGTCACCACAGTTAAAACAGTTACTTCTGGGAAGACAAATGATGTCTGTGTGGACTGAGGTGAATGGACAGTGTGGGTCAGTGAGGGCATCGTTGCTTATGGCCTCTTTACACCCTCAAATGGAACAGCCATATTTCTTGATGGAATATTCATATATTTCCTTGTGGGTTCAATGCGGCCACAACCAACTCTTGAGTGATGTTGCAGATTCTTGCTTTTAATTCGATGTATTTTAATTTGTGTTCAGTGAGCTACTCCAACATATTGGCTTGGTACTGTAGGGACAGTTAGCTGTGTATGCCTCATATTAGGCACACGTCTAGGAAAAGATAAGGAAATCAGTAAGACCCAGCCAGAGCAGGCAACAGCATTCCCTCCTGCCAGGAGTGCTGTCCAGGGCATTGCCTGCGGGGGAGGAAGCCGCTCCTCCGCCCCCGACTCCAGCAAGCCAGGCTGCTGCTCACCACTAACACTCTGCCGCTGTGGCCTTCAGTTTTCAGGACTCTACCTGCTGTCCTTCTTCACCATTCTCATCGGGCTGGTGCTGTACTCCTCCACCTCCACCTACATAGCCCAGGACCCCCGTGTGTACAAGCAGTTCCGCAACCCTGTGGGGCCTGTCGTGGACTTGCCTGCCTCGGCCCAGGTGGAGCCCTCGGTCACCTACACCAGCCTGGGCCAGGAGACGGAAGAGGAGCCCCGCGTGCGCGTGGCCTAGACGCGGCCTGTGCTTGCCTCCCCTCCGCCTTGTACATAGAGAAAGGTATTTACTAGGTGCAGCTCACACAGGTGGCTGCAAGGTAGCAAGTCCTGGGAGCCTGGAGAGGTGCATGCTAAGGGACCAGGCCAGCACGCCTGCCCAGAGCCACTCAGCAGTGTGCACCTGTCACAACCCCCACGTCCGTACTGTGACAATGCCCCCATCAAAATCCATGTCCTTGTTCTCATGAGCTGTATGATTATTCTGATGCCTGTCTCCAGGGGATCTTTGGACTCCTGATGGGACGATGGCCCAGGCCCACGCAGTCCACAGCAACAGTGTCCCATAACAGCCACTTCTGAAGGGTCGCGCTTTAGTCTTTGCACAGACACTCAGTGACATGTGCCACAGGAGCACCACCCTGAGAAGTGTCGTGATCCTGGGCCACAGCGGGGGTTTCTCTCACCCTGTCACATGCCTGTCTGCTCAGTAAGTATTTTATGCTGCGACCCTTGTGGGTAGGGGCAACTGACCACAGAGTTCTCTATTCTAGGAATAGATTTAAAACAAACACTTTAGCCTTTTTATATTTCAGTCTCTGATTACCCAGGCCATTGCCTTTCTTTTGGGCCACATAATTCAGCTAATCAAGTCCCTGTAATAACGGGATAAGAACTGTCCCATTTCTGTGGCTTGGGGGAACCCCAAAATAGAAGCATTTGTGTTTAAGATTAGATTTGTTTTCAGAATTTTTCTGCCCCTCTGTAAATCACCTCTTCAGATATTATTTTTTATTTTCCTCCTTTTTCCTAGATTTTCTTAGTCCTACTATGGAAATGTCAAGGCCCAGAACAAAGCCATGCTCCCCCATCCTCTTAGTGATATAGCACCTTTTTGAAATGAACCAGCCGGAAACCATCTCCATTGTGGAGCGGCATTGATCACGCCACCTTCCGAGGTCACGGTGCCCACATGGAGCCGTCCCTGTGCGGCTGGGTTGTGGTGGTGGATGTTGCCACTGGGGAAGTCTAGTGAGGCAGTCATAGTTGACAGGTGTGGGACAGCAGTATCCTCGTGGGTGCAGAGACTACTCTAGGTCTCCATGAGCCCTGCACAGTGTGGCTCTAGCCTAGCTGGGTGCCCCTAAGTAGCCGCTTCATTCTAAACACAGCAAACCAAGAAGCACAGCCCCCTGTCAATTAGAACAGATTCCAGATGTCCGTGTGTGAAGTGCGTTTTAAAAGGCTGGGCTGACTTTAATGCCACCCCAAGGGTGGCTTTTGAGGGGCTTGCATAACGTTTATGTGCCCTTGGGCAATTCCAATCCACACCTCTTAGGCAGGCAAACAACTCATAACGCTGGAATCCACAGAGAACAAACTGTGGAGTGGGGCTTTGAGGATATGCAGGCGAACACAGCCCATACTGTTCCCAGCACGCATGTGACCTTTGCACATGACTTCCATCCAGTGGGGTCCTGCCACAGATGATGGGGAGAAACCCTCCTCTCCCATATGCAGTCTTCATGGCCACCCCTCCTCCTCAGGAACAGGCTTCGTGTGCTGTGGGGATCAGGTCAACCTGAAGCTCTGTCAAATCAAGGTGACCTTGCTACCTTTGAACCAATTAATACCTTTCTCTGAATTCTTTTCTCGATTCAGATCTGATGACCTTTAAAGATTGTGGTTTTATTTTTGTGTTTACATTTCTTTGGTTTGCATAATTTGCTCGATTTATTTGATTTGTAGTATTTATTTTAAGCCAAATGTTTTTGTCTTTTTGATTCACTTTTATGATGCTAATCTATAGACACTTAGTAAAGTCTT
The DNA here is from genome assembly GCF_034190915.1 of Cavia porcellus. NCBI lineage: Eukaryota > Metazoa > Chordata > Mammalia > Rodentia > Caviidae > Cavia > Cavia porcellus. Next base: position 49,992,009 of record NW_026947507.1, read on the forward strand.
ATGAAAAGCAAGTGACTGGAACAATTTCTAAGTCCACTCAGTGAACTGGGAAGTTCTTTTAAAAATGCAAATTTCCAAAGGTTTGCAATTGGCAATGGCTGAAGTTTGCCATCTGCATTACTTTCTAGGATGTTTTGATTGACTGCTGTTTGGAAACCAAGTGTAAAGGTCAAGGGAAACTTCCCTATGCCCTTTGCCATTCAGAGTCCTTGTAATCAGACCTTCATGTCACAGGTCCCCTCGCCACCAGGCTGGTTTGTCTCTATTTAGAAAGGCACAGAGGTACTGAACCATCCATGGCCAGGTGCTCCAGACTCACCCACAAGGATAAGGGTAGTGGAGGACAAAGTTCTTTTTCTGTAAAAATATCAATCCTTTGGGAATGGGGAGGGAAATGGAACAGGGCAATATTAATTCTAGCAGTTTTAGTTTCTGACACTTCATAACCTCAATAGAACCCAGTAAAAATTTCAGCTCTTCAATCCTCCACCACTCTTCCTCAATAAAATGAGACTTTCGAAATCTGCATCCAGTCTGATCCAGCTCTCTCCTGAAGCTGCCCGCTCCAAGGTAAGCGTGGCCCTCACGTCCTTGACAAAGTCTTGCACTGGGATGAGCTGGTCTTGGTCACACCTTCCCCCAGCTCCACATGTGACACTCATGTCCGGGTAAACCAAGCATGGGAACAGTTTGCACCACTGTGTCCCACAAAAATGTTTCAATGTTTAGTTTAGATATTGCTAACTTGTGCTATTAACCTTCTGACAAGCGTGTAGTATTGTTTGTTTTGGTTTATTTTTTATTTGTAACCACTTAGTAGTCCCAGCTAGATACCACTACAGATTTTACCCCATGGGTAGGATTCTATGGTTAAGCCACATAACAAAGCACACTAATCCTGACACTGAAAATGGAAAAATATGAACCAAAAAAAAGAAAATTATGCCAATAAGTTGTTTGTTTTTTGATATTTGCATGCTCCCCTCTGGACTGGCTGTGGCAATGTTATGCCTGTATCATGTTTTCAAATAAAAATAAATGCTTTATGAAAGCACTTCGTTCTTGGATTTCTTGAGTGTTTTCCATGCTGTGACAAGGAAGCGGGTCTCTTGGGATCTTGGAAATAGCAATGAAAGCGATAGCTGGGTACAGTTCAAAATACAAACCAGCAAGAAAATATTTCCAAATTAGGAAAGGCACTGTTGGTCTCTGAATTATAGCTCCAAAAAGCCAAATCAGACTCATTTGTCATTTGCAAAATTAGTTATTTATCTGGGTACTGTCAGGCTCCAGGGCTACCAGCACAAGCCTGCATTTAAAACACACAGAGCAAAGTAAAGGCACCTTAGGGCACTTTCTCATGAAGAAAGCTCTGTGAATACTAAGCATTCTCCCACACAGAGCATCTGTAAAGCAGGGACCCCCACTGGCACCCTGTGTTTCTGGCAGAACCCTGACTCCCAGGATTAGCCCTCTACTGCCTATCGTTATCCAAAATTCAACAACCTAAGGCAGATGCTGCCACATGCTCATGTTCCTGTCGTTTGTGTTCACGATCACACCTCCAAAAGCACAGGCCCACTGTGTGTCTCAGTTACATGCTCACCATAGTTTTTGAAGAAAAGTGTGTTTTCCAGAGAAAAGGCACAGCACCGTATCTGCTTTATGAAGAACTCTGGAAGGTATTCTAGGGTCGACCCCTAAAGAGTCAGAACAACATGCATTTCTCATAAACTTCTTGCAGAACTGGGACCCACAGTTGAAAAAAGATGTCTTTGAACAATGTGAATTTTTCTGTATTGTTTAATTTTATTTAGTAAACTCTTTGATCAAAGATGAAGTAAAACTGAGCTTTAGCCCAGCTTATATCCAAACGCCCTACAATCCCAGATGATTAGGGTCCAGTTAGCATGAACAATAAGTAGACACATCAAGTTCCATCTTTCCCCCATGCTGAATTACAGTTTTCTTAAGAGAAAGAACTGGGTTTCCTAAGTACTTGAAAGATCTCCTGTGCTAACGTAAGGGAGCACCGGAATGACTTTCATAGCTATGGCTCTGAGGCAAAACAGCAAAAACTAAAATGCAGCAGGAGGGCTGTAACTTCTCATTTTTCCCTCGTATTTCCCAGGAAAACAGGTCTCAGTGTGTGCCATGCCAGGACCCAAGGCCAGGCTCGGGTCTGTGCCAGTGCAGCTGAACCCCAGGCCCACAGATCTCACACTTGCATGCTTTAAACCATTAAACAGAGGCATGGGGTAAGAAATTCTACTACAAAACCATTTTTCCTCCTACTATTCCTAAGGACAATTTTTACCATAAATTCCTTTTCTTGGAAAGGAGGGAATCACCCAGCCCACCTAAATGCTCCAGCTGGAGAACTGAAACTCACTTTTGGTGTTTGGTCCTCGGGCAGAGGCTTGGGTATGAAACGACACTGTTTGGAGTTTGTCGCCTACCAGACTCCCATGTGCTGGTCTCTATGGCTTCCTTTCCTCCTATTTCTTCCATTTTCTTCTTCCTGCAAACATGGAGGGTTCATTATGGACCATCTAGCTGGGTCTCCACCCCGCATCCTCTGTATGGTCAAAGATGTTGAATTCAAAAACATTCTAAGACAGCTGGAAGGCCTGCTCCTCCAGATAGCCCGAAAGGACAAGTCATCGTCCTCAGACAGCCAGACAGGCCTTGCTATGCATGGCGGCAGTCTGACTAACCAGGAAAGCTAGTGACAAGTGGGAGGAGGTCTCGGGGAGAGAAGGGCCATCCAGCTACAGGGAGGAGGGGCCATGGGATGGCACTGAGCTCTGAGAAAGCAGGAAAGTGAACCTGTCACCCACTCTCTGCCTTAGCACTAGGACAAGGCCACTTCGGGGCAAAGGCAGCTACTCCCTTACACAGCTGGAGTAATCTTCCTAAGCACGCTGCCCCTAATGGATGGTGACAGCTAACTGTGCCACTTACCTGTTCGGTGGCCTACCTAGTGACTGTCCATACCTCAAGACATGTTTTCTTTCTCTGTACTGAGCTGTGCTTCTTGTTTATCAAGCCTCAGTGTCTTTTCTGTCACCTTGTTTCTACAGCACTGTAAATTTTGCTGATCGCACTATGTGGTACTATAGTTAGATGTCCTGTTGTACGTTACAGTACCGCCTGAAAGAACTGTGCTGAATGAAGCAAAGTCATCAAGTTGGAGCTTCCTTGGACCACTTCTTTGTCTGAATATTGAACGTACATAATACATACAGTCACTGACCAACTCAGCTAGTGACCCTGGTCGTAGGAACAGGACTCAGTCATTAAAGCTGGGTATTCATGTGAGGTTCACTAATTAGATGCAAGAGCTGCAAGGCAGCATCTGGCAGGCAGAGCTGCAGCTCAGGAGCAAGGCTCCCACATAAGCCCGCGTCTGGCCGCAGGCGGGCCAGACGCTTGGTGCAGACTGGTCTACCCAGGGGAACCTGGGAACAGGGTCGCTCACTTCGTGAGCAGCACACTGTCTCCCCACATGGTGCTGCCCCATCGGAGGTGGACCAGTGGGCAGGAACCTCGGGCATCTCCTCTCGGAGAGCCGCTCTGCTTCAGCACTGCCCAGCGCTCAGGTCTCCTTGTCAGAATCACCCACAGCTAAAGTGCCAAGAAGAGAGGAATTTCACAGCAAGAGGTCAGCCACCATCACTCTCGAGTCACTGCCAAATGTGCAGGAGAAATGTAAAAGAACAACAACAACAAAAAAAATCCCTTGAGGGTGAAGGAGATAGTTTTGCTAGAATCATTTAGAAGTAAATTACAGAAGCCAGCACATTCCTACATTTCAAGAGATGCTGACAGTAAGTCAGTCCACGGATGTGTGGATGCAGAGTCCTGGTGGAGAGGAAGGTGGTTCTGGGTGAACCGGAGGCACCTGCTGGACAGCAGTAAATCCAAACTTGGGACCCTCCTGGCAGTGTCTGCAAACACCACTTCTAGGCTGTAGCTCAGGCGATAGTTCCTGTTTTTGCACAAAGGTGGGTCTCTTTGCTGGCTTTCTTAGCTTTGTCTTTGTGGGCAGACAGAATTACTTCCCCAGCACCTGAAGAAGCCTGGTAAATTTTAAGTAAGAGTAATAATTGCAGCTTCACAGATGGCTAGCCATGTGCCAGTATGATAGCAAGCTAGAGAAGCAATAAAAAATGCTACTCGTTCTTAAAATGAGTAGCATTGTAAACAAAATTACTAGAGAAAGAAGAAATGGGCTAAACACTGGAATAATCAAAACATTCTCAGTATGGGCTCTCATGAGCTCTTGTTTGACTTCTCTAAGGCAGTTTTTGGCCTCACATGGGATGTTAAAATCTAAACTGATCACGCATGACACAAATGGTTGAGTGACTCCCATAACTGTGTTATGTCCCCAAGATTTTGTCCACCAGGCTGCATTTTAATTAAAAGGAAAATTGTCAGGGGTAGAGGACAGCTTGATACCAGGAATTAGTAGTTGAAGACAGAGATTCAATTCTGCATTCAATCTTCCTTTTGTAACCCTGACTTTCACACAACAATGAAGTCCATTTTCACTGAAGTCACAAACTTCAACACAGAATTTGAGAGGAGGAAATTGCAGAGATCACTTTGTTGACAATCTTAAGTCACTCTACGGCTTTCGAGCTGTCTCAAGGTGTGCAATGGGGGCTTAGGAGTCCCCCAGACCCATTCCTCCTTCCATGCTCCCCACCATCTACCCTGACTGAGCCTCGGATTTATCATCTTCTGTCCTTTCCATCGGCATCGGCCAGGTCTAAGTCTTGGTGTCCCCCAGAGTCTTGGGAGGTGCCTGGGGGATGAAAAGGATACCAGCTGTGAGCAGGCAGCCTGGCTGGATGGTGCCTCTCCTGCCCACTCCTCTGTGCTCTGGGGACCAGCAGAGCAGAGACCCTGGGCAGTGACTTGGTCTGCTGAACATGACACTAGTGACAAGAGGCCCTGATGAAGCTGCTGCCAGGATTTGATGAAGAGGTTCCTGTGCCAGCGATGGCTCTAGGCCTGGTGTAACCTCCGTTCCTGTTCTGGGATGGGTTTTCTCCCCACTTATCCATCACGGGACCCCAGCACCCATGCGTGTACACAGAGGCCAAGAATTCACTGTAGCCAAAGGCCAGGGGCTCCAACCTCTCGAGGTGTCTGGGAACGAAACTGACCTTGGAGTCCATGCTGCAGGCTAGTTTCCACACTGCCCGCCACCTGCTGGGCCTGTTTGTCATCCACAAAGTGCAGCTGTGCGCGGAGGTGGCAGAGGTGCACACCCTAGCACTGCCCTGAGATCAGCAGGCCCAAGATAGAGGTGCAACCGCAACCACGCTGCTTCTCGGTACTAAGGCAGAGTTCCCATCTCTGCTCCCGGGAAGGAAGCAGATTTGCAAGGTTCCATCCACAAACCATGGCCTTATCGCCCTGGGAACTGCACTATCTGGAGGGCGTACAGGGCAGCAAAGTTGGCCTTTATCACAGAGGCCCACAGCATTCGTACACCATGAGTGACTATGAAAATGCCACTTGTCAACATACCACCCCTCACCAGAACGTCGCTTTCGAACAGTGCCTTTCGGGCTGCTGGCAGTGAAAGGTTCCTGCCCTGGTATAGATTACCATACAGTTAGGGCGATGGTGTAACCAGCAGGAGGCCAAAGTGCGAACGCTGGCCCTGATGGCCACTCCCTGCTTCCCCCTCTGCGCACGAAGACAACTCCAAGCAGCCCTCAAATGTCATCAGTGCCCACCCCATCCACCACTTCTGATGAGAGGCCACACAACCCTCTGTCCCTCTGTGTCCCGGTGGAAGGAGACAGCCCAACCCCTCTGGTTGTGGGCTCTTCTCTGTGTCTTCAACTAAAGGGCCACTTTCACTTTCTTTCCTCTGCTTCTCTATGATGCCAGAAAACTCTAACAGTAGGACACACAGGCCTCTAAGTGAGCTTGATGGTTCGCTTCCTGTTGCCACCAGCAGTCCTGAAGATGCCTAGCTGGGTCCCCTCCCCACGACACACCAGTGCAGTCCTCGTGGCACGGCCTCGTCCTCCACTGGAACATCTGTCTCCCTCTGTAGGGCTCTGCTGTCCTGTTCCTCATCTGCCCCTCTGAGAGGCTGCCTGAGATCCAGGTCCCCATTCCTTGCCCCACAGCATCTGGGGACTTTCTCCTCACCCCAATGTAGTTTCACTATGGCAAGAGGCTTGTCCACCCTGCTCTCTCCTTTGTCCCAAGGAGGACAATGAGGTCCAGACAAGCATCCACAGAATGAGTGGCTCCTCTGATCCTGAGTGAACCCATGAATAACGGCAAAAGCCCAGAGGTGGCACCCAAGGCCAGCAAGGGAGCTCAGGCCTTCTGTTTTGCTCAGACTTCAAACTGGCTTCCTGTTAGCGGCCAACACCTTCCTGCCCTACAGCCTGATACCTGCTTTTTCTGCCGCTGGAATCTCTCCCCATCCCCAGAAAGGAGTGGAACCTCAGCCTCCTCTGTGCCCTCCACTATGTACATGGACTCCAGTGGCAGCGTTAGAGAAGTACCTGCCCTGAGCAGAGAGGAGCGGAGAGATGGCGAGAGGGACAGAGGGGCGCCCTTCCAGATGGGTGATCTAAGTGTTCTGCCAAGATCGCCTTTGGGACTCTGAAGCTGCAGCTCCCTCACAGTCAGGTGCTGCCCTTTCCCTATCAGCAAGCACAGATGTCAGTGTGCAGGGCCTGAGGTGAGGGAAGAAGAAACAAGTGGGTCCGCCCAGGCTGCACGGTCCCAGAACCCATCTGGATGACCCTGCGTAACTTTGTGTCCCAAGTTGCAGTTTGCTTAAAAGTCAGGTCTTTTAAGCAAGATTTTCCTCATCTCCTTTGTCTCTGTCCTTCCTCTAACCTCCCCTTCTGTGCTCCTCCTTCTGTGCAGTTCTCAGAGCCCAGAGGTCTGCAGAAGCTGCACTGTCTAATCCTCTGGGTGGCTTTCATTCTGCAGAGCAGCCCTGTCCAGCCCCAGCTTCCTGCTCACCCACCCAGCGGGACACCTGCCTTCAGGGCACAGCCACAGGCTTTGCTGAATGGAGAAAGAAGATCTGCTGGACCTGCCTAGCCCACAAAGGGAGAAAACTAGAACAAGGAGGGAAGATGTTTAGGACACAAATTCCAGCTCAGCAGAGAGAAGGGCTTCCAGGAACTCAGAGCCGATCCCAAAGCATGGCCTGACCCCATAGGAGTGGGGCGCCCCATAGGAGTGGGGCAGCCAGCAGTGCAGGCCCTTCTGCTGGGTCCAGCTGGGGAGCAGGGTCCTCCAGGCAGCAGAGAGGAGACACGCCCTTCTGGCCGCCTAAGATCTGTATCTCTGGGTTTGGGATGCCCTTGTTCTCACTACCTCTCCGGATGATGGGGTGCCACATGGTAAGACAGGCTCAGAATCCATGTTCCAGGGATGGGGCTGGTGTCGCCAGGGCAGAGCACATAGGTAGGCCTGGGCCTCCAACCTCCTCGCCCTGGGGTGCTCCTTGCTGATATCAAGGCACCATTGTTTCCCCAAGAGTCTGTTCCTAGGAAGCAATGGGCAAGGCCCACCATGGGAAGCAAAATCTGGAAGCGGTAGGTTGTTAAAGAACCAGGGAAAGATGAGAAATCAGGAGTGGAGCAGCTTTGCTGGAACCCTGTGGAGAAACCTACAGGGTGTAGCAGACACAAGAGGGGACCCTGACCTAGACTGCAGCTGCCTGCTGCCTTGGGGTTGGGGAGTCAGCGTCTAGGTTTTCCCACTGGACTCTAGACTTTTTGCTCCTTTGGAAAGCTGAATGTAAATTTCTGGAAGAAAAATCAGGGCTTCTGGCGGGGCACACAGTGCTGCATGAGTCAGCGCAGATCCCCACCAACCTGGAAAGAAGGCCGAGCAGTGGTTTTTAGTGGAAGCAGCAGAAACAAGGTCTAAACAAAAGGGAAGCTCACGGAAAGCTCCTCAGTCCTGGGGTGGAGTTTTAGTAACCTGTACGCTCATGGCGCCACCTTTGGTGCATTTGAAAGACAAAACCTAGCACACTGTCACTGGGAAGAGAAGTTGTAGAAAATGATCTCACCCATGACAACAAGCTTGCAACTTATTTCCAACTAAGTACAAAACTTAACTAACATGATACAAAATACTCTTATTTAGCAAATCCTCTGCTTTGGAATTCAGCACCGCGTGAGCCCTAGAAATGACAACGTCTGGAGGAACAGGAGTGCTCTCTTCTGCTAACACAACTGTTACACAGCAGTAATAGTAGGTCCAAAATCCAAGAGGCTGGTACTGGATCTTCCTTAAGCGACTACGTAAAATCAGAAAAATGAAAAGAAAAAGAAACGAGATTTCCTTGTCATAAGAACTGAATTTGATATCTTTTAGCAGTATTGATGAGAACATGCTGAATATTTATCAACTGACTTTCATTAGGAAACAAGGTTTTGGAAAAGACAATAAAAACTCTAAAATGCAAAATGTACTTAGTTGTGCTCCTGTGGTTGCTTCAATGTCTTGAATCAATTCAAAAGCTCTGCCTTTCATCTTGGCTTGGGGCAGGAGCCAGAAATTGCGCAGTGCCAGGTCCAGGGAATAAGGCAGAGAAGGGCATTCTTGATGAGGTGTGAACCTGCCTTTCTGTTGGATGGCACTGGGCAGCAGTGCCCACCGTAATTTTTATCAGATCTTATGAAGATACTCACGAAAGAAGACTCTCAGAAGTCACTCTCCTTCAGAGAGTGGCAAGAACAATGGAATAAATGTGTGCAGTGAGGACACTATCTCATGGGGGACTAATGGTAATGTAGCTTTTACTAAATATGTATTTTTAAACACACGTCATATTTTTTGATCAACCCTTGTACTTTTGATAATCAGTATTACCATTACACAGTTGCAGATCTTATTAGGAGATGATCATCTTCCAGAATAAAAAGAAGAAGAAATCTCATGAAAATCAGAATGTATGAAAATGTACCAATAAGCTTTAGATCTAAAATGTCCCCCAAGGTCTCACATGTTCAGAGAGAGCGATTTTGCATGAAGCTTGCTCCATGGGGCTTCAGTGCTCATCAGCAGGGTGACCCATCAGTCCCCTGCTCAGTGTCTAACTGTTGTTGGGAGGCGGGGCGTGGCTGGAGGTGGACGCTGGGTGTGACCTGGCCGGTATGCCCTTCTCCCTGGCACTGCCCCTCTCACTCGATTCCTGGCCACCATGGATTGAACAGCTGTCCTGGACCACATCCTTCTGCCATGTGGTTTCTGCCTGGGAGGCAACAGCTGGGGACTGGATACCCTTATACCACGGGCCAAACTCCACCTCTCCTCCTTTGAGTCCCACGTGTCGAGTATTTTGTCCCAGGTCTGGAAAGTGATGAAAACATAAATAAGGGGGAAATTCTTTTATAATTCTAATATCCTTCATAATGTACTCATGTTCTGACCTCAGGATCCTGCCATTTTCAGAATTAGACTATCACAATGACACCCCGCTTCCTGCTTCTGATACATGGGCTACGAACAGCTGGGAAAGAGTGAAACACGGAGGTCACACTAAGCAATTCATGTTGGTCAGTTCTGCAGCCTGCTCCTCACAAGCTGTTTTCCTGGAGCCTAATAAGTGGCAAAGCTGGCGGATGTGAGTTTGACTGCTTCCCCTTCTTCAGGCTGCCCCGGCTGAACCAGGAGTTTCCAGACAACCGGGAGGTGTGGAAGGTCAAGAGCTGACCGTGATTTCCGCATCCTCCTCTGACTCCTGAGAGGCTGATTGAAGGGTCTCTTATGTTGCACACAAAGGCATCCGATACTGTAATTTCCTCTGGGGAAGACAAGAATGTGGGAACGTAGTATGGTCAACCTCTATCTTCAGGTGCTGGATCCTAAACAAAGAAAACATCTGACTGAAAATGGATGGGAAAGGGAACCAGTAACACCACAATTGGGGGCAAAAAAAAAAAAAAAAAAAAAAAACGGGCTCATACACAGCATAATAGTGGCAGGTTAGGAATCAGCTGTAAAATACCTGAGATATTAAATGAAGATTTTCCTCTAAAACCATCATAAAAATTAGTTAATTAGAATTTTAATTTTAATACAGTAAATAAAAGCAGGGATGAGAGCCTTTAGAAAATGGCAGTATAAGGAATTTTTGTTTTGGATTTTTGTAACTAGTATTTTAATTTAATTTTCTTTTTAGTGGCATATGTCGCCATATACCTTTCCCCATGAGAAGTTGGTCCAAGTATGCAACGCACCTCGATTCCTTGTCTTGTCTTCTCCCTCCTTGCCCTACCGGTCCTCCATCTCTCAGTCTCCTCCCCTTACAAAAGATCTATCTCCCTGTTTCCTGTCATCTCTCTTTTATTTTTCTTTTCATTTATACTTTGGGTTCCTCCCATGGGAGAATCATGTGATATCTAAGTTTGATGTCTGATTTATCTCCCTGAGCACGTTGCTCTCACCCACTTTCCTCCATGTGACTCTAGTGTCCTTCGTTCTAGCGAGTGTACTCCACTGTGCGTTCACACCAAGGTCTCTTTCTCCACTTCTCTGACCAACAAGAGAGTTGATTTCCACTTCATAATGTATCTGCAGCACCAGCTTTGCCACTGCCAGGCTCTCTGGAAAAATAGCTTGTGAGGAGCAGGCTGGAGAACTGACATGAAAGTTTTAGTGTGACCTGTGTGATTCACTCTTTCCAAGCCATTCATACCCATGTGTCAGAAGCAGGAAGTGGGGTGTCATTGTGATGGTCTAATTCTGAAAACTGCAGGATCCCAAGGTGCAATGTGAGTGCAGTCGACAGGCGTGAGGACACTGGAAAGCAGGTGGGGTGAGCCACCCTGGGGCTCTGCACCAGGACCTGGGATGCAGGAGTGAGCTGCAGGGCGGCTGGCGGTGGCTTCCTCTGCAGCACGGGGCTGTGGTCTGTGTGGGTCGCACTGCACGCACAGCCTGGAAATCTGTGTGCTGCTGTACTCTACAGTGCTGCCTTCGAGTTACCCGAAGAAGAGCAAAGGCATCAAGAGGGAGTTTCCCTGGGCCACACTTTGATCCGAACCTTATAACCTACATACAACTCATTTAGCGACAAGTTAACTAATGACCTAACTGCAGGAGCTGGACTTGGTCCTCACCGAGGAGTGCCTGTCGCCCCCAGCCGCAGACTGAGCCGTCACCAGACTCCATGGCCAACGTGAGAAGCACTTCCATCGGCTCCACTCTGCTGTGTGGTCCACAAGTCTGCAGTCCACTTGGGATCATGTTGGGGACAGAAGAGAGGGCACAAGGGAGGGAATGAAGGAAGACAGGGTGACGAGAGTCTTGAGCTTCTTAGCCCATTTGCTCATGTATATTGACCAAGTCACACCCAAAAGGTAAAACTCACTTTTACATAACCAGATTTTCTGACTTTAAATAAGTAAGTGCTGGTGGGCAGAATATCACAGTGTGAATATACATATGATTAATTACGCACTTAAAGTGGTTAGAGTGGTAAGTTTTGTGTTTACTTATTTTACCACAAAAAAACAACTCAAGTTCTCCATTAAGATAAAAATTATCCCGTGGCTCTAACTAAGCCTTCAGCACCTCAAAGGAGAGACCTATCTAACTCATCCTCAGCATGTGTCTCTACCTTGCTGCAGCACGGAGCCAAACATACACTGCTGACCAGCCGATCTGCAGCTCCTGAATTCCTGGGAGATGCAAGGAGATGTGGGGGTCTGGACACTCGGTACCAATCAGTGTCCCTGTCAGCCAAGATAACTGAAGTTCCTTCACTTCCACCTTGTTGGGTTAAGTAGACATCCCAGAAGATGCACATTCCAGAGAGACCACGTTAAAGCCACCCAGCTAAGAGTGCACCCTAAAGGCAGCCAAGCCCACAGGCCTGCACAGATGCTGAAGCTGGGATAGGAAGGGAGGTGTTATTTCAGCCAGGCCCATCTCAGAACACGTCCAAGCGGGGAGCCTGGGCCAGGGAGCCTCTACACTGCCGTTCATGTGGCCCCAGACGGAGAGGCCCCAGACAGTGGGAGAAAGAAGGCTGGAATCTGGAAAGTATCCCCGTAGAGGAAGACGGTGCTGCTCTCCACCCAGAGGAGCCTAGAGTCACATCACAGACTAATCACAGGACTTGGAGCAGGAAGGACTCCTAGCTGCCATGGAATTGCAGTGTCACAGGGGAGGGCAGCGGGGCAAAGCCAGGAGATGGCCCAGCCCAGGCTGGTGCCATGTCCACCACACCTTCGGAAAATGCTCCCATGGGCAAGGGGGAGTCCCTCTTCCTGCCCGGATTATCCGAGAGCAACAGAGGTTTCTCAGATGAGCGTTGAGCATGACCAGGCGGCCAGACTGACAGCGACGGCAGCTCTGCAGCTGAGGCTGCCCCAGGGAAGATCCCGCACCACTCAGAGCAGTGGGCCTCCTCTTTCCCTGATGGATGTGGACTCTCTGTTTACTTTTTAGAAGACATTTGGCAGCCCTTGCTGCTGTGTTGCTAAGAAAAAATCTTCAACACTGTTTCCACTCAGGCACTAATTATTCTAATTTTGCAGGCTAAGAGAGAAAGGCATCATGGGAGCGTGGCTTGCCAGGCATGAGTGGGCTCAAAACCATGTGGGCCACTTGGCCGGTTGTCCAAGTCACGTGACCCAGCCATGCCACCATCTTCCCTCACCAAGCCACTCTCCTATTTTCTTCTCCTCCCCTTGAAAGTGCCACATGATTTTTATAGTAACCTGCTTCCAAGTTACTAGACGGGGCCACCTCTTCTCCCCTCCTTTTCTTTGCGGGTTGGGAAACCCATGAAATGTTTGCCAGTGAGCCAGGGGCGCTCAGCATGTGGGATGCACCGTTATCTATGGGACCTGGAAACATCATCCTCTCAGAGGTGTGAGCTACAGGAAACCAACATGATATTCCACGAGATGACAGGGACTCTCAAGGCAATAAGCCCTGGCCATGTTCTGAGGGACATTTTGAATGCTTTCAAATTCATTTGTGGAACTCTCAGCACTTTTGTTTTTTCCAGTATTTGGAATCAAACTTATGACCTTGCGCTTGCCAAGCAGGCGCTGTCCTGCTGAGCCATATCCCTGGCTAACTCAGGGGACTTTAGACAGGCAGGCACCACTGCTATCTTGTTTCCAAATGCTGACGCCGTGCTGTGGAGACACTGACGCTGGCCCAGAGACTGAATGGCATGACTGGAGGGGACCAGGCCACCCTGGCTGGCAAGTCTGCTGTGCTTATCCTGACCCCAGGTCAGTGCTGCCACATGTGATCAAAAGATACACTGAACGTTTCAGTTTTCCAAAGCAAATTACAGTAAAAGACACTGCCGTGAAGCCCCTCAAATCCTTCCCCGACTTCACATACTCTTATCTCCTCATTTTTGGCACTTTCTCATCCCATCTTCTTTGCAGTGTCATTTACCATGCTTTTATTTTTGTTTTTGTTTAGCACAGGTTTCACTATGCAGTTTAGACCAGTCTTGAGCTCATTGTGTAGCCCACTGGCCTTGAACTCACAGGGATCCTCCTGCCTCAGCCTCCCAAGTGGTAGGATTACAGTCCTGTGCCACCGCCCCAGGTTCTTTTACTCTTTTAGTGGTCTCCTTTCCTGAGTGTCTTTAGTTGCACCATCCTGGCTGCCTTGTTGCCCTGAATTGATTCAAAACATTGACTTTCATGGTCATTCTGGCTCTGGAGAAGAGCTAGAAGCCGCAGTGTCAGATCCAGTGGACTTGCTGGGAGGTATGGTCAGGCTGGATGCTGAGCCATACTCTTTGTGTGATTTCTCAAGACAACCCACAGGAAGGACTTGTTATGGTGCAAAGGAAAATGGGGACGTGTAGGGCTCAGTGACCTCCCCAGGTTTTACACGAAAAATCACAGGAGCATAGGACTCGGGTCCACCCAGGCCAGGTGACAGGGCTGCTCTGGTTCCTCCCACGCTGGGCCTACCACACACCAGAACACGGCCTCAGCTCTGCCCATCCACCCTTTCCAGGGTTCCCTGATGGCTGGGCCATGTCACCACCCCAGGCCCCACAAATGAGCCTGGGGAAAGGCTGTGCAGATTAGGCTAGAAACAGCTGTCCATGTCACTGCTGTCACTGGGCATGTCCCGAGGAGCTGCAGTCTGTGACTAACACAGCCAGAGCCAGCCTCGCTCCAGGGGTTAAATGATGCAGACTCCCTTGCTCTCCTTTTCTGGTAGAAGAGAAGCAGGTGGCTAGAGCAGAAGGTAGTCAAGGAAAACACCCTTGGAATGCAGGGCTGGAATCCAAGGCGGGATGCTGGAATCCAAGGCGGGGTGCTGGAATGCAGCAGCCACTCTGCAGGGGGAGAGTCACCTTGGGGGGGTTAAAATCACTGCTCAGGGAGAGGTAAACACAGGCCTGCCGGAAATCCCAGGCCTGTGGCAGTCGTGATTACCTAAGCTAAAAGACTGAGAACCCAGGACAGAGGGGATGGTGTACCCACAGTGACGGGCACATGCAGAAGTCCCACAGCACTGCACTGCCCCCGCAGTGAAGGCACATGCCCTCGCCTGTTGTCCTTATTGAGCTGATTCCTAGTCAGGGCCAATCCCTGGAGCTTCTGTCTGAGTCGAGGGTATTCAGGTAGCAAACACACAACAAGAGATTCACCACTTTTGACAATTTCCAAGTCCACGGGGTGGTGGCACTAAGCACATTCATGTCACCGTGCAACCATCAGCACATCAGTACCCAAAACATTCCAGCATCATTACCAGCAACACCATCCATTAGATGGTGACTCCTGGTTCACCTCCCGGCCACCTCAACTGTCCCTGTGAGGACGGCACTCTCACAAGCTGCACCTCACTATGCATGGCCCCTCTGTCCCTTCATTTAGAACTTTCCAGTTCTCCTGTGCTGCAGCATGTATTAGAATTTTGCTTCCTTCTAAAGCTTTGTGATAGACCATGGCGTTCTCTATTCACCTGCTGATGGATGACCCAGTGGTGTCCCCTTAGGGCTACTGTGGCTAGTGCTACCATAAACTTCAGGGTAGCCACAGAGGCATCTGCAGAGAGGAAAATCACCCTGGTATCAGTCATGGTGTAGCCAAGACAGAATCACACCAGTGACTCACAGAGCAAACCCTCACTTAGGGAATTGGAAAGTCAAACAAGAACGAGCAATGTGGGGGCAGGAAGGAGAGAAAGCAGCTCCACCCTAGCTGCAGGGGGTGGTTGGGTCACTGGACACACAGCCTAGGGAGGAGACTCCACCACCGACAAGGTCCTGAGATGACACAGCCTGCACTGGTGTCCTTGGTGCTGAGGAGAGGACCATGAGACTGGGACCCATGCTCTGAAAGGCCCTGCTCACTGGTGCTGGCATCTCTTAGGAGGTGAGTGTGACCACGTCTCTGACTTTGGGAAGATTCCTAACAGGATTTTAGGGTCTCATAGGAATGAAGAGGTAGATGAAGCAAGGACAGGGTGACTCCAGAAAGATGCAAAACAAACAGGAAGGGTCATGGTTTGCTCATCTCCAGGCCTGCTGGCCTCCCCCAGTGTACCCACTGTCACAGCCTGCACAGGTACTGAGGAGGGACGTGGGGAGCAGGGGACAAGTTCGAAGCAGAAAGACAGAATGAATACTAGCACAGTCTGACAGCAATGTGGAAACAGAGCAGTGTGGAGGCGAGAGCTGTGAACATGGCCTGGTGACAGGCTGCTGGGCCCCGGCACATGCCTGCACTAGCAGCAGTCCACTGGTGCATGCCAGTGACAGGCGGCTGCTAGCCAGCATGTGCCGGCGACTTGAGCCTGGATGTTGGCTGTTGCCAGTGACAGGCAGCAGGCTGCTGGCGCCTGCCGGTGACACGTGACAGGCTGCCAACGTGTGCCCCGAAATACTACAGGACGCCTGCCTGTTTCGGGGAGTCACGGCAGGCTGCCAGCATGTGCCAGTAACAGGTGGCTGCCTGCCGGTGCGTGCTGGCGACAGGCGGCTGGCAGCCAGAATGTGCCATCGACAGGTGGCAGACCATCATTGTGTGCTGGCGACAGGAGGCAGGCTCCCAGCGCACACTGATGACAGAGCGCAGGTCGCCAGCCCATGCCAAGGAGTTGCAGCAGGCCACCGGCACATGCCCGGTGCTAGTGCCAGGCCTCAGGGTGCCAGGGTGTGCCAGCAATAGGTGGCAGGCCATCGGCATGCACCGCTGAAAGACACCAGACCACCGGCCTGTGATGGCAAGTTCTGGCAGGCCCCCAGCACGTGCCGGCGACTGCCTGTGACAGGTGGAAGGGTGCCGGCATGCCAGCCATAGGGGCCAGGCTGCTGGCATGTGTTGGCAGGTGGCTGGCCACCAGTGAATGCCGTCGACAGTTGGCAGGGTGCTGGCTATGCCGGTGATAGATGGCAGGTTGCTGACACATGCCCGTGTCAGGCAGCAGGCCACTGATGTACACTGTTGACAGACCCCAGGCCACTGGCATGTGCCGGCAAATTGTGGCAGGCCGCCAGCACGTGCCCACAACAGGTGGCAGGCAGCTGGCACACGCCAGTGGTAGGCAACAGGTGCTGGCACATGCTGGTGACATGCTGCAGGCTGTCTTCACGTGGTGGGACAGGCAGCTGGCTGACAGCGAGTGCTGGTGACAGGTAGCAGGCTGTTGGCGTGCCGGCAACAGGTAGAACACCAGCAGCGGGTGCCATCAACAGGTGGTTGACGGCAACGCACGCCGGCGACAGGTGGCTGACCCCCAGCCTGCACCGGCGATAGGCAATTTGCTGGCAGCATGCACTGGTGTCAGGCAGCTGGCCCCCGGCACCTGCAACTGTCGGCAGTCCGCCGGCACATGCTGGTGACAGGCGGCTGGCCGCTGGAGCATTCCAGTGACAGGTGGAAGACCACTGGTCCACGCCAGCAACAGGCGGCAGGCCACCAGTGCAAGGGCTACATGTGACAGGGCACTGGCATGTACCAGTGAAAGGCAGCAGGCTATCGGTGTGACAGCGACAGGCAGCTGGCCACCAGCCTGGGGCACTGATAAGCAGCCGGCCACTGGTGCACACTGCTGACAGCCGGAAGGTCATCGACTTGCACCGTCGACAGGCTGCTGGGCCCTGGCACGTGCCTGTGACTGGGGGCATTCCACCTTCGAGTGCTGGCGACAGGCGGATGGCCGCCTGCACACACCGGTGACAGAAGGCTGGTCGCCGGAAGGTGCTGGCAACTACCAGCTAGAGGACAGCGCATGCCTGTGACAGGCGGCTGGCCCCGGGGAATGCTCCAGTAACTGGCGGCAGTACGCCGGTGCTTGCCGGCAACAGGCATTTGGCTGCCGGAGCATGCCGGTGACAGGTAGCAGACCACTGTTGCATGCCTGTGACAGGCTGCTGGATGCTGACACATGCTGATGACAAACCACAAGTCACCAGACCTCCGGCAAGTTGCAGCAGTCCGCCGGAGTGTGCCAGCGATAGGCAGCAGGCTGCCGGCATGTGCCGGTGACAGGAGTCTGGCTGACGGCACGCCAGGGGGACAGAGGGCAGGGTGCCGGCATGCACCACCGCAAGATCCCAGGCCACCAGCCCATGCCAGAGAGTTGCAGCAGGCCAACAGCCTGTGCCTGCGTCAGGCGGCAGGTTGCCAGCGTGCACTGGTGATAGACGGTATGGTGCCGGCACATGCCAGTGACACACACCAGGCCCCCAGCACGCACCAGCGATAGGGACAGGTTGTGAGCGTGCAAAATCAAGAGGCTGCTGGCCTTTGGTGCACGCAGTTGACGGGTAGCAGGGTGCTGGCACGTACCGATGATAGGCAGCAGGCTGCTGGCACACGTCAGTGACAGCCAGAAGGTCGCCGACATATGCTGGTTATAGGCTGCTGGGCCCCGGCACATGACTGCGACTGGCAGAAGTCCATTGGCATGTGCCAGCGACAGGCAGCTGCCACCAGTGTGTGTCGGCGACATGAACCTGGATGTCGGTTCGCGCCATGACAGGCAGCAGGCTGCTGGTGCGTGCGGTGACAGGTGATAGGCCGCCGACATGTACCCTGAAAGACCACAGGATGCCTGCCCGTTTTGGGGAGTTGCGGCAGGCCGCCAGCATATGCCGGTAACAGGTGACTGCCTGCCGATGCGTGCTAGCATGCTGGCCACAGGTGAATGGCCGGCAGCAAGCGCTGGTGACAGGGGGCTGGCCCCTGTCACAATCCAGTGACTAGCTGCAGTCCTCCGGCGATTGCTGGCAACAGGCGGCTGGCAGCCAGAATGTGCCATTGACAGGTAGCAGACCGCCATTGTGTGCTGGCAACGGGAGGCAGGCTCCCGGCACGCCCTGATGACAGAGCACAGGTCACCAGCCCATGCCAAGGAATTGCAGCAGGCCACCGGCGCATGCCTGGTGCCGGTGCCAGGCATCAGGGTGCGAGGACATGCCATTAATAGGTGGCAGGCTGCTGGTGTGCACTGCTGAAAGACACCAGACCACCGGCCTGTGATGGCCAGTTCTGGCAGGCCCCCAGCACGTGCCAACGACTGCCGGTGACAGGTGGCAGGGTGCCGGCATGCACCAGCAACAAGCGGCAGGTTGATGGCGCGCCAGCAATAGTGGGCAGGCCGTTGGTGCATGGTGGCAACAGGTGGCTGGCTGCCAGTCCACGACATTGACAGGTGGCAGGGTGCTGACGCGCGCTGGTGATAGACGGCAGGCCGGTGATGCATGCCAGTGTCAGGGGACAGACCACCGGCGTGCACTGTCAACATACCCCAGCCACTGGCACAAGCCGACAATTTCCAGCAGGCCGTCAGCCCGTGCCCGCAACAGGTGGCAGGTAGCCACTGCATGCTGGTGAGAGGCAACAGGGTGCTGGCATATGCTGGCGACATGCTGCAGGCCGCCTTCATGCAGTGGGACAGGCAGCTGGCCGACAGCGAGTGCCGGTGACAGGTGGCAGGCTGTTGGCACGCCGACAACAGGTGGAATGCCAGCAGTGTGCACTGTTGACAGGTGGTTGGCCGCCCACACATGCCAGCGAGAGGTGGCTGACCCCCAGCCTGCACCGGCAACAGGTTCGCTGGTGGCATGCGCTGGCGTCGGCGGCTGGCCCCCGGCACCTACCAACAACTGTTGGCAGTTTGCCGGCACATGCTGGGGACAGGCGGCTGGCTGCTGGAGTGTTCAGGCGAGAGATGGAAGACCGCTGGTCCACGCTGGCGACAGGTGGCAGGTCACCGGGTGTGCTGGCTACAGATCGCAGGTCGCCAGTCTATGCCAGTGAGTCATAGCTGGCTGCTGTCACACGCTGGCAACAGGTGTCAGGATTACGGTGTGTGCTGGTGACAGGTTGCAGGCCACCGGTGCATGTCGGTTACTTGGGGCAGATAGCCAATGCGTACTGGTGACAGGCAGCATGCCGAAGGCACGCCCCGGTGATGGGCATGAGGCTGCTGGCGCTAGCCGGCGATAAGTGGCAGGATGCCAGGACATGCTTGAGAGAGGCGGCAGTCCACTGGGCCATGCCGGTGACATGGCAAGCGGCCTGTGCTTGTGAGTGACAGGCCACAGGCTGCCGGCGTTCGCCAGCGACAGGTGGCAGCCCGCCGGCGCACGTCAACAACAGACTGCTTGTCAGCGGCCTGTGCAAGGTACTTGCGGCAGGCAGCCAGCGCATGCCGCTGGCATATGCCGGTAACAAGCCTCTAGTGTGCACCGCATCAAGTGGCAGGTTGCCAACATGTGCCAACAACAGACCGCAGGTCACCAGTCCATGCTGGTGACCTCAGCGTATGCTGGTGACGGGTGGCGTGCTGCCAGCATGTGCCAGTGACAGGTGGGAGGCCACTGACATGTGCTGCCAAAAATGGCTTTCTGCCTGTGTGCACCAGCGACAGGTGGCAGGCTGCCGGCACAGACCTGTCATAGGCAGCAGTCCACCCATGCATGCTACCTGTGTGGACTGGTGACAGGTGGCTGGCCCCCAGCACAGGCCAGGGACAGGTGGCAGTCCGCTGGCTCACGTCAGTGACAGGCAGCTGCTGACAGGAGGCAGGCCGCCAAAGTGCACTGGCAACATGCGGTAGGCCACCAGTGCACGCTGAGAACAGACTACAGGTCACTGTCCCATGTTGGCGAGTTGTGGTAGGTGGCAAGTGTGCGTGGGCGACTGGTGGCAGGCCCTCTGTGTGCACTGGAGACGTGTGGCAGGTCACCAGCATGCACCAGCGACAGACAGCAGGCCACTGACATGCGCCCGCAGTAAGCGTAGGCCACCGGCATGTGCCACTGGCATGTGCCACCGACAGACAGTGGGACACTGGCCCATGCCAGCACGTCACGGCTGGCTGCCAGTGCACGCCTGTGGCCAGTGGCAGGCAGCTGGCGCGTGCCCACCACAGTCGGCAGACCTTGGCTGTGCACCGGCAATAGGTGGCAGGCCGCCGGCAGGTACCAGCAACAGATTGCAAGTTGCCAGCCTTCAATTAGAAGTACTAACACTAACTCCTATATCAGAACTTTTAAAATTGATAAACTTTGTTTTCCCTTTTTAAACTTTGGTCTTACCAAAAAATTAGGCATCAAATAAAATATCCATAAATTTCATCACTTTCCTCTTTGAGTCTTTAATTCATGCTCTAAGTATGCAGTACTAACTCATAGTATTAGTTTGAAAGTCTCTGGTGATATCTGGTAGTGAACACTGCTCTGTGTTTCCATGTATATATATTCTGTGGTTTGAGATTTCTTAAGATCTGTTGGCCACTACCTCTTTAAACAGGATTAGCTTTGTTGTTGTATTAGAATTCTTTGCTTTATTTTGGACATTACTTTTTTCTTAGAAAGGCAGGAAGACCTTCCACCCTCCAGTCTGTAGTGTGCATTTTTATTTTAACAATGTACTTCATAGAGAAAACTTTAATTCAAATAAAGTACCACATTAGCAGCACTTGGGTATTGAATCTAAAAAGTCATTGCCAACCATGATGTCATCTAGCTTTTACAATAAGTTTGTGGATGTTCACAAAATAACTTCTTGAGATTTCTTTGGAATCCTGTTGCATTTATAAATCAAGCCAGGAAGAACTAAGAGCTTGGTGGTGTTGAATTTTTCTATCCATCAGCATGAACTATCTCTCTATTTCTGTAGTTTTTGTTTCGTTCAGTTGAGTTTACTTTTACTCTTCCCAAATCCTACACCCATTTTGTTTGATTTTCCCTAGTCATTTCACATTTTGTTGGTTGCTAATTTTTTACAGTACCGAGACTTGTACACATGGGTTCACATGTGCAAAACACATACTTTGTCACTGAGCTATGTCCCCAAACTTTTTCACTTTTTGATGCCACTGTAGATAGCACTGTTTTAAATTTGTGTGTCAGTCAGCTTCCACCTGCAGCAAACCACCTGAAAAAACAACTGAAAGCAGGTGAGGTTTGCTTTGGCTCATGACTGCAGAGGCTACAGTCCATGGTCACCTGTCCCACTGCTGTTCATTTTGCAGCCCAGCAGAAGCAGCGTAGTGCAGAAACACTGCTCACCTCGGGATGGCCAGCAAGCAAACAGAGGGCGAGAAAGGCAAGATGAAGGGATGATGGACAACGCAGAGTTCCCAAGACAGTGGCCATGAGTTGGACTCTTCAGTGAGGCCCATACCCTGTCACCTTCCATTAACACTGTCAGTCACAAACCCACCACTGGACTGAGCCAGCGTCAAAGTCACATCCTCATGATCCAGTCACCTCTGCTTACAATCATGAACACCTGCGGCACATTTTGGCTGCAAATTATAACAACTTGAAAATGCAGTTAATTATTTCTGGTATACAAGAAAGTAGTTGACATAGATAGATAGATGTAAATTTTTTAAAAGACAGAAGTTTTCAGATTTTTTTTATACTTTTGTTGTTATTTCATTTTATTTTTTCTACTTCCAGCTAAAGCCTAGTGCATGAAAATAACACACTTGATGGAATCAGTGAGCATCCCTTACTTCTCTGTGTGCCAGCATGTCATCCACATGGCTAAACCCACACTGAGTTGTACATTTATTGGCAGCAAGATGATATCTTTTCCATCTTATCCTCACATCCTGCTAAAATAATCAGTATGAGTTCATACCTGCAAAATATACAGCTGTGAAGTGTATTAGGCTAAAATAGCTCTTGAATTTTGGAAACCTGACATTGAAAAATACCAATTTCAGTATTTTATTAATCAAAGTAAAACACTAGTAAACAATACTGCTTGTTTCCTAGAGAACAATTCAGTGTCCAAGTTTGCTCACCAGATGCTTTACTTATTTGACGCTCAGACTTTTATTCACATTTTATTCAGAAACTTTGACTTTTGCAGAAGTTTCCAAAAACAGATTCTCAGTGCACTCGTCTTCGTGCAGTTGTTCATCCTTCCTCCTGAGCCTTTGCCATCACGATCTCCTTTTCTACACAGTATCTTTTAGAAACGAGACAGCTTCTACCTAAAGAAGCTCAAAACACCAACACAGTTCTGCCTTTCATTCATCCAAGTGTGCTTCAGTCTACATGCTTATCTTACCCAGTAGTTTAATTTCCTTTTTGCTGGAAACTCTGTCAGTCAGTATTTAGTTACCTGGGAAACAGTAGGTTTGGAACAAAGGCACAAGCCATCTCTGCCCTCCTTGTTCTGTTCTCTACTTTAATATCCCCTGTCTATTTCAAGGCTCAGGTCAGGACACATGTCAGGGGCTCCCTTGCCCACTACAGAAGTCAGTGAAAGGAGAAACTGAGTCACGCATCGCAGGAAGGAGGGCCTCACTGTTGCCGTATTGCTGGGATACACAGGCACAGCATTCACAGCAAAGGCAACCTCTGTCTTCAAAGGACCCCCGTGGTGCCAGGGCACCTTCCTTCCTGACGTGCCCAGTTCCTGTCCCTGCTCCTTTTCGTGATGAACAAAATAGAAAAGAGAAACGCATACCTCTTACAGACATGGTGTAGACTTGTACTCTAGGAACTGTATGCATTTTTATAGAATATTAGGGTCACTCATTTCCTGTGCTGGAACACGTTTCTAGTGCTCACCATATGTGTCATTTTAAGCAATGCTTTGCCAACCTCTACAAACAACAGTTTCCTCATCTGTAAAAAGTCAGTGATAGTTACTGTGCAGTGCATTCCTTAGAGCTGAGTGAAATAATACGCCTAAAGCAATTAAAGGGATGCTCAATAAAATATGTAATTATGACTATTGTTCCTTTATGAAATGTTCACATTCATCGTCTAGTAATCACATGCTAATGTCTGAATTCCATCCATTTTTCTATTTACACTCCAAGGGCAGCCCAGCTGCTTCTGCTGAGAAATTACCTGAACTGTCCTGAAAGTTCGGCTGTTGTCATTTACTCTTCATCAATTCTGGTGACCTTCAAAGAAGTTTCTAGGAAGGAGCTAACAATCACACACACACACACACACACACACACACACACACACACAGAAGCACGCAAGTCTTCTTACCAGGTTTACTGTACAATATAAACAAGTCTGAGGTGCATAAAATATGCATTCTTTTCACTTGGAAAGCACTTTTTCATTTCTTCCTGCAAGCTTTTTGGAATTCCTGTGGTTTATTCTTTTTTCAGGCTAAGAATCCCATGAATGAATGGCTCTATATATAATGAATAAAAAGAAATGGTGTTATTTATTAACCAAACTTCTAGTTGAAAAAAGCAGCAGGTTTGTCCTTAACCAGGCACAGGGCTGCCAAGGTGTGGGAGATGGGGACAGTGGCACATTCTTGTACCACTAAAGCTTGCGATAGAAATAACACTGCCATGTTTTGATACAGCCACTTGTTTTGAACATATCTTAAATATTAACTGTCTCAGTAGCAGAGAAATCACTCTTACCTACTTCGTGCTAACTGCAGCATCTCCCCTAGAGACAGGAGTAGTAGCTTGAAGTACCATGGGAACACAGAGCTTACTTAGAAACCTCCATGTGGTCCTTGCCCATCGCAGGTGTGTCTAATCCTGATAAAGATAATCTCAATCTTAACACACCAGCTGGGACCTGTAGGAAAAACTTTACTTATGAGCACTCACTGATGATAAATAAAAGTAAGTAATGTAGCTTGCTGTTATCTTAGTCTATCCCAATGGAGTCTAAAAACTATAAGAAACCTTGACAGTTGGTCTGATATCTTTGATAATTAAGCTTATTTTTCATATATTAAGCATTTGGTTATTTAAGAGATTGATTGCTTAATAATGAATATTGGTAATTGTGTTATGAGGGATTCCAGAGCTCAAAGATCTCCATTTCAAAGGAAAAGGGAAATAAGGAAACTGTGGTTAGACACATGTAGACACAGCAGAATTCCCATGAGGAGGAAGGAACACGGGTTGATTTTTGCTAAAATAATTTCCCATGCCATACAAAAAATATTCACAGATATATTAAAGCAAAATTTCCCATGTATAGCAAAAAGAAATGATATCCAGATAAAAGAAGCATACAGAACACCAGCTACCTACAACCAAAACAGATCTACGCCTAGACATATAATAATCGAGATCCCAGAAATCCACAAAAAAAAAAAAAAAAAACAGAATATTAAAAGCAGCCAGAGAAAAGATACAGGTTACCTATAACGGGAAATCTATCAAAATAACAGCAGACTTATCAACACAAACTCTTAAGTCAAGAAGGGAGTGGGGAGAAATATTCCAAGTCCTAAAAGAAAAAAATATGCAACCAAAGTTCACATACCCACCAAAACTCTCTCTAAAAATTAATGAAGAAATAAGATACTTTCAAGACAAAGAGCAACTGTGGGAGTTCGTGGCCACCAATCCAACCCTACAGAGAGCGCTGAAGGACATTACAGAGAAAGAGAGGAAGAGATATCAGGATTCCAGCAACAGTGGCAGAGAGGTCTCAGTGAACGGGGCAGACAATGGAATGAGGGAATAAGGTGGACAAATTATAGCAGAAAAGTGGAGTAGCAGACATGAGGCAGAGACGGTAAGCTAGTCTTTAGTATAGACAGCTCTGAAACTATATTTTAAAAAAAAGCAGAGGTCATTGCTAATGGTGTATAATGATTTAAAAGACACAGTAGTCCTAGTGCCATATTTAGATTGAATTTAATTTGTTCTGGTCTGTCCACTCATGTCAGATTTGAGGACACAGACCTCTAGAACCAAAAATAGCAGGTTATACCATGGTAACTATCCTTACTTTCCTATTGACTTAGGCTGAAATCCTGTATTACTTACATTGTCTTACTATGACTGATCTTAATTGTATCTGAATCATAAGACTATTGGTTGGCCTTGACTGATTCTATTTGAAATTGGTATGCTTGTTAGAATCAACCCTAAAAGTAGAGGAAACTACTCTGAGCATGACAAGATGTAAAGGATATCCATACTGGTATGAATCAGTAACAGCTCTCAAATTCTACAATGCAGTCAAAGTTAAGTTTTTATAAAAATAGGTGATAGTATGTTTAACTATAATAAGCCGGTGTTGTGGACAAATCTATTGAAAATAACAAGAGAAAACATAGTAGCTACGGAAGATCATTTGTATTGTAGTTTTATATGTCTTATCCATTGCATGTTTTTCTAGGAAATTGTTTTGCTGTCTTGCTATGACTTGGTTTTCCCTATAATACAGAGAGGATAGATATATAGATAGAAATTCACACATGGGTTTTTTTTTTCTTAAATTATTTACGGGAACAGATTATATAATGCAAGATGTAAGGAACAAATACTCTGAGGAAGAGACGCTGAGAAACCCGAGGCTTATTTTGTAGCATTATAATATAAATTCTAGCAATCTATTGCTTGCTGATTAGAATGACATTGGACTGGTTTCTTCAGTTCAACTTCAGCATATGCAGAGATGGGGACGGCTATCACAAAGAGAATGAGAGATGCGATGGTAGTTGCTATTGTCTTCCCTAATTTGGAACTTGAGGACCTAAAAAGACTTCATCATCTTGTAATGATTTGATTAGTTTTATAATATGCAATAAGTATATAAAGTGGGTGAAGATAGGGACAACTATTTGTAAGAAGCTAGAGACAGAGAATGAAGATCTCCAGTGGACTTGCTTTGAAATCTGTATTTCTTTGAATTGTTTTTTATTCTTTTTTTTTAAATGTTCTGTTCTGTTTTGATATGGTTAACCTTACCCTCTTTGAGATGTAAAACAAATGTGTAGGACTGATAATCATATTACTGAGCTCTTGTTCGGCCATAGAGCAGAATGGTTTGTAGGGTCACTTTTTTGAATGTCATTCTAAATACTTTAATTCTATAACCTGAACAGCTATTTCGAAGATGACAATGTGTAACTTATCAACCGGCAATTTCTTACCTTTTGTTTGTCTGTAATTTTGTATTATTTCTACCCTTTTTTTTTATCTCCATGTATTTTTTTTCGTTTCCTTTTCTTTAAATAAAATAATAATAATAATAATAATTTCCCATGCCGTTCACCCCCACATACAGTCCTGAAGTTGACAGAGTGAGCTGCTTCTGACTCTGTGGGCACACCTTTCCCAGGCCACACGTTCTTCACAGTAATCACAGGTTTATCATTGAATTTTCTTGGAATTAGCAGCTTGCTACATCATGACTTTGCTAGCTTAACACTACAAAGCTAAGCAGAAATTATTTAATTTGTACTGTATTTCATCTCAGAACCTTTAAGGATGGGAAACAATAAATGGTTTCCTGATGGCCTTTTGCAGCCCAGGTCCACAGGCCTCTGATCTGAGAATGCATTTTGTATATTCTGGTCTCCATCTCCAACCTCACACTGGTGTGATGATCCAGAGCTTTTTCTAGAACTGCCTCATCTCACACTAAGCAAGCAGTTCTGTTCCAGAAATGCATCTGGAAATGGGAAATCACAGCCAAGCCCAGCAGCCTCAATGTGTCCAGTGCACAGCATCGGGTTTCAGGTGTGCAGTGATGAAAACATGGCTGGAGAAATTGTACGTGTGCATAAAATACCCATGATAGCCAAAATCTGGGGTGACCCATAATTTCTACCACTTGATCTTCAAAACCGGCCGTGTTTTTATTCTTTTTCCATTTCACACCATTCTTTCCCTCAGCTTGAAAAGATTCCCTGCTTTCAGGATTCTGGACTCATTTGGGCCCACTCAGAAGCCCATATCAAAAGGTCAGCATCCTTAATCACAAGCTGTTAGTTTCCCTGTTGGGTGTTACGTACCTACAGGCTTTCATAGGAGTTTTATTGCCTGTAACTCACCTGAAAATATATATATTATTTAAAATAGCATAGTGGAAAATGTTTGGTATAAGTAAAGGTTTTCCTACAGGTTGTAAGTAAAGGTTTTACCAAAGCAGTTCTGGAACCTTCCTTCTTGATAGTCTTTAGTTGTACTTTTGTGGCTCTCATGGTTATTTGTCTTTGGGAAAGAGTTTGAAGTCACAAAGTATCAGATGGGTGAGGTAGACGAGGGCACACTGTCGTGTTTCTAAGAACTTGTCATCCTGTTGGATGTAACTGACAGCACATTTACAAAAATTTCAATCACACTTTACAAAGACACTCAGGAATGGATTTCCAGGATCACTTCAGAAAGTGCCAAGAATGATGGGAGAGGAGCTATGTGTTCAGAGAACTGGGAGCATCTCAGAGGGATTCTCAGTGATACATCTTTTTCTGAAATATACATTTTAAATTTAAGCCTTCACCGCATATTGTGATTACCCTGTGTATACTCCTCAGGGTAATCCAGATATTTCACATTTCTAAAAGATTAAACCCTTTCTGGAGTCAAATTCTTATCTTCCTGCCATAAAAGTTCAGCACAGCCAGGGCATAACACTTCCAAGGAACAGGCAGAACTCTGGGTGAGCCCTTCCACAAGCTGCTTCCACCCGAAATGCCATCTTTACTTTTCATCTAACAGTGGAGCAGCCTCCTTTCCAACTGACTAGTCTCTGGTTTCCAGAATGTTCCTTCACACTTCCTGCAGGGAACCTATATTCCATTTCATTCCTGCAACTCCTGAGTTTTCCCCTCTGAAGCCTTGAACCATAAAATGTCAGGAGGATTCTTCAGGCCACTCACCATAGTCCTAGGTAAAGCCCTGCAGTATTTCTGCTCTGTTATGACCTGCATATGATTTTATCATATGCAAGAAACATTAAAAAAAGACAGAAGTGGGAAGGCTTATTAGACATGGCCACGGCCTACTTGAGTGCCTATAATATCATTCATGCTCTGGTGTAAGAATAACCAGATGAGTGGAGGTGAACTGAACATGACATAGAAGTGCTACACTGGTGTAATCCATCAAAGAGAGCCACTTAAGCACACAAATCCCATCAGATTCATACACAGATGTTTCCCCTTGCTGGAGCAAAGCTCCAAGGAACAGACTTCTGAGGCCCCAGGGAAGCAGCTAGGGAGCAAAGGGAATCTCTATTTTGGCTTTCTTGCCTGAGGCAGGCACTATTGTTGCTGCAGTGGTATCTACAAGCTGATCTCCCAGCTGGAGGAGAAAGCTGGAGTCTAAGGGAGTGTCTGCGTTTCAGCTTGCAGGCAGAGCTGCAGACCAGAAGAACAGGAGAAAAGACAATTAGATGATGACCGCAAGATTGGGGGAAGCTGAGAGGAAGTGTCTGACCCCAAGGACAGGATGAAGGGGAGAAACTCATGTGTGGTGTCAGTGATCAGAAAAGGCTCATCTCTGGAGCCCAGCTTCCTGAAGAGGAGCCTGCCCATGCAAACTTCTCAAGGAGAGCATCATTTTATACACTGCTGGGTCCTGGAATGGGTAAGATCTCTCTAGGCTGAAGGAAAAGTGGCAAGACCCAAGTACCCAAGACTCTATAGGGAAGAGTGCATCTTCTGAGCAAGCCCATTCAGTAACATGCATAGGTTCACTCACTGCCCGCCTTTATGCGCCTTCAGGAAAGCCTTCCCCATCACTCAGCCTGGCTATGCAATACGAGGGATAGATGCTCACAGCAGTGTTCACACGAGCCAGCCTGGCCACCATGCGGCTGCCTCCACCAGAGAGTGAGGGCCACGGAATACATGCAGGACCCCATAACAAGCCAGACCTCCTGGGTGGGGTTTCCTTACTCCATAACCATTCTAGTCAAGGAAATGAGCTTTGTCTTCAGAGGAGCTCAAGCCAAGGATATTACTTATCCTTGAATACTAGCAGTTCTTTCCATTTAGAAACACACATTTCTGTGAACCTGATTAAAATAACACAATAGTGTACATGTTCTCACAAAAGCAAAGTGTTCCATAGGACTTCACGGTGTTCGCAGCACAGCAAATCCACACATGAGGATCGAGGAAGGCCACATGCTGGAGAGAGACTGCAGGTTGAAGAAGAGTTCAATAATCCAGCAGAATAAATATATATATATATATATATATATATATATATATATATATTTATAACATTAAGGAGTCTACACACAAAATGCACTTTGTGAACCAAGAACTTTGTGCTAGAGGTACAGCCACAGTCTTCTGTCCCTGTGATAGGACCAATCCGGTCTCAGACAGCCTCCTTGGAAGAAGGGTTTGACCCAGGGCAGATATCACCACCCACAGCCCCATCTGTGACATCATCAAGCAGCGATGCCCACCAGGAAGCCTAGAGAGGAAGCTCTAAATCCTGTAGTCTTGACACAGCTTATGTCAAACTAAACTTGTCCCTAATGTATGGGACAGGGTGAATGCAAGAAAGATGAATTCTGTAGCTAAAGATTAATCTAAGTAAAAAAATGTCTAAAGTGCCTATTCTAAAGCTGATTTCTAAAGTGTATTTAATGGGCCTGATAGAAGGGTGAGCTTGGATAAAGCAAACTTGTCGGGATTGCACCAAATGTTTATAATGTTGCGTCAAGGAAACTGTGATACTGAGAGACAGAAACAGGTTCTGTATTTTTCCCAGGAGAATGCATTTAGACTATGAATGACAAATGTCTAAAACTGTGAAGCTGATCATAACAGAGAGATAGATCATAACAGAGAGACAGTGGTACCATTTGCATCTGTAAAAGGGGGTGAGATGGATCTTTGATATGAACTGATTATTGGAAAATTTTATCAAGTTGTACAAGGACTGAGCTCCATACACAGTGTAGCATAACATTTTTGTAACTCTGGAGAGGAACTTGTATGAGAGCAGTGAGGGGCGGAGGAGAATTTGCGTCTTCCAAAATAAAATTGGGAATATACCGACAAAGTAATAGAGAGCAATTCCAAAACGAATCAAAGGCCCCAGATGAAGGCAAGAATGCTCTAAAAAAATTTTCCAAAATACATTGACTTGGAAATCCTGCATTCTGACATTTATGAAGACTAAGAAGTTTCTAAATACCAATCCCTCAGGAGCCGTGCTTGTTCCCTCTGCACCCCATAAATAGCCAGATATACAGGTGTCCATTCCTTACATAAAAAGGAATCATGTTTGCTTAAACAAACTAGGGTTAAAGTTCCATTCAACCTAGCTATTCCCTTTGTGGGTATTTCCCCCCCAAAATTGAAAATATCATGTCACAGTGACATATGTGCACTTATGTTTTTAGCATCACAGTTTGTAATAGGTAACTCTTGGAAACAACCAAAGTGCCCATCAACCGCAGAGTGAATGAAAAAGATGTGTTATTTTTATACAATAATATATCACTCAGCTATAAAAAGGGAGGATTGTGAGGCTTTTATAGGCGAATGGAGGCAACTCGAGATTATCCTGAAATAAAGAAGACTCACATTTGTAAATATCACATTGTCTCTGTAGTGTAAAACATAATAAAAACTGAATGGAAATAAGATCCAAAACGTATAATAGATATTGTAAAAATGAAAGAGAAGGAAAGTACTCTAAAGGATATAACTGTATGTATGTTTAAGTGTGTAAGATAGATGACCATATTATTAAGTTTTCCTTGGATCACTGAACAGAATGGCTTGCACTGTCAATGTCTGAGTGTCTATCCACTTTTTATGCTTTGATTCTGTAACTTTAACAACTATTTCTAAGAGGACAATACTTAATTTACTGACTAGTGATTTCTTTCCTTTTTTGGAGGTGGTGGTATTGGTGATACCAGGGATCAAAATCACAACCTCACACTTGCCAAGGTGGTACTTAAACCACTGAGCTAAATCCCGGCCCCGACTAGTGATTTCTTAGTGTTTTTTTAAAAATACTATATTATTTCTATCCTTTTTTCTTTAAATAAAAAAAAGAGAGACAGAAACATGTAAGTAATGCATTTTAAGATATTACAGTATTAGCAAGTAAACTTATAGTATACATAGACATTTAGATTGTCATCACTAGGAGCATGGCTTTTTGGGGAGTAGGGAGAGGAATATATTTATTGGGGGCAAGAAAACTTCTGAGAGAGAGAGACACAGAGACAGAGACACAGAGAGAGAGAATGAATCCTGATTGGGTTACTGAGGACCCAGCCTTTTCTAGGGATTGTCATACGGCAAAACCATGAAGTGAAGTGGCTACAAGGTTAGGAAACAATTGGAAATTAAAAAGGGGACATGGCAGGGGGACAAAACGATGGCCAATGGATAATATTCTGAGCATAATTGATCAGGTAATACTGATTAAATGGAGATCGAATGGGGAGGCAAGCCACATAGCAAGCAGGCATGAAACAGAACAGGAAGTGGGTCACTGGCGCTTGTCCACTTTCCTAAAGTGATCAATACCTATTTAGAATATCAAGGATTGCCGGGTGTGGTGGTGCATGCCTGTAATGCCAGACACTTGGGAGCCTGAGGCAGGAGGATCCTTGCAAGTTTGAGACCACCGGCCTGGGCCACAAACTGAGCTCAAGTCCTGCCTGAACTGCATGGTGAGACCCTGTCTCCAAAAGATTGAAAATACTACTACTACTACTACTAATAATAATAATAATAATAATTAAGGATCCTAGGTAGCAGTTGCTTGATTCCAGCGGGGGTTTGGTTTGGTTTGTTATTGAGATGGGGGTCTCTGTTATGCATCCCAGGCTGTCCTTAAACTCACTATGGAACCCAGGCTGTCCTCAAACTCATGGTGATTCTGCTGTCTCAGGCTCCTGATTGAGTTTTGAGCTTATAGGCATGTCTCACCACACCCTGCTGAAGGCCAATATATGTTTTCTTTTGTTATATTAAGGGTAATGAAACCTCAAGACCTCATGTTTGCCAGGCAGATGCTGTGCCACATAACTATGTCCCTGGCCCTGAACATCTAATTTTTTTTTCCAGTACTGGGGATCGAACTGACGACCTAGGGCTTGCCAGGTTGGCCCTTATGCCACTGAGCTAAATCCCCAGCCCTGAACATGTAGTATTTGAGGAATTTCTAACATGACTCACCCAAGTCAACAAGGAACCAGGAGAGCTACTCTTTTATTTTTTTTTTTTTTCTTTTTATCTTCTATGTCTTTTCTTTTTCTTTCCTGATCTGGTCTGTTCTGATCTTTCTTTTCTTTTGAGCTCTGTTTTGATTTGGAGACAAGGCCTCATTATGTACTTCAGGCTAGCCTTGCACTTGCAGCGCTCTTCCTCCTGCCTCGGCCTCCTCAGTGCTGAGCTCACACAGTGAGCTTCCAAGCCCAGCCGGTTACTCACTTTTGCACACTCTCCACTCATGCTGAGTAGCTCTCTGCCATGTCTCTGTCCCTATCTCTCTGCCTCTCTGCCCCTTTGCCTGTCTGTCCCTGGGCCTGTCTGTGTGTGTCTGTCTCCCATTCTAAGATGAATACACCATGGATTTGATATCTATTTTTTTTTCTTTTTGAGACAGGGTCTCGCTGTGCAGTTCAGGCTGGCCTTGAGCTCACTTTGTAGCCTAAGCTGGTCTGGAACTCGAAAGGATCCTCCTGGTTCAGCCTCCTGAGTGCTGGTATTACAGGCATGAGCCAGCACACCCAGCAAGGACTGGGAATCTACCTCAGCGGCATAGCACCTGCCTGCCAAGTTCGAGGTTGTGAGTTCATTTCTTGGTACCAAAACAAACAGACAAACAGACAGACAGATAGATAAATTGTGCTGCTTTATTAAAGAAAAACAAAACAACACAAAACAGGAAAATGGAAATGGGTGGGGGCAGCCTCTCAACTAAGTGCTGCCTGCTGTGAGGAGATGAGCCTCCAACAGCTGGCCCCAGCCTTTCATGTAGAGACATGGCCTGGCAGAAAATTCCAATCCTTGTTTCTTTGGCCTTTCCGAAGGAGGGCCCGATTTTGCTTGTGAATGTAGACCACTGGGCCCGGCTAACTCTGAACCCCTGACTCGAGGAGGGCAGAACAGAGCAGCATAGTGAGTGGGCCGTGGCCAGGGATGGTGAGGGAGGAGTGAGAGTCGCGCAGGGAGCATGGCACTGAGTGGGAAGTCTGATGGGTTTCCTATGGTTTGGATGTGGGCAAAGTGGGATGTGGTGCCTCGCTGGTTGCTCTGCTGACACTGCTGGGATAATGGAGATGGTGACTGCTTTTTTGCCTGACTGAGCCTGGTCACAGGTATTCTTCCTGAAGTGCTAGCCACTATCTCATCTGAATGGTATGGAATCAGCGACCCAGAAGAAATTTTGGGGGACAGCCTCTCCCTCACACCCCCACCCTTGTTGTACCTACCCTGGGATTACTGGCTGGCCCACGTGTGTGCCACCACACTCTCCCTGCTGAGAGCTTCTTTTCAGCGTGTATGTTACACATTAGATACTTCACTCTTCCCTTGCCAGAAAGGGGAGGAAAACTCCTTTCCTGGCAAGCAGTCCTGTGTTTAGTTTTTGGTTTTGCCTTCACAAGGAGGCAGGCACCGAAGGGGGGGGGTAAGGGGAGGGAGGGGAGGGGAGAAAGGGAGAGGGAGGGGCGGGAGGGGGGAGGAAGGGAGGGTGGACCCTTGCCATGTAGCCCAGGGCAATCTTCACAGGTTGACCTTAAACTAGTGGCTGGTGACACTCCTGTCATTCTTAGCTAGGGCTGGAGTCAAGGGCCTATGCACCACTTCTTTGCCTTGGGCTACATTTCATGCTGAGAGCAGTGGAGTGGGGTGGGGTACCTAGGCAGCACCTTCCCCCAATATCTGCTCAGGCAAGTCCCTTGGCCTCCACCTTGCCCCCACGCGATGTCCCCCATAACCCTGGCTGGCTGGCTGGCAGTCATTGTCCTGTTCCATCCCCCTCTCCTGTGTGCTGAATAGCATTGATTATATATATATATATATATATATATATATATATATATGCTTAAAGGTGATAAAGACGATAAATCAGATGTAGGTTTTGCTGGGTAGGTACCAGCTTCTTCACTTGGGCGTGCCCCAGCCCCATGTGATGGGATGTCTTTACTACCACCACCACCACCACCACCACCACCACCACCACCATGGTAAGTTAAGGACAACAGGCAGCACTGAGGAGAATGAGGACGGCAGCGGGTGTTAGGTGTGGGCGTGAAGGCTTAGAATCCTAACCTAAAACTCAAAGACAAGGAGAAAACCGAGTTAGTCACAAAGATTTGACTTTTTTGCAGATTTGAGCCCAGCCTGCCAGAGGAATTTTTCAGTGATTTAGGGAGACACTGTCAGGACATTCTGAAGATAAAACTAAAGGCAGGCGGGGCAGGTGGGGCAGGGTGGGCGGGGGAGTGAAGCACCAGCCT
Source organism: Cavia porcellus (assembly GCF_034190915.1). Lineage (NCBI taxonomy): Eukaryota > Metazoa > Chordata > Mammalia > Rodentia > Caviidae > Cavia > Cavia porcellus. The sequence continues at coordinate 50,026,678 of NW_026947507.1, forward strand.
TGTCAAACAAGAGACCTTAGTTCCATCTCCAACATTAAATACAATGAGAGAAGTAAGGAAAACCAAGACAGACCAAAAGATGAGGCGGTCTTATCCCAGCGTGCAGCTCAGACCAGATCACATAAAGACAACCACTGGGGAAGCAGAGCCAGTGTCAGGTGGGGTCCGGTGCGCCCTCACCTCCTCTCACTTAGTGCGTGGCCTGGCCTGGGAAGTGGCCAGCTGGCCCTGGTTGAAAGGCAAGAAGGGAGGAAAGAAGGAAAGAAGGAGGCAAGCCTGGCACATCTCTGCTCCACCATTCAAAGACTTTCTTTACATCAAGTTGTCACCAGGGACTTAGCTCAGTATTGTAAGCTCTTGCAGCCTAGGAAACAGGAAACGTGAGGTCATGGGTTCAATCCCCAGTACCACAAAAATAAATAAATAGATAAATAAATAAATAAATAAAACAAAATTTAAAAATAAAGTAAGTTAACCTGGGCGAGGTGGCTCACACCTGTTATCCCAGCACTTGGGAGGCTGAGGCAAGAGGATCCTTGTCAGTTCGAGATCAGCCTAGGCTACAAAGTGAGCTCAAGGCCAGCCTGAACTGCATAGAGAGATGCCCCTCTCTCAAAGACGCAAAAATAAATAAATATTAAATCAAGTTGTTGACAGACGGACAGACTGACTGACCGACCCACGACTGCCACTATACAACGTACAGTAGTCAGTTCAGTGTGGCTAAATGTATGTCTTTCAAAAATAAAAGATGATAAAAGGATCCCCAGTACCAAAAACAAACAAGCGAACAAAAGTATGCGGTTGGCAGTCGTCTGAAGGTTTGCGGCAGAATCCTCTAAGGCTCTTGCCAGCCATGGCAGCAGTTATTACTGATGATGGGATAGAAATGAATCCTGCACAGGCTGCCAGAAATCCTTTTGTAAAGTGTGGTTCCATTTGAAACAGCGAGTGATGGGGCTCGAGTACTGTGGTGTGGGGTTGGGTGAGTGTGGTATGTATGGCTGTAATCCCAGCCCTCGCGAGGGAGTTGGAGACCAAGGATGATGAGACACTGAATTGGAGAAAGCCAGGGTCTCATAATGAGCTCAAAGTCAGCCTACATCTGTGAACCTTCCCTCGAGGTTGTGTCAGAAGTTGTTAGCCTGAAGCTGGGTTAGAGTGGCAAGTGCCTGTGATCCCCCACCCAGGAGGCCTGAGGCAATCCGATTACTGTGACTTCGGGATGAACCTGGGCCATGTAGCGAGTTTGAGGCTGACCTGAACTACGTGGTGAGACCCTATTGCCAACACCAACTGCCAACAGCCACAACTATATAAACAACAGAAATATGTACACAAGAAAACACCCAGAGAGGGGTTCTAGTACAGATAGCGAATAGATAACAGCAGGCTACAGAGGCTCCCTGAGATAGTTAACTTAGACTCCAAAATTAATACAGCATGGGGAGTCCCGAACAGAGGGAGATGGATCCACGCGACCCAAGCACAAGCTGAGAGAAACCAATTAAATATACAGTCCCGGTGCTACCACTGGAACAGCTAAAGGCTTGGTGCTCCCACTGCAGTGCTTGAACTCGCACAGCCGAGACTTACTGAGCTACCAAAAGCCCACCACTTCAACTCACTGGAGATGCACTGACACTGAGGTTGGGGGTCAGCGTGCCGAATGGAGAGCTGGGCTGGTGGGGAACCTGCATCGCCCTTCGGTGAGTGATGGGAATAAAACCAATCCACAGAAAAAGGGGCTCCAACAGACGACATTCATTCTGGGGCTGGGCAGACTGGTGAGAACAAGGAACAGCAGTGAGTTCAGTCAGCTGCTCCCTTCTCAAGCAGGATTGGTGGGGTGAGCTTGACCTGGGTTGCACCTGAGCTGAGATCCAATAGGTTAGCCCAAACCAAGTACCTACACCTGGCAGCGCACCCTATGCAGTGAAGTGCTCAGCAGGTTCACTGACCCGGAGAGGAGGGCCCTGCATATGCTGCCCCTGTTTGTACCTCCATAGTACACTGTAGTGGGCAGGAGCACCTAGTCAGTGTGCTTCAGGTGAACTGTAACCAACAAAGAAAGAAACTGGGTGGGGCCTCCTATATATACTTGTGTGAAAGGAACAAAAAATATGAGAAGAGGAAGCAATAAGAAACAGTCCCCAACCCTGAGAACATTGATACAGAAAAGGTAAATGCAAAGGAGATTGAGGACAGCAAACACAATATCAGACACGGCCCCAGTGGACATAAAGTGATATCTTTGGGACCTCATAGATGAGTTCAAAAGTGAAATATTGAACCAAGTAAAGCAAGACTTAAATAGAATAATAAAAGAAATGCTAAGCATCTGTCAAAAAGGCACACATCGAAGAATGGAGAAACAAAAAAGGGGGGGGGACCGTTTGATGGAGAATATAGAGAAAACAGAATACATCAAGCAGATCCAAAGAGATTACCAGGAAATTAAAAACTCCATTGAAAGCTGGCAAAACTGCTTGAAAGAAACTAAGGATAGATTATCCAAACTGGAGGACAGGTTTGTAATGTGGGGTCATGAAAGGAAAAATTTCTTAAAAATAACAAGGAAACAAGCAGTAATAATACAAAGGCTAGAAGACGACAAGTAGATCTATAATTTAAGAATAAAGAATGTGAATGAAGAAGCAGGGGTACAAACAAAGGAACTGCAAAGGCTATTCACAGAAATAATTATGGAAAACTTCCCAAACATGGGAAAAGGAAATGCTATTCAGATGTATGAGGCTTACAGAACTCCAGCCACCTACAACCAAAACAGAACTACACCCAGGCATTTATAATCAAGATCCCAGATATCCAATATAAGAACAGAATATCAAAAGCTGTCAGAGGCAAGAAACAGATTACTTACAAGGGAAAGCGTATCAGAATTATGGCAGACTTCTCGGCACAAGCCATCAAATTGAGAAGAGCATGGAGCGAAGTATTCCAAGCCCTGAAAGAAAATAACCTCCAGCCCAGATTCATGTGTCCTGAAAAATTGTCCTTAAAAATTAATGAAGAAACAAGATGCTTCCAAGATAAAGAGGAACCGGGGGAATTCGCAACCACCAATCTAACTCTACAGAGAAGACACCAGGACATTCTAAAGAGAGAGAAAAGTACCAGGATTTCAGGAACAGTGACAGAGAGGCCTCAATGAATGGAGCAGAAAGACAAACAGACAACTAAAGATGGAAAAAGAGTACAAGAGAAATGAGGCAGAGAAGGTTGGATATAATTTCTAATATAGACGTCCTAGATACACTAAATTAAGGAGGAAAAAAAGAAGAGAGAATCACAGGCAGAGTGGATCAAGAGGTAGGGTCCACTAAGATGCTCTTTATTGGAAATATATTAACCTGAAGAAGGGTATATGGACCGAAAATAAAATATGAGAAAACAGTACTCTATGTGATAGGGAACCAGAGAGTAATAGGGGCAACTGGACCAGTATTTATGGATAGGTTGGAAAGGCAGGCTTTAAAAACAAAACAAAACAAAACAAAACAAAATAGGCTTTAATAGGTAAAGAAATACAACTCGAGGTCAAATCCAAGAGTGAGAAGGTTCGGAATCACTTAGGTAAATAGCAGGGTGCCCCCCCAACATGAAACCGAGGGTGTTGGGGAGGCCCCAAAATGCACAGTACACCCTGGGGGAGTGAAAGGGGAGGGATAGTCTTTAAAAAGACAGCAGAAGATATTGCTAATAGTGTGTCAGGGCTTAAAACCCATATTACTCGCACCACTCTTCCTAGATAGAGCTTATTCTGTCCCAGTTTGTATACAAGCATTAGCTCTGAGGGCACAGACAGGTATCCCAAAAATATCAGGATATAGCACAGTGACCATCTTTAATTTCCTATTAACTTAATCTGTATCCCTGTATAATGACTGACCTTAGTTAAACCTGATTTGTTTGAGTGCTGTTTGTTATTGACAGATTTTATTCAAAACTATTAAGGTTGATAGTATCAACTCTGCAAGTTTAGACATTTACATTGAAAATGACAATGAAGGGGCTGGGGATTTAGCTCAGCGACATAAGCGCCTGCCTTGCAAGCAGGCAGTCGTGAGTTCGATCCCTGGTACCGATAAAAACGAAAAAGACAAAAAAATAAAATAAAAAAGAAAAAAAGAAAATGACAATGACTCACTACGATACTCATTCTAGGTTGATTACTACCGGTTTTTGTAGTTCTACATTATCTACAAAGTTGTATTTCTATTAATACTGTTATGTACTTATATATTCAATAATACTATATCTGATGATATAGCCAATTCTATGGATGATAACAAGAGACAACATAGTAACCATGATAGAACTCCTTGTACAGCAGTTTTATGTGTCTATAGGAATATGTTTTGTTCTGTCCTGCTTTGTTCTGCTTCTCCCTCTAATATAGAGAGGATAGAAATACATGTTAAGACTCATGTTTGCGTAAAACCTATAAACAGTTTGAGAGAACTGATCTTATGACACATGATGAAATGAACAAATGCTTTGAAGGAAAAAAAAAGGCACTACAGCACCCAGTGCTGACTCTGGCGGGTCATGGTGTGAAATTCAGCAATACTATTATTCTCTGTTCAGAGTGATTTTAATCTGCTTTGGTTTGTTAAATCTCAACATAAATAAAGATATGAATAAATGCGTGTATGTTAAGACTATAGGATTGATAACCACATTACTAAGATTTTATTAGATAGTTGAACAGAATTATTTCCAGTCTCGCTGTTTGAATTCCCATTTATATGTTCCACTCTTGTATCTTGAACAACTATTTGTAAGAGGACAATATGTAAACAAGTGATTTATTACTGTTTTTTTTTCATTGAAAGTATGTATTATTTCTACCGCTCTCTGTTTTGTTTTGTCTTTCTTTAAATAAAATTTAATAAATAAACACCCAGAGAAACACAAAGGTGTTAGCGTCTCTTACTTGGAATGTAAAATTATCTTTCACGATACCCATGGCTATTTTTGCAGCCATGAACAGAGGAGTCGCAATCGGACACGTAACAACAATGAAAACATTGAGAGTGAATGAATGAAACTTGAACGGTGACTCTTCTGTGTGTCCCTTTTCATTCTCTGGTACTCTTCACGTGAACAGGGAATGGGGAATGGTGACGGACGGACAAACGAACAGACAGTACCACCGCCGGCATGGAAGGTTTTACGTTGCTCGACCCACACCTCTTGACACAAGTAGGGAATTCATTTACTTATCCATGGCGAATGGGTCCTGCAAAGTGTGCTCCACCACTTCGGGCAGGCTCCCCAAGCCCCCCCTTCCAATCACTGTTTGTGAGAGCCTACGGGAGACTAAGATTTCCTAGATAGCTACATATCACGTGACTGTCCTTTAAGGGTTTCTGTTGTGCTACCATTGGTGATTGTTGTTGTTATTGTAGTGGTTGTTGTTGTTGTTGTTATTGTAGTAGTTGTGCTTCACTTTTGGTTTCTTTTGGGGGGAGTATTTTGTTTTGTTTGTACTGGGGATTGAACTCGTGACCTCGTGCTTACCATGCAGGCGCTTATGCCACTGACTGGGCTAAATCCCCAGCTGTGCTTCAGTTTTAGGTAAAAGAGAAAGTAGTAGTAACAGTAGCATCAGCAGCCTCAGCAGCGGCAGTGGCAGCAGCGGCATCCTGGCTCTAGGGCAGGCGGGGCTGTGCCACCTCTACCCCCACCCCTTGGGGACGGGAGTGTGGGGGTCACCAGAGCTCAGAAGAGAAAAACTCACCATAATTTTCAGAGAAAGAACAAACAAACAGTAAAACAACAGTAAGCAAAACTAAAAACAGAACAACTTGCAGAGCATCCCGAGAGGGGACTGTATGGGGTGAGGGGGATTGTGGACGCTCACTCTATCGTGTTCATTGAAAAGAGAAAGAAAAAGGAAAACAGGAAGATCAAACCTATTCAAACAGCATATGGTGTTGCAGGCCTAGAATGCCAGCACTGGGAGGGTGGGGAGGGGTGGGGTGGGGTGCGGCCTGGTGGGGCGGGGCGGGGCGGGGCGGTGGGGGGAGGAATCATCAGGAGTTCAAGGCCAGCCTGGGCTACTTTGTGAGTTTAAGGGTAGCCGGAACTGCGTAGAGAGGCTCGTCTCAAAAAAAGAAAACTAAATAAATGGAATATCTGAAGGAATATGACGTTTATACCTTACTACATAACTAATATTTGTAAGCACATATTGAATTTCTCCTAATTTATTGTCTATCCTTGTACCTTATAAAACCAACAGACTGTGTTTTGCACTATCCCAGAGGTTTGTCTGGATTGAAAAGTACATATCAGTGCTCACCATCAGAGGGCAGTGACGCGCTACCTTACAAATGACCCATTCGGCTCTCTGATGGAAGGTCTGTGTGATCACAAAGTGAAACCGAGAATCTGGAGTTAGAGATTTGGCGCAGTTTCACTCCCGTTATCACCGCCATACCATGCCCGGAATACAAGGAGAAGCTGAGTAAGTTACAGAGAGGGGTGATCTATTTGTCCAAACCTCATAAGCATTTTTCTTCTTTTCTATTTATTGAAGAGTAGTTATAATATCAATACAGATGTGAAATTGTCAAGATGTATATGTGTGGAAGAGAGAAGAGAAACATGACTGTCAAAGAAATAGACCTGAGGATCAATGGAACAGATTAGAAGATGCAAACACAACTACAAATGCACTCAGCCATCTTGTATTTGACAAAGGGGCTAAACATGTTCACTGGGAAAAGGAAGGCCTCTTTAATAAATGGTGTTGGAAAAATTGCCTTCCCACACACCGAAGACTGAAACTAGACCCATGCTTATCACCGTGACTAAACTCAAGTCAAAATGGATCAACAGAAACACTAAATAAATGTACTGGAAAACAAAATAGGCTTAAAAAAATAAATCTTGGAGACCGCCGGGGATGTAGCTCAGCTGCATGAGCACCTGCCTTGCAAGCGCGTGGTCGTGAGTTCGATTCCTGATACAAAAAAAAAATCTTGGAGACATAGGGGTAGGCAGAGAACTCATGAACAAAATGCAATCCGCACGGGGAAATACTTCAAAGAACGAACAACTGCGATCTCATCTTATTAAAACGTTTCTGCACTTCAAAAGAAATCACCAACAAAGTAAAAAGAAAGCCCACAGAACGGGAAAGAATTTTAGCCGGCAATCTCTCAGACAAAGGACTTATATCCAGAATATAAACATCAAGCCCCCCAAATTCAAAGACCCTCTCCAAAAAATGGGCATTTGAGATGCACACACATTTCTCAGATAAAGGTATACAAGTGGCAAATAAATACATCAGGAAATGTTCACTATCACTGGCCATGTGACACATGCAAATTAAAACAGTATTGAGATTTCATCTCACTCCAGAACAAATGTCTGCCATCCAGAAATCAACCAATAACAAATGTTGGCGAGGCTCTGGGAAAAAAGGAACACTTGCTTTTCCACTGTTGGTGGGAGTGCAGACTCGGGCAGCCACTATGGAAATTGATATGGAGATTAATACATCTGAGAGTTCACATGCACTGATTTTCCTTAACCTCACTGTTTTTATGTTTTCTTTGTTTCTCTTACATGATAATGCTGAATCCTGAGAATGGTGTAGTAACTATTTATATTTTCCTAGTACACAGAGGAAATAGTTTTTAAAAAATAAACTAGTATTAGAGGAAGTCTATTAATGGATTTCTTAGCATCTCTAAACTGTATTTGACAAGGACATAGAGACAGAATACTATTATCTCACAAAATCACTAATCTTGGATATTGTTTTCACATAAATGTGAGGCAGTGGGATGAGTTTAATCATTCTTCTTACACAGCCAGCCCTCTGTATCATGGGTTCTGCATATACAAAAATCCACCTGGCCACATATAAAATTTTTGGTGAAATGCACTTGTACAGAACATGTATTGACATTTATCCTTATTATTCCTGAAACAACCTACATAACAACCCGATACATGGAGTTTACATTGTATTATGTATCATGAGTAATCCAGAGATTACTAGATACTCGGGAGGATATGAATATGTTTATATATCCTGAAAGGAGCTGGGCTTCTTCCTTGTGCCCAGGGTGCTGGCTGGGCTAAGCGACTTCCTCCTGTTCAACAATTTGGGCGCAGGCGACTGAGTGCGACTCTGGAGACCAGGTCATAGGCGAACCAGTCTCTCATAAACAGAGGTCGAATGTGTATGCACAGACTGAAACAACTCCCCATATTTCTTTTAAGGTGAGGAAGTAGGCCAATGTAGGCTTCAGTGAAACAGCAGGGCAAGGCGATCCAGTCATAGAGAAAGTTAAGTACCTGTGCTGTGGGAGGAGCCCAGGGCTTGGCACCTGACTAATGTATTACAGCCCTTATGCTCAACACTGAAAAAGAAAATTGTATAATTTCATCAAATGAAGAAGAGTTGTTTTACAACAAATTTTAGACTAATTAAATTCAGCAGAGTTAATTTAAAGAAGGAAATGATCCTGAACCAGTAGGCATTTGGCAGAAGTATTTATATAGACAAGGAGAGGAAGTGAGTGAGGAACAGCTGGATTTGGTGATGGCTCTGCTCTTCCCTTATATGCACATGGTCTGAGCCACGGCAGCTTATGATTGGCTGGGGCTTAGCTGCTGTGATTGGCTGAGACTCAGTTATTTCTTGCAAGTATATTCTCTGAGATTGCAGTTTTCAGTGCAGGAATTCAGAGCACTGCTGTAACTTCAGGCCTAATTTAAATTAATTTAATTTATCTCTGCTAGCATCAGTGTGGAGGTTGGGGAGTTTGAGCACAAAAGGAGCAACTGGGGTCTGCTAGAGCATATGGCATTTTCAACCTAGTCATCATTACATACAGCTTACAGGCTTTAGACAGATTCTCTGCTTTGGCTCCACTTCATTGTAAAACATAAAAATAAAATCTTCATTTGCTTATGGAATACCCCTCTGATTGAGAGCAAGGTGACAGCCTAAAAAACATCTTTTTCACTAACAAGCAGCCAAGCTATACTTTTCCTTGCATCAGTGAAGAAATAGATGCACAGGATTAGAATTTATAATCATGGTGTTAAGAACATCAACAACTAAAAACAGTCACCTCTGAGTAATGGACCAAAGAATGCATGAGGACATTTGGCTTCTATTCAATAGTGTTCTGTAATACTGGGTTTCTTGGTTGTGTGTAGTTACAGTTTTCATATAGAAGGAACACTCCAGTAGACTTCAAAGGAAGCACAATGATAAGCCAGTTAATCCTGAAAAGTGCAGCAAACAAACGAATTTCTGCATGGCTTATACAGAGCATCACTTACGGTATTAGATTCTCCACCTTGGGTCTCTGGCCCTTTCCACATTTATGCCACAACTATCTCATCTCTCAAGGCATCTAGAATTTACCATCAGTTTCACTGAGGATCCCCGCAGTTTCACTGTCTTTGCTTAGGTTGAATCTTTTACAAACCATATGTCTTACAGGGATTTCATACTCCAGACTGCTACCTGGCTTTGTTCCTAATTCCTACAATGTCCAGAACTCGGCTAAGACCTCTTCCTTTGAGCCAGCATGTCTTAATTTAGGGATCAATCTCCCTTTTCTGGAGTTCAGCTTGAACAGGGCAGATGGAAAGAAAATAAATATATGTTTCCTAGGCCTTTTATGTTTTCCTGTACCACATATTTTAGCATGAAAAGAGTGAATGAATACCTGAGCCTTAAATAAGGAACATAAAATTGTGCTGTGTTGTGGAAACGTTGATTTAAGACAGGCATTACCACTCCAAGTGAAACCTACTCTAGAGAAAAGTGACAGATACGTATTGTGTTACTGCCATTAACCATCACAGAAGCAAGTTCACTGATTATTGAAGTAATTTCATTTTACATCACTTTGGCATAAAACTGAATATTTTGAATTATACAATAAATGGAGTTGAGGAACTCCTACCTATTTATGGAAAATATTTATATGCTCATAATTGTGAAATGCTCAATTTATTATAAAATTTAAAGAAAAAATGCTAACTAAAGTATGAGTCCAACATAATTGGAGAAAAAAATCTTTAATAAAAACTACTTTGAAAATTGGTTTATAAACTTGTTTCACTCTCTATTTAAAAAGAAAGGAAAAGGAATAGGTAGATTAAAGTGCCAGAGGAAAAAATTGACTTATTATTAAAAATTCTTGGAATCAGTAGGAACTTTGATTTTTGGATGAGACAGTGCTGTGCGCCTGTAAAACCAAAAGAAGAGTAAAAATTCCGCAGGGACAGAGAGCACAGCAGTGTTCTCGTGTAACTGGGACCAGGAGTGGGCAGTGACTATCCTGAGGTAGTTTGCAAGCAATGAAAATATTCCCAAACTGCATCCTGGTGATGGTAGACAGCTCTGAGGATTTGCTGAAATCACTGACTTCTACACTAAACATGGGTGGATTTCATAGCATGTAATATAGCTCAAGAAATCAGATTAATTGCATGAATTGTTTAATAAAACTATTCAAGCTTCAGTCTGACATATAAAGACTTTGGAAGTCACCATTCTTGCTGTTATAATCATAAAATCAAGGTAAACTGAGTTTCAACAACTTTTTTGCATTTCTTCAAAGAATAGAGTGTCAATCTCAAATGGGAAGAGCAAGATGCATCTAGAAAATTGAAGCTGTGCCCTTCTTACTTTGATGAGAAGAACATAGACACACAGCTGGTAGAAAACCAAAATAGTGACTGAGAGGAACTGCTGGGGATTCAGGGAGCCAGTACGAAAGTGAGACACTTACTATCTGTGAGACACTCGCTCATCCATGAGAGCTTATTGTACAAATTAAGCTCAGTAATAAACAATAATTACTAGTGAGATAACAGTACAATTCGTATAGTGCACTAGAACTGCCCATAGCAATGCTCTCACATGTTGGGGCCATTGCAATATGAGTCAGGGTTACTTGGAAACAAGCACAGTGGTAACCCTGATGGCTATTGAGGGCATAGGGATAGAAAGTGTGCCCTGTGTGGCTCTGCCGTGTGGAAGGCTTGGTGGTGCACAGGCTGGACAGCATGGTGCAGCTCAGTGCAAGACTTCCTCCCACTCCCCAAAAGTGCCACACAACGTAAAAGTGGTGAATTGTTTATCAATGTATTCAAACCACAATTGACTTTAGTAACAAACTATTAGCAGTGGGAACCACAGGTAAGGGCAGGACTGCGCTCCTGTAGGCAACACCCCGAGACACAGCTTCCTGGAAGACTGCAGCCCAAACATCCATCAGGTTAGAGAATATTTCCCCTCCTGCATGTCGCACAACTGGGCTGAAGCTTCTTACTCCATCAAGCACATCCATTAAGGTGAGCAAAGATTACATCTGAGAGAGCCTGAAGGATTGTCCCTGAGGAGGACTGTGAGGGTGTCACGATATATTATCTGGATGAGTTCACAGGTGGGGCTGATCACATAGCATAAGTGACAGAGCTAACCGCACTGTTAGGAGGCAGAGCCTGGTTGGTGAGGAGGTCACTGTGGTGTGGCCTGCCTTTCCTTCCTTCTTTCTGCTTCCTGGTCACCAAGACTCCAGTAGCTTTCCCAGGATTTACCCCTCTGCCATGCTTTTTCTCCAGTGGAGCCCACCCTTTGTGGGTGAAACCTGAACTTAAATAAACCTCTTTTGTTGAACGGTGGGTGTGGCCACCAGGAAAAACTCTCTAAGACAGTAAAGTTAAAGAAAAAAGAGGAGACAAAGCATGGATACCAGAAGAGCTTGAAGCCTCTAGTACCTGCAGCTAGGAAAAAAAGATACAGCCCAACTCTGAGGCAGAGGATCACGATGACCTGACACCAAGGGCTTCTGAGGTTTGCTCTCCAGTTCAACGTGTCCACCTTTCCATAGCAGGGTACACTGTATGCAAGAATAACCACACATGGCGGGGGGGGGGGTCGCAGATATCATCAGAACCAGGCTTAGGTAGCACAGAGATGTCTACTGGAAACCAAAAGTAACTGCATAACCTTTATTATGATTAGTATGTCAGCGATGGTGGCAGAAGTAAAAACTGAGTAATGTTAGCAGAAAGATGGAAAGCCCCAGAAAGAACCACAATGAAACGTTATCAGTCAAACATAACAAATAAAAAATGCCCTAAATGAACTCATTAGCAGACTCAGCACAGCCACAGAGAGATTCGGTGTGCTTGAGGACAAAAGCTGGCTACCTTGGAATGCAGAGTGAAAGCACACTAAAACTTCTACTATGACTGTGACTGTTATCAGAAAAAAACAGAGATGCCAGGGCAATATCAAAGGCACAAAATGTGTGTAATTAGAATACCAGTGTGGGGTGGGAAAGAAGACTTCCCCTCTGCACTGCGAAGATCCAGTGGGATAAACTGCAGCGGAATAAACAGTACACCATGTGCACACTAATTTACTAGCCTGCAAATGTACTCACGTGCAAAAGAGAATGGGGAACACAGGGGATTTTTAGAGGAACAGTCAATGATTCAAAAGAAAATCAATGCCGAGACAAATTCTACTGGGTCCAAAGAACAGACAACATAGAGCCAATGAGTCTCTATAGGAATGAGAGAGAAGATAACTCATATGCACTTGTGCATGTGTGTGTGTGATAAAAATCCACTCAGCTGCATAGACACTTCAGCCTCTCCTCCTGGTAAGACATTTAGTTAGGGACTTCCATGGGGACACAGGTCAGTTGTCCTCCTGTGCTCCAAGATCTCTGATGGGGACCTCTGTGAGGGAAGCCATTTTGCAAAAAGAGACTGAGATTATGCCAGCTGGATCATAGCCCACCCTGCAACTCCAGAAAAGCTGTTCCTTCGACTCCTCAAACCTGAAGTTCCTTCCCATTTTCTCTCATTGTCTTTTTTGGTAGTGGGGATTGAACACAGGACCTCACACTTACCAGGCAAGTGCTTCAGCTGCTGAGCTAAATCTCCGGCCCTCCTTCTCACTAAGTCTGACTAATAAATCAGTTTGTGTCTCTCATTTGTACACCCTCAAATTCTTTTCTGTAATGAGATGTTGAGGATTAACTCTTGGTTGAAATGATGAGGGACCTCCCCACACCCCATCAGGTGACACCAGGATATAACATTAATTAATGAAAACTCAGAGAAGGGACCAGAGATATTTGTATCACTTGGTCAGGTCTAGATCTCAGACAGATAGTGGAATTTGCAGAAAGCTTCTGTGTACACTTGGGAAAGGATAAACAGTACAGGGTCACAGCCACCTCAGAACTGAGTCTGCTTGTGAGTCCTTTTCATTTCTTTTATATCAAACTGCTCAGCAAATGACACATAATCCTGTATTTTTTATGTGTCATTCTTTGATCCTCAATGCCCCCAATATAACCTAGAGAAGACAGAGTAGAAGAAATTCGTGAAGGGATAACTTCTTTCAACTTTCCAAAATTAACTTGTTCTCCTCTTTTTTGATATGTGGAAGGTTAGGCTATGACCAAAGCACAAATTAAGGGATGTCTGAGAACACTGAGCTTAATACCAAAATTAAAACAGATCCTATTTTAACTCCAGAAAGCCAAACACAGTGTGAAAACCTTGAAAGTACCAGGAGCCAGGGTGGGAGAAAACCTCACAGAGGAACAAGGTAACAACAGGCTTCTCAGTGTGCACCTGAGGAGAGACTGGACTGACATTTTGGGGCTAGGGGGAGATTGCCAGCCTCAAGCCCGTATCCTCCATTGAACTGCAGCTCTGAGGAAGGGATAAACATGCCCTCGGTCAAAAGCCGGAATTATTCTTTGACAGGAAACCTGTTCTTTGTCAGATATTAAGAGATTTTTTTTCAGGTATAAGGCAATTAGCCCAGATCCGAAACAAGCAGAAATGGAATAAATATAGGTAAGAGAAATCACCTGTGTAGAAAAAAACAGCCATAATTGTAGCGTAACCTTCCACATTATCAAAAAAAAGAGAACAAATTAAGCCCAGCACAAGCAGAAGAAATGAAGCAATAAAGAGTAACTTAATGGAAGCAATACGTGAGTTCATGGCGCAGATTAGAGGATCCATACAGAAAAAGTCTATTGTCCTCCTGTGTAACAGAAGTGAATAACAGAATTCAACACTGAACAACGGTGGTAGCATTTATAACAGTGTATAAAATGGTAGCACATAGGCCAAAACTTTACAAAATATAAGCTGGATCTGTTTGCAGAAAACTGGGAAACCAAGAGGAAAAAGATCAAAGAAGACCCAAATAAATAGTAAGATACTCATGGACTGGAAAATTCGATAGAGTTAAAATGTTATACCTTCATACAAAATCAAAATTCTAGTAAGTTATTCTGTGGATATCAACACACTCATTCTAAATACATGATGAGGCCAAGGATCTAGAAAAACAAAAACAGTAAAGAAATACAGTGCTGAAGAGTCTGTCGTTCACATTTCAAGACTAACTTTGAAGCATTGGTAGAGAAGATGGCAGGACACTGGTGAAAAATGATGGAGAAATGAACAAGAACAGAGTCTCAGAGCGAGGCTCACAGTGCAACTGGACAATTTCTTTTTTGAAAAAATGGAAAAGGAAATTAAAATCAGTAGATTCTACTTGAAATGTAAACATCCACAAGCAAAGTCAAAACTAAAAAGAAGCACTCAGACACAGACTTTTATTTCATCTTGTACCAAAAGTTACAGATTCAGATCACAGATCTGAATGTGAGTGCAAAACAATAATTCCCACCATGGAAAACACACGAAAAATTTACATGACCTAGTTAGTGTTCGGGAGTGTGATGTTAGAGGCCACAGCAAAAATGTGACCACTGAGAGAAAAACTGGGTGATTAGGATTTAATTGAAATTAGGTTTTCTTTTGAAAAACATGATGAATATGAAAAACACAAGCTGCAGACTAAGGGAGAGGAGTGGCAAAACAGCAGGTACAAACAATTCTGAAAACTTAATACATTTTAAAAATCCATATTTAAAATAATAAGAACATTAGAAAATAAGGTATGTAATTGGGAAATAAGCATGTTCATAATTTAACAAAATTGTTATAAACAAATTGGTGTTAACACAAGAAGACAGAATTTTTTGTTTCTTTTTTGAAGTACTGAAAACCAAACCCAGGGATGTTATGCACTAAGATACATTCCCAGATCTTCTTTAATCTCTATTTTGAAAAAAACCTATCACCAAGAGCTTGAAGCACCACACTACTTATTAAAGTGGCTAAAATTCAAAAAATGGGCAATTTCCATTTCTGTGGATGACATAAAGCAAACTTCATCCAGTACTGATGAGAATATAAAAGTGTCCAGAATTGTTTCAGGAAGTGACAAGAATGGCAGGAAAAGTGCGTTAAAAGGGAGGGAGTATTTTGTGGGTGTTATACTAAGATGCTAAAAATTAAAATAATTAATTAAAAGATAATTTAAAAAATAGTTACTTAAAAAGATAGTTATTAGTAATATTGTCATTCTGTACTGAGCTCATTACCCTAATAACCAAGCACCAACCACATAGTTATAAATTAACTGACCATGTTGTTCTGCTGTTCTGTAATGCATCATCCCCCCCCACCTTAGTGACCTGTGTGCTATGTCAACTTTTGTTCCCCTTGTAAGAGACAAATGATGCTGTGTCAACCATTGTTCCCTTTATGAGAGACAAATGTTCCTGAAATTGGCAGACCAAGGGCTATGAATTGGCTAACCACCCACTGTGAATGCCTCTGACCTCAAGCAAAGGGGAACAAAGGCCCACCTTATTTCTGTTTCTCATCACTATGTACTTAATGATTAATGAGCTAATCATAAATGAACTATAAAAATCAGTCAAAACTCTAACTCAGTTGCACAGCTTTGCAAATTCCATCTGCACTGTGTTTCTGGGCCAGCTAAAATAAAAGCGCTTCTTTTAAAAAAGACGTCTTGCCCCATATGTCATCTTGGGGTCTTACCCTGTTTTTTTTTTCATCATGGGGCCCTGTTTTTTGAGTAGAGTACAACATTTGGGGGCTCATCCAGGATTACATGGGGATCCTTCCCACATTTTTTCAATGATCAATTGGCTTGAAACATCTGTAAGTATTTGGATCTTTTGTTCTTTGTAATTTGAGTGCGCACCTTTGAAGTTGCAGAGGAGCTTGGCTGGCTCCTTCTGCACTGGAGCGGGATGCCCTCCGGGACAGGGCTTCTAGCCCATGTGTGATTTGGGATTTTTTATCCATTTGGTTTTGTGCTTGGTATATTTTTACGGTGGAGCCATTTGTTCATTTAAATCTGTTACCTCAGTACTAACATTTAGATTTCTTTTTTCTCTTAAACTATTGTTGCAGGTTCCATGCAGCTTATTGGACTTAAGGGTCATAATAAAAATTTATTTCCCTTTAGGTTGCCGAACCATGGACAGAAAATCCTTTGTTTGTGTCTTTAATGTTGGTCTTGTCTTTTGTGGTACCTTGTTTAATGTTTTAGTCCTCAACTGATTGTGTACAACCTTGGCATGCCTTTAAAAGTGTTTTTCTGGTTAAAATGTAAATATATAACAATACATATATGTGTTTATGGTTTTTAAAATCATATTAGCTTTACCAAATAAAGCCAGGTCATGCTGTTGTTGAGCCAGTTTAAAAAGTTACAGTTTTTAAAGTGTAACATTTTAAGGTGGTAAAAAGACATAAAATGATTTAATATATTTTAGACTACTAAGAAAGTCACTTCAAGGATTTTGTTAAAAGTTTTAATGTTGTCTAAAAAGCTAGAAAAAAGGTAATTGGCGGTAATAAACAGAAACAGAAAAACAAATGTGTTCAGAATTTGACAGTTTTGGATCAGTAAACTTTTACTACAAAATGTTTCCATTAAAATAAGATTATATTCTAAAAAGGGGAGGATAAACAGAAGCCCTTTGTCATCCCAAGTTTATATAATGGTAAAAAGTCAGTGTTGACCATATATAAAATATATTTGCCTATGAAAATAAAAATTAAAAAGGACTGTAATTCTCAGTCCCATCTGGACTCGAAGCCATCAGCGTTCAGAATTGCTGGACTTCTCTTCCTCACCCTCCTTTTTCTAAGGACCCTCCCTCAGGGCCTTACTTCTCTTTTGGAATTTGTCTTCTCCATTCATCACCCCACTTGGGATGACTGCCAGCAGATTTTGCAGGTTTTGTTTACAGTAAAAGAGAGAAAAAAAAACATTCATGTTGTGGGATAAAAAACAGTGTGCATTCCAAATAAAAACCTGTCCTCTGATCCCAAATGCCAGAACCATGTTTTCCCTTTGTCCCGCCCCGATCGGACAACCAGAGGTAAGAAGGCTCTCGTTCAGTATCGCCAGTTGTTCTCAGAACAACTTTAAGGGCTGCCAGAAAACCCACCAATTTGTCCAAGGTAACAGAGGTGGAACAATTAGATGATGAGTCTCCCTCGGGGTTTCTGGAGAGATTGCTAGAGGCCTATTACATTTGTACACCTGTAGATCTGGTAGCACCTAAAAAGGCAAGGGCCATTAATAATACCTTTGTAACTGTTGGCACCTGATATTAAGCAAAAATTGCAAAGGCTTGACAGATTTTAAAAAATGCCTCTCAGTTAGTTATTGGAGTTTTCTTAGAACTAACTCTTTCCTCCAAGCTGGTGCAAGCTATTTAACAGATTCCAGTTCCTGTGACTAAAGAGCAAATATGAGAATTTCTAGGAGCCATAGGATATTGCCTGCTTTAGATTACAGACTCACGTGACCAGGCTTTTCAGCAATTGAAATCAGCCTTAACAGAAGCTCCAGTTCTGGCTCTGTCAAAGTTGCAAAAACCTCTTTCCCTCTATTTTGATAAGAAACAAGGGATAGCAAAAGGAGTACTGACCCAGAGTTTAGGACCATCGCAAAAGCCTATTGCCTATCTTTCCAAGAGACTTGATAATGTGGCAGCCCAATGGCTGCCTTGCCTGTAGATGATTGCCTCGGTGGCCCTCCTGGTGAAAATGGCCCAAAAGGTGACATTTGGACAAAAACTTTTAATTATCTACTCTCATTCACTGGAGACTCTCATCAAAGCTTCACTGGACAGATGGCTGCCTATCAGGCATTACTTCTGGATCTGACTACCATCAGTTTCAAGGGGACAGTGTCTTTAAACCCAGATACTCAGCTGCCTGATGATGACCTCTCCTTGCCTCTCTGATCATTTCATGGGGCTTCGACTAGCCTTGACAGGTGAGCCACTGTCCAGAGTTCCATCATATTTCTCTGATGGAAGCGGTCACATCTATCAAGGTAAGCAGGTCGTGGGAGCCGCTGTCACAGACTCTCAGATTCTATGGGAACAAACCTTGGAGCCAAAAACATCAGCCCAATGGGCTGAACTCATTGCCCTCACTGAGGCCCTCAAGTTGTCAGACTGATAGCAGATATGCATTTGCTACTGCCCATGTTCATGGGGCCATTTATCAGGAATGAGGTTCATTGACTTAAGGGGGCCAAAAGATAAAAATGCTCCCCGAGTTTTAGATTTGTTAGCTGCCATTTGGATGCCAAGGAATATGGCTATTAAATAATCTAACAGACGCAGCTACACAAAAAGCAGCCACAAAATCAGTGGGGATTGAGACAATCCCAGCATTGCTACTGATTCCACCCACTCTGTCAGAGCCCTTTTGCACTCAAAAAGACTTACATTTGGCAGCTCAACTCCAAGCAAAGTCTGCTATCCCTGGGGGCTGGTACCAACTGCCTGATAATCAAGTCCTCCTCTTCGAGGCCTTGAGATGAAAACTCATCCAACAAGCTCATCAGTCCACTCACATGGGAGGATCAAAACTCGCTGCTCTTTTTGAGATCATTTCTTTATCCCCCAGTTATCAAAGCTTACTCAGTCTGTGAGTCTTAGAAAACCTCAGTGCCAGTTGGTAAATCCTAAGCAACCACAACAAATGGAAACCACTTGGTATCGTGGTACTATGCCTAAAAAACATTGAGAAATAGAGTTCACAAAAATAAAAAAAGCCTGGACTTTAAGGGAATGAGTACTGGTAGATAGCTTTTCCTACTAAGTCTTGAGTCAGCCCTGATAGCAGTTTTCCCAATTTGGCCTCCCTTTATCCATGGGGTCTGACAATGGCCCGGCTTTTATAGCCCAGATAACTCAAAAACTAACCCAAGCTTTGCAGATTGATTGAAAACTCCATTGTGCTTACCGGCCTTAAAGTTCAGGACAAATAAAAAGGATAAACCAGACTTTAAAAATGGTAATAACTAAGATGACATTAAAAACTGGCAAGAACTGGGTGAGTCTCCTTCCTTTTGCCCTCTTGCATGCACAATGTACCCCCTATGTTACAGTTGTTTCCCCTTTAAAGTTCTATGTGGGAGACCTCCTCCTCTTATTCCTAAGATTTCTGAGGGAAAAAAAATTAGATGATCTGGCTAATCAAGATCTTGTTAAGTTCCTCCAGGCCCTTCAGCTAGCTCTGACTTCCATCCACCAGTTATTCCAAGAACAACAACCTCTGCCTGCAGCCCATTCTGAGGATGAACGTCCTGCAGTGAAACCTAGGACACTACTCATCAAGAGACATCACCATGAGTCTCTCAAACCATGGTGAAAACACCCTTACACCATGGTCCTCAACACTCTGACTGCCGTCAAAAATCACGGAAAAGCCTGCCTCGATTCATCATTGCCACCTCAAGCCAGTTCTGGCCTCTGACAGCAATCAACCTACAGATAAGTGGACTGTTGTTCCCTCCAAGGATTCTTAAAGCTTAAGATTGCCAAATGTATCTGATAATCTTGTTCTTAAGTGTTATTCCTTATAGAGACCCCAAGGAGATACCTTGTAACCCATTGTTTAAAACTTAAAATTACTATTTCACTGGTAAAGTATTGGTAGCCAATGCTACTGTCTATGAGATAATTAAGATAAATTTATGTTCCCTATTAGATAACATCCCAGCAAAAATTAGACAAAAAAATGTTGTTGGGTTTGCATGTCGTGCTGCCTGATTGGTTGCTAATAGAGACCTACAGGGACCTATGTATTCAAAAAAAATTACAGTCCACTGGCTGGTATCTTTGTCCCCAAAAGCAACAGCCAGCCTCTGATCATAGGTGTTCATAGTCCATAGAGACAAAATATTTTTGTAGACATTGGGGTTGTAAATTTGTATCTCCTTGACAGAAAAATAAAGGAGGTCGTTACCTTTTTCCTCACTCTGGAGACCAAATCTTCTGTTCTCCTCCACTAGACTTCCTGCTCCTGAGACCTTTTTGCCCTCTGTGATTTCTGTGACATCTCTAGCCCCTTCTTGCCTCTGGACATTGCTTATGACAAATCAAATTTTAAATTCCTGTACAGATGACACCTTTTGTTGGTGGGATGCTAAGCCCCTGCTCACACTGGACAATGTACAGGGTGCTTCAGAAATCTGTGTTTACTCTGCCTCCTACTCCTTGCACACTTCCCCTTACGCTGCACTCTGTAGTCCTACCTCTTCAGCTTTGATTTATACTTATTCCTATCCTGCTAATCAACACCTTGTTGCTCCCAATGGAGCCTGATTTGCCTGTACTTCTAATATAACTCCTTGTTCCATGCATGACCTGTTTACCCAGTGCCCTGAGCTTTACATATTAGTCCATATCTTTCCCCAAGTGTATTGGTACCCTAGAGATAATGGTAGGAGTCACTTAGTCCCTAGCTTTGACTTAAAGAGTCCAGTAAGAACCCAAAAAATCCTGTATTATTACCTGTATTACTAAAAATTGAGATAACAAGGCCAATAGGCTTAAGAGTGTCCAGCCTAATAGTCAAAAGACCAAAATTATAGACACTTGAATGCACTCATTGACCAAGATTTAGCAGCCCTTAGTGACTCTGTCTCCAAATTAGATGATTCTTTAAGTTCACTGACTGAGATGGTTTTACAAAACCAGCGGGGTCTAGATCTCCTGTTCCTAAAGGAAGGAGGCCTTTGTCTGGCATTAGGAGAAAATTGTTGTTTGCATGCCAGTCATTCTGGGGTTATCAGACAAAGTATGGCCAGCCTTAAAAGGCAGCTACAGGATCAAGAACAAGCCAGACAAGCTGAACAGAATTGGTTTGAGCGATGGTTTTCTCTATCTCCCTGGTTGACAACGTAAATTATAGCAGCCTCCAGACCTCTGTTAATCTTACTTACTTGTTTAACAATGGGACCTTGCATTATAAACAGATGAGTAAATTATGTCAAAGACCAAGTTCAAACAATAAAACTCATGGTTTTAAGGACACAAGTTTATAAACAAATACCACTGCTTAAAAATTCCATGAGCCAAAGATTTAGATCACTGACAAAAAATCAGTGGGGAATGTTATACTAAGATGCTAAAAATTAAAATAATTGATTAAAAGATAATTAACAAAAATAGTTACTTAAAAAGATAGTTATTAGTAATATTGTCATTCTGCACTGAGCTCATTACCCTAGTAACCAAGCACCAACCACATAGTTATAAATTAACTGACCATGTTGTTCTGCTGTTCTGTAACGTGTCATCCCCCCCCCACCTTAGTGACCTGTGTGCTATGTCAACTTTTGTTCCCCTTGTAAGAGACAAACGATGCTGTGTCAACCATTGTTCCCTTTATGAGAGACAAATGTTCCTGAAATCGGCAGACCAAGGGCTATGAATTGGCTAACCACCCACTGTGAAATGCCTCTGACCTCAAGCAAAGGGGAACAAAGGCCCACCTTATTTCTGTTTCTCATCATTATGTACTTAATGATCAATGAGCTAATCATAAATGAACTATTAAAATCAGTCAAAACTCTAACTCAGTTGCACAGCTTTGCAAATTCCATCTGCACTGTGTCACTGGGCCAGCTAAAATAAAAGCACTTCTTTTAAAAAAGACATCTTGCCCCGTATGTCATCTTGGGGTCTTGCCCCGTTTTTCATCATGGGGCCCTGTTTTTTGAATAGAGTACAACAGTGGGGATCAATGGCAATGTGCCTTTTACTGAAATTTTTAAAAAAAAATATTTAAACATTCACCATATTATTGTATCACAACTTGAACAAAACCCTAATTAGCTTAAGAAACATGGGACAGCTGCATAAGGAGATATTTATAGGCACAACTCTGTTGCTCTGGGAGTCAGAGTAAAATTATCTACCTCTCACAGTAATGAATACGCCAATATTCAGATCTCAAGGCCTAATACCGTTTTTTAATAAAATGAGGAAATGACCCAGAAATGACAAAGGATAAACCTAGAGCACCTTGTGAAACCACAGTGTAGGAAGTACTAGCAATAAATAAATAAACTTCATAATCTCAGGGATGTATTAAAAAGAAGGCTGAATTGGAGGTGTTCCCAGGGACCAAAACTACAAAAATTGCAATGGCAAAAGAAAAAAAGTAATCTTGGATTACAGCATAAAATATAAAACAAATATCCAGGAATCTACATTGGTATAAAGTAGTTATGAAATATGTGATAAGTGGGAGAAAATGCATACGCTTCCCACCCACTGAGTTTTTTAAGCTTAAGAAGTGGGGTTCATCTTTCCTATTCCTGAGTCACGAGCTATGTATGGTGACTTTGTGCCAAACATTTAAATACAGGGAAGGGTCACTAAGCAGCATCTCAGACAGGAAATCTGCCCCACAGTCCAGCAGCCAGATGATCAAGGTCAGCATCAGCTGGACAAGTCACTCCAACAGCATGCACCACCACAGGACATGGTGGGAAAGGTGCTTTCCTCCTGGTGCCTTCCTGGGGAGCCAGGAACCCTAGGCTAATTCCAAAAGAGACACCAGACAAACTCATCTGAGGGGTGTTCTCCAAAATGCTTGAGCCTGATCCGGCCTACACTTTCAGAGAGAAAGAAGGAAGGGAAAGTCTGAGAAACTGTCACAACCAAGAGGAGCTGAAGGAAGCATGGAAAATGTCATGAGGGATCCTGGAGGGACTCTTGGGACAGAAAAGGCTATTTGATAAAAACTAAGGAAACTTAAATATGGCATTGACTTTGATTAATAATAATCCGTTCATTCATTGTGACAAAGGCATCACATAATAATGTAAGATGTTAATAAGTGACAGTAGGTGTTGTTTATATAGAATGCTTTTGTTGTTTTTCCAACGTGTTTTTATTATAAATATAACAGTTCTTCAGTAGGTTATTTATTATCCAGGCACAAGGGTGTCACATTTCTGTGACAGAGCACTGGGGAGGCTAAGAGAAGAGAGTAGAGAATTTGAGGATGGCCTTAGCTACTTAGCAAGTTCAAGTCCAGAGACATAGTGAGATTCTGTCTCAACAAGTCTTTATATCTATATCTATATCTATATCTAGCTATCTTTATATTGGTAAGTAGCTTCAAGCTCCTAGGTTTCAATTCCTTTGCCTACAAAAGATAGTTATTTTAAAACATCAAAGAAAAGAACTAAAAAATGTTGAGAGGCTTGACCAAATAATAGTGAAATATGAGTGATTAGAACATAAGACAAATATCAAAAGTATACCTCACTGAGAAAATAAAATCACAGTGCTACAATGCGCTACCATTTTGTCTTAAAATTTTCAAACTTATTTGAAAATCATTATGAGATTTTAAAGTTTTCTCTAGTACCATGAATAAAGGTAACATATAAAGCAAAAGCTTTCATCACTTTTAAATATTTACTGAAGTTAACAAAAGTGCTTGATAAACATGCTAACACACTATTAATGACTCATGTTTCAATGTGTTCCCTGAGGTGCTATGTAGGTTCATTGAAGTATTATTTATGATGATGAAATGTCTTGAGATCATGCAATGATGAATACTTTTTCAGGACATTCCACTACATCTACATGATTATTATACTCATTAAATTGTATATAAATATTTCTTTATGACAAACAAAATTGCATATTATCCAAAATATGCATTTATGATCACAATTGAACATACCAAATGACCCAAGCACATAAAATAAAGGATGATGAAATATTTGTTATTTTAATGTGCCTGCTCTTGGATTATTTTGTGACTGATAACTTTTTGTTTATAATTTCTCAATTTACTACCAATCATCATGTATATTTGAAATGAGAAAAAATGTAATGAAAATAAATTTTCTTTTCCTGCTGAGTAGAAAAACAGCCACAGGCCATCCTTAATAATAGAATATATTGATAAAATTTTCAGCAGAACCTTTGTCTTCAGATAATTTATGCTTGTGTTGAAAGATCAGGTATCCTACCAGAATACAGAATTAATTATAAATTGTAATGCCTCTATGGAGAGCCAGCAGGGTCAGATCTCTGAAATAAGGAGGTGTTTGCCTCTGACATCTCTCACACCTCCCATGATCACTGCACTCTCTCTTTCAACCATAATTTCCCAAATCCCCAGGACACTGAAACTCTGGATCAATCCTGTAGGATTTCTAATCCATGCAAAGAATAGTGAGCACTATTTGATGAAAAATAATGTGATATCATGAATTTGGAAAAGTGTCTAGACATACTACATACTTGTTAGGGGAAAAATTCAGTAGGAACAGATAACAATCATAAATATATATGCACCAAGTATGGGAGCACTAAGTTATATAAGACAATTATTAATAGACATGAAAAATCAAAGAAACAATAGTAACAATTGTAATTGAAGACCTTAATGCCCAATTATCACAGAGAGATAGATCAACTAGAAAAAATTCAGCAAAAAATTATCAGAACTGAAACAAACCTGTGAACAAATGGTCTTAGTAGATGTTGCCAAAGTTTCCCACTCACCATTATCAGAATGCACATTCTTCTCAGTTGTGCATGGAATTTTCTTTAAAATAGACTGTATACTAACCCATCAAATTCAAAATCTTTAGTAAAATTGAAATGGAAGCAATACTCCCCAATACATTCTTGGGGGCAAATATTTCCCTGATACCAGAACCAGAGAAAAACCCAACCAAAAAAGAGTATTACAGGCCAATCTCCCTAATAATACAGATGCAAAAATTCTCAGTAAGATACTAGCAAACAGAATGCAGAGAATCATCATGAAGATTATACAATATGACCATGTGGGATTCATCCCAGAAATGTAGGATTGACTTACCATATGCAAATCAATAAATGTAATACACCTCCATGTCAACAGAGTCAAAGACAAAAATCCCATGATCATCTCAACAGATGCAGAAAAAAGCTTCTGACAAAGTCAAATACTCATTTATGATAAAAAAAAACCCTAGAGAAAATCAGAATAGATGGTCCTTACCTCAATCAGCTAAAAGCCATCCATGACAAGACAACAGCAAACATCATACTAAACAGACAAAAATCTAGAAACATTATCCAGAGCAATTAGACAAAAGAGAAAAATAAAAGGATAAGAATAGGACAGGAAGAAGTGAAATAATCCATATTCTCAGATAATATGGTGCTTTACCTAGAAGACCCCAAAACTCCAACAAAAGAATTTTAAAATTAATAATTACATTCAGTAGCATAGCTGGATACAAAGTCAACATTCAGAAGTCAGTAACATTCCTGTACACAAAAAATAAACTCACTTATAGAGAAATTAGGGAAACCACACCCTTTACAATAGCATCCAAGAAAATGAAACACTGAGAAATCAATCTAACAAAGGAAGTAAAAAGTCTATACATTTAAAATTATGATACACTGAGAAAGGAGATTGAAGAGGATATCAGGATATGGAAAGATACCCCTTGCTGATTGATAGGAAGAACCAATATAGTGAAAATGACCATACTCCCCAAATTATTATATAGATTTAATCCAAACCTGGTGAAAACATGATTAGCATACCTCACAAAACTGGAGAAAACAATCCTAAAATTCATCTGGAACCAGAAGAGACCTAGAACAACAAAAGCTGTTCTGGGCAGCAAAGGTAACACAGTTGGCATCATCCCTGATGTGAAATATACCAGAAAACAACAGTGACCAAACCAGGATGGTGCTGACAAAAACAGCCCTGAGGATCAAAGGAACAGATTGGAAGATGCAGACACAACTATATGTACATTCAGCCACATTATTGTACACAAAGGAGACAATCATGTTCACAGAAGAAAGACAGCTTCTTTAATAAACAGTGCTGAAAAGTTGGCTTTCCACACGCCAAAGACCAAAACTAGACACACGCCTATCACCAGCCAATAAACTAAAGTTAGAATGAATCAAAGATCTATCAGACAGATACTTCACAAATACAGACAACATTTTAAAAATAATTTTAAAGTGATGAGCTGAACATTTATTGTTTCCTGTGCTGATTTAGCTGTAAATCTGCATAACTTAATTTCTAATTGTGATTATGTTTATGACACAGGTCTTTGAGAAACCTACATATTAGCTCTCCTGAGCTGGGTCAAGTCAGCCCCAAGATAACATTGAAAATGCTTGGCTGTGCCTGTGGTGTAGCTACAGTTAGAAGGTAAGCATAAAAGAAAGCAAAGTTAAAAGGCCGTTAGAAGTAGGAAGATTCCAGCTGAAGTCAAGGTGAAGGTCTGCAGAGCAGGCGTGAGGACCTCATCCTAGGCTCCATGGGAAACATGGGAGGTGAGAGTGAGTGTGGGTGCATGTGCACGTGTGTGCATATGCATGCATGTATGTGTGTACAGCTGGCAAATGCTGCCACACGTATGTGAAGGCAGATTGTAAGTGGGCAATGTTTGACAGAGACACACCGTTTTGTGAGTTTCATCTGAAGTCACAGAGAGGTTGAGGAGACCCTGATGATGGTGATGAATAAGGTGTGGATGAGGAGGGGGTGCACTTTCTGTCAGCAACCTTAGATTCCCAGGAGGAAAAGCAAAGCCATCCGGTGGGGGTGGCACAGTCAGTTACCAGAGACACACAGGA
Source organism: Cavia porcellus (assembly GCF_034190915.1). NCBI lineage: Eukaryota > Metazoa > Chordata > Mammalia > Rodentia > Caviidae > Cavia > Cavia porcellus. The sequence goes on from NW_026947507.1 coordinate 50,053,566, forward strand.
TGGGAGACCACCAAGCAGCTGGGAGCGGGAGCAGGCTGCCTGGGCCAGAGGGAGTCTGAACTGCATCCCCAAGGGCCAAACTTAGGCCAGAGAGGGAGAACGAAGAGCTTGTGGATGCAGAGACAGCAGGGAGACTGTGTCCCTGAAAAGAGGAAGCCGGGCTCTGTTATGCCTGCAGGGTACAATGCCAATTCTGTCACCAAGGGCCACTGCTGAGGTGTATGACACCCGTGCTTATTCTTCAGAATATTTCTACCCATGAATTAGCATCTTCACTTTATGTGTTTACTATATGAATCCATGAGTATGTAGCAAGAGAAATATCAGAAAATAAAGCCTTGAATTTTTAATATTTATTGACGGTTGATTAAAAAAAGTGTCAAAACTTTCAACACTGACTTTTTCCAGCGTCCCAAACCCAGGCAGAGGCTCGCTCTCCCACGACGGTTCCCCAAGAACAGAGGACCAGTTTGCTGTACAAGGCTGAAAAGGGAAAACGTTACATGAGAGATTATTCCTGTTAGAACTTTGTTCTTTTGAGGTGCCTAGCTCTGTGACTGCTTCACAGCTCTGTGACGGCTTTCTTCAGCCCTGGAACCACGAGAGCGGAACAGAACCTGCAGGTATCTGATTGCACCTTGACCAAGCTTCAGAAGCTGATGACCACTCATCTCCCCTTGTAACTGGTGCTCTTGCCCTGCCAGCTGCTCAGGAGTGTGGCCAGGCTGTGCTGTCCTGGCTTTGCACCTCTATTCTTTGTGGTCTTTGCACCTGCTTGTGCATCATGTAAAAGCCCTAGACTACCAGGGATGGGGCCTGGTATCCTTGGAATAATCCCCCTCAGTGGCTGTCAACATAAATAAATCTGCCTCCAAATCCTGGGTGTCATTTCAATGTTTCTGCTTCCCTATGCAGGGTTACAGTTTTGCATCCTTGGTGAGGTCAACAGAAAACAGTGAGTCAACTCAGAAGAGGCTCAGAATTTTCATTCCAACATTCCAAATCTCAGAGACCCTTAACTCACATCCCGCTAAAACTGTTTTGGTTTCAAATCAGGGTTAATCTGAAATGCTCTGTCTCATTCTGAGATGTCTAATGATGCTCCCGGGACAGAGGAAGTAGTTTGGGAAGAGTAAATGTTGGAACGTAGTAAAAACTGGTAAAATAGCTCACCGTGGAGAGTGCTGCAGGCAGGCAAGGCCTCTGTCTTCCTAAGGAGAAACACGCATTTCTTCCCAGTTTTTTCCTACTGGATTTGCTGAATATTTTTTTGCTTCTCTATGGCCTTCACATTTTACAGTATTTTTTCTCTTTTCACCTGCTGATGGTTTTCTCAGATATTAAGATCTGTGAAAAATGAGCTGATAGTATTTCTCCTCTATGAAACAGCCTGGCAAAGAAAATGGAAGTTGGTGCTTTTAGTCTTGCTATGTATTTGAAGAAATGGCAGAGAAACTTTTATATATAATATATTTTTTTTTCTTTTGCCCTGCAAAGATATAACAGAATTGCTGTCCTACTGTTATCAAAAAAGGACCAAACCGACCTTCATCCCACTATTTCATTTGTGTGTGGCATGGCCAGGATTTCATGGAAACTTCCACACAAAACTTCCTCTCGGCTCTTTTTATTCTTGAAGATAAAATGCAGTCAAAAGGAAAAATTAAAGGTCAGAGCTTCTAGTAAACTGTTTACTCAAAACAGACCAGTGTGTGTGTGAACAATGGAGCAGCAGATACACAGAAGCGTGTTTTAAAGGAATCAGCTTCACACACTCAGGCCGGGCCCTGGAAGGAGCAGGTAAGTGCAGATTGTGCTTACTTATAGCCCACAGATACGCAAACCCTGCAGAATCCAAGCTGGAACCCCAAGGCTAATCGATGATTTTCAGTTACTAGATTTTGTAAAAGAAAATTTTAAAGCACTCAGGTAACCAAGCTGCAATTTCCACCTGTTTCCTGCCCGCTATGCAAAGGGTTGGAGGAACCAAGGGCACAAAGCAGCTGCCGTGGACACCGGTCAGCTGGGGGATGTTCGCATCTATAGGCCAGGTCAGCGGCAGTGATCTCTCATCCGGCCATGTTGGATGCTTGTGATAAAGGTGTTGATTGCTTCAAATTTCTCCTACACATCCTTCAAGTATTAAATAATTCTGTGGTTTTGTAGTTGTTTTCCATGTGGATCAAAGGGGTCCTAGCCCCAATTAGAATCTTCTAGAGAGGAGCAGTCCCACATAAGGAGAAGGTTCTACAGTCAGGGGTCGCACTGCTTAAACACATGGCTTTGAGCAAGCCATGAAATGATTGCCTGCCTGGGTCTCTTCCTCCGAACATCAGTCTGGGTATTCAGTATCGCTGTGAGAGTCACACGAGCTGTGTCACGCAAAGCAAGCAGGAGAGGAAATGAGCGTGATCACTGCTGGTGCAGAGGACCTTGGTAATCACCGAGTCACCAGTGACATTGATTTAGCACTGGGTCCTGACATGTCAGTGAGGAAATCAATTGTACGTACTAATCCAGTGAAAAACACGCCAAGTGTTCTTCATGGAGCCAAACTGGCCCAAGTGACCAATGCTGCCCTCCTCTGGAGCACCCCTCGCAGTTGATCCCATTTGGCACACATGCCAGTCTCTGCCTGCATGCGCTGACTTCTGTCCTTCCCAACAGGCTGGTTTAACCCCGGCATAGTGATGCGGTTACTTTATTAAAATAGTTTAATTGCATTAGATGCAATTAGATGAATACAAGGTTTACAGAAATTATTGTTGCTTTGGGAAATAACTGAATTGCATCCATTTCCACCAACCTGCATTCTTCCTGTGGAGGATAATTTCTTCTTTGTATGCATCTTCTTTTCCTATCACTCCACATAACTGCATCATTAACCTGATTAAAGTGTTTCCATGGCTTTCGATTAATCTTAACAATAGCAGCTTAATTAATTTCTATTAATCTTAACAATAGCACTCCTTTTCACGGAGCTAAAAGGCTACCATGTGTGGCCACATACAGAAACATAAGAAAGGGCTCCGGGCTGGGTTCATTGGTAGAACTCTTGCCTAGAATGCTCAGGGCTCTCTGTGCCATCCCCAATATAACAAATGGTGGAAGAGTTTAAAGGGGTTTTGTTGAGTTGCTTTTGAGTACCAAACTTGGGCATTTTGGGAAATAAATGTATTTGAGTAAAAGAATGGTCTGTGTATTGAAAAGGATAATCATATAGCAGTAGGAAAGATAGATTAAGGTGAATGGTATTTGATACAGAAATAGTTTGGGAGCTCACTGAAAGTATCTCAAGACGTATAGAAGAACTGAGATACTTGGATTCAAAAACCAAATTTCCTATCTAGATTATGTGATTTGGAAAATAATTGAATTAGTTATACAATGGAAAATATTTCCTCCAGCCTTGTGAAAGCCTTGTGATCACTTCGTTAACTGGTATATGTGAACACATTTTATATGGAGTCAAGAAATATTAATAAGACATGGATGATTTTTTTTACTCAATGTACCAAATCAGTGGTTCTTACTCTGATTTTCCTATAGTTTCTGAAGGATCAGCTTCCCAGCATCTACCTCCATTTCCCACAAGCACAGCTGCCTGTGTGCCTCTTCAGTCCACACTCACAAGCTGTCTCTGCTCACACTTTAGTAAATACCTGCACATTCCCAGTGACAGACTTGCTGTTGGGAGCACACAATTATTAAAGTGCTGAGTTACAATGATTTCTTGTGCATGGAATATTTGCTAAGATAGCCCAAGTTTCTGAAAACTTTCAGCATCAAACAACCTCCTTATGACTTAATAAAATTAATCCATCATGCTCTCATGACTGATTTACTAATGTTATCAGGTTAGCTGGAAAAACAGTTCTCTTACAGACATTACTGAGCATCCTGACCATGAATTTGTGAATTTCCTGAGAGACTACAGGGTCATGCATCTACGCTGTTGCCTGAGATAATTTATTCACTAAATTAAGGGGGGGCATTTGGTCAGCTACTCATTCTTCCTAGATCTCTCCCTCCTTCACAAATCAGATTTAGGATGGCACGCTGGTTGGCAGTCACTTAAGTTCTTGAGTTTGGTACATCAGTATCAGTCAACTTTAACTCTTCCATCCACTCATCAAATAATTCAGCAACATTGCAGGAATCCTTCCTGGAAAACCTGTCCAAAATATTCCTTTTCATTCATGTCTGCAAAAGAGTTTCGTGGTCATTTATAATTTATTCAACAAAATAAATGTCCACCTCAGCATAAATCCTCACTGCCATCAAATGCTGAGAAAGACACCTGATGTTTGATCCTCACGACCTGGAGGAGAATGTATTACAATTATACCTGTCTTGTGCATAAGATATAATGAATTGGGGAGCTAGACAGTTTGAAACATGCTCATAGTTTAGAAAACTTTAACATTGGAATTTCAACAAAGCAACAAAAGAAAATATTCTTACATGGGTTTTGGGGTTGTACTTTTCTTTGTTTGTTTTGCCGTTTTTGAAACAGAATCTCACCATGCAGTTCAGGCTGACTTTGAGCTGACATTGTAGCCCAGCTGGTCTCAAACTTGCAATGATCTTCCTGCCTCAGGCTCCCGTGTGCTGGGATGACAGGCATGAGCCACCATGCCTGGCTGGGTTGTCCTTCCCAAGTCAAATTATGGGCATACATTTGTGTGCATAACACAGGTAATTTAACTGCTAATTGAAGATTACATACGTTGGAGTCATTGTCACATTACATCTGGGGAGATCTCCTGACTCAAGATTACTCAGACTTGCGGATGCACCATGTACAGATGCCCCATCCTCACACCACCATAGTTATGTTGTCTTCAAGTTTGTGGAGTGGATTCCTCTTGCTTCTGTTTCAGTACCCACAGCTCGGGGACACTGTCAGTCTTCTTAGTGTGTGCCTCAGCCAATACTGAACAGCTCTGCATCTGTATTCTTATTTTCTTCTCTTAAATGTGATGGATGGCTCTTCTGTATTTGGAAACCATCACTGTCTCTAATATAGAAGGGATTTCCAAAATACTTGTAGGTCAGCAACTTATTACCACTGAGTCAATAAACTCAGCCTTCAGATGGATGCAGCATGGAGATAGGTGTAGACTGGGGTCAGGAGAGCCAGCCAAGCTCTCAAACTTCTCATCGGGAGCACCATGCAAAACCTTTGCACCGAGACATATTCCGTGGCTGAAGTTCTCTTCCCCTTGCTGCTGTAAGATCACAATTACAGTGCTGTGTGGTTTCTCAATAACGTAAGGTGAGGTAACTGCATTATGGCAGATCAGGGTGCATTTCCCACCCATGGTTTTCACCATGAAAAGCAATCACAGCTCATGAACCCTCACTGAGAAGAGGCAGTCAAGCTGTGAAGAAGTCACTTCTGTTAAAATGTTGCTATCACACTGATACAGGTACAGAGTCTGGGGGGATAACCCAGTTCTCCATGATCATCCACAGTGGAATCACAGCTCAGATATCTATGGTATATACCTATGTCCTCTTCCTCTTATCAAGAAAAAAAATCACCACTCTGTTATTACTTGTAGTGTCGTAGCATAGATGGTGTTATTATAAAATAGGATTTTCACATTATGTGAGAATTAGTGTGCATAGATACTTAGGGCAAGGGCAAGGAAACCACTCCACATAGCTCTGTGGGAGAAGCTGGTGTGACACTGAAACATGTACTACAGACAGTCATAGTTGTGCGCATTCAAGAAAAGGTAACTACGACTGCCCTCCCATCCGTCATGCTTGGTGTTGCCCCAGAGTCACGGTGAGGCACAGTCTCTGTCTCTGTTCAGCCTTTGGGAACAGTGTACCTGTCACTTTTTTAGTGGAGGAAATGGATGTAACTCACAGTGCTTTCTTAAGGTGAAAATGCCTCATTCACGTAATTGCATATGACCATAAATACAAAATACAACCAAAGAGAACAGGCACCATTTACTTAAGGAATAATATTCCTGAGGCATTGTGTTAGGTAGTTAGAATGCATATATTAGTTTACCTAACTGTCACAATAATCCTGTATTATTCCTATGCCTTCATACATAGAGCAGACATGTTTATTTATAAAAGGACAAATTTGGGAACCTGGAAATGGATTGCGATGAGAGGAGGAGAAGGAGAACAGAAAGTAAAAGTGATGTAAATGCCATATGTATATGTTCCAGTTCCCCTAAGGTGGCATTGTGTTAGGTAGTTAGAATGCATATATTAGTTTACCTAACTGTCACAATAAGGTGATGTGATTGTACATATTGCAAACATACACCTGTAAGAAGAGAGTTAAGAAAGCACGTGGTTGTTCCCTTCAGCTCATTTTAAATTTTAAATTTAAAATTTTTAAATTTTAAATTCCCATCTTTGTAGCTTGACGGTGTACCCAATTTTAAACCTTGCTGGTGCCTTCCTTTCTCTTAGCGCCATGCAGAAGATGATGAATCATTGAAGAGTTTGCTTTTTGTGCATTTCCAAATCCTACCTAAGCCAGAGGGGTCATTTCAGTGAGAAATAAATGAGGCACACAGGACGTGGAGGATCATTTATTCCAATAAATAAAGAAACATTTCCTTGAGATACAGGTGCCCACTTCTTAATATCCATAGAACAGGGGAAGGTGATCCTCTCATTTCTCTGGTTCCCTCTATTCCCTAGTAGGGGCACTGGCCAAACATCCACCCTCCAGAATACAGAACAGGGAAAAGTGATGTAGGGTTCCCCTAACTGGAATTCATTTACACAACGATGTGATTATGGAGACCAGATGGAGTAAAAAAAAGTGAGTGGCATTTCTAAAAATAATGGCATGTAGATTCCCTATTTAAAGAATTTTTGAGTGTGATTTGTAAACTACTTGCATACAAATGTAAAATCTGTACAATAAAATGCACTGCACTAACATGTTTGCAAAGCAGGGGAAAACCTATGTAGCAATCGATAAAATTTAGAAATATTATCAGATTAATAAAACTGCTTCAAAATTGTTACAGTTGGTGAGTTATTTAGACCTTCAAAGAGCTTAAAGAGTTGTGCAAACATTTGTAGGAGAAAAATGTGATTAATTCTTTAGAATTAATGCCAAAAGCATTGTGGATGAATTAAGTATTGTATTTTAAAATTAAACAATAGCAAAGCTATATGAAGCATGCTATACCAACATGCTTATTCTTATAATATCCTTTGAGGGGGAAAAGCCTCCTGAAGCAAATTCTAATTTGGTCAGAATACAAGAAATATATTGATCACTGAGTGTGGGATGCTGGGACTGCTACCTTGCCTGTGTTTGTAATAGGGCAGTTTTACTAAATTAAAGCTAAATCATAAACAGAGGCAATTTATTCTTTCTTTTTCATATTTAGGTATTACCTAAACCCCTACTTTTAATGAAACTCTAAATATAAATAACAGCTAGGGACTCTAAACAATGTGAAGAAGGGAGATTCAGTATTGTCAAGAAACTTTATTTTCTCATGTTAATACATAGATTCAAAAAGATTCTAGCTGAAAGCTTGGAACTGTGTGGGGCACACCCTGAATTTATGATCACCTGGGAAAGCAGAGCCCTGGAAATGGAAGAGAACCATCCCTGGTAGTCCTGGAGAGCTTTATGGGAAATGCGCCACCTGCTGCAGCTCCTACAGACTGTGCCACCCTAGTGGGTGCTGCTCTGCCCTACGGTCTCCACAGCTTCAACTAGGCAAGTACCTCAGGGTGGGAACAGAAGACTTACATAAACTATGTCACGCACTATCCTCACCTACTTTCCTATAAAACAGTCACCCTGTTAATGTGCCTCATATTATACTGAGATGCTAAAAATTAAAATAATTGATTAAAAGATAATTAACAAAAATAGGTACTTAAAAAGTTATTAGTAATATTGTCATTCTGTACTGAGCTCATTACCCTAGTAACTAAGCACCAACCACATAGTTATAAATTAACTGACCGCGTGGTTCTGCTGTTCTGTAATGCGTCATCCCCCCTACCTTAGTGACCTGTGTGCTATGTCAACTTTTGTTCCCCTTGTGAGAGACAAATGATGCTGTGTCAACCATTGTTCCTTTTATGAGAGACAAATGTTCCTGGAATTGGCAGACCAAGGGCTATGAGTTGGTTAACCACCCACTGTGAAATGCCTCTGACCTCAAGCAAAGGGGAACAAGGCCCACCTTATTTCTGTTTCTCATCACTATGTACTTAATGATCAATGAGCTAATCATAAATGAACTATAAAAATCAGTCAAAACTCTAACTCAGTTGCACAGCTTTGCAAATTCCATCTGCACTATGTCGCTGGGCCAGCTAAAATAAAAGCGCTTCTTTTAAAAAAGACGTCTTGCCCCGTTTGTCATCTTGGGGTCTTGCCCCATGTTTCATCATGGGGCCCTTGTTTTTTGAGTAGAGTACAACACCTCACACTAAGCATGCCAAGACACATCTCTAAGGATGAGTGCAGCTTCCAGGTACTACTGTCCCATCTGGGGAGGAGATGATATGCTTCCAAACTACAGTTCCTCAAAAGCATTGGCAGAACCCAACTGACAAACCAAGATGTTCTCGGTCAGCCAGCTCAGTCTCTGGCATTCAGCTCCCATGTTCTTTAAAACTATGGGTCTCCAACTGCTTTGACATGATCGTTCTTTGAATGCCTTCTTGATTCAAAAAAGCTGTCACCAACTCTGGCATTTCTAGCTCCATCCTCCAGAGTGGGGATATAAACACAGAACGAGCCCTGTTGTCTTCCTGTCACCTGCTTTGCAGAAGTGAAATAAGGGGACACAGTTTTTCCTATCACTCCTCTTACTACCAGGTGATATTCTGTTTTAATTTGATGCTTCTTGATCTACATCATATGAACTTTCTTTGTGTCTCATATTACTTATTTATTTCTGAACTCCGAGATTTGTATCTATTTATATGGCTTATTACTGAGTTTTACAATATTTAATGTATAGTATAATAATGCAAGACATAAAATATTGAATAAGGATTTAATAAGTATTAAAGTGGTCTGCACTTATTCAAACTCTTTTGTTGTAAAATTAGCCTGTAAATTTATATGAAAATGCATGCCACCATCAAGTTTGTAAATACTAGATTCAAAGCCTTTATTTATATCAGTTTGAACTTCCTTGTTTTGTAGGAAAAGGACACTAAACCCCCAGGTATCATAAGATGCTGCAGAAATATTTTCAGAGTGGGAAGCTCAAATTTCTCTCTAACTGCAGGAGGTGCTGCAGACAGTGTGGTTGTCACTGTTTGCTATTTTGTGAAGTCTTTATCTATTCCTGGAATTCCCAGCCTCCTGGGTAAAGCATGGAAATGCAAACAATTTGCTTTCATCACTCAGGACCAGATGACTCATAACACACAGAGCATGGCTTGGCCACCTTTCCAACGCAGTGCCCTGCTAGCGAGGAACAGATGTGATGTTCACTAACCCACTGGCAAACTCCAAAGAAAACCGATGAAGCCGTTGAGGACACCAGGAGGTAACAAGTGTGGAGAGGTGTGCCAACAGCCTGGTATCTGTATGCTTTCTTACCAAATGTCTCAAACACTGGGTTACAGATTAAATGATGAAAACCATGTTGTCTTGCTAACTCTAGGTGGCAGTAATAATATTATCATCCCTATTTGTGATAAGAATAAAATCAGCTCAAGGGGATTGCAGGCATCCATCCAGGCTGCCAGGTTTCTCAGCTGCACAGCTGAGTATTCTCTGCGCCCAGAGCCCTTTTCTCTCCTATGTACATGAAGCGACCACAGGGCCAGCATGGGCAGGAAAGTGGGGGAGAAGCTCTCCTTGCTTCAGATTCTACTTAGTTTCTGTCTGCTCTGCCAAGGAGACTGAGCTTCACCCTAAAAGTGACAAGAGTACCAAAAAGGAATTCTCAGCTGAGCCCAGGGAAGTTTATGTGGATAACAGCAGCTTTCTGCAGATGCATTTCATCCCTAGAGTCCTGAAGATGACTTTTAAGGGGTTGAACTACAAGCAAAATGGCCATGTCCTGCTTGTTAACATGGGAGAAGGAGTAGAAACTGGGAAAGCAGATGAAATGAAGGAGCAAAGCCCATAAAACAGAACACAGGAAGTATGGCTTCCTTGATTCTGGAATAGGAAGCAGCCAGGCCACCTGCACACAGCCATCTACAGTCAGGTGTCACTGGGCAGCAGGCATGCATGCTGAGAAACACATTATTCAGAGGTGTGGTTGGTGTGTGAACAGCAGAGTGGATTTACAGAAACTTGAAAAGTCAAATCTTGCAAGGTTTCTTGGTGTTCAAAGGTTACCTTTGCATTTTGCTGACATCAGCAAGGAAGAGAAGCCTCTGGGAAGAGGGCCTGGGTGCTCCATGACTCCCTGCGGTTCTGGTATGACAGTACCAGTGTGTGCTCATCCTAAAGGTGCTGAGATTCTCACAGCACCGCCCCCAAACCAGCCTGCCCTGGTGTCCGTGAAACCTTTGAAAGCTTCATATGTCTTGCCCTTGTGTGTGTGACAGTCTTTCTGGCATCATTTCCAGAACAGGGATTTTTGACTGACACAGACAATTGGCTCTTGTAAGTTATTTCCTTCCACAATCGACTTATGCAGAATTTCCAAACAATTCTTCAGCTGTCTTCATAGTAACACCCCAACTCCCAACTCTTTTCCTTTATGCTAGGAACAATGATTCTCGAATTGTTGAATCCACCCAAGAGTGAGCAGGAAAATTTAGCATGGTAACTGTGGCCATGTTTTCTTTTCAATTTAGAAAACAATGAGAAAAAATCCTGTTTTGCTTCGGCTGTGATCATGATGACAGAGCTAGCTGCCACTGTGACCTGCTTCAGCTCCTGTCACTGGATGTTTCTCCATGGTTCCCAGGCTCTTCACAGATTTGTGAGTCCTACTGTCTTCTTGGGAGAAGAACCTTTAACAGCTGCCATTGCTGATTCTCATTCTTTAAGATCAGGGCTTTGGCACCACAGGATGTGCCTGACTCAGTGGAAACAAGAGTCCCTGATTTTACACCTTCATAAGCACCCATCATTCCAGTTTTGTTCCCAACTCAGTCATCTTTCAAGGCCTCTGAGAACATTAACAGTGGACTTTCTACTCTTAAGGCTGGTGATGAGCAGATCATGAAGCTAAATCAACCACAACACATAATGATGCAATCAAGAGATGCAGAAACCCAAGACACATGAAGATAAACATCCTGCCAGCTACTAAACTGCTAAATAGTCCTTATTATCATCATGTACTCTGCACCTTATGTAATCAAACATGCTCTATTGTGTGTGACTGGCAGTGCTACAAGGTTGTGTACACAAGTGTCATAAAAAGGTGAGTGATAAGTTGTGCTATGATGTTGTGAATGCTGTGACGGCACCAGGCAATCAGAATTTTTCAATTGGATTTGAACTTACAGTTTCCTGTTCCTATAGAAGTTTATTTCAGCTTGTTAATTTCTCATGTGTTTGACACAGATCACAGGGGACCAGCCATCAACAATCACACTACACCATGGCACGCCACACCATGCCACACCATGCCATACCATGCCACTAAAACATCTGTGAAGGCTGACAAACAGCTTGCTGAGTCAGCAATGAGTGCAAATTCACTCACTTTAATGGAAAGTATACACAAAAAAAGTATACAGGATATATTCTACTGGTGAAATGTTAAAAACTTTTTTTTATCTCAGGCATGAAACATGGATGCTTATTATTGCCATTTCTAAGGTCCTGGAAATAATAGCACAGGATGGATGATGTGATACAGAAATGGACCTGCCTGAGTGTGGGAACCAGTCCATGATCAAGACAGCACTCCAGAGTGAGGATAAAGGACGCCCTTCCCATAGACTGTGATAGGTCCACTGGGTATCAGCATGGAAGGAAAACAACTCGCTCTCCAGATTGTATCAAACAGAAGAATGAACTCCACGTTTGGGGAATCTACACTGAAAAAGGAACATAATTCCCCTTAGCAGTATAATAAATAAATAATGTGACATCAAAATGTCAATAGCAAAATATTATGAATAGCATTTTATTGAAATAACAATTCTAGGTCATGAAATGTGACTACATATATGATACTTGCAGCCAATGAGAGAAAGAGAGGTCAGTTATTTCCAGTAATGTAAGCAGTCACATCCCAATTACAGTGTTGCACAATCTCCGTAAGTGTCAGCACTGTCTGGCAGCCACTGATCTTTTAAAGAACCTTCATGATCTTAGGCCACACACTCATTTTATTCATAGGACCTGGACAACATGACCACCAAAGAAAAAAGTGATGTATGAATTTTTGAGAATGTATTCATTCTTTATTTAAAGACATTGTTTTATACAGAAAAAATATGAGGCAGAGAAGATATTGCAAAACTTAGAATTGATAAAAAAGTAATACAATTTAACAATAATTCCAGTAAAATATAAGCAAAATTTAAACCTATAAAAAGTAAGATATATAAGTGCTCACTAATCAGAAGAAAAGGTCAGTGGTGAGATGCTCTAAGTATATAGAATAAAACCATGGTGAGATCTCTACACTCTCAGTCACGTGTCCATATGACTTGGAATGCTATGTATTAAAAATTGGAGCAAAAATAAATAAATAAAATTAAAATTAAAAAATTTTTTTTAAAAATTGGCTGGGTCATGCCCCTGGTGAGGACCCAATAGCCAGGGATGAAATTGTCCCTGAACTTGTCCTCAACCAGTTCCATCCATGTGGAACACACTAATATGGTGAAGGCCTCCACTGATTGACTGGCTCGGAGGGGAGGTGCCAGCCTACACCAGCCCTGCTTGCACCTCAGTGACCAACAGTAAACTGGAGAGGGCAGCAATCTATAACTAGAGCAATTCAAAAGAACCATAACCAATACAGAAAGGGGCTGGGACCTCCACCACACACCTGTATGGAAGAAACAAGAAACATGACAAGAGAAAGAAATAAGAAAAAGCCTCCAGTCAACCCAGGGAACATGGGTCCAGGAGAGGTAAATACAGAAGAGATCGAGGGTAGCAAACATAAAATATCAGACACTACATCAGCAGATGTAAAGAAATATCTTTGTGACATTGTAGATGAACTCAAAACTGAAATATTAATACAAGCAAAGCAAGATATAAGATGATTAATAAAAGAATTGCTAAGCACCTCTCAAGAAGACACAAGTGGAAGAATGTAGGAACACAAAAAAGAAGAGAAACCTTTGATGAAGAATATAAAAAAACTAGAATACATGAAACAGATTCAAAGAGATTACCAGGAAATTAAAAACTCCATTGAAAGCTGGAAAAATTGCCTAAAAGAAACTAGAGACAGATGAACAAAACTTGAAGATAGGTTTGCAATGTCTGATCATGAAATGAAAGATCTCTTAAAAATAACAAGAAAACAGACAGTAACAATACAAAAGCTAGAAGATAAGAGGAATTATAACTTAAGAATAAAAAATGTGAGTGAAGAAGCAGAAGTAAACACAAAGGAAACACAAAGGCTATTCACAGAAATAATTAAGGAAAACTTCCTAAACATAGAAAAAGGAAAGGATATTCAGATGTATGAGGCATACAGAACCCCAGCCACCTACAACCAAAACAGCTACACCCAGACATATAATAATCAAGATCCCAGAAATTCATCACAAGAACAGAATGTTAAAAGCCATCATAGAAAAGAAATAGATCACTTATAAAGGAAAACCCATCAAAATCTCAAAAGACTTCTTGACACAAATCATCAAATCAAGAAGAGATTGGAGCAAAGTATTCCAAGCCCTGAAAGAAAATAACCTCCAACTCAGATTGATGTACCCTGAAAAACTATCTCTCAAAATTAATGCAGAAACAAGGTGCTTTCATGACAAAGAGGAACTAGGGAGTTCATGACCACCAATCCAACTCTACAAAAAATGCTGAAGGATATTCTAGTGAGATAGAGAAAAACACCAGGATTTCAGGAACAGTTGCAGAGAGGCCTAAGTGAACATGGCAGAGAGTAGAATGAAGGAGAAAAATAGACAACCAATGGCAGAAAAATAACACAGCAGAGATGAGGTAGAGAAGATTGGCTATAATCTCTAACATAGAATACCTTGATACACTAACAAAAGGAAACACAGACCGAGTAGATTAGGAGATAGTGTCCATCGAGGTGCTCTGTATAGGAATTATAATCAACCTGAAAGAGGGTTAATAAACCAAAAGTCAAATGAGAAAACAACACTATATGTGACAGGGAACAAGAGAGAAATAGAAGCGGCTTCCCCTGCCCTGAAGATAGGTTGGAAAGACATGATACGTTTGTGCAGTAGAGAACTACTTATCTATATCGAAGGAAAACCTTGAGGCTTTTGTAGGGAAGGGAATACAACTTCAGATCAAGCCAAGGGTAAAAAGGTTCAGAACCACTTAGGTAAATAGCAGGTTGCACCCCTAACCTAAAAACTAAAGGAATTAGTGGAACCCAAAATGTGCAATGCACCCTGTGAAAGTGAGGGGGAGGAACTATCTAAGAAAGGAAGGCAGAGGATATTGTTAATAGTGTATCAGGATTTAAAATCCACATTACTCTCACCATTCTGTTCTAGTTTGATTATATTCTGTTCCAGTCTGTTCACTTGTATTGTATTTGAGGGCACAGACAGGTATCCCCAAAATAGCAGGATACAGTACGGTAATCATCCTTAATTTATTACTAACTTAATTTGCAGCCCTGTATAACTTACACTGTTGTATTATGACTGACCTTATTTGAATCTTGTTTGTTACATTGCTGCTTTATATTCACTGATTTTATACAAATCTGTTATAATTGATAGTATCAAGTCTGAGAGTATAGGCAAATACTCTGAAGATGACAAGAGTCATAGGATACTCACTCTGATTTGACTATTACCTGCTTTTGAAATCTTATATGTTTTGTTTTTATTAATGCTGTTATGTACTGCTATGTCCAATTATACTATACCTGATGATAGACAATTCTATTGAAAATAACAAAAAACATCATAATAACCATTGTAGATCACCTTGTATTGTGGTTCTATATGACCTTTTCATTTTATTTTTATAATAATTTGTCTTGCTTTGTTTTTCCCTCTAAAACAGAAAGGAAGAAAAAGAGAAACCAAAGTACCCAGTGCTGTTTCCATAGCATTGTGATGTGAAATCCAGTAATACTATTATTCTTTGTTCAGAGTGATTTTAGTCTTTTCTGTTTTGTTTAATTTTAACATATGTGAAGGTATGGACAGCTATTTTGAAGAGAATGAGAGACACTATTATAGCCACTGTTGACTTCCCTGTTATCTGGTCTTGAAGACCTAAAATGTCTTTATCATCCTGTTTGGATCAATTTTATACTATGTTGTTTTGTATGAATTCACTGGATGTGAAGATATGGACAACTATTTGGAAGAAAACAAGAGACAATGTGATAGATAGTGAAGATCTGTGATTGTTTTGCTTTGAAATCTGTGTCTCTTACAATGTTTTCTTATGTTCTGTTTTTCTATGTTTAATTTTGCCCTCTTTAAAATAAAATAAAAAATAAAATGTGGAGCAGTGTTGATTCAGTGCTTCTGGGTAGGTACCAGGGTAAGGCTGCTTTCAGTAGAGTTTGCCAATTTCTAAACAATAAATAAACACTTGAAGAGTAGTCAAACTTTTTCATTTCTAAGCATATGCTCAGAATATATGAAAATATATTTGAAAGTATACTTTATTTGCTGAGGTGTAAAACTGAAAATCTAAATAGTTATTAATAAGCATAAATATTGCTATGCAAATAGTTTATATGTAATACAATTGAAAATACTGTCTATAAATATAGTTTCAATGCCATAAAATACCACCTATATACATGTGAGTACTATAGAATCTAGTAGTATTTAACAAATAAACAAGACACTTCCACACACAGCTAAGAGGAATTTTATGTTATTACCCTGGAAAAAAGAGGCAAACATACAGTAATTCGCATTGTTTGAGTCATCATACATAATATTTTGGAAAAAAGCAACTAATTTCATAGACCCATAAAACAGAAGGTTAATTTGTTGGAGTTTGGAGTGGTGTGTATGCAGTGAGCAGGATTAAGGGAAATTTTTTGTAATGATGAAAATATCCTGTATCCTGATGGTAATAATGACTCATGTATTTCTGACAATTAAATACACTTTTTGTAAATAGACTCTATGAGTTTTAAGTAAGTATACCTCGATGGAATTCCTGAGCAAAATAAAAACACAAATAATAGGTTTTAAGAGGAAGAGCTATTTAAAAGAAAGTCAATATAATGAGAAGTATTTTTAAATGGTTAGTGAATCAGTTTCTCTATATGACATGTACTATGAAGACACTCTCCAATGTTCAATCATTTTTGATGGTGAAATTACTGTAATTCATCTTCTTGAGAACTCTTCCCCAACAAGTTCAGATTTTAACTCTAACTGGAAGGATACCACCAGCACCTTCCATGTAACTTTATGCATCTTAAGTTTCTTAGATCTCCTCTCTTATCTTCGTATTGATTCTGCAGCCTCCATCTCGATTCCTTGTGTGCTTTGGGCCACATCATAGATTTTCGACATTTGACTAAATTATTTGCTCTTTGACACAAGCCTGGTTAGATGATAATGTTACAACTTCTGCTTCTTCCCCATAGGTTATCGTGAGTCACTCATTGAAAATGAGAGAGAAAGAAAGAGATGAGGGAAGAGGGTATCAAATTACAGCAAGACACTTGCAAAAGAGAGCTATCACCGAATATAATTATTTAAAATATGAGTGTATACAGTCCCATCATCTGCTTTCTACATGTGTGAATTACAGAATGACAGAGGGTACGGTGCCCACTGAAACTCACAGAAAGCATTTGATCTTTCCCATGTTTCCATAGAAACAGGTAAAACACTAGAAGAGGTGATGTCAGGTTCCTTCACACAATTTTCCAACACTAGTTATTGTTTAAAATCAGATTTTATTTTTCCAGTTCCAGATTATTATTATTTGCTCAAGATAACTTGTGCCCTCACTTCCACAGACTCCAGGGTATAGCTCATTGAAATGCAGAATATAGGTAACTGCGGCTTTAGAGCAATATGTCTTGATTCTCTGGTTTCAATGACATCTGACTCACAGCTCTAACAAAGTCACCCCTAGGTTGTTAATTAGGTAGCCGTGTAGAAATGGAGACAAAAATATCCTAGTAACATTGAAAATAAGAACTTAACATACAACGTACCTGAGAGAAACTTTTATTAACCACAGGTCAAAAGATTTGACTTGTGATGCATAGTCAGTATTTTTTCCTGCCTTGTCCTTAGGGGAAAAGTGGGTCTGCCATGCTTTTATCTTTTCTTATGGCCATTATCTCATTCAGAACTGAAAAGTCTTTAACCCCAAAGCAGTTGCAATTTTTTTTTGAGGCCCAAAGACCAGCCCCATCTCTTTTTAGGTACTTGGATATCATGACTCTGATCAATGTGTTAAAATGTTGGGGTGTGTGTTTGGGTAGATGATAACTGAAGCCTCAGTTGCACAGTGGGGAAGCTGGATAGGTCCCACTCTGTCCAGGTTACAGGAACAGAAAGGAGGGGCTCCTGATGTGGCACTCTAGAGAGGAAGGGACCTGGTGGGTGCAAAGAGATAGAAAGATGATGTATGTCAGGGCCACATTCCCCAAGGTTTCTGGCCTGAGCTAAGGGCTTAATTCAGCCTCAGGGGCAAACTGTGCTCTCTGCAAACAGTGACTGCTCACCTGGGCTGGCAGGCTCACTGCTGCATCCTATAGGGTGAAGGAAGATATTGCAAATACCAGCAAATCACTTCATCTCCTGGAACTTCAGTCCTGTTTGCTCTCTTTTGCCACATGAGGTGGTGGAACTTATTTCCCATCCTTTGCTCTAGCCTTTAGCACCCAGTTGTCTGCAGGAACAGTCAATTGAAGGTATTTTGCTGGTGAACTCCTCTTGTCTTTCTTCCTCTGGAACTGACCTTGGAAATGTTACTGTTTCCCTTTTTGGCTACTCTGTGTTGAAAATTTGATCCTCCAATGGTGAACTTTTTCATTACAAATTGGAGATGGTGTTTACCAAAGAACATGTAACTTCAGACCCTTTTGTTCACTTTCCCAGTTCAAATCAAAAGGATGGATAATATGCAAAGCTTAAGAGATGCATTTCTAAGCTGATCTCATAGAGATTGGTGACTACTCTAGTCTGGGGAGAACCTGAGGAGGAAAGATGGAAGAACTGATCAAAGGCCACTAAGACACAGCTGAGCAGGAAGGAGACATTTGGTGCACTATCTTGCTGTAAACATAGGAAAGGACCGTGCACCATGTGTTGGAAAAGGCTGGCAGTAGGAGCTTAGCCTCAGCAACAGTGACTCATGACACTCTGTCTCCAAATAAACAGTAAAATAAAACAGACTGTGGACATAGCTCAGCACAGTAGTCCTGGGTTCGATTCCTGCTACAGGAAAAAAAAGGCTAGAAGGAAGGACTTTGAATCATCTCACTCCAAAAATAGTAAGTTCTCGAGGAGTCCGATATGCTTACCTCCCTTTGAACATTATACAATATACAAAGACATAAAAAACGTGTGCAAATATATGCAGCTTTGTGCTCTTATAGATCAGTTAAAAATAAAATATATTTTAAATTTTTCTAGACATAAATTTCTAAGTTGTTGACCCTGGTCAGTTCTCTATGCGTGCATATTAACCTGCACCAGGTGGTCTATTTCACTCCTGTATTAAGATGAAGCTAAGCCCTGCCATAACCCCTCCACAGCCTTCTCCACCAGGGCTTGAGTTAGAGTCCTTCTGGCTCCCATGATCCTCAGGGCACTTCCACCCACTGCCTCCACACAGTGTCCTTGAGGCTCACTTTCCTTTGGCCCTACCCACAGACTCCTGCTCTAATGCCAGCTCTAAGGACACATTTGGAGGAATATTTAAGAAATTATGTTTTGCACACGTATTTTTTTTCTTGACTTCTTGGATAAAAACCAGTTACGGAATTCTTCAGTCCAATCCTTGCTAGATTTGCTTGGCATCGACTCCAGTGAAACCTCATCAGGCTGACGAGGGAGGGGTCCCATCACCTAAGAAATGACCACTTCCGGAGCCTCTGCTTTTATAGTATGCAATCTGTCGTCCACTTGAAACATCACTTCATGCCAATCCCAAGGAAAAAAGCTTGAACTGAACGGAACACTGGACAGGCCATGCTGAGGTTGAATATAGGGCACTCAAAGAATTTCTCTCTTGGTCTTTTCAAATATTCAACTTACTCTGTGCTCACACAGTAATGAAATTACATGGCTCAGAGTAAAAATGACCTCTTGTCAGCATTCATTTTCAGAAGAAAAAAGGAAGTGCAAGTAGATATATTTCCCCACTGCACTTGTCAAATGTTAAACCTCCTAACTCTGAAAGTGATGAAAGGATAAACTTCCTTGCACCAAACTTAGGCAACATATCCCTGGATTTTAGCTCAGACTGTGTGAATGGAGAATTGCTAAATGACTCGGATAGGGCAAAACCACCCAGAACATCAGTTAAACCTCACTATTTATTACACACATTTCTGAATGCAGTGTTTCCAAGAGCAGCTTAAGTGAAAAACAGAGATTAGGATCCTCGGTTGAGTGAATTTATCCAAATAACAGAAAATTTGCAGCTCTCATCTTGCCTCTTGGGACTTATAACTCTCTTCTAAAAGAGATAGTCTCTGCTTAAGAGACTATCCAAAAGATGCTCAGGCATTGAAGTCCTCAGACTCAGGGACTTAATATAATTTACTAAAAACTCAGAACTTAATATTGCCTTTCAACACCTAATGAATGGCTCCAAGTGGTGTTGGTGTGCATGGGTGAAATGGCTTTCTTCATATTTAATTTACATGTCATAAAATTCAGCCACTTACACTATGCAATTTAATATTTTTAATACATTCACAAAGTTATGTTTTATTTTAAAATGTTAGGGAGGGAGATTCAGTAACTACTAATAAACATTCATGAAATTTCGACTAACCAAGGTGAATAAGATCTAGAAATTTGCTCTACATTTTCCCTCTACTCCACAATACTGTATTCATAATTTGAAATTTGTTTAAAGGGGCATATGTCAGCTTCCTGTTAGGAGACAAAATGCCTAACACACAATTGCAAGGGGGTGAGGTTTACTGTGGCTCCTGGTTTCAGGGGATTCAGTCCATGGCATCTGGCTCCGAGGCAGAAACATCATGGCGGAAGGGTATGTGTAGGCTGTGAAATCCTGTTGCAACAAAAAAGGTTGAGCCATAAATTCCATCAGAAATAGAGATTGAGGCTTCATAGTATTCTGAGGCTTGCAGCAGGGTAAAATAAATGCCTAGGGCAATTGTAATGGCCAAGGCTTGAATTGTTTGTTTTCGGTGGTAGAACAAAACTGCTTAGTTCGTGGCACTCGGGAGGCACCCAGGAATCAGAGCAGGGCACAGGGCCAGCCAGGAAGGGGCAGGGACCTGATGTAGACCACACAGTCCCACTTACATGACTCACAGGTATAGCCAAGAGTGTGCGCCACCAATCCACTGGGCAGATACCAGTCAATTAAGTTGACACAGAGTGGAGCTCATGTTAAATGTAAGATAAAGAATGGCTTGAAAAAGAGTGTTTCAGTTAATTTGCATCTTGTGCATTTCCGTAGGAATTTTTGCCTCAGCTCATTTATTTCTACAGCACACCAGCTGGTACTCTGACAAAGACTGGTGTGAATCTATAGAGGGAAGGGTGCTGTGCTGTTATTAAACACTATTCAGTCTCACCACCCATACACGTAAGATTCCTTTCCACTTCTGTAAAGTTCTCTCGTTTCTTTCAACAGTTTGCAGTTTTTAGTGGACATCTTGCATCTCTTTTAAATTTATTTCTGAATATTTTATTGCTGCCCATGATACCATAAAAGAAATTTTAATTTCATTTTCAGATAGTGCTGTTCTTGTTAACTAAAATGTGCTGAGTTTTGTGTTGTTTTGTTTTGTTTTTTTTGGTTCTTCAAGTAACAGACTTGCTTATTAGCTCTAAATATTCTTGGTGGATTTTCTGCACACATATGATGGCGTATGTAAGTAGAAAGAATTTCTTGTCTTTTCCTTATTCTGACATATTCTGGTGAAAAATATTAATCTGCTGCTGAATACAAATGAGAAGGATAAACCTGCTTTCCTCATTCTTGATTTTAGAGAAGAGTTTTGCTTACGCATTAAATACAGTGATACCTATAGATTTTTGCCCCTAACCTTTCATATTTTTGTGTCCTGGGTCCCACAGATGCTGGGGCTGTGCTCCATCTCTGAGCCACACTTCCATCCCTATGCGACTTCCTAAAGTTTCATAAATTGCTTTTCTTTCCTGCCTTGTTTAGCACTTTTCTAAAATATGATGATGTGTTTTGTTAAGCTTGTTCCTAGAGAGGTAGTGATTTTGTTGTGCTTTTTGCTTGTCTTTGTTCTATTATGATGATGCATTGCTTCGGTGGTTTTCAGGTGTTAAACAAACCTTGAATAAGCCCCACTGATCATAATGTATTGCAGGAGTTTGCTATTGGTTGGGTTTTGTAGTGTATATGTGTTGACTGTTGGGTTTGCACTTAGCAAGGATGTCGTTCTTCTGATTTCTTTCTTTATCTGTTGTGATATTAATTAATATAAAGTGCCCTCATTTAATGAGTTAACAAGTGTTTCCTCCATTTGTTTATTTTTTTGCTTGTTGGATTTTTGTTTGTTTGTCTGCCTGTCTATATCTTTTTTAGGGAAGGGCAGGGAAACTTGTGAATTGGTATAGTACTCTGCTCAGATTCTCACAGAAAGTGCCAAGGACTTTAGTACCAGGGATAAATGAGTTTTACAATAAAAGTCTATTTTCTCACAGTTCAGGAAATGTGAAGCCCATGCCCAAAGTCCTGAGAAATTTAGTTTGAATTGTGGATTTGTTTCTGGCTCACACACTGCCAGCTTTTCACTGTGTTGTCATGGGGCCCTTTTCCTGGGCTTGGAGGGATGGAGAACCAGCAGCCTGCCTGTCATTTCTTCTTAGAAGGACACTAATCCTGGGAGACTGGGGCCCCACACTGATGAAACCACTAACATGTGATTATTTCATAACTCCAAATATAGACCCACTGGAGAATATCCAGGCACCAAGATGTGAATTTGGGGGAAATACATCCATTCATTCTGTAACCATTTCCATCACTTCTTCTCTGGGTCTTTGGTAGAATTCACTAATTATGCAAAGTGCTCCTGTGTTATAGTGGGAAGCTTTCAAATTAACACAGTCACTGAACTTCCTTTAGTCTGTATTTCTGTGACTTCTTGAGCCTCTTTTTGATCCTTTCTATCTTTCCAGAATTTTTCCATTTCATCTTAGTTTCTAAGTTACTGGCTTGAAGCTGTTCATAATATTTTCTTGTAACCAAAGTTAGTAATGATACTCCTTATTTTATCTGAAATTTTACTTTCATCTATTTATTTCTTATTTAATCTAAAAGTTTGATAATTTTATATATATTTTCCAGAACACCAACTTTGTGTTTTGTTTCCAAAAATTATTTCATCTGCCTGGTAAGCTTGAGGCATTGAGTTTGAGTCCCACTACAAAAGTGAAAAAAATTTCATCTCTTTGTTTTCTAATTCTTTTTAGTTACTCATTCTTATTTCCTTAGGTTTGGTCTGCTCTTTTTATTTAGCTCCTTAAAATTGAAGTTCAGAATACTGGCCTTTAGATCTTTTTTAAGACTAGTATTGTCCAATTATAAAGTCCTTACACTGCTTTAGTGTGATTCATAAATTATACTAAATTATATTTTCATTTTTATTCCCCTGAAACATCTTAATATATTTCATGCAATATAGTCTTTAAAATATATTTTAGTATTTTGTTTCATATTTTGCAGTTATTTTCTTATTTATTATTTAATTTCTAAAGTTTTACTTATGTTATTGTTTTCACATTGCTAACTTTGTTTTGTGATCTCACAGGTGGTCTTGATGGGACTGTCTTTGGAAGCTGTGCTTTAGAGATGGTTTCAGGTGCAGTTGGTTTACAGATTTATTCAAATCTTTGGTTTCACTCTTCACATTATGGAGAGAGGAACATGGAAACCTGCAGCTAATCTGGAATTGCTTGTCTCTGTCATCAATTCTGTCTAGGTGGTGTGGGTCTCTGGGACTCGGAGATGTGTTCAAGTGATGTGGAGAGTGACCCTTTCACTCTTTCAGATGTCTTTGCAGTAAACTACTCAAAAATTTTTTCTTAGTTTTTTGCTACCATCTGCATAATATGTCTTACTGTATATCATTTTACTTTCAAATTGTTAGAATATTTGCAAATTTTTATACCAGAAATCAAACTCATAACCTAGCACTTGCCAGCACTGCTGTGTCTCTGAGCTATAACTTCAGCCTGCAATTTTACTTCACAGAGAGGCGAAAGTTAAATTACGTGCTTTGTTTGTTGATGCATTTTGTTGATCAATTACAATGAATGCAATTACTGATAATTTAGGACTTGCATGCACCATTCTGATCTCCATTGACTGTCTTAAGTATTTATTACTCATTCCCTCCAATGCTGCTTCCTCATTTGTGAAGTACATATGTCCTCCTTTACTACTTCAATGTTTTGTTTGTTTTTGCTACAGAATTTTAGTCATTATGCTTTTATTTGTAGATTACAGTTAACATTTCAATTTAAAACAATTTAGCTCTGCATACTGTTGATTTAATTTAGTACACAGAAATCATATTCTAATACAACTCTGTAACCCTACTTTCATTTATAGTATTACTGACATCCAAATTTTTGCATTATAACCTATATATACAGTTTTGTAGTTCACTGATTTATACAATGTCTTCCAAACCTGTCAGGGTCATAATAAGAGTCACTAAAATATTCTACTCTTTCTTTTATGTTTATCTATGTAACTGTTGTCATTGGTTCTCCTTTTTCTTTCCATGATTATAATTTTTAATATCCTGTAATTTCAACTTGAAAAACTCTCCTTAATATTTTTATAGGGTAGTTTTATTACAGGAAACTTACTTTACTATCATTTTTCCTGAAGATACATTAACTTCTCCTAGATTTCTGAACAAAAAGGCAGTTCGGCTTATATGGAATTCTTGATACAGATTTCTTTCCTAGCATTTTGTGTCATTTCCCTGCCTTTGAGCTTTCATGGATTCTGATGAGAAGTCTATCAATGTTCTTGAGAAGCCACTGTGCACACTAAGGTATTGCTACAATTGAGACCTTCATAAAGATCACATTCATCAGAGGGAATTCACACCTGTCCCTGATGCATCTCAGTTCCTCTTTTTGTTCCCATTTCCCTCCCCTCTCTTCAATACTTCCTCCCTTCCTTATTCACATTTTTATCCAGTTGAAGAGCATTTGGGTGTATGTACACACGTTTATAGTAACACATTCTGTAAACGCTCAATCTTGGACACAATAAAATTATTATTTAAGAGTTCTCTGTGTATTTCCCCCCAAGGTTCTGAGATAACACATCCGAGCATGAATCTGTTTGGATTTATCCTGTTTGGAATTTGTTTAGCTTCTTAGGTGAGTCAGTTAATAGTTTTCAGCAAAACTTTTATTCCTTGAAATACACTTGCTGGCCCATTCATTGCTTTTGCTGGGACTCCTGCTAGAGTTCTCTGCGCTGAAGGTGCCCACAGACTTTCAGAGCTGTGTTCTTATTACCTCATCACATTTGCTTTCTGTTCCTCAGGGTGGATAATCCATTTGGGGGCCTATCTTCCATTTCACTGATTTTCCTACCAACTCATAGATTCTACTGAGCGGGGTCCCTCCAGGTTTTTCCAAAAGCAGTTTCTGTTTGTATCTTCTTTATAATATTGATCTCTTTATAACATTCTCAACTTAGACATCCTTGCCGTGTTATCTTTTCATCCTTTACATATGATTTGGTTTGATATTTCTGCAGTTGTTTTTGTTCTTTTATGCATAATTCATGATTTATGGTAATTATATAGTTAGTGCAAATCCATTCCCTCTTGGTCACAGTTTCTGTGCAAGTCTCACAATCATCATCTTTTGGGCCTTTTAATTTTGTAAAGTAATTACCTCATATGTCAGATTTCTCTCCTCTCATGAGCTTTGATTTTGTTGCTGTATTTTTTCATGCTGCTGTTTTTTGGCAGGAGATGTGGGAGGAGACTTACATTTGTTTAGTTTGGGATTAGTTTGTTTTTTCCTGCTATTTATTTGACTTGTCAAGCAATAAAATTACTATTTGCTGTGGGTGTAAATATGAAATTTCTGCATGGTTAATTTCATGATGAGTTCATTGTTAGGCAAATGTTTCCCTTTGTATCTTGAACCAATATATTATCCACCAATATATCCAATATAGCCATGAGGAGCTATAAATATGTTGATATATCTCTTGCACATTCAGTTTACAACTCTGCCTTAGCGTTCACTTCCTCCCTGCACAAGGCACTTTTGACATTTTATCAAATGATTTTTCATAAACAATACAGAATATTAAAATTGTACGTTAGGGCTAAGAACTCACTCAAACACAGGTGTCAGCAGTTCAGCTGATATAGCACAGTTTCATCCAGCTTCCCCTTGGCCACCCCAGCCTTATTAGAGCAACCAGTGGTGACACAGGTCTATGAAATTTGATTTGGTACTGAGTTATATCAAATGTAATTTGTATATGTTGTCCAAGCTTTTAAGTTATCACATTTGTTATCACATATTGTCCATTGAATAATTCTCAGAACTGTGCATAAGAATCCCTAATTAGCCTCTGTTTCAAAGATCCAACTCCAGTATACAACACCTTCCTCATATTTTGTAACTTAGTGGAAATGATGAGGGACTTGTAAGGAATGTTGTCTGGAGGTCTGGCCTAACAGTGACAATGAGGATCCAATGACACTCAGAGGATAATGGCCAGAGATTTCTGCTTTTCTCCCTTTAGTTTCCCAAAGAGCAATTCTTTCATACACTTTGATCACTGTTACCCCTAGTGTTTTCTGTTCTTTGCTTAAGAAAATAAAGAAAATGCATCATGATGTGTAGCCTCTTGCTCCATGCTCAGAAACAAAGGGTCTTTTTAGTGCACACCCTGCTATGGGAAGAGAAGAGACTGTTGAACTGTGCTGAGGAATTTGAACTTTGCTGGTCTTATTATTTTCATCCACTATTAAGGCTTTGTAACTGCCGATGTCACGAGATCTGTACCATAGTCTTCAGCTTATGTGTATGAAATTAAAATAGTTCAGTCAGAGCAGCAATTAGTAGCAGAGCCTGCATCTGAATGAAATTCTGCGCGTGTTTCTTCCTTTATGTAAAGAGCACCAGGGGCTCTGCCCACAGTTCAGCTCCAAGTAGCCATGGAGCCCATCATTATAGACAGACAGTGGTTGGTTTATTACCCAGATCTTCGTTCCCTTAGCAGAAACAGAGATTTTTGTTTTTTTTGTTTGTTTTATGGTCCATGGATGTTTCCCAGGGTCTCATGGGTGCCAGGCAGGCACTGCACCACTGAGTTAAACAGCTCCCAGCCAAGAGGTAAAGTTTAGAGCTCATCCTTAAGATACATGCGTCTCTTTCTGCTTGTTAGGATTGTATGAATTATCTTTGTACAAGCTTATCATTAGAACTTTTCTGATAATTATTCATGTGACGTCACTAAGGAATCTTAATAACATAGGATGACTCCAGGTTACTTATGAATGAACAGTCCTGCAGCCAGTGAAGTGCAATACATGACAAAAGACTTGGAATCCTTTTAGACAGTGCATTGTAAAGGGAGTAGCCTATGGGGTCCCAAGTTGTACTTCTGCATCCTAAAATTTAGAAAAAGTATAGAAAACTATTTCTTTTTTTTTTTTTTTTTTTTTTTGTCTTTTTCTTTTTTATTGGTACCGGGGATTGAACTCACGGCTACCTACTTGCAAGGCAGGCACTTATGCCACCAAGCTAAATCCCCAGCCCCTAGAAAACAATTTCTAAAAATCTATGAGGTCTAACACGCTTTGTGAAAAAAATGACAAAGAAAAATTATTGATAAAGAAATCAAGTTGCTTTTGTTTTCCAAATGGTTCAGATCAAATTTAATCCAATGTGCATATTAAATTTTAGGAAAGTATGTGGCAAAAATGAAACTTTACAGGAATAAAAACTAACACAAAAAGTGCTTTATGGAAAGTAAACTCAATCACAGAAAAAGAGTCGGTGACAGACAAAGTATTTTTACAAGGAAGGAAGCACTGAAACGTGCAATCATGATGCACGAGACCAAATTTGAAAGGAAGCTGGAGGTCCCCAAGAAAATGATACAGCACAGCACAGCACTGAGATTATAGGATATTTGTAAGAGATTTATGTATTAATACAATTTTAAAAAATAATCCAAGTGGAATAAAAAGATTTTTTAAATAGGTCTTTTGAAAACTTGAAAGTGACTCTAAAAGGAACATTGCAAAATTGGTAGGAACAACAATGTGAGTTGTTAGCTTTAACAAGAGCAGGAGGGAGCCACAATATTTAGCGTCAGAAATTCAGTGATACAAAAATTTTCACTGACTGAATGCTTACTATTCTGAGCTGGCTCCTGTATTGCTATTGGTAGTAACATTCCTTTTTTTTTCCTTGGTAGTAACATTCTTGACAATAGCAAATACAAGGTAGACAAAATTATGATTTGACTCTACAATAGAGAGTTAATAAAATGTTGTATGGGTCAGTATAGAAGAAAGGATCCTGAGAATGCACCTCAAGTTTGCTCAGTCATTGCTATGAGACTAAACTCACTGCAATTTTGATAGACAACCAGAATTAGAGGCAGAAATCAGAAGGAAAGGTTATCTGCTTTGATGGTGGTAAATGTCACTGCATTCACACACAGTGCCTCTGTGACACAGCCTTCTGTGGTCACAAACAGTGAAACACCAGGCTGTTTATTTATTTATTTATTTGGTCTTTTTCGTTTTTATTGGACACCAGGCTTTTTAAATATCGTCCACACAGTCATTATTGAAACCTGTAGTTCCCAATTCTGAAAATGCCAGTGAAGGGAAGCTATGTGTGTGACTTTCAAATAATTAAACCTAAGCACACTTTCCCACACACGTTAACAGCCTTATCCCATACGTGTGTGCTTCTCTGTATCTCTAATGACATACAATGGTTTCAAATAAACACGTAATTAGAGTAGAACATCTAGAAATTGTGGGGGTTGATGGCCACTCTTTCCCCTTGTTACAGTGCAGGACATAGGGGCACATTGATGGATGAGAACATTGCTAGCTGGACATATTAGAAATTATATACTTTATATGACTGTGAAGGTGCCTTCCAAATGTGAAATTGCAAACTATATCTCCTAAAAATTCAGACATGTTTATTTATAGCTTCTTTATTTTTCTTAGATTTCCATATCCTTAAGGACTAATACAGTATTTTAAAATCCTTTGAAAAAACCTCAGAACCTCAATCAAGCAATGCACTTTGCGGTGGCTTCGTGCATATTTATTGGCCAACAGACTGACTGGCTGAGTGAGGGAAAAACTAAATACCAGAGGGCACAGTGCACGCAGTCCCTAACAGTGTGTGTGCTGTGCTTGGAATTGTTTGGAAAACTCACAGAAAGAGACCTGTGTCTCTGGACCCCCTCTCCGCTGGGAAGTAGCCCGGAGCATCTTTATCAGGACGCGCTCAGCATCCCCAGACGCGTTTCTTGACCTCGTCAACCTGTGGCTCAGGCGCTGCTCCCTATTCCTGTCGGGCATCCCTGTCTTCTTCATGACCTCTGAGCAGCACTCTGCCTATTCGTCAGGGCCTCCTGGTCTCCAATGCTATACAAAGAAGGAATTTCACGTTCTTACTTTCTCTCATTTGTAACTCTTATCACTAGCTCTATAGTCAACAGCATGAAATGAAGAATTAGAAAGTATCATTTAAGGGGCTGGGGATTTAGCTCAGCGTCATAAGTGCTTGCCTTGTAAGCAGGCAGTTGTGAGTTTGATCCCCGGTACTGATAAAAAGGAAAAAGACAAAAAAAAAAAAAAAAAAAAAAAAAGCACCATTTAGTGATATGTTCCTGACTCCTGCCTCCTAGATCACCCCTGACCCTCACAGGCCCTGTGTGCAAATTTTATTTACCTGAACTCTTTGCTTTGTAACATTAAAACCTCCTGAAATGCCTGCCTGATGAGATTCTCAGAAAGAAATACCTGAGTGTGATACACACACACACACACACACACACACACACACAACACTTTGCCCCATTGATGTGCTGTTACAAAGAAGGCTGAGACACAAGCGTAAACAATGCATAATTTGCCATTCCAGAAATTCTCCTAAGGTCTTAGCTCAAAAAATTCTAGATTCTTTTTTCACTCTTTCTGCTGCTGTCTTTTGTTTGCCTTCTCCTTTTCACTCTCCCACCTTCTGCTCCTCTTTGTTTTTTTTTTTTTTTTTTTCTTTTTACCGGTACTGGGGATCGAACTCATGACTGCCTGCTTGCAAGGCAGGTGCTTATGCTGCTGAGCTAAATCCACGGCCCCCTCCTCCATGTGTTAATGAGAACATAACACACACACATACAAGCACAGCATTCCTAAGAGGAAACAGTTTCTAGGCATGTGCTAAAGTCTCCTGGGTCTCCATCCCATTTCCTCCTTCAAAGAAAACCTCTGAGCTGAGCTGGGATTCTCTACTAAACAGTGCACAGATTTGTGTAAACACGCAGAACCAAACACACACACACACACACACACACACATTGCATAGCTTTAATGTGCACTTTAGGTCAGAGTACTACTAATAAATAATCACACTGTCATTTTTTATGCCTAGATCTTGTAACCTGAACAACTACTTCTAACATAACAATATGAAATATAGTAACTAGTGCTGATTTCTGACTGCTTTTCTTTGAAATTATGCATTATTTCTATCTTTATTAAAAATAAAAAGTTTAAAATAAAAACAAAATAGAAAATAAAGCACAGATATTGCTCAATAAGAAAGAGAGGGAAGGAGAGAGGGAGAAAAGAAGAGAATGGGAAGGAGAGATACAGGATTTCTAGGGAACTCCAGAGCTGTTCCTGTTTTAAAATGCATTATATGAGCCAGTACATAGCAATGTGAGGTACAAGAGGCAAAAGAATAAACAACTCACAGTAAAGCAGAAGAGGCCAGGACTTGGGCTAAATTAGGTTTTGACAGCTCTGAAAGTAATGGTATTAAAACCTTATGTCATTAGCACTTTGTATATTTTAATTGATAAATTCTAAAGTATAATAGTCCCAAATCTGGGCCAAGGATTTAGCTCAGCGTTGTAAGAACCTGCCTGGAAGCGCAAAGTTGTGAGTTCAATCCCTGGTACCAAAAACAAACAAGCAAAGTTCTAAACTTGAATCTGAGAGGAGGGGCTGGGCGGATCTGGGGTGCCTGCATCAGCCTCTCCCTGTGTTTGGAGGACTGTGGATATCTCTGCAAGCAGGGAGGGATCGCAAGTTCCTGAGGCACCGCGGCCTGTGGGGAGTGCTCAGCACACTCTGCCCAAATCTCAGACTGTTCCGGACCCTCCAGGCTTCCGGGTGCAGTGAAGTGGAGTAGTGGGTTTGAGGCCTCTACATTTGCGTCCCCATCCCGGCTGCACTTGGAGAACTGCTGAGCTTCCGACGGATGGGCGGGCCTACTCTATCCCCGGAGCCCAGTCTGTTTCGCTGCCGCGCCTAGCCATCGGTGTGCAGAGGAGGGGCTGGGTGGATCTGGGGCGCCTCCATCGGCCTCTCCGTGTGTTTGGAGGACTGTGGATATCTCTGCGAGCAGGGAGGGATCGCAAGTTCCTGAGGCACCGCGGCCTGTGGTGAGTACCCTAACCCGGCTGTGATTGGAGAGCTGTGGAGCTTCCAAGGGGCAGGTGGGCACACAGTGTCCCTGAGGCCCAGCTTGTCTGGAACTGCGGAGTTCTGAGCAGGCAGAGGAGGGCCATTGGTTCTGCAGGCCCAGTGGCTTGGGGTAGCGTGGTGCCAGAGTCTCAGTAGCTGCAAACATAGAAGTGGATTTTCAACAGATCCTGAGGAAGCTTTCAAATAACACTTGAAACACAGAAATATACGAAAATGACAAAACGAAAGACCAAATTACAACCTCAAACCTCCAGCCCATCTCAAGAAACCCTAGGAGCGATGTATATAGAAGAAAATATATGCCATCCGCCTCAAATATCGGACACAATAGCTACTGAAATTGACAAGCAACTCCAGGAAGCTTTAAAGAAATTCAAACGAAATAATCCCCAGATAAAAGAAAAAGTGATAAAAGAAATGAAAGAGATTCTGAATATATCTAAAGAAAACACAGATAAAAAATTGGAGGAACTAAACAAAAAGATAGAATCCCTAGATGAGCAATATAAGAAACAAACAGAATACATAATGCAGATGCACAGAGATATACAGGAAATAAAAAACTCCACTGAAAGTTGTAAAAACTGCCTTAATGAAAGTGAAGATAGAATTTCAGACCTTCAGCTAGTGAACAGGAAAGGAAAGATCTTTTAAAAATAACAAGGAATCAGGAAACAACAATTCAACAACTGCAAGACGATGCAAAGAAGAATAATATAAGAATGATAGGGATTAATGAAAAAGAAGGAGACAACATAAAGGATGTCAAGAGGATATTTAGAGAAGTAATAGCTGAAAATTTCCCAAGCATGAGATCAGAAACTGACATCAGGATCAGTGAAGCATATAGAACTCCAAATAGTCATAACCAAAATAAAACTACACCCAGACATATAATAATCACCATCCCAGAAATCCAACACAAGAATAGATTACTAAAAGCTGTCAGAGAGAAAAGACAGATCACTTATAAAGGAAAACCTATCAGAATCACAGCAGACTTCTCATCACAAACAATAAAGTCAAGAAGAGCATGGAGTGAAGTATTCCAGATCCTAAAGCAAAATGATTTCCAACCTAGACTGATATATCCTGCAAAACTATCATTCAAAATTGATGGTGAAATACAATACTTCCATGACAAAGAACAGCTGACTAACTTCATGAACACCAAACCAACCCTGCAAAAAATATTGAAAGACAGTTTAGATACACAAAGGAAAAAACCACTAAGCAAAGCAAATAATTAAACAGAACAGAAAGATAAAGATGCAACAGCAGAGAGATAACATTCCTACAATAAACCAGCACTTAACAGTAATAACCATTAATGTAAATGGTCTCAATGCACCAATCAAAAGAAACAGACTAGCAGAATGGATCAAGAAACAAAATCCAACCATATGCTGTTTACAGGAAACCCATCTAACCCAGAAGGATACTCACAGACTGAAAGTCAAAGGATGGAAAACAATTATTCATGCAGCAGGAATCAAAAAAAAGGCAGGAGTAACCATTCTGTTTGCAGACAACGTGAAATTTAAACCAACAGTGACCATAAAGGACAAAGAAGGTCACTACATACTCGTAAGGGGAAAACTCCAAGAGGAAGAGATAACTATCTTAAATATATACGCACCAAACTCCAGAGCACCCAGTTATATAAAACAATTATTAACAGAAATGAAAACTCAAATTATCAGTAACACAATTGTAACAGGAGACCTTAATACGCCATTGACACCAAGGTACAGATCAACCAGACAGAAAATGAGCAAAGAAATAACAGAACTGAATCACACCTGTAAACAAATGGGTTTGATAGACATATACAGAATGTTCCACCCAACAACATCAGAATACACATTCTTCTCAGCAGTACATGGATCATTCTCTAAAATAGACCATATATTAGCTCACAGAACATATTTAAACAAATGCAAAAGACTTGAAATCATCCCTTGCATGTTATCAGATCATAGCGCTCTGAAATTAGAAATTAATGATAAAAGATACTGCAAAAATCCCACAAACACATGGAAACTGAATGACACACTCTTGAGTAATCAGTGGGTCACAGAAGAAATTAAAGAAGAAATCAAACAATACCTAAAAGAAAATGAAAATGCAGATACAACTTACCAGAATCTGTGGGATGCAATGAAAGCCATCCTCAGAGGAAAATTTATTGCACTGAGTTCCCACATCAGGAAAACAGAACGAATACAAATAAATAACTTGATGCTACACCTCAAACAGCTAGAAAAAGAAGAGCAAGTCAAGCCCAAATCCAAAAGAAGAGAGGAAATTATAAAAATCAGAGCAGAAATCAATGCAATAGAGACTAAGAAAACAATCCAAAGAATCAACGAATCAAAGAGTTGGTTCTTTGAAAGAATAAATAAAATCGATAAGCCCCTAGCCAACCTTATTTTAAAAAGGGAAGAAAAAGCTCAAATTCATGCAATAAGAAATGAAAAAGGTGAAATCACTACAGACCCAATAGAAATACAGAAGATCATCAACACCTATTTCGAAAACCTCTACTCTCAAAAGTTTGATAACACAGAAGAAATAGACAGATTCTTAGAAGCATATGAAGTACCAAAGCTAGATCAAGAGGATGTAAAACTGTTGAATAACCCAGTCTCTGTTAATGAAATTGAAAATGTAATTAAGTCCTTACCCACCAAGAAGAGCCCAGGCCCAGATGGATTCACTGCAGAATTTTACAAGAAATACAAAGAAGACCTAATGCCGACACTCCTCAAACTATTCAATGAAATTGAAAGGGAAGCAATCCTTCCTAAGTCATTCCTGGAAGCAAATATTACTCTAGTACCAAAACCTGATCCAACTAAAAAAGAGAACTATAGACCGATCTCCCTAATGAACACAGATGCAAAAATCCTCAATAAAATATTGGCAAATAGGATCCAGCAAATCATCAAGAAGATTATACACCATGACCAAGTGGGATTCATCCCAGGAATGCAAGGATGGTTCAACATACGCAAATCAATAAATGTAATCCACCATATCAATAAAGCCAAAAATAAGAATCACATGATCATTTCTATAGATGCAGAAAAAGCCTTCGATAAGGTCCAACATTTATTCATGATAAAAACTTTACAGAAAATTGGAATAGATGGCCTTTACCTCAATATAATAAAGGCCATTTATGACAAACCAACAGCCAGCATCATACTAAACGGCCAAAAATTGAAAGCCTTTACTTTAAAATCAGGCACAAGACCAGGATGTCCTTTATCACCACTCCTATTTAATATGGTACTGGAAGTACTAGCCAGAGCAATTAGGCAAGAAAGAGAAATAAAAGGGGTAAAGATAGGAAAAGAAGAATTAAATTATCATTGTTTGCAGATGACATGATTCTCTACATAGAAGACCCCCTAAACTCCATTGAAAGACTCTTAAATACAATAAATAAATTCAGTAATGTGGCTGGATACAAAATCAATACTCAGAAATCAATAGCATTCCTATACACGAACAACAAAAGCACAGAGAGGAAAATAAGAGAAACTAGACTACTCACATTAGCAAGCAAGAAAATGAAATATTTAGGAATTACTCTTATGAAAGAAGTGAAAGACTTATACAGTGAATATTTTAATATACTGAAAAAGGAAATTGAGGATGATCTCAGAAAATGGAAAGACATCCCTTGCTCATGGATAGGAAGAACAAACATTGTGAAGATGGCCATTCTCCCAAAACTGTTATACAGATTCAATGCAATCCCAATAGAAATACCATCAACATACCTTATAGATCTAGGAAATCACTCCTAAATTTCATCTGGAACCAGAAGAGACCTAGAATAGCAAAGGCAATTCTAAGCAGCAAAGACAAAGCAGGAGGCATCACAATCCCTGACTTGAAGTTATACTACAAAGCAACAGTGATAAAATCAACATGGTATAGGAATCAAAACAGAACCGAAGATCAATGGAATAGATTAGAAGATACAACCACAACTACAAACACACTCAACCACCTTATCTTTGATAAAGTAGCCAAGCAGGTTCATTGGAAGAACGATAGTCTCTTTAATAAATGGTGCTGAAAAAACTGGCTCTCCATTTGCCAAAAACTAAAGCTAGACCCATGTCTATCACCATGTACTAAATTAAAATCTAAATGGGTCAAAGATCTGAATATTAAAACAGTAACACTAAATCTATTGGAAGACAAATTGGGTAGAAACCTTGGAGACATAGGAGTAGGTAGAGAATTCATGAACAGGACTCAAACCGCACAGGAAATACTTCCCAGAATCAATAACTGGGACCACTTCTTATTAAAAAGTTTCTGCATGTCAAAAGAAATCTCCAGCATAGTGAAAAGAAAACCCACAAACTGGGAAAAGATTTTAGTGAACTCTTTCTCAGACAAGGGACTCTTGTCTAAAACATATAAAGAATTAAAAAAACTCAGACCTCCAAAATTCAAAGATCCAATCCAAAAATGGGCATCTGAGATGAATATGCAATTCTCAGATGAAGAAATGCAAATGGCAAATAAATACATGAAAAAAATGTTCATCATCATTGATCATTAAAGAAATGCAAATTAAAACCACACTGAGATACCATCTCACTCCTGGAAGAATGGCCAGGATCAAGACAACCAACCGCAACAAATGCTGGAGAGGCTGTAGGGAAAAAGGAACTCTCCTGCACTGTTAGTGGGAGTGTAGACTGGTACAGCCTTTGTGGAGGTCTGTCTGGAGATTTCTCAAAAAGTTGGGATTGGAAATCCCATTTATTCCAGCTATTCCACTTCTAGGCATATTCCCAGAAGAACTGAAAGCATCATACCACAGTGATATATGTGCACCTATGTTTATAGCAGCACAATTTGTAATCGCCAGATCTTGGAAACAACCCAAGTGTCCATCAACTGAGGAATGGATAAAAAAGTTGTGGTATTTCTATACAATGGAGTATTATTCAGCTATAAAGAAGGATCACATTGAGATATTTATCAATAAGTGGGCACAGCTGGAGACCATACTCATAAGTGAAATAAATCAATCCCGCATGTGTGAATACCGAATAGTTTCCCTAATGTAAGTAATGATTCAAATATATAAAAATATGTGGTAATCATGATTATGTGGCCTTGAAGCCTTATAAAGTTTTCACGTATTAATTGGAAAGGCTTTATTCTGGGCTTCTTGATATGGAAATATTTGAAGCTATAGTATATGAAGTTTCATCCAAATATTTCAAGGAAAAAGACAGACACTATGGTAACTACTATTAAGTCGGGTTATTTGGTGGTGAAGCACTAGATTGCTGAAACAGTCATGCTTTGACCTGTATTGTTATATTGTTATGTCCTGTTTTATCTCAATCTCTCCCTTATTCTTTAAAAACTTACTTAGTTATTTCTTATTTTTGTTTTAATTAAGGGTAAAAATTTAAAAAATTAGCAGGATATATAATAGTAACTCTTTTTGATTTCCTATTAACTTGTTTTGAAGTCCTGTAATACTCCCATGATCTTGTTTTGACTGATTAGACTCTGTTCCATTCTGTATAATAGTATCAAGTTTGAGGGTAGAGGCAACTACTTTGAAGGCAATAAGATTCACTAAGATGCCCATTCTGGTTTGACTATTGTCTCCTTTGGAAGTCCTGTAATGTTTACAATGCCTAAGTTTTATTGGTCTTGTTCTCTACTCTTTTGTCCAACTTTATAATATCTAATGAGATAGACAATTCTTTTTAAGGAAACAAGAGACATCGTTGATAACCATTGTTGATAACCTTGTACTCTGTTTTACATCATGTGCTATGTCTATCCTTGGTTTTGACTGACAGCTTTGTTTTGCCATATTTGACTTTATTCTCTCCCCCCCCCAAAAAGTAATAAGAACTAAGTAGTAATAAAATCCAAAATGTGTAAATTTTGTTGTAAAAAAGAGAGGGGAAAAAAAGAGCTCTAACGGATATAACAGCAAGTGTGTTTAGGGGTGTTAAATAGCTGACTATATTAATGTTTTTGGATCATTGAACACAGCTATTTGCAGTCTCTCTGTTTGAATGTCCACTTTGTATTCTTTGATACTGTGATTTCAGTAACTATTTCTAAGATGATAGTATGTAATCTATTAACAGGTGATTTCTTACTGTTTTTTTTTGTAGTTCTTTATTACATGTACCCTTACACCGCTTTGTTTTGTTTTGTGTTTTTCTCTTTTTCCTTTTAAATAAAATTTAAAATAAAATAAAATAAAATAAACCTGAATCCAACGTAGGAGAAAAATAGAAATGTGAACATATGAAACACCATTAAATAAGTGTATCATGGTGATGAAAATCTACTCACTCAAGAATATTGATCTATATGGTTTTCCATGAATTAATAAAACTTAAGTTTTCATTGTGTAGATTGTTCCAGAAAGATGCAAGACATTTGCTTAAGCATGTAGGTGATTCTGCAGGAATACTTTGGTGACACTTTAGCCACACATTAAACACAAATGTGGGCAGGGAATTTTTTTTTAAATATTGCAAACCTTGACAAAGCTTATTTTTAAAAAACCAGGAAACGGAGAGGGGAGAATAGGTCAAGC
Organism: Cavia porcellus; assembly: GCF_034190915.1. Taxonomy (NCBI): domain Eukaryota; kingdom Metazoa; phylum Chordata; class Mammalia; order Rodentia; family Caviidae; genus Cavia; species Cavia porcellus. The sequence goes on from NW_026947507.1 coordinate 50,091,180, forward strand.
AGGAAGGAAGGACAGAAAGAGTGAACAAGAAAAATCCATCAAAAACTATCATCACCCTGCAAAGGAAGGTGCCTTCCTCATAGAAAGCTTCTAACTGGCGGCTTCTAAGACAAAGTAGAGATCCAGGAGCTCCATACAGCACAAAATATCTGAAAGAGTGACTACAACATTGCCTGGACAAGTGGGAGCTTGGCAAATGTTCTGAAAAGGTCAAGAAACTCAGGAAGACCCAGCGATTAGGGTGCCAGGGAGTTCTGAGGAACTGAGAGAGATGACCTGGAGTCCTATGAGGTCACCCTGATGTCCAGGGCACAGAACCTGAGAGCGCTGGGCAGGCAGATGAGAAGTGCATGGTCAGCCAGCGTCAGTCAGGCTGTGTGACCATGGAGGAGCGGTTTCCTGCCCAAAGGGTGATGCAAAAATTCATTTCCTCATCCCTAGGAGAGACATAAAAAACTACCCCCCAGACTCTCCAGGAGTGAGCTTTCCCTTCACATCAAAAGTCTTTGATGCTTTGCTCTCTAAAACTTCAAGCCAAAAATATTCCCAAATTGGCATTAAACCCCAGGCATTAGGCAAGCAGGAAAGAAAGCCCTGCAAAACAGACATAAAAACATTTCCACAAGTAAAATACAAGAGGTACAACTCATATGACCAGAGAGTGGAAGCGACCCCCGAGCAATGTCTCAGCAGGAGAGACAGGGACAGACAGGTGTTTGCACAATCCACAGGTCCAGAAATGGCTCCACACTGAAATTTTAGCGCCCACACGGTTAGGGCGACTTCTCTTTACTACAGTGATGAGTAACAGCAAAGACAGGAAATCTGCTCAGAACTGTCAATAATAAACAATAATAAAATGGACATTTTAAACATATGGCCACATTAAAAAAATAAGAGCAAAAGCTACAGATTAGACATATAGTAAGAGAGAACTGGTGAAGAAATTACCCAAAATGTTCCTGAAAGAAAAACAGATGGAAACTCAAGGCTGATAGAAAGATAAACCTAGAATAAGAGAGTTATTCTCTCCACTGATGCCCCAAGGAAAAGCAGCCACAGGATGGGTGGGTAACAGTGAAACAGAGAATAACCAGTTAGAGACAGAGAAGAAAGAAATTTAATTAATTGTTTTCAGATTTCAGAAGCACAGTAAATCCTATTAAAGATAAACACAAACAGATTTGTGGCTAAATCTTTCATACCTAAATGCAGGATATCTAAATTTAGAGAGTTTCAAGTCACTTAGAATAAAACTAGGCTGACTGGAGTGGAATAGGACAAAAAGAGCCTAAATCTGACTTCGCCATGTCACGTTCTGGTAGGAGACCCAGACAATAAACAAAAACTGCTGAAAACTGGGAAAAGATACCAAACATTAAAGGAAGATATTTCTGACATTTAAGTAGAAAAAAATGAACATTTAAAATATTTTAAAATTACACTAAACTGGATATCAACCTAGTCTCAGAGAACTATGCAGAGCTCAGGGAAACAGGAGAAAAGGAAAAGACACTTCACAGAAGGAGGAGGAATCCCACAAAGGGTGCAGTGTTCCTTCCTTCATCACTGCAAAGAATTAGGGGAGACTCAGTGAAGACCACAGCCAGGCACTGCCCCGAATGTCACACCAACAGATGTGAAGACCACGGTGAGGTCAAGTCCAGGAAAAGAAAAGGAGTCAGGAACTCACAGAGACTGTGCCTGGGAAAACGTGGAGATTTTATTTTAGAAGATGATTTAGCATTAAATTATTAATTTAGAAATGAGTATGTCTAAGAGTCTAGGATTCTACTTTTACAAAGGTCCTTAAAATATTCCATGGGAAGATACATGCAGTGTTGTTGTTCATTTCAAAATTATTTATATTTTTTTTCCTAAAAAGCATGTAAACAAGCTGAACTTGAATCTGTAGGTATTAAAATAATCATATGATAATACATACTAAAATAACTTTTAAAAGTGAAATGAATTTCCCTTGTATATCTGACCAGAGGTGAATTATATAAACCCTAATTTTAGCATAAAAGATAAAGTGAAAGCATAATTTTAAAAATACGTTTTCATTTTTAGAAATAAAAACCAGAATTATTTAGAGTAAATTATTTCAGGTGATCAAATATAAAGATACTTCAGGGAACATGGAAATAAATACAGTCTTGGTCCTTGGCATAGAAGTGACAGAGACTTTATATAACTCAGCATTTCATTTCCTATAATGACTCTTCAAGGCAGTCTTCATGTGGTTGGTCCTTAATCTTCTGGGAATAAGATTCACAATACACCACCGTTAGGGTACATAACATATTTCAGAAATAAAACAAACCACTCTTACAGTTCAACTAATAAACAAAGGGATAAATTAATCATTCCAATACTTGCTGATAATGATAAAAGTCAACATTTACTCATGAGTTTTTAAATAACTGTTATAAAGCTAATAAAAATTGAACATAGTAAGTCTGATAAACATGAGCAGCTCTTCAAAATATCCAGGAAACAGTACAATGTAGGAGAATGTTTTGCATGATTCAGGATTGTTTTAATAATTAGTGATCCACCCTTTCACTAGCACTGATATTTTACAGGTCAACCCAAAAGAAGAATTTCTATTCAAAAACTTGGAAACAAAAATTAAAATCAGGAGATTTGATCGTCAGTCTAAAAACGTGTTCCATTTAAATCTCGATTTTGTAATATTATAGGAAAAGTTAAATTTTAGGTGCTTAACATATAAATCAGTGCAAAAGAAAATCCACACTGATACAGGAGAAAGGGCAGTGGTCTGGCCCTTCTCACAGCCAGGCGCGGTTGCCTCCGGGTCCTACTTTTCCTTAGCAATTACTAAAACACACAGAAATAAATCCGATTCATTTATCTGCTATAGGTTTGTTCTGTCAGAAGTGTATTTGGATAGATTTGTGAGTTTTTAGAACATAAACACTAAGGCTTTAGAAAAAAGGAAAATTGAAAATAATCATTTTTTAATATTAAAAAAAACTTTAAAATAAAACTAAAAATTCGTATAACCCTGAGGAAAGGAAAAATTACTAGGACACAATATAAATCACAATGACAGAGACTGATGGATCTGATCATACTAAATGTGTAAAACTGTAAAACCAAAGGTATGAAAACCCAGGCTGCAAAATCATCCTCAAAACCCACATACCCTAAAAGAATCAGCACCCAGGATATAAAGTGCTTCCCTATGTTATTTTTTTTAAGAAACAGGGAAAGTGTGTTATTTTCGAGTATAAATACCTAAACAGATAAAGGAGTAAAGAATAAAGGCTGGTCTTTAATAGGGAACTAAATCCATGTAGGGCCAAAAATACATGTAAGCATCTTTAACTTTATTAATAATCAAAGAAATGACAGCTAAAAGGGTTAGGTGAATATTGTAGGAACGAAAAGTAATATGTCTAAAAACATCAAACATTAACTATTTATATGGGAAACCACACGTATATGATTTGCTGATGAGATTATTAATGAAGAATAATCATTCTGAACAAGTTGGGAATATTTAACACCAATAAAGATAACTTCTACACATCAGTTAGCATTTTAATTTCTTTATTTGACCCATGTAGACACCAACCAAGTTGTTATATTGTTCTAACAGTATAATTTCTGATAGTTACAAATGAGAAGAAATCTTTTTGGATGATGAACTCCTGAAGGTGTATTGCATATGAAATTTCAGATACAAATTATTTAGGGAAATAAGCCAGTTGACAAAATGTACCTTCCAACAGACACAAAACTATATTATTTTCAATTTTTAACTTTAGTTGTACAACAAAGCATTACAAAGTAGAAGCTTAGAAACACTAAATAGCATGCCTTAAATTTAATCAGTGCTGATGAGTGTATATGACTTACCTTTCTTTATGCTGGGTGTGTATATACACATTATATATATAGACAGAGACAGAGACATAGAGACAATACAAGATGCATAATTGAGATTATTTCATTTTTAAATATCCTTTAACAGCAGTGTAATATTTTGTGTAACATTTTGTTGACTGGATTAACAAAACATTGTTTACTCATTTTTGGAACACGTATTCCTAAATAGAAATCCAGAGATTAGTTTAGTGAAATTCACAAATAAAGACAGAATTATTGTTAGTCAATTTTCCTTTGGCCTCATGCTCCTCTATGGCTTGGCAAAGCATTTTTTAAATTTGGAATTGTATCCATGAAATTTTTTATTTTTCATTTTCTGGTTTTGATTCCCACTTGTTTTTAGGGCTGGAGTTTGAAACCAAGGACTTGATTATGTTATAAAACTGCTCAAACACTCAGCTCATCTCTCAACCCAAAATTCTAAATGTTACCTAAAATATTTTGTCTCGATTATTGTAATTTGGGGACCTCCCTTAAATATTCCCCTAGAGGGAGTACCTCACAGACAGCACCTAAACTTATGTCTATTCCCAGAAATAATTTTGGAACTCATCTGCAACCACGAATGGAAATATTTTTAATTTTTTCTTCTGCTTTTTGGTACTGGAAGTGAACTCATGCTCATGACCTTGCCAGGCAGGCGTTTATGTTTCCGGTCCAGTATATCTAATATTTATACCTGGATTCCACAAACACCGGCAACTTTGTACCTCACTGTCTTTGTCTCTCTTTTGCATCTCACTGCTGGAGGCCAGAAGCAGCCAGATGCCCCCTGAGCCTTCTTTCTGGTTGAGTCCCTCTCCGGACCACCAGGGCTGGGCATGTCTTCCCTATTACCGAGGTCCCAGGACACTATGCACGGGGCCCTACCTCAGGAGCTTCCCCCACTCCAAACACCAACGGCCTGCCTGACTCTTTATCCCTCAGGATACCCTCCGCCAGGGCTGTCAGTCTGCCACCAATTTCCTCAACTAGGGCTGCCTCAGCTCTGCCCTGATCAACCCAAAGCAAGAGCGTCCACTGGAGGGTTGGTCACATCTGCACCTCAGTCCCAGGAAAAACCGGTTCTCATTCTTTACTTTTTTTTTTTTTTTTTCAGGATTTAGGATTTAAACCAGGGTCTTCATGCTGAGTTACATCTCCAGCACTTTCTAATTTTTTAAATTTAGTAAGTTCTAACTGAATTCCTAAGTTGCCCAGGCTGGGCTGAAGATTGCCACGCTCCTGCTGTGGTCTCCCAGAGTGCTGGGATTACTGAACCACTACTCAGATCTATTCTTTACCTGTGTAACAAATTTCTTCAAAATCAGCTTCTTCCTCCCAGAGCTTTTTATGCTCACTGGCTCTGTGGGTCAGCAGTGCAGGCAGAGCCTAGAACCTGAATCTAGCTTGTCAGTGGACTTGGAACTCACACTGGGGTTTCACACACTCCACCAACAGAGCACGTCCAGTCTCCGTCTCTGTGCAGCAAGGTACACAGTATTCATCTCACCCTGAAATCACAGCCATAACAGGAGTGGATGTGCCATGTTTCACGCTAACAGGAAAAGTACCCAAGTACCTCCATGGGAATGCATGTGAGCGAAAGACATTAGGAAGGGGGCAACACGAGTGCAGGATCCCACCGTGGGCACTCAAGCTCCTCTCTGCCAGGGAGACCCAAGATGCTTGATGCACCCCTGTGGTGACTCAGATAGGGACCAAATGGACTGCATATTCCCATCTGGATTGCTCTAAGGCCAAATCTTATGTTCCTGTCACCAAATTGGTAAGTCCTTAGAGCATATTATATAAATCCTGGTCACAACTCTCCTGCAGATTATGATGTGAAGCCTCATAAAAGTGCACACAAAATATCTACTAATGCTTAAGTACTTAATAAAAATGATAATGACCCAGGGTGGTGGCACTGCCTGAAATCCAGCACTCAGGAGGTTGAGGCAGGAGGATCATCATGAGTTCCAGGCCAAGTCATGCTATATAAGTGAGTTCAAGGTCAGCCAGGGCTACATAGTGAGACTTTGTTTCAAAAAATAATAATAATAGTCATTAATAAGATATTTCCACCTTGCAGAAAGCTGACTCATCCATTTCTTCTCAGGTAAAAGAAAAGAGAAAGGAAATCAGTCTCATTTGTTTATCCACTGCAGGCTTGTTGGGTCATTAGCATATTAAGACAGTTCCACTTGGAACTGCTAAAAATAATAATGTTCATAATGCATCAGTTTTTGTAACAATAGTGTCATTTAAAAGCTATTATGCTAACCATATTTTTTAGTGAAGAATGATTTTAGAATATTTTCTGGGTTATTGATAATAATGTGCTTGTTTTTGTTTGTTTGCTTGTTTGCACAGTTCTCGAGTTGAATCTGGGGCCTGGTATATGGTAGACAAGGCCTCTACCACTGAGCTACAACCCCAGCCTTGTTTATGTTGGCTGAATGGCAAAGCTTGTGTTGTATTATATACATCTCTCAAAATTCCAAGGCTTCTTTATAGATCAAATCCAGGCCTGGCAGGGAATTTAAAAGTAACTGAAGGAATCACCCAGGGAATGGACTGATAGAAAAATGAGGATAAGAAGCGTGTTCTGAACTTGGCAGTGTGCAGTCTTCAGGTATGTCCCTGGATGGCTGGAAAGTTTTCTAAGAAAGTGGGAGAGACAAAGAGAGACATCTCTTTCATTTCATAGCGTTCTTCAATGTGGGGCAGTCACAGTCCCTCTCGGCCCCCTCTACATTTTTAGGGTTTTATTGTTGCTGCTGTTTTTTTTATATGCTCAGGAGAGGCAAGTGGTTAGAAACCACAGCTCCAGTGAGAACACAAGACAACAGGAGGCCCCAGATGACCTGAAGATCAAACACCTAAGAAGAATTAGAACTCCGGTTACGCACCTCTGAGTTAAGAATCCCATTGTCTTTTCCTGAGTTTCTTTCTTGGGTTCTTGGAACTCAGTCCATGCTTCCCAGAGGAAAGCACACCTTCCAATTCCAACCAAAGTCTTCTCTCACTCAGTTGCTGGGGTCCCAGTGGGTCTTCAGCCAGCAGCCCATACCTTCTGAGGATCTGACCTGCATGAGCAACCTCTCTCCCTCTGAGCTTGGCTCCATTTGAATCCCTGCTGCGTTTGTTCTGTGTTGAGTTCACTTCTTGGAATATTCTGCCTTGTGACATTAATACGGAGCTACTGCAATGGCCCCCGCAAGTTCCCTCTTGTTCCTCGAGGACACAGACCAGTGACCAACCATGGGTGCCTCTGAGCTTTCTCAGTCCAAGGCAGAGGTCAATCCCTGCTCTCCAGCTGCCAGCCAGTTTCATGAAAGGGTGGACAAGGACAAGTAAACACCTTGAGGTGGGATGGGTGCCCTTGGCCACCTAAGAGTGGGAGCTAGGGTTGAGACTGCCTCCTGGACCTCCAGGAAGACTTCTCGGGAGATGGCATCGGGGTGGGTCTCTGAAAAGTGGGTTGCACCATAACCAGTTGGACATAACCTACACCACCAAACTGGCTTCAGTCCAGTGCACGTGCATGGGGCTTATATTGTGCACAGGTCAGAGGCAGGGACTGAGGTACAACAGAGGACACGGCACTGGTGCTTTCTGCCAAGGTGGCTGCCACTGAACACAGGGAGTGAAGGAAGAAGACAGGCCTTACGGGAGCTGTATTAATTTAGGTTGTATGGGTGGTTTCCTAGGAAATGTTACTAGGATGGAAAGGTAAAGGTGAGCACGAGTTAGATGATTAAGAGGTGCGGGCTAGTGTTACAGAAAGAAGATGGGAGGGGAGGAACCAGATGTGACAGGGGCAGGGAAATGATGAAGACACCAGAAATGACTTTGATCTTGTTGCGATGCCTTGAATGTCCTTGTCACCTGCAAAAAGTAAGTAGCTAGGAATTCTGGGTGAGGCAGCATCACTAGTCAGACTTATCAGTGCCTACTGGCTCCAGGGGTGCTGAAGCTCTCTGCATGCTGATGGGAGCTCTCCTGATTTCTGAGGTTTGGACCCGACCATGTAGCATTGCTGTAGCTGGAGTTCACCCTTCCATCATAAAGGGACAAAGGCTCAGAGCCAAAAGCTCACTCAGGTTCACTCTGTGAGTGGCAGGGCTGCTGCGTGTCCCTGTCTACCCAGCTTCCAAACATTTTCCTTCAGCTCTCAGAGGCTTTTGCTAACCCCAGATGACAGAGCCTAGGTATTGTCTCAGATAGCTCTGGATCCCTTCCTCAGTGACACCTCAGTGGAGCCCATCCTAGGATGTCTTTAAACTAGGACTTTTCATGGAATTTTCTTCTTTGGTGTTCCATAAACACAAGAAAATCTGCCTCTAACTGTAGCACTCAGGAGACTGAGGCAGGAGAATTGCATTGAGTTCAAGGCCAACCTGACTCACAGCTCCGTGGCTGTGCTGTATTCTCAAACCCAGGTTAGGCCAACCTCAAATTTGTACCTTCTCTCATTGTATTTTATTGTATTTTTGAACAAACTTGTTTCTTTTCTTCCTTATTTTTCTTTTTTCCCCTCCTGCCCTCTCCTATACTGTATGCCAGCTACCCACCCCTGGGTGTGTGCCACACTGCCAATCTCAAGGCTACACAATGAACCAATGAATAAACACTAGACTCAGTCACCTTCTAAAGGCCTCCCGTGACCTCATGAGGTTTTGGGGGACATTCAAACACAAACCAAATCATTTTGCCCCTGGCCTCCCAAAGACTTTTGTACATCCTTTATGCAAATGATATTTAGTCCATTTCCAAGAGTTGCCAAAGTCCTAAAAGTTTCAGCATTACTGAAAAATCCAAGTCCAAGTCTCCTCCAAAATCTAAGCCAAACTCTTTAACTGTGATCCCTTGTACAAATGAAACAAAGTTAAACACTTTCAACATTCAATGGCATGAGATAAGCATTACAATTCCAAAAGGTACAAACAGGAGAATGCAAAGGATCGGGACTAACAAAAGTCCAAAATCCTCAAACATTCAGGCAAACATTCAGTCCTGTAGTTCCATGTGGAACATCTGAAGCAATCTGTGGTAAATTATGAGCTCCCAAGGGCTTGCGTGGTTCTGCCCCTACAGCACTTCTGGTGGTTGTAGCTGCCACAGCTCTCTTGGGCTGGTTCTGCTCCCTCCTTGCAGCTTTCCTTAGATAATCCACTCTCCTGGCTTTTCCAAACTTTTGGTTCTCCAATGCATCTTTGGCTTCACACTCACAGCTTCCCACACTGCCCTCCGGGGCATACTGCTTGACCTCCTGGGCCTTCTGAAATAGAGGTGGAAGCCTTTTTAACCTCAGAACTCTTGCATTCTGTATGCACCTAAAACTAGTGCCTCATGGATGATGCTGAGGTCTGCTGCCAGGTGGAACTGTAGCCAGGCTTTCCTTTCTTTTGGCTGTGGGAGCTGAGTGCCTGAATCACTGGGCACCTAATTCTGAGGAACAAATTTTCTGTGTTGTTGCCATTCTGGAACTTGGTGCTCTGTGATTTTCTCCTCAAAGCAGTCTTTCACTTTTGCAATTTTGAGGCTGCAAAGCATGGGGACTGTTGCTTGTGATGCCCTAATGCCATCTTTTATATTCTCCTCTTCCTTCTCAACAATAGGGATCTCACCTCTGTCTTTGCAGCCCACAGGTTTACTAGAGCTTCCTTCCTGGCCAAATTCAGTGTTTTAAGTCATCCTGCTGGGCTCTTTGCTCTTGATTTGCTATGTAAATCTGCCTAAGAACCCCCAATAGCCATGCCACAGTCTCAATGTTCAACTGCCTTGAAATTTCTTTTCCTAGGTTAATTAATCTGATGCCCTCAATCTCTGCCTCAGGCAAGGCCTATGGATACAAGCAAAATGCAGACAAACTTTCTGCCAAGCCATAATCCACATCATCTGGAGTCCAAAAGCCATTGCAGTCCTTCTTCCCAGCAGAAACCTCCCAAGCCTGGTCTTTACAAGTTTTCTGATCTGAACTCTGACCAGAATCTTCCATACAGAACAGCCTAAGCTGTTCCAGCTCTATGCTTTCAGACAAAACCTCTAAACCTTTCCAAACTCTTCCCACAAGCCATTCCCAAGAGGTCTTGAACAACATGGACATGAAAAGTCACAGCAGCAACCTTAATCCTCTGATACCAAATAGTCTTGGTTACTTTTCTTTTGTTGCTCGGACAAAATACTTGACACCCAAAATGAAGGAATAAAATTTATTTGGCTTACAGATTTTTGGAAGTCTCAGTCCATACTCAGCTGGTTCCAAGGCAGGGTGTGTGGCTAAGGGGCAACTGTTCATGGCAGTTACAAGCAACAAGATCGAGAAGAGCAAAAATCTTCCTCATCCTTCTCGAAACCTTTCACATCCCATCATGCTCTGTATTTTAAATGTTAAAGTCTTGTAATCGAATCCTTTCTCTTTATGTCTCATCTTCTTCATGCCCTGTATGTCTCCCTTGTTCAAAAATCATTGTCATTGGAAATAATTTCTTGTACTATTCCTATGTTCTCTTGTCCATTGAAACTATGGCCAGGTTTCTAGAACAATTATGACCAGAGCTTCCATAGTCTATGTAGTATGCCAGAATGAGAGAAGGTTTGAAGGAATTTTCAATGTTAGTAGACATGATATGGCTTAGTAGGTATACATTCATACCAAAAACTGAAGTGTGGCATTTCAAATTTGCCTCTAAGGAAGAAAACTATTTAGATATTGAGAGTCCAAGGTTAGTGTTCTGATTTAATTCATTTCTCTGAAGGTTTCTGTTACAGAAATTTGAATTCTTGTTGGTGAATTTAAGATCATCAGTAGGGAACTTTGATGGCTTCATATGACACATCAGGCTTGATGTGGTGCAAAAGGCTTTGTCCAGTGGGGCAAGTTTATGTCTTTGACTAACGCCGTGGAAGACCTCAATATCCAGTGTTTCAGGATACCATAGGTGGGGGGCACAAATTGTGATATTTGGATTTAAAATAAATATATCTTGTATTTTCATCTCTATTTCTTAGCACACAGCTCCTTAAATCCTTACAGTTTCCTAAATATGAATGCTAGGAGCATCATTTGGTCTAATATTTGATCTCTCACCTGGATCCTGACACAGAGATTCCAAGTCACTTGCAATTTTCCAGGCAGTACCAGTGCCCTTTATTGTAAATCTGTGACTCTTGGCAGAATCTTAGATGGAGGCTGGTGACAGAAGGGACCAAGCCATGATTAGAAACTTGGAATTATTTTATCCCAATGCATCACTTTTTCCATGGCAAAGAGAGGAACTAGAGATGGGATTAATTATTGGTCATGCTTGTATAATGAAACATCTACAAAAATCCTCTCTGTGTAGAGTTCAGACAGCTTCTAGGTTGGCAAACACATTCATCTCCAGAAGGGCAGGGAAAACCAATACATGGGATGGAAGCTCTGCACTAGGAGCACTTCTAGACCCTATCCTGTGTAACTTTCTCTAGCTATTCACCTGCATCTTTTATAATGTCCTTTTTCAGAAAAATGGCAATTTTAAAAAGAATCTTCCTCACTTCTGTGGGCCATTCTAGAAAATAACTGAAATTGACTGGAGATGGTGGGAACCTCTGGTTTGCAGCCAAGTTAGACAGAAGTAGAGGTAAACTATAGTTGTGAATCCTGTCAGTTTCACTGGATTAAGACTCCTAGAAAGATGATTGGATTCTAGGAACACCGACTCTGCAGTGGGCCAGTCCGCTGACGTGCTCAGAGCTGACTGGACCAGGACATGGAAGCTTCCTTGAGGATGCAGGCCTTGGGGCATGAACTGGAGGTCTTTATGTGGTCCCAGGCCTCTTCCTCTCAGGCTGTTGTTTATTTTTTTCTTTCTTACCTTGTACCTTTCTGCCATAATGTTTCTGTCCTGAGGCCACCCAACCACTGATCAAACCCCTGAAACTTTGAACAAAGTAAGCCAGTGAACCACTCTTGCTTTACGTTCTGTGCATAAGGGTTTTCTTTGTTTTTGTTTTTGATTTTGTGCCACACACTAAAATCTTACTAATAAAACTGACTGCTGGAATTGACATCTGAAATTGAGACAGTCTTATGGGATTGACCCACCCTTTAACTTACAAGGTAAATAATGCCGCCAGGTGGATTGTGTAAGGACTGAATTAATTGTAGCACATCCAGTAGCTGTTTGCAGAAATTAGGAAAATTTATTGATATGGGCGGCTTCAGCCCCAGCCCCACACACATTTTGGTGACCAGAAGTGAAATAATATATATACAAAGAAGAAGAGAATAGAGTGAATTTTTCCTGAACAAAAGCATAGACATTGATCTTTGAGAATCAATTTCAATTTTCTCCTGAGTGCTGAAAGAGAGAGTACATAGTTCAAACATGATGGAACACTCTTGCTCTTACCGACATTCTTCTGAGAACTGAATTTTGAATTTGGTGCCATTGCCTCCCTTATCTAGCCAGATGCTTCTTCATCTCCAGGGAAATGGGTGGCCCAGCTGAAGACACTGTCTTTGAAACTCAATATTCCATAACAGAGAAACACTAATTTAAAACCAATGCCAAGATCACATTGCAGACGTTTGTCTCCAGGGGAAAATGTCCTTAGCAAGCTATCAGTGACTGTCATTTCCACATCCTGGAAGTCTCTTGTCCAAGTGATGATGAAATTGGTGCTCTGGGTCAATGCCATGAGATTCTGTCTCTATTCTGCCTCTTATTAGCTGTGTGCTCCTGAAAAAGTTACTCTGTTCTGTTTGACGAACTAACAAAAACTTGTCCTCTTTTATGCTTTGCTTTTGTGACTTGAGCAACTACATTTAAGATAACAATATGTAATTTGTCAACTAGTGATTTTTTACTGTTTGTTTGAAATTCTGTATTATTTCTACACTTCTTTCTGTTTTGCTTTTTTCTCTAAAGAAATAAAAGAAAAAGTCACTCTGTCCCTCTGAATTTCTCTGTAAAATGTAAATAATAGCAAACCCTTCAAAATTTTCATGTGATGAATAAAATACTACGCTGATTTAGAAAGCTGTAATACCTTTGGTGTACCATGAATGTATAGTTGCATTGCTTAAATAGTTTTTCTTAAGAATGAAATCAGTACAGTAAGATCCCAATTTACAGACACTCCAGATGCAAACTATCACAGATAAAAACAGACCTTAAATCACAAACACTTGTAGCTGTGCACAGATGTTGGAAGGACCCCCCCATGTCTGCTGGGCCTGGGCACAGCTGTGACACTGTGTGTTTACTGTGCACTGTAACTGTGGACAGCAGCACAGTGCTGGTGTCAGTACTGACCACTCATCATTTAACAGACACGTGTGGCACTGGCACATGCGAAAACAAAATTAGAAACAACAACAAAAGTATACTTGGAGTTGCTTCTTTTTCTTTGCAAAACAGTTACTTTTCTAATATTCAAAATACTAAATCTTTTGTGTTATGCTTGAAATGAATATTGCTTTTCATAGCTGTATAATGAATTGTGTTCAGCAGTTTTACATGGTTTATCAGATTTGCCATACACACCATCTAAAATACTGAGAAAGCTTTCACATCCTCACTGAGTATTCTGATACTCAATTTGCCATGCAGAATTATGCAGAAATTAGGAAAATTTCTTGATAATTATGAAGATTAGTCTTCAGGCTAATCTTCATAAAAATATAAAGTTGGAGACACTACAATGATAGCAACAGACAACTGTGTAAACTATAATCTTACTACAAATAACAAACATTAATTAATCCATTTTAATACACAAGTTTCTTAGTGACAGCAAGCAAACCTAGTGTAGGGTCTCAGTGTTCATTGGAGAATCCACACATATTTATCCTTCAATTTTCAGCCAATCATTCCACCTCAAGGTCCACAGAGTTGATTCCAGAAATCATGCAATCCATAAATTTAATCCAGACACTTTTATTAATTTGTGCTTTGTAACCCAGGAGCCATCTTCTGAATTATTCTTTGTCTATTCTTCTAGGAAGAGCTACTTTGTAAACCCAAAAATGATGAGGTCAGAAAGTAAATATGATGAGGAAAAGGAAATAACATCAGAGTTCATGCTTTAGAAGGCAGGAGCTTTGCAAATAGTATGGAAGCCTGATAGGAAGTAGCAATAGTGACTTGGATATATTAAAGTATGGATTATGTATTAGTCAAAGTACTGCTTGGGAATATTTTGGGAGCAATAGTTTGTGGAAGTCAATGCATGAATTAATGGAAGAAGAGCAATGATTTTCAGATGATTCATGCACATAACATTTACTGTACAATTTATTCACCTTATTTCTTTTGTTATTATATAATATTATATAGTGAAATAATTATACAATTCACCACAATACAGAGTAAGATAAAATAATGGGCAGGACATACACAGATTACAATAAGTGACAGAGTCTGACTTAAAGCCTACCACTAGATGCACTGTACACTTGAAGAACATTAACTCACTTGATACTACAAAGCCTGCCATCAGATGAAGGCTAACTGTCACTTGCCACTCACTGACAGGGGCTGATGTGGTCTCTGTGCAGTCAAAACTATCCACTAATGCTCATTTGTATTTGCAGCCACACCTCAGTGCTAGCATCACCACCTCAGCTCCACTCAGATTGGTAGGCATTGGATTCTCGTAAGGAGTGAGCAACTTCAATCCCTGGTATGCACAGTTCACAGTACTGTCCATAGTCATATGAGATACTGCCTCCGCTCTGACAGGAGGCAAATCTTGGGAGACAATTCAAGTGGTAGGAGTGAATGTAAATACAGTGAAGTTTTCTTGATTGCCTGTGCTGCTCTGTAATGAGGAAATTGGGGACCCCTGAACTAGGTTATGGTCAGTCAAGCTATGGTCACAATGCAGGCAGGAGACAATTTCAGGGCAGATAAGCTGAGACAGGTACACTCACTGGGGTCAGTGGTGCTGTTGTGAACCCAAATGAGAGGAGCACATGTTTATTTTGGGGAACTGGGGCACAGTAGTCATAAAGAGGGCTCACAACCATGCCTAGAGACTGCATGCATTGTGTGCATCGCTGGGGCATGCCCAGCCTTCATAGTGTACACACCAAGGGGAAAAAAATATCAAAACAGACCGCATCAGACCAGGAGAGGTGCTTCTTCCTCCTGCAACTCAACACCAGTGTCCTGACATAGGGAAATTCCTCCATCAGCTATCCCAGAATCCTATTTCAGTCATGGACCTGATAGAAAACTTTGAATGTATATCTTCCCATTAAACATGAGCGTGCCAATAGATATTATGTGGGATGGAAGAATTGCAAAGATGTAACAATAGAGAGGTGACTAATAAGTATTTTGCAACTGGCACTCAGAAGAAAAAGAAATAGAGAATTGAGATTTATTGTAATATTTCCTAATCCTTTCAGTCAAGCCTACCATCATATTCTGTTCAACAGACCTGGACTAACTCAAGTAGCTCACAGCATTTATAATCATTAATATTCAAGTTTTGTGAACAGTAAAAGCTGGTCCAGTGGTATTATCCTGTGAGTTTCCCTGACTGCTATTTGTAGCTTGACTGGGACATTAGAGAATTGAAAATATGTGTATCTGAGGTAGGAAAAAAAATTCAAGTAGTAAATTGTGAAACTAGACAATCATAGGAGGAAATATGTGCGGTGTATGTGTGGGTATAAGACTGTTTCTCAAAATGTTGTACAGTGGTACACTCAGTAACCTCCCTAATGCAGCTTAGAATTGAAAGGCAACATTGGGCCAGGTTTTAGTACCACAGTGAATACTAAAATAATAATAAAATTCATATTGCTATTAGCACTCATTGAATATTTTGTACTAGCAAGGCACTGATAAAAACAAGATTCCAGGTTCAAGTATCATTTCTATACACATTTTACCGTAATAAAATTTAGTAACAGGTATAACATATAACTCTTATCACCAGACTATTATTAAGTGGTAGAGCTGGAATTCAACTCAAGGAATGATATAGAAAAGTATTCACTACTACATATTTAAATGATTTTGTGCATATTATATGATGTTCAAATTTGATTCTATAAAAAGTTGAAAAAACTCTATTGAAAAAAGGTGACAGAGTTAAGATAATAAACAGTAAAACGGCATTATGGTTACTTCACTTGAACAAATACGGTTTATTGGTCAGACTTCTCATGGCTGGGACAAAATACCCAGAAATTAAAGGAGGAAGGATTAATCTGGCTCATGTTTTCCGGAGGTTTAGTCCATAGTCAGTAAACCCAAGGCAGGAAATCATGGCAGAAGGGCCTGGATGAGCCAAGATGCTTAGTTCATGATGGCAGGGGACAGTGACAGAGAGGAAATGGTGAGTGACCACAAGCTCATGTCTCCATGGCCTCCCAGTCATAAACCCAAGTGCACTTACTAATACCTTGGGGAGCTGCCAACATAATCAAGTTGACATAATTAAGTTTAGCCATTATATATTTTGTGAATCAGTGTGGTAACTGTAATAAATTCAAGTAATATATACAATGCACTGTCAATTCTTTGAACTTATTATATTCAAAAGCATCCTCCAATTTTATTTTAGTGTAACATTATGTTAAATTTTTTCAACATTTGATGAATAAAAAGGAAAATAATCTCTATAATATCATAATCTTGTATATTTTCCATATTATCTTCTAACATCTTAATTTTGCCTATATATATTTACCAATAAAAATAATTATAGAATTGCCAAAAATGATACAAATGTTCCCAAATGTCACAAATTTTGTACATGTTTAGTACACTGAAAACACAACTTCGCTTGTCAGGTTTCAGTCAGGACTTAATGAGACATTGAACCTTATTTTTTAATTAGTGAAGAAAGATGTGTGGTGCTTAATATGCATCTGATGAAGAGAATTTATCCAATAATGACAGTTAAAGAGGGACTAATATTCGCTTGGCCTAATCTGTAGGAAGTTAAAATCTAGTGAGCCTCAAAATATATAAGTAAAGGTACACTCATGGGCATGAGAAACACTTTAAAGTTGATTTGTTATATTCAACTTTAGTGGTGATAAGAAAGTTAATACTATTTAATATCTAACACAACAATATTCCTGGCCACATATCACTCAACCTACTGGATCTTGCAGAATGCTGGACAGTCACAGGTAGACTGTAGGATCGACAAGTGGCTAACTTCACTACCTTGCTGGCATTTTATACTAGTAATGCTCATAATGAAGTCAGTTTTGCATACTGAAATGAAATTGCCTTGCTTGAATGCTAACTGTATTGAGATATTTTATTTATTTCACTGTATACCAATGCATAGAGCATGAAATCAAAATCTTCCCACAAAACTATTTTTTTTTCTGCAAACCTGCTTTATGGCATACTATTTTATTTTAAACTGGCATAAGTGTACCTGTTTGTGGGGTGTAGTATGACGCCTTATACATGGTTACAGTATGTGATGAGCAAATTTGAGTAATTAGCATACCCATCTCCTCAAACATTTAGCATTTCACTGTGATGAAAGGTTCAAAACTCTCTCTTCCACCTATTTGGACATGCAGAATTCAATTTTGTGAATCATGTACACCCTCCTATACAAGGTGACACAGAGAATTACTCCTACCATTTGTAATTTGTTTGTATTCCCAAGCCTCTCTGCATTCACATCACTACCTTTTCTGGTTCGTGGTACAAACCATTCTTCTCACCCTCTTGCACATCAGCCTTTTCACATTCCACAAATGAATGAGATCATGGGGTACTTGTCTTTTTGCTCCGTTTTATTTCATTATATAATGTTTCCCAGGTTCATCTGCATTCTTCACGGCAGGATATCATTTTTTTCCTTTTTGATTAATGGTTGAAAGTATTCCACTGTATAAATATACCACAGTTTCTTTATCTGCACATTTGTTGATGCAACTTTAATTAACTTCATGTCTTGGGTATTGTGAGTAGTGCTTCAGTGTGGATGAAGGTGGAGCCATCTCATCACCATACTGATTTAAATTCACTGAATACATATCCAAAAAGAGATTGCTGGATCACTCAGTTGTTCTTTTTTAGAGTTTTAGAAAGAATCATACATTTTTTCCAGGAACCTTATTATTTTAAATCAGCACTGACAAAATGTAAGAATTCCCTTTTCTGCAGCGCCTCACCAATATGTATTATTTCTTGTCATTTGACAGTGTATTCATTCCCTGCTACACAATTATTGTGATTGTTCAGTTGCCCTCTGTTTCCTGCTGATGCATACAGCTTGTGTTCTTTGTTATTATCTGTGCATCTGGAGAAGCAGTCATCTCTTCTGACTTTGTATAATGGTTTTATTGGAGAAATTTTTACCTGTTGCTACATCTTGACAGTTTGCTTCAGTAAGGCCTGACTCCCTGGGTTGTAGACAGGTGCAGCAGTGCAGGCTCCATGCACATTTTTTCTTCTGCAGCAACATCAATGATGCCTGCAAAGTGCTTCAGTTGGGCAGCTACTCCAGTTGATGAAAGTTACCTCCCTACTGAGATTGCAAGCACTTTATACTGTGGATTCACGAGGCTGCTCTTTACCAGGCAGTGTGGACTCCAATTCCCTGCCATGCTGAGGTCATGGCTGTGCTACTGGGCGCAGACTCCAGGAAATAAGGACAGGGCTATTGCAGGCACTTCTGTGAGCTCTGTACAGTGATGGTGCAACCTCAAGGATCAGAGCACAAAATGATTAGAGAGCCAAAGAGCAAGGCATACTCCTGCAATTGCTGTGGTACTGATGGGGCACAGGATAGATGCAGCCTGGGTCACTATAGGAGGAGCAGTGTGAGGTCTTGCTTTGGTGCAATATAACTGTGTGTATTTCATGTCACTCAGTGAACTCTGCAGTATTCTTTAGAAGGAAACATTTTAGAAGGAAAACATCCACCGTTTTAAGGCAAACTTCTAGATGCCTTGCTCTTAAATCCCCCCTTTGAGAGATGTCACTGTCAGTTCTAAGCTGTTCCCAGTAGAGGAGACAGAGAGAGGTGGAGGAATTCTTTTCCATTTCTAGCAGCCAACCTGAAGCTCCTCAGCCACAATGGCTCCCGCAGTCCTGCAGCGTTCCAGCGGGAGTCCTGCCATCCAGGTGGGTGTTGCTGTGGTCTTGTTTTGAGGATGGAGAGACTGCTGTTGAGCTCCGCTGGGCAGTCGCCTTGCTCCGCCCTCAGCAAGCATGGTGGTTGTCTTTTCAGTGTCATCACACGTTAAAGATTGCTGCATATATGTAGGATGAAACAAGGTCTCAATGTCGAAATAAAATGATTAATTTTGTATGATGGCAATACAGAGTTGCCCTCGGTTTTCCTTGTGTGAAATAAGCCTTTCAATTAGTTCTAGTCATCTCAGCGCTCAGAAGTGTGAGTTGGGAGGTGATTCTGGCAAGGATAGGTGTTTAAATCATTGCAATGTACACTCCTGTTACACATGGGGCTGTTGAGCCCTCACTCAGACTAGTCTAGAGCAATAATTTCACAAGCATGTTCATTGAGGTAATTAAAAATCAGAAACAGTATATGGTTACATTTAATCCTCATACTAGCCTATGAAACAGAAGATATTATTTTATGCATGGCTAATTAAAGTTTGCTTTTAGCTTCATGAGATATAATTGATGTATCAAACATCATATCCATTAAATATAGTTTTGACATATTCATACCGTCATTGCAGTCAGGAAAATATGTCTTTCACCCCTAAAAATCTCCTTGAGTTTGGTGTATATTTATTATGTTTATAAGAATATCTAACATTAAATTTATTCCTCTTACATATTCAAAGTGTGCCATACCATGTTTTTGTCTGTACTATACTACACAGATTTCTAGAACTTATTTATTCTGTATAACTGAAATTTTATATCATTGACCAAAAACTGTCAGTGTCTTAACCTGCAGGTCTGGTAACTAATATATCTTTTTGCCTTTCTATCAGTTTGACTATTTCAAATACATCCCACAAGTAGAACCAAGGAATATTTGTTTTGACTATATGTGAAACTATTAACTTAACAGTACTTTAAATAATGAGTTATTTTTTGCATTACATTAGTGAAGGGCCAAGTAAATTGATTGAAGTAAAGCCCTTTGAATTTATTAGCATTAATGTGAGGTAGCAAATTATAAACTACATGTGTATGTGAAGTTCTTAAATTCTGACAATATTTTAATGTGTTAGTTACAGTTCACATACTGGGTTCTAGGATCATAAGTGATCATCCTCTAAAGGAAGAATTTGGTTTACCTAAATTCTATGTTTTAACAATTATTCCTATTGTCTAATATCTTTCATTTAATCAGCCTTCATGTGTATGCTTCTTCGCCCTTGCATGTATACTGAATGTATTTACCTTGAGTAATTTTTCATTCACTCTAGTTGCCTAATTGAGCATGTTCATTTTCTATCCATTTTTGACTCATTCATTTAGTGCAACATAAAAAATTCAAGCAGTATGTATGAATTAGAATATTGCTTTTGCTTGTGTTAGTGATTACATAAAGAAATTTTGAATCTCTTTTTCCGAAGATTGTTGCTGTAGTATAAGAACTATTTGTGTGCCCTCTGTATGTCAAGGCACACTCTTGCTCTTGTGTTATGAAGTCTGACAGAGAAGGTCTCGTTTATACATGGCCTAATACTTAGGAGTTGCCTTCATCCTGTGCCTTTCAAAAAATAGAGGTACAGAAGTTGAAGGGAGACAAAACCTACCTGCTGGCCCTCCTCCTCCTCCTCCTCCTCCTCCTCCTCCTCCTCCTCCTCCTCCTCCTCCTCCTCCTCTCCCTTCTCCTCCTTCTCATCTTCCTCCCCATCATTTTATCACCAGATACCCACCAGTACTGTACCTAAAGCTCAAGGGCCCAGTAATAAGTTTGGGAAACCTCTGTTCGATCTTGAGATACTTATGTACAAAAAACCACAGCATCAGTAAAAGTTCTTTAAAGAAGTTTTGGAAATAAATATACATTACATTTTATAGGTTACATATTCTCCATAAAATATTTCCAAGTAATTTGGATATTAGGTAAAAGATTAATCACATGTTTAAATCATGCTTGTTTAAATCAGTGCTTAAAATTTCTGGTGTTTATATAATGTCAATTTTTCTATTAATTATGCTTTGATATTATATATTTTATTTACTTTCAACTTTCTTTTACTGCTTCTGCCCAAAAATTGAAAATTATTCCCCCAAAAAATGTGTATTTCTTTGGAAGTTTTTCATATGGTGGGCTTGGTAAAAGAGCCTGAAATTTGTTACCATTCTGTGGGTTTTCTTTTTTACTTTTTTTTTTGGTGATTTCTTTTCAAGCACAAAATCTTTTTAATACTATGAGATCCAAGTTGTTGATTCTTTGAATTGTTTCTCATGTGGTTTTCATTTTGTTCATGAATTCTCTGCCTCCACCTATGTCTCCAAGATTTCTACCTACTTTGTCTTTCAATAGATTGTGTTTATGTTTCAATATTTACATCCCTGATACATTTTGACTTTAGTGCATGGTGCTAGGCATGGGTCTAGTTTCAGTCTTTGGCATGTGGAAAGCCAATTTTTCCAAAACCATTTATCAAAGAGGTTATCCTTTTTCCAATGAAGATGTTTAGCCCCTTTGTCAAATAAAAGACTGCTGAGTGTCTTTGTAGTTGTGTTTGAATCTAACAATCTGTTCTATTGATTCTCAGGTCTATTTCTTTTCCAGTACCATGCTGATTTTATCACTGTGGCTTTGTAGTATAGTTTCAAGTCAGGAATTAGATGCCTCCTATCTTGCCTTTGTTGCCCAAAATAGTCTTTGCTATTCTAGGTTTCTTCTATTTCCAAATGAATTTCAAGAATATTTTCTTTAGATATGTGAGGTATGTTAGTGGTGTTTTGATTGAGATTGCATTAAATCTGTATAACACTTTTGGGACTATGGCCATTTTCCCAATGTTGGTTCTTCCTAGCCAAGAGCGAGGAATATTCATTCTTCCATTTTCTAATATCCTATTCAATCTCCTTTTTTAGACTAGTATAATTTTCAGCACGTGTGTCTTTTATATCTTTGGTTAATTGATTCCTAAGTATTTCATGTTTTTATATTCTATTTTGAAAGGTGGTGTTTTCATAATTTCTCTCTCAGTGAGATTTTTATTTTTAGCATTATTACAGGAATGCTATTGATTTTTGAGCACTGACTTTGTATCCAGCTATGCTGCTGAATTTGTTTATTCCTCTAGTAGTCTTTTAATGGGTTTTTTGGGCCTTCTCCATAAAGTGTAATGCCATCTGAAAATAATGATAATTTTACTTCTTCTTTTCCTATCTTTATTCCTTTTATATTTTTCTCTTGTCTGATTACTCTAATATTTCCAGAACTATATTGAATCATGATAGCGAACACCCTTGTCTTGTTCCCAATTTTAGAGTGAAGGCTTTCAGCTTTTTCCCATTTAGTAAAATGTTGGCTGTTGGTTTGTCATAAGTGGCCTTTATGAGATTGAGGTACATACCATTTATTCTGAGTTTCTGTAGGGTTTTTATCATGAACATGCGTTGGATTTTATCCAAAGCTTTTCCTGCATCTACTGAGATGATTGTGTGATTTTTATTTTTGACTCTGATGATGTGGTATATTACATTTATTGATTTGCATATGTTAAACGATCCCTACATTCCTGGAATAAATTCCTCTTATTCATAATGTATAATCTTCTTGATAATTTGCTGCATTCTATTTGCCAGTATTTTACTGAGAATCTTTGCATCAGTGTTCATTAATGAGACTGGCCCCTTTTTGTTCAGGTCTTTCTCTGGTTTTGGTATCAATGTGATACTTTCCTTCAGGAATGAGTTAGGGAGGATTTCTTTTCTTCCAATTTCATTGAACAGTATAAGGAGTATTGACATCAAATCGCCTCTAAATTTCTTATAGAATCCAGCTGTGAATCTATCAGGGCCTGGGCTTTTCTTTGTTGGTAAGTTTTTAATCACGTTTTTGATTTCAGTAGCTGATATTGGGTTATTCAAAATTGTTATATTTTATTGATTGAGCTTTGGTAGTCCATATGTTTCTAGAAATATGTTCCTTTCCTCTGTGTTTTCCACCCTATCTGAATACAGATTTTAGCCAATAATCCATCAAAGGACTTATATCCAGAACATATAAAGAACTGAAAAACATCAAGCCCCCCAAATTCAAAGACCCTCTCCAAAAATGGGCATCTGAGATGAATACACATTCCTCAGATGAAGATGTACAAATGGCAAATAAATACATGAAGAAATGTTCACTATCACTGGTCAATAGAGAAAGGCAAATTAAAACAATACTGAGATATCATCTCCCCACAAAAAGAATGGCTGCCATCAAGATATCAACTGATAACAAATGTTGGTGAGGTTGGGGGGGAAAATGAACACTTTTCCACTGTTGGTGGGAGTGTAAACAATGGTAGAAACAATGTGGAAATCAGAATAGAGATTCCTCAGCAAACTAGGATTAGAAGTTTCATTCAATCCAGCTATTCCCCTCCTGAATATTTTTGCAGAAAATTTGAAAACGTCACATCACAGTGATACATGCGTATCCATGTTTTATAGCAGCATAATTTGTAATAGCTAAATCTTGGAAACAACCAAATTGTCCATCAATCAGAGTGAATGAAAAAGATGTGGTACTTTTATACAATGGAATATTACTCAGCTATAAAAAGATGATTTTGATGTCTTTATAGGTAAATGGAGGAAACTTAAGGTTAATCCTCATAAGTGAAACAAACCAAGACTCATTAGTAAATATCACATTGTCTCACTAGGGTAAAAAATAATAAAAACTGAAGGAGTAATAAGAGCCAAAATACATAACAGATATTTTAAAAATGAAAGGCGAGGAAAGTGCTCTAAAGGATCTGACTGCATTGTATGTTTAGAGTGTAAGACAGATGATCATATTACTAAGTTTTTGTTGTATCACTGAAAAGAATGGTTTGCACTGGCAACGTTTGAGTGTCTATCCACTTTTTATTGTTTGATTTTGAACTTGAACAACTATTTCTAAGAGGACAATATGTTGTGTATCAACCAGTGATTCCTTAGTGTTAATTTTTTTGTTGAATTCTGTATTATTCTGCTGTTCTTTTCTATTTTGTTTTTTCTCTCTCTTTCTTTAAATAAAAAAGACAGATTCATATGCAAGTGATATATTGATGGTTTTTGATTTGTTTTTTACAACTATGCCTATGAAGGAAAAGGAACCAAAAGACTGGGAAAGAAGAGATTAAACTAAAATGTCTTATAGTAGAAGGGTCAACTGATTCCCCAGGAGACTGAAGTGCGTTGGGACCCTTAAGGGAGAAGCCAAATTGAGCCTCCTCCAAACACACCACCACAGTAGGAAAGGAGGACCAAACCCCAGCCAGCTGCCTTCCTTCAGTCAAGGGCAATGGTATTTATGTGGAACAACTCAGCGCTGAGCTGGTAGGAACCTACTCTCACATCTGGGCAAATGATCGCTGTCTTTAAATAGGGAATGGATTTGCCCCCAGCCTCACATGCTGCCCAGCAGTCGTTTGTGCAACTTGTATCCATCTGCATCCTAAAATAAAGAAATCTCATCAGGAAACTGTTTGTCCTAATTCTAGGCTTTCCTTTCCTGGGTGAATAGATGAAAGGAATTAGTGAAAGGACAGTTTTTGCCACTGAAGCTGGCATACATATGATAATCCCATTCTTTCTTGTCGGTGCAATGTATGTAACCCTCATCCTTGGCAAGAAAAGTCTGCTAGTCTATTGATGATTTCCCAGTAAGCATGGATGTCTGGACACTTTCTGACAATACTGTGCAAAGTATTACTAAGATACGATCCGACTGAGCACATCATTGCTATATATTCTCTGCCCTGAGCCGATCTGTAACACTTCTCTACTTCCTGCTGATCATCAGCGTTACCTCTGCCCACATCTTTATTGGGACCTTACAACAAAATATCATAGGCTAGGTAGCTTAGGAATCATAAAACTCAGTTCTTATAGTGGTGGATTCCGGAAAGTCCATAATAAAGATGGTGGTAGAGATTTCATATCTGTTTAGGACTACTTTCTCAGTCATAGGTGGTACCTTCCGGTTTTTGATGTCTATTCTGTTTTCCTAATTTTTTTACTTTTCTCTACCATTTTGTATTTGGGCATCTTAACTTACATTGGTTCTTTTTTCTATTATAGGAAATCATTTGACAGGATTATTAAATGAATTATTCTAGTATAGGTATTATCTTTCTTTCATTTCCATTTAAATATTTTATAATTTTACCTCCCTTTTGATATTCCCATTGACCCATTTAACAATCTACCTTCTCTATTTTATATTCCAATCACATTTTAAGTAAGCACTTATTTTAGGTTTCTTCTCTAAAATTTTCAACCTTCTCATCATCTTTAGCTTTCATCAGTTTATTTTTGCTGTTATTCTCATTGTATATGCATAATCTCATAGCTTTTTAAAACCTATTTAAAGAAAAAGCTTATGTATGTCTCTAGAGCATTCCATAAACAATAATCATAGCTAGACTGCCTAACTGGAAACATTTTTTATGATTGGTGACATGTTATCTTATAAAGTATCACAGAATAAAATATTTTGTTACAGATTCTCCTTTTTTGGATTAACAAAGCTCTTATTATTTTGTTATATATTGAAATTCAAATTGGTTAGATGTATAAATATTAATATTCAAATTTATTGATTCTTAAATATATAAATTCTGTGATAATTATATGCCTATATTAAGTTAGTTAGGCAATTCACAAGAATTATCTTGTTAATTCAGTTGTAATTATATTCAAAATATTACCACAATTTGAGTGATTTAAAAAGATGAGAAACAAACTATTTTGACTAGTGGCTGCTTTAAAATTTTTTATTTGGCATCTTTATGATTTAAAACTATGTGCTCAAGTAATAATTGAGAGTGAAAGATATAATAATTCAAATAAATATACTTTAAGGTATACCTGATGCTAGAAGCATTTAAAATAAGTTTAGAATTTCATTGTGATTTTGAAAAAAACTTGGCTTTAAAAGACAGAGGTGTGGAGGTGGTAGTCTGTACAGACCCATGAGAACTGAACACAGATGTCTCAAAACCCAGACAAGGTTTAATTCTCATCTAGTTCATGAAAGTTCTGAGGAACAACCGAGAACCTCAGTCATGATGTCAGGTTGCTCAGGAGAGCAGCGTGTGAGCCTGTCACATACACTGGTGGCTGTATAGGAAATTTAAAGTAATTATTAAAAGCTCAGATTAGTACATGGTTTGAATCCTAATATGCTCCTTAATTACATGAAAGCTTTACTTAAACTTGACAGTGAGTAGAGATTAATAAGACCTGCTTGGTTTTTGATGAGTTTGATGAGCTCTAACTGAGAGGATGAGCCCTCTGGGTATGGTCTAATGCATCAGTAGATGTTCCATCCATGACCACTCCCATGCCTGGTCCATGGAGAGTCAATGGGCAAAGGCTTCACTCTGAACATTCTATATCTGCCTCTTTTTCTTAAGACATCCAGTGAATTCCCCATGGAACATGGTCTTATATTTCATATACAAATCTGCTTGCATGTGCCTGCTTACATAGATTTTTCCTACCTAGTCTCTCCTCTGACAGTTTTCTGAGTTTGTAGATTACCTCCCCCACACACTGGCCTTGTGCTGGAACACAGAAGTGGCAAATAGTTGGTGCTAAGTAAATCAATATTCACAGTTTTGTTCTTGCAAAACCTCAGGTCTTTAACCAAATTTAGATTATGTTTCATGCAATCGATAGATTGTAGATAAAAAAAATGTAGAAAACTTCAAACTCATTTCCTGAAGTTTTCAAGAATCATTTTGAAAATATTATGAATTATTATTCAAAAAACAATACAATCCATGACTTCATTCATGTCCTCAACAAATAACTCCTCACACCGAAAATAAATCTACTAAGTAGATTAAGTTTTTGCTTCATTTTGTCATGATTATTAGTGGCCTGAGATTTTACAAACCTAAACACCTTAACCTTGAGAACTGTTTAACTTGCTACTCCGGGTCAAATGAGCCTTTTGAGGAAAGGGTTTGGATATCTTAGGTAATACTTGCCATAATAAACAAATTTAGTTTTGCATTTAAGTGATCATTTCTTTGTCTTATCTGTTCTTTCTGTCCTTACACAGGCATCGACTGTGAGGTAAATATAGATGAGAGCCTATCATGGCCCTGTCTTCATGACTGAGCTTGTATTGATGGCATCAGTCACTGCACCTGCCACTGCAGGACTGGGGTTTTGGGTCCCACTGTGAAATAAATGCAAGAGCTTGCGTCTCAAATCCTTACTCACAGGGAAGGTGGCTGTATGTATTTCTTTTCTATTTTTAACTCTATGGTAGTATATTTATCTCCCAATATTTAAGACTTACTGTCAAGAGAAAGTTGATAAAGATAATTTTAATTATGCTGTTTCATAAAACAAGAGATTAGTACAGTTAAAATGACAGATGTTGACTGTTTTAGCTAATGTAATGTACTAATACATTATCTCTGCCCTTTTATTTCTGTTCATTAGCATAAAGTAATTTCAATAAATGTAGATTAATTAGACTTTAATATGCTTAAAGGTATCTGTTCACAGTAACAGAGGTAGCAGACAGGATGACGGTTCATTCTATTATTTGCTCTATGGAGAGATAATGCCACAAATTTAGTGTTTAAAATGTTCCTAAGTAGGCAGGTTCTTTCATCCCTATGTGTATGAGAGGCATTTCATGACTCTATGGAGCAGTATAATAACCCACCTGTGCAAGGAGAGAATATTAATTTATACAAATCTAGATTGGGGATATTTGTTGGGGAAGCAAGTGGTAAGGAAAATCATATCACAGAGATACCATGCTGCTTCTGAAACATTTTATTTTTCTCGTCTTACCGCTGACTTGGCCAGGAGGATGAAGTTAGTTGCTCCTTGTAATGCAGTGTGGATATCACTGACTTCACTTTCCTACCTAAGCCCCAGGTGCACTTTTGATCTCTCAGAACTGTTCCTTCTTTTTGACGCCAGGAGGGAGACAGCAAAAATGAAAATTGATCAGTGTTTTCAATTCAGTCACCTTCAAGGACAAGACACTACGAATAGACTCTAACTCCTCTTCCTCAGGGGAGTGAGTTGTTTGTTTGTTTGTTTGTTTCTCTGAACATGGAAAATTTTAAATGGTGAAAATTTATTGCCACTATCGTTTAATTACTATTAATTCTGGTTCAGTGTTTCAGATCACGATCTCATTAGTGAGTGTCAATGCTCAGGAGATACAGAATGGACTAGCACAAGGTCCAAGAGTCCATGTAAGCTTTATCATTTACTAAACTTACATGAAAAAATCAAATGTAAAAGTGAAACTGCTAGCCACTAGTTTCAGACTCATTTCTTGAATAGATACTGATGACTTGGTTGCTCTCTCGCCTCTCATCTGTGAAATTCCTCAGTTTCTTTAAACACTACATATCACAGCCTTTTAAACCTCTTCATGCCTGCTGTGTTGTTATCATAAATTTCTGCAAAAATCTTGGTAACTACGTTTTAGATATAGTTGTGCAGTACACTATACAGTACATGCTCAGGTGGCCTATGTTTTACACCTGCCTCCTCAGTCCTGGTCACTGAAGTGTCTGTG
The DNA here is from genome assembly GCF_034190915.1 of Cavia porcellus. NCBI lineage: Eukaryota > Metazoa > Chordata > Mammalia > Rodentia > Caviidae > Cavia > Cavia porcellus. Next base: position 50,119,782 of record NW_026947507.1, read on the forward strand.
GATCCGTGGTGCGGAGACAGGATCAAATTTATCCAGACATCTCAAAAAGCAAGAAATACTGAATGAATCAGCCGATAGGTGGCAGCACTTGTAATACACTAAGGATCTGTCTTCCAATCTTGTGGAGTCTAGGTGGTCTGGTTGATGCATTGGGTTTTCCAAGGAATGCTTCTTCCTGTTTAGAAAAATAGGGTGCTTGAAGATGGTTACTTTTTTTTTGAGACAGGGTCTCGCTATTCATTGTGACTCTTCTTGATGTGGAAAAGGATAAGTAATTAATAAATTCCCTGTTAAAGAACAGAAGCACCATATATCTTATCTACACTATTGTACATCTTGTCTATGTGCTCCAATGCCGTAATTCTTGGTATAGGAATATCACATTCTTCACTGAGAATTAAATGCATTACTATATACACATGCATAGAGTCCTGATTTACTTTCGTGATAGCCTCAAAGTGTTCCAAATAAATGTTGAAAAACCGCACTTACTTAATGAGCATAAGACCACACCAGCTTTCCTGGATTCTATTAGGGGTAGTCACCTTTAAAAAAACACAGGTTGGCTGATTTGATGTGAATAAAGCGCCGTGTCATTATTCAAATTCCCAGGTTCCTACTTAGATTAATAACGTTTCCATGTGGATATTTGTATTCCTTGGTGCTTTCTTGTCTACTCACACCTTTTGACTCATACTATTTATATTTTGGCATAGTTGTTCTTTTTTCTTGATTTATGCTATTTTAAATTACAAATATAATCCCTATGGTTTGAAATCGTGATATTCATTTTAAAACTTGGAAACTTGCTTTAGACAACTTGGTAATTGTGAGATTTACATATTTCTCTTTAACTTTCCCATTGTGACTATATTTTTCATCCTGTCTTTTCATAAAACAATATTTAAATATTCTCTATGTTCTCCTTGACTGAACTTTAGGATTAATCGCAATGTTAAGCGATTGTTAACCCACAATGTTTACCCACAATGAGTATTTTGTTGTGATTGGAAAGGGGTAGACACAATGTTCTAATTTAACATTTTTTGCAAAAGAATATTAAAATTTCCCAATATCTAAATCAAACACTTTTTTTAAAAAATTTCTTTGTTCTTCCACTTTTACATGCCAAGTTTGTGAATGCGAGTCAGTTTGGAGACTGTTCTGCTTCTCTCCTTTCCTTCTCATTGTGAACTACAGGCATCTACAATCACTAAAGTGCAACTAATTTTTAAAAACTTGTCATTTTTCACTAATGCATTAAGCACACCTAGTGTGTAATTTTTGGTAATTCATTTGGCATCAGCTGGAAGTCCATTTATCTACTTACTGTCACCTGTCTATCATGTTTTTCTGCATCTGTTCATCCGTCTCATCTATTCATCCTATATATTTATTGGTATGTTAATTTTAAACTTCTCCATTCTCCACTCGGAGACTAAAGATCCTGTGTAGTGCAACAATGGATTTATGTCTGAGTCTGTCTTTCTAGGCAAAAAAGACAAAAGTCTTGGAGAAGTATAGGTGACACTGATTGAAAATAGTCCTCAAGCAACAAAGGGAAGGTTGTTACATATATAGATCATTGTAAAGCAGAAAGGCAAGGAGAAGGCATACAAAGATGTGGATAGATTCTTTTGGCTTTTTGTTGAGTAAATAATTTGAGGTGAGTTATAAAAATTGGAACTAATGCTGATGAAAAGAAACCATATGACTGAGTATAGAATGGACATCATGTTTAGTGAAAAAGCACAATTAATATTTGGATGTACTTTTATGAACTCATAAACAAACAGGATATACAGAAGAAAATGGGAAGCATAGAAAGGAGATATGTTTGTTTTCATTTTGATGGACTGGAGAAAGACGGCATGTGTCATTCTCTCTGTGATATTTTTAACATCAAATTATAAATATATAAATGCATACAATAGAAGACACTATGACGTGAAAATAAAAAAAAGATATTGAAACATTCTTGGGTGAAGGAAAATAGATAATTTATCGGCAGACTTTATACATAAGAAAATGCAAAGGGATTTCTCTCCAAACACTCGCAGATAAATAGTCTAGTGGTACACTACAAGATCCTACAAAAACAGTAATAACCCAAATCCATATCGGGAACAAGGAAGAAAGTGAGTGAAATTGAGAACAATGACAAAAATACGAGTCAATGAATTGAACAGTTGATTCTTTGACAATCTAATAAAAAAAAAACAAGGAAAAAAGACCCAAATCCATGAAAAAGGTAAAATCGCAATAGCCACTATTGCAACCAAAATCATTAACAACTACTTTATAAACCTGCATATCAAAAAATTGAAGAATTCAAATATAATGTATCAATTCCTAGATATACATAAATTACCAAAAAAGAAACAAAGAAAGACTTTAAAACTCTGAATAATTCAATAGCAGGCAATGAAATTGAAGCTTTAATTAAAAAACCTACAAACTAAGATAATCCCAGAAATGGATGGATTCACAAAGACTTTGGAGAAGATCTAACACCAATACTGCTCGAGCTCTTTAAAGAATTTGAAAAGGAAAGAGTACTCCCAAAGTCATTTCTGGAAACTATCCTTACCCTGATTCCAAGACTCTACAAGGATCCACTGAAAAAAGAGAAACGTAGCCTGAACTCGAATGAACACAAAAATCATCAGCGAGATACTGGCAGACAGAATACAGAGAATCACACATCAGGACCTTCTTCCCAGGGATACAAGGATGGCTCAACTTACACAAATCCATCAGTGTAATATATCACATAAATAGATGCAAAGACAAAATCACACAATCATCTGCAAAGCACAAAAAAGGTATTTGACAAAATTTAACATGCTTTTAAGATAAAAACACTGAAGAAGATAGATTTTGAATACATGTTTTTGTACTAATCCTTCGAGTTAACACACTAAATTAACCATCATAGATTTCTTCTGCAGCATGTGTTACTTTATTGGAGAAAATAGGGTCATGTATAAAGTGGTGAGCTGTCTTTAACAATGCATTTGAAATTCTATTTTGGCTTTCAAAAAAATCTTGAAGCTTGGAACATGAATTTGACATCGTAGCATTATTCCTGATGTACCATGATTTCCTGTATTGTAATTGTACATTTCAAGATGTTTCTAGGACAGTTATTGTATTTTATATTTCAATAGCTTTTCTTAGAAATGCAGACACATTTTCTGTAAAGAAATCAAAATTAAATCTCTCCAGCAAAAATCCTAAATTTAATAGCTAGAATCTTGTTGTATTTGTTGGAAAAGCAAAAAGGGGCTGCATTTTGTTTCCATCATGTACCAAGCACCAGATCCAACTGAGCATCAAACAAAGTCTTCCTTTCTGCTACTTCAGTTACAAACACAAACAGGTTAAGTCTTAAGAAAAATAAAGCAGCCAATGAAAATTATACTGGAAATAAACTTCACATGTTTTAGATCTTTACTATACGCATTATCATAAGTACAATTCCATAACTCAAGCATTATTGTAATAGTCATCAGTTTTTGTTCGATGAATTCTAAATTGAACGTTTAGTGTCTGTGGCTTTGCTCTGTATTTTTCTATATTGCATTGATGTGGTTATCCCAATATGCCTCAGCTCTTCCCCAAGTTTGTCAATCAAATACAACTGTTTACTTTGTTCAAACTACCCAATGCCTGGTCCAGGGTCGTATAGCAGAATCAACAAGGAGTTTGGTAGAAATGGAGAGGCTCAGGTCCTTGGCTTACTCCGTTGTACTCTATAAGCTCAGCAAGCTTCCCACAACCCATGGAATTCATAAGTAAATTGAAATCACTGGGATACACTAGTAGGTTTTATTAAAAGCTGGAAAAAGTTTGGAAAAATTTGTGAAGCTTAACAGACCATTTCAAAGAGGAGTAAAAGTCTAATGGGTATTAAGTGTTGTTCCAATATTCAGATACGGTTGCATGTGTATCTGGCAAGATATTGTTTCTTTGAGATCTTATTGAAGAAAATAATTCACTACTCAAATATATCAGTGCTTAAAAAGTAAAACAGAAGCTGTGAATAGAAAGTGTTATGATAAAAATGGTCTAGGAAAAAACTTTCTAAGGGCCGAGGATATAGCTCCGGGGAACAGTGCTAGCGTGGCAAGCATCAGGTCCTCAGTTTAAACCCTGAACTTTCTATTCTGAAGTTTTCAGAGAGACAGGACATTGTTTAGGATCTAAACCATGTCTTTCAGATAACACAGTCCTGTGAGTCATCAAGGTGGTCATCCCACTCAGTGGAAGAGCTTACACTTTCCTTCCCTGAGGGTCCCCAGTGAGCTCAGGACTGTCCTAGATCTCATAACCGCAAACGGCTACATTTGCTGGCACTGGTTTTCAAGTCCAGGCTGAACGAAGGCAGTGCAGAGCATCAGCTCCACTGCCCACATTACTTTGATCTGGAGAATTCTTTCCTACTCCTATCCTTTCCTCCACACACCCCAGGCTTTTGATTTTTGCATTTCATAAATTACATTAGTTAATTCTTCTTGAGAATCACTTTATTATCTTAGAATACAACAAAGTAATCGTGAGCAAAAGGAAAGATAACTTTCTTAATTTATGAACCAAGGAAGATCAAGAATTTTAAATGATGATTTACTTTTCTCTAAAAAAGAAATAGTTTTTGTATTCTCCATTAAGCCTTCTAATTGATCGTGCTCTGGGCTCCATGTAACTCTGGTTTTGTACCCAAGAGCACAGTCTATTTCCCATCAAAACTATACTAAACTCTTGTTGATTTTGACAAATATTTAGTTTTCCACTTAGATGCATGATATGAATGTGATACCTATTCATTATTACACAACGTTCTTCATTAGTTCTAGATTAGTTCTGTATTATTAACACTCACACTCTCCAAGTCATTTTTTACCACTGGCATCAATTAGTTATAGTTCTAAAAGGTTACATCTTTTCCCATAAAATGCTAAAAAAAAACCCTTTTTTATGTTTATACAAGCAGTCATCTCTGAGCATGTAATAATTTGAGAAGCCAGAATACAAAAAGTGTAAATTTGCATGCATTTATTTTGGGCATGTAACACATGACAACACATTTTAAAACAACTTTAGTAATCATGTCACAACTTTCAATGAATTATTTATCATAATTACAGATGAAAATCTTTTCAGTTAACATATTTGCTTGTTATGTTGTTTGTGGTATCATAACACATTTTCCAAAAAGTGACTATATAAACCTACAATATTAACAAAGTAGTATGTAGTACAATAATGTTGAAAGTAAATACATAGAAAAGCACATTTTCTATTTAAGGCAAAGGAAAATGATTGAAGTGAATACTGACATGGATAACCTTTCAAGTAAAAGGAGGAGGAGAATGACGTTTCCAGAACAAGTCCCAGTGATAGTCCCAGTAACAAGTGGCTTTTATTCATTATTTAACTTTCACAGCAACGTGTATATGAGGTTGGTGACATTTCTGGCATTGTACAAATGATGTAGTTAAAATAAGTAAACTGCCCCTTTTGGATAAATGAGTAAACTCAAGAAATATTTAAAATACTTTAAATATAAGAAATTAAAAAAAGATATTATCCAGATTTTCTTGCTACCACAAAACTCTTCTGCTTCTTAGATAATACATATCAGAAATGCTTGATATGTGCTCAGCTGATTGCAATGGAAAACTAAAAGATTATGACTGGATTTGGAACACAGGTATTACGGAGTTTCAGGTTCATTTGAGAGATGCAAGATGATTGTGAGATGTATATCTTACATGATCTGAGAGTGAACAGAAGCCATGCTAACCATCATCACAGTAGAGACAGCCCTATGCTTTCAGATGACGTCTCTAAATGTTTCCAAACTCTTCCCACAAGTCATTCACAAAGGTTCATGAACCACAGAGTCAGGTTTAGTTGCAGCAACAACCTCATTTTCCTTGCACCAAATTCTGTCTTTGTTATTTTCTCTCGTTTCTGGGACAAAATATCTGACACCCAAAATCATGGAAGGGAGAGTTTATTTAGCTCACAGTTTGTGGAAGTTTCAGTCCATAATCAGCTGGTTCCAAGGCAAGGCAGCATGGCCTAGGGGCAACACTTCAAGGCAGGAGTCAGCAAAAGCAACGAGAAGAAAAAGTAAGGAGAGCAAGCCTCTTTTTGTACACTGGCCACCCATCCTACAGGGCAGGAGTACTGCTCACAACCTCTGTTTGCCCTCCTCTTGCACAGGATGGGAATGTTTACAAATAAGGATCCTGGCTCTCTGCTAAGTCTCCTAGTTAAACTTCTAAACATCTCAGTTAACACTATGTGTCAAGCATAAGAAGTAATTAACAATAAATGTGTCATACTAACAAATGCAGTCTGCATGCATGAAAAGTTAACAGTTGAGTTTATGTGAGACTGACATTTACCTGCTCTTTACTAGAGTCATACAACCTCCTCCCCACAAAATGGTTCTAAACTCCATCAAAATAAGTAAGTGGGAAGCATGCCCTAGATTAAGAAAAAAGGTGGGAACAGTATTAAATTTAAGGCACAATACATTATCTTATAAAGAAATATATGATCAACTATAAAATAATATATATAGTTTATGAGTGACTACTAATGTCCTGAAATACACATAGTAAGCTTGTCAGTAATTTAAGATATTTTAATAGACACAGTTATTCACAGATTTTAACCTGTATCAGTCTATCATAAATCACACTAAAGTAAAAAAAAAGAGAAATATATAATAGGCAATTTTGTACTTGTGTTCAACTCATATTTTTAAAACTGAACAGATAGTAGAAAAGTCTCAAGTGACTTATTAATTATATTTAATATGCTCATAAAATATGCATAATATAGTCATAAAAACAAAGGAAATGAAATTCTTTTAAAAAGTTAAAAACTATAATAATTGGTTCAAATATATAGTGATAGATTAATGTATTTCTATAATAAATAAAAAACGTTATCTTCTTAAGGACTTAGTATATGACTATTACAGAAGCAGAAATGAACCTCTGGTTAAAAATCATATTATAATTTTGAAATATTTTTTCATTATTTATTAGTTATTTATTAATATTTGAGAGAAAATTCACACTTCCAGGAAAAATAGGAAATAAGCAAATATTAAAGTGGAATTAAACTAGGAAATCAAAACCTTGGATTCCTGTGAATACATGGCATTTGGAAATAATAATGTTTTTCTGCAAATGTGGATTTCTAAATTGAGGTTAAACCTTGTTAGATGTAAACCTGCAAATTATCATCTCCATTTCACAGCACAATCCTCAATACTACACAAAGGATATTGGCATCTGTCAGGCAAATATCTCCTGTCAAACAGAGAATCACTTTTGGCCATTTCTGTCTGTCTCGCGGTACAAGCTTGAGGGTCCCTGCCTCCGGCACCTGCAAGTCATCCCATGTGCCCACCAGCCGCGAGCCCTCCTTTACACAAGGGACTGAGCATGTATAACTTTATCACTAGTAGCAAGAAAAATTACTCTGCTAATCTATGTTTACTTAGAAATATCTTTGAAAATTAATATGGTCACTTTATAAAAATACATACTTATTGTTATAAAGGCAAAATTCCATCAAATGTTTCACTGCTGACTTTTCAGAGAATAAAAACATTAGGATTCATCAAAATATGTATCATCTCCTCCAAAAATATCACTAAAACAATTTTCCTCAGAGATTCATCGATGTTTACCCTAGTGTCTGTGATATGTCCAGCCTGTTCTGCCTGGAGATCCTGGTTAGCGCTCAGAAGACTGATAGAAATCCTGCCAGTAAAGACCAGACTTGGGAGATTTGTGTTGGAAAGAACTGCATTGGGTGCTGGACACCAAATGATGTATGCCATGGCTTAGAAAAAAGTTGTCTGTATTTTCCTATGTCCAGAGTCTTTGAGACTAAGATTAAGGGAGGTGGACTACTTAGTCTGGCAGAAGAAATTTGAAGGCAGTCAAATGTTAAATCTGTGGATGGTTATTGTTCAGGGGGATTTAACCCAGATTTATGTTGTGAATCAACAGCAAAGAGCCCAGCAGGAGTTTGTGAGTTTGCAAAGACACAGCTGAGGAAATCTCGACTGCTGAAAAGGAACAGGAAAATAGAAAAATTGGCCTACAGGCATCCCAAAAAAGCAGCAAATCTCAAACTCTTGCAGCACAAAACTACAAGAGTGAAAGCCTTTGCTTTTGATGTGAAAGCCACAGAGTACCATGTTCTGAATGGCAGCAGCATAGAAAATTTGTTTCTCCTCATTGGATTCAGAGTGACCAGCAATCCAGGTACTCTACAGCCAAGAGAGAAGAAAGACTGGTACTGCTCCAGTTGGTGGCAGACCTTGGCATTACACGTGGGGTGCTGTTTTTAGGTGCATACAAAAGTCAAGAGTGCTGAGGTTAAAAATCTTCCAATTTTAGAAGGCCTAACAGGCCAGGCAGTGGGTCCCTGAGAGAAGATATTAGTGTGAGGCCAAAGATAGAATGGAGATCCTAGCAGTTTGGAAAAGCCAGGAACATGGAGGTGCAAGGAGGGAGCAAAGCAGGCCTAGGAGAGAATAGAATCTGTGTGAGCTACAACCACCAGAAGTGTCACGAGTGTGGAGTCACACAAGCCTTTGGAGCTCACAATTTACCACAGACTGCTTCAGATGCTAGATGTACAAATATAGGACTTAATGTTTCCCCTACTTGATTTTGGACATGCCTTTGCCCAATCCTTTGTATCCTGGTGCTCCTAACTTTTGGAATGAATATGTTTGTCTTGCCATTGAGTGTTCAAAGTGTTTAACTTTGTTTTCATTTGTACAGGGTCTTGCAACTAAGAATTGCCTTAAATCTCAGAAGAGACTTGGGACTTGGACTTTTCAGCAATGCTGAAACGATTAGGCCTTTGGCAGCTTTTGCAAATGGACTAAATGCCTTTTGCATAAAGAAATGTGCATGAGTATTGGGGGGGGCGGGCAGAGATGGAATGTTATAATTCTAATGTAATATAATCTTGATAGATATAATACTGGTTCTTAAAGATTGTTAAAACCTGTGTTAGAATGTTCAAGTTGTGAAATGTTAAGAATAAGCACATCTTGTATCTGGAAACTGTCTTAAAGAAATGCGTCTGGTTGCCAAGTTGGCAAAGGATGGGTTGTTATGGTTGATACATTGTGTCAACTTGAGAAGCTTATAAATTTAACTGGGAGACTCAGCAGGCAGGCGGATTCTTACTTGGTAAATATATCATTCAAGAGGAAGACAAGGAGATCTTGTGAGCCCTACTCCTGCTGTGGAAGCAGAGTGGCTAGAGTACAATACAAGGAGGAAAAAGAAGCTTGCTCTTCCCCTCTCTGCTCTTGCTGCTTTTTCTGGCTGCTGCATTGAAGCACTGTTGCTGTGTCATGCTACCCTGTCTTGGAACCAGCTGATTAGGGACTGAAACTTCCACAAACTCTGAGCTAAATAAAGCTTCCTTCCTTTATTTTGGGTGTCAGATATTTTGTCCCAACAAGAAGAGAAAAGTAACCAAGACATTACCATTTGCCTAACATGCAATTTTTATGTAAAATACACACACATATGACTGTCACCTGTACTGCATATGTGCTGGGATTGGTCTACATTAACAAACTATTGTCTCTCAAGTATCTTATTATTTTTTAATATATGTTTGTTTATTATATACCAGTGGTTAGATAAAATATAATAAACCTGTTTCTAACCAAAGATGCCAGTAAGTGATGCAGATAATAGGAATGGTCACAGTAGGGCCTCCAGAGATATAACCTAGCAAGTATCTGAATTAAGTTGGTAACAGTAAAAGAACTTTCATTTCCAGTGGATGCAATGCTACAGATTGGTTTCTATTCATGGAAACCTATTTTGTTTAATTAAATCTTACAGAAAAATGAACAGAAAAGCAAAGTGCATATTTATACAAATATGCACCATTTATACAAATGGTTTGTATTTGTTTAACCAAGCACTGAAAGAGTTCCTTTGTGAATTTTCCCCTTAAAGGAAAATTGCTAGTAGGTGTCCTAGCTTGACCTAGGGAAAAGCCCATGGGATTGACCAAGAGAAAGTTTGCTTTTCGTGGCATACCTCTGGGGACAAGCACAGGCCTTCATTATTCTACAAGGTTCATCAAATTGCATTTAAATTTGTCTCGAAATTTCTCACTGAATTGTGACTGAAGACTCTAAAGGATTGAATGGTGATTTTCTTTTCTTTTTTTTTTTTTTTTTTTTTTTTGTCTTTTTCGTTTTTATAGGTACCAGGGATCGAACTCACGACTGCCTGCTTGCAATGCAGGCACTTATGCCGCTGAGCTAAATCTCCAGCCCCATGAATGGTGATTTTCAATGGTTCAGTTTCTGCAGGGACTTGTTGTAAGCTATAAAAAATAACTTTTATTTGCTATAGCCTAAGCACCGCTTTGACTGTTTTGTAATGTGCCAACTTTGCTAAATCTTGTTGACCTGTAACTGAACCCTTGTGGTTAAAATTTCCCAGGAATGTTTGACAAGAGATAACCTCAAAACTTCCCCCAGAGTTGTAAATAACCTCGAAACTTCCTGAGTTGTAAATAACCTCGAAACATCCCTCCAGAGCTGTTTTTTCCATGTGGTCTCAGCTGTGTAAGTATTACCTGATGTCCCTCAAGATAGATGTAACAAAGCAAATTCCTATAGTTTTAGGCTTTAAATACACCAAACCCCTCCCAGTCAGCGCGCTAGTTGCTAGCTGCTACTGCTAGTCGCTGGCCTGCTAAAATAAACTTGCGGGTTTTTTTTCCTGAAGTTCTCTGGCGTCTTTTTGATTTTTGGATCCAATTTGGATTGATTTTTGCAGGTGGGCTGCCTCAGGACTTCCCCACTGTACTTTGAAGAGTCTACAGAATTGTTTTCAATGAAGACAGACCTTGGCTTATTACTAGGAAAAAGCTCCATTGTGGGTGTCAGGGCTTTGAAATTTAAATCACTGGATTCAGGTATGTGTTAAGGGTCAATATATGCTATATGAATGAAATTGTAATAATGTTTTTCTTTACTTGAAAATTATACCTACCAGCCAGAGCCTTGTTCAATGTTGCAGTGTTCAAGTTCTGTCAAAAGGAAAGATCTAATACTTAAAACACAATAAAATATTTTGTTATAGTCTGCTTTTTGCTATTTTTGTTTCAAAATTTATACAAACTACAGTTAAAGTTGATATTCCTATTTTCATTGATTTATCAGTTTTCTAACATTTGTTTGAATTCAATTGGAAAAACAACCCTACAACATTATGAATTTACCCCATGGACATTTATTCTAGCTCTTAGTTTGATGAAAGTTCCTTTATTAAATATTTCAGCTCTTGGTGATCTGTATAGTGTTCTATCAGTGGTTTCTTGAGGGTTTTAGAATCTCTTTTCTTTGAATAGGAAACTGAATGTTGAATCACTTGACTGTAGACTATCTGCACTACCCTTCAGAATTTTCTGGCAAGTTTGAAACTAACAATATAAAATATTGTGCTGTGTTATTTTCTTTGCTTATTAATTACAATTTGAAAGTTCAAATTTCTTAAAGCTTATCTTTGAGCATTATATTGTACATGCTGTTATGTTGCTTTATGCTCCATCACTTCAGAAAACAAAGTCAGTTCTACATTCTCCAATACCTAATGTTATTCATTCATCCATTTTACTAAGGGAAATTGCCATGGTATTTAATTTCTTTCATTAAAAATGTGTGAAATGCTTTAAAAATACTTCTTTGTGGAAAATTTATAGTTGAAGTTAAATCCCTTTTGCTTAATGTTTGAAATTTTAAGTATTTAAGGTGTGATATTATATATTTCTTTCCTTTTATGTATCTTTTCAAGTCTGTAAAGTTTTTTTAAACATTGTTCCAGTTTTCTCTTATGCATTTTACTCACCCCCTTTGTGTTTTGGGGGGGGGCACTAAGATTGTTTACATTGCAAGCACATACATCTGTCCCTCATGCTTTTATGCATCTGTCTGGTTTTTTCCTTCTAAACTCTTTTTACTCCTCAAACTGTTCAATTTCTGCACAGTTTTTAAAGTATCATTCATTCTTTACTTTTCAGTGAATATCGGCCTTCAATTAACTCCCTTCTACTGGGAATGTAACACCAACTTAACACCACATTAACTTATTGTTATAACTCGTGCCCCGGTATAAAATCCAAGGAAACCAGAGACCGAAAATTTAGGTAGCAAAGGCTTTATTTCCAGGCCTGGTGACAAGTCTCCGGGAGCCAATTTGGAGACTGCCCCCAGAGACTGAAGGGAGGACTTTAAAAAGAGGCTGGAGGAAAAGGGTGGGGGGAGAAACAAAGAAACCTGCAGAGCCATCAATCTTGTTGACCCAAGTCTGGAAACTGTATTGCTGTCCACTTAGCTCTGACAATCTCGGGAGTTCCTGGTGTTTCTCAAATTACTCCCATCCTGCAGACTGACATTATCTCGAAGTGGCACATCTGCAGCAATATTTGGAGAAGAAAGTGGACAGTTAATTATCCCAGGACAGCTCGTTTTTACTAGTGGGTGCGAAGGGGTCAAGAGTTACAAAAAGCTGAAACTTAAGTTTTACAAAGATCTGATATCTAACTCATTTGATGCATACAGAACAAAAGGAAAGCACCAATTGGGATTTGGGCCATAGTATTTCCCCGTAATTTCTTTGAAGCTAAACAGTTCTTAAAATTTGCAGCAGGCTCATTTTATGACAGATCATCACCGGGTCAGGAAGAGGTCCCAAATTCTTTATGGCCTAGATAGATAGGTGAGGGGAGAGGGAGGCAATAAGGCGCCATACAGAACAGAAAATGACGGTTACGTGTCAAGGTCAGGTAAAGGGCTAAACTCATATGCAAATCTCTCTGCACACAAGCAGGTTACTTTAAACAAGTGTAAATTAATAGGCCATTCTAGTTTCCTTTAGCTCTTTAGCGGAGAATAGAGGCACCTAATAGTGATTAACAACCCTTGTTAGCTTGTTTTAGCACAACTTCTGTAGTTTGTAGAGGGCAACAATGGTTAACATATCAATTAGGTGAGATTCTTGCAATTCTTTACAGAGGAGAGTATTGCTCAACATATCAATTAGGTCACTTAACATATCAGTTAGGGAAAAAGGATAAAAAAACACATTTAGTAAGCCACATTTGCAGGTTTGCTATAATACACATATAACGAAGCTATTTTCTTAAGAGTACAACACATGTTTATGAGAGTATATTTTCTCTGAGTTCTTATAGGCAGCTAATCTATCTGTTGCAGAATTATTTCAGTTGACATCAAGTCTCACCTGGTGTCAGTTTCTATATTTCTTCTGGACGTGTTTGCATTGCATAATGTTTATATTTCTCATGTGAATTTGGTACATGTACATAACATATATTAATTCCTTTTTTGCTTCTCTTTTCTCGCCCCTCCAGCCCTCCTACATTTGTCCTTTGAACCCTTTCCCATTTGCAAAAGATCTAGCTCCATATTTCCTATTATCTATCTTTTATTTTGTCCTTTATTTATACTTTGGGCTTTTTATATAAGGGAAACCAGATGATATGTAAGCCTGTGTGTCTGATTTTTTTCACTTACATTTACGGTCTCAAGGGGCATTTATTTTGCTACAAATGACTCATGTTTTTCTTAATTTTTGGCAGAAGAGTACTCCATTGTATGTAAATGTCACATTGTCTTTATCCATTCTCCTGTTGGTGGACTTATAAACCATTTCCAAGGTGTAACAATTATGTATTGTGCTGCTGTCAGCATGGGTATGGACATATCTCTGAGGTTCGATGTCTTTATCTCTTTTTCAAAGATATCTACAAGGGTAATAAGTGGGACAAATGGAATTTCTGTTTTAGATTTGTAAAAATTCTCCATACGGATTTCCATAGTAATAGTAGTCGTTTACATTGCATCCAGTGATGTATACAATATTTATTTTCCCCACAACCTTGTCAGCATTTATTATTTGATTTTTTGATTATGATCATTTTCCCTGGGATAAGATGAAGTCACAGTGTTATTTAATTTGTACTTCTCTAATGGCCAATGATAATGAACATTTTCTCAACTATTCATTGGCCATTTTTAGTTCTTACTCTATGACATGTCTATTTGTTTTACTTGTTTATATTTTGATTGAGTTTTTTATATTGCTGACAGTCTGATTTTTGAGTTTTTAATTTATTCTTGACATTACTTCTCTGTCTAAAGAATGGGTAATATTTGCCCTTTTTTGGTAGGCTTTCCTCTTACTCTGTTAGTTGTCTCTTTTGCTTTGCAAGAGACTTTTAATTTGATGTGAAGCCTTTCTGAACACCCTCATATGCTGGAAGAAGAACAAAGGTTATTTTCTTACATTCTTGGGTAGCAAAATCAGGACTCAGAGGAGTTAGGTAACTTAGGATAAATTACAGAAGAGTAAAGCTATTAATGCTATAAATCACTTTCTTTAGCTGAAAATTAATTGGTTTTATAATTTGGAATAAGACATTAGTATTTAACTAGTCAGAGTGAAATGACTTTCCATTATATAGATGTGTTTTCAAGATGTAAGCTGGAAAATACAGTACTGAAAATTTATAATTTTTACTCCTTATGAATTATTTTTTATCTTATACAATATTGCAAGCAACAAGCTAATAAGCAGGATCATTTTCTTTAATAGGACTGGCAATTTGAACTCTTTAGTATTTTAGTATATTCAGAAAAGTGAAGGTACTAAAATGTAAAATATGAAACTATTTTGATGCTTATATATGAAGTGTTTATATATAATAGATGTTAAATGCATGTTTTAATCATTAAATCAATAAATAAGCATTTTACTATAGTCAAATATGGGGTTATGTTACCTTATCATTCATTTTCAAATTCATTTCATAATAATGAAGGCTGCTTCTGATGATCTGCAAAACTATCACAATAATTACAATTAATCCCTGAATGTTTTGTTTTATTTGTGCTTTAAGAAACATTGGTAGAATTTCTAATTTCTTTCAGGATTTTAAAAATTATGTACTTCCAAACTTTACCTCTCCAAATAAGATGAATTAACCAGTGGGTTTTTAATACTGGTTTATAAATTTTCTGAAATATATTCATAAATTAAATTATAAAATTTACTGTATGGACATGATAATGAAACAGTAAGCTACAGTTACATTAAAATTTAATATTTTCGGTCTTCAGGTAAACTGTGGAAATGACTGTACACGATACCTTATTCTTCTCTGTTTAGTGATGTTATGATGTCTATTTTTCTTTGTCGTTTCATAAATTACAAAAAAATATATTTGTATTGAGAATTTGCAGTGTATTAACTTTTCAAAATAAAAATTTCAACTAATTCAGTCTTGCTTTTTGGTCTAACTCTAAGTAATAAGAAAATAATTTGACTAAAAATAATGGATCATATTGTCTATTCTTTGTTAGTTACTTTTTGTAATCTTTCAATCTTTGATATAATTCTAAAACATCTACTGGTTTTTCAATTTTTCATTAGTATGTGCTTGGAATGTATGCAATTTACAGTAATCTTGGGGATGTACTTATACAACCTGCTCCCTGTTTTAAAATCCCCTAACCCCTCCTCTAATTTACCTTTCCCTATTCTTATTACCATTCATATCGTTAATCTTACCTCATGTTTGTGGCATGCAGTGTTCACATTCATTGAAGTTGTTGAGATCTTGCACATGGCTTAAATTGCTCCACCTATTTCCACCTCCCCTCCCCTCTCCCCCTTCTCCTTTGACCTCTGGGACTCCTTCGTGTTTGCAAGAGATCCATGCTTTTGTCTCCTTCTATCCATCTCTTTGTACTTTGCCTTACTCAAACAACAGATAACATACGATATTTGAGACTATGTCAGTTTATTTTATTTAACATAATATTTTCCAGGTGACTCTATTTTCCTACAGATGTCTCATTTATCCATTATAGCTGAGTAGTAGTCCATTATATATAGCTCCCACCTTGTCTTTATCCAGTTATCTGTTGACGGGTATACAAGCTGCTTCTAGGATTTAGTCATTGTGAATTATACTACTATAAAGATTGATGTGCATGCGTAACATCATTATGCTTGTATTTTTTCTGAAGCTATGAGTGATCACTGAATCATATGGAATTTCTAATATCAGTACTCTGAGAAATCTTCATACTGATTTCCACAATGGTTGTACTAATTTACATTCTCACAATAATATAGGAGTATACATTTTTCCCTGCAGTCTTGTCAGAATTTTCTATTTTTTTTTTTTTATTTCTTGATGATTGTCATTCTTTTGGCATCTTAGAATTGTTTTAATTTGCATTTCCCTGGTGGACAGAAATAAATAGTGTCTCATGTCTTAGCTGACCATTTGAACTTCTTCCTTTGTAAAGTGTCCATTTCACCTGCCTGTTCCTTATATCAGTCTTTAATTTTAGGTGGTCTATGATTTTTGTTCTTTATATATTGTATATATTAATCCTCTGTCTGAGGAACATCTGGAACAAATTACTTTCCCATTCTGGAGTTTGTCTCTTCAGTATACTAGCTCATTCCCCAATTGTACAGAGACTTTTCAACTTGATGTAATCTCATTTGTTGATTCTCACTGCTATTTCTTGGGCCATTGCAGTGCAACTGTTTAGAAAAATCCTTTCCTACAGCCATGCTATTCCTATTTTACCTATTTTATCTTCCCAGAGGCTGTTTCTCTTTTAATAGTGAGATCTTTTATCCATTTTTATTTTAATTCAGTACATGGTGAGAGATATAGTGCAGTTCAATCTTCTGCAAACAGTTACCCAGTTTTGGCAGCACCATTTGTTGAATAGACTGTCTTTCCTCCAAGGTATGCTTTGGCTCCTTTGTCAAAGATCAAAGGAAAAAGACCAAAAAAAAAAAAAAAGATCACATAGCTGAATGTGTCTGGGATGTTTCTGTACCCTCCATTCTATTTTGTTGGCCTGTGTATCTGTTTGTTTGTTGGTTGGTTGTTTTGTTTCATTTCAGTGCTATGCTGTTTATATCACTGTTGCTTTGTAGTGTAGTTTGAAATCAGGCATTGTAATCCCTCTTGCTCTGCTCTTTTAGCCCACAATTTCTTTTCCGACTCTGAGTTTCCTCTGATTACAAATGAATTCTAAGATTTTCCTCTTAAGATCTGTAAATTATTTTGTTACTATTTGGATTGACATTGCTTTAACTTTTATAACAGGGTCTGGGATTATAACTCAGTGGCATAGGTTCCTGCCTGGAAGGTCCTGCATTTAATATCTGGCATCAAAAATAAATAAGTATATGAATAAACAAATCTCTCTACAGGATTGAAAGTATGGACTTTTGATGGTATTGGTCCTGCTTATCCAGGAGTAGGGTAAATCTTTCCTTCCATTTTTACTCCTCAGTCTCCTTTATCAGAGCACTGCAGTATCTTTGTCAAGGTCTTTTACTTCCTTGGTTAGGTTAATTGCTAGGCATTTCATTTCTTTTGAAGCTACTTATCATTTTCATAATTTTCCTTCTCATCAAGTTCATTTTGGTGTAAAAATTACTGAGGATTTTTGTGCATCTATCTTGTATCCTGCTATATTACTAAAGTTAATTATTAATGCTAAGAGCTTTTTGGTGGAGTTCTTTGGATCTTCTATGTAGAATAACCTGCCATTTGCAAATAATTACAATTTGACATTTTACTTTACCATAATATTTCTTTTATTTCTTCCTCTTACCTGATTCCTGTGGCTAATGTTTCAAAAACTGTGTTGAATAAAATTTGTGCTGATTTTAAGGAATTGTTCCTGATTTTAGTTTTTTTTGTGTCTGCTTTTAGTTTTTCCCATGTAATATAGTGTTTACTGATGTTTTGACATAAGTAGCTTCTATCAAATTCAGGAATGGTTCTTCTATACCTGTTTTTTCAGGGAATTTATCATAACAATTAGTGTACTTTGTCAGAAGCTTCTCTTTCATCTGTTGGTATGGTCATATGATTTTTGACTTCACTTTTGTGAATGTGATATATTACATTTATGACTTATACATGATGACCACCCTTGCATATGTGGAATGGAACCTACTTTATCATACTATATGATACTTTTGTTAATGTACTGAATTTTATTCATTAATATCTTAAGAATTTTTGCATCTATGTTCATTAGGGAGATTGGCCTGTAGTTCTCTTTATAATTTGGTCTTTATCCAGTTCTGGGGTCAGGATGATACAGGCTTTCATAAGCAAATTTGGGAACACTCCATTCATTTCATTTTCTTTGAAAAGCATGCGGAGTATTGATGGTATAACATCGTCAGATATTTTATAGAATTCTGCAGTGAATCAGACATGTCCTGGGTTTCTTTATTACTTTATTAATATATTGATTCTATGATTATTGAGTTATTCAGAATATTTAGATCTTCTTCGGTTAGCTTTGGTAATTTGTATAGTCTAGGCAGACATCAATGTCTTCAAAATTTGTCAAATTTTGCAATACATTTTTTCAAAGTAACTATCTTCTGGATTTCAAACAGTGCCTGTTATAATTTTGCTTTTTCCATCTTATTTATTTATTTGTTTATTTATCCTTTTGCTTTTTCATTTCTTATTGCATTGATAATTTTTTTTCTCTTTTTCTCTTGGTAAGTCTGGCTGAAGGCTTAACTATTTTATTTATGGATTCAAAGACTTAAGTTATTTAATTTATTGATTTCTTATATATTGTTTTATCATCATTCCAATGATTTCTGCTCTAATCTTTATATAATTTCCCCCATCATTCCAATGATTTCTGCTCTAATCTTTATATAATTTCCCCCTTAATTTATGTTTGGGTCTGCCTTGTGATTGGTTCTTAAGTATCTTAAGATTTCTCATAAGTTTATTTATTTGAGTTTTCTCTGTTTTCCTAATGTGAGTATTGATTATGTTGAACTATCATGGTGTCCCACATGTTACAGTGATTTCTATTAGGATTCTCATTAACTTCCAGAAATTTTTAAAATGTCCTCATTAATTTCTTTTGTGACCCATTGGTTCTTTAGGAGTGTGTTGTGAATTTTCTAGGTTCTCACAATTTTTTGGTAATTTCTTCTGTCATTGATTTCTACTTTCACTGTGAAAGTAGTACGTATGAGGTAATTTCAATTCTTTTATATTTACCTAAACAGACTTTGTGGACTCGTGTGAATTATCTTGAAAAAATTACCATGTGCTGCAGAAAAGAATCCATATTCTGTTGTAGTGGAAAGGATTACTCTGTAAGATAACAATTAAACTTATATCCTCAAGGGTGTGGCCATTGCTGAAATTTCTTTATTGATTTTTTCTTTGATCAGTCTCTTTGTGAATGTGAGGCGTCAAGACAGCCCACTATGATTGTATTAATATTTGGTCTTTTACATTCACCAGTATTTGTTTCATGAAGATCAAAGCTACAGTAATTGGTGCACATGTATTTATCAATGTAATCTCTTCTTGTTCGATTGCTCCCTTTTGTGGAATGCAGTGATCTATGTGTCTCTTCTAGTCTGTTTTAGCTTGAAGTTTACCTTGTTTGAGGTTAAAATTGCTACCCCTGCTTATCTTTGGGGTCCTGTTGAGTGAAATGCTGGTTTTCATCCCTTCATTTTTAATGTATGAATTTCTTTGTGGATTAGGTGAGTTTCTTCAATACACCAGACTGTTGCATTTTTTTTGATCCAGTCTACCAATCTGTGTCCTTTAATTAAAGAATTGAAGCTACTAATGTTGAGAGATATTACTGAGATGTGCTGATTAGTTACTACCATGGCACTCTTTGTATTGGTGACTCCTTTGTTTTTTTCTTTTTCTGTCAGTTTTTTTTTTCCAGTTACTCTAACTGGTGTTTAATTTCTCCTGGGTGTTTCATTTATTCTAGTTGTATTTGTTTCATTTTCTAGGATATTGGTAGTTATTGCCCAGAGTGCTGTTTTGTAGTAATAAATGTCTTGAGATTGTCTTCCTCACAAAAACATCCTCATTTCACATCGATTGGAAAGAAAGCTTTGCTGCCAAGGTTAGTCTGGTTGGAAGTTATCTGCCCTTAAAGTTTGAAATATCAAGCTTTTGGGGCTGGGGATTTAGCTCAGCAGCATAAGCACCTGCCTTATAAGCAGGCAGTCGTGAGTTCGATCCCCGGTACCGATAGAAAGTTTTAAAAAAAAAGAAAGAAAGAAAGAAAGAAATACCAAGCTTTTCTAGCCTGAAGGGTTTGCGTTGAGAAGTCTGCTGTAATTCTAATTGTTCTAGATTTATATATTTATATTTTTCTACTTTTTTCCTTTGAGTGCTTTTTAGTTTTTTTCTTTTCTTTGATATTTGAGAATTTAATAGACATACATCTTGGCGAGCCTCTTGTTATCAGTGTTGTTTGGTGTCCCTGTATTCTTTGCTCCTTTTTATGTTGAACTCCTTTCTCATATTTTTGCTACAGTTTCTGTGAACATGTTAATAATACCATCTGTGTTATCTTCTAGCTTTTCTCTAACTGCAAGTAACGTTAGTTTGGTCTTAGTGTCATTTAGTAGCTGCTGAATGGCACTTTTTTGCATTTTTAATGACTTCCTTTAATGCCTTTTAAATAGCATTTTTCCTGAATTTCTTACACTCACTCTTCACACTGACCATCTCTGCAATTTATAAATCATGTATAAATTTTCATCTCAGGAATTTCCACCTGACATATTTTCAAGGATTGTATAACCATATTGAATCTCTCACTTATGTTTTGGGCAGCTTTGGTCAGGTTGCCCAATTTTTATTAATTTCTTCTGCATTCACCTGGGGCATATTGAGTGATGATGCCATAAAGTTCTTCTTTATTTCTCTTTGAAATTGTATAGTTTTCACCTCTTCTATACACTTTTCATAGAACTTTGCTCCTGGTATTTGTTTTCCTTTCTATTTGGGCTCCCTGGCTCCATTTTAGGACTCTGCTGCCTTGTTCCCACATGATCCTGTACGTCACTATAAACATCTATTAATGAATAAAATGCCATGAACTCTGGATATGGACACAGAGAGAACACTGGTTGCTATTTACTATTATGTTGTCTTGCCTGTATTTGTAAATGTAGTGACACTGCTAGTGTCGAATGACAACTGGATGTGTCAAACTGTCGATGTCGCTCCCGGCCGGCAGGAAGGACACACGACAAAGTCTGGCAGTGGACAACCTTTTCTTTTATTTTCTCTCCGTACAGCCTGCCCTGGGATCGCTCCCAGCCGAAGCCTCCTCTGGTCCGCTCCCCGCGGCTCCTTCCGTGCTTCGCTCCGAAGCCTCTACCGGTCCGCTCTCCGCGGCTCCTTCCGGGCTTCTACTTCCCCCCAGGGGTGGCACCAGTATATATACGGATACAGTGTCCAATCATATTAAAGTAAGCAAGGCAAGCTGATTGGCTAACATATTATTGAGCGGGTTGTTTACGCGGTAAGCAGGAAACTAACGTGCTCGATGGGAGGGGTAATCTAACTCAGGCTTTACTCTTTACCACAGGCCGCATGATCGCTATATGCGGCGGCTCGGCAATGTGGTGGCTCCCAACATCAAACCATGGGAGCCACTCCTGCACTTTCCTTAGCCTGAACTAAGAAGGTTATGGTTTTGATCAGACAAACTGTATGCTGGCCATAATACTTTAAACTGTGGGACTCTACTGAGTGCAGGTGGCTGTGCCAGTGGTCGAAGACATCACTACACTGCTTATACTGTATAACTTGATGGTTCAGTTTGAATGTGTTGGTGGCTCAAATCCATTTAACTTAAATGATGAGAAGAACCAATCAAAATGGAACCTCACAGGTGTGCTGATGTGTACAATTAGATGCATAATGCAGCTTCTCTCACCAATGGTTTCTTTGATTTCTTATATTTATATTTTGATTGATCTTATCACATGCTAAGAAATAAAATATAAGTTCATGAGATTTAAAATATATGGACAGGCATGTGTATATCCACAAATTGTGTGCTTTTAAACACTTTCAAACATGTTTTTTGATAACTTTTAAGCTTCTCCTATCTCCATTGATTAAAATATTCTTGTCATTAATTATGTTTTATCATATCTATGAATAAGGATGTGAAGATGCTTAAAATTTTTAGGGAAGCATGAGTAGAATTTCAAAATTCATGACAATCAGTAATGGAGTAATTGATGAGTGAAAGACTTTTGTAATACTCTAAGCTCAATACTGCATATCACTATGCAGGCAGGCGTTTGTAAGCATGAAAGATTTTGCTTCCTTTAAAGAAATTAACCTAGAAAGTGATCATCCAAGCTCAGAGTATCGAATATTTCTCACATGTTGTTTAATGGTAATATACTTAATAAATAATGTAATAAATCAAACAGTAATCTAGACAATACACAGAAACATACTTTGTTTATTATAAATATCATTTTGTATGTAATCTAGCTCTTGGACATCTGACAATTGGAGCAAACAAGTATTTTATGGATATTGCAAATGCTGTCCTTATTCTGAAATTTTGAACGCCATCTTGCTCTTTGGCAACATCAATACACACTTGCAGTTTGTGAATTTAGAGATCTCGTGAGTCTTTTGCTGTTAAAGACCTCTATGTAAGATTAGAGGATTCCTGAACTTTCCTACAGTCACTCTAATCAAACCTGCTTAAAATCTCTCCTCAGAATTTTTCCTAGAAAATACAATTATATTTTTATAGTCATCTCTAACTTTATAAACATAAACAAAACTCAGAAAAAAGCTGTATCACCTATGGTTGATCAGCCAGAGGATATGTGAACATATGAAATATTAAGCATACTATTTTCATCATTTATTTTGGAGGTCTAATATTAGCATGCTTTGGCCAAATGACAATATTGCAAACAGGCAAGATTTTTTAAAGAGCAATTTATCAAATTTCAACCTCATAGGTCCATGAAATGTATTTTTATAACAGACTTTTTGGCACATAAAATGTTAATAAATATTAATTTGGGGTTTTTTAACTTGAAATCATTCATGGACGTTATTTTGCTAATTTTTGCTATAAATTTAATTATTTTTAAAATATTTAATCACGCTACCATACACACTTGATTATGGCTCTTATTATCAGAATCATTTTGTTGTATTTTTCTTATCCAATCTCAGTACTTCACTTTTGTATGTTCCCAGGTCTTACACCGCATGTATCACGATGTTTGGTATTTGGAATGAGGAAACAGCATAGAGAGGAGAAAACAGAACTCAGTACACTATATTGTGTAATCAAGTACTAGCTTTACCTGAGCTGTTGCTAAATTGTGATGTAAAATATGAAGGAAGAGATGATAGAGGATTTAGAGATAGTACAGTATGAAAAAGCCATATATTTATTTAAATGAAAACAATACTGATGGTGCATATGAATATGCATGTGTGTGAGAGACAGACAGAGAGAGAAAGAGAGACACAGAAGGTGAGAAGTGCCAGTTCATACTTTTCTGGTGAGGTATGGAAGAGAGATTGGTTACAGAATAACACAGGCACACAGGGAAGAGCCTGAAGGTCATCAAATCAAGTGTATTGTACATCACTAAGCACTTTAGTGATGGATTTTAAAATTACAACAATTCTGAAGATGCAAAAGTAACTTCCAGTATGGCATGTAGTAGCTCACTGTTAAGAGCAGAGGACAGAGATCATAAGACATCTGAATAAATCATTTAGTGTAATAGGGTTCATGCAAAAAACTTCGTAGGGTTAGGGTTAGGGTTAGAGTTGACTCTGGCTGCTCAAAGGGGACAGAGGTGGAAAGGTGAAGCTGTTGGGCTGGAGCGTGGAGGCAGGTTGAGTCTCATGCTGGGGTCCTGGAGGCAGAGAAAGCTCCAGGGTGTGGCACGGGGATCTCTCCCATCGGCGGCCTTTGAAGAACTTCCCAGATGGGATGTCATAAAGCTGGGCTGGGAAACAGGTGTCCCCGGGCTTTTCCGGCACTGGTTACCCCCTGGTCCACCCTGGGAAATGGAGCTCTATGAGGTCGAGTTTGTGGTTTCCTGGTCACTGAGACCCCTCTGCCTGGATGGCCCAGAACCACCTCCACCGGGCTTTCCCCCTGTCAGGAGGAAAGCTGGACCAGACAGGCGACACCCAATCTGCCTGGAAGAAAGCTCGGAGTGGGGGCTGCCCACGTGCCCATAATATCTGCGCAGGCTTTGATTGTTATCCAGCTGGCACTGCGGAGCAGCGAAACGGTACAGTTCCCAAGTTCTCCAGAGGTCCCTGCCTGCTGCTCCCAGGGAGCCCGCGGTCAGTCATTTCAGCACTCAGGAGGCTGAGGCAGGAGGATCACCATGGATCCAAGGCCTACCTGGGCTACGTAGTGAGTTCAAGCTGGCTTCAAGTACATAGTGAGACCCTGTCTCAAAATCCGCCCCCACCCCAGTTTATTTTAGGGAGATCAGTTTAAGTATTGTAAGAAACACGCGGTCAATGGCTGGAAGGCAAAGCTTGGCTAATCTCTCTGGGCTCTGTCAGGAGAATCGCTGGGGATCTTGGTTGTCCAGTGAGTCATAGAAGTCCCAGATTGCTTTAAATGTGCTCAAGGGCTGTTTCCTAACACATCAGGAGGGTGTGCGACCGAGCAGAGCGCACAGACTACCAGAGGCGTCTGCCCTCGGCAGCGCATGCGTGAGTCCTGGGGCCTGGGGAGCAGAGCTGGGACAACGCCTTCCCGGGGCATAAAACGTTGAGGTTTGTGTTTTAGGAAGGGGTTGCTTGTAATTCAGCCTAACATACCCTGTAGCTTCCACAACTATGGGAAACAGGAAAAGGCTTTCTGAAAGCTGTTTTCTGACAATTTTGCATTTTAAAGAAATGCTTGGGCAGATTGATTGCTAAGTGTCTTGGAGTTGGAATTCGATAAATGATAACTAATCAGGACCAGGATCGGAATCTGGGTGAACACGAAAGTAACCGAAGTGTTTTAGGGGCTGTTGTTGTTTTGTGAGACAGGGTCTCACTGTGTATCCCCAGTTGGCCTGGACCTTGTGGTGACCCTCCTGCCTCAGCCTTCCAAGTGCTGGTATGTCAGGTATGCACCACCATGGCTGGCTGTCATTTAATCATTTTAAAATTTGGTCCTGCTCGGGTTGATGAGGACTCTGTTACCTATTGGGAGATACAAACAATGTCCAAGACCAATGTCCAAGGCACCCTGGGTGTTCACTGTCATGGTGACTAATGCCATGGGAGTTCACAGGACAGTGCACCAGCCAGGTGGGCAGTGGCCAGGTCTTGAAGCTCCTAGAGGAACTGAGAATTGAGCCAGTTCTGCAAAGATGGGACAATACTAGGGGTTCCAGGGGGAGAGTGGTGGGGCCAAGTCACTGGAGGGGAAAAAGATGAGCCGGAAGAGAAGGGCAGGAGAGTGACTGGGCGTGGCCACCAGAAGAGACCCATGAGTCAGCCAGGGACTTCAGCTGTGGTGGGGACGGGAAAGGGGAGCCCCCAAGGCTTTCAGCTGGTGACTGCTGTGATGGAAATGTATTAAATGTGTGGTAGTACATGCTGGTAATTCCAGCACTCAGGAGGATTGCTATGAGGCCATTTTGGACTATGTAACAAGACCCTGTTTCAAAAGAACAAACAAAATACTAAATTTGTTAGGAAATAATAATTTATTCTAACTGCCACAGCGGTTTTCTACTTCTCTAAACTGTACAGTCATGGTAATATAGCAATAAAATATTGCACATTCTGTAAGTTATTCTGGAAAATATACCAACCCGTAAAAATTTTGTTTTAAGGGGTGGGGGTATAGCTCAGTTGCATAGCACCTGCCTGGCGAGCACGAGGTCCTGATTCCCGGTACCAAAGAAATTTTTTTTTGTTTTAATGGGAACCCATATTTCAGTTTTCAAATAACCAGATATATGCAAGTTTAGGGAGCATATAATTACCGATATTATGATTTCAACTTTCCAGACCACACACATGTGTCCTTAAAGCCAGAGGCTGCATAGAAACACAGGAAAGAAAAAGTGTTCATGCTCAGAGCAGGAGATGTGTTCTCCTTAGAAATGTTATTAGATTCGATTTATGTGATTAAAACACGGTGAGGCCTAGGGTCATAACCCAGTGGTAGAGTGATTACGTAGTCTGTGTGCAACCCAGGGTTAATCCCTGCCCAGCCAGGAAGAAAGACAGGGAGAAAGAAAAAGAGATCAAGAGAGGAAAAAAGGTAAAAGTTTAGTAGGAGACAAATGCAAAATTAAACTGTCATCTCTTTAAAGGTGACTCTTCCCCATGCCTGTGCACAATAGCCTCCTCTGTGTCCTCACAGAATCTCATTTGCAAATGGTTGTCATTGTTCTTGTTTGTGAGAGGGGGTCTCACTGTGTAGTTCACACAGGCCTTGAACTCGTTACTCATGGTGATCTTCCTGCCCTAGCCTCCTGAAGCTCCACCGTACCGCACCTAGCTGCACATTTTTATATGAAGGTCATGGGGACAAAATGTAGTCGGACTCAGGAGAATTCCTCACTAGACCCCCTGCATCCTTGGGCCTCCTCACCAGGCCCCCCAGCACCAAGGAGTGGCAAAGGTTTCTCCTCCAATGGGGCTGCAGACGGGGGGGGGGTCTAGCTCAGTGGAGGCCGAGCACAAGGGAGGCCCTGGGCACAGTGCCAGCCCTGAAGGAGAGAGACATAGCTGGCAGAGGGGGGACGAGCACGCAGAGCTCCTGACTCCCAGCAGAGCACAGGCACCGGCTCAGCCTCAGACGTGCATGTCGGCAGCAGGAGGGACATGGTCACAGGAGAGGAGGTGAGAAGGGCGCCCCGGAGTCACACGGAAGTCCTAGCTGCCCACCTCGGGAGGTCTCCTTTTACTCCCCACAACACAGCAGTTTCCCCACTGATCAGATGGGCAGAAGCCAGAAGCAAAGGGTACGCCTATAATCCCAGCAATCAGGAGGCTGAGGGAGGAGGATTGCCATGAGTTCAAGGCCAGCCTAAACTACCACATAGTGAGATTCTGTCTCAAAAATCAAATCAATCAGTCAGTCAGTCAAAGAAGTTCTGAAGTGGAGGGGCTACCACAGTCTTGTCCTGTTCCCAAAAAGATGGAAAGAGAACAGCGTCTGGGGGCAGGTCCTGAGAAACCCCACATCTCAGTGTCATCCACGTGTAATGGTGCAACTCTAGGTCTCACTGATTTTCAGAAATCCCAGCGTCTGTCACCCTAACTGGCATCAAGTTGACGCTAAAAAGTCTGGACTCTGAGATAGTGGGAAGAATGTGTGATTGTGTGGTAACGGCAGCCCGTGTGACTCCTAACACACAGACAAGATATCGTAGTAGCTCATTCACTGGCCCTCGGAGACCCTTATTCTTCTACTCAGCTTTGGGAACCACCTGTGTAGGTATATGATGCCATTATGCCTATTTAGCTAGTTAGTTAGTTATTGAGACAGGGTCCTACAGTGTAGCCCAGGCTGGCCTGCAAGTTGCAATCTTCCTGCCTCAGCCTTCCAGAGTGCTGGGGTGCCAGGTGTGTACCATCACACCTAACTAACTATGCCCATTTCAAGATGGGAAAGCTGAGGCTTTGGAAGGATGTTTGGAAGCACTGTGGAGCATGGAGTTGAGTGATGAAAAGGAGAGGATGGGACCCAGCAGGGCTGCCTGGTGTGCACTAGGGGAGCACTGTCCTGTGGGTCGGCAGGCTGGATGAATGAATCCATCCCTGTAGGCTCACATTGCTGAGGTGACTTTGGGCCGGGTCACTGTACAGCACCTGATGAAGAGGAGTCTCGTGTTTGGGTGGGGATGGCTCTGGGCCATGGCCAGGCTCTGCTGCCGCCCTCTGCGGACCGGCTTGGCTTGGCCGATCTGACTGCATTCAGGACAGGACAGGCAGGCACTGTGCTGAGTGCCAGGCTGGCAGAGAGCTTGCCTACACAAAGGGGACTCAGAAAAGCACCTCTCCTGTCACCAGAGTGCTCAGTACTCCATGAGCACAGCTGGGTGCTCAGGGCGAGGAGGCTATGTGCAGAACCCAGTACAGGGTTGGAAACAGCTGGTGACAGGGAGACTGCTGAGCCATGAAGAAGCTGACAGCGTATCTGATTATCACTGGGGAGGGGACACTGAAACAGGTCTCCTTGTGTAGTTCAGGCTGGCCTTGAATCCTCGAGATCCTCCCGCCTCAGCTTCCTGCTGGCTGGGATGACAGGCATGTACCAACCCATTTTAGTTACCTGGGGAAAGCCAGGACGTGATGTCACATCCATCCAGCACTTACAGACTTTGCCTTTGTTCTGTCAGCACAGCTCGTGAGAGCTGAGCTGTGTTTAGTTCTGGGGTGTGAATGTTCCCAACAGACAGCAGATAGGACAGGAGATGTTCAAACCCTCATCCCTGCGGGAGCAGGTAAAAGCGAAGCTGTGCTTGGCCTTTGTCAGGAGGAGCCCACACCTAAGCCTGCAGGAGACACTAGAAGGTGTCAGGATTTGGTATAGGCACCGAAACTTTTTCTTACTCTGTCTCTCTATGTGTGTCTGTCTTTGTCTCTGTCTCTGTGCTGGGGATGGAACCCAAGCCTTCAAGCATCCCCTCTGCAGTGGAACTTTTAAAAGCTCCTCTGATGCGGGTGAGGATTGGTGGTGCATATCTGTCATTCCAGCACTCAGGAGGCTGACGCAGGAGAATCACTAAGAGTTCAAGGCCTGTCTAGGCTACCTAGTGAGTTCAAATTCAGACTCATACTATTTAGTGGTACAGTGACTCAAAAAACAAATAAACAGCTTGTGGTGATGGTTACACACGGTGGAGATGCGCACTGTTTGGAAAGCCATATCTGGGAGAGGAGGAGAGGCTCCTTGGAGGAGGACTTTGGCACCTTCCCAGGCTGTAAGGGAGGCAGAGCACACTGCCTGCGGAACTTGGCTTCCTAGCATCCATGCACGCAGGGACCAGGGGGAGCAGTGCGGCTCCGCATCCCAGCCCTGCCCCACTGCCCTCCTTCTCTTTTTGTTCTATTGAATTTTCCCATAAGATTTCCCTTTAAAAAAGAGACCTGCTTAGGAAAAAGTTTGGAAACCACTTCCCCCACAGACTTTTAGGCTGGTACTAACTCTGAAATTCCACCACAGTCAGTCTTCTTCGATGGTTTCTAAGAAATCAGGCTACTGACAGAGCTGTCTTTCCAGAGTTGAGCCAGGCATGGTGGTGCATGCCTGTCATCTTAGCACAGGGGAGGCTGAGGCAGGAGGATTGCCTCGAGTTCCAGGCCAACATAGTGAGACCCTGACACAAACAAGCAGCAAAAACAGAATGTGAGGGGAAAGGCAACAGGGGCTGAAGCAGGGCAGCATGACTGGAGGCCTTCTCTATGCTGAGGGCAGGGCAGAGGACCCTGTCCAGCCTCTCCCGGCACCATTCACCTGTCTTTTGGCTGAGCCAGGTGCAGGCCTTTACCACTGCAGTGCTGGGGCACAGGTTGGACAGGTGAACAGGTAACCCTGAGGCTGGGTGGAACCGATAACCACATGTGTGACTCAGCCCAGGTTCGTCCGAGTCAGAGAAGAAAGACTTGTTGGGCTGCCACCTGCAGGACCCACCCGGTGCCAGTATTACATTTGTGGTTTTGGTTTTTTGAGACAGGGTCTCACTATGCAGTTCGGGTTGACCTTGAACTCACTGTGTAGCCTGGTCTGGCCTCCACCTCGAAATGATCTTCCTGCCTCAGCCTCCCAAGTGCTGGGATGACAGGGGTGTGCTCCATAATGGCCACACTCCTGGAACGGCTGCTTTGACTGAAGGGAGTCACTTCTGGTAGGCCAAAGGGTGGCCGCAGGAGCCTCGCTGCGGTGTGACCGCAGCTATGGGCAGCTTCCCCTACCCACTAACCTGGGCTGCTCACGAGGAAAACACCAGATCAACCCTGTACAAAGGACATCACGCCACATACCTGACTGGTTATTTTGTTTGTTTATTGTTTGAAGCAGAGTCTCACCGTTTCCCAGTTTGGACTCCAACCCGGATCTTCCTGCCTCGGCCTCCAAGTGCTGCGGGTCCAGGTGTGGCAGCCATACCTAGGCCTGACTGATGATTTTCAAAACGTTCGAGTTCATCAAATCTCAGGGAAATGTTGCTGTCAGGAGGAGCCCAGGGGACGGGACTGCTCGGTGAGAGACTGGAACAGAAAAGGGACATTAGGGGGAAGAAGAGGCTGAGAGGCCTTGCTCCCGGTTGGTGGCTTCTGACAAATGCTCCAAAGTAGTGAGGTTTGTGACAACGCGACCCAGGCACAGGCACTGCCCTGAGACAGACATTGCTTCAGACACGCTTTCCGGATGCTGAGACCACAGCTCCCGAGAGCAGTGAGTGGACAGTGGTCTTTCAGCATCAAAGAAGAAATCAAGGAATCATATTTTTAGTTCGAACACAGCCTTATCGGGATACAGAAACATCAGTTATTTATATATGTATATATATATATATATATATATATATATATATATATATTGTGTGTGTGTGTGTGTGTGTGTGTGTGTGTGTGTGTGTGTTTGGTACTGGGGACCCAATCCAAGGTTGTGCTACCAATGAGGTACATCCTGATATTTCTTTCAAGGCAGAGTCTGACTGCCAGGCATGGTGGTTCAGCCTGTAATCCCAGCATTCAGGAGGCTGGGGCAGAAGCATCACTGTGAGTTTGAGACCAGGCTATAGCAAGACCCTGTCATAACACAACACAACACAGCAAGACTGAGTGTTGCTCAGGTTGGTCTTGAACTGGAGATCCTCCTGCCTCAGCATCTCAAGTTACCTGCATGGAGGTTATGTGCACCGCGCCTAGATTTTTTTTTTTTTTTTGTATGTTTGTTCAACTGTCTTGAGACAGCTTCAGTAAGTTCTCCAAGCTCCCCTGGAGCTCTTAGCTCTTACCTCTTAGTCGGCCTGTGTCAGGGCACCGCCTTCTGCGGTTGTCGTTGGGGATCCCCTCCTGGGCAGCAGACTCTGCTCTCTGCCGCGTCTCTCCAGTCTCCCCATCCACTCCAGGTTCAAACAGCTGTTGCCAGATTGCCCAGGTGTTGTGCTGACGCTTGGCCTGCTCGGGCTCGGGAACTCCCTCTTCCTCCTGTACTGGATTCACGTCATCTGGTCAACAATGGCTTTGTTGCCATGGAGACCGGACTGGCCGCAAGACAGTCACGGTCCGCACAGGTGTGACCGGGAAGGTCTCCACCTCACCTGCGGCCTCCGGCTGTGCGGCAGCTGCAGACAGCGGCAGAGACCCCGCGTGCCGGTCCCCAGCTGCGCTGTCCCGCCGCGGTGGCCCCGGCGCTGCAGGCCGGGGAGGCCGGGACGCTGCGTCCTGTCCGAGGGACCGTGTCCCGCAGACCCGCCAGCAGCGCGGTGGGTGAGCGGCTTCCTGTCCCTCCAGTGTCGCCAGGTGACGCCTCCGGGCTCTTGTGTATTTTTAGCTGGGGCAGAGAAGAACCTGGAGCCCAAGCTGCTCATCTCTGATGGAGGCGTCTTCCTGAATCCGCCTGCGGCTCCTCCTCTCTCGGTGTGAAAAATAAAAGCCGTGGCGTTGGACGCCCCCTCCCCGAGGCCTGAATAAGTGTGAATACTGCAGCTGAGAATCACCGGGGCTGGCACACGTGGTGGGTTAACCTCCCCCCACTTCCCTCCCTCCCTCATTCCGCCCCTTCACGGGGTCTTATTTGTAGTTCCAAACTGGCCGTGAACTTGTGATTCTCCTGCCTCAGCCTTCCAAGTGCACGGATTTCAGGCTCACAGACATTTTAATAGTACTAACCACATGCGTGCATGCTGGCAGTGGAGCTGGTCGCTTCACTCGCTGATTTTGTGACATTTCTGTGATGTATCACATGCTGGGTACTGAAATAAGGGTATTGAGATCTTAACATTCTAAGACTAGGGATGCGTGTAATAAGCATGTATAAAAGTAAAAAGTGTTAGCCTTTCCATTTGGAGACTTAAAGTGTGAAAGAACGGGGAATCTGTTACTTTACAGAGATCTCATTGTGAGCAGTGCAGAGTATATTTTTGTTTTTGTTTTGTGGTACTAGGGATTGAACCCACGGCCTTTGTTCTAAGTTACATGTTCACTTTATTAATTTTCTTTTAAATTTTGAAGCAGGGTCTTGTTGCTAAGTTGCTAAATTCCCTGGGAAGTTGCCATCTTCCTGTCTTAGCTTCCTAGAATGCTAGCATGACAGCTTGTGTGTCTTGTTTCTTTGACAGTATACATTTAGGCAAAACTAAACATACACCATCTAAATAATTTGGCACTTTCTTTTCTTCTTTGACTTGATTTTATGTCATAAGCACTTTCCCCTGTCATTATGAACTCTTCCTAAATAATCTTATTGATGATCATTTCATGCTTATATTATGTACAAAATGTCATCATTTTTCCATGTACTATGACATGGATCAAAGAGTTTATTTTTTAAGTCATACATCTGTGTCATAACCCATAAATATGTACAATTATTAGTATGTGTCAAGAAAATATAAAACAAAATTGCAATTAAAAGTAATAATGATAAGCCAGGCATGGTGGTGCACTCCTGAGACTCCAGCACTCAGGAGGCTGAAGGAGGACAATCATTGGCAAATTTGAGACCAGCCTGGGCTATAAAGTAAGCCCAAGGTCAGCCTGAACTTCACAGTGAGACCCTGTCTCAAAAAGACAAATAAAATAAAAAGTAATCATGATAATAAATCTGTCTTGGCCACACTATAACCAAAGTTCTTTGGAAAAGCCAACCTCATGTGTGTTTTGCGCTATCTTTGCTGTTTTCTTCAAGACACACGTGTGCATATGCGCTAACACATGCACATATGTGTACACACACTCACATATGCGTACACATACTCTGGAGCCCAATGGACCACAGTTGCGGATGTAACTCCTGGCTTTCTGTCCAGCAGGACAGTCATTGTCCCTGCTCCTGGCCATGGCCTTGTGATGGACCCTGTCCTCTCCATGGGCCAGGCCTGCTTTGTCTACATGGCATCCAGCCAGGAGCAGCCCATTCCCACCCCCAGGAATCCCAGCACTCCCGGAGGCTGAGGCAGGAGGATTATAACTTCCAGTCTAACCCGGGCAACTTAATGAGACCCTGTCTCATAATTTAAAATATAGGCTGAGGCTGTATCTCAGTTGGAGGATCTTGGGCTCAATTTCCAGCACTTCCAAACAAAACAAAAACAAAGAACTACCCATGGGAACTAACTAGATGGCACCTGTCCCAGGAGCATCTTCCACTTTGGCCCCGTGTGGGCCACGCAGTAGGTGCTCAGAATGTTGAAAAGGGTAGGGGACCACAGCACACTCCCTTTTATTTTTAGTAAGCAATACTGCTAGGTGTGATGGCGCAGGCCAGTACTCACAGCACACAGGAGCCAGGGCAGGAGAACCATGAATTTGAAGCCAGTCTGGCTACACAGAGTCCAAGACCAGTGTAGATTACACAGTGAGACCTTGGAGGTGTGACAGCAGACAGGGTGGGGTGAACCAGGCTGTGGAACCAGCGGGGCCTGTGAGTCACAAGATCCCAGGCAACCAGGGCACCACAGAGAGCTTCCATGAGCGCCTGTGAGAAGTGGATGGCAAAAACGGCCCGGCTGGGGGAACCCACGTCCTGGTCTGCATGCCGTCTCTGCTAGAGAGCTGTGTGCTTTCATTTTTGCTTTTGCCTTTGTCTTTTTTCTTTGTTTGGCCCAAATTCGCTCTGCAGAGCTGGTTTCTTCCATATCCATTAACCCCGCACTTTTCAAATAAACATTGGAAACCGTTTTGGACTTGTCTCACCCAGTTCTTTGTTCAATGCAAGAAAGATCTGGAATACTTTGAATTGGCAGAGTTGCTTCTAAAGAAATCAGCCTGAAACACAAAGAGGGAAGGGAGGGAGGGAGGGAGGAAGGAGGGAAGGAAGAGGGAGGAAGAGAAAAGAAGGGAAGAAAGAAAGAGAAAAGAAAGAACCAGAAAGATCTTCAAAGTTGGCGTGGGCATCTTAGACCCTTTCTCAAAACAAAACACCAGGAGCCCTCAGAGCCCACTCGGGCAAAGAGGCCCTGGCCGGGTGACAGGCGGGACTGCAGACAGCAGTGCTGAAAGGTGCATCAGGAGCCCATGAATTCTGAGCTCCTTGCTGATGATAGATTCCTGGAAGCAGAGAGCGCAGGCCAGAGCACATAAACACTTCACAGTGCTGGCAAGGATGGCTGCTTCCCAGAAAGGTTCTCAGGGCTGCTGCCGCGCGCGGCGAGGCGATGGTCCTCCTGCTCCTTGTCTGTTGCCAGCTCAGGAAAAGCAAGCGCTCTGGCTAACTCACTGAAGGAAGGCACGCTGCAGATGCTCCTGCACCGGAGTCATGGAGTGAGAGGAATGTGTTCATAGCGCGCACGCATGCCTCTGTGTGTGTGTGTGTGTGTGTGTGTGTGTGTGTGTGTGTTTGGACACTGAACCCAGCAGCACCACTCAATATCTGCATTGCCCTGACATCTCTTTTTATTTTCTGTTTTGGGTCAGGGTGTCTTGTTTGTTTGTTTGGAGAAAGGGCCTAACTACATAGCCCAGGCTGGCCTTGAGCTCTCATGATCCTCCTGCCTCAGCCTCCCCCAGTGCTGGGATTATAGGCCTGCACCACTATGCCTCGTGGAGAATTTTATGTTTTGGTATCGGTTTTCGAACTCAACCTCGAGCTTGCCAGGCAGGTGCTTACGCTGCAGAGCTAAAATGTTCACGGAGCATTTTAAAAGGTATTGACTTATCTGTTATATATCACCCTGATAGACATTTGAATCTCTCCTTAGGGTTTTCTTAATTTTCCACTAACACTGGTACAGGCCAGCCGGACGGCATAATCATGTCCCTTGGGATTTCTTACAGTGCTCTTAAACTTACAATGTTGTGCACCATCAGCAGTGAAAGAAATATTCAGTGATTTTCTGTCGGTGTCAATATAGTTTGCCCTCCCTTCCTCTCTCTGTCCCTTTCTTCCTTTTCCTTCATGTCTTTTTTTTTTTTTTTTTTTTTTTTTTTTTTTTTGACAGTCTCATGATGTTATTTGGGTTAGCTGGTTTGAAATCTTGATCCTCCTGCCTCAGCCTCCCCATTGCTGGGATGACTGGTGTACACTAGCTCAGTTTGATTTCTGTGTGCTCACACTAGCTCCTGTATGTGTGCATGTATGTGCAGGTGTTCTTGGGACTTTTTTGTTTTGAGATGGGATCTTGCTATGTAGTACAGGCTGGCCTTGAACTCATGGTGATTCTCCTGCCTCAGCCTTCTGAATGATGGGAGTGTAGGAGTGCACCACCACGCCCAGAGATGTCCTTGGTTTTCACCCAAGGGGAATTTAATTTGGTGTCTGGCACGAGGGCACGATGGTCTTCTGCTATAAAGACTGAGCCATGGTCTCGGGGTACTTGTAGGGTGACCTTTCCTTTCCCAGGATTCAAAGTGTCTCTTTCACTCACTGGAAGTGGCTGCTGTCCTTGTGCAGTACCTTCCCTAAGTGACTCTGGCCCTTTGCCATTTGCAGGGTTTGGGAGGCTGAGGCAGCGGGGCACCTTCTCTTCCCTCCTCAGCCCCCTCATTCTCACAGTCTCTGCTCACCAGTGATTCTGCTTCCCTAAGCCCCCAGAGAAGCCTGAGGTCAGAGCCTGGCAAAGCACAGTGCATTTGCAGGAAGCCATTGGCTGACTCAGCCACGTTTACTTTCTCTTTTTAAATTTAATTATTTTAATTGGCCATGTTTACGTTCTGGTTTGTTTTGTTATTTTTGAGACAGGGTCTCACTACGTAGCCCAGGCTGGCCCTGAATGCATGGCAACCCTCCTGCCTCAGGCTCCCGATGGCTGGGATCACAGGTGTGCACCACACATCTTGCGTTCCATTTAGCTGTGCTTATAAATGTGGTTTTCTGGCTTTCTAATACCACAGCTTCATCTTATTGGGCATTGCACTCTATGAAGACTCACAGCTGGGGGACAGAAGGCTGCTCACAAGGTGGACTCTGTGATCACCCT
Source organism: Cavia porcellus (assembly GCF_034190915.1). Classification (NCBI taxonomy): domain Eukaryota; kingdom Metazoa; phylum Chordata; class Mammalia; order Rodentia; family Caviidae; genus Cavia; species Cavia porcellus. The sequence continues at coordinate 50,155,856 of NW_026947507.1, forward strand.
GGTGTCCACAGCACCCCGCTAGCACCATTTCCATGGCTACACTTTCTTCTTTTGCATAACCTGGCAGCCCTGTGCAGGGGAGAAGTGGGCTGCGCTAACAGAGAGACTGCAGGCCTCGGGCTGCTTGACAGGAAGCCGCCAGCTGTGGACTGAGAGAGGCGAGGGAGGAGACGCTGCTGAATTTGCTTGCTGCTGTTCACAGCTGGCCTGCCACTTGGTTTTACTGGTGCAGTTTGCAGTGCGGCTCGCATCCTTTGAATGGAGCTGGTCACATGCATGACGCAGCCGCCTTTCACCACCTCCTGGTGCCCCCTCTCACCTGAGAACATCGCCCTACTTCCTGTTACCCATTTTGCTCTTTATTTCTAGTCACATACTGCCATAGTTCTTGTGGGTTGGCCCCTGGGAAAATTAGGATCAAAGAACATGCTGTGTCAAAGTACTAAGCACTACAAACGTTCATGTGCCACATTTTCCATAAATCAATACTGGAAACAGATGCAAAGGATTATTTTTATATTTTGTGACACAAAAGCAGATGGGTGTAAGAGGATACTGATATTTCAGGAAGGTGTCACAATTCCTATCACAGTGCTACCAGAAATCAGGCAAAGTAAAGCACAATCACAATACCAGCACTTGGGAAGCTGAGGCAGGAGGATTCCTGGCATTTTTGAGGCCAGCTGGGCTACATAGTGTGAACTCAAGGTCAGTCTAAACTACATAGTGAGACTTTAAAAAAACTATAGGGATTTTTCCCCATTAGCAAGCAAGCAATTCCTGTGGCAGTGGACACTAGTATCCAGCCCAGTTTGGACCTTGTCCATTAACACTAGCATCTATTTGACCCTGCAGGCTGAGGGCTTTGTCCAATGCTGCTTTATTTTTACCTGTGCTTCTATGACTTGGGCTTATACCAGCCTCACATCAGGTTTGGTTAACTTAATAAACTCAAACATTTTCTTTTTTATTTTTTTGACAGTCTCTGCTGTAGTCCAGTCTGGCTCTGAACTACATAGCCCAGTCTGGTCTTGAATTTGCAGCCATCCTCCTGTCTCAGCCTCCCAAGTGCAGGGATTACAGGAGTTCACCACCACACCTGGCTTTCAGGGAAAAAAATTTTTTTTTTTTTTTTTTTTTTTTTTTGGTGGTAGCAGGGATTGAACTCACGACCTTGCACTTGCCAGGCAGGTGCTTATGCCGCTGAGCTAATTCCCCAGCCCCTCAGGGAAAATTTATAATGGGCTGATCATAAAAATTCTTGGCCTCTCTGCATACTCTACTCTCTGGGGGTGTGGGGCAGGACTCCCTGCAGGGAGGCCACCTTTTGACCTCTGCCATATAGGGTGGCTCAGAGAATTTCCTAAATTGGCTGTGAGAGTTAAGGCAGCAGAAGATTCATGTCCGGGAAGGGAAATGCTATTTTTCATGGCTGGGCTTGGAGAGGGGGTTATGATCAGGAAACTGGAGATGAGAACCAAAATCTATACATCACCATGACATCACAGAGGTCATCCATACTGCCGCTTCTGGTGGGGGCTGTGTTAACTAGAAAGTCAGGAAGTCACACCTGTGTTTTTGTGGCCCTTAATAGTTTCGTTTAAAGAACTAATAACAGCCAAAAAAAAAGCAAAAAACCCCGTAACAGTAAGAGCTACTTCCCCAGCTTTATTTATTTAATTTATTTATTTGTCTTTTTCAGACAGATCGGGCTGGCCTTGAGCTCTTTGTAGCCCAGGCTGGTTTTGAACTCTCAGTGATCCTCCTGCCTCAGACTCTCAGGTGCTAGGATTACAGGTATGCGCCACCACACCCAGCTCTACTCCCAATTAAAAAATTTTTTTTTTAAATTTGAGATAAGATCTTACCAAATCACTAGGTTACGCTAACAACTGTGTGTAGGAACCTTGAACTTGCTATCCTCCTGCTTCAGCCTCTAGGACTGCTAGGATTATAAGCCTGTGCTCAGCCATAGAGCTATTTTAAAGGGATCCACAGTGAGCTCTCTTTGATGCAGGGACCATCTTTCCACCTCCTTCCCCTCCCTTTTCCCCTCCCCCTCCTCCTCCTCCTCCTGTCCCACCCACTGTCTACTGAGTTTGCACATCAGCCTGAACCAGCATCACCTGGATGGAGTCTGTGCAGATATCCAAGGTGCTGGGCTATGCAGGTGATGAGGGGGTGGGATTCACTTCAGTTAAGTCACCAGTAGTGGTAAACAGCCAAGGTGCCCAGAACCTTCAGCCTTCTTAGTGAAAGCCTGCACTGGGGCACACCAGTCATCCCAACACTAGGAAGGCTGAGGCAGGAGGACCAACTGTTCCAGACCCATCTGGGTAACTTGGTGAGACCCCGCTACCCCATCTCAAAACAGAAAACACCACAAAGTCCAAAATCAGAGCTGGTGGAAAGTCTTAGAGTAGGTTATTCTACAAAGACTGGCACAGTTTCTCCTTCATAAAAACTAGGAACTTTCTGATTTCGTTCCACAGCACTACATCTCCACTCCTAAATACCTTAGCTTTCAGGAAATGAGCTTTTGAGAAGTGTCCACATATCACTCGGGTTTATGGGAAGGAGTACAAAAACATTGAAATATCTTACTTAAAATGTACAAACACATGTGAGTGTGGGTAAGAATTTCTTCAAAACAGGATGCTCAGTATAACTTCAATAACAACAATACAGCCTTGGTCTATCACTTCTTTCTTTTGTGGGGCTCCAGAGTGCTAAATGGAGTCTTAGGGGTCACCTTTACTTTCCTAACATAAACCTACAATATCATCCATCCAGATTGGGATAAAGAAGTTGTTAGGGCCAATCATGATAGTGCATAGTAGCATTCATGGAAGCTGAGGCAGGAAGGTTGCCATTTCTAGCCAGACCTGGGCAATGCAGCTAGACTATCTCACAATGAAACATTAAAAAGTCAGATTCGGGTGTAGCTCAGTGTGAATTGCTGATCAATCCCCAGAACACACCCCTAAGAGTATAGGTAGCTATAAGACCTGTGGTTATAGGTAACACATTTATGTTCTATTTAGAATTCAAATGATATGCAGATTATCCTAGATTTTAATAATTTCAATTTTCTGCCAAACTTTTAGCCAGATGTAGATTGCTTTATCAACACTTTAAACGGAAGTATGCTGTCATCAGTCTTGGTGGTGCGCGCCTTCCATCCCAGCACTGGGGAGGCAGAGGCAGGAGGGCTGCTGAGACACTGAAGCCAGTCTGGACTATATAGGGAGTAACAAACAAAAAAGCATCAAATAATGAATGCACTCAGGTGCGCTAAACCTGCCTACATAATGCTCCAGAGCTCTCGAGTGAAGAGTGAATTGTCCCTGTCTCAGCAGCTCTTTCCCTGGTGACTTTGTAGTATTACTATTAGGCGTTTGCATGAGGCATACTTTCTCTGTGGGCCCCTGGTACAGCACCTGACACCTCCTGATTCTTTCACTCCCACATGTTTTGGTCCCCTTCCTATGGGCACAAGATCTGTCTTCACTGCACACGCTGCCTCGGCAAAGACTGTGTCTCTGCTTCCTCACAATCGGGTGCCTGCAGTGACCCGGTGGTAAGGGACAAAGGGGTGCTTCCGCCGCTGGCCCCTGCCACCCCCAGGCCTCTCCTCCTGCAATGCAAGGCTCAGGGTGGGCCCCCCCCCCCCCTCAGGCTACGGCTTTAACACAACGGAAGGGAAAGCTGGACGCATTCTCATTTCCAGATTGTGATAGGAGAGAAAGACTTTTCTGAATTTTGGCCTCAGACTCCAGATGATCTATCTTCCTGCCTTGGCCTCTAGGCCTCCAGAGTGCTGGGATTGTGCCCGGCCAGCTCTGGCTTTCTGCACAAGCATCTTGTGAGCCAGGAGAGTGAGTGTCATAGCTCCTCTCCGCTCGGATCCCAAGAAGGCCCGCAAGTCCCGCGTGGACCTGAGCAGAAGGCAGACCAGTGCCCAGCTCCTCCGGCTGCCTATCTGCAGCCGCTTCTGGACCTAAGCGTCCCCGCGCAGGAAGCTTCCTTGTTTGCATTCCGGATCCCGATCCCGATCCCGATCCCGATCCCGATCCCGATCCCGATCCCGGGCGCTCCCCGCACGCTGCGATTCCTCCTCCGCGCCTGCGCAGGCGCTGCTCACCCCCTCACCCCGGCAGGCAGCACTTAAGCACCCCGAGCGGCGAGCGGGGGAGCTCCTGGAGGGAAGGGGCGGCTCCGGGCGACCGCTGCCCACCGGGTGGGCTTTGCGGCGGCCATTCGTCCTGGCTTCCTGCCTGCAAAGGGACAGAGCTTAGAGACCGGAGTTTCAGAGTCCGAGAGGGACGGACTGACGGACAGATGTTAGGACGCACAGCTGAGCCCGGGTCCTATACGCCCGGTGTGGCATCGCCTCTGGGCGCAGCGCTGTGACTCAGGCGCGGAGCAGGAAAGCCCTCGGCTGTCCCACCCCAACCCTCTCCCCAGCCCCCCGCCGGCAGAAGGGAAAGTCCGGAGCGGACCGCTCCCCAAGAGGAGGAAGCAAAGGCGACGCTCTGCGGCCGCCCGGCGTGACGCGAATTTAGCAAGGCCGGCGGCGCTGCGTGCCCCAGCGACAGGGGTTTGGGCAACAGCCGGCTGCGGTGCCCTCTGATGGCAACGACGGAAAGAGTGGGGGACCCTTAGGCAAAGAAGTCCCTAGGTGCTCTGCTTCCAGTGCGGGCAAGAAATGTCCCTGCATTCACGTTAAATAACAACGAGCTGCATTCGCTGTGCATAGCGCGCGCTCCAATTTAGGATTCGAACTGCACACTGAGGTCACCCAGAAGGACGCAGGCGGCCCTCAAGGTTAGACCTGAGTACCCACGGAGCCCTGCAGAAGAGCTCCAGGTGGCACAGGCAGCAAATACCAACTTGACACCTGCAAATGACCAGTGATCACCTTTCAGCTTGAGGCTGTTTTGCCTTTATATAAGGTAACAAATGCAAGTGACCTGTTTCCAGAATCTTTTGTTGTCCTCAGCAGTAAGGCTGCCTAACTTAATTTTTTTGAGACAGGGTCTCTCCCTATGTAGTCCAGGCTGGTCTCGAACTCCTCTTGCCTCAGCCTCCCAAGTGCTGGGATTGTAAGTGTGCACTGCCACTCCTGGCTAAACTATAATCTAAGAACCATTTTTATACATAATAATGTATAAAATTGACCCAATGGAGAGCGATTTATAGGACTGGGGGAAAGTGATCCCCAAGTATAGAAAGATGTTGAATAAAGGCCTCAAAAAATCTATTCTGAAGGAAAGAGGATCGCAAATTTGGCCCATCCTGGGCAATCTGATTTAGCAGCTTAGTGAAACCCTGTCTCAAAATTTAAAAAAAATTAAAATTTAAGAAGGGGCTCAGAAGCAGGTGTGCTGGCACACACCTGTAATCCTGTACTTGAGAGGCTGAGGCAGGATGACTGCTATGAGTTCAAGGTTAGCCTGGGCTCCATAGTGAGAACTCGTCTCAACACCAGAAAGAATCCTATTCCTGTTGTGAATGTTTAAAGTATGCTGATGGTTGTGACACCACTGTGAAGTAGTGATGTTGACATCAGTTCCTGGCTGAGCAGGGCCTCAGTGTCCCCAGGATTCTGAGTCACTTGACAAGTATGTGCTCAGCAGCTCCTTAGTGCAGACCTGGGAGTGGTGGCGGCATGGTCACATGTGGTCATGTTTGTACATGTTGTCAGCATGCTTTAGGGAAACCTAAAGATGCACAGGACAGGAGAGGGCTGGAACTTTCGCTCCCTCCCCAGTGAAAGACCCGGAGAAGGGCTGTGGTAACCCACACTCTGCTCTGTGGACAAAGGTGGACCACCGCATAGTGGTGCGTGTTTGTAATCTCTGCACTCTGGAGGCTGAAGCAGGAGGATCGCTGTGAGTCTGAGGCCGGCCTGAGCTCATAGCAAGACTGTCTCAAAAAAAGAAAGAAAAAAATACAGAGCATAATGTAAGTGTCGCAGGGCAGCAAGGATGGGCCTGTGTTGGGACAGACAACACAAGGTTAGACCTGAGGGCCATCCCAGAGGGACCCCCTACCCAGATTCAGTGCCACTCTATTGAAGCCCCTGGTGAAAGTTTGGGGTGAGACCTGGAGAACCTGGATGGGTTCATTAAGATTTGGGATTGGGGGATGCTTTTCTTTCCACCTGGATCCCTCCCTGAAGGCAATTTCAGCCAAAACCACAGGCACACAGGCCCCACAGAGCCTGCCACACTCCTGCTTAGGAAGAGCAGAGCTTCCCAGAAGACAGCAGAGCTAGGGTTCCAGTGAGCATCATGGGAAAGGATGACGTGGCAGCGGACATCACTCAGCCCTCTGCCAATCATGCTGTCAGTCACACTCTGGAAGACCAGTGGGAAGCACCGTGGACCGGGGCCCTCAGCGCCCCTGCGCATTCCCTTTGCATCCCTAGGGCAGCACATTCAGAGTGCGTCGTCGCCTCATCAGACGTTGCTAAACTCTCCTGCTTCTTCCTTACTGTTGCGAGCCACGTCCCTTTCTTTGTCCACTGTGCACAAGAACCCAGAAACTCGTTCAGGGCCGTGTCAGCCATGGTGACACTCCCAAAAGGAGTCGGAATGTGTGATGGATATGCACGCGCTCCCCACAGTGAATGCCACTGTTATGTCCTGCAAACACGTATTCATAAAAAAAAAAATAAATTCTTAAAAAAGGAACAGCCTAACAGTGTCACAAGTCTGTAATCCCAGTGCCTGGGAGGCTGAGGCAGGAGAATCACCATGGGTTGGAGGCCAACCTGGGCTACAAAGTGTGTTCAAGCCAGCCTGAACTACATAGTGAGACCCTGTCTCAAAAAGACCAAAAGTAAAATAAAACAACAACTCCAACAACAACACAAAAGGGTTGCTAGCTCATCCGGAAGCAGGGTTTCTAGAGAGGGCTGGGACTGATGTTTTCATTCGGGCAAAGTTGCCCAGTCACTAACCCTCAGTTAGTTTACTTCCCCATACTAAGACAGGGAAGATATATTTAGCTTAATGCTGGGGCTTGAATGTTTTTGGCATGTTGTTACCAGAAATTAATCTCTGATTTGCTTTCTCCGATGTAATATCTTCTGGCCACATGCAGTTAAATTAAGTAATTGCAATAAATTAAAATTTTGGCTGAACATGTTGGTGTATGCCTGTAAACCCAGCACTTGGGAGGCTGAGACAAGGAGGATCATGTGAGTTGGAGACTGACCTGGACTACCTAGTTCAAGGCCAGCCTGGACTACACAGACTTTTGAGACTTTGTCTCAAAAGAAAGAAAATGGTATTATACTTAAGTTTTACAAAAAAAAAAAAAATTCAAAAGTTCAAAAAATTCTGGTAGAAGCCTTATGAATGAAGGCTATAACATTGTATAAATAAGCTGGATGTGGTGATACATACCTGTAATCTCAGTACTCTGGGAGACTGAGGCAGGACGATCATAAATTTGAGTTCTGCCTTGGCAGCTTATCAATTTATGGAGTCTCAAAATTTTTTAAAAAAAAATCTTTTTTTTGGTACCAGGGATCGAACTCATAACCTTGGGCTTGCCAGGCAGGCGTTTACACCATTGAGCTAAATCCCCAGCCCTTAAATTAAAAAGTTTTAAAAAGAGCTACAGATATAGTTCAGTATTAAGTCCTTGGGTTTAATACCCAGTGCTACCAAAAAGAATCAAACAATGTTTAGAAAATGAAAATCATTAGATGAAAAAGTAATCAATGTCAAAAGTTTAAAATACTCAAGTTAAAATAATTGAAGGTCCTTTTCCTTTTGTCTGTGATTGTGGTAGGAAAGATTCATGTCACAGCATTTTCAAAGAAAGGGTGTGAGGCTAGAGATTTAGTGGCATAAGAGTCTTCCTGGCAAGTGCAAAGTCCTGAGTTTGATTCTGAGTACCCAGATTTAAACTGAAAGAAAGAAAGAAGAAAGGGCCTAGCCAGGTGTGGTGGCACATGCACATAAACCCAGCACTCTGGAGGCCAAGGCAGGAGGACTGTTGCAAATTCAAGACCAATCAGTGCTACAAAGTAAATTCAAGGCCAGCCTGAATTACATTGTGAGAAGCTGTCTCAAAAAGGCAACAAACAAACAAACAAATGGGAGCGCAGTGTGTATTTTTAGGGTTACCTGTGCACAGGCACACACACTGTCCAACATGCATTCCTTTTTTGCCAGGCAGGCACTTGTGCCTCTGAGCTAAAACCTGGGCCCCAGCACGTATTCCTCCGAGATGAGGTTATGTGCACTTTGCATGTTCAGATGTAGGGGGTGGGGGCTCTGGAAAAGGAGAAGCATCCTTGTGGGAGCTTGTTCTCCTTAGCAGGTCTCCACTCAGTCAAAGCTGCTTTGCTTTAGAAAAGAGATGCCTGATGTGACTACAGCATCAACATAAAAGGAAAAAGGGTGGCCCAGCGTTTACAGCAGGAAACAAACCACCCCACATTTACACGATGGAGTACATCAGGGGACCAATCTCATCACCTGCGTTCTCTTCTTATTGTTTTGTTTTGTTTTGAGACAGGGTCTCATTATGTAGTTCAGGTTGGCCTCAACCTCCCAAGTGCCACCGCGCCTGGCTTCTCTTTTGTCTTACAAGGGAAAGGACTTAGGCATAAACTTCTAAACCAAACCTGTGTTTTGGTAGCGCAGCTCTTAGCTCAGGAAGCATGGCAGGTGCTCCCCCACTTCCTGCACGCACTGGATTCCTGACTGAGGCTCAGCTGGGTGGTGGGATCCTCTGACAGGGATGCCCTGCAGGAAAGGAATTGTGGCCTTTGTACCTGAAAGGAAATGGCCAGCGAACACAGACAAAGCTGCTCCTGAAGCCCAGAGCCTTCAGAAAAGGTCTGAGAGTACCTTTCAGTTATTTCCACCTCATAGACCATCTTAGCTTCAAAAGCTGCGTTATGTAGGGCTTTGTTGTTGTTAGTACAAGCAAAGTATAACAGCTTCAATGTAGCAGGAAATAGTTTTTTGGGGGTATGGGGGACACAACCTAAGACCTTGGTACTCAGCTACATCCTCAAACCACCACCCCCGCTTTTTTGGAAACAAGGTCTCGCTTAGTCCATAGGTTGCCCACACTGAGCAGAAGTTTTGATCCTTCTGCCTTAACCTTCCAGAAAACTGAGATTACCGAGGTGTTGCTATGCTCAGCTAAAACACGAAATCATCTTGAAATTTAAAAAAAAAAAAAAATCATATCGTTCCCAGGCTGTCATTCGAGGGTTTCCAGGGTGAAGCCCCATTCCTGCTGCGCCCCGTGGCTGTGTCTGGTTTGAATACAGTTTCGGGTCCGACTTCTTCACTTTTTCCCTGATCCTTTAGGGGCTTCAGGGAACCTTTCCATGTCGCTACAGACAGAGACAGGCAGTCCTTCTGTACAAAGAAGGGTTTTTACTGTGACTCGTTTTCCAACTTGTGCAAAGCAAATAGAAGTTGCACTGGAATCCAAAGCCTTCTGCGTCACGCACTGCGGGGAGGAGCTGAGTTTGAGTCCAGGTGGCCTTAGGAGCCAGGCTTCCGCAGAGCTCTCCACCGAGGGGCTGTGGTGACAAGGCTTTTCCAGGGACAGCTGCTGGGTGGGTGGCCACCCGCCAGGGCGCGGCTTCTCCAGAACATCTTCACCTCAGCTTCCTGGTACCGCTTCCTGCCTGGGCTCTGCAGACACCTCATTCTCCTATGCTAGACCCACAGGCTTTGTGTCCGCAGAGGCAGACTGCACAGCGGCCTCTGTCACTCACAACTGGAGCCGGGAGGGGCCTGTGGGGGCCCTGGGTTTTGTTTGTGCAGCACTGGGGATTGAACCCAAGGCCTCTGCTCTGAGCTACGTACCCCTTTTGTCTCTTTTTCTTTTTTCTTTTCTTTTCTTTCTATTTTGAGACAGGGTCTTGCTAAATCTCAATTGTCTGTGCTGTGTTTGACCTTGTGAGCTTCCTGCCTCAGCCTCGAAGGGTGCTGGCTAGGATTATAGATGGACAGTCCACCTCCTAACCTCCTGAGCAGAGCTTCTGTACAGCCAAAGGGTCAGGGCGGGGAGGGAAGCTGAGGACAAGGTCACCCCTTACAACAGTAGAGGCTGAAGGGAAAAGAGGCCCTTCTACCCGCATCTGCGTTCTTCTTGATCCAGAAGCTGCAGATCTGAGGCTGGCGCTCTCCTCTGCCCGCAGACCTGGGGCTGGCAGTGTCCCCAGGATGCCTGGCGCTAGGCTGCAGGGGCCCCTCTCTCCCCGTCTTCCCCCGAGCCTCCACTTTACTCTCCACAGCCAGCGCAAGGATGATGATGTGCCACTCAGGTTAGGGGTCCCCCCTCCCCAACCTGCTCCTAGCAACGAGATGCAAAGCCAGGCCTTCCAAGGGAAAGGGGTGCAGTTCAAGCTCGCATCACCACTGCACGGGAAGACCCGACAGGCATCCGGAAGCGCGGATCCTGGCCACTTCTGCTGGGTTCCTGCATGGAGTTGGGATTTCACACCCCAGGGTGCAGAGGCAGCTATTGACCTTGCACTTCTGAATTCTTCCAGAACCCCAAACCTGCCAGTAGGTGGAAGACAAGTGGCTGTGTGGGCTTTTAAAATAATGTTTATGCCAGTGTAGTGGCACATGCTTGCAATCCCAACACTAAGGGAGGCTGAGGCAGGAGGATTTCTGAGTTTTCGAGGCCAGCCTGGGCTACACAGTGAATTCAAGGCCAGCCTGAACTGCAAAGCAAGGCCCTGTCTCAAAAAGAAAAAGCATTGTAGTATTTTTTATTAACTCATGCTCGCAGTGCACCACGATGCCATTCATCGTAAGGAGGTGCTGCCTGCACACAGCACATCTGAATTCCTTTTCTCCTTCCCTTTCTTCTCCTCCCCGCAAAGTCCTTTTTTTAAAAAAATTTATTTTGTCTTTGAGACAAGTTCCCGGTGGCAGGGCGGAGCCCTCCTCCCACGGGCTGCCTCGGTTTACCTAACATGCATGAGCCAGTCCTCCCTTTTCTGATGGTCCGGGTCTGAGGAGTCACCTCATCTCTTACTTGTGCCCCTGATCAGTGCAGCTGCTGCTCCAGGCTTATTGTAAACCAAATATCGAGTTCAGTCATCCAAGGATTGTAGTCCTCTCCTAGTTTCCTCAAATCCAAAACTTATATTTGTAATCCCATTAAGACGTCATTGGAATCCCAGCAAGTTAGTTCCAATCTACCACCTCCAATGCAACCCACGGCGAGAGTGAAGACACCAAGACATATTCCAGGTTAAGGGCAGCCACGGGGTCCTAAGTCCAGTCCCCGTGAAGACATGCGGACAAAGGCCTTCATCCTAGGCCTCTCCCAGAATTTATTATATTGGTGTGAAGAAGGGGGGTGGCTCAGGGATGAGTGATAGTCAGGATGGCAGGAATTATTACTATTACGTGAGTAACTTGAGCTGGCTGGCCAGGTGCAAGAATGGCATCCCTGTAAATTGCAGAGATAAATATATGCAGAAGATCAATTTACATAAGCCAATTAAGGTAGCAGTGGAATTGTTTTGGGGGGCTACAGAGAGAAGGAAATATCCTAGCCAGCTTTTTGCATACCAGTATAAGGAACCCAAATAATCAAAGTCACAGGACTTGTTTTGGATTCAAAGGGAGTTACTGGAGTTGTCTTCCACACACCTTGACACCAGATAAGGGGTGTCATAAGAGATTATGTGAGATTATGTCCTAGTGGCTGGAGGTGACGGCCCCCTCTGCTGCCACACTGTGATGACACCGTGCCACATGGGTGCCACTGCTGTTTCCCCATGCATCTCGGCCACGTGAGATGGTGAACAGCCTGAGTGGCACCATGCACTCGGGGGTCACGGGGTCCCACCGGTTGGTTGGTGCTGGGCCTTCCTGTGTATCTCTCATCTGTAAGGAGTTGTACTTTATGTAGCCTTGTGTCATATTTTTGACATTTTTGTGCCTTTTGTTGGTGATTTTACCTTTTTGTTTCTTTTTGTGGGAGTCAGGCTCTTGCTGTGAAGCCAGGTTGGCCTTGAATTCAAGATCCTCCTGCTTCAGCCTCCTGGGTGCTTTGATTACAGGTATGTGCCACACGTGGCAAGTTGAGGCTTGCACAGATCGAATCTCCACAAAGAACAGTGTGTGCGGAAAAGTCATGAGAGAAAGGTAAAGGACCTGCCATGTGCAGGGTGGGAAGGCTGATGGGGCCTGGCTGATAGCCCTCTCTGTTGACACAGGCTCCTGCGTTCCCTTTCCACCCTGAACCTCTGCTCTCCTTGGTCCAGTAAAGTCCATGCCCTGCTTTTGGGTGTACAGAATGGACAGATCTTTCCTGCATCTGCCTCTTTTATTGTCTTTTTTTTTTTTTTTTTTTTTTGGTGAGACAAGGTCTTGCGATTTTCCTGCCTCGGCCTCCTGAGTGCTGTGAATACAGGCCTGGTTCTTCAGTCTGTAGTACAGCCAGCCTTCCCATTTGAGACCGTACATATAGCTCGCCCATTGTGATGACATGGAGTCTTGCCATGACCGGTGACAAAGTGACTGAGGAGACTGGCCCAGTCGTAGGAGCCAGGAAGGCAAAGCCATCCCCGCGTCCTTCCCACTTTTCAGGGACAGGAGGAGACAGCTTGGGCCTTTCTCAGGCTGCTTCCTGTTCCCAAATTCCCTTACACAAGACTTTGCCGCAGCCCTGGGGCCACAGGCAGAACCTCGAGGTGTTGGGCAACTTGTGAAGCCTCAGTGTCCTGCTGCTATCTTGTGATGCATGGTCACAAATGAAGGGCAGTCTCCTGTAGTCTGTCTCTCTCCCCATTTTTGCAGAGCTGGGGATGGAATTCAGGGCCTCTGTACTCAGCCACATCCCCAGTCCTATTCATTTATTTTCATTTTGAGACAGGGTCCTGCTAAGTCACTGTATAGCCCAGGCTGGGCTGGAACTCGCTTCAATCCTCCTGCCTCAGCCTCCCGCAGTACCGAGATGACAGGTGTGCTGCAGCACCTGGCTTGGATCCCTGCTCTAACAATCTCCCTGTCTCCCCAGGACGCCCTCCCTACTCTAGATGTGCCAGGACCAACAGGGAAATGTGACATCTGGGTGAGGCCTGGAGAGCCAGGTCTGCGCATTTCCAGGGTCTAGGGCTCAGCACAGCAGGGGAGGGAGCTGTGACACGCATCAGGCAACACGGCAGCCCCAGCTGCAGGAGCTGAGCTGTCTTCTCCCCTCCTTTCTTCCTCCTCCAACTGCCACGTCCTAGTGACCTGCAGCCCTTGGAAGGGGAACCCAAGATGCAGCCTCTCCCTGTTCTTCTAGACCTGGCCCTGCCCAATGACTCTCAAGGAACCCTGTGTCTTCAGGGTTTCTTATTTATTTACTTATATTTGGAGACAAGGACTCACTATGTAGTTCAGGTTGACCTTGAAAAAAAAAAATATATATATATCACTCATCTGAATTCTTTCTATGTCTCCTTCCCCTTTCTCACTGAGCTTGTTTAAAGGAAAGAATGGGCTAGAAAGTGAAATTCTAAATTAGCACTCTGAGCCCAGTGTGGTGGCACATGCCTGTGATCCGAGCTGGAGGGAGACTGAGGCAGAAGGATCTCCCAGAGTTCTCCAGGCGACATGATAAGTCCAAGGCCAGCCTGAGCTGCAGATGAACACAAAAACAACAAAAAATGAAACAAAACAAAAAACCAAATCAGCACTGTGTCTTTCCTGATGGCCTCAGTGGGGGGTCAGAATCTCCACTGATGGGGTTGCACCTGCTTTCCAGGCTGGCTGGGGCGGGGAGGGGGGGCTGCCGGGAGCCTGTCTCCCCTAAACCTCCCTTCCCCGCCCAGAGCACACTTCGCTGGTAAGTGGAGGCGAGGCCCAGTGCTTCCTCTGAGAGCGGTGGGGCTGGAAATACCCTCCTGTTGTGGTCTTCCGAAGGACACACAAGCAGCCTCACCACCACAGGAAGAGATGCGAGGGGAGCCTCTGCCCACCAGCCGCCCCCAGGTCCTCTCTAGGTGGGCCGCCTCGCCAGAAAGGCGGTCCTCCTCGGTGTCCTGCTATGGCCCGGCAGCAGCAGAGGTGGTGAGGTCAGAAACTAGGTTCAGCTGTTTCATTCTCAGAATCGGCTACACCTACCAGGTCTATCTTCAGATTAAAATTGGAAACAGCAACAACAAAAGAGGCCTGGCGCGGTGGCACACACCTGTAATTCCAGCACTTAGGAGGCTGAGGCAGGAGGCAGTGAGTTCAAGACTAGCCTGCACTACATAGCGAGACCATCTCAAAAACAAAATTCTGTAACATCTGCTACATAGGAATTAGAACAAGATCTGGAAACTTATTTTGTGCGGTACCGAGGATGAAGTCAAGGCTGCTCCACCACTGAGCTACATCCCTAGCCCTTTATCATTCTGTATTTTGGGACACACTCTCATTGGCTAAGCTGCCTAGGCTGTCTTCTGCCTTGAGATCCTCCTGCTTCAGCCTCCTGAGTAGCTGGGGTTGTAAGCATGCACCAAGGAACCATTTTGATAGCAGATGCTTGATGGACTCAAGTACATTTTTTATGGGCCATACCAGTGTCTGGTTAGTGAAGACATTTCAGCTCAACTGTCCCAAAGCCACCTAAGTAAGGAGTCAGTACATAAAGCAGGATTTTAAATTGTTCTGTGTTGGTTTGTGGCCAACAGTCCCAACAGTCCCAAGTGTGCAGCTGTTTCCAAATGTTTGCCTTGGTGCTTATACCAGGCTGTAGTTCGCCTCCCCAGGTCTTCTGAGGGGGTTATTCTAGGATTTAGTTAAACAGAGTCGCCAGCAGGATGACAGATTAGAGGACTCTTGCTTGGAAAGTAGCAGTGATCTCAATGCGAATCTTTTTGTTTGTTTTGAGACAGGATCTGGCTAAGCAGTGCAAAATGGCCTTGAACTCACAGCGATCCTCCTGCCTCAGCCTCTCAGATGCTGGGATCACAGGAGTGTCCCCACACCTGGCATAAATGTTCTGTTGAAGAAAATTGTTTAAGTTACTTGGGGCAGGGATTAACACTGCCCCACTGTGTTTGAGTTCCCAGTGGCTGCCTCTGCAGGGTAAGTTGTCCACTGTAAAATTCTTTGCAGAGGGAACACTTGCTTGGCCTGAGAAATACAACCCGGATTTCTTATTTTCACTACACAAAAATACTACTGCAATGTTGGTAAGAACTTAACGTTTCTGTGGATTCATTCAGATCTCAGGCTGGCCTTGAATTTGCAGTGATCCTCCTGCCCCAGCCTCCCAAGTGCTGGGATTACCAGCATGGCCATGAGGGGTTCTTAAAAAATGTAAATATGTATTTCAGAACACACATGATTTTCCTGAAGAACAGAGTTCCATCCAATGCAAGAACTTGAAGCTGGCCAGCTAGCCCCTAATATAAAGGAACAGAACATGAAGAATTCTGTACATTACTTTCTAACGACAGGTAGATTCTTAAAACTATTTCTTTTGTTTCAGTTCAAGATTGGTTTAACTTCTCTTAGCCACCATTTCTGGGCGCAAGCTTCATGAAAGAAAATGTATTTGATGTTGAACTCACTCTGCAGCCCAGGCTGGTTTCAGGCGCACAGCGATCCTCCTGCCTCAGCACCCGATCACGCACCAGCTCTAGAAATAGTTTCTCATGGTCTTGTCCTTAACCTCTGCCAGAGTAACAACTTAGAAAGACAAGAAGTTCCATGACTTCTGTCAAGCTCACTGGTTTGTGGCATCGAATAAGAAAAGAGGCATGAGGATGCAACCCCCCCCCAGCCTAAAGGGTAGCATGGGGAGGGTACCCCGAGAGGCAGCAGCTTCTGGGCTCCTGGGCTGTGTGTTGGGTCCAAGTGCACCTGCAAAGTGCTGGAGACGGAGCCCGAGGATGCAGAGCCCCGGTCAGGAGGGCAGCACTGGGCAGACCCTATAAGACGCACGGGGCCTGGCTCTGCCAAAACATGGGTTGGGTGGAACCACACAGCCAGGCCTCCCTTGCCTGGGCCACACTCCGGCTGCTGTGCCCTCTCTGGGGGGGTTGGTGGGGCCTGATGGGCAACTGGCTCCTGGTTCCTGGGGCAGCTGACACCCTTGGCCACAGGCTGCAGAGGACCTGAGTGCAAACGAAGCAGCTGGATCAGATGGGACCTGAATTCCCCCAGGAAGTAGCATATGGTGAGTATGCATGCGTGTGTGTGTGTGTGTGTGTGTGTGTGTGTGTGTGTGTGTGTGTGTGTTTACTGGAGGGGAAGGGAGGGGATGTGCTCTCACCATCCAGCGTCTGAAAGCCTTAGTTCCTGGAAAAACCCCTGAGGTTGACGTGGCTTATTAGGGAACTTGACAAGAGAAATTCCCCGTTGTGTGGAGGACGGGCAGTGAATCGCTGAGAGCAGCTTCCTTTTGTGCTCAGAGCTGGGGATGGATTTATCTGGGGCCAGTGGTAGACACAGGGTGGGGATGGGCCCAGCCAACAGGGGCTGCACTGCTCCTCCTTGTGGCTG
The DNA here is from genome assembly GCF_034190915.1 of Cavia porcellus. Taxonomy (NCBI): domain Eukaryota; kingdom Metazoa; phylum Chordata; class Mammalia; order Rodentia; family Caviidae; genus Cavia; species Cavia porcellus. The sequence continues at coordinate 50,172,349 of NW_026947507.1, forward strand.
AGATTGCCTTTGCTTTGAGTCAGGCTCTCACCTGTAGCTCAGGCTGGCCTTGAGCTTACAATGCTCCTTCTGCCTCAGCCTCTGGACTGCAGGCATTACAGATGTGCTAAGTATCATTGAGAAGCTGAAAGTGAAGTGGGCAGCAGAGTGAGCTGGACAAGTGCTTGTGCAATGGTGTCCACGTGTGTGCACGTGTGAACACTCGCATGCCCGCTGTGTCCATGCACACCCTACTTCACAAGAACTCCACATTACACGAGTGACACCTCCTTTGCACCAACACTTGAGTATTCCTTGAGGTTATCACATAATTTGTTTGCAATAAAATGCACATGTATGCCGTGTACAGTGGGGCGGGTTTTACACTCCCGTGAAGCCATCCTCCTCACGTTGCCCTGAGCACTGTGCTGTGCCACAGGATCATGCATCCCACAAGCGCTTTCAATCCCTATACTGGACACTTCCCAGAGAGCTTCTCTTCGATGTGGGATTCCTGGATGTCACTGTGTGCAGTTCTGGGAACTGACTGCACAGCCTGCGCACCGAGCTATGGCCCCTGGCCTTTTCTTTTTTTCATTTTGAAGTAGAGTCTCACCAAGTCACCAGATTGCCTTGGCGAGGTTGTGCTGGGACACTCCTGCCTCAGCCTTGTAAAGCCCCAGGTCCTCGCCAGTGCCTTGGGCCAGCGGGTACTTCTGACTTCTTTAGTGTCTGACTTCTTTTACACAGCACAAAGCTTTCAAGAGCGAGACCATTGTGTAAATGAGTAATTCATTCCTTTTTACTGCAGGGTAGTAGGCCCTTGAGCAGATCCATCGCGTTTAGTTTTCACCCACCTCCTAAGGGGTACTTGTCTTATTTTGAGTTTTGTTGAAGCTTCAGTGAATATAAGGGTTCCAAATACTGAGAAATAGTAATACTGAGTAGTTTCGTTCGATCTCTATTTCTTTCTTTCTTTCTTTCTTTCTTTCTTTTTTTTTTTTTTTTTTTTGTGGTACTGGGGAATGAACCCGGACTTTTGCACTGAGCTGCACTCCCTAGCCCTCTTTAATTTTTAAATACTTATTTATATACAGTTTCTCTGTGTAGCCCAGAATGACAAACTAACGGTGATCCTCCTGCTTCAGCCTCTCTTCGTGCTGGGATCCCAGGCTGCACCGCCACGCTCCACTCTTTGTAATTCTTTAAGAATATGGATTTCCTTGAAAGTACATTGCTTATTTACCAAATATTTGGAAACTTTTTTTCAGATGTCATCTTATTGTTAGCTTATGCTTTAATTCTGCTGCAGACAGAGGACAGGCTGTATGGATACAGCACTTTCCAATGTGTCAAGACCTTTTGGGGGCTGCAGGCGCCCCTCTTGGGCTGCAAACACTGCATGTCTTGCTGATACTGGATGCGGCCTTCTGTGAGGCTGAGTCGGGGCGTGGAGGTGTCATGGTCTCTAGACCATTTACTGACTTTTTGTTTTTTGAGACAGGGTCTCACTATGCAGTGCAGGCTGGCCTTGAACTCTCTTCTGTAGCCCACGGTGGCCTCAAACTCAGGACAATCCTCCTGCCTCAGCCTCCTGACTGCTGGGTATGTGCCACCACATCTGGCCTAGATTTTTTCTGATTTTTCTAGGCGCCCCCCCCCCCATCTATAAAGTAGTAAGGGAGAAGTATTGTTGAAATCTCCAGCTGTCATTGTGGATTTGAATATTTCAATCTTTTTACCATGTCTTGAAGTCTACAGATAAACATGTATGTTTTTAGGGTCACTGTGCCCTCTTGTTGAATTGGTTGTGCTGTCATTAAGAGACTATGGTCTAGCCTGGGCAACTTAGCAATTTAGTGAAAGCTCATCTCAAATTTTAAAAATACTGAAAAGGGCTGGAGATGTGGGTCAGTGTGAAGGCCCTGGGTTAAACCGTTAGTACCAGAGAAGCAGGAAAGAAAAATAAAGAAAGACAGATAGACAACACTAAAGGAAAGAAAGAAAGTAATTATTTTAGTGGCCTCTGATATTGTTTTCTTTTTTTCCTAAAGTCCGTTTGTCTGACATTAACATAATCATCCCAGCTCTTCCCTTCCCTTTGCTTTATTAATAGGGTTTTACTATGAACTCCATCTGCAGCCCAGGCTGGTCTTAAACTCCTGACCCTCCTGCCTCAGCCCCGAGTGCTGGCACTACAGGCATGAGCCACCACACCTGGCTGTCACTCTCGCTCTCTGGTGATTAATACTGACATATGTCACATCCTGGGCCAGCAAGTGGCTGGGATCGAACACCAGCACCAATACTGAATGAGACGGGATAGTTTTAAGAAGGGAAGATTATTTGTAAGGAAGAAAAAAGCAGAAGCAGAAGCTGCCCTGGAGAAAGGACAGGAGGCCCAGGAAAAAGGTGGATGCCCTGAGCCCTTCCCCCTGGCCGCTCTTATTAGGACTTGGGACCCTTTGCTCCAGGAGGCTCCCTGGACCTCGTCACACTCTGAGCATCCATGGGTGGATCCCAGGTCCCGAGACCCTAACCAGGGCACCTCTGCCTCTGTTCACAGTCCCCTCGGAAGGCTTCCTTGGACTCCAGTCTGTTCTTCTGTGATGCGTAACTTGGAGGGGGGCCTTCCGGAAAGGCAGCTTAGAGATGGTAGTTAAGTAAGGGGTGTTTGTGTATCCAGTGCACCTACAGTGAACGTAGAGCGAATGCGCGTGAATGCAGAGGTGAGTGTATTTTTACAGACACTACTAAATAAGAGGAGTCACCCGGCTTCTTTGCATTTCCCTGGCGGCTGGGAAGGTGGGCATCCTGGTTTGCTGGCTTCTGTCCTCCTGGGGCTTTGTCTGTCAGCTCTTCCTCTGCTAAATTCTTACGGTAACTGTGCTACCCGGTGCCTGGCTGGTTTCTCATTCTCTGCATTTATCCTTTTAATAGCTTGAATCTAACTGCAGAGGCTGAAGCGACTTTTAGTAAGATTTTCTATTAATTGATTTCTTTAATGAAGCCTAGGCCCATTTCCTTCCCCTTCCTCCTGCCCCCAGCCCTCCACCCTTACCCTCTTACAACCTAACCATGAGAATATTTTTCTGGCAACTTGTACTGGATCTTGTTTTGTGCACAGAGACACAATTTTTCTCCCAGTTACCTTTTCATTAGGGTGTATGTGAGTGTGAAAATGTGAAACCAATATGAAAAATAGAGATCATTTACATTTAATGTAACTTTTGATGTAACCGTCTTGTCACTATTTACCTTATCTATTCTTTGTTTACCTCCCCTTGCTGTCTGTTGGACTGGGTATTAATTTTACACCATTGGCGTGGCCACTGTACCTCTTTAGTTTTTGTCTACAACATGAAATTTTTTCTTTTTATTTTAGCCAGGGCCTTGTTTGTTCAGGCCGGCCTTAAACCCATTATTCCAGCTCAGGCTGGTCTCCACTCATGGCAATCCTCCTGCCTCAGCCTCCCAAATGCTGGGATTACAGGCATGCACCACCACACCCAGCTATAATGTGAAATTTTAACTCACCACATCTATCTTCAAATGTTACACCATTTTATGTCCCATATAAAACCTTCACAATACACTGTCACTTCCTCTTTCTCACACTTTTAATTTTCTACATTATAAGTTTCATACCATAAATTGTCATTATTTTTGCTTTCAATAATTATCTTCAAAAAAACATTCTATGTGTAAGAAAAAAATCTTCCATGTGTGTCATCAGTCACTGTCACTGGTCATTTCCTCCCCAGTGGAAGTGTTCTGGGACTTTGCTATCTATGGGGACATTTTGTTCTTGCTTAAAAGATATTTTGAAAGACTTCTTTCCACTATATACATAATACATAATTTTAGGTCAGCGGTAATTTTATTTTGCTACTTTTTTTTATTGGTACCAGGGATCAAACTTATGACTGCACGCTTGCAAGGCAGGCGCTTATGCTGCTGAGCTAAATCCCCAGCCCCTTATTTTGCTACTTTAAGGGTGGAATTTTCTTTTTCTTTCAACACATACTTATCTTTGGCCTTTTTGTCTTTTTCTTGAGACAGGGTTTCCACATGCAGATCAGACTGGCTTTGAACTCACTTTGTAGCCCAGGTAGCCTTGAACTCCCCATGATCCTCCTCCTGTCTCAGCCTCCTGAGAGTTGGAATTACAGGTGTGCACCACCACACTGGGCCAGGAGGTCATTTTCTTAAAACCGGCCTTGTTTTTGATGTTTGGTCTTCGTGATCCTTGCTCCCATTTTCTGTAAAATTTTTGATTTCAGATATTTAGCAATTGGAGTATGATGTAGACTGGTGTGATACACATGTGTGTTTGTAATTTGTATGCGTCCTTTCCCTCCCTGCAACTCCGATCACACAGACTGGACTGCTTGATACTGTACTTGGACTGTACTTGGACTACTTATGCTGGTGGCCTTCACATCTCTCTCGTAATTGAGCTGAATGGTTTGCATCACTGTGTCTTCAGGCTCACTGATCTTGTCTTCCCCGGTGCCTAATCTGCCAGAAGTCTGACTAGCAAACTTCTCATTCTGTGTAGTGTGTTTTCCAGCCCTTTATTATCCAAGCTGTTCCTTGTTACACTGTTTATTTCACCTCACTGTGTTTATGTTTTCCTTTAAACATAAACATCAGTGCAGTAATTTAAAAGCCCTTGTATGCTGTTCTGTCATTGATACTGGCTGTTTCCACTGCCTGATTATTTTCCTTTTAATCATATTCTATTGATTTTCTTTTCTATATTTATGAATCTTTTATTTAATGCTGAATCTTATAAATGCTATGTTGTTGACTATTGGAAGTTTGTTTTTCTCCTTTAAAGAATGCTACATATTATGAAGCAGGTAACTAGGTTACTTGCTATCAGCTTGTTTATTTAGTTAGGTTTTTGAGACAGGGTCTCCCTATGCAGTCCAGGATGGCCTCAAACTTGCTACAATCATCCTGCCTTGGCTTCCCTGGTGCTTGGGACTGCAGGCATGCATCACCACTGGCCTTCTGTGAGCTTTAGAAATTGCTCAATTTACAGTGCTCCAGCAGTTCTTCTCTCCGCAGATGCATGGAAGTTGATCTGGCCATGGGCCCATCTGTGCTCAATCAGGGAGCCTTAGGTGTTCAGGCCAAAGAGATTTCCCTTCCACCGGAAATGCAGATACTTCTGTCTCTGCCGCCTCTATTCAAAAGGCTCCAGCTCTGCCTCAGTTTCCCCTTCCTGTGACCTGGACCCTGCCTTCCTGCAGCAGGTCAGAACAGTCTCAGGTCCCTAGTTGGCCCCCTGCTCCCCCTATCCCTAGTCCTGCTGCTCAGACTGGTCACATACTTGTTCATGGCCTTTGCTGTTCCCATAATACTTCCTCCTTTATGAGTGGGAAAGGAAGTTTATTATGTAGTTTTTGAAAGATATATTTTTAAAAGCTTGTCCTAAACCATTCTTCATCAGTTTAGTAAACAGTCACTGCATTCCCACTGTGAGTCAAGGCCCTGCAGGTGCCAGTGGGGATGAAGCAGACATTTCCTGGCCTCGTCAACCAGCAGAGCAAGGTGCAGAAATTAAACAGATAATCATTCTAATATCTAACTATATCTTCTGATCCTCCTGTCTCAGCCTCCCAAGGGCTGGGAATACAGGTGTGCAGCACCATGTTCAGTGTAACTTCTGCTAGGTTTTGAGAACTAAAGTGAAATGTTAAGTGAAAATGACCATTTAGAATTTGATACAGAATAGGGTCTCGGAAGGTGAGCAGAGACTCAGGGAAAGGTAGCTGTTCACCAAGGAGACACAGGAAAGTCCTGGGTGAGGTCTGACTCAGCTGGGCGCAGATGTCATAGATATCTGTGGTGTCTGAGATAGAATGGATGGAGGGTACCTAGCTGTGGTCTTGAGAATTCACTGGCTGTGGTGGTGGTTATCAGGGTGTCCTCAGGAGCTGCTTCACCTGAGTGGGACAAGTGGCAGCCACAGGCCACAACCAAAGTTGACAGCAAGTGGGTGGGCTTCATGGAGGGGGTGGAGAAGTCAGAATGTGCTCTAGGGGAAAAACAGGACAAATGGGAGAGAAAACTAAAAAAACAAGAGTATGCCCTCCCAACATATGTCTCTTCGGTTAGAAACCTTTTCTCTATTAGAGCTGATGAAGGCAAACTTCTCCCTGCCCGCCTGCTGGCTTCACTGCCTCATCCAGGACGTGAGCTCTCCTTCCTGGCAGGCGCCTGCCCTCCAGCAGCTCTGTGGTTTCCTGTGCTCCCGACCTGCACTCTCAACTCCGGCCTGCACTGCTCTCCAAGGTCAAAACTCTTTGTTGAGTACCCTGTAGCGGCTGAACTTCTAAACTGCTGCACTGATGTAATCCCTGAGGTTTCTCCTGCATTCTAAGCACTGTGTGTGTTAATAAACTTGGGTTTTTTTGTTGTTGGTGGTGTTTGTTTGAGACAGGGTTTCACTACCTCGCCCAGGCTGGCCTTGAACTCGGGGTGACTCTCGTGCCTCAGACTACTGTGAGGACCACAGACCTGGGCACTATGCCTGGCTTTGCCAGGTAATTATTTTGTGAGCATTATAAAATACCAAAACATAATTTATTTTGCAAACTTCAAAAATATTTTTTAAGCAAATGATTTGCTTTTACTTTTACAAACGGTGCAAGAGGATGCCTTCTATAGCAAAACTAATAAATATAAGAATAAACTTTAAACACGTGAGTTGTTCAAGATATTTGAAAAAGGCCTACTTTTTTCAGTATTTTGGTGAGTTAGGTATTCTAACCTTTCAAAGAAGAAGCCTGAAGGTATGATTTCAATGGAAAAGGTTGAGAAAATCAAACCAGATGTGGTGCGGCACTGCTGTAATCCTAATCCTTGGGAGACTGATGTAGGACAGTTACCATGAGTTCAAGGCCAGCCTGAGCTCAAGGCGATCAGCACCATTTCCAGCTTGCTTGAGTGTCCCCGTGGTTGTGTGGGCATAAAGAACTGCTGGTGACCATACTGTTTCTCTAATTTAAAGCAACAAAGACAAGAGTGAATCATCACGTGCTCCACAGCACTGGGAAGACTGCAGTCCATGGCAGGAAAACAGTCCAGTCCCACCTGGACTCCTGGTGACCTCACTTGGGGCCCGCGGTATCCAGAGGCTCTGCCATAAAGCAGCCCAGTTAGCAGGAAAAGTGCTGAGTCCACTGCTTTCTCCATAGCCAAGTCACCCGCGAGTCCTGGAGTGAACTTCTATGACATTTGCTACCATCAAGGAGGTCACTGTTCCCTAGAAGAACAGACGGTGATACAGAGTCAAAGCAGAGGGACACTCACCGAGTAGGTCACTGCTGGATGAGGACAGCTCTGAAGGGTGAGCACTGTGAGCTAGCTGCCAGCCTGAAAGACCAGACGTGGCTAAAGCTGGCCGGGAATGGAGGTGGGAGGAGACCCCACACACACGCACATTTGTTCCCAAAGCCCGCACGCTTACTTCTCGCGAGAACCCGAGCAGGGTTCTGATAGGCTGACGTGGATGGCAGCTGGCATGGGAAGTATAAAAAAAGGACCTTGCCATTAAGCGCTTGCTGTCCTGTCTCTAAGAGGTGACCGTCTACATTGTTGGGTGTAATTTTAAAATTTTGCCTACCTTTCTACCAAATTCACATGAAGGTGAAATTTTGCTGCTGTTTATGCTTGTTCAATGCTTTGCGTAGGACAGAAAGAACCTGGAAAGCACCTCTAGAAGGAGATTCCACACCCCCACTCCCGACCCTGCCTAGTAACAGCTGGAGGGGAGGCTGTAGCAATCAAATGGCTCAAATGCCCTGCGTCACAGTGTTCCCTTCATGGTGAGACCCATAGGACACCAGGGCCTTTTACCCCAACTAGATGCCGCACACCATGGACCAAGTAGGATTCTTACACTTTAGCCGATTGTTTCTCTTGTCAGGCCAGCCAGAATCAAGACTCTCATTCTTATCCCTCTCTTTTATACCTGATTGCTCCCTGGGCTCTTCTCCACTCCTCCAAAGTTCTATCTCATTTAAAACCTTTTGAAGCTGGGTGCGGTGGCGCATCCCTGTAATCCCAGCACTTGGGAGGCTGAGGCAGGAGGATAGCCATGAGTTTAAGGCCAGTGTAAACTATGAGACCCTGTCTCAAAAATTTAAGTAAATAAATAAATCAAACATCATGAGTCCCCTCCTGACCTCTACCATCACATTCTTGGATGTTTTTGATGCTCCTTAAAGCTATCTTTCAGCTTGTCCAGGGGGGTTCAAGGTCTACAAGGATAGGCTGGTGCCAGAATAGAAAGAAGTGGACTCCTTGTGACTGTGATCAAAGGACAAGATTGTGTTCTAAAGCCATGAGTACTCCCAATTCCATCCATTTGTTGTATTCCTGGCATGAGAATCGCTTTGGCTAAATCTGTGATTATTTTAAAAAAAAAAAACCTGTAAAGTGAGACTTACAGAAGAAACTTCTGAGTTTCTAACTATTTCCAACTGCTTGGAACAATCAAAAACTGAATCTGAGTTTTGGCTTGGGTTCAGTGTTACTCCTCTTCTGCAGTCTACCCTGATATCCAGTGATTACCAGGTAAGATTTTGGCTTCTTACATGGTGTGGCCTCTCACTACATTTTGTTTTTGTCTCCCAGTAATTCAGCTTTTACCTCAAGAGTTCTTATACCACTAAACTCTGGCCCTGGGGAGGAGGAAGATGGAGACAACTGGAATAGAGGAGATGTCTGCTCAATTCTGGGTTTAGAAATTAATATACATAACACAACAAGTTACCAAGCGCGATGGCATACACCTGTAATCCCAGCTTTTGGGAGGCTGAGTCAGGAGGATTGCCTTGAATTCGAGGCTACATAGTTGAGTTCAAGGCCAGTTTGTACTACACAGCAAGACCTTGTCTCAGGAAAGAAACAAATAAAAAGATCAGAAATCTGGGAAGAATTCGGAATATGGGGAAGTTCCCTGCTCACAGTGGAAGAAGAGCCCAAGGAAGATGAACGGAGGAGGGCAGGGAGGAGGCAGTGAGAGAGCAGAGAACTCTTGGGCACGAAGGAGTTAGGTGGGGAGGGCAAAAGCTGAGGAAGCTGAGGAAGCATAGAATGTTCTGGAATGGCAGAGGCCTGCAGGCCTTGCAGAGATGCAGTGCCTAGACTGCTCCACCACCTGTGTGATTCAGAGAGCATGGCTGAGAGGTCGAGAACAGTGGGCCTCATCATCCTCGCCAAGCTCTATGCTCTGAGGCCACTGTGTGGTGCCCAGATCCCAGTGGAGGGAGCCTGAGGTCCCTGGCAGGAGCTGAAGACACCCAGATGCTCAGGCCCCACTGTCAGCACAGATTGTGGCACTGAGCATCCTGTGACCAAGCAGGTCATTCTGCACCATAGAGGCCACTGGGAGAAAAGTCCATACCCAGGAAGGTCATGGGTGACTCAGAAATGTGTGAAAGACAGGACAGTCACCTCTCTTAATAAAAGACAACTCATGAAGCTGGGCAGAGGTGCATGGCTGTCATCCCAGCACTTGGGAGGCTGAGGCAGGTAGATTGTCCTAAGTTTGAGTTCAAGGCCAGCCTGAGTTATTTGGGAAATCTTGTCTTAAAAAAAATTCAAAACAAAACAAAACAAACAACCACAAAAAAGAAAAGACAATCTGTGGTAGAGTCTTATCCCTGCAGATGAGAGAAAAGCAGGTGATGAGGTGTCAAAGAACAAAGTCTTTGTGCCATTTTTCAAGATGGGGAGGAAAACTGCTCCGGAAGGAGCCAGGGGCAGGCTGCAGGGCCCTGTGTGCTGAGGGCTGAGACACAGCTCAGCTCCCACACCAGCGAGGACAAGGGGAGCCTTCAAGCCAGGGAGAGGGTGGGAGTTTGTGTGGAAAATTCCTAGGAGGAAGTGCCAGGGAAAGGGGGATTCTCAGAGCGGCTCAGCAGAATTCTTGCTGAAGGCAGGCCAGGGTGATACATAATGAGGGTGGGGGCTGAGGACAGATACTGAAGTTTGGGGATTTTTGCCACATGGACTGAGTGAGGCTCTTGCTCACACTGAGTTCTGCAGAGACAGAAGGAAATCCAGGATCAGGCCTTCCTTAGGAAAAGGACTCACGGGCAGAGAGGAGAGGCTTTCGGAGGGAGGTGAGGAAGACCCCAGGAGAGCCGCTGGGGAAGCATGGCTGCGTGGGGCTGAGTACCCTGAATGGCACAGATCGAGTGGCACAGGTTAGGCAGCAGCCCCAAGTCCACCTTAGGAAGGAAAGCAGCCATCTGTTTCCCTACAAGTCGGTCTCCAGCCTCCTAGTGCTTCCCTTGCTAGAGGGATCAGTGGCATTGAAAGCCCTGCAGTCTCCATGCCCTCACCTGAGACGCCCACCCCAGGGTCACCGAGTCCCTTTTCCCTGTCACTGGAGCTGCTGTAGCTGCCGTAGGGTGCTCATCTCCTTCCCCGCTTGTCTCTGGAGATGGTAGCTCTTCAGTGACTGGGACGAACCTCACTCAGGTTCACACCCTAACAGCAGGCTTGAGGCCTGGCGGGCAGGAAGGTGGCGTCCCATGAATGTGAGGCAGATGGATGGCCAGACCGCAGCTAGAGAAGGCACAGGGTGGGCCATGGCACTGAAGACCCAGCGCCTTCCCACAGAAGCGGGTTTCAGGCTCTGCGACTCTGCACTGAGGTGTGGGGGACCCTACTTACTATTTTGTACTGCTGTTTGCAACCAGCCCTTGTCCCAAACAAGCGCAGTCAAGTAGAGGTAGACAGCAGAGTTTTCTGTCTGGGGAAGAAGAGGAGAGAGGCAGCGTGGGGCCCTGTGGACACACAGGTCCCTTGGGGAGCCAGGAAGAGGCTTTTCACAGACTTGGGAGCCACATGACCTATGTGGTCACACACAGCCCCACACTTGCTCTAATCCTCTTCCAGGGTTAGAGCCACCTTGAAATTCTTCCTGGCTTGGTGAGTCACAGAACCCGGGTTTTCATTTTGACCTGGCCCCCACCAAGCTGGTCTTGAAGCTGGTCCCAGTTGGGGGACACCAAAAGGGGAGGGAAGGACACAAAAGAGCACTAGAAAAGTGATGTCACCCCCTGGTTTTACAGGAGGGCCTCTGGTCAAGCCTGCCTCATGGCCAGCAGGACAGAGACAGCAGACAGCCTCGGGGTGAGGGCCAGCTGCTGCTTCCTGCTTCTTGATAATACGGGCGAGACATCTTGGGACCTGCCACCTGCCGGCCTCCTATAGCATTTGAGGGACGCTGTGCAGGTTTTGCCATTCCTTCCTTTGAAGCAGATGATGCAGCATTCCATGTCCTTCACTGGTGTCACACGCTGGCCTTATTGATGTTCCAGGAGGTTGCCAGGCAATAAGAGTGGTCATTGCCACACCTTACAAACAGAAGCAGCTGCAGCTGAGATGCTGGAGATTATTCAGTGCATGCATCATACAGCTCCACTTTACTGGGTGAATAACCAGTGGTTACAGCTTGCTGGGAAACTTTCTAATCATTTGTATCCTATCTCAGGGCCCGGAAAACACTGTGCTGGTTGACATACGATGGCTGGGCATGTTGCCGGGTCCCTTTTGAAATGAAAGATGACAATCTGCTTTATCTAATACACTTCCTCAGCACGTTCACCATTAGGAGTGTCATCTTCCTTTCAGATAAGGGTCCTTGCACCACTAGCCAGGCTTGGCTGTCTTTTCGTGTCCTGTACTTTCTTCTTTCCTTCCCACAAACTGCAGACCTGACAGAACACTGTGTCCTTCACCTCACACTGAGCCGAGGCTGAGAAGTGACACGGCTGCACGAAGGAAAGTCCCCTCTTTGTCATTTTTATGAACATCTTTATAAGCATTTCATATATTTGGCTCCCTGCTAGACTTCAAGAGAATCTGAAGCTAATCCTTGCCCTGGGGCAAGTAACTTAATATCTCAAACATGTGGGGGAACACACACAGACAGCACTGCGCTGCTGACAGGTCCTTAGGTGCCCAGGAGTGTGGTACAGACATTTATCAGGCTGCAAACACAGGGTGTTAAAGATCGAGATCAGAGGAACTTTTCATTTTAATTTAAAGGAGCTGAACAGGGAGGGATTTTGCTAGTCTTTAAATTAAACAAGAAGTCTTCCAGAGCCACAAACCAGCACAGCTTCCGTGGCCAAGGGAGCCCCATCCATTGTGTGTGGTGTTCTATGCATGGCCTTCAGCTATTCATACACATGTTACAGTGTCGACATCAGATAAATATTTATTTAATGATAAAGGTTATGAATTTAAATTCTGTGCTCTCATACCAAAATTTCATTTCAATTCTTGGAGTCCTATGGGAGTCACAGAGTAGATGTCTGTTAGTGCTATGGAAATAGTAAGGTCAAAGTAAGACTAGCCAGATCAGTGGTGCACACCTGTAATCCTGGCCCTCAGGCTGAACTATGTAGGGAGAGCCTGTCTCAAAACAAAACAAAACAAGGATAAAGGAGTCCCTTTTAATCACTTGTCCCCAGTGACCTCTCTCCTGCTTCTCACCCTCAGGAACCCAGGTGCTTCGAAGCTATTGTTTGTCCTCTGCTACTCATGGCAAGGCCTTGCACCACCACTTAAGCCATGTACTAAGGAGTCCAGCCTTTCCTGGAAGAGCCCATTCATCTTTTGTAATATACATTAACAAGAATAAGTGATTTCTTATGCTGAGCTAAATATCTGTCTCTTTTTGGCTCCTAAGCTCAGCTGTGAACTTCTGGGGGTCATTCTGTCCCCACCCTTTGCCCTGCCTGATAAGCCATAAGTGTTCGTAGAACAATGAGCAGCTGGACAGGGTCCCAGATGTAAACACAGCAGGCAGTGGGCTGCCCATACCAATCACAGACATGGTGAGAAAAAAAGGAGGAAATCAAGGGAGTCAGGAAAAAAAAGGGGAGCAGATTCTGGAGGAGGTGACGAGTCCAAATTCAAACCTTAGTGGAACCAAGAAGGAAGTGATAAAACCTAAAAAATAAATGAAATCATTTCCGGTGAGTATCCAGCGGAAGGGAGTAATGAGATTATAGCTCAAGCAGTTATGCTGATCAAGCTATAAATAGGCCAGCAGGATTGTGACTATAATGTTACTTAAAGGAAAATAGAGGGTGCCGTCATGCTGGTTAACCAGAGAAGGAGTGGGAATGTGAACTTGGCATGAATGACTTACAAGGAAATAAAATAAGATTGTTCAGGGCGAAGGAGAGAATGTCGCCAGCAGTTGGCCTGAATCTGAGACCTAGCCCAGGGCAGGTGTGGTGGACATCTGGTGAGTGATGATTATTTACCGGGCAGGTTCCTAATCAGTGTGGGAGTCGGGTGGTGGGAATTAATGTCCCCATATTTCACAAAGCACCAACGGAGTTTGAGTTTCTTTGCCTCTAGCATCTTGCTGCTTCCCAGAGAAGTGGTTCTGTTTCCCTGAGACCAAAATCCCTGCAAAGGTGTCAGATGATGGAATTAGAGCTTCCTGCTAATTTTCAACAAGCCGAGTACCTGGTCAGGCTGACTTATTGGAAGACTGCATGGATCGATTGATGGATGGTTAGAAAAAGCATCACAGAGAGGATTTTACTGTCAGCTAATGACAATGCAGGCTGCCTAATCATCATTTCCTGTCTCTTAGCTGGGCTTGCAGCTGTCAGGGTTCCAGGGAAAGGAGCTCTGAGAAGAATCTAAAGGACACTTCCCCAAGATGGGTTTCCAGGACATACGAGGCTGGCACTCAGCAGGAGCAGTCATCTGTCCATCTGTCCCAGTCTAGACCCTGGCAGTGCTAGCTGTGGGGGGCCCTGCAGGGTGCTGCATCACATTTTCAGAGGCCTTGGCTCTGGGTATCTCACTCAGTTCTGCAAGGCCTCCAAGAGCAGTAACTCAACTGGAGGACATGAATGACAGATGGCAACAGTGTCACTAGAGGTGAGTTCATATACGGGTGTAAATGTACATATTATTCTAAAATATGCAAATGAAATTTAATTTCAGTTTCTATAAGTTGCTTAGACCTCCAGAAGAGCTCTCACTCTTAGGGGAAGGTGTGATGGTGCACACCTGTAATACTGTCCCTTGGAAGCTGAGGCAGGAGGACTGCTGAGCGTCTGAGGCCAGACTAGCATATTGAGTTCAAGGTCACCTTGAAATACATGAAAAGACCCTGTTTCAAGAAAAAAATAGAATCCCCTACTCTTTATTAGCAGACATTGGAAAAGATTGTGAAAGGTTCTGAAATGAGCAAAAAAGGTGATAATCCTATCTAGAGCACAACTCCCTTCTGGGTTATTTCAGCTTTTCCTTGCCTTTGAACTATTTTACACGTCTTCAGATGACAATACTGAGCACACCAAATGAATCTTGGGAATCTCATTTGTGTTCCGTGGAGCTGAAGTTAATATTGTCTATGGAGGGGAACCGTCCTTTTTGTGTTCATTCCAGTCTTCCTGGATATGCATGTGTGTAAATTCTCTTTGAATGGATTGCACCATCTTATCAGTTGCCTCATAACTTCAGCTAATAAAATCTGTGCCGCGGGAGAGTCATAGTTTCAGACTTTAAGGAGAACCTGCTTTAATAGGAAGGAAGGCCGGCTGTCGGCAGCCTGACAGCTGTGAGATGCCCCGCCAGGTCTGGTCTGTTTCCTCTTCATTCCCATTGCACTGTGCGCCTCCAGCCGCACCTTTCTCTCCTGGTGCATTGCTGTGATGAACGCGCCTCATGTGGTGGGGCTGGTGTAGGAGCAAGACCCGAGCGAACCAGGGTGCCTGGTGCCTTCTGCTCATCATTCTAGCATCTTCCCGGGAGACTGCAGACCCAGCACACAGTGGAGCACTCGGTGTGGTACAGGGGGACTTCTGTGCCGTGGTCCCTCCACGCAGACACAGCAGCCTCTAAGATGTGCCACGACCCGTTGTTTCTATAGGCCTATGCATATTCCTTCCCTTAAGGGGCAGCTTACACATCTGGGAGTGGGGATCGAACCCAGGACCTTTTGCACTGAGCTACTTCCTCAGCGGTGTGTGTTTTGTTGTTTGTTTGTTTGAAATCTTATTTTGAGACAAAGTCTCACTCAGTTGCCAAGTTTCCTAGTCTAGGCATAAATTTGCAACTCTCCCACTTCATCCTCCCAGAAGACTGGCATTACAGGCACGGCCACCGCACCCAATTCACGGCATGCTTTGGCATCACTTACCCTCCCTCGGGTGGAGAATGGCTCGCGGCTGGTGGGGAGCATGATATATGGGAGAAGGAAACGAGAGACCCATCAGTGCAGCAGCCTCAAAACATGTCACTACTATAAGGGGTGCTGAAGGGGGGGGGGTCAGCATCCTCACAGGAAGTCAGAGCCAGCAGGAGGGAAGGAACTCTGGGAGCCGGAGACTGCGAGGGAAGGCAGCGTCAAGGCAGCTGCGAGGCCGCGGTGCGATGGCTTCACGAATACACCTCTGTCAAAAAGGCCAGCACATTGCATCACCCCAAGAAACTCCAGGGCTCTAATTTGGGATTTTCAGGTTTCTAAAAACCCACATTGGCCCCGAGGGAAAACTACATAAATTACCCTGAAGCTATGTGCTTAATAAATTCAGGAAGTTTGCTAGGAATAAACATTGGCCCACTCTTCTGCAGAACTCAGCTTCTAGCTTATCCTCATTGAAAAAAAACAAAGAAAAGTTAGGTGTGGTGCTGTGAACTTGGGTGGCCAAGGCAAGGGGATTATAAATTAGAGTCCATCCGGTATAGATGGTTTAGGGACTCAGCCAGACCCTGTTTTAATATATATATATATATATATATATATATATATATATTGTCTTTTTGAGACCAAGAGTTTCACTATGCAATTCATGCTGACCTTGAGCTCACTTTGTAGCCCAGGCTGGCCTTGAACTTTTTTTTTTAAAGGAAAGATATATATTTAATATATAAAAGAAAATGCTTAACCTGAAATAATTATATTCTTAAAAACACCCCATTTACTTACAGATATATAAAAAGGTGACTTACTGGTCTACTGAGGTCGTGCGTCTCACAGCGTTGGGTGAGGCTGTCCTCCAGGGTCTCACCTCTTCTGACTCCTCTTTCACTCATACACGTAACTGTCACAGATCAGTTTCTTCTGAGGCTAGGTTAGAGAACAGAAGGTTTTGGGGAGCCTATATTTCTGTCAAGACTGCAAGACTATCCTGAAGACTCAGCCCTCCTCAGATGAGCCCTGGTGACTCCTAGATCTGTCTTGGGACATTGAATCTTGGTCGGGGGAAGGGGCAGATAATGGCACCTGAAGCCTTCCGTGAGCCCTGGAATACCTCACTTCTAGCTCTGTGCATCTCTTCTAGGCATACCCAAGTGTCCAACAAGCGACCTGGACCTGTTTTCTTCTAAAAAGGGAAAGTGTTCACAGTGGACATGGTCCTTCTTCTCCTGAGGATCATTCACTCCCTCCCAGCTGACCCCCTACAGCCACAAGAGCCTTGGGAAGTCAGGGAAAAGCAGAGAAAGACGATGGGGAACCGCTACACCAGCTTAAAGAACTGGCATCTCCAGTGAATAGCAGCAAGGGAGACAGGCGCTAACTTCTTCCTGAGGTGTGAACTGAAATCTGCTGGGTAAAGAGAAGGAGGAGGAGCAGCTGAGGAGCACTCTTTGAGCTCCTTCCCACTTCCTCAGTAGAGAGGGAAGGTTAGGGGCCAGTGGGAGGGTCTAGAAAGGCAAGTAGCACGGAAACGAAGAATCCCTTGTCTCCGCATTTTGTGGAGGAAGCCTTCCTACCCTTGGAGAGCAGCTGATGGCCAGAGTTAACTCGAGGGGAATCCATAGTGGAAGTAATAATTCACTGGCTGGAGCCATTCCAAACCTGACCTCACAGCCTAGGTATGAAGACATGCTGAGTGGGACCTGGATACGGAAAGAGGATTCAGAAGAAGCAGCGTGACCTAGGACTGGCCTTGAACTTGCAGTGATCCTCCTGTCACAGCCTCCCAAGCACTGAGATTATAGGCATGTGCCACCATGCCCAGCTAAAAATAAAAAATAAGTGGCTGGAGATGTAGCTCAATGTCAAGGGCGCGCGCACACACACACACACACACACACACACACACACACGCAAAAGAAAGGAAACAAAAGGACAATTTACTATTTCAGGCTTCTTGAACTTTTCCTACTACTTCCTATGCTAGAAAGTACAAGAGAAAGATTCTGATATTACATGGACTCCCAAAGAGTGAATAATACCCTCCTGAAGTCTGAATTTCCATCCAGATTAGCCTACTCAGAGGAAGAGGAAGACGAATTTGGATGCATGTTGGGAAGGCTCTAGAGTGTCTGTCCTTCTCACAAAAGACTGTTGCTTGTAGCAAATGGTGCAAGGCAGAGACCATCGAGACCAGCAGGCCTGTGTAAAGGCAACATGGTGTGGAATTTATTGTGCCTGAGTACAGGCCGACACAAGGTGGAAAGGCTGTCTGTCGGTGACACAGAGAAGCGAGCTGTTTTGTGGGGGTTGAAAGAAGGCAGGGGACCAAGCAGGAAGACTTTAATAAACATCTGCAGTCAAAGTTCTCTGGCCGCCTTGCATCTGAGTGGGTAAAGTCCTTGACGTCTCCAGATGTCCAGGGCCTGCAAAATTCCTTGTCCTGTCTCATCTCCTTTACGACATCCTGTGCCTACTGATGGCAGCCCTGGTGCTGAGTTCCCTGCAGACAGTAGCCTCTCTGCTGGCAAGTAGATTGGGGGCTGGGAGAGTCAGGTCAGCTTCAAGCCTTACATCACCTTCTTCAGAGGAGGGGACCAGAACAATTCTTCTTAGGCTAATTCTGTCAACTTGGTACAGCATAAGCAGCCCATACAGAATTTCACAGTGAAAAGTAGTCATTGTGTAATTGACACAGCAAATAAATTTTCAATGTAGTTTAACCACTGCCTACCCAGCATGATTTCCTATCAAGGACATGGCATTGTAAAATCAATGCTTGTACACATATGTGCTGGGTCATCCTGAGAAGTAAATGCTTGGTTTGTTCTTTGTGCTGAATGTATGCGTCGGATTCATTCTCAAAAAGAGTCAGCGACTAATGGGTTTTTTTTTTTTTTTTTTTTTTTTTACAAAATGTAAAATCATTTAATGTCTCTGATCATGTTAAAGGGTAACTTCTGCCTTGCTTGGTTTTCTAATATTATCTAGGAAGGAAATTTGACTGTTGTATATCAGGAAGGGTTGGCACAGGGCAGAAGACCCAGCAAAGTGATGGGTTTGGGGTGCGGATCTCATCTGCCTAGGTGCTCCTGCATTGGGTGACTAATGGTTCTGAGATGCATGATAAAGCACTAGTCCCCAGTTGCTCCTGCTCACCAGCCAGTTCAGTTCCTGCTGTGTACCATAAGCACCAGTGTGTGTCTTCATTGATCACCATACCTGTCTACACAGAACTTCTCCTTCTGGTTGTCCATGTGCTTCTTTCTCCATAGAACAACATTAATTCTGACATCTGTCTTGTTGAGAGCCATACAACATCTGTCCTTGTCATCCAACATCACAAGGATCTCTTCAGAGGCCAGCAAAAGGAAAGGCATCTCTGCCTGCCTTCTTGGGCAATGGCTTTCCCTCTGGAATCTGAGTAATCACCTTCTGTAGGGCCTTGGCCTCAGGTCGTTGCCCCAGCAGTGCCAGGCTGGGACTTGCCTCTTGGAAGCTGGGATGAGGTCACCAGTGTCTTGCAGACATTGCAAAAGGCTGTCCTTTGAAGACAGCACCGGGTCTCACTGACTCCCTGCTTACCACTTTGTGTACTGGAGGTGGCTTCCCCTCTCGGCTGGCACCTTGTGAAGGGATTTGTTTACAACTAATGGATTTGAAGAACACTGAGCTTGAGCTCAAATGCAAACTCAGTAGGCATTGTCACTGCTGCATGGACTCATGAAGATAGCAGGGGTAACAGTGCCCAGGACAGGCACAGTTACCTGTCATTTGGTGTTGGTAGCCTGCACTACAGGCTACATGTGTGTGTCTCCCTTCTTCTGCATACGCTCGCATGTTGAGGTTCCAATGCCCCGGGGTGGTATTAGAAGTGAGGCTGTTAGAAGGTAGTCAGGTCATGCCTGTGGGAAAGTAGTAACCTTTTAAGAGCAGCCACAAGAGAGGTTTCTCTCAGCCCTGGAAAGATACAGCAGGGAGGTGGCCATCTGCAGGGGCCCTCGATCAGCTCTGAATGCGCTGCACCTGTACCTCAGGCTCTTCAGCCTCCAGGGCTGAGGATATAGACACTCACTGCTGTAGCCGCTTAGTCTGTGGCATCTGTCGCTGCAGCTCTAATTGGCTGAGGGACCTGGGCTCCTAGGCTTGATGCCCTTCCTCTGCTGAGTCATGCTGAGCCCACAGCAGGTGGAAGCCAGTGGACCATGTGAATCCTGGAAATGGACAAGGGCTCCTGACTGTTGTGACATTAAGTGCAGGATATCATTCAAACTGGAGATGCGTCAGATGCTGGGTCAACCTGGGTCAAAGTGAACACCATGAGGGCTGCTCTGCAGTGGCCTGATTGGCACACAAGGAGCACGGACCCCAGTGTAAACGGGAGAAAGGTGTTGCCATGGTGATGAGGAGCTGCCCTGTCTAGTAGGCAGCAGGCTGGTTAATCATGATACCATATGTCCTTTACATGCCAGCGCCCGCATGGAGAGCTGTACTGCATCAGGTCACTTAATCCCTGAGACCGCCCCCTTCTCAGGGAAGAACTGTTAGAAGCTATGCTCCCGATGGGACACTAGGGTACAAATACACTCACCTACTTGAGGTGCGGGTTGGGTACTGCCCCGATTCAACCCTGCCAGTCTGTTCTTAATTGCCATTCGGAGTGTCTTCACCCAGCAAGTCGCTGTCACCTCAAGTTCACTGCATCACCACACTCCAGGCATACTGCACCCCACCCCACACAACTCAGGAAGAGGGCCTGGCAGTGGGGCTTGCACATGGTATGCCAGACATTAGACCTGCTCCTTTCTTCTCCATGTGATGCACCTCCTCCCAGGAGGGCCTGTGGGAGCTGGGAGACAGCAGCGGCCAGGAGCAGAAAATGCTCTGGTCCCAGCCTCTGGTGAGGAAGTTGCTGTGCATGTGGGGTCAGATTTCCTTCTTTGGAGTTCTCATATGGGACTTTCTTATCTGCCAGTGTCTCCAGGCCGTCTATACAGCATGCTTCTTCTCAGAACGCTGGCTCATCTACTTTCCCAACATTTATAGAAAACTGAAGGAAACAAAAGCAAAGAAAGAAGATGAGTAAACACTTTTGGAACAAAACATTAAGCTCACTTCCATTGTAGCTTAGAGTTAGTGCCTTTAAGATCCATACTAGCCTTGTGGGTTAAGTCCTAACATGCACAGTTGGGGTTATGTAATGAAGAAACTGACAATCACTGTTATAAAGGGGTTTTAGGGGATGATGACTTTTCACACACACACACATGCTCACACCAACACTGACAACTTTTTGACAACAGGTATGTTAGTTAGCATTTACTTAAGAGAAGATGAATTAGTCATCTTTCAAATACACCTGGATAGACACAGTCTCTTTAACTAAATAGATCCCAAACCATCATATTCAAAGATCTTTCTTTTCCATCTTCACTTTTTAAAAAACTGGCTACATTGCTTAATCACCAGGCTTTGAACACAGCTATTGAGACTGGGGATACTCATTGACCTGAAGTAATTTAGCCTACTGACCTTTTTCTTAAAGCCTCTCTTTGGTCACCAATTCCTTCTTTTCTGTTCCTATGTCCCAACCCTCCAGTCAGGTCCTCAAATGTTTGGCCTCCGATATCTCCTAGGCAGTGTAATTCATCTGCTTGCCTAAAAGCCCCCTCCACCAGATGCTATAGACTAGTTATGCACTTCCCCAGCACATGTTAAAACCCAACCTACAAATATGCCTGTATTTGGAGACAACTGAGGGTTAATGGCATCGTAAGGTAGGGTCCGGTGTCTTTGTATGAAGAAGAGACACTGAGATGTCCCTTGCTCTCTGCTTGTGCGTAAAAAAGAGGTCACACGTGGCACAAAGTGAAGGCCTCTTAAAGCCAGCAAGACAGGGCTCACTGGGAACCTAATTTCCAGAACTGTGAGAAACTAAGTTTTTGTTTAGCTACCACATTCGGTCCTAACTGACTTATAAAAGGGCCATTCTGTGCAGATTTAGCAGAGATGGATGGGTGGGATGTCAAACTGAGCCCATGCTTTTTAGAAGTCTTCTGATTAGTGAGTGGAAGCCCCTCAGCTTGGACCCTGAGGCTTCCCTCTATGTGACCCGCGGCTACCTGCCCAGCTGCCAGCCTTCATGTTGTTCCTGGCCTGCAGTCTGCCTGTGACCCTCTCTGTCCTCCGGACACACGCAGCACTTTCTGGAGCCACTGTGAAGCAGGAAGTCCTTGGGGTCTGCCCACAGTTGCCATAGTTGAAAGATGAGTCACGTGACAGGGTGAGAGAAGCCCGTGAGGGATGTGCTAGAGACAGGGTCTCTTGGTCCTTTTCTTCCTTGCTCTCCAAGCCCCTCTGAGATTAGGGGAGCATTCGTGCACAGATGTGAAGTGTGATGTCTGAGTTATGAGTCAGTGAACTTTGTTCATAGAGGCCCAAGTAAGGGTAAACATGTTCGGTTTTATGGATTTGGGTTTCTGTCACAACTTTGCCATTACAGCTTGAAAGTAGTCACAGGCAAGAAAAAGTAGCCACAGGCAGTCCCTAATAAATGAGCATGACTGTGTTCCAATAAAACTTTATTTACAGAAATAGTTATTGAGCCACACATGGCTTGTGGGCCATAAGTAGACAGTCCCCGATCTGTCAATCTCAGGGCCCCGGCGTTGGTCTTGGAAAGGAAATCTAGAACAACTTTGGCAGTCTTTGTTACATGAAGAGACAAGTCTCCATTCTGAAGCTCTCACTACTACAGATCCAAAACCAGGGGTCAGAATGAAGGAAAGCATGTTGGAAATGCAGAATCTCAGCTACCTCAGACTTTAAAATTCCTAAATTCAGAATCTGCTTCTTTTCTTTTCTTTTCTTTTTTTTTTTTTTTTTTTTTTTTTTTTTTTTTTTTTGAGATAGCGTCTCGCCATGCACTTCAGGCTGGTCTTGAGCTCACTTTGTAGCCCAGGCAGGTCTGGAACTCACAGCAATTCTCCTGCCTCAATTTCCCAAGTGCGGAGATTACAGATGCACAGATTACACCACCATGCCCAGCTAAAATAGCATTTTTGTAAGTCCTGTTGACTGGACGGTGACCCAGAGCTTGAGAAGCTACTGCACATTGAATGGTCTCTTACTTGCAGCTGAAAGCATCCCTAACTTATGTGACAAGTCAGAGCGAAATAGTGAACATGCTGCATGCTTTGCTAGGGCCTTTGGTATTGAGGATGTGAGGACATTAGAGCATTTTAAGTGTGGAGTGAAATGATCAGGTTTGGGCATAAGCCTCTTAAAATACAGTGAGTACCAAAGAAACCCTCATTCATGCTGTTTCCCAAGCCAGGGAGCTTCTCTCTCATCGTGGTCCTACCAGATGGGACTCTGGAATGATCCCATCATTCCAGATGGGACTCTGGAAGACCTGCTTTCTTTCCAGGATCCAGAAAGCTTCCTATTTCTGGTTTAAAAGTGGTTGCTAGACTGCAACTCCAGTGTTCCAATTTGGAACCTGAGACTGGAAAGCTTTTGTTTTGTTTTATTTTGAATTTTGTTTTGAGATAGGATTTTAAAATATGTAATTCAAGCTAGCCTTGAACTCACAGCAATCCTCCTGCCTCAGCTTCTCAAGTGCTGAGATTACAGGTGTGTGCTACCATGTCTAGCAGTACTGAATATCAATTCAAGTGACATTTGGCACTGTTGCTACCCAGCTTGGCCATTTTATTTTCTGAATATATGTTTTCCTGTCTCTCTAGGGAGATTCTAAGCTACTCTAGCTGAAAGAATCATATTTTAGGATTTTCCATTCTGCCACAAGCCCCCCAAAGTGCTTTGAGTGTGAGTATGGTAGATTCATGATGAACATAAAATTAATTCTGAAAATATGAGCTATCATTTATTTCTTTCCCAAGGTCCTCAAATAATACTTAACTAGGATCAGTATGTGAATATCACTTTCTAGTTGGGTTAAAAAAATAGAGTCCAAATGATCTAAATATTATCAATTTCTTTGAAAGGCAAGTCTTTTCCTACCACTGGTGTGTAGGTTTTGGCCAGGAACAGTTTCATAAGAATAAGGTACACAGGTACACATAAGAATAAGCTCCTCAGGCACCACATTCATTAGGTCACCACATCTTCCTGTGGTTCCTATCTCAAGAGCTGAAACCCCAAAATGCAACCTCTCTCCCAGCCCCCACAGTGTGGGTATGCGCTTGCGCACTGGTGGCAACCATAAATCTTGCGCAAACTAGTGTGGATGCTCGACACACCCATGCTCCATGCGACAGATAAAGGTCACCCTCGCTGCATTACTGACACAGCAAGAAAGGCTCAGAGCCTTTGATGAGAACTTGCCGATGGTCCCACAGCTACAAGTTTGGTGGCGGTGAGGGGGAAGTTGGAATTCAAAGCAGACAGGATCCTGAACTCTGATGAAGTACCATTTCCGTAAACAGAGCTTCAGGACAGTGATGGCCAACCTCGGCCACTCTTTCCATCCACACGCATCATCAGTGAGGATTTTCCCGCAATAGCTAATTTAGATGAAGCTCAGATGTTGGAAGTAAAGTGCTTGAAGTCATTTATTTTACAGTCAAGGTCAGCAAGGGATGATTTCTGTACTTGAGGCTCTTTCCCAGGAGTAGTTCATGATTCCATCTATGTGATCAATACAAAGGAAACCCCTTTGAAATCAACTGCAGTTGGCAGTTATAGGACTTCTCTGTCACTTCAGGATCTGTGGTGAGGACTGCTGAGCACGCGATTGTGGTCCTGTGGATATTCCCCAAGGTCAGAGGCTGCATTACAAAGCATGTGATGATTGCCACACAGACAAATTAAAGAATGGAGCAATACCTCAGTGACCCTGGGAAACAGACGGTCCTCTAGGGTCCTGAAGTCTGCAAGCAAGTTGTTCATCTAGGATAATTCTCATACTGTGACCCGATTTGTATCATACTTCAACTGTCTTTTCCCCGGAACCTAATCCTGACCTGTCATTTTCTGCATCTTGAAAAATCAGATCATCTCTTCTGAAGGTTCTTTCTTCCCCAAATCATTACAGCAACAATACCTTTTTTTTTTTTTCCTTTTCTCAGTAATTTGGCACCAAAGACTCAGCTGTGTATGGCTTCAGATTTTAGAATTGTTCCTAGAGGCTTTTTCCATCTCTAAGGTCAGAAAGCATTAACTATGTTAAATGGCACTAAATTGAAGCTTGTAGAGAAACACTCCCGGCCCAGGATCTTAGGTGGTCACCATCCGGAGTGCCAGTGTTTAGTAAAGTGATATTCACTCCCAGAGCCTGTTTGTGCCTCCCCACTTGGTTTTGTTTTGTTTTGTTTTGTTTTTTTTACTTTACTTTTTATCGGTACCAGGGATCGCACTCACAACCACCTGCTTGCAAGGCAGGTGCTTATGCCGCTGAGCTAAATCCCCAGCCCCACCCCCCACTTGGTTTTGATGTGAGAGTTCTTTTAGGAGTGCAGTTCTAGTGTCATGTGCACCGCTTGGGCTGCCAATCTCTTATTTGGCATCCTGTCCTTTGTCCCTTCTCTTGTGACAAGTCCTTTCTTCCAGGGAATTCCTGTTTCTGGCAGAGGCTCACGCCAGGCTCCTCCTCTTCTATTTCCATCAGGAACCAGGTGGGTCAGACTTCCAAACAGATCTCACACCTAATTCCACTTCTCTTTCCACTCTCACTTCTGTGCAAACCATCACAAATTGCTGTCTTTGTGAATGCCACTTTTGCAACAGATATATGTGGTGATGTCACTCTACCCAGCCACCTGTTCTTCAAAAGGGAATGCTGGGCCTGGTGGCATAATCCCAGCACTTGGAAGGCTGAGACAGAGAATTGCTGTGAACGTGAACCCAGCCTGGGCTACATAGTGAATTCAAGGCCAGTCTGAACTACATGGAAAGAGCCTACCTCAAACAGAAACAAAAATACTACTCCATGGATCAAGTCCTCCAAAAGCTTCCTGCTGACCTTTGGTAAAATCCACACACAGGCAGGATCTGGCTGTCCTCCAGCCTCCTTGAGACCTGTGCGTTCACAGCAGTCACCCTGACCTTCTGATCTTCCCCCGCAGAGCCATGTTTGTTTCCATCACAAAGAGAGTTCAAGCCCTTTGCGTGAAGTGCACCCCTCTCCCCGCAGCCCAGGTGATGCTTTCCCTGCAGCAGTGCCATTCTTTAATACGGAGCACACTTTGGAAGGACTTTTCCCACAGTCTAATCTGACCTCCAAGGCAAGCAGGTGTCACTGCCCCATCCAACCCCTCCACACACTATGAACGCTCTGCTCCAAACCAAGCAGATGCCGGGTTGGCTTTCAGAGAATCCAATTTTTCCGGTGCTGGCTTCCTTCAGATTCTGCCCAGGAGGATCCTGGAGAGAGACAGGAAGGCAGGAAGAACAGGAGGGACTCGGTCCTCTTATCAGCAGGCAGAGAGCCCTGTCACTTGTGCCAGCTCCCCATGCACCGTGACTGCATGGCTCGGTCTGTCCCCTGCAGCTGGCAAAGCCCCTCTCCAGGGCTGTCACATGCACTTCATAAAGCAGTAAAATATAGTGTTGTGTTGTACGAAGTGCATATTTAATTTGATTATTCATGGAAATGGGAATGAAATATTTTCATTGTGTGTTCATTATTATGCAAAAAAAATATTCTAAGTACAAAGATGGGCGCTGCGTCCTCCCTCTGCTTATCTGGCAACAGTGGCCCTGCCTGCCAGGGGACCAGGGATTCAGAGCCTGGCCTGCATATTCCACTGGGAGCTTAATGACTCCCACCACGTTTCTCTGCCGGGGCTGCTGAGACCTTAATCAGGGCTTAGTGGTGCTCACTTGCCAGAGGCATCCGGGCCGACCAAGGTGAACTTACAATGACACGGGTTAAGGAGAGGATGTAAGAGAGAATTCTGGACCTGTGAAAACATGTCTGTGAGCCTCCAGGGGTCCAGGGCCCCTGATTTTACCCACTGGGGCTTGTGTAACACTTTTCTGAAGTCTTATGAAGCAGATCTTCATAAGAATCTGAGGTAGGTGCCACTGGCGGCCACATTCTAGAGGTGAGGAAATGGAGGCACAATGGCTAAGCCACTTGTCCAAGGTTGCGGTGTTGCATTTTGATGGTGCTGTCGTTCAAGCCCTGCCTATATATGCTACAGTATGTTGACAGCCATTCACCACCCTAGTAGGACAGTGACTTTGAAATATAGTTCCAGGTCACAGCTACCTGGCTACAAGCGGTAGGAAAAGCTGTGGGTTTCTTTCCAAGCAAAGACAGCAGAAAATTAAACCAGTGAGGCCACATGGTGCCTCATCATTGAGCTCCATCCTGGGATGTGAAGTCACGCAGGTGCGGTGTGGTGGCCAGAGGCTCGCAGATGCCTTTCCACACGGTGATTCCTCCCCTCTCAGCTCAGCCCCACTTCTCAGTGCATAGCCAGAGAGAGAACAGGTTTCCCTGCTTCTGATGAAAGCTCGCTTCGTTTTGGTGGAGTCTTAGCCTGTAACACATGCAGGCCGGGTGAGGTGTCCACCAGGAAGGCCACCATCCTTGCCACTGTTTTGAGGTCAGTGTCACATTGTCCTCCTGTCCTTGTGGTCAGACTCCAGCTGGGTCCTTGTTCTTCCTCTCTGCTGGTGGCAGGAATGCAGATTTGTTTTGTCTGCAGTTTCTTCCTCCGCTATCTCGCTTTTGTGTTTTTAGCCCCAAGGTCTTGGTAACTTGAATGGGTCCTTCTGGTTTCTCTGATTTTTCATTTTGTGGTTCTGCTAACAACTTGATTCTTTCCCCTCCTCCAGTAACTGACTCCTCGTCCATGCTATTGACTCCACATCCGAGACAAGAATTTAGGTTCGACCTCTAGACTTACCGTTAGTGTGACGTCTGCTTCAGTGTACTTTTTGGACATTGGAGTCTTGCTGCTCAAAATGAGTTCCACCAAGCGGGGCATGGTGGTGCACGCCTGTAATTCCAGTGTTCGGGAGGCTACAGGAGGGAGGATCTTTGCAAATTCAAGACCATCGTGGACTACAAAGTAAGCTCAAGGCCAGCCTGAACTGCATGGCAAGAACTTGTCTCAAAAAAGGCAATAAATATATAAATAATAATAATCATCATCTTAATAATAATAAATAAAATGAGGTCCACCAGCAGCAGCATTAGTATCCTTTGGGTATTTGTTAGAAAAGCAAAATCTCAGGCCCCTTTTCATAATGCTGAATCAGAATTCATACTGTACCATTCTCCTGTGCTTAGCAGTTGAGAAGCACTGAATGTCAAACTGCTTTCATGGATGCAGAGAATCTCAATTGCAGCCCTGGGAATTGGCCTAATGAGCACGGAGCATCAGTATTTCCCTCTTCTCCTGTGGTTCTCTCCTCTTTGAGATAAGCATTGGTGACAAGCTCTAGAAAAAAATCTATTTGAAAGGTGTTCTTTCATTTGGAAAGTAAAGCTTTTGCCATTCTTTGGTCTCTGTGTCATGCTATGGAAAGGGAAATTGATATTGCTAGGTGTGTATGTTCACAGTTGAGTTAAAATTATTGAAATGCTGTAACCTGACTTCTGATATGTTGGCTTCTTTCTACATCTCATGCGCCTTGCTGTCTGGAATACACTCCATTTTTTCTTTTCTTTCTTCTTCCTTTTTTTTCTCTGCTGGGGACTGACTCCAGGGCCCTATGTGTGCCAGGGCCCTATGCATGCCAGGGCCCTATTCATACCAGGTAAGTGCTTTACCACTGAACTACATCCTCTGCTATTTTTATTTTTATTTTGAGACACAGTCTTGCCAAGTTGCCCAGGCTGACTTTGAACTTGCCATCCTCCCACTTTGGCCTTCTAAGTAGCTGAGATGACCAGCATGTGTCATTACCCCTGGCCAGACTGGTCACTCCTCACCGCCAAGTTTTTTTTAAATTTTATTTAAGGAGAAAAAGAAAAAAAAAAAGCAGTGAAAGGGTACAAGTTATACAGATTTCCAGAAAAAAATAAACACTAGGAAATTACTAGTTAATGGATTACATATTGTCATCTTAGAAATAATTGTTCAAGTTACAAAATTAAAGCTTATAAAGTGGACATTCCAACAGTGAGACTGCAAACAGTTCTGTTCAATGATCCAACAAAACTCAGTAATATCATTATCTATCTTATACACTTAAATATACATGCAGTTATATCGTTTAGAGCACTTTCTTTTCCTCTCTTTTGTACAATGAGAATTACACATTTTGGGTTTTGTTGCTCCCACAGTTCTTATTACTTTTTTGGAAGAGAGTAGAACCAAATGTGACATAACAGAACAGAGCCAGTCAAATCAAAAGGATGGACATACTATATAATGTAAAAGCATAATCCAAGGTGATCAACAATGGTTACCATGATGCCTCCCGCTATCTCTAATAGAATTGCCTATATCATTAGTTATAATAAAATTGAACAAAACAGTAAAGAACAAAACCAACAAAACCAAAACACTGAAGACATTATAGGTCTTCAAAAGTAGATAATAGTCAACCAGAATGGGTGTCATAATGAATCCCACTATCTTCACAGCTATTGCCTAAACTTTCGAACCTGGTACTGTCAAGCAAAACAGAATAGAGGAACAGCAGTCAAAACAAGATGGTGAGAGCAATACAGGGCTTCAAATCAAGATAATGGAAAGACAAAGTGGGTTACTATAATATATCCTGCTATTTTTAAAATTATTTTTCCCTTAATTAAAAGGATAAAAATAAAAAAGTAAATAATAAAATGGAGATTGAGATAAAAGAGAGCATAACAGCAAAACAGCGTAGATCAAAACATAACCATTTAAGCAAAACAGTGTTTCACCACAAGATAATCCTGACATAAAAGTAGTTACCATATTGTCTCTTTCCTTGAAATCTTTGAGTATAACTTCATATACTGTAGCATCAAATATATCAAAACAATGTAAAACCATTTAAGAGAATGACAGTATTACAGGGTATTTAGAATCAACTAACAGAAAATGAACAATGGTTTCTGTATAATCTTGTCTATAAAAGTTTTTGCTTATACTATCATATATAATAAAATCCAATAAGATACAACCTGTTTAGACCAATGGAGACAGAAGAACAAAAGCTTGATGAGACTTCAAAACAAGATGATACTAAATCAGTATTACCTCTTAAGATGTCATTTTCTCCAAAATAGCTGTTCCTATCATCCAATCTTCTCTGCCTCATTTCTGTTGAGCTCTTTTTCTGTCATTAGTTGTCAGTTTGTCTTCTTCATTTTGTTTTCTGCTCCATTTATTGTGGCCTCTCTGCCACTATTTCTGGATTCTTTGTATTTTTCTTTTTTAGAATATCCTGCAGTATTCTCTGTAGAGTTGAATTGGTGGTTGCAAATTCCCCTAGTTCCTCTTTATCCTGTGAGCACGTTGTTTTTCCATGAATTTCCAGGGATAGTTGTGCAGGATATATCAATCTTGGCTGGAGATTATTATCTTTCAAAGCTTGAATTATTTCCTCCCACGCTCTTCGTGATTTGATGGTTTGTGCCGAGAAGTCTGCTGTAATTATGATGGGTGTTCCCTTGTAAGTGACCTGTTTCTTGTCTCTGATGGCTTTTAATATTCTGTTCTTGTATTGGATTTCTGGAATTTTATTATTATATGCCTGGGTGTTGCTCTGTTTGGGTTGTAGGTGGCTGGGGTCCTGTATGCTTCATACAAGTGAGTATCTTTACCTTTTGCTAAATTAGGAAAATTTTCTTGGATTATTTCTGTGAGTAGCTTTTTGTAGTTCATTTGTTTGTGTCCCTACTTCTTCTTTTATGTTCTTAATTCTTAAGTTATAGACCCTCTTATCATCTTCTAGTCTTTGTATTATTGCTGTTTGTTTCTTTGTTATTTTTAAGAAGTTTTTCATTTCATGCTCCCATATTACAAATCTGCCCTCCAGTTCAGATAATCTGTCCTTAGTTTCTTTCAAGCTGTTATGCCAGTTTTCGATAGAGTTTTTAGTTTCCTGGTAATCTCTTTGAACCTGCTTCACGTATTCTATGCTTTCTCTATTTTCTCCATTAAACAATTCTCCCCTCTTTTTCTGTTCTTCCATTCCACCATCTGTTTTTTCTTGGGTGGTGCTTAGCATTTCTTTAACTATTCTGCTTATGTCTAGCTTCAGGTCATTAACAACTTCATTCCTGAACTTGTCTATGAGGCTCTGGAGATAGCGCTTTATATCTATTGGTGCTATGTCTGCTATTGCCTCTTTCTCAGGATTGGGGGCCGAGGAGCCTTTCTTGTTGCTGCCTCTTCCCATATTCTTTGTTCCTTATATATGCAAGTGTATATAGGAGGCCCAGCTTCCTTCCTTGTCAGCCACAGTCTGATTGAATTGCGCCGGCTAGGTGTTCCCACCCACTGCAGCGCACCAGGAAGTTGCAGACCAGGCAGGCTATGTGAGGCCCGCCCCTCCAGGTCAGTCTACCTTTAGGTGCTAAGACCTGGGTTGTGCTAGCCTACTGGGTCTCAGCCAGCAGCGTCATGTAGGCTAGGCACTGCTCACCAATCCCGCTTGAGAGGGGGATACGAGACTGAAGTCACTGCAGCGCCCTGTTCCCGCAAGTTTGCCCGGTCCCAGAATGTCCTCTGTTGGAGTTTCCTAAACCGTGGAAGAGTCCCAGTTTCTCTCACTCACCGCAGGTCAATGCACAGCTCCCCGCCCGTCCTGCTTTCAACTCTGTTCACTGATTCCCATTCTCAACTTTCGTGAGTCTCTCTCCCTGCCAAGCCGATGTAGACACAGCAGCGGCGGCGGGAAACCCAAATTGCTGTTTCCAATGGCGGGGGCTCCAGCTTCCACGCTAAGGCTTTATCTGTTCCTGTTATAGCACCAGGATTGCATTCCCAGTTGGTTTCTCTCAGCCCAGTTCATTCTTGGGTCAGCAGGTCACATCTCCTTTTGCTTATGATTCCTTACTCCGCACCATTCCTGAATTCTAAGCTTGGTCTCTCAGAGAGCCTCCATAGCTGCTGCTATCTGTCCGCCATGTTCTCCTGGAAGTCCTCACAGCCAAGCTTTAAGTATGCTCTGTGACACCTGTGCTCCCCACCGTGGTGACCAGCCCCATCTGTCCGGGCCCCATTGCTGCTTCTGCAGTGTTCGCAGGGGCCTGAGGGACAGAAAAAGCCTGTACAAGCCTGCTTCAACCTGACTTGAATTAGTTCTTAGCTTGAGCAATGTGTTTCCCGTGTGTTTGGGTGTCATTTAAGTTTCATTTCCTTATCTGTAAAATGATACTAACTTTTTCCTGAAATTTCTCCTGTATGCATGGCATATACAACACGCCCAATGGCCCAAAAGAAGGGTTTGCATTACCTCGAACTCTAGCCTGCTGTCCCACCCATCCCTCTCTGCCTCCCTGGCCACTGCCCTCTTGGCCGAGTCTTTGCACTCGTGGTTCCCTGTGTTTGGACTCATCTTCAGGACAACTGTATGTCTTGTCCCCGCACCTCCTGTCTCATTTAGCTCAAATGTTACCTTCTCCATCCACCATTTCCTGACTGACCTTTTTAAGACGAAGCCCATCCCCAGTTTGGCCCATCCCCCTCTTTATGTGGAGGCTGCTGTGCTTTATGTTTGGGCTTTGCCATGTGGTCAGTTACCTCGTGGCAATGGCAAGTCAGGCAGGCGCCTCCAGAAGAGCTCGCAAATCAAATTGAGATGATTAAATCACACGGGTTATTAAACCAATTAAGTCTCTTCCAGAGTGTCCCATTCACACACTTCACGGAGCACGCACGTGGGTGTAGGAGCCTCATCCTCGGCCCGCAGCTACAGCCAGGTTAGAGCCAGTGACTTTCTCTGCCATGCAGGCCACACCGACAGACCTGGTCCAGCCGTTAGCAGCAGATCACAGAGGTGCCTGGGGCCAGTGCGAAGCCATGGCTCTTGTCCACCAATTTATTTGCCAGGGGAGTGGGAGCCTGCGGTGCCTTTTGAGCCATGGTTCATTGGGTTAGAATGGGTTTTACAAACACAGAGGCAAATATAAAACTCCCACTACCAAGCTCTTCTCCTTTGTCCCGGTGTCGTGAATGTCACGCTCTGATGTAGCTATCATGGCTGTGCATGCTCTGCTCCTTCCTCGCAGTCTGGGCACATGCTCTGTGCTGTTTCTTCATTCTCTCGCTTACCCTGGCTTTGGTCTGAGCCCCAACCATCCCCATGGCTTCCTCCTGTGTGACCACCGAGTGTCCCCCATGGCGGGTTCCATGCCCATGACGGCCTCTGACACATCCCGTCCGTCTGTCCTCTTTATTTCCTGTCTGCCTCATCCAGCTGGGATGGAAGTGGGATTCTGGTGAACGCAGGCTTTTTCAACTGTTTGCTTCACCCGCAGACCTCAACTCAGAAGAGTGGGCTCCGCCCAAGGTCAGTGCTCTACAGTAACCACTGAAAAACAGATGGAATATTGGAAGCTGGGAGGATTCAGTGAAGTCACAGTGTGGAGCCCACAGGGATAGGAGGGACTCAGCACAGGAAAGGAAGAGGAAAGTGAAAGCTGGTTCTGTGGCTAGCTCTGCCCAGCTGGTGGCCTTCACTTTCCAGGATGGGAAGTGCCATCCTGCAATCGGGGCCAGCACCCTTTTCTGGGAATGCTACCATTTTTCTGTGCTATCCAAGGAGCTGTTCTTTTGTCCATTTTATTCATAAACTAGCCTGAAACACACACCTTGAAGTATTTGTCTGGAGAGTGACTCTACGAAGCTGTGCTGAGACGTCAAATCTATTGTGAAGGCTGGTGTTTCCGTGCACATCTTTCAGCCTGGAGAACCAGCCTGGAGGTGGCAGCCTGTAGGACCTGGGCCCAGCCAGGACTTTAGCCTGCATTAGCCAGCCCGGGCTGCTGTGACAGATGCCACACGTGGTGTGACTTGGGCCCTAGAAGTTATTTCTCAGTTCCAGAGGATGAGAATTCAAAGTTCAAGGTGCTGCTCTCCAGGTCCTGGTGAGGGCTCTTTTCTTGGCTTTAAAGCATCTGTCTTGTCAAAAGTGCTTACATGGCCTTTCTGCCATGTGGAAAGAGACAGAGAAAAGGGGAAGAGAAGGATGGAGGGAAAGAAAAAAGAAAGGAGAGAAGAAAAGAGAGACAGAGGGGGGATGGGAAAAGGGAGAGAGAAAGAGGAGGAGAAGAGAAGAGAAGAGAGGAGAGGGGAGGGGAAGGGAGGAGAGGGGAGGGGCGGGAAGGGGAGGGGAGGGGAGAGCTTATAAATAAGGCCACCACTCCTATAGGGCCCCACCTTTTTGCCCTTACTTTATGCCTCAAAATTCATTTTTGTTAGCAGTCAGATTTTGAATATATGAATTGAAGAGGAGGCAAAGTTTAGTCCGGAGAAATCCTGGCTTTTGTCCAGCACGTCTATTTCATTTTAGACACAATGTTGCATTTCCCAGGAAACTCACACTCTAACCTTTCTTACTCCTTGCCTACTTCACTCATTCATGTCCCCTAGCCAGTTCCTAGCTATTTAAATGTTCAATCCAAGCCGATTGGTTTAACTTAAACTAGGACACATTTTAATATAGTATAATATATTATAGGACACAATATAATATAGTATAATAGGGTGAATTGTCAGAAATTGGGGTTGTCTTGGAGAATCACGGATTTATGAAAGTAATGATGGTAAGGATTCTAATTCTCATTTATATTACAGTAGTTGAAAAGACCTTTAATTTAGCTTGTAACTTAACGCTACTCAGGCCATCACAAATTTTCTTTGTTAAACTAGATTTTCTCTTTGTTAAACTAGCAAGGAACTCAGTGGTGTTGGACTACATCAGACACAAAGGGAAAAGCAGACACATCCTGCTGGGCATGGTGGCATAGGTCTGTAATACCAGGAGGCTGAGGCTGGGGGATCACTGCAAATTTGAGGCCAGCTTGAGCTACCTCATGAGTTCAAGGCCAGCCTAGACTGCATAACAAGACCCTGTTTCAAACAAAGCATGGCAAAAACAAAAGCAAAAGTAGCCACAGCCCTCTATAGTAGATTTTTCACATTTCCTTTGGTCATGATCCACAATGAGAAATTTTACTTTAAAATTCTGTACACTGTGATGCACTCTGAACCATCCAGTCCCATCCTGGCCAGTCCTGTCCTGTCCTGTCCCATGCCCATTCCATTCCATTCTATTAATAATATAATGCTGATTAGGATCCATGCAGTTGATTTCCCAAACACAAATTGATTATGACCTTTAGTTTGAAAAACATAGTTCTAGTGAGTCAGGTTCAATAGCTTTGAGTTATCTTTCTGTGAAGAAATAGTTTGGTTCATACGAAGGAGTTTTCTCCTGTTAGTTGGTTTGTTGTTTTGTTTCTAAAAACATAAGTGTGTTTTAGAAAAACATACTACCCTGGTATCTAGAGATGATAATTCCGTCCTCTCGGCACTGATCTGAGACTTTCCTGGTGGGATGCCAAGAACTGTGGTAGACTGAGGGGCATGGTTGGGACTGTCACTCTGGGTCATTCTGTGTCACTCTGTCACTCCTTCCCTGGGTGCTGGTGCTAAACCTCTCCATGCTTGGGCAGAGCAAACCTGCATAATTGCTCCCTGTTTTCTGACACTTGTGAATACTGCTGGTCTCCAGCTCAGTGTACCATGTGCTTGCTATGATCTTGTTCTCGCTTGCAAAGTACACTTTTTGTTTGTTTGTTTTGTTTTGTTTTGTTTTGTTGTCTTTTTCCTTCTTATCAGTACCAGGGACCGAACTCACGACTGTCTGCTTGCAGGCAGGAGCTTATGCCGCTGAGCTAAATTTGTTTTGTTTTGTTTTTGCTTCCCTGCTCTTTGTTTTCAGGTCACAGCACCACAGCTGATTTGGTGATTGTGGTTTGAGGTCACCAAGAGGCATATTCTAGAGAAGGAAGGGGAGGACAGCAACCCAAGATTTCGTTGCACACCTTAGTGTTGACCGAGGCCCAGGGAGCTGCAAAGCTGCAGAACCAGGTCCAACTTCCAGGGTCCCCTAGGCCCCCTAGGAAAACCTGGGTGAAACCACTGCCAGGTGAAGACGCGTCATGTGCTGCCATCTATGGGTAACACTGTGGCACTGCAGGATTTGCGTTCTAGCACTGTACTGTCAGCTGGTCCAAAGGAAGAAGAAGAGTTTTGAGAAAATTAAAGATAATTCCTTCTGTTCCCCACATTTCTGTTTCTCAAGAAGCCTGGATCAAGTTAAGGGCTCGGTGGAAGGGAGTGACCCCTCTTTCACCCCAGGACGCCATCTGCAAAGGAGACCAGAGGGGAGGGGAATTCCCACCCAGTCTCACTGCTGCCCAAGTGACACACTTCCCCTTTAGGACGGGCGAGGGAGGACGCTGCTGTCAGGGGTTTCAAAGAACGCACTGTTCTCTCTTAGATCTCTCCAGTTGCTTCACGAGTCTTCTGAGATTACCATAGGTTATGTACGAAGATCAGCTTTCCAAAAACAAAATAGCTCCTCTGCAGCTCAGAGTATTGGCAATTGTTGATTCCCAATGCTCTACCACCTGGGTTGTCAGTAGAGGAAATGGGATAGCAAGGACCAACCACTTCCATTTTTAAAGGGACCTGGAGCTGGAGATGCAGCCCAGTGTAGAGTGCCCGCCTAGTGTGCCAGAAGCCCTGGGTTCCATCTCTAGGACCAAAGTAAATAAGTACACGGATGTCTGCATGGAGTCCAACAAGACTATCTAAAATGCTTCTACTGAAAAAAACGATCATTTTTTTGGACTAAGGCAATGCAATTTAGGCTGAGCATCATTATAATGGTAAGATTTATTGAAAATATTAAAATACAATACCACACTGATGAAATGAACAGCCATGGTTCTTCGATTCATGTATAAACATACATTTATAAACAGACACTCATATGTATATGTACTGGGGGTCAAATTCATGACCTGGGGATTGCCAGGCAGGCACTTACTCCACTGGGCTAGAGCCTAGATCCCAGACCCCCGTCTATGTGTATTTCTTAAGCAAGTAACATTCCATATCACCAGATTATAAACTCACAGAGACATCCTGCCCTGACACATAATCATGTTTGCTCATTTAAACAAGAGTGGGATTTACAGCCGGATGGACTGCAAATTCCCCTTAGTTCAAAGGCCTGTCTCATTTATTTTCACAGAAAAACTCCCCCACCCCACCAGGCTGACTGATGCCTGCGTCATGAAGCAGTTGACCCTCAGTATCCTCAGGGACTTGGGCTCAGGAGAACCCCATGGATACCAACCCCATGGATATTCAAGGCTGTTAGACAAAATGATGGAGTATTTGCATATTACAGTACCTAGGCACGTCCCCCTGCACACATATAAACATCATGCCCAGTTATTATATTGTTCAGGGAGTAAGCACAAGAAAATTGCATATACTCAAAACTGATTGAATCCATGACCACAGAACCACGGCCATGAGGTCTCAGCAGTCCCGGGAAGGAGAAGGAAGAGGAGCCGAAGTTGTGTGCATGCGTGGGTGAGGTGGAGGCATGTAAGGCTTTCAGTGGAGCAGTAATGAGGAAGAAAGGAAATCCTCCCTGTTGTACACCACACGCCTCGCATCTGCCTCCAGGGCAAGAGCAGGTCTGCTTGGCTTCCCCGTCATTTACTTCCTAGGGTTGTTTTGGAGTGTCAGAAACACAGAAGGTGCATTGATTTCCGTGAAGACTGCTCCTCTACCTCAAAGTTGTCTTTCTTCCTCCCAAGTTCCCGGTAACATAGGTCTTCGCTGTCCACTCCGCTGACCCTTGTGCTAGTTCTTTTTTTTTTTTTTTTTTTTTTGTATCGAGGATTGAACTCACAACCTCACACTTGCTAGGCAGGCACTGTGCATCTGAGCTGTATCCCTGGAGGACCTTGTATTGGGTAATTCTTCATCTGGCTGCTCTGTGAATTATAGGATGGCTGTGTTTTGTAGGAAACACAGTAATTGGGACACAGCAGTGACAAAGGTTCCCAAGCCCTCATTGAATGGATGGGGGGCAGCACCCCCTCCCTAGAGCAGACCTCCCTCCTGAAAGGCACTTTGCCTGCTGTGAGAAGTCCAGGTCCTCACCTCCCACCCTCTCCCCCACCCTTCTCTTGGGTAACCCTGCATTTCTCTGCAAAGCTTTGTGGATTGATTAGAAGGGCGCTCCTGGCTTCTCTCTCTAACCACTTCAAGATGCAGCTCTTGGAGCTGCACTATAAACACCACCGGCTCCTCCCGAATCCTCAGTTTTTTATCAAGAGACGGAAGTGCCGCTCTTTGACCGACTGTCTGAACTTTTCCCTATTGCATGATTGTGTCTTTATCGTCAGTATTTTCCTTATTAATTTAAGAAATACTTTCTTGTTGATGATAATACTGATGACGGAAAACTGAAAAAAAAGTTGTTAGATGCCAAAATAATATTTGGCAGAAAATCTTGGGAAACTCCCTGGCGAGTGGGAAAATTACTGGGTTTTGTACCATATGACAAACCTTCGCTAACCCTAAGAGGAGGGTTGTTAGCTGGGTTGCAAACGGGGAAAGTAGCAAAAACAAGGTTTGTTATGAAACAGAATCTGAAATGTGTGGTTATGTGGAGACAGAATCAGAGCACGGTGTTCTGCTGTACAAGGGGTGACCAAAAATTACGATGTTTTCACACTTAAAGAACAGTTATTACATGAAAAGACACATCCCCACCATCCCCCCAAAGTACTCCCACCTCACTCCAAACATACTGATCCCATCACTCGTGACACTTTCTTTTTCTTTTTGAAACAGGGTTTGGCTCTTCAGTTCAGGCTGGACTTCAACTCACTTTGTAGCCCAGGTGGCCCCATGAATTCACAACCATCCCCTGCCTCAGCCTCCCAAGTGCTGGGACAGCAGGCATGCACCACCATGCCCAGCTTCTCGCCACTTTCTACAGCGGTTCTGGAAGTCCTCTTTCACATCCTTATGAGATGTGATCAAAAATACGGTGAATGCAGATATTGTGTATCGTCCAGTAGAAAAGCAGATTCGTAAAACATTACCGTGTGTCCTCCACACCCTGTGCACTGGACCTGGCACCGTGTGACTTCTGGCTCTTCCCACACTCAAAACCACCATGAAAGAGAAATATTGGAAATCTTTTTGAGACATCAAGATAACCAAGACAGCAGCACAACTAAAGATACAAAAAATGTCCAGGACCGCTTCAGAAAGTAGCACCATTTTTGGAATGAGTGTTCAAGGAAAGTATTTCTGAGGAGATTAAAGGCAACATGCATTTTACTGTTCAAGAGGGTTTTTTCAGTATGTTTTCACTGTATTCTTTGATCATACTTTGAGAATTAGAGAAATCAAAATTCAAAGAAGTTTCTTCTCAAAAAATCAACCTATGTAATTCTCTTATTTAGGTAATAACAAGGCAGAGGGCAGACAGATTTATTGTTTTTTCAGACATATATAGCATCAGAATGAATTTAACCCAGATCCTCTGTTCTGATTTGTGACCAAGGATCATCAACCTGTTGTAAAATGAAAAATAGGACAATTTAGAATACTTTCTAAATGTGAATCAGTTCAACTTAAAGAATCATCCTTTATCTCAAGGTTTGTGCCTTTTAAGGCCTTCTACTTTTTTTTTTTTTTTTTTTTTTTTGCAATTAAAATCTTGCCTCTGTTAGGCAATAATGACCCCAGATGTATTTGGAGTTTTGGGGGTTTTCTTAATGCCCTGATTTTGGCAATCCTAAAGCAATTCATCACCACTGTCCCTTTTTTTTCAAATAAACAAACGTCTGAGAACAGCAAAATAGAACACCTGTTTCCAAATAGAGCAAGGCAGGAGTCACAGGCAGGCCTGCTGGGAGAAAGAGATGGAGGGAGCCACTCCAGGTTACCTTCATAAACAAGCAGCCAAAGCCCGGCCAGGCTCCTCCAGAATCCCCCTCCTCCTGCTCTTCACTCCTTCATCTCCCAGTGAATCAGAACCTTCTGGAGTCCTTGGGCCTGACTCTTACACGTGGCCTCCCTGGGTCACCACGCACGTGGCCAGCATGGGTGGGAAGGAGACTCTTGCTGGCTGGGCCCTACCTTAGAATGCAAAGGGCTTGGGTATTATTTCTGCACTAATCTTAAGCTCTTTGCTTCAGGAAAGAATGTGAAGATCCAAGGGAAGACTTTTAGAACACAAAAGGAGCTAAACTCAATGTTTCTCTGCTCTGTTATTAACCCCTCGCTCGCTCCTGCTCGTAGGGAAGGGGAGGCCCAGTGACTAGAAAGGTTTCGTCAGGCCCCAGTGAGTCTCTACCGCAATGTCCTGGAAGACCAGTTGGACCAGACCATTCAGATTCCGGCTTATACTTAACAGAGGCCTCTGAAGCTCTCAAAGGATTAATGTGAAGGTGTACCCCGGGCTCTCCATCCTGGGGGCTCCTCAGCTGCCAGCTCACCCGTTACAGCAAGGAGGATGTGATGGGTTTTGAAAGAGGAAGGAGGCAGTGAGAAGTTCAGAGATCTGAAAACGTTTTCAAGGGAAAAGGAAACCAAAACAGGAAAGAAATATGTGGTCAACACTTATCGGTATATCCTCCTTTTGGGTTGAATTTCTTTTCATCCATTGCTCAGCCTAGCGATTATGTAAGCGACAGAGTCAGAGGACACTATGAGGGCAAAGGACACATTTCTGGGTCCTTAGCCTGTTGCTATGAAAAAGCATGATCCGCATCTTCTTCTAGGGCAATCAGAAACTGAAAAGTGGTTTTTTTTGGGCTAAAACCTATGACTCTGCGCTTGGGTGTCCAAATGCCTATCTCATCTAATCAAGATCAGAACAAATGGGGGCTGGGGATTTAGCTCAGCGGCATAAGCGCCTACCTTGCAAGCAGGCAGTCATGAGTTGGATCCCCGGGACCGATAAAAAGGAAAAAGACAAAAAAAAATCAGAACAAATTTGCCTTCTTCTTTGTAGGCTTTATTATCTTAGAACATTTGATTAGACATTATGTAATTTTCAGGAATCAGCTGGACATTCATTCAATTGCCAGACTTCACATCTGGCTCCAGATCCTAGCCCCTCAGAGTGATACCTAGAGGTTTCCAGCATTGTCTCCAATCTTTAGTCACCTGGGACTCAGGAAA
The DNA here is from genome assembly GCF_034190915.1 of Cavia porcellus. Lineage (NCBI taxonomy): Eukaryota > Metazoa > Chordata > Mammalia > Rodentia > Caviidae > Cavia > Cavia porcellus. The sequence goes on from NW_026947507.1 coordinate 50,212,687, forward strand.
AGCAGACTGAAAGCCTCGAAGACAGAGGTAACCATGGAGGCTCCCCAGACCCCAGCCTACCTCCATACTAGATCCCTTGCTTCTGCAGCGGGTCAGTCTGAACCCCTATGTCAGAATATGGAGTGCTTCCCTGGCTTCATTTTTACTGTTCAAACAAATCAAATTCACCATGGTTTAATTTTAATTTTCATTAGCACTAAAAGTAAAGCCCCACACTAACCAGTGACAGGGACCAGACGGTTTTCACTGGGGAGGACTGCTCTGGTAAGGTCGCATCTGGCCGAGGACCAGGCTGCCTCTGCCTCTGGACTATGGTTTGGACAATTTCAGGAGTGCTGGCTGCAGAGAGGAGGGAGGGGCCCGACAGGGACCAGGATGCTGTGTGATATATCAATTACGAGGCCCTTGGGTGCTTTCTGGTTCCATCTGCACAATGCCACATGGGCTTGTTTGACAGAGCAGGAAGCAGCTGCTCGGAGCAGTCAGGGTGCTTGCCCCAGGTCACGGGATTAAAGAGGACAGAACCAGCTCTGTGTAATCCAGGGTCAGTCTGGCACTTGAAGCAGCTCCTTCTGTCTCCTTAGTGATCTTTTCTCAAAATCAGGCTTCAAGCTACCTGGCTAACACCTGGGGGCATGAGGATGAGGGGGATTGTAGTTTTTGAGCCATATTGTGACATCTAGAGAATCTAAGGGACAAAGAGAAATAATCCACTATGGACACAGAAGGTGGCCTTGACCTGTCCGTACGAGGCTTCCTATCTCCCTCTGTGTCTAAAGTTCTGAACCAAAAATCTATATAGGACACCAGAGGCCACTCTGGCACAGAAAGAAAGAGCAAATTTCATTCATTAAAAGCAAATAAACAAAACCCCAAAAACTTGGATTCCAGATTGTAACTGTCTGTCCCAGCCAATGAGCAGGTGAATGCCGTGAGTTTTACTTTTCTGACAATTTCTAGAGTTGAGAAACATTGCTGTTGTACTCATGACATCTTGGGTATGGAACAATTATTCATTCTTTCATTTCAGGTAATATTAACCAGTGTCAAGTAGTTCATGTTTAGATATATAAAGAGAAATATGCCTCAGAAAATAAAAACACAATCTGATATTTAAGCGTAAGGAAGCAGAAGTGTTAGGGTTGCAACACGTGGCCTTTGCACAGCCCAGGAAATCCTCTGGCTTCTGCTTCAGGGATCTGAAGACTGTTTACATTCCAGTGGAATTCCTGGGAAAGTCCAGAGCACGACACACTATGAAAACAATGGCTTATGGACATAAATTTCCACTGTGTAATCTGAGACAGGGAGGCAAGGCCAGGAGGGTCCCTGGATGGGACTGGGCTGGACCAGCATTCTGTGGGATCCTTCACCTGTTTGCTGCACCTAAAACTGTTTGGAGGGTATGTGGACTCCTTCTGGAGAAGCCAAGCTTAGCCAATCACTGCTGCACCTCTCACTTCCAGGAGCAGCTATTGCTAAAAATTTCTGTAAGTTTTCAGAGTGGCAGCCACACCCAGAGTGGGTTAGGCACTTGTAAGATGTGGGAACCTCCTTGGTTTACTAGGGAGTCTGGAGACAGAGCCAGCCACAGCTAGCCGCAGGCAACACTAAATCCTTCCTTTTGCAGAACAGGAAATAGAGGCCCCAGAAATTCAATGCATTAAAGTTCCACAGTGGCAGAGCCAAGGCAGAAAGCCAAGTTTCATTTACCTACTCAACACATATTAATCAAGCTCTATCCTGGGTTCCGCTGTCAACTTACACTAACAACGGAGAAGACAGCTTTCAGCAGACTTGAGTTTGAGAATAAGAGACATGGGGTTGCTGTCTATGATGCACAGGTGAGAACAAGTCACAAGGACATCTACCGAGATCCAGGTGAGGGGAAGTTTTCTAAAGAGAAAACCAAGCCCAAATAAGTTACTCTGAAACAAGGCTCAGAATGAGGCTTTATCTGACTGTTTTAGCCTTGAAAAATTTCTTGTGATAAGCCTTGTTACAGAAATTCATGCAGGCATGCAGAGTGAGCCAGGTATGCCTGGGAAATAAGATATCAGCGGCATGCAAGATGGGAAGGGTTTAAAACACTCCCAGGAGAGTTCTTATTCAAACACACAAGCATGAGTACCCCACGCTCCTCTTCCATGACTTCCTGACTGCTTTTTCTATGTTTGACAAGAGTGACTTCATCTTGGTGTTGGCAACTGTCACGTTCACCTTTCAGGAGGGAAAAAGTAAGGAGTCAAAGAGTGAAAGAGAGATGGATTTGGGAGTAATCTCACCCTCCGATTGTGTTATCAACCTCCTGAGAAGGAAAAGCCATATTCTTATTTCTATCTAGAAGAACACGGAAATATCATTGCTCTGGCCAAGAGTGGCCTTGAGGAGGTGAGCATGTCACCCAGTCTTAGGCAAGCAAACCTGAAGGAAGCTTGTTACAAGGCTTGGAAGTGTCACTGGGAGCCCAGAGTGTTGTCAATAGGGACGTGCTGCCTGGAGTGACGGGAGCCTGAGGCTGAGGTCACCAGAGAAGCCAGTGGGGAAAATCACCTGGGGCCTTGACATCATGGAGCCACTGAGACACCAAACTTGGAGGCCCTGCAACAACCCTTATTGATATGTGAGCTGATAAAATTAACTTCCTGATTCAGCCAGCTGAGTTGGGTTTTGTAATCCTTGGCAACTGAAAGCACCTTTCAAAGACATTTGAAGTTTTTGTGGCGGGTCATTACCAGGGTTTCCTTCTGATGGCTCTTGTTTTCTCTTAGGAAGGGAGGGGCAGGAGAGATGTGAGGAAAATGGCAAATTGGAAATGAGCTCTTTAGGAAAATTCAGGAGTGTTGATGATGTCAGAGACCAAGAGACCACAGCAGGACCAATCTGCTCACCTGGTGGCTCTTCACCAGCTGTCCTTAGCAGCCCAAGAACAGCAGTGAGAATGTGGGTCATGGCATTACTTAACATATAGGGGTTTTCCAGATGGGTGCTTTTCTCAGGCTGCTACATTATATTTTCTTCAGGATGTCAGTGCAGCTCAATATTAATGTGTCTACCATGCACAAGGTAGTCAAAGGCTCCTGTGAAACTAAAACATAATATTCTGGTCTCTAGATTGGCCCAGATAAACTCACAGGTACTGGGGAGTGGGGGAGAGGATGGTAATGTGGATTCACTGAACGAAATGATCATTAATTGTGAGATTGCAATGGCCACTGTGTCTTTAAAGATTTGGCAGGAACAAGATGGAAACAAAATTCACAAAAGTACAATAAATCTTGGTGGCCTATTTTTAACATTTGGGTTAAAAATAATGCTCTAGATTGGTTTAAACAACAACAACAAAGAACTGATGACATGTATCAGCTTATCACTGCCTTTACTCTTCCTTACAGAATGCTCACCCAGCAAGTAACTATTTTAGCAGCAACTTGCTTTATGGTCATGGAGTGGGGCAATCAGAAGGAAGTGCCCTCTTTTTTTTGGACGGAGGTACAACAGTGTGGTAAGCAGTCAGGACTCTTTCAATGAATCCCTGGGAGAAGTCCCTTCAGCAGGAAGCCCGGGCAGTGTGTTTCAGGCCACTGCAGCTTCCTGCCTTCAAGCCTATGAGGAGGGCAAAGAGTTTAGGTGGAGAGGACAGCAGAGGGCCAGGACCACTTTGAGGAGCTTGAATTCAGTAACCCTGTAGAGAGGGGAGCTCCCAGGACCCAGGGAAGGTAAGTCATGCCATCAGCTGTGTGTCTTAGAAACCAACTGTGATCTTGCAGAAGCTGCCCTGGAGAGGAGAGGCCGGAAAAGGAATGTAAAGAGAGTTAGCCAGTAGGTGAGACAGACACTGTGGGGACAAACCCTTTCCTTCACATGCTTTTTAAAGTGTCTTTTTAAAATTTTTAACTTTTATTTTAAAGATAATAAAACCCCCAAAACCAAAACAGAATAAATCTTTTATATTTCTTATCTGCCATCTTCAGGACCCTCACACGAGCAAGCCCAGAAGCGTGTGTGTCCAACATCTTAACCTTTGAACGTGGGAGGAACACACGGAGCTCACTAAAACTGCATGCATGCTTCTGCGGTCTGCAGTGCTAATAAACATCTGGAATCCAGTGGCCATCACTCTGAGCACCTCTTGGAATTGCAGAGGCCAAAGTTAACTTGTATTAATCTCATGATGTTTCAATAAATTTAGTATTAAATATTAATACAAATTTTTCTCTTTTTTTGGCAAATATTGACCTTGAGCAGGAATATGTCTATCATCTTTCTTTCTGGAACTAGGAAAGAAAGAGATACTCAGATTGTGTGTACATTAAGCAGCCTGTTCTTAATGTGCTTCCTGGTATGAATATTTGTAGGTGGTCAGAATAAAATCCCGGTGCTTCCTTTGCTAGGGGACAGCATGTTCGTTTTGCAGAAAACTCCTGTGTTCTCCTTAGTAGAGTTATGAAGTTTCCCCCATTCTTTTATCTTCCACTGTGCTCTGTGCTCCTTACAAGGGGAACCCACTGTGTCTGGCTATCGGGGAGGAGGCTTGTGAGATACACTTTCTAACGTGAATTAAATTCAAATTTTAAAATAAAATAGGTTTTCAGAACACAGAAATTGTGAAGGATCACCTTTGGATTTACAAGGATAGAAGTTTATTTCTGAATCCTTAGCTACAATGGAGTTGGCTTTGGCCTTCTTGAAATACTGGAATGGCTGCAGGATTACAGAATAATAGCCAAAAGAAATTTTTGAAAGATCACAATAATACTTGATTTGAGTGTTTTAAAAAATTATAAAAGAGATTCAAATATATAACCGTAACCTCCTCTCTAATATTTCTTGAACATACTCTGTCTCTCTACATTGAGCGAATTCACCTCACCCTCAGCCTTCAGTGGCTTTTTGTCTCCCAGATACTCAACCCACCAATCCCATGTTCTCTCTGTTCATTGCCATCCATCACCCCTCTCAGAAGATTTCAGGTGGGAAAAGGCACTCACAATGAATGGCTCCTTTTTGGTGGTCAAAGAAGGCTGGTATCACACTTATGGAAATACTAAGAGTCCCCTAAGAGAGCTTTTATATTCCAAACAACTGCTTCCTTACTTCCATTGTGGGGCAATATTCCAGTGATCCCTTGATAGTGCAAGTCAATCAAGTCAAGTCTGTAATTCCTCTTTGGGCCTGTTTTCTCAGGTATGAGAAACCCACAGTGGCCTGGAGGAAATCTTAACTTCCAGTTCAATGGAATAATCTTTGTGCCTCATGGCAAAAGCATTTCTGTTCCTGGAGCAAAGATCTCTAGGCTATCAGAGCATAAACTCAGAGAAACAAGAAGAAAAATTTTGTGGATGGCTCAGTAGGGGTAAAAAGGAGTAATACCACTCCAATTTCTACCCTTAGACTCCTAGACCCATCCTGGCTATAAGAGAAACAGGATTATATATTCAGTGTTGACTTCAAAGCTTATGTAGTTTTCTGGAGAATTTTGTTCAAAACTTAGAAGGTATTACCACTTAGCACTGTAAAACACTTTATCAGTAATCTGTTAAAATGCTACTTTAGTATGGTGGATTACATGGTGATGCCAGTGAGTTCCATGAGCATAGAGTTACTGCTATATCTCATTTATTAAAAAATGGTTTTCTTGATCAGAGCAACGCTGTGCAGAAAGCTCTGATGATAGATAAAACATTCTATAAATCCGTAGAAGATAGTTTTGACAGAAACAACTAGATACAGGAAAGGTAAATGCATATCCAGTGTCTCTTCCAATGAGGATAAAACGCTGCCCCTTCCATGATGGAAATGGTCCTGTGTAAATTGCCATGAGGTAATTAGCTGATCATCCCCAGGGAATGGTGACATTTGAGGGCTTAGTGTTAGTCTCTATCATTGGCAGACTGAACCTCAGCAGAGCTTTAGCCTGACTGACCTTGGTTAGCAGAAGTCCATGTTGCCAAGCTCATTCACAACCTCCATCTCTGTCACCATGGCCACTTCATTCATAGACCCATTAGGTAATAACAAGGATGGCTGGGGTAAGGGGCTGATTGGTATCCACAGACTAGATTATTCTATCCATGTGACTATTAATGTCCTCCTCTGCTGAGGATGTCAATGTGCTCTTCATCGGGCATTCACATGGAACACAAAGATCTTCACATTTTTTTGCTCATATGAAGAGGCCTTTCCACACATCTCCATATTTGCCATCAATTTTCTAATCATGTTTATTCCAAATATCTAACCGTCCAGTAAAAACATTGGTTATAACTCATGAATTAGTTTATTGCCTTATTTCTCCTTCCAGAACAAACTCTTCTCCTTTTTTTTGTTCTATTTACACCCTTATCAGATTAGATAATGTCTATCCAAATTGGTAAAGATAATCTTCATTAGTTAGTCAACTAATTCAAATGCTAATCTCCTCTGGAAACACCCTCACAAGCACACCCAGGAGTAATTTTTTAATAGCTGCTAGACAGAGCATTCAAACAAGCTGATATCCAAAATTAATCATCGCATCCTTGATGATCTTATACATGAAAGTTGAACTTGTATTTCTCCCTGGGATATGCTGCCATGGGTAGAGTTGTAGGGTACACCTGTGTGAGTGCTAAGATGTCTAGCTCGTGGAAATAAACCCTGAAATCGTTGGATGACACCTGGAGTTCTACTCATTAATGAGTAGACTTGTAAGTCACATTATTCATGTGATGTGATGAAAATATTATGAATATTTTAAGATACAAAGAGTTATTACAGCAAAAAGACACATTGCCATCAATCCACTTCAAAATACTTGCTCTTGCTTCCGAGGCTTATCCAATCATTCTTGTTACTTTCTGAAGCAGTTTTGCCCATATTCTTTCATGAGTGTCTTTTCATGGCTGTCTCTACATTCTGAATCCATTCAAATTTTTTGTGGTAATTTCTGTCACATAAAAGCATTGCACTGTGTCCACACCAACTTTATTCGGTGGATCTGGCACTGTGCAATTTCTGGCTCATCCCCCAAGTCAGAATGACTATAAAGGACATCTTTTGAATAGATTTAGGGCATCAAGGCAGCTGTGACAGTGCAATGAAAGACACCCAGGAAGGAAAACTTCCAGAACTGATTGAGAAAGTGGCAAGAACACTCAGGGATCCTGTATCTGAAGTGCGGGGAAGTATGCTGAATATTTAACACACATAGTGATGTGTGTTAAGTACAATATTCAGTGCATATCTTATCACACTGCAGAGGTCCCTGGCATTCTCTCTCATTCTGTTTGTTAAACACTTCTTGGAGGTGGGCTGTGAGGCATTAAGAGGGCACCGAGTCCTGTTTTCCACCTGGACCTGGGTGTAAAGCAGAGACAAGTGGCTGCCTGAAGCAGTGCGTTGGCAGCAATAAGGAAAAACAAGACAATTCTTAGGCGTTGGAGCAAGTCAGAAGTACAGGTTCCAGTCATCCTCTTCACTTGTGAATCTTAATTCTATCGTTGATACTGGAAAACTGAGATGTGTTGCATCATGATTAGAAAAGGCGACCTTTATTTCAAAGGGCACAACATGGCATCCATAAAACTCTGTGGTTTGCTTTTTTTTTTTTTTTTTTGTCTTTTTCGGTACCAGGGATCGAACTCAGGACTGCCTGCTTGCAAGGCAGGCAATTATGCCGCTGAGCTAAATCCCCAGCCCCAACTCTATGGGTTTTTGAACAGAGAACAAGACCTAAACATAGTGAACTATGAGATTTTCTATTCCTCTACCTAACCCATCTGCTCTTTAGGACACTCTGGTGTTGATATTAATATCCATGTTGTTACTGGCAATCTCTTTCCCCAATCTTTGCCTTCCTGATTCACTAGTTCCTAAATCACTGAATTCCCCAGTTGAGTGGTCCCTGGGGTATGCAGTGCTGATCGTAAGCTTCCCATGAAACCAGGCCGAGAGCAACTCCCCAGTGAATGTTAGTGAATTCACAGCATCATCAGACTACATTCAGAGGAAATAATGAACACTGAACTACCAGAAAAATGAGTTTTCTAATTTTTGGTAAGTATCCTAAAAATATCAGAAGGGGAAAATCACTTTCTGTCTCCTTCACTGCCAAAGGCTTTTCTCCCACGAGCAGTTCATTAGCAGCGACCTGCCTAACTCTGAGCCCAAAGAGCAGCAAGAGTAAACCTAAAACACACACTGAGTGTGGGGACCCAACGCCAGCCAGACTTAGGGAGTCGGAGTCGAAGAGCGCTCACTGTCACATGGCCCTCGGCTTCCAAGGCATCCCCCTCTCTTCTTCTTTCTTGGGGTGGGATTTCTCAGACAGATTTTCACCCACACAGAGATGCTGACATTTTCCCCTGACCTTTCTACTTCAGTTATTTCCAAATTTGTTTCCCCTGCTGTGAGATCCTTTGCTTACCATCCCGCTCACATCTGTGCGGGCCACACTTGGCATGGGCTGGTGGGGAGTTCCATGCCCGTTTCCTACACGCCTCTGCTGTGCTTCCACATTGGCTCAGCCCAGCTAGCCTGGGAACACTACATCCCACCCCGTGCTGACCTGTGATCAGCCCCTGACGGAGCTTGCCTCTCTCTACCTTTCAGATTTCGTACCCAGAAATATTTTCTTGTTTGCAGGGAATTCTGACTACCACGAATGAAAACTTTGTCTCGGGGCTCGCACTGCCAAGTAAAACCAAGACCGTGCTGTGTTGTAATATGCTGTTGTTGATACACCCAGAAAGCTCATGAAGTTTGGGAAATTAAGAGTAGAGAAATCGCTCTGGCCTGTGAGATGAACATTCTAAGAGGAATGGAATTCAAACTGTTAAAAATAGACCAGAGCTTGGTTTTTGTGGGATCAGGGAATGTAGAGAGTCTATATTTGCATTTGCAAGCTTAAAAATTTGTTTCTGAATTCTTCATCAAGTTGGACTCTGTGTGCGTTTTCTTGGAAAAGTATCATAGCTGCAAAATTATAGTTTGGTGGTCAATAGAAATGTTTGAAAGTTTGCTTAAAACTTTAAAATGAATAGAAGGGGACTTGTTTTAAAAGATTTTTCAAGAGAGGATCTGAAAAAAATTTCCTTGAAAACCTCACCTTTCATCAAATGTTATTTTTTTTAATGGGTACCAGGAATTGAACTCACAACCACACCCTTACAAGGCAGGCACTTATGCCTCTGAGCTAACTCCCCAACCCATCAAAGGCTATTTTTATTTATTTGATTTTATCATCTTGTTTTGGTTTTGAGACAGGGTCTCACTGTGTAGTTCAGGCTGATCTTGAACTCAGTAAATAATCCCAGCTGCCCTTGAACTTGTGGTGATCTTCCTGCCTCAGCCTCCTGAGTTCTGGGCTCACAGGTGCTGCACCCCGCCTGTCTCATCAAGGGCTATTAAATTGGCATTTAAACATGCTGCCCAGCACTCTTGGAAGAGTCATGAAGGTGTATGTGTCAGCTGTGTGTCTGGCAGTCACTGGCAGCGCCTGAGCAAATGAGTCAGCAGGTGAAGTCTGGAGGAGACTTATTCTCCCCAAGACTGGAGGCATGGATGAGGCAAGGTGCAGCCATTGAAACTCATGGCCTTTCCTATAATTTCTTCTTCCCTCTCAGTCACTTCGGAGGTTTCAGAGCGACCTTTTAGAAAGGGCACTCAGTGCCATCTAGATCAACCGCCCCTGAAGGGGATGCAGCAGCAGAAGCAGGTAGAAAATGAAGAGGAAAGTGACCAGAGAATTGGGCCATGCGGTGACAGCTGGGAACACACAGGGCTGTCATGCGGAAGAGGTGAAGGCCAAGAAGCTTCTGCATGAAGGAAGCTCTTCAGCTTGGCCCTGATCTGCATAAGGAGTGAGTTCGAGGGGATCCAGATGTGACCCCCAACATCTCAGGCATTATTGAGGGGACTCTGGCTTAGCCTCTCCATGAAGCTTCTCCACATTTAGTCCCTTGAGTGGAGCTCTCTAGGATGAGAGAAATCACCCCAGACATACGGCTGTGTTTTGGAGTAGGAAGCTAAAGACAAGGCAAGCCAAGTACGATGGGCGAAAAGCGCTTTCAGCATTTAGAAAATGCTTTTTAGAGTTCATAATTTTCAGTACCTGACCAGACGGAGGAAATGACTAAAATTCTGACCTGATTGCAAAAGCAGCTGAGAGGTTAGATGCAGTAACAAAGGGGGATTTCTTACTCTGCGGACAGAGCTAGATTCATGCTAGCTGAAAGCAGAAGCCGGGTAAATTCTTGATTTACCTGGCTGCACATTCACTTTCCCCACAGGAACAAAAACTTATGGGAGGAACTTCTACCCTGAATGGATAGTGAGACGCCAGCAGAAGCAGGCTGATGAACTGAAAGGCAGAGAGGAAAGTGGAGAGGAACAAGACCGGCACGTTCTGCGTGCCCATTCGGTACTGGTGTCACTCACAGCACTCAGCATTTTTGCATTTATTCATCTAATGAGTGCATGGCTGGCTCCACTCATTGACAAGGAGAATAAGTGACTGGGCTCCAACCACAGGCTCCGGTGAGAGTTCCGGGCTTCCAGCAAAGTCCTGACTTTTCCACTACCACTTTGCTTCCCTGAAAACACTGAGAAAAAAAAATGCATACCCTCTGAAGAGTGCCAGGCATTTAAACTAGACCTGGAACAATGTTTCTGAACACCCAATTAAAGTTAGCTCCTAGTGGTGACTTAAGGTTTGGGGGAATAATGGTCTCTGCAAATAACTGTCCTGGACAACAGCTGGAGAGAGCAGCACAGACGCCAACATGGCTCTTGAGGACACCAGCTCAGACGTGATAGACACGGGAAAGGTGGAGAAGTTCACAAGTAAGGGGTGCTGTGCAAGGGAGGTTGCATTCAGAACATGGGCTGCTAATGTTTGGCAGGCATTAAGGCTTCTGAAAGTACCCAGGTGAAAAGTGGGGGCATTTGGGGTACAGTCAAAGCTGACAGCAGAGCAAGGAAGGCAAAGACCTACTCTGGAGGCTTCGTGGTATAATATCAGGGAGGAAACCAAATGATTTCACTCCTTTTTGCTTCTTCATTGTCTTTGTCAGTGAGAATAATGTTGCAACCTTCTGTGTTAGAGGCCATATTTGTAATGATATAGGAGATAGGGCGTGGCAAAGCTGGCTGGGGAGACATAGGGAGAATCACAAGAGCTCAGAGCAACCAGAGCCTCTATGCAGAACTCCTGACCTCCCAGGGAATTCAGAGGGCATAAAGGAAGACCAGGTGGCACAGGGAGCTGCTATGCTGAGTTCCCAGGATAAGCTGTGACATGTTTCTGAGTGTGTATAATCTTACTTTTCCTTTTATACTTTTTCTCTTTGTTAAGCCCAAGTTCTCTCTGCAGAGCTGGTTTCTTACACATCTACTCATCCTGCACTTTTCAAATAAACTTTTGGATCCTGGGTGGGTGAGGTCAGCAACAGGAGTCTGAGTTCAGCTCCTCTCTACTGGCAGAACCAGAGACATGGAAATATCCCATGCATCGTTAGCACTGTGAGCCAACAGGTGATCTCTAACTTTTCTTTTTGTTTTATTCGGTTCATCTTCCTCCTCTTTTGTCAACTATCTCGCTTGACTTTATGATACTTTCATGTGAGTAAACATTCTCTCTTCCCTTTCTGGTTCACTTCAAAACTCCTAGGCCCTCCTTCCCTTCCAATCCTTCCCTCTTTTCTCCTTTAATTACCCAAAACCTGAATGATCATCCCGTGCCCTCCAACCCTGCTCCTACTGCAGTCAAGCTCACTGCTCTCTCCATCCCAGCCCCTATCCTCCCAGTGTACCCCCACCACACACACACAGCAGGGTAAAATTACTAAGTGGAAAATCATTGCATACAAGTTCCTGTTTTAAATTAGATTTTATTATCTTTCTGTAGACCTTCCTCCTATGGTTATGCATATCAGGCTAATAGTTACCACAGTCTGTTGTACTCTAGTCTATTGTTATTGATAATTGAGCTAGTTTAACCGGGATATCATAATACTATAACTAGTTTTCCCCCTGTATGACAACTGCAATTGTAAGGGGTCAAAGCCATCACCATGGTCCAATACCAAACGGGTGGACCCTAAGTCAAATAAATAGCAACTCTTCAGTCTTAAAATATTAGGAAGGCAATTTCTTGGCATAGACATAAAGACCAAGAACCACTTACATCTAGAAGACACACAGAGGAACAGACACTTCCTAGGAAAGCCTCAACACCGTGATAAGGCTATTTAACATAAGAAATCTACAAGCATCAACACAGAAAACAAAATGAAGTAAGAAACACAAAAATGGCAAGACAAAGAAGCAAAATGCAATCCCAAATGCACAGCTTCCCAGGACAAGGTGAGAATATAAAAAGTCAGAGGAAATTGGAAGCTAACACAGGGAAATCTCTGAAATGATAACACCAGAAGCTAAAAAACAAATGGAAGAGGTCATAGAAAAAATCATTTCTAAGGTGCAAAAAAAAAAAAAAAAAAGGCTATCAAAAGAAAAGCTATTAAAGCAGATACAGATAATCAAATAGAGGAGCTAAGAAAAACAGTTGAAACCATGAGTACCAAACAGAAAAGAAATGGAATCAGTGAAATAGATCCAAACAGAAACACAGGAGAAAATAAATTCCACTGAAAATACATGCAGCAGACTGATGAATTGAGGATGGAATAGCAGACTGACCAGAAACCAGGAAAAGAAAGGTATCTTAAAAATTGTAAAAGACCATGAAAAATCAATCCAACAGCTACAGGATGAAGCAAAGACGAACAACACAAGATTGATTGGAGTCATTGAGAAAGCTGGAGACGGCGCAAAAGCCATTAAAAATCCCTTCACAGAAATGATGATAGAAAACATCCCCAACATGGACAAAGGATTTGACAGACAGATAAATGAAGCATGTCAAACTCCAAATAGCCATGAGCAAAATAAATCTACATCAACATGTATCAATATTCCAGAAATTCAACCCAAAAACAAAATACTAAAAGCAGCTAGATGGGAAGGACAGTGCGCGATGTACATACCCCTGATTGATTGACTGATGTGCTCTGAAATTTTTAGTTTTTTTCTTTTTTTCTTTTTCTCCATGAAATAAAATAGATTTGGGGAAAAAAAATGGAAAAAAAATAAAATAAAAACAGCTAGAGCAAAGAAACACATCACTTATAAAGGGAAGGGAAGGACTTCTTAACTCCAATCAAGAAGAGCTAGAGTGAGGCATTTCAAACCTAAAGGAAAATAATCTGTGACTCAGACATGTACCCTCCCAGAGCTATCTTTCAAAATTAATGGAGAAATAAGGTGCTTCCATGACAAAGAACAACTGAAGAAGTTTATGACCACCAAGCCAACTCCACAGAATGCTCTGAAGGACGTATTAGAAAGAGATAACAAAGACCACAAACACATGAATATCAGTAGAAAGAAGCAGCTATGCAGAGCAAGTAATTAAACAGAGGGGAAAGGCAATAAACAACAGGAAACAACATGAAAAAGAAAAGCTAATATATATCAGTTGTAACCATGAACATAAATGGTCTCAATTGACCAATCAAAAGAAAGAGACTAAAAAAAAATTAAAAAATAAAGAAAGAAAGAAAGAAAGAAAGAAAGAAAGAAAGAAAGAAAGAAAGAAAGACTGGCAGAATGGATCAAGAAGCAAGATTCAACAATATACTATATTCAGGAAATACATTTAACTCAAAAGAAGTTCATAGACTAAAAGTCAAAGGATGGACAACAATTCTCCATGCCACAGGAACCCAGAAAAAAAGCAGGGGTAACTATTCTATTTGCAGACAATGCAAACTTCAAGTGAAAACTCATCAAAAGAGACATAGAGAGTCACTACATACTTGTTAAGGGGGAAGAAGAAGAAGAAGAAGAAGAAGAAGAAGAAGAAGAAGAAGAAGAAGAGATAATAATCATAAATATTTATGCACCAAACATAGGTTTACCCAATTACATGAAACAAATATTAACAGACAAGGAAAATAAAATAAGCACTAACACAATTATAGTGGGGGACCTTAATACCTCACTCTTATAAATAGATAGCTCAACTAGACAAACAACAAATCAACAACAACAACAACACACAAAAAAAAAACATTAGAATTAAACCAAGTCTGTGAACAGATGGACTTGGTAGATGTCTACAGAGTATTCCACCCCAAACATCACAATACCTATTCTTCTCTTTTGCAAATAGACCATGTATTAGCTGACAAAACATGTTTAAGTAAATGCAAAAGAATTGAAATCATCCCATGCATACTATCTAACTGTAGTACAGTGAAACTGGAAATCAACAACAAAGGAAATCACAAAAACTACATTAACACAAGGAAAGTAAACAACACCCTTCAGAACAACCAATGAGTCACAGAGGAAATTAAAAATGAAATTAAACAGTATATCCAATTAAATGATCATGTCGATACAATATACCAAAACTCATGGGATACAATGAAAACAGTCCTATGAGGCAAAGTTATAGTGATGAGATCACACATTGGCAAAAAGGGTGAGCTCAAATAAATAACTTAACGTTGAACCTCAAACTTCTAGAAAAAGAAGAACAAATCAAACCCAAAGCTCATATGAGGGAGGAAGTTATAAAGACCAGAAATTAATGCAATAGGGACTAAGAAAATAGCACAAATAATCAATGAATTGAAAAGCTGGTTCTTTGAAAAATAAGTTAAATTGATAAACCATTAGCCAAACTCATCAAAAAGAGAAAAGAAAAAACACAAATTCAAGCAATTAGGAATGAAAAGGGGGAAATCACGGGAGATTCCACAGAAATTCAGGAGAATAGCAACAGCCACTATGAGATCCTATATTCTAATAAGATGGAAAACACAGAAGAAATGAACAGATTCTAGATACAATCAAGTTACCAAAACTAAAGCAAGAAGATATAAAAATTCTAAATAACCTGATATCGGCCAATGAAATTGAAAATGTAATTAAAAATTTACCATTAAAAAAAAGCCCAGGCACTGAAAGATTTACTGTTGAATTCCACAAGAAATTTATAGAAGAACTAATCCCACTAATGGTGAAACTCTTTAAAGAAATTGAAAGGGAAGCAATACTTCCAAAATCACCCCTGGAAGCAAATATTACCCTAATTCCAAAACCAGAGAAAAATGCAACCAAAAAAGAAAACTACAGACCAATCTTCGTAATGAACATAGGTGCAAAAATCCTTAATAATATCCTGGCAAACAGAATGCAGCAAATCATCAAGAAGATTATACACCATGACCAGATGGATCCATCTCAGAGATGCAAGGATGGTTCAACACATGCGAATCAATAAATGAAATACACCATATTAACAGAACCAAAGACAAAAATCACATAATCATCTCAAAAGATGCAGAAAAAGCATTTGACAAAGTCCAACACCCATTCGTGATAAAAATCCTACAGAAAATTGAAATAGATGATCTTTACCTCAATCTTATAAAAGCCATCTATGACAAACCAATAGCTAGCATCATATTAAACAGGAAAATACTGAAACCTTTCACTCTAAAATCAGGAATAAGACGAGGATGTCCATTATCACCACTTTTATTCAATACAGTTCTGGAAACATTATCCAGAGTAATTAGACAAAGGAAAAAAAAGGAGTAAAGATATGAAAGGAAGAAGTCAAATTATCATTATTTGTAGATGACAGGATACACTACAAAGAAGATCCTCAAAACTCCACCAAGAAACTTGTAGGTTTAATATCCAAATTCAGTAGTGTAGCAGGATATAAAGTCAACACTCAAAAATCAATAGTATTCCTATACACAAGCAATAATATCATTGGGAGAGAAATTAGGAAACTTACATCCTTCACAATAGTATCTAAAAAAGATGAAATACTTAGAAATCAATTTAAAACAGGATGTAAAAGATTGGTATGATGAAAATTACAGTACCTTAAAAAAGGAAATCGAAGAGGCTATCAGAAAAAGGAAAGATATTCCTTGCTTTTGAAGAACCAACATAGTGAAAATGAGCATACTCTCAAAGCTGTGCAGATCTAATACGATGCCATTCAAAATACCATTAGCATACCTCACAGAGTTAGAGAAAACACTCCTAAAATTCATTTGAGACTAGAAGAGACCTAGAATAGCAAAAGCAATTCTGAGCAACAAAGACAAGTTGGAAGCATCACAATTCCAAAACTGAAATTATACTATAAAGCTACTGTCATAAAATCAGCATGGTATTAAAAAAAAAAAATAGGCCTGGGGCTGGGAATTTAGCTCAGCGGCAGGTTCCTTGCAAGCAGGCCGTCATGAGTTTGGTTCCTGGTACCTATAAAAACTGAAAAAGGAAAAAAAAAAATAGGCTTGAGGATCAGTGGAACAGAATAGAAGATGCAGACACAATCCCAAACACTCTCAGCCCCCTTATCTTTGGCAAAGAGGCCAAACATGTCCCCTGGAAGAAAGAAAGATAGTTTCTTCAACAAATGGTGCTGAAAAAACTGGTTTTCCTGTATGCCAAAAACTAAAACTAGATCCGTGCCTATCACCATGCACTAAACTAAAGTCAAATGGATCAAAGATCTAAACATTAAAACAGAAACACTAACTCTACCGGAAGAGAAAATAGGTAGAAATCTTGAAGACATAGGTGTCATCAGAGACTTCATGAACAAAACCCAGACTGCAAGGGAAGGGTTACAAAGAATCAACAACTAGGACTTCGCCTTATTGAAAAGTTTTTGCATAACAAAAGAAATCACCAACAGAGTAGAAAGACAACCCACAGAGTGGTAAAAATTTTTAGCCAGTTGTTCCTCAGTCTAAAGTCTTATATCGAGAACATATAAAGAATTGAAAAAAACCAGACTCCTCCTAAATTCAAAGCCCCAATCCAAAAATGGGCATCTGAGATGAATACACACTTCTCGGATGAAGAAATATGAATGGCAAATAAGTACATGAAAAAATGTTCAACACTATTAGTCATTCACAAAATGCAAATTAGAAAAACACTGAGATTTTATTACACCCCAGGGAGAATTGGCTATCATCAAAAAACCAACTGATAACACATGCTGGAGGGACTGCAGGGAAAAGGAACCTTCTCTATTGTTTCTGGGAGTATGGACTGTGCAACCACTGTGGGATCAGAGTGGAGATTCCTCATGAAACTAAGATTGGAGGTCCCTTTGACCCAGCTAGTCCCCTTTTTAGTATCTTCCCAGAAGAATTAAAAACATCATACCACAGCAATATATGTGTACCCATATTTATAACAACACAATTTGTAATAGCTAAATCTTGGAAACAACCCAAATGCCCATCAACCGAGGAAGGGGTAACAAAAGATGTGTTTTTAAAAATACAGTGGAATACCACTTCGACATAAAGAAGGATAAACTTGAGACTTTTGTAGTTAAATGAATGCAACTTGAGATCATACTCATAAGTGAAATAAATCAGACTCGTGTGTAAACACTGATTGTCTCACTAGTGTGAGAAGCTGAATGAGTAAATAAGATCCAAAATGCACAACAGATATTGTAAATTGGGAAGAAATTGTTCAAAAGAAAAGACAAACTGTGATGGGGGGAGGGGAAAGAAGGAAAGGGAAAAAGAAAAAATATTTATGCATAAGATAGTTATAGTTATACAGCTAGTTTCTTTTAGTTCATTGAAAAGTTTGTGTTAATATTGTTTGGACAAGATGTCATGCCTGTATCTTGTACCTTAAATAACTACTATGACAACAGTAATATGCAATCTATTAATTATTGTAGCTCTCCTGTTAACCTGTTTTCAAACTGTTTTATTGTTATTCTTAATTTTTGCTCTTTAAAATAAAAAATCAGTTAAACTATTAGCACTTTTCTTGGCTTGTCTGGTCCAATTTTTTGTTCAAAGCAAGAAGGATCTGTAACACTTTTGATTGGCAATCCATTTCTTAAAAAACTAACCAATAACAGTAATAAACTCTATCTCCTCTGTCTGCCTCTGTGTATATCTCTCTGTCTCTCTGTCTCTGTCTGTCTGTCTGTGTCTGTCTGTCTGTCTGTCTGTCTCTCTCTCTCTCTCTCTCTCTCTCTCTCTCTCTCTCTCAGACAAGGTCTTGGTATGTGGTGAGGTTAGCTATGAACTGTATGTAGCTCAGGCTGAATCTGAGCTTACTACACCCTCAGCCTCCTGAGTACCAGGACTGCATGCATGCACCACCATGCCTGGCTAGGTAACAGACTCTTAAAACTCAATTACCTGAACCGAGTTTTAGCTTCTTGTCCTAAACTAATGAACTTTCTGAGAAAAGTGCCCAGAAAGACCACAATGCAACACTCTCTGTGACAGGAAAGAGGAGCAGAGGTCACCCCAGGGGTATAGTTTCCCAAGAGATATTTTGAATTCAAGAAAGGAAGATGGTGAAGTCTCCACATCACTGTCAGGCCAGATGCATTGCACAGATTCAGGGCAAACCATCCAGGAGGGACCGACCTCATCTACTTGTACTGTTCTTCATGCAGACCAGAAGAAAGCGATAGGCAGATGGCAGTAACAGTTTTTAGTGCCTTGAAGATAAACAGGAAAAATCAGGGGCTAGACTATAATAAATCAGTGAAGTGTATTTGCAACTGGAAAGGAAATTCTGCTCATGAAACCGCATGATCCCAGAGAGAGCTCTTTGGGAGGCTGATCACGGTTCTTCCTATCCTATTTAAATATCCTGTTTTATTGGATGTGAGCTGAAATGGCTTTTCAATCAGAGTTCCAGTTATTTAAGATGAAGGTTGACTGAAACACTGGTTGGCAGAGATAGAATTCATAGGAACTTGATGGACTGCAACAAAGGCTTGAGCCCAATCAGGAAGCATGTAGTGTAGACAACATGGAGTTCTGCACATCAATCACAGTGTGCATTTCCGAATGGCGCACAAGCACAGGATGGCTGGGGATTTTGCCAGAACCTTGGCCATGATGTGTGGTTGCATTCTTGAAGTACATGACCTGGGTCAGGGGAGTGAACAGCCTGTCCATTCCGCTCGAGTTGGAAGTCTTATCAAAAACACAGCTCAGGTCAGGGTGCACACTCAGAGCGGGACGGTGACGGTGGGAGCGTGGCCAAGAGGAACAGGGTGGGAAATCAGAAGCAGCCAAAGGAAACTAGAAACAATGGAAGGAACTGGAAATACTGGGTCTGGAGAAGAGAGCCTGATAAGAAATGGGCTTCTCTGCAGTCTCAGAAGGCGGCCCAGGCAGATTTGGAACTGATTGTCAGGAGAAACGTTTCAAGAATTATAGACACTCGGCAAAAAGTGAAACCAAAACATATCCAAAAAAACGCCATAAATTTGTGGATTTCCTCTCTTACTTTTGAGATACAGATTGGATAGTCACTTGTGGAGCAAGAGGAAGAGATGGGAGATTTTTTGCCTTAAAGCCTTATCATACCCAGTGAGTGGTCATCTAGCTTTCTCCTGAACACTGCTTGGGATGGCAAGATCACTACCTACTGACAGTGCCTATAGATAACCTCAGTTATTAGGTTACTATTCTTAGGTAATTCCTAGACGGCTCCTCCGCCTTTGAAACAGTCTCATAACTGAGTCCAAAATGAATTCTTTTTTGCATTCCCTGCTCTTATTACCTAATTCAGCCTGCCATGATCTCTTGTTTACAACAGAGCAATTATTACTTGGATGAAATCTTCAGCCTTTCGTTTTACGTCCCTTCCATTGCATTCACACAATGGCCACGGTGTTCCTTCTTAAATGCATATTTTATCAAGTCAGCATCATCCCTAAGACCTCTAGAGGCTCAGTTTCTTCTATAAACCCATCGTATAATAAGGATGGGATAGAGGAAGCAAGCAATAGGCTGCTCAGCAATTAAAGAGCTTTCCAGAGCTTAAGCACCAAGTGCAGGGCTTGGACCTTGATTAGCTACTGACTTGGACAACACAACTCCAAACTTCCTTATGCATTATAATAGAAATCCTTTAATTAATTTCTTAGATTTTTTCCCCATCAAGCAATCATCTTATTTTGCCTTTTCCCAGAATCTAAGCAAATGTTCTTCGTGTCTATAACCAGGGGTATGGAGGAGAAGCACAAATCTTCTCATTAGGCTCTTCAGGGAATAATGGATTAAGATGCCACCAGCTGTGTGAGTCACTGCTCCTCAGCACTCTGCCCTTGGTAAAGAAGTGGTATAATCAATTCCTGATTTTCTAGTAACAGATGGAGGCAGACATAAATGTAAATAATCAGAGAATATTTCATCTGGTATATATCAGTGCTATGGCAATGCCTTAAAACCTTACTACAAACCAGAGGCTATGGTGTGTAACTGCAATCCGAGCGTGCTGGGAGACAGAGGCAGGAGAATCAAAAGTTCAAGCTCAGCCTGGGTGTTATGTTTAAGATCAAAATCTCGTGTGTTTGGAAGGTTATTGGATCCTCGGGTGCTAAACTCATCGGTGGATCCATCCATTGAGGAGTCCAGTAGCCAGATATGCTGTTAGGAGGTGGGGTCTGGTTGGAGATGGGTCACTGGGGATGTGACCTCTGAAGGGTCTGTTCCTGTCCCCTGATCCTCCCTTCTGTCTCTGCTTCCTGGCTGCCATGTGTTGAGCAGCTTTCCTCAGCCAGCCCTTTCCAGCGTGCTGTTTCTACTTTGGTGTAAGCAGACTTCGGATTGACCCCACTGAAAACTGTGAGTCAAATAAAACTCTCCTCCTTTAAGTTGGGAATATTTGGTGTTTTGGCCCAGTAATGGGAAAGGTGATGAGTATACTGGGCAACACAGCAACTGAGAGAGACTCTGGCTCAAAAACAAAACAAAAGGTCTGGGGTTGTAGTTTGGTAAGAAAGCCCTAAATTCAAATTCCAAAAAAAAAAAAAAAAAAGTAAGCTGCTTACCTCCCTGGTAAGCAGCCATGGCTTGAACAAGCTTCGGCCACCCCAGGGAGAGAACCAGCCAGCATCTCCCGAGATCTGTGCCTTGTTGGAACTTAGGGTGCTGGGAAACAAAGCAATCTGCTCACCTCCCTGGTAAGCAGATGTGAGCCTTCCAGTGTGTGGGCTGAGAATCAAACATCCCGTCCTCCCCCATCTCCCCCTGTCAGCAAATGGGAGCCAGAGGTCTGAGCATCTCTTGGGAGGTTGACCATATGCAATATAGCAAATATGGGGATTTCCTTCTATCATCTCTTTGAAAGCAAATATTGTTATCACTGTTTTGCTTTGTCTTGATTGTTTTGCTCTATTCAATATTCTGTTTTGATAAGTTCTACAGTGTTCTGTATTTGGCTTGATTTTGCTATACCTAATTGAATTGACAACTATTGTGAAGATAACAAGATATACTATGGCACCTATTACTGTTATCCCGGTAACCTACTATGACGTTTTGTACCAATTTCACTGCATTGTCTGAGTTGGCTTTGTTCTGTGTTGTTCTGTTGTATTTTACTACCTTCAAAATAATAAAAAATTAAAGTACAAAAAACCCCACCAAATTCCCAACCCCTACGACTAGCCGAACTTCCTGCAAAAAGTCAGAAAGAGCTGGAAATGGGAAGCAGTCTTTGCAAAACCTTTGGAGAAAGCTGACTGATACAATGAGAACTCACATCCTTTTCTTTGGACAATTGTTTCTAAATGGCATCTTTTAAAATTACTTTTCCAAACAGCATTTTCTGCTCCTTCCCCCACAGGGAAATTTTATGTTGGGATTCTCTTTCTTCAGGTGGCTAGAATTGTGAGAGGGCGATCCTGGAGCTGTAGGATTGTGAGTCCTTGGATCAAAGAAGCAGAAAACAAAGCAAAACAAAACAAAACAGCAAAGCAAAGCCAGCGGGCATATTCCTGAAGCAGGCAGCTCGAGAGAGGCACAGGGCCATGGCGAAAAAGAAGCCTTCACACTGTGGTTTCTCTCCAACATCTGATTGCCTGCTTTTCTTAGAGTTCTTCAGACACATCTCAGGCTTTATAGTAAACTCCCTGTTGATAATAGAAAGTCAAAGAAAAACCAGAGTGAGACCCAGTCATTATCTGAACAGTCTTCAAGCTCTTACTACTTTTATGAAACTTCCCTGATCACATCAGCCCAGCCATGCTATCTTCTCAATTCCTGTAAGTGCTAATTATCTCTTCTCCTTAACGCTCTTTAGTGCTCACGTTCACACTGTGAATTGCAGTCATATACCTCACAAGTAGGTTATGCTTTACCTGAAACCGTGATTTATTACTCCTTCATATTTCCCACAGCACCTAGCTGAGCAGAAGACACACAGAGGCCCAGAGTGCTTACTCGCTCAAGTTTACCTACAAGTGGAGGAAATGAAGTTACCTTGACTTTGATAAAAGAGGGCCTAATGATGTAGGAAAGAAAGAGACACTTATGATGATAGTAGGAGGAATTCTGGATTACACCAGCAGAGAGGCAGTTTTAAATGACTTCCTAACAGCGTGTACAAGTCAGGATCAACCACCACTAGGAGGTTAGAATGCTGATCAGCTTCACAAGTGAAATTTGCTTCTGACTCACTGGTATGTGGCATGCAATTTGCCTGTTCTGTTGCCTAAATTTCATGTGTTGACAATGATCTGTGCTGAACCTTTCCACATTTACATCACCCAGAAAAATAAAGAACTCACTGTACAAGTTCAACTTTAGAGAAGTCTGCTTTAGCAGGCGTTGATTATTGTGAAAAAGATCTGAGGATTTAGTAGAGCTCAAGCTTAGTATGAATCAAGGACCCACTTCCATTTCTTAGGCAAATATAATCTTACACCAAGTTAGAGAATCGCATTAACTTAGGGCTAACCTAGGTCATCTAGAAGGCCACTCTCTTGAATGGCTGCTTGGCTTTGGTCTCCGGGATGGAGACCTTTGGATGGCTTTGGAATCATCCGGGCATAGAGGTGTGTGCCTGTAATCCCAGCACTTGGGAAGCTGAGGCAGGGGGAGTGCTGAGTTCGAGGCCAGCCTGGGCTACAAAGTGAGTTCAAGGCCAGCCTGAACTGCATGGTGACACACTGTCTCAAAAAGATAAGAAAGAGAGAGAGAGAGAGAGAGAGAGAGAGAGAGAGAGAGAGAGAGAAAGAATCAGCCAGGGTCTCATTGGATCCCATTCATGGTCCCTGAAATGGTCCATTCTATGTGGCACAGCTCAGTGCGTGGTAGATTCCCTAGTATGCTAAATGCTTTTTTTCTGTCTACTGCCCCAGCATTTCTGCCTGTTGGACTTAACTGAGCCCCACTGACCAAGCGCTGATCCCTGGCGGCATCGCAGGGAAAAGCTGCCGTCATGCAGCAGCCAAAGCCCAGGCGAGGCTCACTCTCTGCACTTCTCTAGTACTTCTCTGCGCTGCTGGCCTTTCTTCAGAGGCTGTATAGTATGAAGAAATTGTGACCCCGAAGACAAAACATTTGCTCAGAGTCTAACCATCAAAAGCATGAGAGTGACATTCACATCTGCGGTGACTAATTGTCTCACCAGGCAGCAGCTCCTTTGTTAGTGTGCAAGAAGCTACACTACAAAATAGCCAGGAGGGCATGGAAGCCAGGAGCCAAATGTCTGCAGTGGGTGAGCACTGGACCAGACGCTGCTAGGAGTTTTCTGACTTTTTCCTATGAAAACACATCTACGTTTTCAGTCAAAAGGGTTGGTCACATTTGAAGGAAATCAGTGTTACTTCTATTATCAATTAATTAAAATGATAGTTTTTGAAAGCTATGCATTTTTCCAGAGCTAAGAATTTCAAGGTGAGTAGGGAACATATGAGATTTTTAATTTCTGGTACATTCACCATCACCACACACGTGCTAGTTAGCCTTGGTAGCTTGTTTCTCTAGGAGCTTATGTTTTCAAAGCGTATCTAAGCACAATCTGTAGTTCTGAGAAACAACTTGGCATTGTAAGGCCTGCTTGAGAGTAAAATATATGTCAGGACTTAGGTGTGCCTTTATTGTAAATGTTGAAAGTTATGAATTGCTGAATTAACCTTACCAGAATCTCCTGGAAGTGAGAGGACCGGGATTGCTCCCTTAGGTCAGTTCTAAGTCACTGTGCTGTGAGTTTTTGTGGCACTTAGTCATGATGGGAATTAAGGTTGACTTGGATTTCTCCATGGAAACCCGATCAGCTGTGAAATGCAGAGGGTATGAATTCTGTTTCATTCTAGAGTAGCAGGAAACTTCTGCTTTTCTTCCCAAACAGACTCCCTCCAATTTATAGAAGTCAGAAGTGTCAGGAAAATCACAGGGCAGATGTTTCTGGTGTGTGATTCACCCCCAGGGACTGTGGGAGGCCATCACAGGAGTTTTTGACAGACCCCCCCAGGGTAGCACTCAGAAGTTAAAGCCATTTCTTACTAATTCAAACTAATTAAATGGAGAACTGTCTGAATTAATAAAAGCCTTTTAATCAGATGTTGAAAAAAACTTTTCTTTCAGTGATTCTAAACTTAAGGGGAGATCACAAAAGTAATGCATCAGATTTTCAGTTGTTCTTTACTCACTTCCCAAAATTCTAGCATTTTCCTGCATTTTACATCACTCTGTTCTCAGTTCTCATGTATCTGTGTTCTCTACTTTCTCTGAACTAACTGAGGGATCATCCATTTAGATTTCCCTTGAGGACTTAGGACTTCCAAAGTATTTCCTAAGACTAAAGGCATTCTTTTAGGTAACCACAAAATTCAGGACTTTTAATGCTGATGCAATAGTTTAGCCCACCATTCATACTTTTCCAGGAATGTCCCTTTATTTCTTTCTCTTTCTGCTGCTTTAGTGTCTTTGAATCTGGAACAATTTTTGAGCCTGCTTCTATGACAACAGCCAGTCACTTAATGAATGTTTGTCTGCTGGGTTTGCCGATGTGTCCCTCTATATCCCTGGTCAGAAAACCTCACAAAGAGGAAAAACGCTCAGGCAATCCAGGCATCCGGCGGTCCTACTCTCCTTCCTAGCATTCTTTGGATCGCCTGATCACTCTGGACCATCTTCTCCACTCCATGTCTCTTTTCTTCCTCATCGTAAGCTTTATGGGAGACACTTTAAGCCCATGTGAATATCCTACTCCTCATCACACTTTCCTTCCTAAACTTGCTTCTTGCTCTGAGCAGTCTTGGCTATGATGGTTATAAAACCATTACTCTTCTACCAGGCGTGGAGCACATGCCTACAATCCTAGCACTCGGGACACTGAGGCAGGAGTTCAAGGCCAGCCTGGGCCACATAGTGAATTCCAGGACAGTCTGAACTATATAGTGAGACCCTGTCTTTTAAAAAAAAAGGTACTTTTCCATCTCCAGCCACCTTCTCCAGAAGAAATGACTTTGTTCTTCCCCTCTCACTTATCTATTACTTGTATGGATTTCTGTAGTCTAATTTTATTCTGTGGGTTAGAGTTCCTTCTGTCATTATTACTGCCGATGCCTAAATTTCCCCAGAGTTGACTATTTGGAGACACTAGAATGTGGCTCCTATCTGATTTTGATGTGAGTTTTAAAAAGTACCTTCCTTTCTGGAGTGTCGAGGTCTCCAGGATCCTCATGTACCTTCCCCAACCCTGCCCTCTCTGCAAGGATCTGCTTCCTTTTCCTGGGAATGGTGTTTAGAAGGCAAGACCTGAGCCACAGGGTTCTTTACTAATGAAGTGCCTTGACCTCCAACCCCCAAATTAGGAAATACACATACACACACATGCATTCAAGCATGCACACACACAGACACACACACACACACACACACACACACATGTACACACACACGCACATGTGCATATTTGCTGGTAAGGATGTCTCACATCTAACAGAAATACAGAATTCTGAAGTTGTCCTGATGTGTTCAGTGTCCCATTCATTACCATTCTTTGTGACTTCCACCTACTGCATCTGTGTCATCCTCCTCTTCTCCCACGTGAAGCCTGGTTTCCAACAACACCCATCTCATACACTGATTTTCCCTGCCCCACACCACACACTTTCAGAACTGTTCTCCTCAGATCACCATGCACATCAGTTTCTAAAAAGAAATTGACACACATTTGCAGTTCTTTATGTTTTCCCTAGAGTATGGACATCTAAACCAAATGTTATATTTCCAACTGGTTGAATTATGTCTTCACCACCCAATGCAGTCAGGTCCTTTTCCAAAAGGCCTACCTGGGAAAAGGTCGCTGCCCTTCTGTCACTTATACATGATACCTCTTATCCTTTATACGGAAGTGATTTCATTGTTTTTTGCTTTATACTTCCTGCATTTCTTTTTTCAAAATAAGCCTGTTTACTCATATTTTTGGTATAATTTCTCCTTGTTGTACATGAAAAGATGGTATACTGTAGATACCCTTTTGCATGGCTTTCTAAAAATTTACTATCCCCTAAAATTTAGAGAAATCCTCTCTGTACAGCTGTATAGTACTCCACTGTATGAACAACATACTCCAAATCATTTGGGTAGTCCCAATATTTTGTTATTACAAATAATGGTACCATTAAGAACCTAATAGATGCGCATTTTGATGTTTTTCAGGTAAAACTACTGATAAGTTCCTAGAAAGAGATTCTAGAAGAGTAAATGTTTGTGTGTAGTGCTGTCATATATAGACAAATTCTTAGGGTACCATTTTGCATTTCCCTTGTCAGAGTACAACTGACCCTGTAGTATCACAGAATGTGCTATCAAGCTTTTGAATATTTGCCAGTCAAAATGGTAAGAAGTAGCATTTCTGTGCAGTTCTAATTTTAATTTCATGAATGAGATTGTTTATCCTTTCCTAGATTAAGGATCATGCTCATTTATGTCCCTTTTAGGAACGGCTCAAGTCTTTTGCCCATTTTAAAACAATATTTTAAAGTTTATTTGAAAGTTCTTTACATGTTAGGGAAATAGGACTTTTATTTGTGATAATTACCTCAAATATTTTCTCTTCATTGCTGTCTTTTAATGTTGCTTATGCTTTTTGTTATTAAATTCTTTTGTCATCAGATTTATCAAGTATGTCTTCCCTTAAATATTATTTTATTTAATATGACTGAGTTATAGTTTGAAGCCTTCTACCTACAGTTCTGCTATTTATATAGTTATATTTAGACTTCTTATTCATTTAGAGCTTATTTTTGTATATACAAGTGGGCATGATTTTACCTTTCCCCAAATGTTTAGCCAATTGCCCACTGCACTTGTTAGAAAGTCTATTTTTACAGCAGCGATTCGAAATGCTACTAGTTTTTGTTATATCCTAGATTTCCGTATGTGATAACATCCACTTTTTGACTTTCCCTCTAATCCATTCATGTTCCGACATCCCGTTGTTTTCAAGGTAGAGATGTGATAATGTTCTAATATCCACTAGGGCTGGTCTTTCTCACCCCATTTCACACCCTGCGCCCCGTCTGTTCCTTTTCAGTGTTTTCCTAGCACATTTAATTTTCCATATGAACTTTAATATTGATTTCTCTAGTTTCTGGAAGGAGGAAGGACCCTGTTGTTCTATTGGAATTTCATTAAATATACAAATTAAGTAAGAGACAACTGACATCCAGACTTCCTAACCAAGAATCTGAGATGTTTTTCCATTGGTTCTACTTTTGTAGTTTTAGAGAATGTTTGTAATTGTCTTCATTTAGGTTTTGAACATTTCTTTCTTAAGGTTGTTCCTAAATGTTTTACGTTTCTCAATGATCTTGTAAATGGATTTTTTTCTCCCATTGTATTTTCTAATTGGCTACTATCTGTGTAGGTGCAAGCTGTTGATCATTGCAGCTGATAGCTATTCTAAAGTATAATTAATTTCACTACTTACAATATATAATCTCAGTGTTTTTAATGTTCTGGAACTTAAAAGATATTTTGCAGTATATATTTTAATAAGAGCATACAATAATCTAGCAAAACCAAAGATGTTCTGGTAGAATATATTTCTTCCCCAAAATAATTGATCTATAATTCATTTATCCATGTTGTTTCTAGTGATAGTCATTTTTAATAATACATTATTTTTAAATGCTTTAAAATTATCTACTTCAGTGACACTATAATTTTAGTTTTAAAAATTTAAAGAGCTTACAAGCAGAGATAAGTTTCAGCTCAGATCCTGCTCACCTTCTCTCAAGTTTTGAAATTGTAAACTTTCTAATAGAATTAGATACTCAATCTATATTATCATAGTGACCTCAAATACTGGTGTTTATCACAGACTGATCAGGCCCACAACTTCCTAAATGAGAGGATGGTGAAGGCTTAAATAAAAGAGACAAGTAGTATGATTTTAGGGCTCCAGGAGGATCAAAATCCTCTACCAGAATTTGAGATTCTGGGGGCTAAGACAAAGAACTTCTCTGAGTGGACTGTATTTATTTGGTTTTCAAAGGGAGGGGCTACTGAAGAAAATGTGGGAACTGAGCAGCACCTTGGGAATGAGCTCAAAGACTTCTCCAAGTAGTAAACTATGCTGATTTAGAGAACTACCTGATCTCCAGGTTGACGTTTATGGCAGGACTGAGACAGCAGGAGTGGATGTCTGCAGCTGCAGTCTCTATCTAGTTAATTGGGTTTGGGGCCAAGTCTCCTCAGCTGTGGCCTTATCTTGTCCTTTGAGACATCACTGGCATACAGGCCACTACAGGTCTCAACCGGTACTAGTGATTTGTAGAGGTTCACTTGCTATGAATCCCCTGCACATCTCCAGACCCGGTGCTTAGGCCCAGGACAGTCTCACTAGAAAACATAGAGAGCCAATTGGTTAATTTTAAACCCTGCTCAGAGCTGCTTCCTCATGGGCTCCATCAGGTATTTGTTTTACAAACTGGCAGAGCCAAAGGAGCTGTATTCTCCAAGCTACCTTGCAGTGTCCCTGCAATGGCTCCTGATTATTCCTGGAGGCTGACCCCTGGGTGTCAGCCAACCCACTAGTACTGATGAAACCCACAGTGTTTGACAGTGCCACAAAATCCACAAAGCTTTTAGACAAATTAAACTGTGGTTAGCCCCATAGCACTTATACACATTTAGAACACAGTGGTAAGTGCAGTCCATATACCACCTGATGACATTTTGTCAACCTCAGGCCACATACATTACCACAGCCATCACATACACTTGGTGCTTACCATGATCACATCACTGGTTGTTTCATTCATCATGGCCCCTAAGTATACAAAATCTACTGCTAACGCTGCTGGTAAGAGGCAGCATGGAACACCGGAAACAAAGCTGAAAGCAATCAGTGCTAACTCAAGGGGTAGAGATGTGATGCTTGCTATGGCTGGTCAGGCACATCCCACCCAGTCAACCAGAGCAATGGCCCTTGGAGAACAAGAACAAAGGGACAGGAGCTGTGAAAGGGCTGCTTCCCTGGCAGTAATGCCAGTAGCAAACATTTCACAAGTGCCTATATCAGATACGGAGCAATGCCTTTTCTTTTTTTCTCTTTTCATTTTATTTCTTTAGTTTGTTTTTAATTAGTGTATATCTCATACATAATAATGACACTCATGTTGGGGAATTGGTACATATTCATACTACATCTTAATCATTTTATTTCCATTTGCCCATCACCAGATCCTCTTCTTTATCTCTACAAAACCTCCTTTCATGTTTTCTATCTCTTATTTTACTCTTTAAATGACATATTTTGGGTTTCTCATATAAAAGAAAATGTGATATTTAACTATCTGTGTGGCTTATTTTACATATTTAGCATTGTAGCCTAAAGGTGTATCAATTTCTCTAGAAATGACTCAAATTTATACTTCCTTTTGGTTGAGTAGTATTCCTTTGTGTCTCCATACCATTTTCTTTATCATTCACCTGTTGATGGATGTACAGACCATTTTCATTTTCAAGATTTAGCTATTATGAACTGTGCTGCTATAAACAAGAGTGTGCATGTATCACTGTAACATGTCATTAACTCTTGGTGAGACTTACTGAAGAGGAATAGCTGGGTCAAATGGAATTTCTACTTTTAGTTTGTTGAAGAATCGCTAGCATGGAGAAACTTCTAATGACCTGGATTGATGTCAGGCACCAAAGTATTTCTGTCAACATCACGACGATTACGGTCAGAAAAAAAGTTCATTTATAATGTTCAAAGGAAAAGCTGGAACCAACTAAATGCTGATTAGATACCCAATTCTTGATCATCAAACAATGTAATATTTGTCTGCCTTTCAATAATGTGAAAGTGAGTGCTGAGCCTACATACACAGGTGTGCAGTAGACTACGGCATCTACATATATCTCAGTGTTCACATGACGAAATCACCTAACAGCGCCTTTCCCAGAACACACCCCTGTTATTAAATGACACATGGCAGTATGTGTGGGAGTTTATTTCATCACCCGTGGTGTTTACTATACAGATGAATTTAGAGACCTATGGTAAGAATTCCCCACATTCCCCTCAAGGCTCCAGGACCTCAGGTTGGCCTCTGTGCTGTGTAATGCCTTCGGGACTATGTATAATCCACAGAGCTCTATGAATAATCTACAGAGACCGAGGATATTTGCAAATGTCTCAACTTTTTAGTAGGAATGCCTTTTTTACGTCGAATTCAAATATGTCTTTTAAAATTTATATCTGGGGGCTGGGGATTTAGCTCAGCGGCATAAGTACCTGCCTTGCAAGCAGGCAGTCGTGAGTTCGATCCCCGGTACCGATAAAAATGAAAAAGACAAAAAAAAATTTGTATCTGGATTTAATGTGAAATATATAGCCTGGTGTACAGAGTTTGCTTACCATGTGTAAGACCTTGGGTGTAAGACACACATACACACATAGAGTTTATCTGGCTTACATGAAATACAGCAGGCTTCACGTTAACTGTGTTCTTACCTACACTTTAATATTCCCTTAAATTCTTTCCAGGTTGAGTCTGTGTGTCTAGAACAATTCCTAAGTATATTTTCTAGATTCTCTTCTTCATGGATTTTTTTTAACACCGTGGCTCTGGGATCAAACCCAGGGCCTTGCACATTCTAGACGAACATCCTACTACTGTGCTACATTCCCACCTTAAAACTTGTTTTGAGGTCTATATTTTCTAAATATATAGGAATCAGAAAAGAGTAAAAGCCACAATTATAGTTAGATCTTAATGAGAACAGATTTTCTGTTTGACAAAAGTAAACAAAATCCACATACTTCAGTTTCGAACCCATGTGCCTGTGAGACAGATTTCATTAATGTGCAAAACTGGATATTAACCATAGAGGAGATAATGTGCAAAAGTTCAGCGCCACTCTTTTGTTATAGTTCAAAAGATTTACTGAAGAACCTGTATCATATTTCTAGTAGTATATAACAGACACACCAACAGAGTTACAATCTGAATTTCAAAGAAGAAATGAACTCAAAAGAGCATCACATTCTTTGCTATACTTCATTCATTCTCTACTGAGCATCAGTCTTTTTTTATTTATTTTAAAGAAGATAAACAGAATAAAACCAATAAAAACAAACCAGCATAAGAGATACAGGAATCCAAAACATTATGAAATCAATAATAATTAGCATAATGGCTTTTGTTGTCTTCAAAATAGCTGCAGATAACTTCAGATGTAATGAAAATCAAACAGAATAGAACAGAAACAATAAAAACAAAACAATGAATGTAATAAAGGACTTCAAAACAAGCCAGTAGCAAATCTAAAATTGCTACCATAATATATCTTGCTATCTTTGAAATAGCTGCTCCTACTATCGAATTTAAAATAACACAAAAGAGAATAAACCCCAACCCAACAAAACAATAGAAATGATGTAGAACTTTGAAACAAGATCATAAGGAATCAACAATGGCTACAGCCCTCAGAAGGAGATTCCTCTGTAGATGTCACACACTGTGTATCACTATCTTCTACCTATGACCAGACCGCCGGCCCTAGACCTGCAATGTTAGTGAAACACCAAAGCACCACAGGCATCTAATTGCATTTCTTCTCCATAGCTATCTTCACAGCCTGTGTTTCTCTAGATAAGCCAGTTGCTTACGTGAGGAAGAGGAGGAATGATTGGTACTTCTTGTTTGCCAGCCCATACCTCAGAAGGGGCTGGGGTCTGGCTGGCTGTTCCCTGTCAGGTGAGAGCCCATGTAAGGCTCTGGTTCCCGGACTGGGTTTGCTTGCTGGTATGGCCTTGTTCTTTCTTTCCCTAGTCCACGAATGTTGCTGACTTACGGGGAAAGACATGAGTCTGGCTGACCCAGTCTTGCAGAGGCCTGCACTGAGCATCAGTTTTATACCAGACAAGGTCCCAGAGGTTGGGGATAGTGCAGTGAGAAATTGTTATGGTTTAGATTGAGAGTGTGCCCCAAAAACTTCATGAGGTCAGGGATGAGGCTTTGAAAGGTGATTAGATTATGGGAATGATACAGCTCACTTGCTTTTAGGAGGTGGGGCCTGCTTAGAGGTGGTTACTGAGGTGTGACCCAGGAGGGTACACTTTCCTCCACAACTCCTCCCTTCTCTCTTTTTTCGTGGGCACCATGATGTGAGAAACTTTCCTCTGAGGCAGGTCCTTCCACCATCTGTGCTGTGTTTGCATTTGGGCCAGGCAATCATGAACTGAAACTTCAGAAATTGTGAGCCAATGCCCAGGGATTTCGCCTGCCTGGCCAGTGTGAGGTCGTGAGTTCGATCCCCGGTACCGAAAAGAAAAGAAAAAGAAAAAGAAAATTGTGAGCCAAAATAAATCTTTCCTCTTTTAAGTTGTGGGTGTCAGGTACCAAGTCCCAGTAAAGAGAAAGTGACTCAGACAGCAATGTAAATGCATATTCCCAGAACTTACAGTCTAAATCTTGCTGCAGTAGCTTAAAAAGGAAAGAACTTCTTACTTTATGAGACAAAGAAGCTTAGCAATACTATTTCTCATAAACATAGGGACAAACTATACAAATAGCCAAATATTATGAATAGGCAAATATCCTTGTGCATTTGTAAGGGACTCCCTCGTGTGTAACTACTCCTTATTGATATATGCTATTTTGTGATGCACAATTATTTCCAGAACATTAGCTACATCAGTAATAATATCCTCTGCTCGGTATTTTTTAAAAACTCTAAAATAATTTATGTGAAGAGACAAGGAGGAATAGTTTGTAGATGATTCCACATGGCTTGCAGTATTGTTAGGGAATATATGCAAAAAAAGGTCTATGTAGCTTTGCAGAAGCCAGCAGAATTCGCAGCTTCTGGTGTGAACATCCTGGCATTGTGCTGTGTTATCTATTAGAATTTGTGACACCCTCTGCAGATGCAATAATCATGGTGGACAATGACCACTCGTGGCACAGTTTCTGCCTCTCTGAAACAGGAAAATCTTGACATGCACAAAATTGGGATGAATGGGTCTCCAGAACCCTGTTGTCTCACCAGAGCTAAGAGCCTGACAGAACAATGAAGACAATTGCGGTTTCTGTTCTCTCATTCAGCCCATGCCAAAGCTAACTATCACAATAAAACCTGCCTATCCAGCGACATCATCTAATTATGCATGAAACCATGGAAAGTGCTAAAAAAAAAAAAGAGGGATTTTTATGGACTGACCTCAAGGCAATCTGAGGAAATAATCTGAGACGCGCGTTTCATGAGCTGTGTTTCATTTCTCATGGTTTGAGGGTGTCGAAGTCACTTTTGATTTGGATCCAACCAAACTCCACCTTCATCCTCTCCTATCACAACAGATTAACACATTATTGCAGAATCTGTACGCTACATGCAATGAGAACTAGACAAGCTAGTGCACACAAAGGGCGTTTTCTAAAAGACATTAACATATCTCATGGAATCCATGGATGAGTAGCTCAGACACCCCCACACACCTGCTCTGGAAGATCTGGGAACGTCCATAAAGCCATAGAAGTTCCCTCTGCCATGAACACTGATCAGCTCCCAAGAAGCATGAGCTCTGAATTCCAAAATCTTTAGAAAAGAAATCCAAATGATTCAGCCAATATTTTCCTTAGACTCAGGCAAGGCTGACCTTGCCCTGAGCTCCATGAGTCAGAGAACCCTGTCAATGACAAAACCACACACACAAAAGGTAAACTTATTAAAGGACACATATAGTGTCTTTACTGTGGGGATTCTCTATACGGCTGGTGCAACACAAGCTTGAATCCTGAATGGTCAGGAGAGTGTCTTTCTGCCTGTGTTGCCATAGGATGTGGAGTGAAAGGCATCCTCCTTTGGATTATGTGAGGCTTTATGGAGTGTGCTGTTGCTGATGTTTGAAGCAAACATTGTTTTAGATGCAGGGAAGATTCTCATGTTTAATTCTTGTAACCCCTTTGGGATTTCACTGGTAACAAACTACAAATATATGAAACAAATATCATTTGAGTTTGTATGTAAGTGCTTTTTTACAACTGTCTTACAGATGCTGACCTGATAACTACTGTTGTTGCAAACAAAATGTTGCATTTTCCAGTTAAAAAATTAAATCAAGAAAAAAAAAGAACATGTTAATTAACTTGCCAAATTCCTCTCTTAGATACCATGATTAAAATAGGTTCTTCCATAATACTGTACCTACACAATATGTGGGTAGTGTTAGACATCTATTTTCTTATTTTTGTTCATGCTACTGTTTGTGATTCTAGAAGCACTCATAGTTTTAGTGTATTCATCATAGTTCCTCAAGGCAGCTTAGAAATATTTTGCAATGTTAAGCAATTCAGATTGCTTTTAGTTTTCTATATATGTAGATCTACAACATCAGTTAATTATAATGCTGAATTTTCATTGGCAACTATTTTACATGAATGAAAAACTTGCAAGTAGTTTAGCTCTTATCAAACAATTAGGTTCTTTCTCTCTCTCTCTCTCTCTCTCTCTCTCTCTCTCTGGTATCAAGGATCGAACTCATGACCGTGTGCCTACCAGGCAAGCACTTAAGCTACTGAGCTAAATCTCCAAAACAATTAGGTTTTGATAAAATTACACAATTGAGAATTCAGCTTGATTTAACTGATTTATGATATTCATTAATTACAGCTTGTGAACTTACACATTGAGACAGACTTCATTAAAGGTAGAAAGGTTTTACACTTATTAAAGGGGCTCTTAGAGCACATTTAGGCCAAGCAAAAGCAGGAATAGAAGTACACCATACAGCATGAAAGCAGATCACTGAGAAAGAACACAGTGGCCCCAAGCCACTGGTGACTGTCCTTTTGTATCTTCCACTCTTCAAGCTGATGTCATTCAGGTCTAGACTGCCCTGTTGAGACCTGCTCCAGTTACAGTGAGAAGAAATGAAGGCAGCCCCCACTGATTGGTTCCGAGCGCAGGGTTCTGGGGAGTGTCCTGGGCGTTAGTAATTGGCAGGTCATGCCCACCTCCCCAGCCAGTTTTGCCATGCCCTAATCTCTTGTCTCAACATTATTTTTGGCTATCTTTTAGGAGAATTCAAAGTGTATCTTTAAGCCTGGCATGTGGCTCACTCCTGTAATCCCTGCACTGGGGAGGCTGAGGCAGAGGACTGTTGTGAGTGTGAGACCAGCCTGGGCTACAAAGTGAGCTCAAGTGCAGGCTGAACTGCATAGTGAGACCCTGCCTTAAAAAGACCAAAAAAAAAAAAAGTGTGTCTTTAAAAATTTTAGAGAAAATTGATTATCTTTCTAAAATGACAGATGAGGTGACAAAAGTGGGACTCCAATAAAGAAAAAAGAAATTTGAAGACTTGGATATCTAGAAAGGAGCTTTATCTATACTCCATAAAGCAATTTCTACTAGAGACCAATTTCTAAATACAGTATTGGTCCAGATACAGTCTTATACTAAGAGAGATTTCAACAAATTGGACAGTATATTATTGTTACTTTCATTTCTATAATACTATGACACTGAAATTTTGAAAGAAACAAAAATAAGAATTACTCTAAGGATGTTGCTGTAAGGGACCATGACAGTTCTATGATAATAACATGTCAAATTTAGGTAGCTTGTAGTAGACTTTACGGTCATGACAGCTTTTTATACCTAGTTCCACTACAATAATTAAATGTTACATGAAAGTTGCATTGTTCATCCTGAATCTAGTATATTGTTTTAAGGACCATACTAACAATTCCCGTTACACCAAGAGGGTAGAGTTGACCCAAAATGCAACTCACTCAAACAAAGAACTATGACTCAGCCAATACTGTGCACTCAGACGTAACAGTTGATAGACTACAAACTTAATGAAAAGCTGAATCATAACAACGTACTTATTAATTTGACTCAAGTAGAAGGCAGGAAAATATTTTACCCAGTAAGTATGTAATAATGCACAAAAGATGTGTTATTTTATTATTCATAAAATATTCATGATGAGCCATGAACTAACTGGATATACTAACATGCCTAAAAATAATAATTCAAATTCAACTTTCTTTCCTATTTTTCTAACACTCAATGATATAAGGGTCATCCCTGTGTTTCTCAGGCATGTACACACAGGTGTATGTCTAAAATGTTACACAGAGAGTTAGAGCCCTTCTAATTTAATAGAAGGAGGATGCTGTATCTTTCAGGCACCCTTACCAGAGGCTCAGTGGGAGCTCACCTGGGAGCATTTTCCAGAGGAGATTGGTTGTTGTGAGCTGACTGTGACACACTCGGCAGGTCTTTCCCCTTCTTATCGCTCTCATTCTGTGCTAGAAACTGGTAATCTGCTCTGTCAGTCGTGCCGTTCTGCTGCCTTTGCTTTTGTTTTTTACTGGAATGCACTCACCATGTGCTCTGCCTGACAGCCTTCCCTTTCCAGTTCAGGTTGGTGTCTGCTCCTAAGCAGCTCTGTTACTCTCATTAGCATGAGCAAGAATCCCCACTGCCCTTTGAATCCCACCTGCTGTCCTCCTTCCCGGAGGGGAGTCATCACCTGCTGAACACTGGTCCCTTCCAAGAAAATGCAGATTCTGCAGCGTAAAGACCATGGCTTTTTCTTTTTTTGATGTGTGTTTCTAATATCTAGCTCACAGTCTTATGCATACAAGGTAGTCAGACATTTACAGAATGAATAAATATAGTAAACTTCTGACAAATTTAAGGCCACTAATATTCATATAGTATACTATTATACACAGCAGATTATAAAATATTAATATTAGAGTACTCAGTATAATCCTTTTATATCTTAGTGTGTCAGAAAGCTTTTGGAGGTCATTAATAATGAAATTAAAAATAATTATCTGAATGTTTCTGCCAATGTGAATGATATTCATACCTAAATTATGAGTCAAGTGGTAGTGGTAATTTTTTTTCAGGCAGTGGATTTAACCTTGATGGGAAGAGGGGGAAAGTCACACTGCAAATACATATGCAGAGCAATGAGAGGAATTCTTGTGGGACATTTTGCAATTGACTGTACTTCCCTTTTGCCTGTGAATAGAGTCAGATGGAGAACTGTGCTGACATCTTTCTCCTCGCCGGAAATGCACAGAATTCAGTCAAGGGCTCAGAGCTCACGGCAGGGTCCTGCAAAAATCTCTCTCAAGGATCTGTACCACAAGGCCCAAGGGCCAGCGGAAACTAGGAAGTCTGTGCCGGAGGCTGGGAGGTTGCGCTGGAAGCCAGGAGACGATGTCCAAGATGAAGACGAGGGCTGACGTTCTCCCTGAGGAAGACAACAGCCCAAACTGCAAGAAACCAAATGTGCTATGTTTTTAAACCTGGATATAAATCTCCTAACTCCTCACTCATCCAACAGTTGGATAGATTTTTTCCCAGATATTTTTGAAGTTTAGGAATATCTCCTCCCTCCTCTCCTCCCTCTCTCTGTCTCTCTGTATGTCTGTCTGGCTCTTCTTCCCATCTCTCTCTTCCCAAAATCCTAGGTTATTTTTTCTTTTTACTGTTTCTTTTAACCAAAGTAGGATTTTGCAATCCAAATTGTTGGGTAACTTGTTTTTGCCACTTAAAAACATAATTTGAAACCTGGTATGGTAGCACATCCTCATAATTCCAGCATCCTGGAGACCGAGGCAGGAGGATTGCTTATGTGGAGTCAAGGCTCGCCTGTCTCAAAGCGCACACACACACACACACACACACACACACACACACTTTGAAGTTCTTGCTAAGTAGTTTTCCTAATGTTCTTTTCAGATTCTCAGACACATTTTCAATATGTAATGAGAAGTATTTAACCAAAAAAAGTGTGCTACATTCTTCCCAGTGGACATCTAGCAAAGATCTCTCTTGTTCTCCCAGGCACTCCTGGACGTGCTGGCCTGGTCTTGAAGCTCTTGATTATGAGGCTTTCATGGTGACATCACTTGGGAAGTCCAGGCTTATCCAGTTTATCCATAGACAGAAACTGCCCCGGGGATTTCAGCTCTACCCTATTTGGAAACTTCAGAAAATTATGTAGAAATTACATCAGGAAAACCTTTGATTTGAAAGATAATCAAGAGTCACTTATTAACTTTCCCATACATTTTGAAAAAGGAAAATGTTTACATATAAGCATCTACTTAACAGAATCTTGCCAAAGGGCTGAAAACATCATTTCTACTTAGTTTGGCAAAGTGTTAATCCACAATAAACAAACTACCTCTAGTAAACTAGAAGTTACTAAGTAAATATGAGATAGTCAAGTCTCCTTAGAAGCTGTTTCCAGTATTTTCCTTTGGCTCAGGTGAGAAGGGACAGAGAGATTTGACTACTATCTTCAAGCTAACCACAGATAAGCCTGGGATCTAATACACTAAGTACTTACTTAAACCCAGGACTGTCAGTGATGGTTACAGCCACACACAGTCACTCACTCGCTCCAGAGCTGTGACGGAGCTCAGCCCTGGGGACCCACAGACCTCTACTGGATCAGGTGAGGTTCGGGAGCCCCTTGAAATGGACCCTGATTTGGTCTTCTGTTTCTTTCCCTCTAAAGTGAGGACATTGGACTAGATGATCTTTGAGTGCTTTCTAAAATTATAATTCAACCAATCTATGATATATCAGCTAAAGTTATAATCTTTTGATCAACTATATTTTAGGACAAACTATGATGTGTCTCTTCCAATCACTTGGAAATAGTAGCATGTGGTCCTTGATCCATAAGAAAAGGACCATGGAAAAAGAAGAGACTAGCACACAAAGGAAGAATATCCCCGAAGAGAATTTTGCCACACTCCACCTTCTCTGTTTTCCACATGGGAAGGACCTAAGAGGACAGAAGGAGTGAAGGCCAGCACAAGGTTGGCTGTCCTTCCCAGCCCAAGGGCCCCAAACACTGGGAAGCCAGGGGTCGATTTTGCTGTGGGTGGTCTGCTGGCACGCTCAGTTATCTCACTCAAAGTCATAGCCAGACATCCATCAAGTTGAAATAACAGACATGATAAAAACAGCAGCAAAGTTTATGGGAAGCAGTATTACTACCTCCGAGGGAGGGCCAGCCTGGAAAGTGTCAGCTAACCCTCTTCTCTGGGGGATTACTGGCTTTCTTCTCCATGGAGAAACACGTTTCTCTATCATCCAAGATGCCCAGAAGCTCCCCTGCTGAGAACAGTTTCAGAGGACTGGGAGAGGCCATTGCTCCCTGGATGATCCCAGTTGTTTGACAGGGTAAAGCAGCTCAAATTCAATCCTGGATGGACACCTCCTGAGGAGCAGTGTCTAGACAGAGTGCACCGCGGCAGTCTTGACTATGTGGTCTCCAAGGAGGCGGAGTCTACTGGTCTCACACTGATGAGGCAGGCAGCTATAGAGAATGCTCTGGGATGGTCCTCTCTCTTTGATTATAAATTAGTTCTTTAACTTGTTGAGTGTTTGGGTTTTTCCTTATAGTAGATCTTTCCAATGAGATAGGTATGCTATTGGTAAACAATAAAATAATATAGTCTCTAAGTTTACAAAGGTGCTAATGGGCTATATCACCAAACAAGTAACAAATCCCACTCGGTGGATATGGTAGAAAATAGTCCCAAAGACCAGTTTGTGTGAACAAATTTATCTTTCTCTAATTTCTACACCTAGAATGTTCCTATTTCCTTTGATGACTGAAGTACTACATACTGTAATATGAATCACTAAGTGATAAAAGTTTGCAGAATTGTTGTCTGTGGATACAATGAAATTGGCATCATAAGTTTTAGAGATAAAAACATTTCACATTTTGGAAATTGGTTAATTAAAAAAGTATTTCTAAACTGGGAAAGAAAGAAAATCTTACTGCTTCTTTAAACACAGATACATCTTGGAGTGAGTTTTTCCAAACAGGGCTTCGTATAGTTTTTTGTTTTTGTTGTTGTTGTTTGTTTTGTTTTCTGAGAAGATGCTACAGGGGCGGCCCTCACGGCTGAATGAACCATTGCTTCAAACAATCCTAATTCGAGATTTTACTTGAATACCATTCTATCATAAAGGAGGAGAATGGGAAGGGGAAGAGGAAGGGAAAGAGGAAGAAAGAGAAGGAGCTAGAGAAAAAGGAAGAGAAGGGAGAGGAGGAGAGGAAAGAGGAAGAGGAATGGGGAGAAGGGGAAAAGCAATAAGAAGAGACAGGAGAAGGAGGAGAGCAAGGGGAGGAGCGGAGGGCCTTGGGAATCACTGCCTTAGCCTTTTTTGTGACTAACCTATTACACAGAGTGGAATGCACCAGTTTCAGAATCACAATGGCCATTAGCAACCCTATGTGCAATATGGGGAAAAATGCAGTTTTCTAGAACTTTGGCTCTGTACAGATGTTTGGGACACTGCTGAACTACAGCTCAGTCCAAACTTTGCTGATTTACTTAAATTGGCCTGTAAGAAAAGTGAGAAATTAGAATGGAATTCAATCTCTGTCCAACAGAGGGCAGTGGTACAAATATTACCTCAGCCTTGAGGACCGATAACTTTGGACAGTCATGAAGTTCAGAAGCTGGAAACGGGTGTAAAAGTCATTGCCTTTGTTTGTCACTTGCCCAGAAGAATGTGAAGAGGCCCACTTTTTGTACATTCCAGCGATCTGGCCTCCATTATTTCCTGCCTGCTTTTCATCCATCAGCCATCCCAATACGACCTTCTTTTTGTGGGGGAGGTTGGAGTTCTCCCCGAGACCCAGGGTCACAGCTTCTGGAAGTCCCCTGTCCCTGTAGATGTGTGAACCCTGCTGTGCCGGGCTCCCCTGGACTTCGGGGTGTGTGCGGTGTGGAGAACTGCGCTGAGTTCTGTACCGGGGACCAGGAGCTCCTCACTGTTTACAGCTCTTAGGCTTTTGTTTGGTTCCGGAGGAAGCACTGAATTTCCAAACAGCTGGTAAGCACTGTCCGATCAGAAGCTGGCAACAGCTGGACAGTGTGTGTTCAACTTACAAAATCTCCTAGAACATGAAAGAAAAATTCAAAGAATATTTTTCTAATACTAACAGCATGCTTTAGTTTTATGTAAATCTACTCTGAAGGCACCAAGGAAATCGCTATACTAAGAACCATTCTATTTTGCCCGTGTACAGGAAATGTGTTCTTTTGAAAGCAGAGCCAGTGGTGTTTGTGAAAACAGAACTCAATTAGGATTCCAAATACATGGATTCCACATCTTTTTTCCTACAGTGGTTGACAGGTAGTTGAAACAGAGATTTAGTGGCCCACAAAGCCCAAAATATTTTTTTTTTACATACACAAAAAAATCATATATCTCTGCTTTAGAGAGATTAAATGTGACTCTTTAGAATAAACATGACATCAAAAAATTATATTTATAGCCTTACTGAAAGATGATAAAACA
The DNA here is from genome assembly GCF_034190915.1 of Cavia porcellus. Taxonomy (NCBI): domain Eukaryota; kingdom Metazoa; phylum Chordata; class Mammalia; order Rodentia; family Caviidae; genus Cavia; species Cavia porcellus. The sequence continues at coordinate 50,254,386 of NW_026947507.1, forward strand.
ACCAGAAAGAAAACAGAAACAAACCCTGAGTTTGCCAAGGAAAAAGCCAGCTATGGTTTTTACAACCAGCTGAGCCCTGCTACGTACTCTGTGAATCGAATGAAATATGATGAAGTGAAATGTCTTTAAATTTTACTATTTCTATTTCTTGAGTTTAATTACGTGCTTTTTAGGCTGGAGCTAACATTTTTAGGTAGAAGATTGGTCGCTGCCTCGCTCAGAAGCACGCAGTCAGCTTTCCCATAATTATTAGCTGCCCCATAAATGCGGCCATCCTGGGCTCTGTCCTTGCCGTTCCCATCTACAACCTGATCAAGAAGAAAAGTTCTGCGAAGGCGTTACGATGCGTCACTGCGCGGTCATTAAAGTCCAAACGCTCTTCTTTGATTCGTCTGAATACATGAACTAGTTATCGACCTCCGTTATCTGCCTCTAGACCGAGTTTCGAGGGCTATCAGAAAGTGTATACCATTGGCGCATACAGCATGACTCATATATCATATGTCATGACTCACTCCCTCCTTTTTGGCACTGGGAATCGAACTCAGGACCTTGCGCTTGTCAGGCAGGTGCTGTGCCACTGAGCTATATCCCTGGCACCATGAAATAACAAATCTCTCATGGCAAGCCAACATCTCTGTAGTTCTTGTGGTTTTTCCTCAACTTCACGGGCTGGACCCTGGAGATCCCAGTCTAAAACAGGACAAATGAGGCGGCGGACCCCATTTCCAGTCCCCTTTAATAAGAAATCGGAGGTTTCCCACAGGCAGGGGTTCTCCTCACTGATTAGTGCTGCATCTCCGGGCGCCACCTAGTGGCCGGCAGGTCGGCCTGGCGCAGGGCTGCCCCTAAAGGACCGCGAGAAGGCAGCAGCTGTCCTTTGTATCCCCACCCCTCCCCCACCCCGCCCCATACAACAGCGCGCATGCTCAGAGCTGGGCTTTTAGCAGGGACTGGCTCCTGATGCTGCTAACTCCACCGGTGCATCTACAGGTGAATTCATAATTTGATGCATTAACGGAAGGCGGTGGAACGTTGCAGGAAGTACCCAGGTGAAGAGAATGGATCACAGGGGACTGTGCCTTGCTCTTGGGGACTATTCCCTAGCTTTTCCTCCTCTCTCTGCTTCCTGGCTGCCACGAGGTGAGCAACTTTCTTCGGCCACACCCTCCCACCTTATGATCTTTCTGCATTCCACGGGCCTTAAAGCAACAGAGCCAGCTGACTGTGGCTGAAACCGCGAGCGGTTGAGTCGTTTTGCCTTTAAGTTGCTTTTCCGCAGGTATTTTGTCACAGCGATGAAAGCTAACGCAGCAATTAAAAACTCACCGGCTCACTGGGGGACTTAATGGCTAAAAAGCCTTTTCCTAATCTCTAAAATCAATTGGCATGGGACTGAGTTCAAGGGTTTAAGAGAAGGGCCCTTCTCCCTCTCGATCTTTGGCAGCGAAACAAACAGAAAGGTCAGAACTGCACAGAATTAATGTGGGGGCCCTTGTGCTCTGATTCCTGATGGAGAACCTGGATGAAATCAACTTTCCTCCTTTGCCAACTTTCCTCTTTTTTTGGTGAACTAAGAATCATTTACTGATAGTGATGAGGACACATTAGCATGGAAATGTTACTCACACTTGCAGTGAGCAACACACTAAACATAGGAACAGAAAGGAGTACCCCCTCAAAGGCATTCCAGCATTTTGAACCCTGGGGTACAAGTTCATTCCTTGGTTGTCATAACCTCCGAGGGACTCTCCAAACAGTTATCTCATGGAATTCAATTGTGGTGACTGCTTTCAGATCCATGGGGAGATGGCTGAGGATCAAAAATCTCCCGTGATGTAATAAAGACCTTTTGGATGAGGGTACATTTAAGGGTTCAGTCTGCTTCTTCAAGATTGGAGTAGTCAGAAAAGCAGAGAGCGCACTGAGGATTTTAGGGTTCCACATTGCACTGTCGCTGAGTTCTGAGTCTCTGAGACTTTTTTACTGTAATCATAGTCTCCCTTGAGACTGGTTGTCATGGTTACATATGGTTTGAGCAGTTCCCCAAATGCTAATGTGCTGCACACTTGAGACCAAATGTGGTGACATGGAGAGGTGAAGGGTCTTTAAAAGATGTGTCCCTGTGGGAGTAAAGAGGTTTCTCTTCATCACCCTAAGATGCTGAGGCAGGAAGATCACCACCACAAGTTCAAGGCTACCTAAAGATATAGTTCTCCAGGGACCTAGATTAGTTCCTAGAGAGCAAGTTGTTATAAAAACAGTGAACCTGGTCCCTGCTGATTTCCTGTCTCACCACATTTCTCTTCTGCACAGGACTTTTTCCCTTCTGGCTTCTCCACCATGTTGTGACAGGACCAAAAGAAGCCCTCATCAGAAGACAAACAGATGGGACTGCTTGATCTTGGATCTTCAGTCATCAAAACTGTAAGCCAAATAAACTTCTCTTCCTTATACATTAACCTGTCCTGGATAATTTGTTATAGTAATGGAAAGTGGACTAACACAGTATGGATTATGTTCCACAATAATACAACACCCTTATCACTAGGCTACTCAGCAGAGGTTGTTGTTACGTGCCAGAACTCTACTGGGAGTAAGCAATGCATCTCAGGAGTCTCAAAAACCACCAGTTCTCACCTTGGGCTGTTTAGGTGGTTAATTTTAATAGCAAAAAAGTAGTTTTAATAAAATTATAAGGGTATTAATTGAAGCATAATGGTTGAGCATGATGGTATACTCCTGTAATCTCAGCATTTGGGAGGCTGAGGCAGGAGGATGATGAGTCCAAGGCTGTGGGAAGCCGCCTATGAATGGCGCCCATTTCCTGCTTCCGGGTTCTTCCCGGCCTGAACAAGCCCGCCAAATTGTCATATCTGCCCAGTTACCCGTGACGCTAGCCTATCAGCTTGTTAGGCGCGCTTCTCTGTGATTGGATACTGCTTCCCCTTATAAGAGGTTGTTCCTGCCCCCAACGGCGGAAGAGGAAGCAACACTGAGGGTGGCGGACCTTGTCAGGTCCGGTTCGCTGTACGTAATAAAGTTTGAGAGCTGATCCTGCTCGAGTTTGGTCTCCTGTCTCCCGCGGCTCCGGTCACAAGGCTAGCCTGGGCACATAATGAGTTAGAAGACAGCCTGAACCACAAGCAAGACCCTGCCTCAAACAAAACAAAACAAACACTAAAAAAACCCTATAATAGTTCTTTGTATGTATATGACATTTTCTGTAAGAACCTTGAAATGCAGGCATAAAAATTTGAACAACAGGTACCTTTCTACCTGTCTTAAATAATTCCTGAATTTTTGCTTAGTAACTTTCTTTGAATGTCTGAGTTTCAAATCTGAGCCCAGTTCTGGAAGGGTTTCAGATCCCAATGGTGGATATTTAGTCTGCAGTGGGGTTCTGGGTCAGACCCTGAAACCTGAGCCCTCTGCAGGTGATTCTGATTTGCAGCCGGAGCTGAGACCTGTGGAGGTGCATGACCAGCACACAGCTCAGAACCCCTGGCACGAGGAGACCTTCGAGTGGCCAAAAAGACCAGCCAGTTTCCAGGAAATTCTGCAGAGGCGATGGAAGTCAGTCACAGATGTTATCGGCAGAGACACTGAGTTCACACTGCACCTATGGATGTGGCCTCTGAATTTCCATGTCTTGTACCTTTCCGGTTCTGTATATGTCAATCTGAGTTTTGGACCTAAGTCTAGACACTTTCTGTGTTTTGTTTCATATTTTTTGTTGCCTCCAATGGTATTATTAGCAGTTTTAAAGAAAACAACAGTGGAACACTAGCCAAGTGCTGAGTATAGGGTTAGTGGCTCTGTTTTGTTGAAGACTGGATGTTGTTCCTGAGATCTAGCCCCTCCTTAAACTTCTCTGTAAACAGCCTCTTCTGCCGCTTGTGGAGGTCGACAAGCTGCAGCGGTTGGTATCAGGAGGGGGCTCCGCCTGGCCTAGCTTGCTGACTCTTCCTTCCACTTCTTCACCCTCCTCCTCTTCCCTCCACAATCTCAACAGCTGCGCTGGATGGAGCAGAGTAAAATGCATTTCTTTCTAATCCATTATTATATTGGGTCTCCACAGCAATCTTATAGAAAAGACCACAATGCCATCCCTATGGTATAGGTGAGAAACTGAAGATTAGACAGAGAAAACAGAGGATTAGATCCTTCACTCCTCTCAGTCAGAACAACTTTTGTGGCCTCATCCTACTAGACCAGTCTAGATTCTCTGCTTATATCTTCCTTTCTCTCATGAGTATGGGCTTTTTATCACAACTCACAGCTGTGATTTGTGCACCATATAAATCTCTTGTGATAGTTGCAATAGAACAGAGGATCTCAGTGCAGACTGCAGCCACTCAAGATCTCCACCCAGGCTGCCCAAGCCAGCGTGCTGGAGCGCAGCACCCCAGCCTCAACTGGACAGCCTCCCCCTTTTGTGGTAAGGGTGTCATGGACCCTTGATCACTATCAGGCCCAGACCAGTAGTCGCTGTTCCTGCCTCTTCAGTCAACCCATCAACCAAGGCAATGAGTTGGGCCAGATGAACTTGCTCTACGAACCAGATGCTGTCACCCCGAAATCACTGTGTCTCCCCAGAATTGCCATATCTTTGTGTCATGACCAACCTTTTAATACACTGCCCTAGAGTTTTATCTAATGCCACCACGAGTCTTGCTGATCTGCAGTCTGCAGTGTCTAATCCATGGGTAACGTACTTCCATTCTGTCTCTCTCTTTCTTTCTGATACCTCCATGTTGCCCATGAGTACACACAAATCGTACCAAGGAAAAACCTCTTTCTCTGTTTTCCCCCTGAAGTGCCTCGGCCGTGGAGGCCACACTCCCTTTGATCAGCTCCATTTGACAGGTTCCTCTTTTGCAAAAATCCCCAACAAATTGTGGGCTTCCACTGACTTACCTTTCTCTCTCCCTGAGCGGCTTCTCCGCAGAGATGTGGTACAGGACGTTCTGCTTCCTCTCTGCAATCTGTCAGGGTGACATCACTTGCCTGGGGCAGTGTCAAATCGCTTCCTTGTTCTTGCTCAAATAAAACTTAAAACCCCCCTTGTAATTTCCCTTCATATTTTCCTAATATTCAGTTTTGCATCCTTTTCAAGTCTCAGCTTATTCTAGGTAGTAACCCTTTCTGACACTTTAAGCTCATAATTGTCTGGTAAGTGAAGATTTGGCCCACAACTATGAATACACAAGTCAGATAAAAATTCCAGCCTCAAGAGGAAATATGCCATCTCTCCAATCTCTCTGCTTTTATGAACAGGTCAACCACCTCCAAACTACATTCGGAATTTGAAGTCACTCTTCTCAGAGGTTGGCAAACATTCAAGTACCATCTTCCTTTGTGTTACGTGACAAGACCCAGCCCCCACCCAGTCCTTTCAGAAGCTCGACAGTGGTCAGGGCCTTGAGTCACCCTGTATATTCTGATTTTGAGTTGATTCCCGGATAAGCTGTGGAACACAATGGGTCCATCCTCTTCCAGGGTCTAACTGGAAGAGCCACACCATGTCTTTCTGAGTGATGTAATGGAAAGGAATCACTGGCACAGCTAACAATACTGGCTTTACCCTCCCAGGAGTCTAGATCAGGAACAAGAAACGCTGTGGTAGGTGACTGTGGCATGTCAAAGACTCAGAAAAAGTGTACTTTCTGGACCAGGGGAAGTTTGTTGCAGAAAATCATATTATAACCACCATGTTTCTTGACTCCGCCCCCCCCCCTTGTCATCGGCCAAACCCAAAGATTTGGGGACAGTGGGTCACTTGCTGTTCACTTTAGAGATTAAATCATGGAAAAGTCTGCAATCCAAGAGAAGACCACACACAAACTGGGAACTGGAAGGACAAAGCATCAGACTGTGTCTATAGAAAGCAGCTTCTGCTCTCCACAGACAAGTTAGAGGCCACAGTGTTCGAGGCCTCTCCAAGGCAACACACGTCAGTTTTAAGCCACTTGCTCATAGTGTCATGGCTACCCACAGAATTTCCTCTCTCTCTCTCTCTCTCATACACACACACACACACACACACACACACACACACACAGACACACACACACAGCTCAGCATCAAGGGGCCCTGGCTTTTCCTTCCATCCCGTTGTTGCAGGGTAACCTCATAACTCAGTCAACTGCTGTTTGCTCCTTTCCCCATCTGTAAACGTAGATTAACAACAATTTACCACCTACCTGGGGGGCTCCTAGGGTAGCTTTATATCATATGGTGTGATAGGCTGGCAGGCAGGCAGCACAGAGACAGAGAAGGAACTGCAGAGAGTGTGACACCGGAAGGCCCCCGAGCTCTGGTACCTGGTTCACTTAGCTTGTCCCATTCCCGGACATCTGTGCTGTGGGACATTTCAGGAAACAAAGTGAGTCAGGAGAGTCTGTCTAGGACTGAATTTAGCACAGGCATTAATGGTTAATAACTTGTAAATGTTTTTTTTTTTTTTGCTTTAAAAGATTATCAAAGTACAGCACACACCACTGCAAGTGCATGCAAGGAGAAAGAGCTGTTACTGGAGCAGCTGAGGGAACACAAAGGGACCCAGGGAGAGTGGCAGACTGGGGCCCAGGAGACGGCCAGGAAGAGGCCTGGGAGGAAGAGGGGCCTTTGGTGTCTGGGAGTTTGGGCCACACTGCTGAATAGCTGTGGCCTCTTGAACTTAGTGGTGGCGCCTAGAGAATGGGTGGCGTCTGGAGAATGAGTGGCATCTGGAGAATGGGTGGCGTCCGGAGAACGAAGAGCCACCTTCCAGGGAGAGCTGCTCTGCGGCTCAGAGTTAGTGTCTTAGTGTCGGGAGCGCTTTGTGTTACTGAATGAGGCCTGCTTGTCCATGGCGCAGTAAGCCAACCACTGAGATGGGTTTCTCTTAAAAGAGGAGTTAGTGCAGCTCACTAGTACAGGGCTTTCCCAACACGTTCAAGGCCTGGGTTCAATTCCCCACTAATCAAAACAAAAAGAAAAATAACAACATCGAAAAAAACTTTACTAGCTATTAACCCCAAAATCTCAAACCCGTCTCCCAGAAGGTTAGGGGTATTTATGGGATTAAGAACAAGGTGGCTTAACATTTGAGGCATGGTGTAATCTCGTGGTCTTCCTGTCTTCTGCTGGATGCCACCCGGCCTGCAGCCCCGGAGGCCTCTGACTGAAAGCTATGTGTGTCCTTTAGGGACCTGGCTCCCCATGTTCATGCTCGGTTTAATCCAGTGGGCCCTGGGAACGGATGCTGTGTCCCCTCTGAGCATGGCAGTGGCCCTCAGTCCTCATCCTGCTGTCACACAGTCCGTTTTCTTTAATTCACAGAGAGAAAGACATTGCATGCTAGAACTTTCTTAGCTTGGAAATTTTCATTTTCCTCTACTTGTTTTTCTGTGGTAATCGGAATGCGTGCTTCCAGCTGCCGGCATCAGTAGGCGAGAGAAAGGTATGAACAGCAGCGAATAAATATTAATGGCTTGGCTTCGCATTTGGCTTCTCTCATGGCACCCAGACCGCTAGCTGGGATTTTGGTTCTGCACACTCATCGGGTAGGTGATTGCTTTCTTTAAAGGTGTCGCTGGCTAGTTTTTGATGATGGAATGAATCAGATCTGAAACTGATTTTTTTCATCATGAACCAATTAAGGAAAGTGCTGAGCTCCCAAACACATGTACCAGACTTCTATTCCCAATTTTATGGCTTTACCCCCTGGACTTTAAAGTTCATTTTTACATTTTTTTAAAAACCACTCATCTTCCTAGATGTCTGCTCTCCTCACTTGCGTCTGCACGACTCCTGCCAGCCTTCAAGGATCAGTAACCCTGTACAAGACTAAAGCTAAACATCAGGACGAGTGTCTCCTTCCTCTAACTGAGGCCTTTTACTATTTTTGCAAGCACCTGCTCCTCAATTAAATACTTAAATACTCACCATCTCTGTCTCTGTTTTGAGACAGGGTGTGTTGTTTAGGCTGGCCTTGAATTTGAGGTGATCCACCTGCCTCAGCCTAAGAGGAGGGGATTACCAAAGCAAACCTGAGACTGGACTGGATGTTGATGCACACAAGAAAGACACAGGGGTGACTTTCAGGGAAACATTTTGGTGATCAGAAGTAGAGTAACAGGACGAACTCCAGTGGTGACAGTTTTGAGATGGGTTCTAAGGTATGGGATGGCAGTCAAATGCCCAGGTTCACACCTGTCATCCCAGCCCTCTCAAAGGCCAAGCTCTAGCCCAGCCTGGGCAACTCAGTGACTTAGTGAGGCCCAGCCTCCAAATTTTAAAAAATACTGAAAAAATAGTATTAAAAGATCTGGGATGTCAAATGTAAAATACATGAAAAAGATTTCATGGAGAAGACCAGATCCTGTCCTGGGCAAAAAGAGGTAAAATCAGCAACCTGGGTGGTGGGAGAGGAGGCTGAGCCAGGGCCACGTGGCCTGAAGCCACAATCTTTCCCAGCGTGGAACCTCCCCCCCGGGGGACCTTCTTGTCCCACCGAGGCACAGCAGCTGAAGAGAAGAAGGCTGGAGCTAAAAGTGGACTGAAAGGAAAACCTTTGCTTTTCCTCACATGTTTTTATTTTGTATTAGTCCATGTTTATAGTACATATTGGTTTTCTTCCTCATGGGGAGTTGGAACACACACATAACCCATCTCAATTTTTTTAACATCCCTTTCCCCTCCCACCTTTCTCTCTTGGTCTTCTTTCCTATTTGCAAAAGATCAATCTCCCTGATTCCTATCATCTATCTTTTATCTTGTTCTCTTTTTTATTCTTTTTGTTTGTTTGTTTGTTTGTTTTTGTTTTAGTCTTTTTGAGACAGGATCTTGCTCTGCAAGGCTGGCCTTGAGCTTACTTTATAGCCCAGGCTCAAACTTGCAATGAACCTGCCTCAGCCTCCCCAAGTCCTGGAATTGCAGGTTATATGCCACCATTCCCAGGATATTTTATTCTTGAATTTATTTATACTTGGGTATTAAAACTTACGTGTCTGATTTATTTCACTTAACACTGTGGTCTCCAGGTGCATCCATTTTTCTACATGTGACTCATTTATCCTTCTTTACAGCAGAGTGGTGCTCCATCGTGCATACATGCCACAGATCCCTGGCTCACGTAGCTGTGCAGCTGTCTCATCATCCACCTCTAGAACATTTCCACTTCATCCCTAATAAACACTACCTCCTTGGTCCTCTTCTTCCTGCAGGACTGGGCAGATCTGATTGTACTTTCTGTTTATGAATTTGTCTGCTTTAAGTACTTCACACAAGTGGGATCACACAGTGTCCTTTGGCTGATTTCTTAGTGTAATGGCCCTGGGTTTATCCATCGTGGAGCATGAGTCAGAATTTCCCTCCCCAATCCTATTCCCTTCTGTGTACAGAGCTCATGTTGTTGATCCAGTCATCTGTGAATGGTGGCAGCCTCCTCCTCCTTGGCTCTGGAACAGTGCTGCTGTGCACGTGAACATGCATGTAAGTTTGAGTCCTTGCTTTCAGTTACCTAGGACACGCGTAGAACAGTGAGAGAGGCTGGTTCCTATGATAATTCTATATTTATTATTCAATTAAATTATTTATTTTGTGGCACTGGGGTTTGCCCTCTATGTTTAATTTTTTGGAAAAACTGTCACTGATTCCATGTCTGCTGCAACATTTTAAGGTAAGAGATTAGGACTGGGGCAAACCTGCTGGGAGGAAGCTGTCAAGGTCTTGGAGACCTAGGGCACATGAGCAGAACACAGGCTCCAGGATGACCCTGAAGCTCCTGGGCACTGCACACAGAACCAATCAGAAAAGCCCTCTTTTCAAGTCTTCATTTACATCTGCAGGAAGCCAAGCAAGTCTTCCACAGGGCAGTTTAAACCTGCCACCAGCCCTAGTGCGTTTCTGATAGGACAACATCCCAATGGCTTATTTGCATGAGAAGAAGCCAGTCCAGGAATCACAGCTCCAAAAGCCCCCTTGCCCTTGTGCTGGAGGCTGCGGGAGTCTGACCGTGGCCACGCTCCCCCTGCAGAGTGGGCTTCGTCCCCCCTTCAGTGAGTATGCACCCGCTACCTTTTTCCCAGCCTGGCCCTTTTGGTGTGCACCATGATCAAAGTCTCATTTGGGCCCCCCCCCCATGACCTTCTACCTCTGGCTGTCCTTAGTGAGCCACTTGCTGCAGGGCCCTACCTCTGAGAATCTCAAGGAGCCACCCAGGGTCACCTTTTCTCCAAGTTCCCACCTGTCTTCATGGACACTAGGACATCTTGGCCTTAGAGATAGGAGTAGAGTTGTCTGCTTTGAGGGTGCTGGGAGGCCTCCTCCCTTCCCTTCCTGATCTGGGTAGATCCCTCCCTGGTTCTTGAAAGGGTTTTGGCCCAGACAGGACTCTGTAGCTAGAAAAGCCTCAACCAGAACCAGGAAGCTCCTATCTCCCCCACACCTAGGAATTTACCTGTGATGTCATCTTCCCCGCCCCTGGGAACTTACCTGTGGTGCCAAACCTAGGACCAATGGGCTACCTGTGCATTCCTGATACCCCCTTAGGTTCCACCCAAAACCGAGGCTACTTATATACCCCCAACGCCACGTGTCCGCCAGAGAGAAAGCCAGACTAGCGGTCAAGGGTGCTGGTTCTCTTTCTCCGTGTTCTCAGAATAAAGGCCTCTTTTGTTTTATACTTCTCATCTTTTGGAAATAATCCTATCATTTGGTGCCATGACTTGATCGACAGACGATTGACTCCTGGGGCACACTCAGTTGAGTCACCAGCCGATTCTCCAACCGGATTAAATCCTGCCACTTTTCCTCTCCCGGGATCTTAACCTGTCACCGCCCACCTGCACTCAACACCAGCCAATTAATTTCAGGTGAGCACTCTCTGGAAAATCCTTGGCGCTGGGCTCTGCCCCAGGCAAGTTTTCTCCTCCATTCGCGTGGGTCTGTAATGTTTCCACATCCTTAGGACAGCCCAGGGCAGGGTCTTTCGGGGCAAGCCTGTGTCCACAAATCTCTTGTCCTTTGGTTCGGATAGCCCGAGGCAGAGCTTTTGGACCGCCCACACTGGGGGGCCCTCACTTCCCTTTAAAGCTTCACTCTCATGGGAAGAACTGTTACTGACCCATGTGGACTCCACTCGTACATCTGTCAGTGATGACTGGAATATATGAGTTTTGGAACCTTACCTGCCATGTAGTGCCACAAAACAAGTGATGGCTTGCCTTCGGGACCACGGCTTCTTTCTTGTCTGAATTAGTTATGGGAAACGTGTTCTCTAACTCCCAAAAGATGCCTCTACAATGCCTAATTTCCAATGTACATACTCTTAAGATTAAAAGTACCATAAAGACTAAGTGATTAACTTCTTACTGCCAGGAGGTCTGGCCAACCTATCCACTTACCGGTGACCATTGGCCCAGAGAGGGGACATTTGACACCTACATTCTCAAAAATCTCTATGATTTTTGCCGGGCCAGCAACAGGTTGATAGAACTCCCATACATCCAGGCCTTCCTGGTTCTGAGAACACACCCGTCTCTCATTAAGTCCTGTACTCCCACCCAGATACTTTTGGCTGGCTCTGCCGCAATGCAAACTGTTTCCTCTTGCCAGGATTTGCTCAACGATGTTCGACTGCCACCTGACTACCCCCAAACTCGTTCCTCACCGTTACCTCCCACCATGGTTCCGCCCTCCCCTCCCCGATCTCTGATTCTCTCAGCAGTCCTGGTCCCTCTGCGCTTCAATTGCCTCCCGCTGTGCGACCATTTTCCTCTTCATCTCCCGGGACCCATAACTCTCTCAGCAGCTCTAATCACTCTGTGATTAGAGCACTTCCTCAAAGTCTCCGACTCATTCTCCTGATAATTCTCTGACCTCTACAGCATTCTTGCCACCTGCTCACCATACTGGATCTCGGTCATTGTGCCCTTCTAGCAAGCTGTGCTTGCACAGGGAACATCGCCATGTTACAACCCTCTGCCTCCTGACAGGGTGCTGCCATCTGGGGACGGATCTCATGGTCAATGGGCACGCCCTGTGGCTCCTCTTGTGAACAGCAACAGCCACCCTGTTGCGGTGCACATGACGCTTCATTGTGCTGCGGACAGCAGTTTTCTCACTGCAAAGCACACAGTGAGACGCCATCTGCCTGTGTTTCCTCATCCCAGGGTGACTGGCAGCCACTCTGTAGCCTCTCTACAGATGATTGCTAACATGCATCTACCAGATGGATGGCTTCCCAATGGCCTTCTACTCCGCAATCTTCTCCTCGGGCGCTGCCTCTGCTTTGGGAGCAAGCTGGCCCCAAGGGACTGGTTAATATACATGTGCCTTTCTCCCTTTCTGATCTATCCCAGATTACCCACAAATTAGGTAGCTTCTCTGTTGACCCACAGAATTATATCAGGCAATTTGAATTTATTACTAATTGTTATGATATACATTTTAAGGATGTTTATGTGATTTTAAATACCACCCTCAACTCACAAGAGCGAAATCAGCTGTGGCAAGCAGCCCAAGAAGAAGCCGACTGCAGGCATGAGACAAACACTGCTGATAACGACCCTGGGCCGGTAGCTGTGCCACAACAAGATCCTAACTGGAACTATCAGAATGGACAAGGCTCATCAAAATAACCTAAGATGATTGAGTGTCTGATTGTGGGCCTTAATAATATTGCTCACAAACATACTAACTATAACAAACTTTTAGAACAGGTCCAGGAGGCTAATGAAAATACAGCTGTGTTCCTAAATCAGCTTCAGGAAACATTACCTAAGTATACTAATGTAAACCCAGACTCTCATGAAGGGATGATTGTTGTTAATTCTTCTTTTATTTCCCAGTCTGCTCCTGATATTTGTGCAAAATTACAAAAGGTTGTACATGGCCCTCAGACTCCACAAAGGGATCTACTTAAATTAGCTTTCCGTATCTTCAACACAGAGGTAAGGTTCAAAAAGAGGAGAAGCAAACTCAAAAATTAAAGTTTGCTAAATATCAGTCTGACCTTTTAGCAGTGGCACTCGGAGCTCCCAAGACAAGAAATCCACAACAAGGTGTGGCTGTCTGAGTCCCGCCTGGACCGTGCTTCAAATGCAGCAAACAAGGACACTGGGCAAAAGATTGCCCTAACCCTGGCATCCCTCTAGGACCCTGTCCATACTGCAACCTTAAAGGGCATTGGAAGAGCGACTGTCCTAGCTGCCAGCGAGCGGGTAAGCCATCCTCTAATCTCTCGCTCTCACAGGAGACTTCATCAATGCCAGATTTGTCACTGACTGATCTGCTTGGACTTGCTGTGGAAGACTGATGGGGCTCAGGGCTCACAGCCCCCACTCCGGTAACCTTGTCAGAGCCCCGAGTCTCACTGGAGGTCTCAGGTAAGATAATATCTCTGCTTGTGGATACAGGGGTGACTTAAAGTGTACTTTCTGAATTTTTAGGACCTTGTAGTAAGTCCTTGATTTCTGTTGTGGGTGTTAATGGCCAGCCTAATCGGCCTTTGCAGACTGGGCCTGTCCCATGTAGATTCCAGACTCTTTTCTTTACCCATAGCTTCCTAGAAATCCCAACATGTCCCACACCCCTTTTAGGTAGAGAGCTTCTTCAAAAGCTTAATTTTTCCTTCACTTTCTCTCTCCCCACAGCTCTAATCCTCCAAACAGCCTCACAATGCATCGCAAAGCCATTTCCTCCCTTTGCTCCTTCTCTGGTTGACCCCAGGGTTTGGGACACATCTGATTCCATTCTGGCTACACATGCCAAGCCTGTTTTAATCCATCTCAGGGATCCCTCAATTTTTCCCTGCATTCCCCAATACCCCATAGCTCCCCAACATTTAAGGGGACTTAAACTCATAATTAAGTGGCTTTTAGACAACAGTTTTCTTAAACCTACCCATTCACCCACAATACTCCCATTCTCCCGGTACTCAAGCCTGATGGGTCCTGTTGCCTGGTACAGGACCTTAGGGTAATAGTGCTATTACCCCAACTCACCCAGTTGTGCCAAATCCCTATACCATGCTCTCTCATATCCCTCCCTCTACCACTCACTTTACAGTTATAGATCTTAAAGCTGCCTTCTTCACTATCCCCCTACACCCTGATTGCCAGAACCTCTTTGCATTCACATGGACTGACCCAGACACTCTCAGAACTCAACAACTTACTTGGACAGTGCTCCCCCAGGGGTTCAGAGATAGTCCTCACTTCTTTAGTCAAGCTCTCCCTACTGACCTCACAGAACTTGATCTCAAACCTAGTGTTCTTCTTCAATACATAGACGACCTTCTATTAATGTTCTCCATCCCATATGTTAGCCATACACCATTCAACCAGTCTTCTTAATTTCCTTGCTAGTCATGGATACAGGATCTCTCCTACTAAAGCCCAGATAGCCTCCCTAAAAGTCAAATACCTAGGTCTCACTCTCACCCCCACCACTCACTCCATCACCTCAGATCATAAGGCAATTCTTCATGATCTCCAGGTGCCCACAACTAAACAGCAGGTTACATCTTTCCTAGGTTTAGCTAATTTCTTTCATCTCTGGATCCTAACTTTACAGCCCTAGCTCAACCCCTCTACAAGGCCGCTAAGGGTCCCTTATCAGAAGCCCTGGACTCTACTAGGCCCATACATGCCTCCTTTCAAAAATTAAAACAGGCTCTCCTAAAAGCTCCAGCTCTTACCCTTTCTGATCCCACCCAACCTTTCATCCTATGTACTACTTGTCAGGGCCACAACGCTATATGTGTACTGGGACACAAAAAGGGACCTTCTTTTCAAGCAGTAGCTTATTTGTCAAAACAGTTAGATCACACAGTAAAAGGATGGGCTCCTTGTTTCCAAGCTTTTGCAGCTGTAGCCCTCCTGACACAGGAAGCTAAAAAGTTTACAATCTATTACAGTACACTCACCTCATCACCTACATGACCTTATCTCACATAAGGTGCTCCCCGCCCTAATGACCCCTTCTCGCCTTCAACAGGTACACTTAGCTCTCTCCCAAGACCCTTGCATCTCTATTGCATCTAGTAGTCCTCTTAATGTGGCAATCTTACTTCCCACCTCAGAGGGCCATCCTCACCATGACTGTATTGAGTTTTTACAGATGACTCCCACCACTTTCCCTCACATCAGTAGCACACCTCTCTCCTTGGCCTTTGACACATGGTTCATATATGGCAGTTCAACAAACACAGACAATGAAAAGAAGGCAGGATACGCAATTGTTAACCAGTCAAAATTATAGAAGCAAATCCACTGCCACCTGGAACCTCTTCCCAGAGGGCAGAACTTATTGCCCTTACAAGGGCTCTTATACTACCAAAAGACAAGATTATAAATATATACACTGACTCAAAGTATACATTTAGCATTTTACACTCTCATGCCTCTATCTGGCAAGAACAGGGTTTTATTACCACTCAGGGAACCCCATCATTAATGCTCCCCTTATCCTTAAACTTCTGGAGGCAGCCCAACTTCCAAAGCAGGCAGCAGTTATTCATTGTAGAGGACACCAAAACTCTAAAGATACTATTTCTCAAGGCAATGCCTTTGCAGATTCACAAGCAAACTTAGCTGCACAAGGGCCCTGACCTTCTCATCTTCTCCCGTTAGTCCCAAACAGTCTACCTCAGCCTAATTATTCACCAGAGCAGTTACAGCTACTTCATAAACCAGGTTACACACAAAACACTCAGGGATGGATTTTTCAGGGATCTAAACTTGTTCTCCCACATCAACAGGCCTTAGACATCATCACTGACTTACACAACTGTTTTCATATAGTATCACAGGCCCTATACAAACTGTTAGCCCCAATAGTCACACACCCTTCTCTAAAAGCTATCATTCTTACTCATACCTGTGACCTCTGTGCCAGGACCTCTCCTCAGGGACGTATGGCACCCCCTTCCTTTCCTACCCATCAGTTTCAAGGACATACTCCTGGTCAGGACTGGCAGATAGATTTTACACACATGCCCCGCCACAACACTCTCAAATATCTTCTCACCTTTGTACCTTTTCAGGATGGATAGAAGCCTTTCCCACAACCAGGGAAACTGCTGATGTAGTTACCAAAGTCATACAAGAAATCATTCCCGGGCTTGGTCTACCTCAGAGTATTCAGTCAGATAATGGTCCCGCCTTTATTTCTCAGATCACTCAACAGGTATCCTCGAGCTTACACATCACTTGGCACCTACACATCCCATACCATCCACAATCCTCAAGAAAAGTAGAAAAGGCAAATGGCCTCATAAAGACCCACCTTACAAAAATCACTTTAGAACTACACCAACCTTGGCCTCAACTTTTGCCCTTAGCTTTAGCCAAGCTCAGGGCACTTCCTGGGCTCCTACTTTCCTAAGTCCTTTTGAACTTCTATACGGCAGGCCATTCTTACACCACAATCCTCCTGTTCCCCAAAATCTCCCTCCCCTGGCTGACTATGTCTCAGTCCTCTCCTTCCTCTGACACCTGTTGCGACAACATGCTGATCTCTGCCTTCCACAACCCTCTGGAGAAGGCAAACCAGATCCTCCCATATCCCCAGGAGATCTAATTTATCTCAAATGTTCTAAATCCACAGGACTACAACCGAGGTGGAGTGGCCCCTATCTAGTTTACTTGGCTACCCCTACAGCAGTCAGCGTTGCTGGACTCCCATCCTGGTTTCACATCACTCAGGCTAAGAGGTGCCCTCCCAGCCCTAAATCTGATCATTCTGAGTGTCATCTCATCTTCTGTCGCCCACCTATCTCTGTTTCATGAAGGCCTCGCAGCCACAGTTAACAGGCTAAGTCATGTTTTGCTATCCACTTTGGTTCCTAATTTCTTACATTCTATTAATGATCATTTCTACAGCAGGACTCTTGACAGTCTTTCCCAAAGACTCCCAAATCATGCATAAGATAATCTTCATGATGTTCTATGCGATGACTGTCGTACTTCTTTCTACCCTCAGCTGTTTGGTTAAACATGACATCCCTGAAAGCCTAAGCTCTTACCTTCCCTATACTGGTACAGCCACCACCTTCCCTACTCCCCCTATTTTTTCCAGTTCAACTCCTGGACCAGAGACAAGTTTTACACACCTACCCTCTTAAGTTTATGCTCTCATATGGGGGAGTAATCACCTCTCATAACATCATTTCTCCTAACCTCACACTAAATTTTCAGAATTCTACCTCACTGTGACAATGATCCTACCTCAACGTCATCCTGATATAATGACATGTCTAAAATCAAAGGCACCTTTCCCTCTACCTCACCTGGGTCCTTAAATGTGACAGTGCCATGTCTCCTCATAACATCATGTCTCTTTGTTTTACCAGTCTAACATACGTGCATTCACCAGTGAAGTTGTCCTGGCTAAAACACTTGTCACCAGAGTTGACCTGGGCATCAACCGTCACCCCATTGACTCCCCTAGACTCCAGTACAGCGCCCTCTGCCAGCAGGAAATAGTTAAAAAAATCTTTCCCCCTTTTCATAATAATAATCATAACATGGTATATGAAAGGGTTTTGGCCCAGACAGGACTCTGCAGCCAGAAAAGCCTCAACCGGAACCAGGAAGCTCCTGTCTCCCCCACCCCTCGGAATTTACCTGTGATGTCATCTTCCCCGCCCCTGGGAACTTACCTGTGGTGCCAAACCTAGGACCAATGGGCTACCCGTGCATCCCTGATGCCCCCTTAAGGTTCCACCCCAAACCTAGGCTGCTTACATACCCCCGACGCCTCGTGTCCGCCAGACAGAAAGCCAGACTCCAGCGTTCAGGGGTGCTGGTTCTCTCTCTCCATGTTCTCAGAATAAAGGCCTCTTTTGTTTTATACTTCTCATCTTTTGGAAATAATCCTATCAGTTCTGCTGAGAGAAACTCAGGTAATCTAGAAACACATGCCTTGGGGCCTGGGTGGAACAAAGGGAGGGCTCCGAATGTCACCCCCTTGGTAAGCCTGTGGAAACAGAGCTGCGGTATTTTAGTCAGAAGATAACAGACCCAGGTTTGTACTTGGAACTTTCCAAGGATTTGTTTTTAATGCTGAAAATATAAGCTACTACCTCTACTGCCTTAAAAAATTGATCACCACAGTCTTTTATTATCAGGATAAATGGAAAGGATCCTCTTTCCACAAGCAGTGGACCCTTGACTTACAAACTCATTCATTCTGAGGGCTGGTTGTAACTCAAACTGTTTGTAAGTCAAGATTATTTTTCCTATGAGAAAGAATGGAAATACCCATAATGCATTCTGAACCTCCCAAAGCACCCCTTAACTAACCCTTTCATAATAAAAATGGTTGTATAATGTGGGTAATGTACCAGAAACACCAATTCTTTTCCCAATGTGTTCACCAGGAAGATATAAAATCTGCCTAGTTTACCAGAAACAACAGTTTCATAGTGTACTCACTGAAAAATATTTTCAAAAGATGAGAAGTATAAAACAAAAAGCGGCCTTTATTCTGAGAGTATGGAGAGAGATGACCGGCACCTCCCACCGCTGGCGTCTGGCCATCTCTCCTGCGGAACACGTGGAGTGAGGCACATAAGCAGCCTCGGTTTGGGGTGGAACCTAAGGGGAGCATTAGGGATGCACAGCTAGCCCATTGGTCCTAGGTTTGGCGCCATAGGTAAATCTCCAGGGGCGGGAAGATGGCGTCACAGGTAAATTCCTAGAGGTGGGGGAGATAGGGGCTCCTGCTTTAGGTTGAGGCTTTCCTGGCTACAGAGTTCTGTCTGGGCCAAAACCCTTTCCCTCACCTTCAAGTTGACATCTTTGGCTGGCGGAAAGGGAGGATGAAGTGGGAGGTGGGCATTGTTTGGAAGCAGAGTTCCTCCACAGCATCAGAAATCTGTTCTCTGGTGTCTTTTCTCTCTTGGGAGAGCCTGCAGCCCACTAGGCCTTGCTTCTGGCTCATCAGGTCTCAGTCTTTTCAGAGCTAAACACTGGCCTGTGTCTTTCTTTTCTTTTTGGTCTGGAGTATGAAATGACCTTGTCATTAACAAGTAAATAAGCGATTGGCTTTTTCTCTGTCTGATGAGTCTTCTCCCATGTTTAAAGCTCTGTGCATTTTTTCAGGATTTCCCTTATTTTAGAACTTTGCTGAACTGGTTGTTGATGCCCCCCACCCTCCCGTTCAGAAAGCTCCTCACTGCCGTTCTCTGCTGGCAGCCAGAAGTTGGTGCAGTTCCTCCATAGGCAGTTCCCCGAGTGTTCCTCCACCAGTTCCTCGACGTCACCTCTGCAAGCCTGTGGGCTCTGCTGTCATGACAGTGTGGTCTACCACAGGGTCACTTGAAGGCTCAGGCTCCTCTGTATACCCTTCAGAGTCTCTCCTGTGTAATTTTAGGCTACATGTGGTTCCAGGCAGATGTCAGGGTCTTTAGATACACAATGGCCCAGGATTTCTCAACTAGCCGCACACTGGAAAGGATGTAATTTTCCTTCCAGAACTCTTTAAAGGTTACACCTGTATCTGAGACCACCTGGAAGCACTGCAGGAGCAGCTTCTTGGTGGATCGCTTCTGAAAGCTCGCTATAACCTGCTGGTCCATAGGCTGCAGTGGAGGAGTTGTATTAGGTGGGAGGAACTTGACTGAGAGCCATGGGAATTCTTCAGCCAGTTCCTCTTCCAGATCTCATGGGTGAGCAGGAGCATTGTCATGATAAGGAGAGCCTTGAATGGTAAACCTCTGTCCTCTAGATATTGCTTAGCAGTAGGACAGAAAGCCTCCCTGATCTGCTCAAGAGAATGTGTACTCCTGTTACCCAGGCTTTTGTGTTAGGTCTCCACATGACCCCTAGCCAATTCTTCATGACTTTATGTTTTCTGAACACCCCTGGGGTCTCAGGGTAATCAACCAAGAGAGGCTTTGTCCTGAGGCGCTTGCATTGGCATGTAGCAATAAGGCTAGCCTGTCCTTCACAGGCTTATGGCCTGGCATTTTTCTTCTCTTCCTGAATAATGTACTGTATGTTCTCCTGGGCATTCGCTTCCAGAAGAGGCCAGTTTCATCACAGTTGAACTTTTGATGAAAGCGAAAGTCATTTTTCTGTGTTGTTGTTTTGAAGTGGTGTGTGTAGTTTTCAGCCGCCCTTTTATCAGCACTGACTGCACAACCATGCCTAGTTATGCTGTAGACCCCAATTCTCGTTTTAAAATTGTGAAACCATCCCTTACTGACACAAATGTTTCACCATTATCACTCATGAATGGATTATCCTTTGTGAAATCTGCATTTATAGCTAGCCCCAGCTTTTTCACCAGTTATAGGCTCAGGCTATATAACTGGCCATCTGCCTTTCATTATGCACACTGATAGCCTTCTGCCTTGTCTAAAACTCTTGATTGTGACTTAATGTAACACCTTTTTGGGGGGTGGGTTTGGGTACGGGGAATTGAACTCAGGGCCTCACACTTGCCAGGTAGGCGCTGCACCACTGAGCTAAGTCCCCAGCCCGAGTGACATTTTTAGCAACACTAGCTTCCTTATACAGATCTTTTCTCTGTAAGATTGTAGAGATGGCGAATTTTGACATGCTGTGCATATTGGTGAAATTGTTTACACAAAAGCCATTCATATTTCTCCACAATTTCCTTCTTCTTTTCAATTATGACTGCTTTTTTCCCCTTCCCTTCCTTCCTTAGCTTCTTTATACTTCTTTTGCGGGCTATTTGATAGCAGTAATTGTATTGTAGTGATTATACAAAGCACTGACTGAAATCAGCCCCATGAGTCTCTGTCCTTCTGCAGAGCCACCCTCAGAAGGATCCCAGACCTGGTTAATCTCTTTCCATAACCCCATGATGTGCCATGGGAAACTTCCAAAGATCCCAGAGACATCGCCATTAGGCTTCAAAAATGGAAACATTTGACCCTGAGGAAAAAACAACTTACTTTCTATGGCAGTACTGTTTGGCTTCCACATCAACTCAGAAATGGTGAGCGATGAGCACAGAATGGCAGTCTATGAGTTATAATGCTCTTCTTCAGTTAGATCTTCCCCATAAAAGTCAAGGAAAGTGGACTAAAGTCCCGTCTGTCCAGGTTTTCATGGTTCTATCTGGAAGCATCCTCTGCAAAGGCCCAAGAGACCCCTGAAGAAGAGGCTGAGATGGCTGATGATTCCTCAGGTCCTGCCTGTCTCTCAGGGAGATGTGGGTCCCCCTTCATGTTTCATGAAAACAGCCACACTGGGGGAGGCGTCTCCTGAGCCACCTCCTTCCATCCTCAGGCCAGTAAATCAGGGCCACCCTCTCAAGTGACTCAGAAACTCCACCATCTGCCACTCCCTAGAAAGACCCAGGACTCCTCAGACCCCTCCTGCCGCTCCTCAGATGGCTCCAAGCCCCACAGGACACATGCAGAATAGAGTGTCCTGCCCTTCCAACTCACATCCTGCTCCTAAGAGACACCCGGGACTACTCAAGTCCAGATTCCTCTTCCATGGCAGGTTTCTAAAAATGCAAGGAAGAGTCAGGCCAATTTTCAGGAGATCCTAATAGGTTTGGAGATGGGCTTCCATTTTCTTTAAAACAAGCTGTAGCAAGTTATATCAATGAAGAATTTTGCATGGTTTATTTCTCCCCAATCACTTGAAGCTTGCATGCTTCAAGTGATATCGGAATGACCTGGATCAGTGATCGCCAGTGTGCGTGCTCTGTAGTACTTTTCACGTGCTGTGCCCAGATCAATATTATGCCACTGTGGTGATGGATGCCAGCTTTGGCCAACATGGCATAGTACTCTTCAGAGTCTGCTTTTACCCCACTGTGCACTTTCCACTTTTCATGACGAGTCGGAGCCTGGAGCTGATGGACTCCAGAGGCTCTTTCATCTTCTCTGCAGCCACCATCTTCCTGCTTTAGCTGGGTGACTGTCCCAAACAAAGAGCAGCCACCAAGATGCCCGGGAAGCAAGAAAGTGGGGCTTCAGACTTCGACCCTTGTCTTTGACCTTGCATAGCAAGATGTCCAATTTGTCCACTTGATGCACCCTAAATAAAAACATGAGGACTGCTAGAGGTGGCTGGGAGATAGCAGATGAGCAGTGTGCTGTGGAAAGAACAGAGAGTCGCCCCAGAGAGGGCACTGTCCTCCCGGCAGAAGCAAACGGGAAGGACTGGAAATGAGGTCTAAAATAATTACTGCACTTATGGGAATAAAAAGATGCATTAATAAACCTGTTAATTATGAAAGGGTGAGAGAGATCATGCAGGGCAAAGAGGACAATCCAGCTGCCTCTCCTAGTCGATTAGTAGAAGCTTTCCATAAATCTATGAACTCAGTTCTGACTTCAGGGGAAGGTCAGGTACCAGTGGGACAGTGTTTCTCACTGTCAGTTGGCCCCAGCTGTTTGGCACAAATTAAAAACCTTCAGATGAGTTTCTGGACCCCTGGGGCCCCATTGTGAAACTCAGCCTTTTCAATCGTGATCTAGAGGAGGATAAATAGGAGAGGAACCAAGAGCAAAGGCAGACCAAAATTGTACTGTCATAAGTGGCAGTACCTTAAGCACACCCAGGTTGTCCAAGGGAAACCCAGGGCCAATCAAGGAAAGAGTTACGGTTTTAAACGCAAGGAATCTGGACACTGGGCATGCAACTATATTAGGCAGCCACTCGGGCCCTGCTCCATGTAGCAGGTGGCTGGTGTGAATGATTTATGGCACTGGAGGATTGACTGTGCCCACAGCTTACATGGGCATCGGTACTGGGACTCCTGCTTTTTACTGGGTAACAGGGCTGCATTCTCAGGCTCTTGATAGCCTAATATCCCTTCGCAATGCTTTCCTGTCCACAGAACACGTGGAAATAAAACTCCTAGAAAAATGTCTCAAATAATAGCAAGGAAAAACACTGTCTTTTTGCTGGCTCAGTCATAGTACACTTTTCAAGAGAGAGACCAAAAAATATTCCGACCTGTTCCTTCTCATACTTGGCTGCTGGCTCTTAAACCTGGTAGTAAGCTTTGCCCATTGAAGGCTTCCACAGATCCATCCTCAGATGATGATCCAGCCCATGACTCTCCTACAGCTTTCTCCCACTGGCCAGGCAGTTTGACAGTTCCTGACATGTGGGCACTAGTTCTTCTCTCCTTCTCTCTCTCTCTCTCTCTCTCTCTCTCTCTCTCTCTGTGTGTGTGTGTGTGTATGCATGTGCGTGTGCATGTGTGCGTGTGTGTGTGTGTGTGTGTGTGTGTGTGTGTGATTCAACTCACAACATTGTGCTTACCTGGCAAGCACTTGTGCCACTGAGCTAAATCCTCAGCCCTCTCCTTGTCTTCTGACAAATTCTTGCCAGCCCAGCCAGTGAGCCCAACATCCAGGGTAGTCAGAGAGCACAGGTCCCCCAGCCGCAGGTAGAGCCTGCAGGCCTTTTCAGCAGGAAGCAGCTGTAAGAAGAGGCCAGTGCTGCCTCAGCATCCCGTGAAGAACTGGAGATTCTGTCCCTCGGAGGCAACTGAGGTAGATTAGTGCTGGGGCAAACCTGCTGGGAGGAAGCTGTCAAAGTCTTGGAGACTCAGGGCACACGCAGAGAACACGGGCTCCAGGATGACCCTGAAGCGCCTGGGTCCTGCACACTGAACCAATCAGAAAAGCCCTCTTTGCAAGTCTTTATTTATATCCGCAGGAAACCAAGCAAGTCTTCCATAGGGCAGTTTAAACCTGGCTTCAGCCCCAGTGCTTTTCTGATAGGACAATATCCCAAAGGCTTATTTGCATCAGAAAGAAGTCAGTCCAGGAATTGCAGCTCCAAAAGCCCCCTTGCCCTTGTGCTGGAGCTGCTAGGAGTCTGAGCCCAACTATGCTGTCCCTGCAGAGCGTGTGTCACCACCTTTCAGTGAATGTGTACCTCGATACCTTTTCTGTGTCTCACTCAGTTCTCTGTTCCCGACCCCAAGATCCTGGCGAGAGTCCCCCGGGACGCACCTCCGGTACCAGTCAAATTCTACCTGCAATTTCACCACTTCCCTGACAACTTATTTTCTTTCTGTTTTTATTGATCACAGACGTCCTAATAGGTGATAATTCATGTTCCTTCATTAAAATGAGTTTTTTAGGGGCTGGGGATTTAGCTCAGCAGCATAAGCGCCTGCCTTGCAAGCAGGCAGTCGTGAGTTCGATCCCTCGTACCGATAAAAACGAAAAAGACAAAAAAAAAAAAAAAATGAGTTTTTAAAAACTGACAACGTATTTGTTTGATTTCAAAAAAAAAAAAATGAGAGGCCCAAGCTGAATAAATAAGTGTTTCCCTAACAGGGTTGGGATTCAGAGTCAAAATTCCCCAAAGTCCCTGCTCCAGAGTGGTGAAAACTTGATTTCCCAGCAACCTCGCTGTTGCTGGGTTGAGTGCCGCAGGAGGACTGAATGGACTGAAAATGCGCAGCGCCCGGACTCAGAGGCGGGCAGGCGCGCCCTCCAGTGGCCATTCCTTGCTGGTGTCAGTGAATAAAAAAAGCCCGCCCAGGACACATTTCAGTATTGCAGTCACTGTTGAAGGCCAATCCAGTGCACTGGGGCCTTGGGCTGGCTCCCGGCGCGGCTCTGTCCTTTGATGTCGGTATGCACTCTGCCTTCCTTCCTTCCCAATCATGCCGTTTCCATAGCTGGCTTGCTGTTGTTCAACATTATTTTATTTATTTAAATTTTACATATTTATGGAATACAGTATGTACTAATGCACAGTAAGAGCCTGGCATGGTGGTGTCTGTCTGTAATCTCAGCTACTGAGGAGGCTGAGGCAGGAGGATCTTGAGCTCGAGGCCAGTACACATATACAATGTAGAGCCATCAAATTGAAATATTTAGCAGTTGTAGCCCCTTGGTCATTTGTTTGTGCAGGGAACCTTCCAACTTCTCCCTTTTAGATGTTTATACAATATATGTGCTGTGAAAGACTAGAACTAGAACTTACTCTTCCTATCCATGTTATATGTGTTTAAGTGGAGGTCTTGTATGTTGCCAATCTGCTTTGCAGACTATACCGCAGCACGTGCAGCTGCAGCTGTTTAAACTCCCACCTGCCTGGCCGTTTGCTTCCTTGCCGTAGCTCCATGGAAAACGCGGCCCTTAGAGCAGCAGAGCTAAGTCATGAGACGCAGAGGTGTGCTCTGTATGTGGCTGGGGCTGCCGAATTGAATTAAATCCACTGGCTGTATACAGTTAAATGCAAGTTCAGTTGAGATTTTTGTGCTCTGGTGTGGTATTTGCTGTTTCCTTTTAGAGATACAAGAAGCTCACTGAACCCTTTTAGTGTGAATTTTTTCTCCTCTCAGAGTAAGAAAGAGAACATGTCATTTAATTCACTGTACTTGGTTTGGAACCATGCTGTCCTGGGCTGTAAGCATCACTGGAAAAAAACTGGTAAAATTCTAGTCATTGAGAGTGACATCAGGAGGGAGGGCAGGGAAGACTGAAGAGGAATCAGCTTGACTGATATATGTGCCAGCTCCCACGAACAGTGTACTGTGTACAGCACTGATGTATTCGTAAACACTTAAAAACAGAACAGAAATGACATGGCACAGCAAGAGAACATGTAATCTTTAACTTAATCATATAGAGGAAAGGTTTGTTTCTCTGAGGGAGGACTCAGGGTTTCAGTGATGACTAAGCTGTGCCCACATTATTATGCAGTTTGGTTCTAGGATAATGACTTTTTATTGCCTGTATTACCATGAGTTTGAGGCCAGCCTGGACTACACAGTGAGACCTTGCCTCAAAAAAGCAACAAAACGAAACAAAACTTGCTAATAATGTTTAAGATTTAATTGAAGACTTTTTTTGCATCTGTTGACAAGATTACAAAAATTTTTCTCCTCGTCTGCTAATGTGAACTACCTTGATACATGTGCTAAGCTAATCACATGTTCTGGAAAGTAGTCCCTGGCTTGTGGAGATTTTCCTGACCCAGTCTGTAATGTTGCTGGCATCCCAATTGGCCCAGCCATCCGAAGATCTCAAACACGCAAACTGCTTTTGTGGTGTCGTGTGACACTCTCTGTGGCAGGAACTTCTGTGAGCTTCGTCAGACAGAACAGGACAAAGAGAAGAGAAATGGGACTGAAGAGGCCTAACTAAGTATAACTGGTAAACTTCAAATGACGTTCTTTATCACAGCAACTAAAGGATGAGTTGATCTGACTGAATCTCTGAGACTTCAGGACAGCAAACTATTTAAAAAGTATCTTCCTCACCCTACCAAATGCTGAGATGTAAAGCCTATCGCATGTCCACAGGTACATGCAAGAGGACACCGTAGCTATTCTGTGGTTATTTATAACTGGCTTCCTTGACCTACTGGAAGTTTTCACCTGACTTTTCCTTGATTGAACTTGAATTGATGTCTGCTTTAGGGTGATGAGATGTGGAAGTGTACGTCACTGTTGTGTATAAAATATATCTGCAAAGAAGAACAGCGTGCAGGAGGCTTTCAGGCCAGACTGCATCGTGCTTGCCTGGTTACGGGTCGAGAGCGGGTAGAATATTTCCGTGTTTGCTGACAGTATTTACGTGAAACTGTTGGCAGAGCTGGCTTTTACTGGGGCTTCCTTGTTGCCAGGTACTTTAGTACCACGGCTGCCCTCAGAGCCGGGCATGACACTGTTCACTATCAGAATCGAGAAGATTGGCCTGAAGGATGCCGGGCAGTGCATCGAGCCTTACATTACAGTCAGCGTAAAGGGTAACGAGTTGGGTTTTCCCTCTCTCACATTACTCCTAACTTACCGCACTTTTTTGAGGCATGTCTTGTATCTATGACAACTCATTTTAATTCACTTTACAATGAGGCCGAATTTCTGCAAGAAATATCGCTCCATACTAACCATTTCTGACGAGTTTACTGAAAATAGTTTCCTTTTCCTTTTTTGTAACTTGCACCCTTGCTTTGGAGATTGTCTGTCTTTTGTTCTCCTCAAATTTACTGTGACAGACTTTTCTTTGGCACACACGCTTTCATGAGCCCTGTCTGCGGTATGCGGCAGTTCCCTTCCTTGCCAGGAGTTGGTCTGTGTGTGTGTGTTTGTGTGTGACAAGGCCCCCGTTCTCTCCCTGTCCCCCATCTCCCCGCCCCAGCCTCTAGCTCGTCTTGCTCTTCTTCTGACTCTGGGGTGCTGACCAGAACCACACAGTCTCCCTGCCAAGGGCTTCTGCCCTGTGAAGGTTGTCAAGCCCTTACCTCCTTGGCTAAGCCCTGTGCTCTGTCTTCCCACCCTCCTGTCCCTGAGGCTTCTGACCCCAGGCCCATGGGAGCCCCAGGCCTTCAGGGCATCTTTAGGGGGGCAGGGAAGCATGTGCAGCCCAGCAGCATCCAGGCCACGTGGGCCCTGGGCACTACTGCCATACTGAGGAGGTGACGGGCATCTGCTTGGTACTTGCCCTCCCCGTCTCTGGTGCAGCAGTGCACTCATCCCAGAAGAGAGAGGCCAGCACTTACACTCTTTTGTTGCTGCTGAACATATTTCTACATCACTGAAGTTTTGTAGTTACTGGTTGTCAGCTCTGTAATCCCAGCTGCTAAGGAAGCTAAAGCACTAAAGGGTCACTTGAGCCCAGGGGTTTGAGACTTGCCTAGGAAAGACAGTGAAACCTGATGCTAAAATTTAAAAAAAACAAAACAAGTCATCCCATTATCCAGAAATAACTGCACAATACAAGTATATTACTTTAATCTGTAGTTGGGGGCAAATCAGGAAACATAGAGGCTGAAGTTAACTGGAGAGAACTTTTATCAGTCCTAGAAATAAGCACAGACCCATAGGAGAAAAAGGAGTTCAGCCATAGAGCAAACGTGACTGCACTGTGCTGCGATGCTGACTTCTGGCAGTGCCTCTCCGCTGAGACGGGCACTACAGGACGCGCTCGGCTCCATGCTCTCGGCTGGCTGTTGGCAGAGCCGTGTAACCCAGTTGGAAATGTGTGCTGTAGTACACAGGAGCACTTCATGGTGACGCAGTGCATGCTGAGCTGCTTTTGCACAGCTGCTGAATGGGCCAAGCCTGAAAGGGCAGAAATAGGCCATTGGGCTAACTTAGGTGCCCTGAGACACCTATGTAACGAACAGTATATGAACACCGAACAGTATATGAACACCGAGCAGTCTTGAAGGGAGACGGTATATTGATTAACTGGGATTCCTGCTCCTGGACATTACAACCTACACGATGAGTTAGTTTCCTTCTTGTGGTTTTAAATATTATGGTAACTGTAACCAGAACTTCGGTGGTGGACATGACTTTTTGTCTTTTTTTTTTTTTTTTTTTTTTGTCTTTTGGATACAGGGTCTCTCTATGCAGTTCAGGCTGACGTTGAGCTCACTTTGTAGCCTAGACTGGTCTCGAGCTCACAATGATCATCCTGCCTCAGCCTCCTGAGTGCTGGGATTACATTTGTGAGCCACCACGCCTGGCCATGACGTTTTACTTATTGATAAAAGGTTCTGTTGGAGGTTCTCATGTCCATTTTTGGTTCTTGACTTAAATATGACAAGGAAATTCTGAAAATGTTAATTTAAAGCTCTTTCCAAGTCATGCACGTGATCAGTATTAGAAATTAGGGCCAGAGCTACATTTTCACAAATCATGTGCACTGCAGGTTTTTGTTGCACCAGAAGTGGGGGGCTGTCCTGTAGGGGCATCAGCTCTTAACCATGCAGACCACGCTGTGCCTGCCTCCTGCTCTGCACTCATCGGGCCAGGCAGGGCGTGCTCCCTACTCCAGAAGTCTCCTGCCCCGACCCATGCAGTTTCCTGCACACCAGCAGCAAGTGGGAGTGTGTTCTCCAGGAGCCCCTGCAGGCCTCTGTGATTTCTTGACACTCCTCAGTGTGTGCCTGCGAGCGTCCCGACATAGAAACCTGTTTCTCTCTAGATCTGAACAGCATAGATTTGATGCCTGTGCAGGACACGCCTGTGGCTTCAAGAAAAGAGGACACATATGTCCATTTCAATGTGGACATCGAGCTCCAGAAGCATGTGGAGAAGCTGACCAAAGGTATCTGTGGGATGCGGGGTTTTGGCTGGCTGGCACACCCTGGTGTATGAGCACAGTGTGGTGTGGTGTGGCACAGGTCGTGCCTGGCACATCTGTGTCCCGTGGGTGTCAAGAGACACTGGCTTGAGAAAGTTGAATCTGTGAGTACTTTGTAAAAACATGGGAACTAGGAATCACATGATCCAGTTGTACAGTCACCCTGGAAATGCTCTTTGATATGAGATTTCATTGCCTTCTGCAGCGAGTGAGAAGTCTCTTCACGTTGACAGCGGGGCAGAGGGCACTTCTGCAGGTCCCCACAGCCTCACTGGCCTGTCCTGGGGCTGCTGGCCCTCGCAGGTCATTGTTGGGAAGCTGGGCGAAGACCGCACATGTTTCCGTGTTCAGTGTTCACTAGAGTGCAGTGCTGCTGCCGGCCAGCCTTGTGTTAACTTGGAAAAATTAGAGCGGGATAAATAGTTCGAATCCCAGCCTCAAAAATACTGAATTTGGAGATTTTGGTTTGAAGAGAAAGAGATGCTTCAGTGTAAGAAACTCTCTAATGCCTGTCGCCTGCAGTACACAGTGCTTTGGGTTCTGCTGAGCTGTGACAGCTTCGCGTTCCTCTTCTTGTATTTGATGTCTGTACTCAGTGACTGTGCTTACACAAGTAACTGACCTCGGGTCAGCCTGGCGCAGAGACCTGTGCTGTGCTCGTACAGCGAGGTGGTGCGGTCAGAAGCAGCGCTTGGACCCGGAAGTTTGGGGCTGCCACACTAGGATAGAGTCGCAGCACCACACCACACTGGACACAGGTCACTTTGTCAAATCCTGCCTGTCCCTCTGTTCCCTGTGGCAGTAAGTGAGAACGCTTGGATCCAGGAGGACAAGCGGGCCATGGTTCACCAGCTTGTGTGTTTCACCCCTCAGGTACAGCCGTCTTCTTTGAATTGAAGCACTACAAGCCCAAGAAGAGGTTCACCAGCACCAAGTGCTTCGCCTTCATGGAGATGGACGAGATCAAACCTGGACCGATTGTAATTGAACTGTAAGTGGCGTGTGGATGGCTGAGCGCTGCTCTCAGGAGTCCTCCCAGCCCTGCTTCCCTGTTGGATGATCTTGCAGATCAGTCACCAGGTATTTCTAAACAATGCTCTCTTTTATGGTTACAGCTACAAGAAGCCCACTGACTTTAAAAGAAAAAAATTACAGTTATTGACCAAGAAACCACTTTATCTTCACCTGCATCAAACTTTGCACGAGGACTGATCCTCACCTGAGTACCCTGGAACTCCTGTGAATGTTACCAGCCAGTAGCAAGCACCACAGCTCTGAGGATCTTCACTCTCTTGGGCAGGAAGTGGGCTGTGTCCACCCAGCAGGCCAGCGAGTACCTGGCACGGCTGCAGTTTGGAACCAAGCAAGTCCCCTTTGGACCTAGGCTTACTGTAGGTGCCGGACCATGCTCTTCTCTGTTGATTGTGTGATCCATAGTCTGTTTTATAATTCGCCTTGGATCCTACCCGGCTTCCCAGAACAGTGCAGCTATGGGAGGCGTGCTCATCTTCAGACCCCACACAGCAACAAGAGTGTGCTTGAGTTTACACACCTGCTCCCTGGGG